>NC_054484.1:43060335-44415865 GCF_017639515.1 Carcharodon carcharias | reverse complement strand
TAGCGGCTATCGTCAGAGAGCCGCTGCTCAGGAATCTGCCCCTCCGTCCTTTTCAGTGGTTGGCGGAGAGGAGGGCTGTGGCCGCAGGGGTGACCAGGATCGGGGACGTGCTGGGTGGCGGAGGACTGGGCTGGATGCTCCCGCAGGAGTTGGCGCGACGCGCGTCTGTGAGTGTCCAGGTCGCAGCCGATGCCATCCAAGACCTGAGAACGGTCGTGCTCGGACCCGACGTTATTTTGGGTCTTGAGGTGGCCCAGGTGCGCGGTGGTCTTCCGTCTGAGCGTTCCCCTGTTCGGACGGAATTCCACATTGGCCCCAAGCCCCGAACCCTCCCTCGGGTGCTGGTGCCCCGCAATATGAGCTGCCTCGGGGACATGCCCTCTGTGCCTTTTGGCACGGCAAAGAGGGGCTTTTTGTATGGACTGCTGCTGCACACCTTCCATTTTCTCGCCCTTGTCCGTCGACCGGACACGCCCTGGCATGCCTTGTTGCCGTCCGGCGGCGGAGGCCCTCGATGGGAGGCCCTCTACGAGGTGTCCTCCCCCTTTCTATCAGGGACCTGGGTTGGAGGGTGTTGCATGCAGCAGTCCCTTATAATAAGAGGATGCATAGGTTCACGGACTCTCAGGACACATGCCCTTTTTGCGGTCTTGTGGAGTCCGTGGACCATGTATACATAGGGTGTTGTAGGCTGCACTCCCTTTTTAGTTATTTGAAAAACCTTTTATTGATGTTTTGTTTGCACTTCAGCCCCACGCTCCTGATCTATGGGCACCCGGTGCGGAAGGGGGTCGGGAAGGAGGAGGACCTCCTCGTGAACCTGCTCCTGGGCCTGGCCAAGTTGGCCATTAACAGGTCCAGGCAGCGGGCGATCGACGGGGGAGTCCCGCCCGATTGTTTGTCCCTCTTCCGCGGCTACGTTCGCTGCCGGATGTCCCTGGAGAAGGAGCACGCGGTGTCTGCTGGCACTCTCGAGGCCTTCCGTGCTCGGTGGGCACCGCGGGGACTGGGGTGTTTTGTTGACCCCTTTAATCACATTTTGATTTAAAGTTTGTAAGTTTCCTTTAAACTTTGTTCTTGGTTTTACAGCTGACCTGAATTAGGGGCTGTGCCTGATTTATCCCAATTTTGTTGATTTGGTTTTCATTTAAAAGATTATCAAGAGTTCAAATCTCACAATGGCAAACTATGAAACAATGTAACTTCATCTGAAACAGATGGAAACACGTTTGTACTCAAAAGAGTTACAGATGGCTCCCTCAGCAGACTGCCAGCCATTTGGCAGAATACCTCATTGCCAGAATTTCCTCGCCTGCGGCGCTGGACAGGACTGCTCCGAGTGCTATCTTACCGAGGTCGAGTTCTGGTCATAAACCAGCTGATCGCCGCCATGTTGTGGTATCAGCTGGTCACTTTGACCCCTCCCCCGGACTTTGTCACAAGAATCCAGAGATTGTTAGTCGACTTCTTCTGGGACAAAAGATTGCACTGGGTCGCTGCCGAGGTTCTGAGTCTCCCGCTTAGGGAGGGTGGTCAGGCGCTAGTGTGCCTACGCACACAGGTGGCGACTTTCTGCCTTCAGACCCTGCAGCGATACCTCTACGTCGAGCCTCCTCCTAGATGGTGTGCCCTGATGACGTATTTCTTCCGTCAGGTGCACGGCCTGAATTATGACGTGCAGCTCCTGTTTATAGAACAGCTGGGCCTCGGTGGCTCCTTGCAGGCGTTGCCCGTCTTTTACCAGGACCTGATCAAAGTCTGGAAAGTGGTCGCCTCGCGACGCAGCTCTCCCCCATCAGGAGTAGCGGCTATCGTCAGAGAGCCGCTGCTCAGGAATCCGCCCCTCCGTCCTTTTCAGTGGTTGGCGGAGAGGAGGGCTGTGGCCGCAGGGGTGACCAGGATCGGGGACGTGCTGGGTGGCGGAGGACTGGGCTGGATGCTCCCGCAGGAGTTGGCGCGACGCGCGTCTGTGAGTGTCCAGGTCGCAGCCAATGCCATCTAAGACCTGAGGACGGTCGTGCTCGGACCCGACGTTATTTTGGGTCTTGAGGTGGCCCAGGTGCGCGGTGGTCTTCTGTCTGAGCGTTCCCCTGTTCGGACAGAATTCCACATTGGCCCCAAGCCCCGAACCCTCCCTCGAGTGCTGGTGCCCCGCAATATGAGCCGCCTCGGGGACATGCCCTCTGTGCCTTTTGGCACGGCAAAGAGGGGCTTTTTGTATGGACTGCTGCTGCACACCTTCCATTTTCTCGCCCTTGTCCGTCGACCGGACACGCCCTGGCATGCCTTTTTGCCGTCCGGCGGCGGAGGCCCCCGATGGGAGGCCCTCTACGAGGTGTCCTCCCCCTTTCTATCAGGGACCTGGGTTGGAGGGTGTTGCATGCAGCAGTCCCTTATAATAAGAGGATGCATAGGTTCACGGACTCTCAGGACACATGACCTTTTTGTGGTCTTGTGGAGTCCGTGGACCATGTATACATAGGGTGTTGTAGGCTGCACTCCCTTTTTAGTTATTTGAAAAACCTTTTATTGATGTTTTGTTTGCACTTCAGCCCCACGCTCCTGATCTATGGGCACCCGGTGCGGAAGGGGGTCGGGAAGGAGGAGGACCTCCTCGTGAACCTGCTCCTGGGCCTGGCCAAATTGGCCATTAACAGGTCCAGGCAGCGGGCGATCGACGGGGGAGTCCCGCCCGATTGTTTGTCCCTCTTCCGCGGCTACGTTCGCTGCCGGATGTCCCTGGAGAAGGAGCACGCGGTGTCTGCTGGCACTCTCGAGGCCTTCCGTGCTCGGTGGGCACCGCGGGGACTGGGGTGTTTTGTTGACCCCTTTAATCACATTTTGATTTAAAGTTTGTAAGTTTCCTTTAAACTTTGTTCTTGGTTTTACAGCTGACCTGAATTAGGGGCTGTGCCTGATTTATCCCAATTTTGTTGATTTGGTTTTCATTTAAAAGATTATCAAGAGTTCAAATCTCACAATGGCAAACTATGAAACAATGTAACTTCATCTGAAACAGATGGAAACACGTTTGTACTCAAAAGAGTTACAACTACTTAACCTTCCTAGCCCTGCTGCTACGTCCAGGTGCTCCCCGGACATCCACAATGGAGGTGGAGGCAGCCTGCTGACTGCAACACCCTGCCTGTAATGACCTTGTCAGGCGTCTTCTGGAAGGCTGAGATCTGGAGGGCCCTGGCCTGCAGTTGGGGTCCTGCTGTGTGGCAGTGACACCCTCCTCATCCTGTGGATGCTGAGGTCACAGGAAGAGGGGATTCGGATGGGCCGGACCCTCCCGGAGCCACCTGAATGGCCCGGGGGTTACACCTGCTGATCCTCCTTCCTATGGGTGCCCGAGGGTGCCAGGCTGACTCCTTGAGGAGAAGGGGTAGCTGAAGTGAGATTGAGCTGCCTGACACCCCTCTCGCGTACAGACAGTTGGAGGCCAACTAGGGCGTCAGTGATGGAGCTGAGCCCGTGCAGGAGCAACATCCTGGACCAAGGTCTCCACAGCAGCCGCCAACACCAGTGTTGATCTCTGTGTGCTGGCATGCCGATATTATCACCTCAGTCTGAAAGCGGAAGGACTCCTCCATCGTGCCTTGCAATCTGAGGAGTGCAGCGGACATCCCTTCCTGATGTTTCCGAGCTTGCCTTTGCAGCTCCAGTAAATGTGACATGACCGAGTCTAGAAGCTCATCATCTGAGTCGGACTCAGCAAATTTCTGGCCTCCAGCAGTCCTCCGAGTGCCAGATACCTGGGAAGCACCTGCTGCCACCTGCTGAGGATCAGAAAGTGAGATGTGCTCACCAGATTGTGATCCTGAGGCTACTCTAAAGCTAGGTCCCACTGGGGTGTGTGTCTCTGCGCTGATGGAGGGTGTGAGTGGGCGCTGTGATGGGACTTCATGGAAGGCTTCAGCAGATTCCTCCTCTGAGCTTCCCTCGGGGCTTGACTGGAAGCCCTGGGTCATGGACTCCCTTAGCAGTTTCCCAGATGTGCCTGCGAAAGCAAGGAGAGATAATTAGTGCATGGCAGTGGCCTATGAAACAGGTCATGTCACTCACAGCATGGTTGTCTGATGGATGTTGAACTGCTGATTGTCACTTGGTAGAGCACCAACAACCTCACTGTCAGCACAGGAATGGTCCAGATCCTTGCCGGCCAGCTGGATGGCTCTGTTTTCAAAGTCCGTGAGGACCTCGATTTCAGACATTCCTCCACCGCTCTGTGACCTCTCCCTCTTGTTGTGTGCCAGTTGTCTTGCATGAATAGAGATGGAGACACTGTAAGCAGGATGCCTGTAAGGCCAGATGATAAATATGCCTGGTATGTGTAGGTGGTGAGTGGTCCCATGGATGGAATGAGGACAATGAAGGTGAGTGTGAGAGAGTGAATGGTGATGTCCTTTGAACTGGCAGTGAGTGAGGGTCCTGTAGATGTGTGATGAGTTTGTGAGTGTGTGAGTTGGGAGTGATGAGAAGAATGACTTACTCTTGCTGAATGGAGATCATTCATTCTCTTGCAGCACTGGGAGACTGTCCTCTTTTGCAGGGCATTGGTGTTGACCACAGCTGTCACCGCCTCCCATGCTGGATTAGTGATGTTGCTGCCCTTCTGCGGCCAGAACAGGGGTAGAGGACATCATGGTGAGCATTGTTTGAAAAGCCTAAACTTGGATAGGGCATCTGTGGCATTTCATTCTGTGCTGGGAAATTTGGTGGTCATCGTCCTGATGTTCTCTGTCTTTTACAGACATTCCCAGCATGTAGGGGATTTGTAACCTCTCTACTCCATGGAGAGATTCACCAATGCTGCTGCTGTGTTATTTTATTCTCTTCCCCTTTCTTTTGGCCGCAGTTCAGGTGTCTTCCCATTTTGCATGCTTTTGTTCTTTGCACAGGAATGGCACCCGGAGGCATTTCAATGGCCCTGCAGCTTCTACTGCCCAGTTCAAATCCAACTGCACAGTATGACTCTGAACTTGTTGCTCCCATTAACCACTAATCCGGCTATTCCACAAATCAGGTACTCGCTGTTCTGCAAAGCACGGTCTATAGAGGGACTCTGCCTCCTGGGGTTTCAATGCACATGCAGCCTCTGTATTACACCAGATTTTGTCTGTGGCTCCACTTGTGGTCTTCAAGCTCACATCACTGCCACCATGTTACGTTTCTGTGTCTGTTTTACATAAACTGACTAATCTCGCACACAGGACTGGTAAACTATCCATAGGTTCGGTTTATTTGAAAATACATTACAGGAGGATTCAGCAACCATTATTCAGAGAGACAACAGCACTGCAATTCCTACACACACTACTAGCTATTGGACACATGCTGTTTTACATTCAGATTACTTGCTCATTTGCAAATTCCCTTAAAGCGATATATCATCTGCTAATTTTTTTTGTCTTGTCAATCTGTGCTTGTGTTGCCAAGTTTTGTTATAGTGAATGAGACTAGTGATACAGTTAGTAGGATGTCCACTTGAAGATGAACTCACCCTGACAATTCCTGTCAGATTGTTAAACTTCTTCCCGCACTGGATCCGTTTTGGGAGAAACACCTCAGGCATTGACTATTGCCTCCTGAGCATATGACTGGTGTGCCTCCTGCCTCACTGCAGATGCAAAATGTTTCTAATTCTCTCCACGTCTTCCACCTTCCACCCAGCCTCCAGTCTGATCACCTTGGTGCTCCCTCTGCCTCATGTTCAGGATTGTTCAAAATAACAGAGCCCAGATTGACTTTTGAAAAGCTCCCACCCTTTCTCCCAGCCAAAATGCATCTTTACTTTAAGAGGTGCAAGCTACCTTTAAATTGCCCTAGGCGCTCACAATATTCTGCCCATCAACCAATGCTTGCAGCCAATGAACAGTGGGGATCACGCTGGTATGGAGTAATCATTTAAAACAGCAGGCAGCATGAATTTAAGGCATTATCTGCAATGCAATAAAATGGTGGAGATTAATCATGTAACATAATCCCTGAGTTCATTTCAGGGATTAGTTTATTCCCATCCACCACCCCTCCACCAACCCCTAATGACTAACATTGTGAAGCACAGATAGATGCAGACATAAAACAACCAACACAGAGACAAACTTCCCTAAATGACTTCCAAAATAACAAATTTAATATTTACATTGCAATGTCACAAACAAGTTCTGTCAGACCTGGGATGCTGACCAGCACCCGGCCATTCTGTTACTTGCTTGCCCACCTCTTCCCCTGACTTCTGTAAGTCTACCAGAAATCCAGCCAAATTCCAGACTGAATCCCCTTTTTGCCAGCTTTCCACTGTGATGTCAGATAAAAAGTACCACCCCTCCCATGCTGTCAAATTCCAAAAGCTACCTAATTCCAGAAGCAGTACCACCTCCCCAGTTCTATCAAGTTCAAAGGCCACCCCCTGCCCTTCATGCTGTTATGGAAGCTCAGGACTACTTTTCAATGTTATCAAAGTTCAAGATTATTTCTCATGTCTGCCAAAGTTCAAGTTTATCCTTAATACAACCATTGTGCTAGGACCACCCCACTGAAACCCCATACTCCCCTAACTAGTGCTGGTAACCTATCTCCAACTGAATACCATCTTGGTATGTATTCTTATCTTTTATAACAGGATAAAGGAATACAAATGAATAACGTGGATAAAGGAATATACATAAAACTGTTTAATTATAGTTCCCACGGTAAAATGGATGAAGTTGCAGATTTCATTCCCTAAATGTGACAGGTCACATTGAACCATCAAAATCATTGCCTTTGGCTGCTGTTGGGAACATCCACTATGAATGAGTATGGAGAATTCATGAAGGTGCTCCTCATTCATAGACAGAAAAGCATGACGATCACATGCCTGACTTCCAAATATTCATATGGAAGCTTATGAAGATGGCGTTGCCTGAATCCCTGAGATGCACACCCGGTGCATGAACTTTGCTCCTGGGAGTGTGGTTTCATTGCTAACTTCAGTGCTGATCATGAATAGAAAATTCCCTATCCTTTTAGGAAATGTATACATTATTCACTGCCAAGCATATACAAGCACCTGGTAAATGTACAGTAGTACGCTGGAAAGCCTTTGTTAGCCCTTAAGTTTATTGCATATGTTAGGACTATACAAAATAAAGAAATTTCATTTTTTTAAATAATAATTGGAATCTAACCATTAAAATACTGGAGATGTGATTCTTGAAATGATTAGGAGCATTAAGTGCCTTCATGGAAAGTATTAAAAAGATCAGAGGAAAAGAAACATGGGCAAATTATTTTGACTCATCTATCTCAGTGAGTGCATTTTGGTTAACAACTTCCCAAGGATCTGCCTTGAGTTAAGCATCTTTCATGCTGTGGCTATGATTGTCCAACACAGAGAAAGGAGATAAGAATTCCCTGGGCCACTAAGTGTAGTAATAAAATAAATGTTTTTGATTTCATTGCCTGCTATTTCTAACAGTGGGATTGAATTCCTACATGGGTCCTCTCAATTGTCTGCTGTAACATGAATGAAAACTTGTGAAAGCCCAAGAGAAATGGTGAATGCTCCAATCCTTCCTCAAAAAACGCAACCTGGTTTGTCAAGCAGCATCTTCTCCCATGTTAACTTGCCCTGATGATACCCTATTCCTCCAGCTACTTTGCAATAACCTTCTCTCATTAAACAGAATTAATATGAATCCTTCGCATTTTACAAGCTAGATTGGCCAATTTTATTTTAATTTCAGTGACTTTGTGGAATGATAAGTAGGTGATAATGGGTGACATAATAATGTGTGAGCCCAATCTTTAAAAAAAAACTAAGGAGGCCATAAATCAAGAAGCTAGACTAGATAATCGTTAAGTTACCATTGACAACTCCATTCTTCAGCTATGGCCAATTGCTTGTAATGTTGAATAGCCATCAATTTTCTAATTAGCATAATCAACATACTTTTACTTTTATTTTACATCTTGTCCCAGACTATGCAACATATCCCATCTCTAGTCAACAAATATGAGAAGCTCTTAGGCCTCTTCCTTTGACTGTGGTGATATTTTGAAATCTTCCTTTTTTTTCATCTGACCGTCTGAGGTCTGATAATCAATGGTCTATCACAGTATGTGGGTTTTTCTTAATTTTCCCTTCATAAAGCTTTAGCAGGCTCAAAACGCTTTCTTCCCTGCTTCTATGCTATAGTTTCTACAGGCTGGTTAATTTGCAGGAGGTCCTTGGGATAATGCAGTCACCCAGAAAGCCGAAGGAGTAGGAATGGTTTAAACATACATAACAAGCACAATAGCGCTTTCATTTCAATTTCTATAACTTCTGCTGCTTTTATAACTAAGGGGACACAACTGTGTATAAAGTTAACAAGGGAATCACTGAGAATCATGGTGGAGCATTGAAGCCTGTTCCTTGTTCATGCTGAGGAACTCACTTGGCCACTGCAAGTATACTGCACCAAAGATCAGAGAGTAAGAATGAAGGAAAGAGCTTGAATTTTTATAATGTTTTCCATGATCTCAGGACATTCTAAACCACTTCACAGCCAAAGATTTTCTATCAGGTCTAATTTTAATATTGGGGATATTCCACGGATGGTGCGGAGGCCTCCAGTTGGACACAGTAAAGACTCCTGCATGGGAATCCCATCCAATCTCGCCTGCTTTTCAACTGGTGTTGAAGTCAGTGAGGGTAAGATTCTTGTGGATGAACGAGGTGGTTGGAGCTTGACAGCACCGTGATTTTTCAGCCATCTTGCCTTCCTCTTCCAGCAGGTTCGCCTCCCACTCTTCGGGCTGCTTCACTTTCAGATGCTCAAGTTGGATTCCCCTATTAATTGTTTTGTTGTGTATCATATAGCAAGGTTCTAAGATCCTGGATACCTTCCCGGGTTATACTGCAGCCATGCCAAGAATGATCCAAGTGTCAGGACTCTGCTTTACAGTGCCAATAATTTCTCAATGTTGATGCAGAAGCATTATTACATCATTGATTTTGACAGTAGCTGAGGTGGCCTCAGGCAGAAAATCACATGCAAAATGCTAATCAGCATCCTAATGTTAATAGGATGATGATAACATTTTAACCTGAGTTGAGTGGGGAATCCACTAAGGACCTGATACGTCTAAGATGAAAAGAACCCTGATGGCTTAAGGCCTTGCCATTGCTGCTCAGTAGAGCAGCTTAAAATAACAGCAGGTGAGCTCCTAGTTGCTCCAGGGTGCAATTAGGGTAAGGGACTTTGGTGATTTGAGCTGCCCACTTGCACAGTTTCAGCTGGGTGGATAAATTTTCCCAGTTAGTTATCCCTTAATACCCTTTAGTTTGAAAGCTCTTACTAAGCCAAAATGCTTTTGCTGGTTCACAGATCAATCCTAATTGATCTCCTGGATGTGCATACAGAGTCCAGACCAAATGCAGCATTAAGGCCAAGTAGATTTTAAGATTGGGAGAGTGGGGTAGAGGGAGGGGAAAAAGGCAAATTGGAAAGCTAGGGAGGTAGGTGGGGAGTGGGAGGAGAGGGGAAGGTAGAGGAAGGAGAGAGGAAAGGGAACAAGGGAGGGAAGATGATGAGGGAGGTGAGGGGGAGTGAGACTGAGATGAGGACAAGGGCAAAAAAGCCTAAATCTCTCATTGAGGGATTGTCAAAGTCTGTTAGCAGGAGAGGAGAGGAGAGCCTACAAAGCAGTTGAGAGAGGCAGGACTATTGAATGATCTCTTATAAGGCAGCAAGATAGGTCATACAAGCTCTTTAAATGGGAATTGTTTCAAATCTTCTCTGCAGTCAACCAAATTGATGAATACCCACATTGGAGTTGGACACAAGGACAAAGACTTTCAGTGGGGGAGAGGGGAGGAATGGGGAATGGTGGCTACCAAAACCTAATGGTTAGAGGGCAAATTGATGCACTGAGAAACATCCTTAACAAGGGAGGCATGGCCCGTGAAAAACTTGCAATGGTAGGATAAGGCTCTAAAGGCTGTTTGGGATAGACTAATGTACGGAGGCTTGGAAGGAAGACAGTGAGGACTACCGATTGAAGAGAAAGGAAGCATCACTAAAGGACTGACTGGTGCAGGGTTAGTCAAACTCCAGTTGTGAGTGCCATTGTTCTTCAGTTGTTGAAGGTCAGGGTGTATTCAACATTCCTCAGTGTGGGACCAAGTTCTTCAGCAATGTAATACCTTAAAAACAGATCTAGGAGAGGAGAAGGGAGAGGTCAGAATTTATCAATGCTAGCATGAATGCTCACCTATGACTACCAGTTTAAATTATGGTTGAATGAGCTATTTTAATGATTGCATTACTTAGGTTCTTTAGCTTACATATTTATTTTTTACTAGATCATTTTCTTCCTCACTTACTGATGTTTCATTTAACTGAATAATGGTAAGCCAGAGAGGATTCCATGTAGAATTAGATGGTGTTTCACAATATCAATGTACATTTGCTACTATTGCTTTTTAGGTCTAAAGTTACATGATGTGAAGGATTGATCTCAATGCCACCTGTAGGCATAATTATGCATGTAATGTAGTCACTTTTAAAATGGTTAAAATCGAAAGGGAAGGCTGATAGAGGGCTTCTGTATTTAGTTTGAAGTGGAATGTTGTGACCTGTTCAACAGTTTTAAGATATGATAATGTGTGCTGACCATATTCGCAATAAGAAAAAAATCAGAATGGAATCATTTTGAGTTAACACCCAGCTTTGAGATGAAGTTTTATTTCAGGCTTCTCCAACCATTTTGCAAGTTAAGAATGGCTCTTCATATGAACAACACTAACTGACCAGCTGAGCTATAAGTGCAGCTGTATATTGGACCAAAGATGAAAAGATTTCCACAAATTATTTATTTGTGATATGTATACACTATTTTACATATTACTATTACATAAATATTACTATTACAAAATCCATTTTTCAATATCTGAGGGTCAAATAATGTTCTGAAGTTTATATTGTGGTGAATACTTCATATGCCAGCTCTCACAAGGACACACAATTACATATTTTGGCTAGTTCCATTTCACAGGACTTAATTGAAACTTGATTGAAATTCAGTTCTGTTGAAGGGCCATGAGGACTCGGAACGTCAATTCTTTTCTTCTCTGCCAATGCTGCCAGACCTGCTGAGTTTTTCCAGGTAATTCTGTTTTTGTTTTGGATTTCCAGCATCCACAGTTTTTTGTTTTTATCTCTGTGTTTAATTGACTGCCACTGCTCTTCAAGAAATGCCTACCTTGAAAAAGTTCTGTTCGTCTCTGCGACAAGATTTCCGTATCTCTCTTTTGCCTTGCTCACCTTCATTGCTTTCCATTTCTCTCCTGGTGTTTGACAAGGTGTTTACTAAAACCCGATTTCACAGCCATTTCTCCTTTCTCAGTGACTGTCTCCGTCTCCCGACTTACCCCACGTGGATTTCAACTGAAATTCCACCCCTCATGTTTCGAACCCACCCAGGATTACAGGTATCTCCGGGACATAAAACGTTTCTCGGACTGCTGTTCCCGTCACATTCTGAGATCCACACTCAGTGCCATGCGCCGCCATATGAACACACTCGACCTCTCCCTCCAGCAGCACCGCCGTACCCTTTTTCAAAGCTGCCCGTGCCCCCAGTTTCATTTTATTCTTCGTCTCATCCGACGCCTCAACAAGAAACTTTTTCTCTTGCTCTCAAGTGCTAAGGAACGCAAGCTCCAACAACTCATCGACACCAACACCCATCTAGGACCCTCCACCCCTGCCTGTCCCTCCGTCCCCACCCCATCTTCCAATCCCAGCCCCAGCCGTGTATTCACCATACCCCCGACCTTCCCCTCTCCGATGCTGAACGTTCAGTGCTCAGCAAAGGACTTAGTTTCATACCCTTACGCCCTCACCTCAATGAATTTCGGGCTTGGCACGATGCTGAACTCTTCTTCCTCCGTCTTCGTCTCCGGGCTCACTTCTTTGGACAGGAGTCCTCTCCCCATTCAATGGATCCTTTTACCCACCTCCAATATTCTCCCTCCACCTGGACCCATCCCTCTGGATTCTTACCTTCTCTTGATCTTTTCATTGAGAACTGTCGGCGTGATATTAGTCGTCTCAATTTCTCTGCTCCTCTCACCCATTCTAATCTCTCTTTCTCTGAACTTACTGCACTCTGTTCTCTCAGGTCCAACCCTGACATTGTCATCAAACCCGCTGACAAAGGTGGTTCTGTTGTTGTCTGGCTCACTGACCTCTACCTCGCAGAGGCTGAGCGTCAACTCACAGACGCTTCCTCCTACCTCACCCTGGACCATGACCCCACCACTGAACATCAAGCCTTTGTTTCCAGGACTGTCACTGACCTCATCTCCTCTAGGGATCTTCCTCCCACAGCTTCCAACCTGATAGTCGCCCAACCTCGGACGGCCCGCTTCTATCTCCTACCCAAAATCCACAAACAGAACTGTCCCGGTAGACCGATCGTGTTAGCTTGATCCTGCCCCACAGAACTCATTTCTCGTTATCTTGACTCCCTTCTCTCTCCCCTTGTCCAGTCCCTTCCCACCTACATCCGTGATTCCTCTGACACCTTACGTCACATCAACAATTTCCAGTTCCCTGGCCCCAATGGCTTCCTCTTCACCATGGACGTCCAATCCCTCTACACCTCCATCCCCCACCAGGATGGTCTGAGGGCCCTTAGCTTCTTCCTCGAACAGAGGCCCGAACAATCCCCATCCACCACTACTCTCCTCCCTCTGGCTGAACTTGTTCTCGCACTGAACAATTTCTCCTTCAACTCCTCTCAGTTCTGTTGAAGGGTCATGAGGACTTGAAACGTCAACTGTTTTCTTCTCTGCCGATGCTGCCAGACCTGCTGAGTTTTTCCAGGTAATTCTGTTTTTGTTCTTAATTGAAACAACCCTGCAACAGAGGAGCACTGAAGTGCTGTTACTATTGATGTAGATATGATTCCTTATAATTCTACAGGTCGGTTTACATCCATGTTCTCTGGAAAAATAAGTGCTGAGGGAACTCTTTTTTTTCTACTGGGTCTGGTGCAGGAGGTAAAAAAGATCATTGGTTCAGGAAGGCTTGACCGCTAGACTGCAGGGTTGGGCTTTGATTTTATGTGCTGCTCATATTTAGAATTCTTATATCTATAAAAAGACCTGGCTAATAATTCATTATTGGTAACGAAGATGTGCATGCTATTCTTGTGATTCCTTTATTCTAAACAAGATCCCGACAAATTCCTTTGGACTTTGAAGGATTGAACTGCAGCTTAAATTTTTTTCAATGTGATGCTTTCTGACAATGTCAGAAATTTCCTCCTCTCTTTTGAAACATAAGATTCAACAACTTCTCTAACAGTAGGACGATCTAGATCAATCATTAACCAAGATTATATAGCTTTGACCTTTCCTAGAGCTTAGCGTGCATTGCATTAATGTGCAAAAGACTAAATTACATTGAATTAACCCCAAGGAAAATATTGTTGGCTGAACTTCCCCCAACTGCAAAACGAGTACGGCCGGTCGCCATTACAGGAACATACATCTGTGTTAATGAAATATTTCCAGCTATCAGAAGGTTATTAAAATATTTCTGTAAGCATGCCCTCAGCTAAGGAAACAATTCTGCAAGTCTCCCATTGTCATTACATGAATAACTGATCAGTGTACCAAAGGTAAGGATTTGTTTGATCGTTTTGGAGTTCAGTTGCTTAGTTATGCTCTTCTTAGTAGAGTTTGTAATTGCAGTATTAACCAACTATCATTCGCTGTGGATTTAAGATGAGACCGAACAGGACAATAAACAGACAACCGTGATAATCAATAACTTTCAGGAGCGAGAGCAAATGGAATAAATAATGACAGAGTTTAAAATTTGGGAACATTGTCTACCTATCAAAAATTATTGTTGTTTCAATGAAAGCCTAAAATAAGGAATTAACTGATAAATAAATGTGTCCTCATGAGGGCTGTTAAATGAAGCACTGACCGGTAAATAAATTTCAAATTATTACTGGAACCCCAGATATTTGAAAAACATTTTTTTAATAATAGTAATTGTGAAAATAGGGTATGCAGGGGGCTGAATAAAAAGTTAAAAGAACAGGACTTGCTGGAAAAACAATGGCTGTTTTATTTTGAAACGCAATTGTGATTGATAAATTCATCCAATAATTCCATTAGCTATGTTTGGTGAAGTCTAAAGTTAAAAAGTTGAGGTTTCACTAGAAAATATTTCAAGCATAAATTTTCAACCTTCTGCCAGGTGGAAAATTGCCATCACAGATTAGCTATTTAATTTTCCCTTTCCTTGATTTCAACGGAAAGGAACATTGAGCAACTTATTTAATGGGTGTCCAATTTGGAATGTCAGATAAATATTCAAGCAGCAATGTACTTCTATGTATTAATATAAAGATTTAATTAATTTAATCCAGTTAGAAATTTTTCAAATACACCTAAAATACTTTCTTTCTGGTTATGTACATTGAAAGTTAACTTTTTGAATGTCTATTATCAGAATCCAGATTTTCAAACAGAGCAATGTAACTTTATTCTACTGTTCTTCGACAAAATGATATATGTAGAAGAGTTGTATTATACAGTAAATAAAAGTCAATTGCTTCATATTATTCTGTACCAGAGGCTGTACCAAATTATCCAAAGAAGTAGGTTGCATAAATGTAGCCTTGCTTCATAACTTTCAATATTGTGAAAGCTTTTTTGCTTAAGAGTTGTATTTACCACAAATGCTCACGGATTGGAACTTAAAAAGAATTTTTCATTAAATTGTGAAGTAACATTGTTTTGACCATTATGAAATACAAATGATTTCAGAATATTATTGTAACTTTCATGTTTATCATAGGCTCTGCAGGTTGGGCTGTGAATATAACATCTGTAATATGGGACAGGTGTGTTAAACACATTAAAAAGGCCATTGACTAAAATAACTACAGAATTATCAAATATTTAGTTCAACAACAGCTTGCATTTATATAGTTTCATAGCATTAATTGGTTCATGGGAGCATAGTTAGACAAAAATTAGTGCCAGGTCTAAAGGGAGGGGTGACTAAAAGCTTGATCAAAGAGATAGGAGGGATTTAAATGCAAGAAAACACAAGAACACAAGAAATAGGAGCAGGAGCAGACCGTAACGCCTGTTGAGCCTGCTCCATCATTCAATACAATCATGGCTGACCTTGGACTTCAATTTCCCGCCCAACCCCCATATCCCTTGATTCCCTGAAAGACCAAAAATCTGCCTAAGCCAACCTTAAAAGTATTCAACAATGGAACATTCATAACCCTCAAGGGCAGAGAATTCCAAAAGTTCACAACCCTTTAGTGAAGAGATGTCTACTCATCTGGCTCCTAAATGATTGGCCCCTTAAGAGAGAAGAAAGAGCTAGAAAGGTGATAAGGATTAGGAAGGACATTCCAAAGGTTAGAGCCCAGATAATTGCAAATACAACTACTAATGGTGGGGTCAAGAAGGTGGAGTGTGTACAAGAGGCAAAGATCAGTAGGGGTAAATCACACAGGCCATTATTACTGCTTACTCACCTAGTGCCTAGAGGGTAGTGTTAAATTCAGCTCTTGAACCTTTTCAAAGGATCTGTGATGGCAGAAGCTGCTTGTATAGCTTTCCAAATCAGAATTTCCCACTATCAAAGCTCAGATATTACAGTGTTCTTATGCCACAGGATACAATCAATCTACCTTGTACTTAATACTTTAGCATAAATATATATAAAAGAGCTAAATGTTTAAGTTTTAGCCAACAAGTCAGTTCTTTTAATGAAATACATGAGCATATTTGGGCTTATTAGCTACTGTAATAAGGGGAGAAGCTGACATAGTGGTAATGTAGATAATAATCCAGAGGCCAAGGCTAATGCCAGTGGACATAGGCTCAAATCCCTCCATGGCAACTGTTGAACTTTAAATTTAATTAATGGAATCTGTAATCTAAGGCTATTCTTAGTAATGGTGACCATGAAACTATCATTAATTGTGGTTAAAATCCATCTGGTTCATTAATGTCCTTTAGGGAAGGAAATCTGCCACCCT
Source organism: Carcharodon carcharias (assembly GCF_017639515.1). NCBI lineage: Eukaryota > Metazoa > Chordata > Chondrichthyes > Lamniformes > Lamnidae > Carcharodon > Carcharodon carcharias. Next base: position 44,399,803 of record NC_054484.1, on the reverse strand, counting down.
TACTGGTCTGGCCTACATGTGACTCCACATCCACAGCAATGTAGTTGACTCTTAACCGCCTTCTGAAATGGCCTAGCAAGCCACTCAGTTTGAGGACAATTAGAGATGGGCAACAAATACTGCCTTGCCAGTGATGCTCACATCCCATGAAAGAATTAAGAAAAAATATTGTAATTCTTCACCTGGCCAAACAGTAAAGATGCTTGTGTGCACCAAACTATGCCCAGTAACCCTGATAATAACATTTCAGCAGGAACAAACAACTTGAATAAGGTTTCAAAAATCAATTGCTTAAATGTTTTAAGAGTGAACATAAATATCGACTCTTGAAAATGCCCCTTACTCACTTTTGAATGTGAGGGGGATTTTCTTCCTCTTTTCACATTCATTGTGTAGCCCAACACCCATCCTGTGCATCATAGAAGCAAGCACTCAGTTATTGATTCATAATTTAACAGGGCAGGGGAGAGCTCAGGGGTACCCTTGTTGAGAAGATTTCCAACTATTGTAATGAGGTAAAAGAATACATAAAAAATTATTATTTTTAATTAAAGCACTACAAAAAAATCTCCAGTATTTCCCTTTTCTTTCTTTGCCTGAAGGGAACCAGTCTCAAAAGGTTTTTAAAAATATCAAGATTCAATTTATGAATGAAAGGCACCTCTTTATCTTGAACTTTTGAGTGGTTTAGTTAGATTTTCTTGCCCTGCACTTGGAAGGGAAATTAAGTATCAAATCTAATAAATGAAAAGGAAACTCTAAAAATGAACAATGAACAGTGAGTGTTTATATTTCCTGTATATTGCTACACCCATTAATTTAATTAAATTGACCAAGGTAACTACTGACAAGATGAAAGAAGCAACTGTTTTATTTTGAGAACATTTTAAGGATTTAAAGGGAAAAGTGTTGAAATTAACTTAACACTAATCGTTTAATCTTCTTTCTTTACCATTTTAAATGATCTCTACCCTAGCAATCATAGACAATCATTTAATGCAGACATGATTTGGAAGTGGCACTGAGCCAAAAGGGTAAAGGAAGATGAGAGTTCCATCGTAATGTTAGTTCTACCTCATTTGAACGTTATGAATCTCCTAGGAAATGCAGCTTCAATACCTGATACTAAAGCTGTTACTTCTTTATCTAGTCCATTACAAGTGATAGACCACTAACAACTTGTATAATACGTTTTAATTTTTCCTCACCCACTGAGCTGGACAGCACGGGGTATAATTGACACAAAAATTGGCTCACAGTCTACTTTTGCTTGAGAAGTACCCATTTTACATCATGTAACTTAGCTCTATGATTGTAGTGTAAGATAATTACATTGTCCATTCCTCTCATCAATTTATAGACCCAAATTCTGTCTCTTAATTTTTAACAATTTAATTCTTTGAGTTGTCTCCCAATACTTTGTAAAAGTAACTTTTAGAAACTCCCTCCTCTGAACAGTCAAAAATACAAGAATGTCCTTTTCAAGGTAGAAATCTTGACATTCTGACTACCCTTGTTTATTTTTTTGACCAGTCCATTTGGATGGAGGTGGAAATGTGCTTAGGGAACACTTTGCCATATTTCTGCCATCTTGAGACTTTCCTCCATTTTTCAGCAATTGGGTGTTTACACTATTAGTCTCACTGTAAAAAATCCCAAAGATGTTATGCCTTGCTCACTGGGGTATAACTGGAATTTTGAATCTTCCGGTCAACGTGTGGAGGCGGGGCCGACATGCCAACGTGTAAAATGACACGGGATAACGTTGGGCTTGCGTCCCCATGTCATCGCGCTTCATCTCAATATTTCGTGCAGCTCCGTGCGGGCCCCGACTCTCCCTCCTCCCCCAGCCCGCACAGGTAGTGCTGAGCGCTACCGGCCATGTATTATGCTGGGCAGGTCTTAATTGGCCTGCCCATTGTAAAATGGCAGCACGTGGCCGATTGCAGGCTGGATGTTCATTGGAGTAAAGCCTCCCGGGTGTCCCTGCCTCCCTGGAGTATGCCCGGGTCAGCATCTACCCCCTCAGCATTTCCCTGTGCGTGCTCATCCTCAGACTCACTGCTGGACTCATCGTGTGCGGCCGCAGGCACTGAATCGACGTCTTCATCGTCCACTGCATCCTCCCTTTCCAGAGCAAGATTCTGGAGAGTGCAGCATGTAACCACTATCAGCTACACACGATCTAGGGGGTACTGGAGTGCGTCCCCTAAGCAGTCCAGGCATTGGAAGTGCATCTTCAGAAGCCCTTGTGGTGCTGTGGCTCCTATTGTACCACTGCTCAGCTTCTGTTTTGGATGGCAGAGAGACATCATGAGCCACCTTTTGAGGGGATAGCCCTTGTCACCCAGCAGCATCCATCAAGCCAGGCTGGAGCACTGAAGAGCCCCGGCACCTGTGAGTGTCTGAGGATGTAGGATGTCATGGGAGCTGCCAGGGTTGCACAGACCTGCAGAATCTGCATCCTGTGATCACACACTATCTGCATGTTCATGGAGTGGAAGCCCTTCCTGTCGACGAAGGCACCGGGCTCACCTGCCGGCACCTTGATGGCCACGTGTACAGTCTATAGCACCCTGGATGCGGGGGAAGCCAGCAATGGCCGTGAAGCCTCTGGCTCACTGTGTCTGGCTTGCTTGGTCCCAGCGGAAGTGGATGAAGGTCAATGCACGCCTGAACAGAGCGTCTGTAACCTGCTTGACACAAGTGTGGACAGCTGATTGGGAGACACCGCAAAGATCACCCACCGAGCCCTGAAAGGAGCCAGAGGTATAGAAGTTGAGGGCAGCTGTGACCTCCAGAGCCATTGGCATGGGGTGTCCACCCGCACAGTTAGGTGAGATCTCAGGCCCAATCATCTCCCTTGACAGATGGAGCCTCCTTCAGCACTGCACCTCAGACATATTGAGGAGCTGCTTCACCACCTGTATTCCCTGGCAGCAGGATAGTGGCATCTTCTGCGGCCCCTTCCGCCTTGAACTTCCTGTTGACCTTGTGCCTGCGCCTCTCCTCCCAAAGGTGGCTCCCCTGGAGGCTGAATGTGCAATCCTGGCCTCCTCCCCCTTCTAGTCCTCCCTTCCTCTTCAAAGGAGCTGCCTTCAGTGGACAGTTCAGCTCCCATTCCCAGGCTAAGGGAAGGCTTTCTGAAACCTGCAGGCCTAGAAAAGATTCCTCACTGCAGAGTGCTGACCTGAAGGTTAAGAGTCCAGGAAAAGCAGCTGGTATGCGTTCTGAAGTACTGCAGATCACACAGGCAAGTTTGTAAAACTTTCAAAAATAAATACTTGACTGTGCACATTTACGACCCCAGTGAGCCCTCTTATCCCGACTGCAGATAAGGTTAACACAAATATGTCCTACCCCACTGCCCGTTGCGCCTCCGCGCTAAGCCAAAAATTGCACAGGAGCAGAAAAATCGGCATCAATTGAACACTTAAGGGCCTTAAGTAGCCCGTTAATTAATGGCGGGAGCGCGTCGTACATCATCGCGTGCCCGCCCAATGAAATATCGCAATGGTGCGTGGTGATGTCGGGAAGATCGCCCATGTGATCGTGCGTCATTTTATGCGCGGATGTGCAGGGCCTGCCCCTGCATGACAACGGGAAAATTCTGCCCATAATTATTGATGAACAATCTCTGGCCTGAAACACTGATGTTAATTTTGTGGAATTTCAGATTCCCCTACTATGGGCAGAATTTTATGATCCCCCACTATTGGGTTTGCAGGTGAGGGGCCGTAAAATTCTGTAGGTATCTCCCCGCTGACTACCTACCTGTCCCCCCACCCACAGTTATTTTCCGCGGGGATGAGGTGAGGTGTCGGACGGCCAGCCTGCACTCACTGAAAGTCAGGCCCTTAAGGAACCATTTAGCGTACCCAGTCACAATTTTTAAGGTCAGGGTGGGGCGGAAGCCTGGCAGGGTAGCTTGCTTAGCCTCAGACAGGAAAGACGTGGTGCCTCCCTCATGGCCTCCTTTCCCGATCATGGCTCCACCCAAGGTCTGCCCCTACTCTCCCGCCCCCACTTGTTTCCCCCCCAGCCCCCGGTCTTTGCAACCCAGCCCCCAGCCCACTCACCCACCTCCCCATGGGTCCTCTTCTCCTGGCCCTTTGAGAGATCCCCAGGTTTGGCTCCATTCTGGCCTCCTGGCACTTCATTTTCTGACACCCAATGCAGTCCAGGCAATGGCCACCAACTGTTCCCGGTGGCGTTGTTGGGAATATAGGGCTGCTGACCAATCAGACTGGTGGCAGGTCTCTAAGGTAGGACTCTGTTCTAGATGGGGGTGAAATTCCCCCCTCCACATATCATTAAATGGTACTGGGGCAGCCGTCAGAGACAGGGTTGCGTTTCCTGCTGAATGTTTCAATGGTGGGGCAGGAAACCCTGCCACCCGAAAAGTGCCTGCCAAGGTGGGAGCTTCATTGCAGGGTGCTGAGTGCAAGCTGGTGTCAGGCCAGCCAACTCAGGAAGAAGTGTAGAGTCTGCTTTGGGGCTGTGGGTACCGAGGCAGACGATTTAAAAGGCCTGTCCTGGTGCCGTGGGACTTTGTCCCATTGAAAAAGAAACACAAAGAACCCCCTGCCCTCACCCCACACATCCCCCTCACCCTCCAAATGCTCCCCATACCTCATCTATGCCACCTCATGCCCCTCACCCACCCTATGGCCTGTCATACCCCCATTGCCAGGTGCTGTTCTTCCACCAACCCCCTCTGTCCTCTCATGCACCCTATGTCAATCTCTGCCCTTCTGCCCATTCCTTAGGCCCCTCACGTCCCCATGCCAAACTCTGAAACTTCCATGCTCATTGAGCCACTGTTTACTTTCTAGAACCAATGAACATCATAGAGTAAAGCGGAATGAGTAAAAATAAAAGCTTTGAAAAAATGTAATCCATTGATAAATTTCTCTGATGGAAAATGTCAGGGCAATAAATAAAAATGTCATTCATCCAGGCCCTTTGAAGTTTCAAAAACCACAAATCACAAACACTTGAAACGACTTAACTTATGTCAACAAACATTTTGAAATTGACTGCAGAGATCAGAGACCCTGAGCTGTTAGTCAAACAATGCTTCATCTGGGGAGCAGATGTCCTTGTAATTTAATTGTCAGTCTGGTCTCTCAGGCAAGGCTATATATTGAGGCTTGGGTGTGAGCCCAGACAGCTTTTAAAAGGTCCCCTCGTGCACACTAGGGTTCACGACTCCTCTAAGGAGGCGTGAACTATGACTCTTTAAAAACCTGCTCCATGAAAATTGCGGAGGAGTAGGAGATACTTACCTCTGCAAGTGGGAGCTGGCCGGGTTGGGAGTGCCAGAAAGCAGCCCACACTCTTTAAAGGTACTCCCAAAAATCGCACAACCTGGGAGTGGTGTCAGGAATCCTGGAATTGGGACCCACTCACCATTTTTAAAGGACTCCCGAATCAACCCACTTCTCAGTGAAAGTCCAGGCCTATGTGTTTTCAATCTTCCTCCCATCTGCCACCAACCACTGGCCTCAGCCTCTTCTCCTAACTTCTGAATCCCTAGCATTAAACACTAATAACACTAATGCCATCTTCACTTTTGAATACCAGTCCCTTTCTTTGCAACTGGGCAATCTCCACTAAGAACTTGTGTGTCTCTCTCTATCCTCCTATCATTGCTTCCAGCCCTATCTCATAAGGCCCCCCTTTGATTTGATCCATTTATTAAGAAATGACCAGACTTTATCTGAAACATTCCCTGATTTCAATGTTAACCGGAGATCTCCTTTAGGTTGGCATGCATAGAAGAATACTCACCCCTCAAACTGATGCCTGGGAAACACTTCCTTGCAGCAACTCCAAAAGGGTGAAATTCAAAAAACATCACATCAGCCTATCAAATGTTAGAAAAGACTTCCTTCAATCAACAACAACTTAATGAACTCCAAGGGAAAAACAATCATATCAGGGTCACTGATATGTTGGGCTGCTTTCCTGTTCTATTTCCTTTGGTTACTTTGAGCACAAATGTTCATTGTAACAGTTTGTGCATTCCGTGCCCATATGCAGCAAAACCTGTATAACATTCTTATGTATAACATTCAGTCTTGGGCTGGTAAATGACAACTAACATTTGTGCCACACAAGTACCAGGCAATGATCATCTACAGTAAGGAAGAATCTAGCCAGCTTCTCTTGGCATTCAACAGCATTACCATCGCTGAGTTCTCCACCATCAACAACCTGGGGGCTACCATTGACCAGAAACTTAACTGGACCAGCCATATAAATTATGAGGCTCCAAGAGCAGGTCAGAGGCTGGAAATTCTATGATGAGCAACTCACCTCCTGACTCCCCGAAGCCTGTCCACCATCGAAACGGCACAAGTCAGGAATGTGATAGAATATTCTCCACTTACCTGGATGAGTACAGCTCCAACAACACTCAAAAAACTCAACACCAACCAGGACAAAGCAGCCCTCCCCACCAACCAGCTTAAACATTCATTCCCTCCACCATCGCTGCACAGTGGCAGCAGTGTGTACCATCTAAAAGGTGCACTGTATCAACTAACCAATGTTCCTTCGACAGCACCTTCCAAACTTGTGACCCCTACTACCTAGAAGGACAAGGGCAGCAGATGCATGGGAACATCACCACCTGCAAGTTTCCCTTTAAGCCACTCACCATCTTAACTTGGAACTATACCACCGTTCCTTCACTGTCGCTGGGTCAAAATCCTGGAACTCTCTCCCTACACCACATGGACTGCAGTGGTTTAAGAAGGCAGCTCATCACCACCTTCTCCAGGGCAACTAGGATGGGCAACTAATGGTGTCTGGCAACAGCCACATCCTGTGAAAGGGTTAAAAAAAAGAATGGTTACAGCACAGAAGAAGGCCATTAGGCCCATTAGGCTCATCGTGACCATGGAGGCTCTTTGCATGAGCAACTTGGCTAGTCCCACTACTCTGCTCTTTCCTTATAGCCCTGCAAATCTTCTCTCTTCAAGTGCTTCTCCAATTTCCTTATGAAAGCCACAGTCTCCAGACTGTGCATCCCAGATACAAACCAGTCATTGCATTACAATTCTTTTCCTCATGCTGCCATCAATTTTTTTTGCCAATCACATTAAATCAGTATCCTCTGGTTCTCTACCCTCCCATCAATGGGAATAGTTTCACCCTATTAACTCTGTTCAGATCCCTCATGATTTTGAATGCTTCTATTAAACCTTCTCTCAACCTTATCTTCTCCAAAGAGAACAACTCCAACTTCCCCAATCTATACATGCACCTGAAGTCCCTCATCCCCAGAGCCATTCTCATAAATTTTCTGTATCGTCTCTAAAGCCTTCACACCTTTCTAAAGTGTTGGCCAAAATACTCCAGTTGCGACTGAACCAGTACTTTATTAAGGTTCATCATAACTTCCTTGCCTTTGTACTCCATGGCCAGGATTTTCCGGTCATCGGGTGGGCTCAGCGGGGGCAAGTGGGAGCAGTTACGAATTGGACCGCTGCCCGCAGTCGGGCTGTGACCGCCATTTCACGCTGGCTGGCCAATTAATGGTCAGCCAGCGTGAAGTGTGCGCTGCAGCGCTGTGTGGAGGGGAGGAGGGCAAGAGCTGCCTCAGTGAGCTGAAGCTATTTGAACATAAAAAATAAAGAATTTAAAAATGTTAATAACGTGTCCCCTCATGTGACTCTGTCAAATGAGCAGGGGCATATTAAAAATTAGTTTGAAATTTTTTTTTTAAATCACTGATCGAAACCTCACCCGCCTGTGGATGAGATTTCACAAAAAATCCAAAAGCCGCTTGGCCTTTTTGCCTGCCCGACAACCATATGGTTGGACGGGCAGTGAAAAATTTAATTTATTTAATACTTTAATGGCCTTAATAGCCCTGTTAATTGTCGGTGGGTGTGCTGCTAACTCCTGCGCGCTGCCACTGACCGAAATATCGTGCAAGTGCGCGATGATGTCAGGACGCTTACCTGCGAGTATATCCGTCAAGTGCAATATTCTGCCCCATGCCTCTATTTATAAAACCCAGGATCCCATGTGTCTCTGTAAATAGTGTCTCAACTTTCTAAGTCTTGTGTCATCTGCAAATTTTGACATTGTGCCCTGAACACTCAATCCTAGGTGATTAATATTCATAAAAAAATATTTGGTCCCAGTACTGACCCCTGAGGAATCCCACTATATACCTTCCTACAATCCAAAAACCATTCACCATTGCTTTATCTTTCCTGTCACTTATATCCATGCTGTCACTGTCCCTTTTGTTCCATAACCTTCAACTTTGCTAGCAAGCCTATTAAATGACACTTTATCAAATGCCATTTGTAAGTCAGTGTCCATCTCTTTTTTTTATTAATTCATGGGATGTGGACTTCGCTGGTTGGGCCAGCATCTATTGCCCATCCCTAACTGCCCTTGAGAAGGTGGTGGTGGCGAGCTACCTTCTTGAACCGCTGCATTCCATGTGGTATAGGTGCACCCACAGTGCTGTTAGGAAGGGAGTTCCAGGATTTTGACCAGCAACAGTGAAGGAACGGCAATATATTTCCAAGTCAAGGTGGTGAGTGACTTGGAGGGGAACTTCCAGGTGGTGGTGTTCCCAGCTATCTGCTGCCCTTGACCTTCTAGTGGTGTGGGTCTGAAAGGTGCAGTCGAAGGAGCCTTGGTGAATTCCTGCAGTGCATCTTGTAGATGGTACACACTGCTGCTACTGTACATCAATGGTGGAGGGAGCGAATGTTTGTGGATGTGATGCCAATCAAGCAGGCTGCTTTGTCCTGGATGGTGTTGAGCTTCTTGAGTGTTGTGGGAGCTGCACTCATCCAGGCAAGTGGGAAATATTCCATCAGACTCCTGACTTGTGACTTGCTGATGGTGGACAGGCTTTGGGGAGTCAGGAGGTGAGTTACTCGCCACAGGATTCCTAGCTTCTGACTTGCTGTTGTAGTCACAGTATTTATATGACTAGTCCAGTTCAGTTTCTGCTCAATGGTGTAACCCCCTCAGCAAAGAACTCAGTCAAGTTAATTAACATTATTTGACTTTAACAAATCCATGTTTCCCTTGATTAATCCACAAAGTGCCTGTTAATTTTGTCCTGGATTATTGTTTATAAAAGTTTTCCCATCACTGAGATTACACTTAGTTGCTGGGTTTATCCTTGCTATGTTTCTTGAACAAAGGTGAAACATTTGCAAGTCTCTAGTTCTCTGGCATCACCATTGTATCTAAGGAAGATTGGAAGATTATGGCCAGCACCTTACTCCCTTACTTTTCACCCTTACTTTCCTCAATATTCTTGGATGCATCAGATCCAGTCCTGATGGCTTATCACTTTTAAGTACAGTCAACATTTCTAATATTAAGATAATTAAAGTCTCCCATTATCACTACTCCAAAGGTGTTGCACCTCCATGTAATTTTGTTACAAATCTGCTTCTCTACATCTTTCCCATTAGTTGGTAGCCTATTGAATACACACAGTGGTATAATGGGACCTTTTTAGTTTCTTCACGATAACTAAAGAGTTTCTGTCCTTGGCCCATCCAGGACATTCTCCCTCTCCAGCATTTCAGTTTCACAGAAGAAGTATTTCCAGAAAACACTCACCTGGTTGACCCTAGTGAATTGCTAACAGCTCGGGTCTGCTGGTTGTTAAAGTCAGAATGCAAAGTTAAAGAGACACTTGATCAATTGCTTGCATGGTCTAACTAACTTCCCAACAGTTCCAAGGCAGTTTCCTGCTCACCTTCAAAATCATCCAGTTGAAATCCAGATGAAGGACAGATGATGCTGGGATCCAGACCTGACATCACTTCTAGGGGATTTATATCCGTGCCTACACCCAAACTCATCTCCCCTTGGCAATCAAAATTCTATCCCATTAGGCTGGATTTTACCAGCACTCTGGAGACATTCTGGGAGGTGGGAGGGCTTGTAAAGTGGTGGCAGAAGGCATCAGGATGGAAGCCAGACATCTTCCCCCTCTACAACATATTCCCATAAGCAGGAACAGCAGCAGTGCACCCACCCAACCACCAACTGCAGTTGACCAATTAATTCAATTAATTAGTACCCACTTTCCACCCCCACTTGTATTTTATGGTATCAGGACAGGCTGTTGCTGCATGGGAAGACAGCCAGGCATATCAAGGTGGCCTCCCAGGGGGTTCCCGGAATGGGTGGGGAGGGGGCTGTTTGCTGTATGTTGCTCCATGGCCTACACAGGGCCACTCCATCAACAATGGCTGCCTCAGGGGCTCTGTCAATGTGGCTGGAGCATTCACCTGCCCAATCACCAGGGCTTGTACCTACCTAGGCCTGGCACATTGAAAAAAATGCTTATCTGCCCGCTCTTCTTTTGCCTGTAGCCTTAATAGTGGCCATCTCTCTCGGTTTCCCTGCCAAGCTGCCAGCTGTCTGGTTGGGCCAGTTGCTCTAAGAGGGGCAGACCTCTTGGATGGTGGTCCCGATAGTGGCTTCTTAATTTGCTGCCACCAGTAAAATCCCCACCGGGGGTCCCGCTAACCAACCACGCAGACTTAGGATCCGCTTACAGCAAAATTTTGGCTAGTGCTTCAAAACTTATGGCTTCACACATACTTTGTATGTGCCACAGCTGGATGCACACAACTTTTCTAGCAGTGAAGTGACTCATTAGCTTCTTAGAAGTTTAAAGGAATCATTATTACAAATGTGTCATGGTTGGCTGACACTTTTCCATTATCACTAACAAAACTGCTTTTTCAGGAAATAAACATGTCAAATCTGTGTGCTCCAAACAGTAACAACTTGCATTTATATAACATTTTGAACATAGGAAAATATCCCAAGGCACTTCACAAGAGTGTATTCAGAGGCACACATTTTGCAATGACGTTATCTGCTGGAAATAATACAGGACCCCAGCATACACTCCCAGTTCACAATCTGATAGAAAATGTCAGACTAATAAACTTTAAATGTTTGCCTAAAAATAACAAATCATGTTTTCTAAGAAGTAAGATGAAAACAAAGGCCAAAATAAAGAGCAGGTTATATTTAGATGACAAAACATCACGCCAATCACATTCCAGGACAATAAAAGTCAACTTTAACAGTTTCCTGCTGTACCTTTAGGAGCGTAGATCGTTGGTTCTTTATGAAAAGCTCTTATCTGACAATGAACTCCATGGATTTCTTTGTTGTTTTTGCTCCTGTGGTAGTTCAGCAAGGAGGGAACCAAAACAAGTGCTACTACTCTGATAAAAACAAAAAAACTGTTGGAAATCCAAAACAAAAACCCTTCAGAAGGGTCATGAGGACTCGAAACGTCAACTGTGCTCTTCTCCACCGATGCTGCCAGACCTGCTGAGTTTTTCCAGGTGTTTCTGTTTTTGCTACCACGCTGGGTTATATCATTCTCTTTCCCTTTGACATTAAGCTGTGCCAAATACTTTCACAGTGGGTGAGATTTCCCCTGTTCGAATGGTCAATACTGAAAATGACGTGTGTTACGTGCCAGCTAAGCAACTTACAGAAAAGGTTGACATCTACAAACTAACCAAAAATGTATATTTGCTCAAATCTCTCTTGACAATGCGCTTAACGTGCTTTTGAGGCAATTGAAGATTGCTAGGAATTCAATAAAAATGACATTGGACTAGTTAAAAATGCATTAAAAATATAAATGAAGACTTAATGATCTAAATGTTTGTTGTTTAGGTTACACTTTCTGGTAGTTTGTAATTTTCTGTAGCAACTAAATGAAGAAAACAGAGCCGTTAGTCTCTAACTGACAAGTGTTGCGATGCCCAAATACAGGGGAAATATAGTCCTGCAAAAACACGTATTGCCAAGTGTTATCTTATTTGAGTCAGTGCCTAGAGACAGTTAAGTAACTTTTGACTATTAAACCACAAATAGAAGCCACGCATTCCAGCTTGTTGAGTTGCTTCATAGTCCATCTGGCAGCAGAAAGAAATATAAAGAAATTTGGAAATGTTTGACGCAGGCCACTCTCCGCCTTCTTCAAAAGAATTGAAGTACAGCGTGGTTTTCCACACTGACTCATGGTCTGGCTTGGTGCAAGATAGATCTGGTTTTTTTTTTCAAATTAAAGTAAATCTCTATGTTTAATTTCCTCTATTATAAAAACTTGTGGATTATCTGACGTCCCTATCATATTAAGTTCCTCACTCTGTCCAAACTGCCTCCCCAGCATCACAATGATTTCTTGACCAGTAAATTTTCAGAAACAAAAGGTAGTTGTGCAGGGTGAATCTACTACCCAATACTTTGAACTAGTGGTTTGTGTGTCTGATCTACCATTATGAGATGAATCTCCCCTGGAATCAGTGTACAGAAAGGTAAGTTATCTTATCCACCTTGTTTCTATGACAGGAGGAGATCCACGAGCCAAAAGTTGTTTCAATTTGTTCTATTTTTCTGATGTTCTTGAATTCAATTTTCTTTTGCAAAGTTTCTGATGCTTTGTGCTTAATTGGATATCCTTTGCTCTTCATCCACCAGTTCTTTTGGGAATGTGAGCAATATCAGCTTTCATAATTTTCCCTTTTTATCGAATATGCATTGAATTTTAAATGGATATATTTTGTATTAGCAATCATAGTTATTATCTTCTGAAGACTAAATATAATCTGCTAATATACAGAATGGTCACAGAGTGCCCATGAGAAAAATGAAGCAAAAATAGAGTGCAAAAGTCTGGAATTAACAACAAACTAAAAAGTAGATGTAAATAATGTAAATATTAATAATCTTGACAAAGTTATGACAGAGCAGCTTGTGTGTCTTTTCTCTAGCATGTGGGAGTTTGTGAACAATGAGACCATTCAGAGCGAATGTGTCTGCATTAGATGTCTCTGTGTTGCAAGTATAATAATTTCCTCAAAACTTTTCTGGTTTATTGTGAAGTAGGTATACGGGGGTAAGTATAGTTGGGTCTGTCTGTGATTTAATTACATTTGGAGTCAAGTAGACTGCAAGCTTGAAATTATCAAAAGAAACTACGTGCTTGACGTGCTAATGAGTAAACATGGATGCTGGCTTAGCTTGTAAAGTGTGAAGGGAATTTGCATTTTTAGATAAATTAAGAGATTTGGGCCAGGATATTGTGGTCGGCAAGTGGGGGACAGGGCCTGCTCATCGGGCGGAACTTCCGATGTCACCCCGCGTCATTTCAATTTTCAGGTCAGCGGGGATGCAGCCAAATCAGCTGTGCGCCCGCCAACCTGTCAATGGCCTATTGAGGCCATTTAAAAACTAATTCAACTAGTTAATGGACCATCCAACTTTAAGATCGGCGGACAGGCTGGGAGACCTGCCGAGCTTCAGAAAAAACATGAAGCCTCATCCACGGGCGGGATGAGGTTTCATGTAGGTTTTTAAAAACTTAATAAAAGTTTGATTAAAAGTGATGGACATGTCCCAACTCACATGAGGGGCATGTCAGGGAAATTTTATTTCTCCACATTTACCATTTTTAAATTTGGCACCGATCTCCCTGAGGCAACACTTAGCCTCAGGGAGATGAGTGCACTCTTTCATGCGCATGTGTGAAAGAGCACACTCTCGGCTGAGGGAATCCCCTCCGCCCACACAGGGAGCACATAGTGCTTCCTAGTGGATGTCACACTGGGCGGGCCTTAATTGGCCCACCCACATAAAATGGAGGTGCGCCCCCAATTGGGGGAGCTGATTGGAGATATGCCCGCACGCGCCCGCTCCTGAACTTCCCCCCTGATTGGGGAAAATTCTGCCCTTGGTTTTCAAAGGGATCTTAATCTGTTTACAATTAGCTAGATAAGCAAGGTGAAGGAGTATGTTTATTTTTTAAAGGTTGCTGACAATATTGGCAACATGAAATTTTGTATATTATGAGGAAGATACAGTTTGAAAGGCATATGTTACAATTGAATTTACATATTAAAAAGAGAGAAACATATATAAAGGAGAATGAAAGGCAATATGGGAGAAGGCCACGTAAGATCTAACACAAATGTGGGAAATAGCTTTAATGAAGCCTCCAACGAGTTGTGCCTAAATCTGCTATGTAATGAAACTGAAGTTGGAGACACCCATTTGGAATTCCACTGTCAAGTGGGTATGGTGTTAACTTGCTGATTCTGTTTTAAACCTAAAATCTATTTTACACTGTTGCCTTAAAGGGGGTGTAACTGGGGCTCAGGTTAATTAGGAATTTTAGGAGTTATAGTAGTAATTAATTGTAGTCTTATGTATGTGCTTGAAATCTTTTATTTTGTTAATAAATATTTTAAGTTAATTTTTAAAATCTCTAAAGGTCTTGGTGGACTTATTACTTCTGAATTCAGTGCACACATCTTCTCATAATAAATACAAATTGCAAAACCGTTGTGATAGTGTGACCAAGTTTCCCATGTGGATTTGGTCCACCTGGCATACTTCATCTGCCACATTATAACATCTCTGTCTCTAATCTCTGTGGCTCAAGGTCATTGAGTCATTTTGGCCTTTATTATAAGGGGATTGGAGTATAAGAAAATAGACACCATGCTACAATTGTACAGAGTTTTGGTGAAACCACATCTGGAATATTGTGTGCAGTTTTGGTCTTCACATTTAAGAGAGGGTACACTTGCATTGGAGGCGGCACAGTGAAGGTTCACTAGACTGGTCCCTGGGATGAGTGGGTTGTCCTATGATTAGAGGCAAAGTAAATTGGGCTTTTATTCTATGAAGTTTAAAAGAATGAGAGGCGATCTCATTGAAACCTACAAAATTCTGAGGGCACCCAATAGGGTGGATGCTGAGAGATTGTTTCTGCCACTTGGGGAGTCTAAAATATGGGGAAGACAGCCTCAGGATAAGGGGCCAATCATTTAGCACTTCAATCAAGGGCTTGTGAATCTTTGGAATTCTCTACCCCAGAGGGTTGAGGATGTTCCATCATTGAATACATTTAAGGCTGGGATAGACAGACTTTTGGTCTCTTAAGGAATTCAGTGGTATGGGGAGCGGGTGGGAAAATGGGGTTGAAGCCCAAGATCAGCCATGATCATATCGAATGGCAGAGCAGGCTCGACGGGCCTTATGGTCTACTCCTGCTCCTATTTCTTGTGTTCTTATGAGGTCGAGGGTGAGTCGAAGACACTCTGACACATAAGGGAGGTAAACCAGAGTCTGAACATTTTGCTCCTGGCTCCAGTCACACCTCACAGAGAGGTTCAGGTTCAGAAGAGGGGTCGTGTGACCATTAGTGTGCAGAGTAAGAAGAGTCAGGTGACGTAGAAAACAGTGATCATCAGCAATTGATGCTGTTCATAGTACAATGTACATGCTAATTGTGAGAATAAGGTTAAAGAGCAAGGACAGCCAAAAGGTGGATCATGGCATCTTGGAGCAGGAGGCTGTCAGAGTGGTGCAAAGGAGGAGGAACAGGAAGAGGGGAAATATAGGCCAGAATATTGCCATTGGCATGTGGGGGCAGGTCCAACATGCTGACGCACAAAATGACGTGTGATGATGTTGGGCATGTGTCTCGACATCATCGCGCATCATTTAGATATTTCATTTGGAGGGCCCGTGCTGGAGGCAGCTGCTGACCCGCCAAACTGTCAAAGGCCTATTAAGGCCATTCGGAAAGTAATTTAGATAATTAACAGCGCTGCCCGTCCAACCCAAGCGGCCTTCGAGTTTCTCAGGAATCCTCATCCACGGGTGGGATTAGGATTCCTGAAGGTTTAATAAAATCAATAGATAAATTTTGATAGATTGACAAACATGTCCCAGCTCATGTGACACTATCACATGAAGGGACATGTATAAATAATTTTTCTCTTTCTTTATTAAAAAATTTCAATATATAATTAATCTCCCTGAGGCAGCTCCATGCCTCAGGGTCGTTGCTGCGCTCTCTCATGTGCATGTGCAAAAGAGCTCAGGCCCTGACTCTCCCTCCTCCCACCATCCACACAGGTAGCGCTGAGTGCTACGGAACGCATTTTACACTGAGTGGGCCTTAATTGGCCCGCTCGCGTAAAAAGGCAGCACGCAGCCGATCGCAGGCAGTGTTCGGCTCTGTGCCTGCTCCCACCCGCTCCCACCTGGCCCGCCCGACATAGGTAGGTTTCTGGCCATGATGTGGTAGTTGTAGGGGATTCAATAATGAGGGAAATAGATAGCATCCTTTGTAACCGGGATTGAGAGGCCCAGATGGTATGCTGCCTATCTGGCACCAGGGTGAGGGACATTTCAAATTGGCTAGAAAGCATATTAGAGAGAGAGAGGGGAGCTTCCATTTGGACCTTCCATAGGGAAGAGTAAGCAAGAGTTCCAGTTTGGAAAGTATCAGGCTAAATTAAAGAGCCGGACCTTGAGTGTTATAATCTCTGGATTATTACCCAAGCCATGTGCAAATTGGTATCGGATTAAGCAGAGTTGGGAGACGAATGCATGGCTGAAGTACAGGTGTGGGAAAGATGGTTTCCATTTCTTGGGATACTTTAGACACAACAGGTAAAGGGAAAACTAAAAGATGTTTAGTAATTAAATGAGGCGAGAGAAATAAGAAACCTGTAAGTAAAACGTTACAACAGAAGCACAGGTTAAAGTGTGTTGTCAAAATGAGTGTTCTTTATACAAATGCACGGAGGACAGGGTACAAATTGAATGGTCGTCAGGTGCAAATTCAACCTGCAGGGTCTGGCATGGTAGCCATTACTGAGGCATGGCTGCAAGACGGTCAGAGCTGGGAACTAAATATACCTAGTGATAAGGCCTAAAGAAAAGATAGAGAAAATAGTTTAAGGAAGAAATAGCCTTAGCAATTAAGAATAAAATCATTTCAGTGATGAGAGAAGATATTATGAAAGTTAAGCAGACATGCTTTTATGGGTAGAATTAAGGAATTTATAATTGTAGTAGTGCATAGGCCCCAGGTAGCAGCTGTGAAATGATAGATTATGTAAATGTGGAGATTAAACAAACATATAGCAAAGCAGAGAGGTTTTAATCAGGGATTTTAATTTTCATATAGACTGGGATAAGGAGACTATCCCATATCAGAGAAGTAATGAATTTCTTGCGAGTATCCAGGATAGTTTTCTGTAGCAATATGCCTTAGAACCAAGAGAGCAGACTTTATTAGGTCAAGTAATGAATAATGTGCCAGATTTAGTTAACACCCTAATGATGCATGAACATTTATCTAATAATGATCAGATCGAGTTCAACGTAATTTTTGAAATGGAGAAATGTGATACAGCAAGTATTTTAGAGTTAGGAAAGACTGACTTCAATGACAGAGACTGCCCATGGTAAGTTGTAAATTTGTTAATTGGTAAAATGACAGAAGATTAGTAGAAGTATTCAAAAAAGAATATAATTGATACAAAATCAGTTTATACCCTTAAAAGGCATGAGCCCCACTAGCCAAAAAAGGCAGTCCTGGATAACCAAAGAGGTAAAAGACAACATAAAATTTTAAAAAGAAACATACAAAGTGCAAAAAAGGGCACAGATCCTGGTGAATGGCAAAATATAAAGAACTGCAAAGGGTGACCAAATAGATAGCAAATAAGAAAGAAAGACTTGCATTTATATAGTACTTTTCATGACCACTGGATGTCTCAAAGTGCTTCATAGCCAATGGGCTGAACCTTCAGTTCGGTGAGCGAGGGTGGGGCCTACTCACTGAGGTGTAAAATGACATGTGGTGACGTTGGGTGTGCGACCCGACATCACGGCGCGTCATTCAGACTTTCAGTTCGGCGAACGCACACCCGACTTGGCTGCGCGTCCGCCGAACTGTCAAAGGCCTATTAAGGCCACTTAACTGTCATTTAAAATAATTAATGGAGCTGCCTGTCCAACCTTAAAGTTGGCAGGCAGGCGAAGAGCCCAGGCAGCGGGATGAGGTTTCATGAATGATTTTAAATTTTCACAAAAATTTTTAGTGAAATTAATACACATGTCCCAGCTCATGTGACAGTTTCACATGAGGGGACATGTCCGAATATTTTTAAAAAATCTTTCTTTCAGTTTTTCACACTCAAATTAATCTCCCTGAGGCAGCCCTGTCCCTCAGGGAGATTTCTGCACTTTTTCGCACGCTTACGTGAAAGAGTGCATTCGCAAACTCAGGCAACCCCCTCTGCCCTCACAGAAAGCGAATCCTTAATTGGCCCACCCACGTAAAATGGAGGTGCAGACCTGATCGGGGGTGCTGATCGCACCCCACCCGCACCGTCCGCCCGCCCGACAGGCAGAAAATTCTGCTCGTGGGATCTTTTACATCCACTCAAGCTGGAAGGTGGGGCCTTGGTTTAACATCCTAGCTAAAAGTCAGCACTGGAATGTCACTCTTGATTTAAGTGCTAAAGCCCTTGAGTGGGGCTTGAACTGTCTGACTTCAAGCTGTGCTACCAACTGAGCTACATCTGACACAGAGCTCCAAGTGGGAACATGAAAAGAAACTTGCAAGGAATATCAAAGTCAATACAAAAACTTTTACAATTAAAGTGATCAGGAGCTTTGTGGACCCCTTAAAAACTGAACTATGTGCTATCGTTAATGAAAGTAGAGAAATAGAGGATATGTTGAATAATTACTTGCATCAGTATTTACAGTAGAGGAAGGAGTCAGCATGCCAGGCACTCTGAAGAAACTAATATTGCATCAGGGTCAAGGACTCACCAAAGTTAACGTAAGAAAAATAAAAGCGATGGAAAAATAATGGCTTTAAAAAGTGTGACCAACGCCCAGGACCAGATGGTTTCCATCCAAGAGAATTAAAGGAAGTAGGTGAGAACATTGCAAATGTCCTAACTATAATGTTCTCAAGTTTGCTCATTTCAGGGACTGTTCCTTTAGATTGGAAATTGTGCATGTCACTCTGCTATTTAAGAAACGTGAGAGAGGGAAACAAGGGAATTATAGACCAGTTAGCCTAACATCTGTTGTCGGGAAATTGCTCTAGTCTATAATTAAGGATGGGCTGACTGGACATCCTGAAACCTTCAACTGATCAGAGAGAGCCAGTATTGTCCAGCTTGTAAAGGATAGTTTATGTCTGATGAATCTGATTGAATTTTTTGAAGAGGTGACTATAATAGTGGAAAGGGGAATGTCTATGAATTGTTATTTATATGAACTTCCAGAGGGTATTTGATAAAATCGCTCACCAGAGACTGCAGCCTAAAATTAAAGTTCTTAGAATTGAAAGCTAATTATTGACCTGGTTAGATAATTGGCTGAGCAACAGGAGACAGAAAGTAGGGGTAACAGGCAGTTACTCTAATTGGTAGAATGTGACTAGTGGGATTTGATTTTCTACCCCGCCAAACTAGGAACAATGGTGAGTGGGCGAGAAAAATAGCACCACCAGCCTCCATCTCTCTCCCAGGGCAATTTCCCAGAGGCCGGATGAGAGCAGCAGGACTGCTGTGGGTATCTGGTTAAACTAATTAATGATCTTTAATGCATGGCCGGGATTTTCCAGTCAGCCACCAGGGTCCCAGGAGCCTATTTAGCTTTTCTTCTGTCCGTTAATTGGCTGCTTCCAGGAAAATCATATTGAGTGACTGTTTTCCACACAATACATGCTGCTGACCCCTAGTTAAGACTGTTAGTGGGATTCAGATGCCCACAGGAAAAATCCTACTCTTTGTGTCCTGCAAGGAGTACCTAATTGGGGCCTCAATTATTCCCCTTGTTTATTGGTGACCTAGATAATGGGAAAAAGCCAAATACCTAAATTTGGTGATTACACAAATACAGGCAACATTGTAAGTTGTGTAGATGGAATGTAACAGTACAAAGGAATATTGATAGGTTGAGTGAATGATGGGCAAAACTTTGACAAATGCATTTCAATACAGGCAAATGTGATGTCATCAACTTCAAACCCAAAAAGGATAGAACGGGTACTTTATAAATGTTGAAAAGCTTGAAACAGTGGAGACCCAAATAGACTTGGGGTTCCAGCTATACAGATCATTAAAATGTCATAAACAGGTGCAAAAAATAATCAAAAAACCTAATGGAATGCTGGCCTTTATATCTTGAGGACTAGAAAGCAAGAGGTTAGTAGTCATGCTTCAGCTATACAAAGCCCTAGTTAGACAAGACCTGGAGAATTGTGAGCAGATCTGGGCTTCACACCTTTGGAAGGACACAATGGTCTAGGAGGGGGTGCAGTCGATTTACCAGAATGATGCCTGTGCTCCAAGAGTCAAATTGCAAGAAGTGAATACTCAAATTAGGATTGTAACCACTGGAACTTGAAGGTTAAGGGGAGGTTTCAAAAAAGTTTTCAAGATATTAAGGGGAACAGTTAAGATAGATAGAGAGAAACTATTTCTGCTGCTTGGGGAATTTTGAACTCAAGGGCATAATCTAAAGATTAGAGCCAAACCTTTCAGGAATGGAATTAGGAAACGTTTCTACACACAAAGGGTGATAGAAGTTTGGAATTATTTTCTGCAAATGGCAATTGATGCTAGATCAATTGTTAATTTTAAATCTGAGATTGATAGATTTTTGTTATTTTTAGATATGGCAGACATTGGGTATGTGGAGTTAGGTCACAGATCAGCCATGATCTCATTGAATGGCAGAACAGATTCAAGAGGCTAATTGGCCTGCTCCTGTTCCTATGGACTGGTCTATCTCTGTGCTTTTGATCCTTAGTGGTCAGACAGGAAGCAAAATTACTTCCCTCAGGCCTTGAGCTGTCCCATTTAAGAAAAAAAGAAAAATGATGACCTGCCTGGGAATATGGACGAGAAACAGAAAATTTTACAAATGCACAGTAGGCTATTCAATAGCTAAAAGTATAGGTGACGATCTCTAAAGCCAGTTCTTATTGGAATCAAACTAAAATAGAAGAAAATGGACAGACTCAAAAACATGGATAAATTTAGAGAAAATTGTTTGAAAAAGTTATTATTTATTTAGAACATTGCTACAAAAAGGCAGGGACTTAAAATGTTGCTTTATTGAGGAACACAATGTTTGAAATTCTGAAGCAGTTGTGAGGTACAGTAAAAATACATCAGACAAAATGATTCTTCATATTTCCTTTGTAAAAAAAGATAACAGCGCTTGAATCATGGGTTAAAGTACAATTAAATTAACCACTTGGCCTAACAAAAAAACCAACATTGTCTATTTCTTTTGCACTGAAACTCAAACCCAGACTTTAATGTCCCATAAAGATGGGTGTTTTGGGTGTGATCTTTCAGCAAAAGTGGCCAGAAGGTCAAGCAAAGAAAAATCCTAGGCCCAGATTTTCGCTCCAGGGTTGGGTGCATAAAATCAGGAGAATGTCCTTCAAAAATAGCCACCTGTAGGTTGAATTTTTGTTCCGGTGAGGGGGGACAGGCTGGATTGGACATTGGGCCCACCACCCCTGGAACCAGTGCAGAGACTGACGGGCGCAGAGGTGAGCTGGACGGAAAGCCTGCCTCTGTGTTCCAGCACTGTGTTTAAATAAATAATAATAAAAAATAAAGCAATAAACAGCCCTCCAGCTCTCACTCTTCATCCCCCACACACTCCCCATGCCCCATCCATGCCAATCTATGCTAACCCATGCCCACCCACCCTCCATGGCCTCTTATACTCTCATACCAATCCATGCCCTTCTACACACGTCCCATTGTCCCTCGTATCCATATGCCAACTTAGTACCAACTCATCCCAATCCACGCCCCCCCAATCACCATCCTTTTCCATTATCCCCTCCATTCCAGCTCACCCTGTATCCTTGGACAATTTCTTGACAGCTTTGATAATTCCTTGACAGTTCATTGACATCTGGACAGTTATTTGACAGCTGGACAATTTTTTGACAGCTGGACAGTTCCAATGAGTTTGTGCGTAAAATGTGCACAACTTTAAACAATCCCAAAGGGTGCCTTATCTCCCCAAAGTTGTCCCAGGACCCTATTCAAAAGGGTACCCTGGCTATCCAAATGAATCCACCTCTTAGATGTTCCAGTGTGCACCCTCTGGGTTTCACATTGTTAGTCTACCAAAATCTCACTTCACTGGAGGCAGCTGGTGATCTAAATGGCCAGCTGCCTTTGCAAACCACGCATGTGCAGTCCCGGCCCAACTCCAGTCCTGGCCCCACAAAGTTGGGAAATGTCAAGTTCGGGGGCGGGATTTAGAATTTTCATCCATTCCTGGGATTTCCACCATGAGGGAGAGGCTCTCCGTCATGACAAAAATCTGGCCCTAATCTATCTTTCTCTTTCAGATCCTGACTGACTAGAAGCTCCTGCTTGTATTTTAGATTTCTTGTTATCTGTTGCTGCAGGCAGAATTCTATAAAATTCAAATTCAACTTTTTCTTCTCCATCCTCAGTGCAAATGAGCCAAAATTCACTTCACTGCATTATAAACTTTTCAATTGAATATTCAGCTATTCAAGGACTAAGGTATTGGGTACATAGCCACCTACATGTGGCTATTTTTGAAGGACATTCTCCCGACTTTATGCACCCATCCCTGGAGCGAAAATCTGGGCCTAGGATTTTTCTTTGCTTGACTTTCTGGCCACTTTTGCTGAAAGATCACACCCAAAACACCCATCTTTATGGGACATTAAAGTCTGGGGTTGACTTTCAGTGCAAAAGAAATAGAGAATGTCGATTTTTTTGTTAGGATGATGATACCAGACTGACGTGATTTAAAAAAGTAATATATGTCATATGTGATAAGGAGAATGGGCTCTAATTTAACAGTCACCAGTCAGGGCAATTTTATAAATGGGACATGTATTTGACCTTCTGATCTGCACAGCGCCATTTAATAGTATTTCAAAAAGTCATTTTTCATGCCTTTGTACTCAGTGGATAATTGACGAATTCACCTGGAAAATGGTAAACTTCTGTGGAATGGAATTCAATATTGCATTAGAGCTTAATTTTTCTTACAGTATTTAATGCCCAGATGACTAATTATGAATCGTACAACATTTAAAAGCAGGGCCTGTACTGGGCACTAATTTTAATTGAAAAAACAACTAATATATGCTATCCCTGGATCCAGCTCAAAACTCTAAAAATCAAATCTGAAATATATTTATCCTCTGTTCTCTACTTCCTCCCAACTCAATTTGTCATCATAGAGAAAAAAATAACTACTCACTCACATGCACATTCTGTACCTACACTCCCTGCTCATGTTCATGCTGTATATGCATACACTGTACATTCACACCCTTTTTTATATATATATGTTGTACATTTATACTTTGTACATGTACACTCTGTACCTATACATTCTATATAATCACACCCAGAAGTTATATTTCTATACACTCACTGCATTTTTACAGCACCTGATATTATTTTTAAACTGCTCACATGTCCTTGTCCACATAGATTTCTATTCCCGACAAACTTCCAAGTTTAATTATTTAGTATAAACACAAACCTGTCTGTGATGGCTCGATTGCTAAGTACAGAGCCTGTGATTGGCTCCAAAACGCGATTTTACGCGGGTGGGCCAATTAAGGCCCACCCAGTGTAAGACATGGCTGAGGAATGAGCGAGAAGGGGCAGGCGGGGGTGGGTGCGCAATGTCCGCCGGGTCCAGTGGTGACCCAGCTGCTGATTCAAATGCAGCCGCAGCAGCCATTGGCAGGCTGCCAGCGAGGGACGTTGACCTCATGATGGACAGCATTGCAGGTGGACACGACAGCTGGGAGGGCAAGTCGGCAGGGCATTCGGCCCCGCGTTTCTCTGACGAGTGCCTCGCTGCCCTCCTGAAAGGAGGTGGCAGCATGGCGAGAAATCCTTGTTCCCAGGGACAGGGGAGGAGCTTTCCCCCCACCACCTCTGCCGCCACCCGCCCCCTCCCCCTCCCCCCCATCTCATCAATAGGGACTGGGAGGAGGTGGCATCCAGGGTCAGCTGCCACGATGTGGTGAGGCTGACATCAGTGGCTGATTATGGGCCTCTAGAGTCGTCTCTGAGGCAGCAGATGCTGGACATCCATCAGGGTGTGTGGGAGGATCTGGCGGGGATACATGAGGGAATGCATGCCATGGTCTCTGTTATGGAAGAGTCCTTGCGGAGCATGAGCAATGCAATGACCCGCATGGTCGAGTGCACTGCCTCCTCAAGGAGAGAATGGCAACTCTCATGGAGAGGCTCCTCCAGGAGCTGAATCAAGGGTTCCTGGGGATGCGATCGGACCTGCAAGCCCGCACATCGGCAATGACCTCAGGTGGTCACTGTCAGTGACCAGTATCCCAGCTAGGTGCCCGTCCATCAATGGTGAGCAGGGAGGGCCAAAGTGACCTTACATTGGCGCATGAGTTGCCTGTCATCTCTGCGAACACCTCTCACAGCGCTCCAGATGATGGCAGAAGCTCCTTCACCGCTCTGCCAGTGACTGTGGCATCCAATGAGGCTGCGGCGACTGGAGAGATGCCAGCTATGGAACTGGCTACTTGCTCCCAGGTGGGGCCAGCATAGGCTCCATGGGCTAGAGGATGCCCGCCAAGGTCATCAAGGCCAACAGGACAGCAGAGTGAGCAGACTATCTCAGATGCCAGTCCCAGCAAGGGGGGAGCACTTAGATGTAGCACCCGCAAGCGCAAACCTAAAGCACTTTAATCACAACATGGCCTGATCACGGGTGATTTTTGTTTCCCCCACTTATACGTTAATTGTTCATTTGTGTGATGACTAACACGTCTCAACTTAATTTGTATAATGTATGCCAGGCACCATATCATTAAATGTGTTGTTGTACAACAAGCCTCTGGGTGCTTCATTCGTTCTGCAGGTGCAGGGTAACCCATGATGTTATGATTGATTTGTTTCTCATTGAACTTTATTGAAATGGCACATAGTGCATGTTGTTCAGCAAGCAAATGTTCCCGTCAGGGATCGAGTTTGGAGCCTGTAGCCCTGGCATGTGGTAGTGATTCTTATTTGGTAGACTAGCTGAAGGACCGTTGGATCAAAGCCTCCTGGGTGTCCCTACTTCCCTGGAAGCTGCCCCAGTCGGCATCAATGCCATCCATGTTCTCCTCACTGTGCTCGTCCTTGGACTCACTACTGGGCTCATCATCTGTTGCCTCTGCAGCTATGTCTTCTTCGTCCACTGTGTCGCCCCTTTCCAGTGTTAGATTGTGGAGAGTGCAGCATGCAACCACTATCAGTGACACACGATCTAGGGGGTACTGGAGTGCGCCCCCGAATGGTCCAGGCATCAGAAGCGCATCTTGAGAAGACCTATGGCCCTCTCTACCACTGCCCTTGTTGACCCATAGCTCCTGTTGTACCGCTGCTCGGCCTCTGTTCTTGAGTGCCTTGGAGGTGTCATGAGCCACCTTTTGAGAGGATAGCCCTTGTCATCCAGCAGCCATCCATCCAGTCAGGCTGGAGCACTGAAGATCCTCGGCACCTGGGAGTGTCTCAGGATGTAAGCGTCATGGGAGCTGCCAGCGTACCTTGCGCAGACTTGCAGAATCTGTACCTTCATGCAGTGGAATTTCTTCCTGTTGACAAAGGCACCAGGCTCACCTGCTGGCACCTTGATGGCCACATGGGTGCAGTCGATTGCACCCTGGATGTGGAGGATACCAGCAATCACTGCAAAGCCTCTGGCTCGCTCAGCCTGGCTGGCCTTGTCCGTACAGTAATGAATGAAAGTAAATGCACGCCTGAACAGAGTATCTGTTCCCAGTTTGACACAACTATGGACAGCTGATTGGGAGACTCCAGAAAGATCCTCCACTGACCCCTGGAAAGAGCCAGAGGCATAGAAGTTGAGGGCCACAGTGACCTTCACAGCCATTGGCATGGGGTGTCCATCCTCATAGTTGGTGCTGATCTCAGGGCCAATACTCTGACAGATGAAGGTCACTGTCTCCCTGGGGAGGCGAAGTCTCCTTCAGCATTGCATCTCGGACATATTGAGGTGGCTGAATCGCTGCCTGTAAACCATGGCAGCAGGATAGTGATGTCATCTGCCTTGGGTTTCCTGTTGGCCCTGCACCTTTGTGCCTGCACCTCTCCCACAGGTCGCTCTGCTGGAGGTTAAATAGGGACACCTGGCCTCCTCTCCCTTCTTCCTCCTCAGAGGAGGTACTTCCAGCGGAGACCACAATCCCCATTACCAGGGTAAGGGCAGGCTCTCTGATACCTGGAAGGCCCCAAGTGGTATGAATCCCCTGGGGGCCTGGAAAACAACACTGAAGCCTCTTAACCTCCTACCTCCCCCTGGACCATGACCCCAACACTGAACATCAAGCCATTGTTTCCAGGACTGTTACTGACCTCATCTCCTCTAGAGATCTTCCTTCCACAGCTTCCAACCTCATAGTCTCCCAACCTTGGATGGCCCACTTCTACCTCATACCCAAAATCCACAAACAGGACTGTCCTGGAAGACCAATCGTGTCAGCCTGTTCCTGCCCCACTGAACTCATTTCTTGCTATCTTGACTCCATTCTCTCTCCCCTTGTCCAGTCCCTTCCCACCTACATCCATGATTCCTCTGACACCCTACATCACATCAACAATTTCCAGTTCTCTGACCCCAATCGCCTCCTCTTCACCATAGATGTCCAATCCCTCTACATCTCCATCCCCCACCAGGATGGTCTGCTGGCTCTCCACTTCTTCCTCGAACAGAGACCCAAACAATCCTCATCCACCACTAGTCTCCTCCGTCTGGCTGAACTTGTTCTCACACTGAACAATTTCTCCTTAAACTCCTTTCACTTCCTCCAAATAAAAGGTGTGGCTATGGGAACCCGCATGGGCCCTCAACATTGTCCGGCCCATCTCCCGCGCATCCACCCTCACACCTTCCTCTCCCTCCTAGAACCATGATAGGGTCCCCCTTGTCTTCACTTATCACCCCACCAGCCTCCGCATTCAAAGGATCATCCTCCGCCATTTCTGCCAACTCCACCACCAAACACATCTTCCCTTCACCCGCTCTGGTGGCATTCCATAGGGATCGTTCCCTCCAGGACACCCTGGTCCACTCCTCCATCACCCCCTACACCTCAACCCCCTCCCACGGCACCTTCCCATGCAACCGCAGAAGATGCAATACCTGACCCTTTACTTCCCCTCTCCTCACTGTCCAGGGGCCCAAACACTCCTTTCAAGTGAAGCAGCATTTCACTTGCACTTCCCTCAAATTAGTCTACGGCATTCGCTGCTCCCATTGCGGTCTCCTCTACATTGGAGAGACCAAACGCAGACTGGGTGACCGCTTTGCGGAACACCTTTGGTCTGTCCACAAGTATGACCCAGACCTCCCTGTCGCTTACTATTTCAACACTCCACCCTGCTCTTACGTCCACATGTCCGTCCTTGGCCTGCTGCATTGTTCCAGTGAAGCTCAATGCAAACTGGAAGAACAGCACCTCATCTTCCCACTAGGCACTTTACAGCCTTCCGGACTGAATATTGAGTTCAACAATTTTAGATCATGAACTCTCTCTTCCATCCCCACCCCCTTTCCGATCCCCCTTTTTTCAAATAATTTATATAGATTTTTCTTTTCCCATCTATTTCCATTATTTTTAAATGTATTTCCATCCATTGTTTTATCTCTGCCTTATAGCCTATTTTGATCCCTTCCCCCCACCCCACCCCCACTAGGGCTATCTGTACCTTTATTATCACATTCCTTAGATAATATCACCACCTTCAACACCTCTTTGTCCTTTTGTCTGTGACATCTTTTGGTTATCTCCACCTATCACTGGGCCTCTATCCAGCTCCACCTGTCCCACCACCCCTTAAACCAACTTAATTTCACCTCTTTTCTATTTTTCCTTAGTTCTATTGAAGAGTCATACAGACTCGAAACGTTAACTGTGCTCCTTTCCGCAGATGCTGTCAGACCTGCTGAGTTTTTCCAGGTATTTTTGTTTTTGTACTGAAGCCTCTTATTTCTGACAAAGCAGCTCTGAAGCGAAATGAAGATGCCCTGTTTACACAAGCAAGCAGCAGCAAGTTATAAGCTAAAGTATGAACCACTCACATTAACAAGCCCACTCACCCCTCTTACCCCATCCGTGGATGAGGTTTTTGAAAATGTGGCCTGCCCATTTTGCCTGTGTGACAGCCTGAAAATTGCACAGGCTACATAAACTCCGAGATAATTGGAGCCTCAAGGGCTTTAACTGGTCACTTAATAAATGGCGGGCGCACCCCCGTCTTTATCGCGCACCTGCCTAGTGAAGTACCGTGAGGGTGTGCGTTGATGCCGGCACACTCAGCCGACGCCAACGCGCTTCATTTCACACCCGCAGGCCGATCTAAAAGTTCTGCCCTTGGTGTTTATTTGGTATCTGTGCTAATTTTGTAACATGGCCAATAGATGGCGCAGCCTGCACCAACAAAATGCTGTGCCCATGAAGAGGAAAATGGATGGGTAAATCCAGTGAATGCCAGCTGATCATGGGGTAAGAAAGAGGGCAGCTGTGATGTAGTCCAGACATCATAACCTTTAGAAGATGAGGAGAGATTAGAAATTGAAGACCTGAACAGCGAGGGGAAACTGTAGGACAGAAAAACAGTTAGATTTTAAACAAAAACAAAAATACCTGGAAAAACTCAGCAGGTCTGGCAGCATCTGTGGAAGGGAACACAGTTAACATTTCGAGTCCACATGACTCTTCAAAAGAACTAAGGAAAAATAGAAAAGGGGGGAAATATAAGGTGGTTTAAGGTGGAGGGGTGGGGGAGGGGCGGGTTGGGACAAGAGAGCTGGATAGAGGGCCAGTGATAGGTGGAGATAACCAAAAGATGTCACAGACAAAAGGACAAAGAGGTATTGAAGGTGGTGATATTATCTAAAGGAATGTGCTAATTAAGGGTAGAAAGCAGGGCAAGCAAGGTACAGATAGCCCTAATGGGGGTGGGGTGGGGTGAAGGAATCGAAAAAGGCTAAAAGGTAGAGATAAAACAATGGATGGAAATACATTTAAGAATAATGGAAATAGGTGAGAAAAGAAAAATCTATATAAATTAGTGGAAAAAACAAAAAGGAGGGGTAAAAAACAGAAAGGGGGTGGGGATGGAGGAGAGAGTTCATGATCTAAAATTGTTGAACTCAATATTCAGTCCGAAAGGCTGTAAAGTGCCTAGTCGGTAGATGAAGTGCTGTTCCTCCAGTTTGTGTTGAGCTTCACTGGAACAATGCAGCAAGCCAAGGACGGACATGTGGGCATGAGAGC
This sequence comes from Carcharodon carcharias, assembly GCF_017639515.1. Lineage (NCBI taxonomy): Eukaryota > Metazoa > Chordata > Chondrichthyes > Lamniformes > Lamnidae > Carcharodon > Carcharodon carcharias. Next base: position 44,370,594 of record NC_054484.1, on the reverse strand, counting down.
AGGGTGGAGTGTTGAAATGGCAAGCGACAGGGAGGTCTGGGTAATGTTTGCGGACAGAACGAAGGTGTTCTGCAAAGTGGTCACTCAGTCTGTGTTTGGTCTCTCCAATGTAGAGGAAACCGCATTGGGAGCAACGAATGCTATAGACTAAGTTGAGGGAAGTACAGGCGAAATGCTGCTTCACTTGAAAGGAGTGTTTGGGCCCTTGGACGGTGAAGAGAGGTGAAGTAAAGGGGCAGGTGTTGCATCTCCTGTGGTTGCATGGGAAGGTGCCGTGGGAGGGGGTTGAGGTGTAGGGGGTGATGGGGGAGTGGACCAGGGTCTCACGGAGGGAACGATCCCTATGGAATGCCGCTGGCGGGGTAAAGGGAAGATGTGTTTGGTGGTCTCATCAGGCTGGAGTTGGCGGAAATGGCGGAGGATGATCCTTTGAATGCGGAGGCTGGTGGGGTGATAAGTGAGGACAAGGGGGACCCTATCATGTTTCTGGGAGGGAGGAGAAGGTGTGAGGGCGGATGCGCGGGCGATGGGCTGGACACAGTTGAGGGCTCTGTCAACCACCGTGGGTGGAAGTTCTTGGTTAAGGAAGAAGGAGGTCATGTCAGAGGAACTGTTTTTGAAAGTGGCATCATCAGAACAGATGCGACAGAGGCGAAGGAACTGAGAGAATGGGATGGAGTCCTTACAGGAAGTGGGGTGTGAGGAGCTGTAGTCGAGGTAGCTGTGGGAGTCAGTAGGTTTGTAATGGATATTGGTGGACAGTCTATCACCAGAAATTGAGACAGAGAGGTCAAGGAAGGGAAGGGAAGTGTCAGAGATAGATCATGTGAAAATGCTGGAGGGGTGGAAATTGAAAGCAAAATTAATAAAATTTTCCAGGTCCAGACGAGAGCATGAAGCAGCACCGAAGTAATCATCGATGTACCGGAGAAAGAGTCGTTATTTGTACCTTGCTTGCCCTGCTTTCTACCCTTAATTAGCATATTCCTTTAGATAATATCACCACCTACAACACCTCTTTGTCCTTTTGTCTGTGATATCATTTTAGTTATCTCCACCTATCACTGGCACTCTATCCAGCTCTCTTGTCCCAACCCCACCCCACCAAACCAGCCTATATTTCACCCCTTTTCCATTTTTCTGTTCAAGATTCATGCGAACTCGAAACATTAACTGTGCTCCCTTCCACAGATGCTGCCAGACCTGCTGAGTTTTTCCAGGTATTTTTGTTTTTGTTTTCGATTTCCAGCATCCGCAGTTTTTTGCTTTTATCTTAGAGTTAAATTTTAAAGCTGGTTTTCAAATTTCATTTTCCCCCAGAATCTTTAATGCAGTTTTATTCTAGCTTGCAGACATGACATTTACAGGAAGATAAAGTAATACAATAGGTCTGTTGGTGTGGCTGAACTTACAGCAATCGCGCATTAATTCCTATAAGATACAGAATAAGGATGGTTTGTTGGCCATGGGCACAAGAGATTGGGAAGTAGGCAGGTAAGAGAAACTGAACAGTTTTGATCCAATTGAATAGTGGAACAAGCTAGAGGGGCTGAATGGCCTGTCACTGTTCATGGATTCTGATGAATGCAGCAAGAGCAGTCCAGTGTTTCTGAGACTCTTTTAAGTTGGTTAGTTCTGTCATGTTTGGGGTTTAGGGGGAGGGGTAGAGGTGGTGATGTGCTCCCATCCTCACAGAACCTGTTGCTATAATTTTACATGAGACATTTGTGGAAATGAAAATCAAGTGCTTTCTTTAACAGCCAATTCAGCCCACAATGCCAACTTTAAAACTGAGCAGCAAGTTGAAAATGTATCTTGAGATGTCACCAGACTAAACTAACCTTATCAGAAGGATACGATATCCTTTGACCAAATTTCACCTCACCTAACACGACCAGTACACTGTTCCTCTCCAAAATGCCTTCTGAACTGTTGAGTATTTCCAGAATTTTTTGTTTTTATTTAAGGTTTCCAGCATCTGCAGTATTTTGCTTTTGTCACATTTGACTGTGATTCCTCAATTCCAAAGATGACTTTTCTAATGAGAAGCATCAACAGATTACAAATTCCTTTAATGTGAAAGCTCATCATTGCTAGCATAGGGGAAAAAAATGTTGTCAAAATGTTAACCACTCCTTGACAAAATTTACCACTTCATACTGAATTCATTACAATTAATGTCTCTTACAAACATTTAACTATTCATAGTATTTTCATTCAAGCTTTATAGGAGAAGGATTGTGCAACAGGAACATTTTCATTTTAAAAGTAGGAATTCTTGAAAGAAAAGTATAAAATATCTCCCTCACACATGCCTCGATATTGATCATGGGTTTTCCAACAATCAGAAGCATCCTCCTAATCATTGGGAGCAATTTTAACCTTGCTTGTCTAGGGGAATGGGGGGCACTGATAATTAAAATGACTGAAGGGTGCTTAGTGCTGTCAGCGCACATCACCGGGCTGCTTTAACAGAAATTCAGGTGTTGGGACTGGTCTGGTGACATCCTGCAATCTGCCTCACTAGCAGCCTCCCACATCATGGCAGTATGCTGTCTCTTGCACAACTTCACCACGTAGAGAAGTCTGCATTTGGAAGAGGTAAATGCAGTCCACATCCGATGAGAAAGACCAGAGTGAAAGTGTGGAAGCAGCAGAAAAAGGAGGGCCACCTCAACACCTTGCAGCAAGAGATGTGAAAAATGAGCCAATTGCTTAGCGACTCTGGTGACCTGTTCATTCCCCTATCCTGAAAACCTACACACTACCCCTCTATGTTAATGGCTCTTGTTAAAAAGCCTTCATCACTCCCTAGTTCTGCATTGAAGAACATTAGGGGAGCAATTCTTTCCTGTCACACCCAGTTATTTGGATAAGAAATGCATATTGAGGGGGATAAATTTCCATCTGCAGTCCCCATGCCCAGTCACCTCCAGAGGTGAGCTGGCTGCTAATTTGGCAATTGGCGACTTCTGAGTGGCTGGATGTCCATTTAAAACTGTTGCTGCTGACTTTGTTAATCAGAGGCCTTAGCCTGTTTCAGGACTGATTCCAAATTTGGCCAAAACTGGGTGGAGCATGGGTCAAGCTGCTCTCCTTAGTTTTATTGTGTCTACAGAGGCCGAACTGATGGTCCTTAAATGGAAGTCTAGAAGCTACTGATGAGGAAGAGGTAAGTCATTTTCTTACTTTCCTTAATGTGGACCCAGAAGAAGCAGTAATGTTCCTCCTGGTTCTATATCAATACTGCAGACCACTGCTGGTCTACACACACTCAGACCCCACCGTTAATTTCTACCATCCCCCTCCCTGCACCACCAACCCACCCACCCTGCACTTACAGGCAAGGTAACTCCACATTTATGATTGATTTCTGGAAGGCCCCAGTTGGTGAGCTGCATGAGGATGCTCAACTGAAGTCCTTAGCTTGCTGATATTAAGTAGATAAACCCAGAAGCACAATTTGGAGTAAACCTGGTACCTCCATTTTATGGGTGGACTTTCTGAAGGCATTGCTGATTGCTTCCTATTTCCCAACAATGACCACATTTCTCAGCCATTGAAAGCTTGAGCCAACTTCTAAAGCAATAACATATTGACAATGTAAACTCACAAGTTGCTACTAAATCACACTATAGCCCAAAGTGCCAACGATGATAACATGATAAATTTAACTCCCAGCACAATTGGCGCTGGGTCAAAATCCTGGAAATCCCAGCAATGGGGGCTGCACCTACACCACATAGACTGCAGCAGTTCAAGAAAGTGGCTCAGCACCACCTTCTGAAGGGTAATTAGGGATGGGCAATAAATGATGAACAAATAAAAAATATTTCTTAAATTAATTTCTATAATAATTGTCAACCCGCAGTGCCTTTTTTTTGAAGAAGGTTTCCTAATTCTGCTCCTACAAGATGCTGCTATCATGACCTCAGCAAAGCTAGTAGAAGGCTGCTGTGGCTCAGGTTGGAACCCTGATGCTCATGGCCAGCATCTTCTGGATGTTCAATCCTGCAAGCATCGGTTGTAGATGGTTGCATCCCAGCTGCTACCGGGGCAATCTGGCCAAATTGATTTCCTGGCACCATGGTAGCTGTTGGTTGAAGGAGTAACAAAGGAATAGAGGCATTGTCATTCTGGCAAGGAAGCACATACTGTTCCCATGACGCTACTGCCACTTCCCTGGGGCAGGGGTTCATTACTTCCACTGATCTGCAGGAGAGCGCACAGTAGCAGATGAGTGATTTCTTGAAATCCCCATCTATTCAGTCTGTCAGTCTATCCAAGGTGTGTGCTGCAGCCATTCCAGCTTCCTAAACCTGCAAAGGCTGGTGACACAGATTCCTTTAGTGAGGACCCATTTACAGTGTCCCTGAAGGATTCCACATTCTCCAAGATAGACTGCAGATTGCTGATCCCAAGCAAGCTGTCACTGCAGAGTCATTGTATGCCACAGTATCAGCAGATCCTATGAGTTGAAGCATGGATTTTATATTCATCCTAAATAAAGCACATTGCCCCTCAAGGTTTTTAAATTCTCAGTTTTTATTTTTCAAACAGACAGCTAGTTATTTCAGCATGTTCACGGCCAGAGATGGGTTTTTTTGAAGGAATGAATATGCAATTGCAAATAAGCCCCGTATTCTAAAGTGTATATTGCAGAACCCAAACTTGTAACCTTTTACAGAAAGGTGAAATAATTTAGATTTATGTAGCAATGGAAACAGTATTTTACCTCCAGACAGCCTTTCTTGCTCAGTGTTGCTCATAATGCTTCAATCCGATGATGCAGCATTCTGCGTTCTACCCGGCTGCACTGATTTACTCATTTCGATAAGAATATTTAGGAGCTGTTGCACCTGCCGTAGCTGACCTCTGCTTGGTACTATAGTTACCATCTTTGTTACTGAAGTTGCCGCACTCCACTGCATCCAATGTAACTCTCTGGAGTCGTTCTAGCTTTTAGAAATGGTAACGCTTCTGTTTTCTCAGTCTTGGAACCAATTACATGCAGTACAATGTACACATGGGAATGAGGTATAAGACAGCAACTTTTTTCAAGATTTCAATGACAGAATTGTCCATAAGGCTGTGACTGCAAACAATACCTGAACTATAATATTTCTTCTGGTTGGAGTATTTTTTTAATTCATGCTGGTTCATGGATATGTACAGTCCTTGTATGTTACTCTATTAAAAACCAGTCTATATAATTGCAACACAAGTCAGCGAAATTATTTTATTTAGCAATATTTTTCTCTTGTGTAAAATGCAAGGAATGTGTAATTTTCTCCATGTGAACTATTTCTGTTGGATTATAATCTGGCTGCTTTGTTTATCAAGGAAAACATAAGCTATTTTTTTTCTCTACTATTGATTAAGGAACATAACAAATAGGAGCAGGATGAGGCCATTTGGCCCCTTGAGCTTGCTCTACATTAATTGCCTCTGATTAAATCCTCCGGTTAATGCTTAAATCAGAAGTTAATAGTTAAGTGAAATACCATGCGGTAGATTTTTCATCCATGTGATTTTTGGATGGCTGTTTGGCAATTATACTGGTGGCAAACAAGTAACCTGGGTAGCCCACTGCATTTGTACTGACACAATATTGGATGGTCCACCTGGATGAAATTAGGTCGTAATTCTGTGAATGGTGTTTGGTCTTGGGAAGGCAAATCAGGTGTGACCGGAAAGCCAGGTGTATTGGGGCCAGGTTGTGATGATGTGGAGGGCCAGGTGTGGTAAGGGGATCAGGTATGATGAAGGACCAGGTGTGGTGAGGGTAGGTGTGGTGGGGGTAGATGTGGTGAAGGACCACGTGTTGGGGCAGACGCGGCAGGTGTGATAAGGACCAGGTTTCCAGGAGACCAGAGATTTTGGGGACCAGGTGCTCTGGGGGGCATTTATGGAGGAGGGGTGGGTGCGGGTAACAGGTGTGGCAGGGTGCCACAATATATTAATGAGGCATGAGGAGACCACCTCCTCCCCTGGCCCTACAAAAGTAAACAAGTATTTACCTCGGGTTCCCCTTTGGCTGAACTACTAGATGATACTGGATGACATGTGCAGGGTGCACGGTCCTCCCAGTTGGGGCAGAGTTTAACTTTCTGGCCAGCCACACATGCCAGATCCAAAGGTATTGCAGCCATTTTCATGCCAGGGCCTCATTTAAAAAAAACTAGCTGGCTTCCCATTCCAAACAGGAGTCTCAATGCTGCCTGCCAGAGTGCTGTACTCTGTTCTGGATTGGAGGCTTCCTAACTTTTGACGGATTGGAAGGAAGATCAACTAAGTTGATAAATAGGATTGAATATCTGTGCTATGAGGAAAGACATGAGATATTAGGGATTACTACTTAGTGCAAGTGGAAGGTACTCTCAATTTTAAGTGGGCAATGGACAAAATTCTGACAAATTCTGTTTGGAATTGTCCCGATGGCTGAAAATAATCCTTCTGGTTATAATCCTAGGTTTCTAAGGACATTGGGACAGATGGGGAGAGGGAGTTAGTAAAGTGTGACTAATGATGATCATGGATAACCACGATCTTCTGGGACTTGATTGCCTTTAGGGCATTGGGTACAAAATTCCAGGAGATTGTCCTTAAAATTGAGCATAGTTTTTTTTTCTATTTTTTGTCTCTGTATGCGATGAGTTCAAGTATATTTGTAACATTGCACCATGTTGTGGTAGGATGGGCACTGATAGGGTTTTTGCACCCTTCTTGTGTATTTTTAAATCACTGTTCCTAAGTGTGATCTCACCATGAGGTCTGTATTACATGAGAAAACTCTTGTCAGAAAGCTGTGAAATGTTATATAAATGGAACTGCATTTCCATCTTTTCAGTATCTCAGCAGCACAGTATACTAATTAGGCACACAGGATCTAAATTTGTTCCCTGTCTCATTCTGTCACGCACATACTTTGCAGTTTCCAAAGCAATTACCCTATTATCCTGGCTAATGAGCCATAGGCACCTCAAGTCACACCATCTCCCAGGCAATTTGATGTATTTCCTAATAAATTGAGGTAGAGTGCTCCGGAGCATAACCCTAGGGTTTTCATGTCTCATGTTAGCAATAGAAAGATCACCTTTATATCTGACTAAGAGAGTACCACATTACAAAATTCACTCAAGAATCGATAATCTATCAGTATTAGAAGGCAGCAAACCAAAACTGTGATAACATTGATTATAAAGCAGATGTTCTGCAACATGTACAATTAAACTGCTCTGTCATGTCCGGTTCTTCTGTTTTACCACTTTTCTATAAAATCTGCCTTTAGAATCAGTGAAAGTTTCCATTGGTTCCCAAATTCATTAGTATCCCAAGCTGGCTGAAATTCCAGCTGGACACAGCATGGACCACATTAATATCATTCTCTGGCCTTATCCTCAGAATCCATGTCAGTCCCAGTCAGGAAACGCAATGCAGGTTGTCTTCAAAGCCTTACAAATTTCAGGCTGAGAGGTTGAGAAAAATGAAAGTATGTTTTAGAAGGTAGGTTAGTAAAACTTTCAAATTTTAACAAAAAAACTCACAAGATGATGCTAAAGGCTTCCTCAAGAATTTCTTTAATGGCAAATTGTGTGCTCATCTGTCATAGCCATGGTGTTCTACTACAAGCCTGCTCACCTGCCTCCTTTCAGCCAAGTTTTGAGTGATAATAGCAGAAATCATGGAGAAACTCATAGTCCTCTCCACAATATCCTTTCCATAAATCAAGGCCAAATCAAAATGAATTGACTTCATAGGGAGATGCGAGGAAGGGAAAAAAAGGAAAAAACTTATGTTTTACAATTCCAAAGTGCAGGATTACAGTTACTCAAATTCTGTACTTTCTTTCTCCAAGGAATTTGTCAAAATGGAGCAGAGCTGAACGATTTGTTCATCAGCTATAGGTATGATAGCCTTTTTCAAGATGGAAGACTTCAAGGGGACATCAGTTTTCATCTTTCAAAAATTCTACAACCGTGTCATCCCTCAGCATTACAAAGATAAGCAAAAAGTTTCATTGATTCTTCTCTAAGCGATTTGTGAGAGTGGAGACATCTGATTTGGTGAAGACATCGTCAAGAGAGGACTATACAATGGGGCATTATTATTACCATCTCTTATTCTTGGGATTTACTCTTCTTCAATCTTACAGTGTTTCAGGATATGGTCCAAACCAAAGGGCACAGAAAAAGGGAGACATTATACTGGGAGGTCTTTTTCCAATACACTTTGGAGTGACTGTAAAGGATCAAGACTTAAAATCTAGACCAGAGGCAACTAAATGTATTAGGTAGGACTTTAAGTGCAACAAATTTTTCAAACAAAATTGTGATAAATTGTGCATTTATTAAAAATGTGTATATGCCCATCTTTAGACTTTTGACTATTGCTTTGAAAAGATGGCCCAATAATGCCATAGACTTTCTCAAAACAGTCATTAACAGCCTCTATTCAATTGACATAAGGCAGAAGATCCCAAACTGTGGGTCGTGACCCCCAGTGGGGTTACAGGATGAGCAGTTGGGATCTCAAGCTCCCAGGCAGCAATGGTGGCTGTGGAGCGCAGTCTCAGATTTGACAACTCTGGGATCAGTTGCAAGACCCCATTAAATGTGCACGATTTTTTTGCCTAAGTGTGTGGCTTAATCTAATGAGCCCTAAAGCCTGATTGCTGACACCAACAGAGCCTACAAAATGGTAGGTGTCTTAGTTGTTTTGCGTATTTGTATCCCTGCTGTTTGAACCCCCACCCCACTCAACTACTCTCTCCCTGCCCTCCCACAATTTTCACTCCAGGGTCACCCCAAGTGTGAAGCATTAAAATGGGGTCACAGCAGAAAAAAGTTTGGGATGCACTGGCATATGGGGAAAATATGCAAAAATGTCATATCCTCTTGTTGTCAGTTTGGGCCATTCAGCTTTCAAGGCTGCAATTCTTAAATAATCTTTTATTAGTTTTGCACAGATGAACCACAGTGAAAATCTGAATTTCATCATTGAGTTAGACCATGATTTCTTGAGATAATGGTATAGCTGAATTTTCACTGAATATATATCATTTCACTATAATTTACAAATGTGCAACTTTTACTGTGATTTTAAGGAGTTATATTGAAAAAGAATTGTGATTCTATGCTGGTTTAATGATAAATGCTGAGTTTCACTAAATCTTACTGTCGCTAGCAGAGATATTGCTCTACATATCTTAATTATCACATTACAATTTGCTGAGATATAACTGAATCAGTGTCTTGTCATCTTGTGACTCACTATGAGACAGTAATCAAAGCATAACTGATATCTCATCCAGTTATATAGTGACTTAATGAAATTTAACTAAAATCCCACATAGGCCTATTGTGATTTACGCAGGCAGCGTTTGGATCTCACTTAGCCCTAGTGATTTACCAAGATTTATCTGAGACATGACACTCACTGAAACGTTATCAGCTATAAGATAACATCATTAACGACTTACATTGTGATTTTACTGAAATCTCACTGGTCCCCACAGTAATTTCTGAGATAGAACATTGATCTCACTAAAGCATACAATGATGAACTGAAGCCTCAACTGGATCTTAATTAATTACTGCAAGACTCAGTGGGACGTAAGTGAGATTTCTCATTTATGTTGGGATTTACTGAGATATAGCTACATCTTGCATTGTTTACAAAAATGTATCTTTCTTTCTCTACTGATACACTTCATTTAATATCCCACTTAACTGATTATGTCATACTCATGATTTTGTGTTAACAGCCCAACATAGTTGTGGAATAAAAATCATATTTCATAGCTCTTCCTTAAATAGGTAATATGAACTTTAATGATTTACGTGAATCAGTTAGATTATGTTGAGTTATGTGACATTTCGTTGTCTTGCACTATACAGTATTGAGTTTTCATTCGGCTCCTATTAAGCTACATTTTGATGTATTAAGCGTAGTGACTTGCTAAGTTCTCACTGAGTTACACTGTTCTGTACAATGATTGAAGAATGAAAGAACATGCTATAATATAGAGTTCTTCATGCCTCAAGATGTCCAAAGTGCTTCACAGCAAAGGAAGTATTTGAAATATAGTCTTTGTTGTAATTTGGGTAAAAATGGCAGCAAGTTTTCACACAGCATAGTTCATAAAAAAGCAGTGTTAGATGGTCAAGTAATATTTTTTGAGGGGTTCAACAAATCATTTGCTTTAATTATATAATGAAGTTCCACTATGAGAGATCTCGTTGAACACTGTTGTGGTTTTATTAAAATGTAACTTCTCCATGATTTTAATAGACAGTAGAGATACCGTATTGTAAAACAAAATCAATAAACAGCATGGTGTAAGCTGGTAATGCATCATTCGCATCTCTCTGGCTAACATGATTTATTGAGATGTAGTTGAGTTTTGCTGATATTTACTGGAATAGAACCAAGGTCTGACTGAGCCTCATAATTTCTAAGACATAATTGCAGTTTCTAGAGATGTGAATGAATGTCTCACTGTCCATACAACAACTGCTTGCATTTATATGGCACCTTTAACATAGTAAAACATCTGAAAGTGCTTCTCAGGAGCATTATCAAACAAAATTTGATAACAAACCACACATGAAGACAGGTGACCAATTATCTAGTCAAAGAGCTGGGCTTTAAGGAACATCTTAAAAGAGGAGAGATAAAGAGAGAAGTGGAGAGGTTTATGGAGGAAATTCCAGAGCTTAGGGCCTAAACAGCTGAAAGCATAGCCACCAATGGCGGAGCGATGAAGAGTGGAGGTGGACAAGAGGCCAGAATTGGACGAGCACAGAGATCTCAGTTGGTTGTGGGGCTGGAGCAAATTAAAGAAATAGGAAGGGGACGAGGCCATGGAGGGATCTAAAAAAGGATGATAATTTTAAAATTGAGGTGTTGCCGGCCCGGCTGCCAATATAGGTCAGTGAACATGGGGTGATGGGTGAATGGAAATTGGTGCAAGCTATGATGCGGGCAGTAGAAACTCAGTGTGCAGTATAAAGACAGCACACAGAGATCAAAATCACATTCCATAGCCCTGGCTGCATGACTGAGTTACATTATGATTTATTTATTTTACATTGAATTATGCAGTAAGTTAATGAATTGTGATTGAGCTGCATTGCAAATTTCTGAGTACTCACTGAGTCACAGTAATCTACTGGTTTCTCATCGAGTTACACTGTGACCTACGAAATACTCATTTTCAAACAACGTAGTGCACTCAGTTCTCACTGAGTTCCACTAAGTACTGTCATTGCGTTACAGAAATCTGTGAATTATTGAATCTTATTGCTTTATTGTGATGTTTTATTAGATTACAGTAATGTTGGGAATTTTCTTGGGGTTTCTCCAATTCTGCCAGCGAAGTTAACGACAGAAGCCCCAGGGAAATAGTCAGCACAAATTACTGGAGGTACACGATGGAGTTTTGAGTTGTACAATTAGTTTGCATCAAATTACAATGTAAGTTATTGAATTACACTCAACTCCACTGAATGCTGATTGAGTTACACTAAAATTAAATCATTTTTCATTGTCTTAGCTTATAAGCACTGAGCCCTCACTGAGCTCTCCTTAGATTACAGTATGAGTTACTGAGTTCTTGTGGAGTTGGTACATATTTCCAGTGTGTTTGAGTATGACGTCTTGAGTTCTCAAGTGAATTATACCCTAACTAACTAAATTCTCAGTGAATTATCGCTGAGCTGGCATTGTGCTATATTGAAATATTCTGAGTTCTCAGTGAGCTACACTTTGACTTACTAAGTATTTATTCAGTAGTACTGCAATTTACTGGAATTTTATTGCAGTACACTGTGATTTACTCTAACAATATTGCATTATGATATTACATGCTCAATGAGTTTCCTGTGATTAATGTAAATTCTGTTCATTTTCAGAAGGAGCAGATTCTGCCTGATGAGCTGGTTTGACTTTTTTGAGGAAGTGGCATCCCAAGTGGACATTGAATAATCCTTTGCTAGAGCATATTCAGACTTCTTGAAAACCTTTAATAAGGTTCTACATGAAAGATCATTAAACAACTTAATGTAGCTGATATATCGTGTAAAACTTAGAGATGGATAATGAGCTAACTGAAAGACAGAAAGGAGAAGACATTAGTTAGGGAAGTGATGTTGGGCTGGGAAGATGAGCAGTGAATGGAGTACACCACAAGTATTTGTGCTGTGGCACCTACTGTTTTTGATCCAAATAAATGACCTAGGTTCAGAATATTATTGACTGATTTAATTAAACTGTGAATCACAAACATGAGGGACCTCACTGTTAATGTCAAGCAATGAACTCACAGGATGGGACATCCAATCACTTGTTTGGCCTTCTTATAACCTTGTCCCAATTCCAAGGGCTTTACCATTACATTAAGACAGCGAAGGTTAGTCTGGATGAAAATGATCCAGACTTAAAGTTTCTTTAATGCTATTCTCTTGCTGGTGGACAGTGTCACCACTTGTTCACATCTGAAATCTAAAGCGAACAAATGAGTGGTACTGTCTACCAGCAAGGGAAAAGCATTAAAGAAACTTTAAGTCTGTCTCATTTTCAACCAGATCAGCCTTTGCTGTCTTAATGGAATGTTAAGGCCCTTGGAATTGAGACAAGGTTATTGTAGTGTTCAACTGTTCTGAGTTTGATTGTGCAGTCTCTTTACTATTGATGTTCACTGTGCTTGATTAGTTAAGCTTGGGTGTGAACTCTGAGAAAGGTAAACAAACTGTATACACAGCTGGAAGCGAGGTCTGTAAGCATGGAGAGGACATTTTTAAAAAAACTCTTGTAAATTAAGTTCCTCTTCTTCTCTTCTCTTCTTGGTATCCCTCCATCTTGAGAGATGATGGACTGCACTCAGGGTGTATGGTCACTTCTGTATTGAACATCATCTGTTGTGGCTGTAGAGGCTAATTCAGGAGTGGCAGACCCTTCCGCAGCTGGCACAGATGTGTAGCATTGGCCCGAGGACAACTGATTTTTTTTTCTTCCGGCAGGCTCTTTTTTTTTTCTGGTCATTTCTTTTGCCCTCTGCTGACTGCTTGTCTCCAGGCACTCAGGCCAGCAGTGAAGACTTCCCATACATCAACTCAGATTCCGGTCAACTTGAAGTCTCACCTGCAGACATCCTTGTATCGCAAATGTGGGGGACCTGTTGGCCTTGTGCCAATAGCAACCTTGCCATAGAGCATGTCTTTGAGGATGTGACCACCATCCATTCAGCTCAGATGACCTAGCCAATGGAGTTACCACTGACTCAAGAGGGCAAACATGATGGGGATCCCTGCATGCTGGTGTACTTCCATATTTGGCACTCTGTCTTGCGAGGAGATGTCTAGTATTGGTCTGAGGCAACAGAGGTGGAAGCTGTTTAGCCTCCTTTCTCTTGTAACTCTTGTATATTTTATATCTTGGAGCTATGCAGAAACGATACACCAGTTTCCATGTGTGTAGGAACTTTATTTTTTGTTTATTCTTTGGCAAATAAAGTTTCTACACGCATAAGGTCGAATCTTCCATTCTAAAGTTTAAGTCCGGTGGCGGGCACGGAAGTTGGAGTGATTTCCGCTGGGAGGGGTGGCTGGCTGACCATGTGCAGTCTTGCGCTGTTCAGCTCATTACTTACGCATCCATATGGAGCATGGGGAATCTAATGGTGGGGGCAGGCAGCAAGTTGCTGACCTCGTTGTTACCTTATGGGCTCTACTGTCCAAATGCCATAATTAAAGGGCACCCAGACAGCCATTCACTCACTGCAGGCCAGGAGCTCCAGATTTTGCCGAGACCAGGTTGTCCTAGAAAAGAAAGCAACACACGGCCTCATGGTTCAGCAAAGCCTCCCTGGAAAGGCAGGAGATGTTGTTTCCTGGGATGGCAGCAGCAGGTCCTCCCTTCTGACTGTCACAGTGAAGGTTAGCACCATGGGGCCCAGCACAGAAATGCCCAGCAGTGTCAAAAAAGGATGAATATGCTGCACTCTGCCAGGGCAAGTGCACTGTCTGCTCACTGCAAACTGATGCTCATAAGGGCATCTGGTAGTCTAAGTGTGCGATGTCACACAGGAGTTTGGGTTGCAGCACTCACCATTAGATGGGACACCTGCACTAAATGTGTGCCAGCCGTTTCATGCTCTCGATCTTCTATCAGTTGCAGGACAGCCTGCTTCTTAGTCACTAGGCAAGGCTCAGCAGCTGCCATAGGCATGCATGCTCCTGAACTACTCATGCAACCCTTGAGATAACAATCAATCTTTCTGTCTTTCTGCAGGAGAAGGCCCACAACAAGTAGAAGGGGTAACAGACGGGAGGCAGAATTCCAGCAAATTTCACTATTTTGAGTTTCTGAGTCATGGTCAATGGTGTAAATGAGAGACTGTAGTCGTCTGAACACTGACCCTCTGGGGATTCCCAATCAGTCCTTCTCCCCACCCAGTCATAAATCCTCTAACAGATTATTTTCTAATCTCCAGCCAGTTTCTTTTCCATTCCTAGGGGTCCCCATGAGTCCCCACAGCTCTGAGTTTGACTAACAATTTTCCATGTGGGAGTTGTAGAACTTTCCACAGTCCATCCCTAATTGTCCTTGAGAAGGTGGCGATGGGCTGCTTTCTTGAACCACTGAAGTCCATATATGGTGCAGATACAGTGTTAGGGTGGGAGTTCCAGGATTTTGACCCAGCAACAGTGAAGGAACGGCGATATAGTTTCAAGTCAGGATGGAGTATGGCTTGGAGCAGAACATGCAGATGGTGGTGTTCACATGCAAGTGTTGCCCTTGTTCTTCTAGGTGGTAGTGGCTGCTGATTTGGAAGGTGCTGTCAAGGTAGTTGCCTGTGTCTATTTTTTTCTTCCATTTTGAATAATACAGTTGGCCATTTCTAATCTACTGATACCTCCTTGGTATCAAATGGATCTCTGTAAATGGTTCACAGTGTCTGACTGACCTCTCTAGTCTCTTTCATTGTGCTGGAAGGAACCTCCATGGATTTGTATGTTGAAGTCCTTTTGAGCCTGTCCAGAACTTCCATCTCATTTATATTGAAACATTTGAAACCCTGTCACTATCCATTCAAGTAGAAAATGTTGTTTCTGCAAGTGATACCTCAGAGAGTGAAGGGGGGAGTGGACTGTGATAGCAGTTAATTCCTTTTGATGGTGGTGGGGATTCCTTGCAACAACTGTAACCGTCTGCTGGGTTGGGAGCAAGAAAGGAAATAATTTTGTTAATGGTTGCAAGGAATGTAAAAGTTTCCTATCGCAACCAAAAAAATTTCAGCTGACAAACATTTTTATTATGAAATGTTCCCTTTTTTGCAATCATAATTCTAAGGAAGAGTATCCATTCTTAAACATTAATTTACAACTAAATGGCAGCCTTAGTTGGGCAGTGAGTGTATAAATGCACTTTGTATTAATGAGGAAAGAATGTTGCATATGAAAATTGTTTGTCATGTCTTAGTGCTAGCTGGTCACTCTGAGTCGCAGCTCGTGGGTTCAAATCTCACTACAGAAACTTCAGCAAAGAAAATCTAGGGTGACACTCCGGAGTAGCACTATGTACACAGTGCTGCACCATCAGAGGTGCCATCTTTTGGGTCAGATGTTAAACTGAGGTCTCATCTGCCTTCTCATGTGGATTTAAAAGATTTCATGACATTACTTTGGAGAAGAGCAGGGAAGTTCTCCTAACATTGCTAAAAATAAAATTATTACATTGCTATTTGTGGGGCCTTGCACTACACAAGTTGGCTGCTCTGTTTCCTACATTACAACAGTGACAACAATACTTCATTGGCTGTAAAGCATTTTGGGATGTCCTGAGGTTGTGAAAGGCGCTATATAAATACAAGCCTTTTTTTCTTTCTTTCTTTTAAGATCACAATTAGGTTATAAACAATTCAAATTAAAGCAATGCAGCTACTTATTTTTGCAATGGCAGAGTATGCATTGGTGTGGCTGAGGCACCTTGTATTCATCTCAGTTACAGATTGATCAACAGAAATGTCACAGTGAGAATGATAGGCTGAAAAGGCGGATGAGGATATAATAAACAAGTTTAAATTATCATTTACAGGTACAACTTTAGGGGATTCCGTTGGTTGCAGGCAATGATATTTGCGATTGAAGAGATCAACAACAGCATGAAATTTCTGCCGAATATCACCCTCGGATACAGGATATTTGATACATGCAATGCAGTGTCCAAAGGTCTGGAAGCAACACTGAGTTTTGTAGCCCAAAATAAAATAGACTCACTGAACTTGGACGAGTTCTGTAACTGCTCTGATTACATCCCATCAACCATAGCAGTTGTGGGGGCAACGGGATCTGGAATTTCAACTGCTGTAGCCAATCTGCTGGGTTTGTTTTACATTCCACAGGTCAGTGCAATTTGTGCAGAACACGTGTTTCTGTGTATAACAGCATGTGTATGTGTGTGTGTGTGTTTGTGAAGGAGACTGCATGTTGCTGCACGCAGCCAACCCTCTCCTTGTGACTATCATGTTTTATCAGCTTGGAGCTTTCTAGTCAAATTTCAGTTCATCACATCCTTTCTGTTCAACACGTAAAAACATAACAGATTAGAGCAATTTTTACATTGATATCAACAACCTTACATTATAATTTTATTAGTTGCAGCAGTGACAGTGATTTTTAAACCTTTATCTAATCTGCTTTTTTTTAAAAAGAAAGTAGAGACAGTACTATGCTCCTTTCTGATTATAGAGCAGAAGGGCTGTGAAATAAATAATCAGGAATGACCTTTGATCTACATAGGCTTAAGTGAAATGGAATTTAAAATGTTGATTTAAAGGTTAGCTCCCTCCTTACCTGGAAGTCTTGTTTCTACACAATACTCCCTTTAGTGAATCATATCCAAAGGCAAACGAGTCTAAATAATAGTGAGGGCCATTTTAATCAGCAATGGATTGGGAAATTGAGTGTGTTATAATAGCTGGCTAATTTCTTGTTATCCACTTTGTACAATTGTCCAAAGCTAACCAAATGACCCTCAGTTATCCAAGGGGACAAGATCCTGTACAAGTTGGGATTCAAGTGCCCATTCTTCGAGTTACAAGAAGAATGTTAATAAAGCCTTAATACATAAGGTAGTTTATTTATCTCCTTTCAATTATATCTACCAAATATTAATATCTAATAGTTATATTAAAACAGATGGTTGTCATAATTACATTCAGATTACTGCACAATTATCTGAACTCAGTGGCACAGTAACTGTAAGGCGAGTGTGTGATGGTTGCTTTGGTTGGAGGTCATTTGACATTATAACCTGCTGATAATCGACTGCAACAGTTCCACTTTTAATGGTGACCTCATTACTGAGATCACTGCTGTTCAGTAGTCATAACAGCTTACACTTAACCTCTAGAAGCAGTTACATCTTTGGTGACTTATTACTTTTTTTTAAAAAAAAAGGGAGCAATATTGAATCTTATACTGACACATTGATTTATAGGATATTGTTCTAATGAGTACACTGAATCATTTGAAACTGATTAACAGATAGATGAGAACAAGGTTATCTTATGCTGGGGGTGACATTTATAAGTAAGACTTCAATTTTTTGGTGCACACATTTTCGTGAATCTCTTAACTGTAATTCCGTCCTAGATATCTATTCTCAATATAGTGCATTAACAAAGTATGCTCTAAGAGTTACTGTTTAGCTAAATACATTTTTCTCGTCCATGGAAAAGATAGCTAATCAAATTTCAGTGATCATCTAAAGCAAACAGGTCATTTCACAAAGACAGGCAGGAAACAATTGAAAGCCTGAAGGTACCAGAGCTCCTTGAGTGATTGAAATGAAAACAAAGAAAATTTGGAAAATATTCAGCATGTGTGGAGAGAGAAACAGAGTTAACACTGCAGGCCAATGACCTTTCATCATAACCCAGAACTTGAAAGGCAATTGATTTGAAACATTAGCCAAGATTTTACTGTTAGTGCAGAGACCTTGATGTCAGGAGGAAACGTGTGTCACTGGTACACACAGGTTAAGAGGCTGCCATCCTATTAAGGATCTGGCCTTGAGAGCTGCTGGCCCAATCCAAGGCTTGGCAGCTCAGCAGCGACACCAGGTTGCCTGGGGTTTACAGCAGGGAGGTGAAGACAAAATTTAAAATTATGAATCAGCCAAGTTTTGAGGGAAAGTCCCTCCGGGGAAATCAATGGGGCCACGGGGCTACCTTCCCTGCTTGAAGGCCTCGCTTTACCTCATAAGTTCTTACTCCCTGTATTGCCGCTGGGAGGTTGCCTCCATTTAGTGGTAGGCCTCACCCGATGGGAAGCTGCAAAATGCTGATGGCACTGTGAAATGACCCTTAATTAGGCCTTTTATAATGGAAATTGCCTTCATGGCTCCTTGGATCTGGCAGCCTGCCCACTTCTGGTCTTGCCGTCAGTAAATTGACCCAACGGTGGGACCCTCGTTACGGTGCCAATCTGACCCGGCTTTCCCCGATTATACTGCCCCCACCCCTGGCTTCCAGCCAGCTCCCAGGGCCGGTAAAAGTCAGGTTGTTAACTCTATTTCTCTTTCTCCAGATGCTACCAGTATTTTCTGAGTATTTCTTTCAATTTCCAGCATCAGCAGTATTTGGCTTTTGACCTTGATGGTCTTCTTTTTTCTGTTATATTCTGTTTTTCATCCACAAGGTCCTTTATTATCCACTGGGATGAGTATCTGGGGCTTTAAGTTTCACTTGAAGAATGATGCCTTCAATAGCGCAGAGTGTTCCTCAACCTTTGCAGAAGTGGCAGTAATCAGATTGAGAAAAAGAATTAAAGTAAAATCATTTTACTGCAAACTTTTTCTTTATCTTGCTAGGTATTCCATTAGTCACTAGAGAAATCCTGATCTTTTCCTAAACTTTTCTAGTCCCAATGGCATTTTCTTACAATTAATTAAAGCCACATAACAGAAACATTTCTCTTAACTATAGGGGTTGGATTTTAACTGTTCAACTTGCTGGGAGTGGAGTAGCCCAGATGTTTCAGCAACGTGTTTGTCAGTGGCTTTTTAACACAGCCACTGTTAGCAGCTGACTTCTCAACCAATTAGTGCGACAGAATAAGATGACAACCTGCGTGAGTGTATTTCACCTGAACCATTTAAACTCTGCTAGGATTAAAATAGAAAGATTGTCCAGGTGTTTGAACAGAGCAAGAAGCTTCAGTTATCAGCAGGACTGATAGCATTTCAAGGCAGAGCCTCACTTCACTGACGGCTCTCTAGAGCTGATCTCTGGGCTATAAGGGTCCACAGGGAGATTCAGTTTCCTACCAACAGGAGGAGGAAGCCTGCCTTAGAGGACAAAAAAGTATGACTGGAAAATGTTCAGGAGGTTGGCAGCAGCACAATCCTGGAAACAGTGCTGGAAGAGGAATCGGGAAGCACTTTACACCTGTTAGTCGGCCCACCTCAGCCAGTGCTCCATATGTAGCCTCCTGTCCCAGTAGCCAAGTCTGCCCCATGCACAGGTGCAACTGGGGCAATCTTTGGGAGAATCCTCAAAGACTCAAAACCCAGAAGACATCAGCCAAGAGCATCTCAGCAGCCAGAGGTAGGAACTGAGCAACCTGCATCTACTTGTCCTGCAGCCATAGGAGAAGCACCATATAGGAATTATTAAAAATGTTTTACAATCCTGTGGATTTTACTTTACCAATGAAGTAAAAGAGCTGAACTTCCCAAATGACCCCAGTGGAAGAAACTGATGGACGAGATTTCACCTTTTAAAACTTTTACTGTAACAATCAAACCAAAAATCAACATAAACTAAACATGAATTAACAGACAAATTGTGCTCAATACAAACTATATATTACATTTTAAATAGCTGATACAACAAAGCTAGATCTCACAGATTTACTGGCAGCCCTTTTGGAATATATGGCATTAATTGCAAGCACAGAGCATCCCTCAGAACCCTGGTCCTCCCAAGTAGAGTTTCAGTTCCTTTATTCACGCAGGAGTTAGGCATGAGGTGCCATCGGACTGCAGATTTACTACGCTCGAGTTCCACGGGTACAATGTCCACCAAAAGGTACAATTTTCCAGATCCTTCTCAACTCTGCTCCCCGAACCAGCCTTGTTAGTCTTCTTTTCCAGCTTTGCCATGACTTTCTACCTTGTCTCATGTACACACCGGACCGGACTTTTCCTCCTGCCAGCAGAGGGAATCTTAAAGGGTGGGACTGGAAAACTTGGAGTGAGGCCACAAGTTGAAAAACCGCTGGCGAGAAAACATCTTCCCCTTAGCACCTCCATGGCGGATCGCCTTCTCGCTGGTGAACGTCAGGATCGTACTTTGCATGCCCTGAATGTTCATTAACAGGGCTAAAGGACCAGGATCTTACACCCACGTGAAAACTTCCCATTGGTGGGAAATCAGACCGTTCTGTTTCCCAATCTGCAAAAGTGGGCGTGCACCTGGCGTGGCAGATCACTTTCACTTACCTGCCACGACTCGCTACCTTCGCCATGTGCACTGCTCTTCTCCTAGCTGGCAGTATATCATGCAGCAGATGGCACGCACACAAAGGAAGGTGGGGGGTGGTTGGACCAGATGAAGGGAAGTTGGGGAGGGGAGGCAAGGTCCAAGGATTGGGTTGGGGGGGGGTGGGGTGGGTGGTGGCATTCTAGGAAAAGGCAACTCTCCAAAGGGGGGGGGGGTGTTGAAGGGGAATGGCAACTCTGCAAGGGGAGAGTTTAAGAGGAAGGGCAAATCTGCAAAGGTGGGTGGGGGGAGTATAGTGGGTTATAGGTTTGGTTGGGTGGAGTTGACATTGTGTTCTGGGGGCAAACTGAGGATGCTGAGATCCCAAGGGGACAGTCACAGTTAAAGGAGGAAGTGGGAAGCGGTAGAGTGGGAGGGCGAAGGTTCAGGTTTCTAGAGTGTATTGTTGGTTGGGAGTGTCATCAAGAGGGACAAGAAATGTTGCAGGGATAATGGAGTGTGTAGGGTCAGGGTGGGCATGGAAAGGGTGATGGGTGTGGGCTCCGCAGGGAAGGAATGCATTTACAATGTTCTTTTTATGGGGTCAAAGGTGATAGGGGGAGGTTGAAGAGTAACAAAGAAGAGGTTCAACATAACATGAGGGGAAAGTTGGTTGGTGACAGGAGGAGAATAAAAAGTAGTAGAGTAGGTGCTAATCCTGATGCATACCATCCTGACCAAGGCAGTTCAGTGGAAAGGAAATGCCCTCCATGTTCAAATGTAAAAAAGTCAATTGGAAGAAAGATCCTCAATTGGAGTTCAATTGGAGCTCAAGATCAACACAACTGGACAATTAAAGGAGCACCCTAACAATAATGGGAACAATGATTGCAGCAGTCATTTGAAATCATAACAGTATGGTGAAGCTCACAAGGCAACAGGTTTGGCCCAGAGGGTTCTTAAAGCTACCAGATCCCAGCAAGGGGTTCAGCTGCCGCTCCTTCTGAACCATAGACCCTCAGCTGCTGTCAGGTTGAGGGATGAAGGGAGAGAGGGAGGTGGATGGTCACAAGGGCCATGCTGCCAGCTCGCGATTGCAAACTTCCATCCTCCCGGGCCCATGGGTATGCCTGACAAGGCCTTGTGTTTAGTCTTTCCATTATGACAAGGCAAACATCTGTCTGTGGACTCTTCAGGTTGTGTAGGTGATAGGGTGGCTTCTCAAACAAAGCTCTCATCAGCCTTGCCAAAGAGCCATAGGTACATGTGGTGGCATGCATAAAGGGAAGGGAGACCCATCCTTGGTCCCTGAGAATGTCCTTCACCGGAAGGGATGGAGTGCAAGCTTACCTTGAGGCAACTAACAGCCACAAAAGATCCAAAAAGCAAGTGGTCATATACTTACAAGTGCCAAAACTATGTACAATGATTGTATACCCATGCTATCAGTGTGAATTCAGAACTTCTTAACTTTTTTTAACCCCACCACTTTGTCTGGGTGTGTTCCTGACATCTGCAGCAGAGGTGGAGGCAGCCTGCTGATTACTATGCCCTCTTATCTGATGACTTTGGCGGGTGTCCTCTGGAGGGCCTAGACCTGGAGGGCGCAAGCCTTCTTTGGGTCTCCTGCTCTGGGACAGGTGCACCTTCAGCGGTTTCAGAGGCTGGAGCTGATGGGGTCACCAGCAGAGGGGACTCGGAACACATGGACACTTGTGGAGAGTCCTGATGGAAGCCTGAGGCTTCTCTTCCCTTTGGGTGCCCAAGGGCCTCTCCCTGATTCCTTGAGAAGGAGCGCCTGGAGGAAGGTTGAGGTGCCTTGTCCCCCTCTCGTGTAGCCGCTTCTAAAGCTCACCCATGGCAACAGCAATATAGCGCAGGTCTGAGCTCATCTCTGGCAGAAACTGGGCATTCTGCTGCACCAGGTTCTCCATGGTATCCAGCATCCTTCCCATGGAGACTTTGATACATTTACATGTCAGAGCCTCTACATTAGAAGGCGTGCAGATGGACTCGTCTGCCTTACATGCCAATCTGTTGAAGGCCTCTGACATCACTGCCTGTTCCTCTGCATCTTGCTGGTACTCCAGCATCTTTTCCATGACCACTTGCAGAGGCTCATCATCTGACTCAGAATTAGCAAAGGCCTCTTCTCCTGCAGTCCTCCAAGGGCCAGAGACCTTGGCTGTCACTGCCGCCACCTGCTGTGGACACATTTCTGTGAGGTGACCACCAGATTGTGAGCCTGAGCCTAAACTAGACATATGAGCCATAGAGATGTTTGTCTCTGGGCTGGTGGAGGGTGCAGGCGAATGCTGTGACGGTTGTACAGGTGAGAAGTTGTTCTTGTCGTCTTCTGTGGTGTCCTGTGGGCTGAGGCTGACTTCAGGTGTGGAGGCTGGCCTCACCCTCTTCCTGCTGGCACCTGGAATGGAGAGGAGAGAGGGAGTGACTGTCTAGGCTGCCACCTACATAGCTCACTGCCTCACCCTCAGGTTCTGATTTGCAGAGATTAGCATGCCTCCTCACTGGATGCTGGGGGAAGGCTGACCACGCTGTCGGCACAGCCACGGTGTCTGTTCTCGCCTGCAAGTTCAGCGGCCCGCTGCTTGAATCGAGCAAGGGGTCGCAGGTCTTGCATCCCAGCTTCTGTTTTTTCTCTCTCCCTTCTGTTGTGGGCTTTCTTCTCCTGCATAAAGACAGAAGGATGGAATGTGACCAAGTTTGATGAAAGGTTCCTAATGCTACTAACTAACCTCCTGACTGCCCAAAGTCTGGCCACCATGTACAAAACACAAGTCAGGATTGTGATGGAGTAATCTCCAATTGACTGCATGAGTGCAGCTCCAAAATGACTGAATACATTTGACAACATCCACGGCAATGCAGCCTGTTTGATTGGCATCCTCCACCACCTTCATACAGTTACTCCATCGCCCATGCATAGTGGCAGCAGCGTGTGCCAAAATTCACCAAGGCTCTTTTGATATCACCTTCTAAACCCATGCGCTCTACCAGCTAAATGGGCAGGGACAACAGGCACATGGGAACAACAGCATCTGCAAGTTTCTCTCTACTCCACTGCCCATGGCTGTCCCTTTACTGTGGCTGGGTGAGAACCCTACAATTGCCCCCCTGACAGCACAGCACATGGACTGCAGGGGTTCAAGAAGACAGCATCCCAGCACCTTCTCAAGGCATTTTGGGATGGGCAACTAAAATGCCAGCCTAGACAATAACGCCCATATTCATGACCGAATCACAAAATGAGTGGTGCTAATTTAGAGCATTAGGCCTTCCTAAATAGGGGAAAGTAAAATGAAAAGATTCCAGTGAATCATAGTAGCATCTTTCCATCCCCCAATGTCAGAGGGAGAAAATAGAAATGCAAGGAGAAGTGACAGAGTACACAGTGCTAAATTCTCTTCACATTCCTAGCAGCTGGAAGATACATGAGGGAAACAGGCTAATGTAAAAATAAGCCCAATCAGTTGAAGGTTCACTTAACCTAGCAGGGTGGATAGATATTTGACCCATTTCCTGCACTGCAGGGCAATCATCCTCTGGACTCAATGGGTGCTGACTGCCCTGGCAAACTCCTCCCAGGCCAGCATGGTGAGATGAGATGGCCCCTTGTGGCCATCCCTAGGAAGGAGGACATCCTGTCTTCCCTCTACAGCCTGAAGGAAAGTCTTGAGGGAGGCATCGCTGAATCAGGGGGCCAGAGTTTGCTGCCTTCTCCTCCTCGATGATATTTTCAGGTTCACTGAAGGTCTTTTTTTAATTTATTTTGTTCATGGGATGTGGGTGTTGCTGGCTCGGCCAGCATTTATTGCCTATCCCTAATTGTCCTTGTTCGGAGGGCATTTAAGAGTCAGCCACATTGCTGTGGGACTGGAATCACATGTAGGCCAGACCAGGTAGGGATCTACCTATCTCTAGATTTCCTTCTCTAAAGGACATTAGTGAACCAGATGGGTTTTTATGTTAATCAGCAATGGTTTTGTGGCCATCATCAGACTTTAATTCCAGATTTTAATTGAATTCAAATTTCACCATCTGCCGTGGTGGGATTCAAACCCAGGTTCCCAGAGCATTACCCTGGGTTTCTGGAATACCAGTCCAGTGACAATACCACTATGCCACCACCTCTCCGTATGTGCCTCCCCTGGCATGCTGAATCACTAGCTATCTGGGTGCCTTACAAATATGGCGTCCGGACACAATGGCAGGGCGGCCGACTTCCTGCCTGACCCATTGCAAGATTTGAAGTGAATCTCGTGGCTGCATAATTAATGAGTTTAACATCATGTGATTTGGCGGATTGACCCACTATGCTCTGTGACACGAGTCTCTTCGACCTCCTGTTCCTGCCACCGGACTTAGTCCCAGAGTTGAAAATTCTGCTCACAGTCTCACACACACTGTTTCCCCACATCTATTGAACTGCTCACTTCTTGCAGAAACTGAACTTCATGAGCCCTGTGTCTGTTTAGACCACAAGCTGAAATTTGACCTCTCAGCTTTGTGTTTTTTCTTCCCAATCAGCTTCTATTTTCCTCCCAACCTAAGCCATAAGTTTATTTCTCAGATGTCTGATGTCACAGCCAGGAATTCTAATTCACAATCTGCCTTCCAGGAAATCTGGAGTTTTGGTTTCTTTTTCAGATGGGGACTGTTTCAAAATATACAAGCTTTGAAACCATAGTCAGTGCAGATAACAACTTACAAACTACAGGTTTTGTCATAAGGAAGAGTAAAGAACTCTAGTCACACAATGATATGTACATGGATATTTAGCACAATGTCATATTGTTAAGTTGCTGCTTAATGCTTCTGTAAGATTAATTGTTTGTTTGCACCATTTCCTGTTTTGGCCATTTTTCCTTCTGTGGTCTGTGGCACAACAGACCACCATCATTCTGGATACCTGGGCTGGTACTTTTTGAAAGATGGGCCAGGTCTGTCCGGGGACCTGAAGTGCAACTTAAGCATTCAAATTGCTTGTTTGATAGCAACTCTTGTGGTTATATCGCTCGATTGTATCCCTCTTGAGCATCATTGACTGGGCTCCTTAGTGTTAGCAGCCAGGTCTTCAGTGGATAGCACTAAGATAAAATAAATATTTCAGTGGATGGTGTTTTTGTCTCCAGGGAAACAGCCACTAACTATTCTTGAGGTGTGAAGAGCTCAGGGAAGTTTGCCTGGTGCAGGATGAAAGTATCATGGCAGCTCCCTGCGAATCTTGGACAAAGATGCAGGAAGATCTTTTGGTGTTTTTACACAAAATCTTCATATTGATGGAGTGGAAGCCCTTGCAAATGACAAAGATTCCAGCCTATTCTGGAAAATGCCTTGGTTGCCACACGTGTGCAGTCAGTGACTCCTTGACCCATAGGAAACCAGCCAGAGCCACAAAGTTGAGCGTCTGCTCATTCCGAAAGGCCGCATCGGTTGTGAAGTCCACGTAATTCCCAATCCTGGCAAACATGGCGATGCATTTGTGGACAGCGGTTTGTGAGATTCTGTAACTCTCTCCTGCAGACCCTTGGTAGGCGTAAAAGATGAGGAAATTAAGGTGGTGACTTTTACAGCCACTGGCAGTGCATGTCCAGCAGGTCCACTTGGTAGGATCTTCTGCAAATGTCAGCAATCACCTGTGAGATACTGAGCCTCCTGAGGAACTGGTGTTCTGACATGTCCAGGAAGCTGACCCTGTATTGGGGGCATCGCCTCCTGCCAGCTATGCTAATCCCCTCCCTCCTGTGGAATGGAAGGTGGGTGAGGTGAAAATTGCTGCTGCCTTTGCTCCTGCTGTTGCTTCTCACCTTTTGGTTCCCCCTCATCCAAGGTCCAAGGTGAAGATATATAAGCAGCACTCATTTTGAACTGATGTTTGACAGTTGGGAAGTCATAACAGATGCAAAAAACTCCAAGACGTAGAAATTACCTCCGAAGTATTGGAATTATCTCCAAGGTAGTGAAAGCATATTCTCAGAGTAGGCCCTGTCTGTGAAAACCTTTTAATTAGACAAGGAAGCAGGTATGAGGTCTGAGTACTTACAGGATTTTCTGCCTGTGAGGTAAAAGGGGGAACCAAAAGGGATTCTGGTGAGGCTGAGTGGAGTGTAATTTTCATCTGTCAAGAGGGGAGAGTAGAATGTCAGCATGAACTGAGTGGCAACTTGAATTGAAAGGCAGAGGGAGGTTTGTGAACCCACAATGTCACAACCAGCATCTCCAATGAGCATCACTGCTATCCAAGGTCGCAAGATCAGGGGATCTCCCTTATATGAAGTAAAGATGTTTAATTGAAATGGGACGCAGCATTTCAAATATTCCAGGGAGCTCTCCCCAGCATTTCCCAGCTCCAAAACTTGCCATAGAGGGAATTTGGAAGGAGTGGGTATGGTTTTAAGTTTGGTGTTGAAAGTCTTGACTGAAATTCCCCTTTGGTAAATAAGATTTAAATAAAATAGTGAGAGAGTACTTTTCAACAACATTCAGCAGATTTCTTTGCTCTTTACAAAAAATTTGTGAATTTTCATTGTAGATTTCAGAATGCAAGAAAATGCGTCAATTAAATTGCATAAAATGTTTGGAATGTATAACCTCCATACCCCACCTAGAAGATAAATTTTATGTCTTTCATCTGCTATATGCTCTGATATGGATTATCGAATGTTTTTTGTTACAAACCATGCCCCACAGCGTAATTATTAGTTTTCACCTCATAAATTTATATTCAAGGCAGTTTTTGAGTTCTCCGCCTTTTCTTCATGCTATGTCCACTTTTTTGAAGTTATAACGGTCAGTATGTATGCAAATTTTCAGTCCACGTACATTTAGAATTTTGGATTAATATTTAGCTAACACATGTTGTTTCTATTAAAGGTCAGTTATGCCTCTTCAAGCAGGTTGCTGAGCAACAAGAATGAGTACAAAGCTTTCCTTCGTACAATCCCCAATGATGAGCAACAGGCCACGGCAATGGCCGAGATTATTGAGCATTTCCAGTGGAACTGGGTGGGAACTTTGGCAGCTGATGATGATTATGGCCGCCCAGGGATAGATAAGTTTCGAGAAGAAGCTGAAGAACGGGACATCTGCATAGATTTCAATGAAATGATTTCTCAGCACCATACACAAAAAGAGGTGGAGGATCTTGCAGATATTATTCAGAATTCCTCGGCCAAAGTGATTGTTGTCTTTTCCAATGGTCCTGACTTGGAACCATTGATACAGGAGATAGTTCGACGAAATATCACTGGTAGAATATGGCTAGCAAGTGAAGCTTGGGCTAGTTCCTCACTGATAGCCAAACCAGAATACTTCCATGTTGTTGGTGGGACCATTGGATTTGCATTAAGAGCAGGGCGTATCCCAGGATTCCATGAGTTTTTAAAAAAGGTCCATCCCAGCAGGTCCTCCGACAATGGATTTGTCAAGGAATTTTGGGAAGAAACATTTAATTGTTATTTCACTGAAGAATCCCTAACACAACTAAAGAATTCCAAAACACCAACCCATGGATTAGCAATGCAGGATGGCAATGCTAAAATGAAGCATTCCACAAAGTCAAGGGCGCGACCTCCATGCACTGGAGAAGAAAATATCACGAGTGTGGAGACCCCTTATCTGGATTATACTCACCTTCGTATTTCATATAATGTTTATGTGGCAGTGTATTCGATTGCTCATGCACTACAAGACATCTATGACTGCAAACCTGGGAAGGGCATTTTTGCAAATGGATCATGTGCTGATATAAAGAAAGTTGAGGCATGGCAGGTAAAGAAAATTAATTATTGTACCTATTAACTTAATAGAAATTCTGTTCCAGAGCTGTCCAGTGTAAGAATAGTTAAAGGGATAGTTCAATAAAATAGTTATTACATTTGTGAATAATACTAAACTGCATGGTAGGATCAGGACCTTAGGAGAAGAGGAATAGAATGAAAAATGTCTGATCAGTCTAATATATTTGCTCCTTCCTCACCGACATATAATTTCCTGTAGCATGTGTTCACTGTACCTACTTAATCTCCATAAATACTCTACTCATCCATTATTCAATCCTGATGTGCGTCTTCCACAGACTCAATCCTGTGATTCTAAAGTCTGGAAACTATTGTGTCTGATTATGTCATCATTTCAATTTATACTGCATCACCATAACCTTTACTTCCATTTCCCCAAATAGTTAATTAGTTATTTGACAGTCACTTTTCCTGGGAATCTATTCCATATATTTAGTACATTTGTGAATGGTCGGAAGGCTGCAAAGAATTTCTTTTGAATACTTTTGTCACCTGAAGCGCAATTGTGGGGAAATTTGATTGGCCCGATGTCAGGCACGGAGATCGCAATGTGCCATTACCCCACACCCCATCGTGTTGAAGCAGGCAGCACTCAATCTTTGTGCTGCCTGCTCACTTACATTTGTAAAATGTAAATTCAACGCAATGTAAAATGTGCTGGTAACTGGCTAAATGCTCAGCAGGATGACCAATTGTGTACCTGGCTAGCATTACGCAGAGCTAGCCTGTGCCTCTTCAAAGGGCACTCCTGCAACTTCACTAGCAGGAGTTGCTTGAACGGCCACATGAAGGTCTATGGTGGAAGGTAGAGCCAACAAATGGCAGGCCAGAGAGAGGGTTGCCAGATTTTCAAATGCAGCATTGAAGGCTTTAGTGATGAAAGTCAAAAAAGAAACAGAGCCACCATGTTTCCACAGGGGGACAGAAGGCTCTCAAGGCATACCCTGTGAAGGAAATGGGAGCAACTTGATAGGGGATTCAATTCCCAAAGTCTGGCACCAAGGATCTGGTTGCAGTGCTGGAAAAAGTTCCAGGTGATGGTGTTCCCATGTGTCTGGTGCCCTTGTCTTTCTAGATGGTAGTGGTCATGGAAGGTGCTGTCTAAGGAGGCTAGATTTCATACCCCACTTCACCCTCATCTTGCTATCTGGCATTAGGTGCAAGTTGCAGCTGGCGTGTCAGTGATCCCCTTGCTTTCCATCCAACCCACTTCCCTCAGCCCAATTCTCCACATTTGCATTTTAGTTTTCAGATACCCTGAACTGCTGTCTGGCCAGAGAGCACAGCCTCATCACGATGGGTGAAAGCAACACCAGTTTTCTAAAGAAGCACCATTACTTGATCTGACAATCACAGCCATCACATAGTGCTGATACCTGTACTCTAAAGAGTAGTACAGAGTAAAGATCTGCACATGGTGAGTCACTAGGCATGAGTGGACGGCAGCTAGGACAGGGGAAAAGATGATTCATGTGTCAGTTCATTGGGAGGCAAGGTTGCAACTGAGATCTGCTCAGTTGAGGTGGCATACTGGAAAAGGCTGAATGGAATGAACACCAAGATGCTTGGTGCATTAGCATGCCCTCCACAGAGCCTTTTGTCACTGTCAAGGAGCATGGAGGAGTCCGCCTTCAACTTAGCACAGGGTTTTGAGCGAAACTTGGAGGCCATCCTTTCTAGAGTAGAAGTGGTGGCCAACTTCATGCAGCACCTGCAGAACCAGCTGGTATGCACTGTCTGACAGCCAATATCTCAGTTTCCTTTGCAACACAGGTAGAAGCCAGCCAACATCTTAGGCCTGCAGTGGAAGCTCAACTGCGATCATGAGATCCATGCTTGTTGCCAGACAAGCCCAGCTAGGTATAAAAAAATAGCTCAGACTGCTGCCTCCATTGCTGTAGAGACCAGTGCTGCAGGTACAGGAACTCACAGCAGCCCAACAATCTGCCATTGTGAGGATTACTAGGATTGCTGAGGCGCTGTCTGTGGGAGTGGCAGTGACTGCATGGAACGCATAGCTGCTTTCCTCTCTTAGATTGACAGCATTTGTGCTCCCGCCAATCCGTCAATGGCCTTGCTGTTGCCTGTCAGCCAGACATCCCAGACACCTGCCACCATTCCAAGGTAGTGCAGTCCAAAGTTGAGCTTTGAAGTCAGCAGCCTTCCATCAGCCATGCTGCAGCCATTTGGGTAGTGCTGAATAGGGGCATTAGGCCAGAAAAAGGCACTCACAAGACAGGCTTTAAGTGATTTTACAGGAGAAATGTATGTATTGTTGGATAAAGTTGATTTGGAATGGTTTTTTGGTGGTGACTTTTATTTTGGAATTTTTGGCTAAGAGGATGCTGTGCTGGAATGTAGCAGACAGATTGAAAGGTGGGGATTTATTGAGCAGTGATGATGTGGGGAACCAGAGTCTGAGTCCTGCTCACAGACAGCTTGTTCAGAGCAAAGGGATTCCAGATGCCTCCTTTCTTCTCCCACTTTTTCCTCCTCCTGCAGTTCCTCCAAAGGCCTAGTGGCAATGGCTGTGCTCTCATGTAAACAACGTTGTGGAGCACATAGCACACCACCATGAGCTTAGAGACATGTACAGGCAATGTACAAACAATCGAGGTAGTGGAACTGTTGTTTCAGGAATCCCGTGAATTGCCCCATGATATTTCTGGTAGCCATATGTCTCTCATTGTAGAGACGATAACCGCACATGGTCAGGAGCAGCCTCTGGTGCTTGGTGGTGGCCCAAAGATGGTTGGTACAGCAGACTGTCACAAGGTGAAAGCACTCTGGGTGCTGCTAGGATAGTGTGCATTCACCAACAGGATCTCTTGGGTATGGTGACACACCAACTGCACCTTCAAAGAGTGCCAGACATTGCAGTTGGGTACATTTCCACTAGCTTGGAAAAGCCACTTTCTCTCTCCTCCTGCATCCCACTGGTAAGTGAGAAGATGGTGAAGGCTCTGCTCCTTCTGTACAGGGAGACTATGTCACTTTCTTAATTGGGCGATGGTTAAAGAACTGTGAAACCTTGTTAATGTTGTCTACTCCTGCCTGGAAGAATCTTCTGGAGTAAAAGTTTAAAGCCTCTGTGTTCTTTACAGCATTGGCAATGCCATCCTTGCCCTGCTTTGTGGCTGCAGGTCTGGTTGTAGGATGTGGCAGAGTTCAGTCATCACCTCATTGGTGAAACTTAGGCACTTCAGCACTGCTGTTGGCTGAGGTGAAGGTAGGACACATGGTCCCTTGGTGGGTTGGGTCTTCAGTTGAGAGCTCTCCCCCCCCTCCCTCTGCACGTAGATTTACCTTTCTGCTGCCTCTGTTCCATTTTCAATTTATGCTGCAGCCCAGGAGGAACTGCAACTATAGACCTCATGACCAACAGCAGGTTCTCCTGAAAGAACTTCCAATTCTTCTGACCTCCTTACCAAAGACCAGTATCACTCCCTTGTAAATCCAACAAAGGTTTCAAAACTCCTCCAATAACATTCAACACTTAACTTTCACCAACTCTACAGGAGAAAGGAAAGTCAAAAGCACCTCACCCGGAAGTCACATGGTGATCCCTTTGCATAATGCTGTTGTGGAGGGTCCTTTGTTTAGCTGAACACATGCTTAACTGGGAGAGATTCAAAGATGGCATTGATGGAGCCTGCATGGTCCAAAATGGCAGTTTGTGTGCCAAATCAATGTTAAACACTGTCAGGGCATGCTGCATGGACCTTGCCAGAAGTGGCTAGTAGAGATCTGGCTGACATTTTTAGAGTTTCAGACTTCTGTGGTACCAGGAGCACTGTGGCACTGTAGAGTTGAATTTCATGGCCATTAACTTTAGAACTTTGTCATCTATATCTCTGTACTAGTTGTAGTTCACCTGCACTCTTGCTTCTGAGTCAAAAACTTGCAGATTCAAGTGCCACTCCAGAGGCTTGAGCACAAAAAGCTCGGCTGATGTTCTAATGCAATGCTGAGAGAGTGCTGAACTGTCAGAGGTGTCGTTGTTTCAATGAGATGTTAAACTGAGGCCCCTTTCTGCATTCTCAGATGCATGTAAAAGATCCCATGGTACCATTTCAATGAAGAGCAGGGGCATTATCTGTATTGTCCTGGCTAATATTCGTCCCTCAATCAACATTGCAAAAACAGATTAATTAACATTACCACATTGCTGTTTGTGGGATCTTGCTATGCAAAAATTGACTATTGTATTTCCTACATTACAATAGTGACTACACATGGGCACATGAGATTTTACTAAATGTGCTGCAGCAAACATCTTATGACAAATCTCATCAGTATTCGTGCATGATTTCTCCTTATACATCAGAATGGTATGCACACTCATTTTATTTGTTAAAGGAACATATGTTACCGTGTCAGTTGTATATGACACCAACATGACAATGTACAGTCTGCTCTGGATAGCTCCGGATCAGGACATGTGGCTGATGTTTCTTCTCTTTACCTTTTGGACACGTTTGCACCATTTGAACTGGGTCCAGTGAACTCAGCACTCAGGGCAGAGATTGATCCTCTGTTCTTCCTCATCTGTTTGCTCATTTCCTCACTAAGTAAAACCAACACAGGAACTGTCTCAGAGCTGGAGATGTTGAATCGCAAAAGTATATATTCAGCATTTGTTTTACTTATTTAAAATGATTGGCATAGTTTATTGTTAATCATTGATCTTGAGATCCTGCTTTGACTCAGCATTACTTATTTGGACTTCTGTTGCTTTTACTAGGGAACTGTTTGTCATTTCTGTAAAACTGGGATTCTGTAGCTACTTACTTATGCTTCAATTCTTGTCATTCCCCCTTTTTCATACGATGAGTTGTTGGCAGATGAGTCCCTGAGTATTGGTGCCACTTGGATAAAACATATTCCATCAAGGTGAGAACGTGTTCCGACGGTTGGGTTGAAGCACAAGCTGAAAGGCCACTCAATGGCCACAAGCTCAATGGCCACTCTCCATGAAAGTACTGTGAAAATCAACCTTTTTCAAAATATATTCCTGCTGTGTATTCCAGGTAAGGACAGGACTAAAGCAATGATTCTTATACTCTGCGCCCAATGAGAATGGGCCATACTGTGTGGGGTTGGAAATACAGGCAGAGTGGCTCTCACTCGAGTGGGTCCAGCCTTGTCACCAATTTCACCCTCTCACAAACATTGTTGCAGATGGAATCAGACTGTTCTCAACCTATGTGTCTCCTAAGCGACCCCAAGTAGAGCTTCCAGTCCCATATACTCTCCTCCACAAAGACTTGTTAGCATTCAACCAAAACACTTCCCATCACAGTATCTACAGATACTGTGCCTGAGCTGCTGAGTGTTTCCAGCATTTTCTATTTTTGTTTCAGATTTACATAATCGGAAATATTTTATAGTTTGTTAATTTAATAGGTGTTAAGAACCAGGAAAGAAGTAGCTGTTAAAATAGGAGTGAGGCTAAAAGCACTCACCGCTATATATATCCAATTTGCACAGCTATTTCATGTGAGGGCAGATGGGCAATTAAACATTTGCCATTGGAGCTTCCTTCAGATTTTAGTTATTGTTGTAAACTTAAACATTACTTTTCCTTTCTGTCTCCTTTTTTTCTCTTTCTTTCTCTTTCTGTACCTGATTTGTCATTGAATCCATTATTCTAGCTTACACTCTCCTCTCAGTCCTTGCACTCTTCATTTCATAAGACTCCAATCTGATAGGTTAAGGAGGTACACAGGCTTGTCCTGTTTACTCATATCCTGGAGGTTCTGCATAGGGTGCGGTGTCCTTTCCATCTCACACTTGCAGCAACATGCAGTATAAAATAACGTGGAGATTGAGCAGACAAAGGGCTGCATTTTACGTGACACTGCCAGGCGTGTTTCGAGTCATGGGGGCACATAAAATAGGATGGGTGCCTTCCCCATCACCTTCCCACCCACCCTCGAGTTCACTCTCACAGGGGGCGGGATTGCGGGTCGTTGAGCGCTGAAATCTCCATATTCAAATAGATAATCAAGGGTTAATTAGGCTTGTTACTAAACCAATTGTTCCTGATAATATTCTGCCTGCACCATAGAACATTTGGCGTTGGCAGCTGGGCGGGAGTGGGCAGCTTGTTTTTATTTAAATGCAATCTTCAAAGGGCAGGAAGGAAGGGTGTGTTCGATCATAGGGGGTTGCCCTTTGCAGATCAGGGGTGCCACCACTAAGATCCCTTTCTTTCTAACATCCACAGCCTTAAACCCATCCCCTCACCAGCCCCTGCCCTGACCAGCTGAACCCCCACCACCGCCCCCCCACCCCACCTCCCCGTCCAAGACCCTTACTTATTGGTCCATGGATCCATTGGGCCTTCTTCCTCCTTGTTGCAGTCCTGGCTGTGGCCACTAACATGCTCTTTGTGCTGCCAGACTGATGGAGCTGCCAGTCAATTGGATGAGCAGCGGAAGTCTCACGTGGCCTTTGTTAAGCCCACAGCACACTATGGGTGCAGGATGGGGCAGGGTGGCATAGAGCATATTGGCTTAAAGATAAGCCTAATTAATGGTGGACACCATTCGTTTACAGCAAATTTGGGGCACACATAAATTGAATAAACTGGAAAGCTCAATTACAGCACCAACTACAGGCATAACTGGTGTGTGTTGTAGGGTGTTGGTTATCGTTCGGTAGGTCTTAATGAAGTCTTCATAGTCTTAAGTAGGTTAACTGTCTGTATTTCTTAGCTACAAGAGCCAATTACATATATACACTAAAGGGATCAAGCTTGGAGCTATCTCCATGCTTTCTTGTATGCACAGCTCTGTCCAACATTAGACTGACACCTCGCTGCAGGTCATGTTTCCTCCTACATCACTGTGTGGGCAGTGCTGTACTCAGTCCCATGTTACTCCTTCATGTGCCAGGCCCTTATGCCCTCCCCCCAATTCTTTATCCAATGAATTTCAAGTTATTCTAGTTTACCCCTTGTATTTATATCAATATTACTACCCCAAAACCTCCCTTCAAGTCTCTGAGTTCATAGGTTCAGGTGATCTGAAGACCTTATAACCCCTTATATATCTCGTTCACACTACTGTCGGAGGAGTGGCAGGCTCAGTCATTGCAGGTATACTCTGTTGGTTTGCAGTTTGTTCTGGCATCTGGGTATCGTTACATCCTCCTTTCCCATTCCTGGCAGTTGTGGTGACAGGTGGTTGTTGTTCCATATCTTTTCTTGTGGGGTGGATAAACGTTTTGCTCATTTCCATGTTGTTTTTTGCCTCTTTTTCTTTCATCGTGATATCCTCTGTGATGGAAGATGGCCATTCCTGTTATGAAGATGTGTTTTTTAGCAAGATCACCTTTGTGTTTGACTGCATGGTGTGCTGTTGGCCATGGACGGTTGCTACTTGATTCCAGCGTTGTCTATGCCACTGTATTGCTGGGAATTGCAGCATTTGCTCTGTGGTTGTAGTGCTGACCTCATCAACAATCGTCGGAGCTGGAGTTTGAGGCTCTTCTGGTTGTAGGTTGCTCTTTTCTCTATCCCCCACTCGAGGCATCATGGTAACTATTTGAGTTGTTGGCTGGTCTGACCAATGAGGGCTTTCTGGCACCTGTAATGAAAATGGACAAAAAGAGAGCACAGTTCAGAGCTAAAGTCCCAGTCAGGATATTCTTTCTTGTTTGAACTTTCAGGTACTTGCAGTTTGACATCTTCTGCTGTTTTGAGGAGATTCAGGGCTGCACAGGCCACTCTGCTTAAGAGAGAAAAAGATTGCTTATGGATGATGTACATCGACTTGAAGATTTGTTTGCCACCATACCTTAGTGGTTTCAAAATCATGCCTATGATTGGAAGTCAGATTCCTCCAGGTCCATAGAGTGGTGTGTCTGTTGTTCAAAACCAGAGGTCTCTCAGCCATGGTTCTTTGTCTGATAGGAACATAACACTGGCTTCCGTTGTGAGATGCCCATTAACTGAAATATCCACATTCTAATATGAAAATCCAGGATCGTTGCCCTCATCCAAGAAGCATGATTGTGTGTCCTCTTGGTGTGCAATCTCAACCTCATGAACTATCCTTGGGTCTTCTGTGCATTTAGATGTTTTAGCCTTGCACTATTTGCCTAAGGGCAGGATTTTTACCTTGTCGCTGGCCCGGGTGGGCTGCCGCCTGCGATCGGGACCTGACATCGATTTCACGCTGACTGGCCGTTAATTGGTGCTACAACACTGAGTGCTGCCAGGGGTGGGGGGTGGGAGGAGGGCGAGCACGGGAGTTTGCGCATGCGTGCAGGTGCGCACAATGAAAGCTCCCTGAGGCACAGAGCTGCCCCAGTGAGCTGAGGGTTTTTAAAATCAAAAATAAAGAATTTACAAATGTTAAAAACATGTCCCCTCATGTGACTCTGTCAGGGGACATGTTATGAATAATATTTCAAAATTTTTATTTAATTTTTTATTCCTGTTGGAAACCTCATCCCACCTGTGGATGAGGTTTCATAAAAAATCCAAAGGCTGCTCGGCATTTTCGCCTGCCCGCCAAACATAAGGTTGGATGGGCAGTAAAAAATTAACTCAATTAATACTTTAATGGCCTGAATAGGCCTGTTAATTATCGGTGGGCGTGCTGCTGACCAAAATATCATGCGTCATTTTATGATAGACTGGGTCAGGCATGCGCTTGCCCACTCAGCAAAAAATTCAGCCCTAAGTGTCCAATTCTGTTACATTGAAATCATTGGGCTGAAATTGCAGAACATTGAGCTTGCCTATGGGGGTGCTTTGCTCCACAGCACTGGCATGGTCGCTCTACTGGTCAGTATGGTATTGCTTCCCTTGACCTGGAGTATCCTTGTTTCTTTGCAGTTTAACTAACTCGAGTGTAGGGGTTTCCTTTGTACCATGGTTTACTTTCTCCTCTTAAAATGAACCTGTGCTGCACACAGAGTTCATACTGTCTAACAATCTGGATGGCTTTCTCGAGGGTTAATTCTTTCTTCACTTGCAGCATGGCTGAGAGTGAATTGTCCGCCACTCCTATTACTATTCTATTCCCAATAAATTCAGATTTTAGATATCTGTATTGTTAGGAACTAGGTATAGCTTAAGTAAATTACATTTGTATTTTTGGGTGTTAGGAATAAGCCATAGCTTTAAGTTTAAGATTTAGCTTTAAGTTTAATGATATTTTTATACTTGTGGGTTGAAAAGGTGAAACCTGGGATCTAGTTTCATTTTTGAGTGGAGACGGCAGGGGCAGGATTTTCCCATCGGCGAGCAGGGGGCGGGGTGTGCTCGCCGATGCTTAAAATGACACGCAGTGACATTGGGCGGAGCTCCCGATGTCACCGCGCCCCAATTTAAATTTTCAGGTAGGCAGGGGCTCAGCAAAATCAGTTGCGTGCCCACCGACCTGTCAATGGCCAATTGAGGCCATTGACAGAGTCATTGAAGTAATTAATGCCCTTAAGGTGGGCGGGCAGGCCGGAAGCCCTAGTGGGCTTCAGTAAAAGCATGAAATCTCAATCAGTGGCAGGATGAGGTTTCATGTAGATTTTAAAAAATTTAATTAAAGTTTTTTAAAAAGTTATGGACATGTCCCAACTCATATGACAGTGTCACGTGAGGGGACATGAGAGGGATTTTTTTTCTATTTTTAATTTTTTTTATTGTAGAGCCAATCTCCCTGAGGCAGCACTTTGCCTCAGGGAGATGAGTGCGCTCTTTCGTGTGCATGCGCGAAAGAGCACACTCTCAAGTTTCGGGATTCCCCCGCCCGTACAGGGAATGCATAGCGTTTCCGTGCGGACATCATGCTGGGCGGGCCTTAATTGGCCCACCCACGTAAGATGGCAACGCGCACCCAATCAGGGACGCCGATTGGAGGCGCACCTCTTGCGTGCCCTTACTTCAACTTGCCCCTTACAGGGGGAAAATCCTGCTCCAGGTTTAAGACTTCGTTTGTATACCTGAATTTCTAATGAGATTTATGGCCCTTGAAGTGGGGAGCTGTGTTATCAAGGGGGGTAGTGGTTGAGGGATGTTAAAACAAACAAAGTGGAAAAAAATTGTGCTGTTGCCTAGCAACAGGGGTCCAGAAAGACGGACCCACACAGATGGAAAACACTAGGAAACCAGTTTCAGTTCAGTTGAAGCCAGGATTCCAGACAGGCTTGACGGGAGAGGAAACTGCAGGAGCCGGTTCCAGAAACTAAAGAAAAAGGTCCTAAAATCTAGGGGAATGGAACAGGAAAGGTCCCAGTGGACAGAGTAGTCAAAGGGCAAGGACAGGCATCTGGAAAAGGTCCTGTTCTGTGGAAGTGAAAGTAAGGAGCTTAGAGGAAGGCTCCAAGCTTCAAATTTAAAGGGAGAAAGCTGCAGGGTGCATACTTAAAGCAGCATCGGCATGTGAGAAGCTAGAAGATCCAAGGGACAGCCAAAGGTCTGTAATTCTTTACTATGGGCATGTGAAGCAATGGTATTCTTTTAGCACGGCTGAGTCAGTGGGAGAGAGAGTGTGTGGAAGAAAGCACATGGCGATCCAGGAGAGAGGAACATCGGAAGGAGAGTTCGAAACCCTGGAGGTGTCTGAGAGTAAATATTGGTTTGGATGAAGATCCCAAAGTGATTTCTTGGAGAGTGGAGATAAAAGTTCATCAGCTGACTCCTGTGACTCTCTTCAGTTGCCACTCTCCACATATCCAAACAAAGAATAAACGTTAGGACATTGGGATTTGGCTTGTCCAGTAGTAACATCAGCTGGGATCACTTGCAGCCTTCAGCCATCCTGTACAGATCATTAATGAATGAGTCAACAGGTTTTCCTGGCTGCTGGGCTTACTTGTTAAATTTAACCCTTTCGAGGATTTTGTTACTTCTTAGGTTAAAATAAACATTGAATGATTTTAGTACTTCTTCAAATTTAACAGATTCATTGAATCCTTGTCTAGCAATAATGTTGTCCACTATCGAGCCTACTAAATAAAGCAGCGTGTTAACTTGTTCAGCTTTTGTCTTTTTATCCAGACCTGAAACAACCATGTATCTAAGGAATCTTTTTCTCTAAAGTCCCCAATTATGTGATCGGTCTGGGCCTTGGCTAAGTCCAAATTGATCTGGAACAGTGGATTTCTGATCCATGGTTAAAAAATTTTAAAGTGTAGGTTCAGCTTTAAGAAGTTGCTGAAATTCAAGATGTTGCTGCCGTTCATTTGAAGACAAAGCCCATGCTTGCTGGTTTTGGTGGGCTCCCACTGTAATGGTGCTCACGATCAGCCTTGAAAAGATTTTAAACAATGATTGTTTGGATCGACTGGCTGCAGCCTTCTTCATTTCAGCGCTACGCTGTTGGGTCGCAAAAGCATTGAGTCCTGGCCTTTGCTGGTTTTTAAAGCTGGTTCTTTAGTTGCGATTCTTCTGAATGAATTAATTAATTAATTACCTTTTTGGAACGAGCTCGGAGTGTGTTCAGGCGCTGACTCGAGTATCTGGTTTTTCCAACAGAGCTTTTAAATGGCTACTTCTGACACTGAACAATTTAACCATTTCTCAGGACTTGCTGTATCCTGGAATTTAAATGTTTTAGGTCACCCCTGCTAGGTCTGCTGACTCTGCATTCCAGGAATTGAAACTGAACTTGCAACAGATCCTATGGAGTCTTCTGCTACAGTGAGGAATTTTAAATTTCTGCCTGCAGCCTTTCTTTGGAACTTTTCCCTGGCAATTTTCGTCTGTGCATCTGCTTCTCGAGCTTTTCTTCAGGTCAGAATGCCTCCTAGAATTTTTTTTTAGTCTTGCAGGAATTTAATTTTTCTCTGCATTTTTTGTGAGGTTTTGGTTTTTTCCATTTGCTGCCACCATGTTGGGTATCGTTTGGTAGGTCTTAATGAAGTCTTCGTAGTCTTAAGTAGGTTACCTGTATGTATTTATTAACTGCAAGAACTATGTACATATATACAGTAAAGTGTCCAAGCTAGGAGCTGTCTCCATGCTTGCTCATACACACAGCTCTGTCCAACACTAGACTGACCCCTAGGCACAGGTCCTGTGTCATCTTAAACCACTGTGTGGGCAGTACTTTATCCAATCCCACTTTAACCTTTTATGCGCCAGAACTTTATACTACTGTATGGACTTATTTGGCATTTAAAGTCCCATTGGACCTGTCCATATAAGGCTTTCAAATGTGAGAGGACAGGATACATCAATTTTAATAATGCCTAAATATTAATCAGCAACACATGTCAGAAGCATGATGGGGCCAAATTCCCTCAATATTTCTGGCACACTTCCATGACAACTCCACTGGGAATATGCTGTAAGATCCTGGAAATAGGCCAATGCCTGGATACACTGGGTCTCTGCCTGGAGTTTCTGCTCGACTTTGTAAGGGGTGGAATCTTTGACCAGAATTGCAAAAGTGGTCGAACAGAAGAATAAGGTTTCCTGCACCAGAGGTTTCTGCTTCCCTAACCTCTAAGGGACCTAGTGTGAGGTTGGAAGTTGAAATGTTCCTTGAGATGACCCTGGAGTAACCAACAGAATCATAGCCTGTCCAAATTTGGGGCCAATAATACTAATTGCTTCTTTTTGTTGAACTTTTGGACTACAAAAAACAAATATGCAACAGAATTACATATTTAATTTAATCAATCACATATTCCATTTATTATATCAATAATGTGAGCATGCATTAACATTGAGCATTGAGGTGATATACATTGTGTAACCTGAGCAAGTGATTTCGTCCTCTCATGGGATTAACTACAGTTGTCAGCCTGACATTAACAACAAAATGCCTCTTGCAATTGATGTGTGATACCTTCCTAAATGAAAGACTTATTTTGTAAAGCAATCATATCAAAATTATTGAATTTAATCTTCTTTGATTAATGCTGCTATACTATACCTATTAAACATGCTTATTTTTATACTTGTCTAGTCTGTTTTTATCGTGATGTCTATTCCTCCTTTAAATTATGTTTTCTTGAAAACTGT
Organism: Carcharodon carcharias; assembly: GCF_017639515.1. Lineage (NCBI taxonomy): Eukaryota > Metazoa > Chordata > Chondrichthyes > Lamniformes > Lamnidae > Carcharodon > Carcharodon carcharias. The sequence continues at coordinate 44,329,307 of NC_054484.1, read as the reverse complement.
TAGAAGTCTTAAGGCATGCTATATGAATTAATAAGAGTAATTGTTATTTAACATGGCGCTTGAGTGTTCTGAGAGATTTTCCTTGCCTGGCACTAAGATAGAAAGATGATGATCTGTAAGGAGATGAATGAAGGTAGTGCAAGTGGTAATAGGAGTTGACAGGGAAATGGTGGCATAGTGGTAATGTTATTGGACTAGTAACACAGAGGTCCAAGCTATTGCTCTGGGGACAAGGGTTCACATCCCACCATTGCAGTTGGTAATTTATAAAGCTAGTCTCAGTGATGATCATCATGAAAATATCATTGATTTCCATAAAAACCCATCTGATTCACTAATTCCCTTTAGAGAAGGAAATCTGACCTGGCCTACATGTGACTCCAAATCCACAGCAATGTGGTTGACTCTTAACTGCCCTCTGAAATGGCCTAACAAGACCCTCAGTTCAAGCGCAATTAGGGATGGGTAACAAATGCTGGTCTTGCCAGTGATGCCCACATCCCATGAAAAAATAAAGGATTGGCACCAGACCCTTACTTTAGAAAGTCTCAGTGAGGTCATCAAGTCTTTTCCTTCTCTTCAATCCTCCATACAAAAACAACCTCTCAAGAATGTTTTACCAGGATCATAAATAGGATATAAATTACAAGGGAGAGCTCAACATTTTCGTCCCATTCATTATTATTTGAAAATTAATAGTCATGTATTACATTAGAACATAAACATATATGATACATTATCAAATGCACTGGAGTGTTCCAAACACTAAATATGTTTGCCATGCTTTGAATCTGTATGTCACATTTAATGTTTGAAGTTGATATACTGAAACTGTATATTGCTCTGGTCAGGCTGCACCTCAAATACTACATTCACTTCAAGTCTTGAAAGCATGAGGAAGTATTTAATCTCAATAAGCAGTGAAAAAAGGACCTCAAGGCAGATCCCTTAGAATCAGAGGATTGACTTACAAGAAAAGGAAAAAGAATTCTAATATCTTACAGAATTCCCCTAGAGTTTATAATTGGGAAGGGTTGTCAAACTAGTTACATTACATTCAAATTAGCCTAGCATTGTGCCATGAAGTATTAGTTTTAACTCTACCAAACATGTTTGACTTAAAATGTCAAAAAAATTAAACCTTCAGTCTTGAAAGTAGGTGAATGAAAGAGTCCTCAAAGGCATACAAAATACAAAGTGGAATAGAAGAACTAAATCTTGAGCAGTTTTTGTTAAGCTAAACCATGATAGCAGGGCAAAGCACCACAGGTACAGACTTGTAAAATGCAAGCTTAAGCCTGATGTCAGCAAACACTTCTTCATAAGAGAAGTGATCAGTACCTGGATGGTGAAGTGAGTAAGTGGTGTTGAGGTACAGATCAGCTGTGATCTATTTGGTGGAACATGCTTGTGGGGCTGAAAGATATTCCTGTTCCAATAGAATTGTCTCTGGGTAGGATTGTAGAGGCAAAACTTCTGGTATTATTTAAGAAGTGATTAATAGCATGATGGATGATCATCAGTTTCTTAGAAAGAAAGATGTTGTGAATTAATTTCCTCAGCAGCACTTTGTGAAATCTGTGAATCAACTTTAAATCACACCCTAGAGCCAGACAAGCTGAGATTTGAAATTTGAGACAGAAGGGGATAGAGGGTTATGATGATAGATTTAGATGAGGAAAGATAGGAGGATCATTGAGTGGGCTGGTTGGGCTGAATAACATATGTCTGAGCCGTATATCATATGTAAATGTGTATGTAATACCCAGGGAGCCACACCTTGGTACTGCTTTTGTGAATGGTTTAAGTAACCACCATTTGTTCAACTAATCACATTAAACCGTCAAATATGTAGAAATACCAATCAGCAGCTAGAAATAAAACTATCATTAACTTTCAGGAACAACAACTCACAAAATTGAGCAAGTTGCTCATCTTCCCCCCACCCTCCACCCAAACTCCCACTGCCACCAATCAGAAACGCCCACAAAACAGTCAAATGAAATAGCTCACATAATTTTTTTCAAATTACACCTGCTTTCTGCCTTGTGTTTTTCATCTATCTTTCCTCGTTTGTTATATTTTTCCCTGGTTGGAATTAGGAAGTTTTGTTATGCCTCTTATTCACTCATATCAGCCTCTACCAGGAGCTGTTTTTTTTATTTCTTGCCTTCATTAGGAAATGTACTTTTGCTACATTTCTTGAGCAGTCTTTTTTTTATGCACTACAAGTCTATTGTTAAATTGGTAAATTTGTTTTCTATTTAAATATCCTGTGGCATTTTTTTACATTGCAACATGGGTTACAATTTCACAATTACATCTTATTAAATTTTGTTTTATTTATTAAATATATTCAGAATTTTAACTCAGCCTGACAGAAGTCTGCTTAAGTTAATTGGAGTCTCTAATTTTAACACCTCAGAGCCATATAGGGCGAGAGAGATAATAAAGCAAGAATTGAGACAAATAGAAAGTCAGAGACAGAGGGGATCAGTGGAAACAGTAGCATGCGGAGAGAGGCAAATGGTAGTTATTCTTATTATTCATCTGTTTTGTCTTTACTTTATTTTGAGCATTTTAAATTCTTTCATGGGATATGGGCTATACTTGCAAGGCCAGCACTTATTGCCTTTGAACTGAGTGACTTGCCACACCATTTACATGCCAAGGCATTGGTGTGGGTCTGGAGTCACATGTAGACCAGCAGATTTTTTCCTTAAAGGACATTAGTGGACCAGGTGGGTTTTTACAACAAACAATAATGGTTTCATGGTCACCATTACTGAGGCTAATTTTTCATTTCCAGATTATTAATTGAATTTAAATTCCACCAGCTGCTGTGGTGGGATTGGAACTCTTGTCCCAGATCCTTTGCCTGGGCCTCTGGATTACTAGTCCAGTAACATTACCACTACACCAGTGTCTTCCCACTCTTGCCATAATAATATGATACACATGCTTTTTAAAAAAATTCTATGGAGCACCACCATGGGATATAAGCTAGTGCACTTGAATTATTTAAATATGCAAGATTTGTTACAATGACTTATAAATTTCTACCTAGGTTCTCAATCACCTGTTGCATTTGAAGTTTACAAACAGCATGGGCGAGCAGGTTGATTTTGATGAACAAGGTGACCTCAAAGGGAATTATACCATTATCAACTGGCAATTGTCCACTGAGGATGAATCTGTAGTGTTTCAAGAAGTTGGCAACTACAATGCAGATGCTAAACCAAGTGACAGGCTCAACATAAATGACAAAAAAATCTTGTGGAGTGGGTTCTCAAAAGTGGTATGTGATTCATTTTTAATCACACATTTTATTTTATTCAATGTACTATTTGCCAGATTTAAAATTTCATAATTTTCATTGACAGTGGTGACAAGGTAAAGAAGAATAAGTTTATTAAATGATCATTGGTTTATGACAGATTAGTAAAAAGATTTATCTTCGATGTTATACAGAGGAAAACATTTGAATATATTTTAATAGATGGCTGTACTTATTAACACCTGTCAAAATATAATGAACTATTTTTCTACTAATCCTCATTGTTCAAATAATATTCACTACTATTGTTATTTTCTCTAACATTGTTGGAATTTAATTTCAGGTTGTTTCCACATAGTAGAGATATAGCATGGATTGGATAATATTCAGATGCACAATGTATTTTTGTACTACTTTGTAAATTGTATTTTGTCTCTCTCAATTCACTTATAACTGCATGCACAAAATCCCAACTACTGATCTGATCAGTCATACCCTCATCTTGACCTTTAAAACCCTAGTTCCCATTGAAACCATTTTCATTTCTCAGCCAGTTCATTCCTCAGTACAACCCTCATCTTGCTCCCTTGAGTCCAACTGGAGCACAAAATTGAATGGATATGGCAGACAACTGCTTTAGCCATTCACCTCCAGAACTGGCTGAACCACATAAGGCACCTTTGGATACTGCTCTCATTTCTAGAACTGTTCATTATTCCAGAATCATCCTGGAGTCCAAGGATAACCCCAGCTTGTTTTCTCCACTGCAGATTACCTTGTTAATACCCTCTCCCATGTCTCCTCCACCCTCAGCTCCAACAAAAGCGAGGAGCTCATCAACTACCTTGTCACCAATATTGAGATCATCGAATCAGCTACTTCCCTCCCTTCATCTAGCCCAACAGGCCAAACTTCCTTTAATGCTCCCCAAGGTCTGCCCTGATCTATCATCTTTCTCTAGTTTCTCTCCTGTCTCTCATCTTGTCCATGAGATCCACCTTCTGCCCTCTGGTCCCTATCTCATTAAACTTCTGACCACCCAACTTCCCTTTCTGGTTCCCATTTTAGCTGATAATGTTAACAGTTCTCACTCTTCAGGTGCTGTTCATCACTCCCTTAAATCTGCTGTTATCAGCCCTCTTCTCAAAAATCCAACCCTTGACCTTGTCATTGCAAGCTACCATCCCGTCTCCAATCTCCCTTTCCTATCCAAAGTAATTGAAAGTGTTGCTGCCCCCAAAATTCCATGCACAACTTTCCCCGAACTCCATGTTTGAATCTCTCCAATCAGGTTTCCACCCCTGCCACAGTACTGAAATGGCTCTTATCAAACTCACATATGCCATTCTATACAACCGTGATAAAAGTAAACTTTCCCTCCACGTCCTTCTCCATCAGTCTGCAAGCTTTGGCACAGTTAATTACACCATTCTTCTCCAATGCCACTTCCCTCTCATCCAGCCGGGTGAAATTGCTTTCATCTGGTTCCATTCTTATCCATCAAATCGTAATCTGAGGTTCACCTACAATGACTCCTCTTCCCACTCCTCCTGCAAGGCTATGTCTGGTGTCCCACAAGAATTTATCCTTGACCGCCTCCTATTTCTTAACTACATGCTGCTTTCAGTAACATCATCCGAAAACACATCAGTTTCCACATGTACGCTGACGACGCCCAGATCTACCTCACCACTACCTCTCTTGACCCCTCCGCTATCTCTAATTTGTCAGTCTAAATTGCCAGTGCCACGTTTAATTTAAAGAGTTACCTTTAATGGCAGAAGAACGTTTGGAGCCAACTTTTGTAAATTAAAAGAAGTAGTTTTGCCAGGGTACTTTCGATCAAGAGGCCTGTGGTCACAAATGTAACAAACAGCTCCATCCATGACTTTGAGTATATCTGCAGCTTAACTGATGACGTGGTAAATCAAGAAGTAGAGACAAGGCAAAAGAGAAAGGTATTATTATGGGAAATGAAAATCAAACTGTGACAGGAAGGGATAGAGCATACAAATCTAACAGTAAATCAACTGGTGAGACTAGAGGTTATAAAGAGAATAAAAGGATAAAACTAAAGGCTGGATACACAAAGCATTTGAAACAAAACAGATGAACTGAGAGCACACATAGAATTAAATAACTATGATGTGATAACCATTACAGAGACATGGCTGCAGGGGGACATAGATTGGGAACTGAATATTAAAGGGTATAGGACATTTAGGTGGGATAGGAAGAGAGGAAAAGGTGGAGGGGTGATCCTATTAGTTAATGATGGTGTTAACACAATACAGAGGGATGACCTAAGTCCAGGAAACCAAGATGTGGAAATGTTTTGGGTAGAAATGACAAATGGTAAAGGCAAGAAGTCACTTGTGGGAGTCATGTACCGGCCCCCTAATAGTAACCATGTGGTATAATGGAGCATAGAGGGAGCTTGTCAGAAAAGCACAACAATAATCATGGGAGATTTTAATCTACATATAGATTGGGAAAGTCAGATGGGCAAAGGTAGCCTGGATGAGGAGGTCATAGAATGTTTCTAGGATAGTTTCTTAGAACAGCATGTTCTGGAGCCAACCAGAGAACAGGCTATACTGGACCTGGTATTGCACAACAAGATGGGATTAATTACCGATCTCATAGTGAAGGTGCCTCCAGGTAGCAGTGGCCATAATATGCTTGAATTTTACATTTAATTTGAGGGAGAGAGGAGTGAGTCCGAGGCTATGTTTTTAAATTTAAATAAGGGCAATTATCAGGGCATGAAATCAGAGCTAGCTAAAGTGAATTAGCAAATTAGGTTAAGGGATAGGTCAACAGAGATGCAGTGGCAAACATTTAACAGGATATTTCAGAATACACAGAATAGATACATCCCAATGAGTAAGAAAAGGTCCAAGGAACCGACACACCATCCGTGGTTAACTAGAAAGGTTTAAGATGGTGTCAAACTTAAAGAAAAAGTATATAATTGTGCAAAGATAGATGGAAGGCTAGAAGATTGGACAGAACATAAGGAACAGTAAAGGATGACTAAAAGATTAATAAGGTGGGAAAAATTAGAGTATGCGAGAAAGCTAGCCAGAAATTTAAAAATGGGTAGTAAGAGTATTTTAAAAAGAAACGAGTTAACAAAGTGAGAGTTAGTCCTATAGAAAGTGAGTCTGGAGAATTGATAATGGAAAATAAGGAAATGACAGATGAATTAAACAGATTTTTGCATCAGTCTTTACTATAGAGGGTACTAGTAACATCCCAGAATCAGCTATAAATCATGAGATGGAAGGGAGGGAGGAACTCAGGAAAATTACAATCACCAGAGAAGTGGTACTGAGTAAATTGTTGGAGTTGCAGGCTAATAACTGCTCGGGTCCTGATGGACTTCATCCCAGGGTCTTAAAAGAAGTGGCTAGTGAGATAGTTGATGCATCGGTTTTAACTTCCCACAGCTTCCTAGATTCTGGAAAGGTTCCATTAGATTGGAAGATAGCAAATGTAACTCCATTATTCAAAAAGGGAGGGAGGCAGGCCAGTTAGCTTAACATCGGTCATAGGGAAAATGATAGAAGCTATTATTAAAGAAGCCATTGCAGGGCACTTGGATGAGTTCAAGGTAATGACGCAGAATGGTTTTGTGAAAGGGAAATCATGTTTAACCAACTTACTAGAGTTCTTTGAGTAAGTAACATGTGCTGTGGATAAAGAGGAACCAGTGGATGTACTGTACTTAGATTTCCAGAAGGCATTTGATAAAGTGCCACTTCAAAGGTTATCATGGAAAATAAAAGCTCTTAGTATGGCGGTAACATATTGGCATGGATAGAAGATTGGCTGGCTAACAGGAAGCAGAGAGTAGACATAAATGAGTCTTTTTCAGGTTGGCAAGATGTAATGAGTGGCGTGCCACAGGGATCAGTGCTGGGACCTCAACAGTTTACAATTTATATAAATGACTTGGATAAAGGGATGGATGGGATTATTTGCCACATTTGCTGATGACAAAAAGATAGATAGGAAAGTAATTTGTGAAGAGGACATAAGGAGGCTACAAAAAATATAAATAGGTTAAGTGAGTGGGCAAAGATCTGGCAAATGGAGTATAATGTGGGAAAATGTGAAATTGTCCATTTTGGCAGGAAGAATAAAAGAGAGGCATATTATCTAAATGGTGAGAAATTGCAGAGCTCTGAGATGAAGAGGGATCTGGGTATCTTAGTGCATGAATCACGAAAGGCTAGTGTGCTGGTACAGCAAGTAATTAGGAAAGCTAATAGAATGTTATCATTTATTGCAAGGGAAATTGAAAGTTATGCTTCAGTTGTACAGAGCGCTAGAGAGACCACATCTGGAGTACTGTGCACAGTATTGGCCACCTTATTTAAGGAAGGATGTAAATGCAGTTCAGAGAAGGTTTATTAGTCTAATATCTAGAATGGGCAGGTTCTCTTATGAGGAAAGACTAGACAGGCTAGGCTTGTATCCACTGGAGTTTAGAAGAGTAAGAGATGACTTGATTGAAATACATAAAATCCTGAGGGGACTTGACAGGGTGGATGTGGAGAGGATGTTTCCTCTTGTGGAAGAATCTAGCACTAGGGGTCACTGTTTAAAAATAAGGGGTCACCCATTTAAAACAGAGATAAGGTGAAATTCTTTCACTCAGAGGGTCATAAGTCTTTGAAACTATCTTCCTGAAAACGCAGTGGAAGCAGAGTCTTTGAATATTTTAAAGGCAGAGGTGGATAGATTCTTGGTAAGCAAGGGAGTGATAGGTTAATGGGGGTAGGCGGGATGCAGATTTGAGTTTACAATCAGATCAGCCATGATTTTATTAAATGGCGGAGCAGGGGCCGAATGGCCTGCTCCTGCTCCTCGTTCTTATGTATGTATCTGAGTTTTCCCATATATGGCAGATATGTTCTGTCCAGCTGTGAAGACTTTTGTTATAACATAGGGAATAGACAGGTTTGAATGGAACAATTCCAAGAGTGGAATTTTACAGGCCCACCATGGCAGGGCAGGGCCGTAAAATGTGGCAAGCTGTTCAAAAGTCCATTGACTTTGGCGAGAGGGGCTGTAGAATTCCACCCCAAGTACAACTTTGTACTAACTAACTAACTTTGTACATATTCACAAAATTCATGTACACATAGTTCAACTTCAAAGTAACTGCATATGGACAAATGTCACACATGGAAAGTTATCAAATCTACTTGCAATGTAAATGAGTCTGAGATGACTGCAAAGGAATAAAGTTCTCTATCAGAACTCTTTTCAATGGAAAAAGTTCTACAATAGAATGAAATATTATGGAAGAATGGAGAAAAAAGACACTGGGAGTGAATTTATATGGGAGATCTTCCACTCACTAACCAAAAATTCAACCCCAAAGATTTTAACTAAACTGCTCAGTCAAAGTTTCAAAATATATATTTTTTAAATTTGCATTTCTAGGTCCCTTTTTCCAACTGCAGTCGTGATTGTGTGCCAGGCACCAGGAAGGGGATAATTGAAGGGGAGCCCACCTGCTGCTTTGAGTGCGTAGCATGTGCAGAAGGAGAATTTAGTGATGAAAGTGGTAAGCAATGCTACCTGTTTGTTGTATGTGCCTGTACCTGAGGCTGATATAGAAAATGTAAGTTCAAATCTTAGAGAGTTCTGCCTCCAGAAACATATGAACTGAAATGAAAATATTACAATTGACATCCACTTACAACACTGCAAAGATAACTAGGCACATTTGAAGGAGATTACCTTTACAAAATTATTTGTTTTTAGGGGCCAACATATATAAAGTGAGAAATTCAACTCAGCTGCACCTGAAAAATGGGAAGCCAACCATTGTAAATTGGGAAGTGACACCTTGGCTGGCCCATCAATGCCTAAGGCCCATCTAATGTCATATTAATGCAGGGTGCGCAACTTGTCAGCCTGAAGCAGATGCAAGGCTGCTTAAGTGTATACATTTGGATCCTAAACAAGTTATTTGAAGATGGGGAGAGATGCAGTAAGACCGAAGGCTTTGAAGAATGAATTTCAGGATACAGCACAATAGCTGAAGGTTCTGCCAGCAATACTGAAATATAGGGATGACAGAAAGCACAGATGACCAGGATGAGAAGAGTAAAGGATGCAAACTGGGACATAAAACCAGCATGAAGTGATGCCTTGCAAAGATTTGTAAATAAAGATGTTTAATTTGTAATAAATACACCGGGATGCAGAGCTATTGAGGATTGTTGAGGACAGGCATGATAACTAAACAGAACTTAATGCAGGTTAGGATGTGAGTAGTGGAGAGGAGGTGACTGATACTTTGAAATGCAAATAAATTGTTAGTGAATGAACTGCATCATATGTTGAAAATTTAACAATAAAATATTAGTCAACCTTAAAACCCAGCTAAGGGGTAACAAAACTTACTCCTAGTAGTAATAGGTAGGATATGGTGGCAATAACATTGTCGGCTGGAAGTAAGACAATATGAAATGATTATCCACTATCATTGAGTAAAGAGTTAATGCTTTGAAGGCCTATTTGTACCAAAGAAATAACGGACTATACTTGCATCATTGTTTGCTATGTTTTTCTCCTTTAGATGCAAGTGCATGTACAAAGTGTCCCAATGATTTTTGGTCAAATGAGAATCATACATCATGCATAGCCAAGGAGATTGAATACCTATCATGGACTGAACCTTTTGGAATTGCTCTGACAATATTTGCCATTCTAGGGATTCTGATGACTTCCTTTGTTTTGGGTGTATTCATTAAATTCAGAAATACGCCGATTGTGAAAGCCACTAACAGAGAACTCTCCTATCTGCTCCTCTTCTCCTTAATTTGCTGCTTCTCCAGCTCATTGATCTTTATTGGAGAACCAAGAGATTGGACTTGTAGATTGCGTCAGCCTGCATTTGGAATCAGCTTTGTGCTGTGTATTTCTTGCATTCTGGTGAAAACGAATCGCGTACTATTAGTCTTCGAGGCCAAGATCCCAACCAGCCTCCATCGAAAGTGGGTGGGCCTCAATTTGCAATTCCTACTGGTTTTCCTCTGTATTCTTGTCCAAATAGTCACTTGTGTCATCTGGCTTTATACAGCACCCCCTTCCAGCTACAGAAACCATGAACTGGAAGATGAAATAATTTTTATTACATGTGATGAAGGTTCCTTGATGGCACTTGGTTTTCTCATTGGTTACACATGCCTCCTTGCTGCCATTTGCTTCTTTTTTGCCTTTAAGTCTCGCAAACTCCCAGAGAACTTCAATGAGGCCAAATTTATTACCTTCAGTATGCTGATATTTTTCATAGTCTGGATCTCATTCATTCCTGCTTACGTCAGCACTTATGGGAAATTTGTTTCAGCTGTAGAAGTCATTGCCATACTTGCATCAAGTTTTGGGTTGCTTGGATGCATTTATTTTAACAAGTGCTATATAATTTTGTTTAAACCATCAAGAAATACCATTGAAGAAGTAAGATGCAGTACAGCTGCCCATGCTTTTAAAGTGGCAGCCAGGGCAACTTTGCGGCGCAGCACCTTATCTCGTAAGAGGTCCAATAGTATAGGTGGTTCAACTGTCTCTTCTCCATCATCTTCAATCTGCAGCAGAAGCGTCCATGATGAACCAATCACCATGGAGATGCAGAGGTGCAGCAAACAGAAGGTCAGTTTTGGCAGTGGAACTGTCACCTTATCCCTAAGTTTCGAGGAAACAGGAAGATATGCAACTGTTAGCAGGAACATGAGGAGGAGAAATTCAATGGAAGCCAAATATAGTGATGATTTTTTAATGAAACACAATGCTTTGATACCTCTTCAGAACTGCGATACAGCAAATGACACACGGTGCAAGGTAATGGGAAACAATGGATCAGGAACTCTTGAGTCATTGGATGGTAGCAAAGAATATACCAAAAATACTGAAGAAATGTCCTCCAACACTTCAATAAATTCAAGAAACCTTGTTGATGGCACCATTGTAGATAATGCTATAAATTCATAACAGTGTAATATTTTCAGATAGTCCCAGCACTTTTGTGAATTGCTGTTGGTGAAAAATGTAAGTTATGCTGTTGCTGTCTGTATCAAAATTTAAAACTCAATATTATACCTAGAAAACTACCCAAATGGCAATTCAGAACATTGAAGTATTGCCAAAACTGAGAGGTACATTAGGAGAATTACTTTGTCATGGCAGGCCAGTTCCTGGATTTTCTGTAATAATGATACACATGATTAAAAAAAAGAATGCAAGCCTAGAAATGGAAAAGAATAAGCTACAGTAAGAAAATCAGAAAGAAAACAACCAGGTAAAACAGAATGGCCAATAGATCCACAATTTAACAGCTTTATTCTTTCAACAGTTGCCATATAATAAAAACTAAAGAGTCATGTGTACTTGAAAGATCATTAAAGTTGTGATTGTGTAAACTTCTGTATGTTTTCAAGATGATATACTGGGTCAATAGAAAATAGGGGCAGGAGTAGGCCATTTGGCCCTTCGAGCCTGCTCCGCCATTCATTGTGATCATGGCTGATCATCCAACTCAAATATATTTAAGCAAACCCAAGTGATTAGAGAATGAGTGATGAACTGTCGAAAACAGTGTTGAAAATGTTGCTGAAACACAAAGAACCTTTCAAAATCCTTCAAGGATATTCACAGTTACAAAAATGAGTTACCCCTACGCAATAGCACTGCTGCGTACCCAGATTGTTTATTTTGCTTTAACATGACCGTTACGGCAATCATTTGGAAACTTGTGGCAGTTGCTAAATTTCATCAGAAGTGAGGTCCATTATATTAAGTAGAAATATGGCTCAAGGAGCAAACAATGTCACTAGTGGTAATATGTTATCACATTGCATCTCCAGTTATTGTCATAGTGTTACACATGTTTGATTACATTGTAGTTTAATATTACAGTATGGATATTATTGTTGGAAGAGTAGAAAGCAACAAATTTGACCATGGATTTCAAGGACTTAAGTTATGAGGAGAAGCCACAGAGGTTAGACTTGTTTTCTTGTAAATGGAAAACTTTTATAAGATCGGATTGAAGTCTCCATCATGATGAAGAGAAATGGTGAAGGGTTTATATACCAGAAGGCATAAGTTAAATAATTAGGGAGATAGGAATAAGAAGAAAGAACTTTTTCATCTTCAGGGTAATAGAGATGTGGAGTAAGTTATCAAGGAAGGTCATTGAAGTGGAAAGCATTTAGTGGTTCAAGAGACAATTAGGTCTGTTCCTGGAGAGAGAAAGGACAGAAGTACTACTGATAGATGACAATGATGTTTCAAAAAGAATGAGCTTTCTGCAGTTGATAGCCATTTTCTGTTTCTAAGAATTGAAAGGCATCTAAATGTAGTGCATAGTACTGAAATTTGGTAAGGCAAGCACTATACTGCTGCATGTATCAAATTATCTTTCAGCTCCAGTATCAGGCCAATGCTGTTTTTAACTTACTGGTGCTTAGATGGTAATGTGATACTGTGGTCGGCATTTGATGTTACGATTATACGGATAGTAGTATCAATGGGCAATAGTGAAAATGAGCCATTATGTCATACATTGGAGCATTAATAATAGAAAGTTAAAGAATTTGTAAGAAAATGTGTGGTAGTGCTGTCATTTAATACCGATGGTAGCAAAATAAAACTCAGGTTAAAAGCCTATGATCAACAGTCAGTGACATCAAGTAAGGAGGAGAGAAAATGAAAAAAGAATAAAATATAAAAGAGCTTATGAATAAAACATCATGGTGAGAGGTGTGCAATAGAAATATATGAACAGTTTCCCATCTGTTCTGTAGATTATCCAGTAATTTGCCAGAGGTGAGGTGCAGTATTGCAGCAAAGAAAATGGAGAAGAGAGTTGGTGTGATGTCACAGTCTTGTTTGACTGCAGTTTTCAGTGAAATGGGGTTTGTGGGGTTCCGTTGGTGAGGATCACAGCTTGCAAGTCATTGTGAAGTAGGTGGGGATGGTGACAAATTTCTGAGGGTAGCCAAAGTTGAGGAGGATACCCCATTAGACTTCATGGTTGACAGAGTCAAAGGCTTTTGTGAGGTTGAAAAAGGACAGGTACTGTCATTGGTTGGTTCAGAGACTTGGCCAACCTAGAGAAGACACCTCAAAGCACTGGAGAAATACCACCAGCAGTGCCTTTGCAAGATCCTCCAAATCCATTGGCAAGAAAGGTGGTCCAGCAGTAAGGTCCTCTTCCAAGCCAATCTGCACAGTATGGAGGCACTAAACACTCTAAACCAGTTCTGCTGGGCAGGACATGTTGTTTGTATACCTGACACAAGATTCCTAAAGCAATTGCTCTACTCGGAACTCAGTCACGGCAGGAGACACCGAGAAGAGGTCAAACATTCTGGCTGATTCATGGGTGACCCTGGTTTATGATAAACCAAAATGGAGAATGCTAATTCAGGGAGGCGCTGAAGACATTGAGAGACTTCATCAGGAACATGCAAAGGCAAAATCAAGGCATTGGAAGGAGCACACAGATCTCCAAACAACCTATCTACCCAACCCTTCAAGCACCACATGCTCCGCTCGTGGCAGAGTCTGCAGGCCATGGGCAGAATTTTCTGCCTGTCGGGCAGCTAGGCCCGACCCAATCTCCAGCGGACAGGGAGACGATCCCCGCTGGAGAAGCAGGCCCCGCCGCCATTTTACATGGGCAGGCCAATTAAGGCCTGCCCAGCGTGACATCCAGCAGGAAACGCTATGTGCTTCCTGTGCGGCCGGTGGGGGGGGGGGGGGGATTCCCCAAATGTGAGAATGCGCTCTTTCGCACGTGCGCACGAAAGAGAGCACACATCTCCCTGAGGCTAAGTGTAGCCTCAGGGAGATCGCTGACACTTTTAAAAAATATTAAAAAGAGAAAAAAAAAATCCTTAACATGTCCCCCTCATGTGACAATGTCCATGAGATGGGACATGTTCATAATTCACCATAATAAGAAGTTTATTAAACATTTTTAAACCCTATATGAAACCTCATCCTGCCAGTGGATGAGGTTTCATGTTTTTTTCAATTTCCCGCCGGGGCTCCTGGCCTGCCCGCCAACCTTAAAGTTGGACGGGCAGGTCCTTCAATTGTATAATTGATCCTACCTCAATTGGCCACTGGCAGGTCTGCGGGCACGCAGCTGATTTTGCTGTTTCCTGATTTCCTGAAAATTTAAATGGGCCGGGATGACGTCGGGGGTTCCCCGACGTCATCCCACATCATTTTACGTTGTCAGCGAGCGGATCCCGCTCCCTACTCGCCGATGGCAAAATTCTGCCCCATGTGTTGAAATTATCAACCATCTCGAACCAATCAAACTGGAGTGGAATCAAGTCATCCTCCATCCCGAGGGACTGCCTAAAAGAAAAAAAAACATATGATGGTTATAACAATAATAAATCATTGCTTAGTAGCAGTTTAATGTATTATGTTGATGAGACAGTGGTGATACAAAAGTTTTTCAGTGAGAATAAAACAATCTAACATTGAAAAAAACAGAAGGTGAAACAGAATAGCAGCTAATGACAGTGATGATTTAGCGGCAGAACATTACAAGGGTAACAGCAGTATTCCTTCAATGCAAGTCCAATACTGAAGCAGTGTGACAATGGTAATGGTATAATGTGAGATTGATGAAGCAGCGGAAATAAAGCAGTTTAACATTAATGAAGCTTTCGTGATGGAAGGGTATGACATCAATGGGACAATGTTAATGGAACAGTGTGACATTTGTAAGATTGGTGAGGCAGCAGTAACAAATATAATCAAATTGAAATTAGTCCATCACTTTCAGCTAGAGTTTATATCACTTGCAATGCCTGTTCTTTTTATTTATGTTTCTTAAGATTGACATTTTTTGATCTGTACTGTGTAACAGAATAAATTACAATGGATACCACAATTAGATGAGCTAAGTTGGAGGATGAAGTAAACAGCCAGATAACTGAATTACATTTATCCTATCTGATTGGATGACTTGCATTTGAAATATGTGATCAGATAGTGAAATTGTGGTTCTTACATTATCAAGTTAGCTAGAGAAAAAGCAAGTAAGATTGAGAATTTAGAACCATGTGAAGCTGTAGCCAAGATTGGCAACTGAGATGATGAAACTGTTTCCTTGCGTTGATATTTGAACCTTGGACTTCAAGGAACTGTAACAACAACATGTAATGACTTTGTAACAAAAATTTTTTTAACATTATGTTAAATGCAAATTGTATTGTAAACATCAAATGTGTAAAACTGGTAATTATATATCTATATATTAAATACATATTTCTTGATAAATAGCTGTTGATAAGAATCAAAACATCTTGTAGCGCTTGAATTTTTTGCACACTGTTCACTTGTGTATTCTTTGATCAGGTTTCTTCTTTAGACTCAAGCAGAAATTATATTAGTTTTGGAATCTCCATTGAAATGGACTTTTCTGTCTGTGCGTACATGAGCCTCCCTCTCTCCTTTAAAAATGGCTTTCAAGAACGACAAACCAAAATTAAATGTGCAGGTTAGACAAGAAAACACTGAAGGATGTATGAAGGACACCAGGGTTAAGAAACAAACCATTTCTACAATTTCTGCCTTAGCAAACCGATTTTTCTTTTTCTCCTTGCCCACCCTGAGAACCAGCACAGAGTTTACCCTCTTAAAGCAACACTTCCACTGATAATGGAACACTCTAATTCGGCATCTTGAACTATTGTTACACAGCAATTACGTACATTTATGACCCTGAAACCCCTTCCTCTACTTTAGCAAGCTTATATCCCCACATCTCTTACTTTAGCACTCCCATGAGAATTGACATACACTCCCCAACTGCTAGTCTTACCTTCATTTACTCTATTTTCATGCAGACTAAATTTGCATGCAATGCTCCCATTAAGCAGAGCACCAGACGGTCTCTTCCCAACCTTAAATACATTGCCCTTCAAGTCAAAGGCCATACAACTCATGGAAAAAAGGACAGCTCTTGTCCTGGGTGATGAGAGGTTGAGGCATCTTCCCAGGGTCAGGTTACTGACTGAGTACCTGTACTATTGTCCCCAAATCTAAGCATTAGACAGACATAACCTCCTGCCCACTGCTGTCTCTGCTTAATCCCAAGGGGTAATGTTTGCCATCCTTAGTTTCAGCTTCTGTGCTACAGATCCACTGCAGCAAAGAGCAGCACAGGAGGAAGTAGAAGATGATGAAGACCAAACGGCATACAGGGGATCACAGCGGCACAATAATGCTGTCTCTCAGGACAGCAACGCATATGAAGCAACACCAAACTGTCTAATGCAAAATGACATGAAATGAGGGTTAGTGATGTTTCTGCTCAATCATTTCCTATACTCCACGTTCTCCAGTAAATCTTAGAAGGTGCACTAGAATAGCTGATGGAAAGTTATCTGTTGGCACCCAGGGCAAACATGATGTTAGAAAAGAATAGGCTGACTGTTTGCACTTTGTAACTATTACATTGAAATAAACTGTGCACAAAAATGGCATTTGTTATTCATGAAGGTCAGTCATACAGGAAAGGGTACTCTTTGGTGCTGACTTATTCACTCAGGTGATGAATAGCCTGCAGATATAGAATGAATTGAGGGAGTATCCCTGTATTTAAAAGTAAGGGAGAATGAGGTAAGTCTCAATGGTAGAGACTTTGTTCCACAGAAAAGAAGACTTCGGTGATAACAAGTGCTGTGATATCTCTTTCAATAAACAATGCCTGGGTCTCTTTTGCTCCAACTTGTGGTGCTCTTACTCTTCCATGGTAATGGTTCACTGGACCATGCCTATTGGGAATGCCATTGCTATTCCTGAGAAGCCCTAACTGCTAATAAAGGGGTGGTGGGGAGATGTAAAATTTGCAGTGGCCTGACTTTAGCAGAAACATGAGAAGCAACTACTGCAGTATATAAGGAGAACTGTAAAAAAAAAACCTTTTAAAAGCGTTCCCCATCTTCAGAAATCTATATTTGAAATCTCCGGATCCTTTTGCAACAGGAACCCCTCACATCCTCCCCTATAAGCTGATCCTGGCTGCTGCTGCACCTTATATTCACTGAGTTGCCCAGTGTGTATTAGCAGTTCACAAGCAAGAAATTCACAACTGCTACGCCACTAGTCTCACTCTGACGCTGCTGGAGGGAAAATATAGGTTAATGTTTCAGACAGAATCCTTCATTGGAACATTTCTCCTCAAAAAGACTTCTGTCCAAAACATGAAGCTTTATTTGCTCAGGGAGCTGACTGGCCTGCTATATATATTTTTTCAGATTTGCAGTTTTTATTTTAATTTGGATTGCCAGCTGTTTCGTGTTAAAGTATGCTTTCTTTATTCTTTCACAGGGATGTGGGCATCGCTGGCTAGGCCAGTATTTATTGCCCATCCCTAATTACCATTGAGAAGGTGGCGGTAAGCCACCTTCTTGAGCTGCTGCAGTCCAAGTGGTGTAGGTACAGACATTTGTTAGGAAAGGAGTTCCAAGTTTTTTGACCCAGCGACAGGAATGGATATATAGCTCCAAGTGAGGATGATTTGTAGCGTGAAGGGGAACTTGTCTTTTTAGGTAGGAGAGGTCATGGGTTTGGAAGGTGCTGTCAAAGGAGCCTTAATGAGTTGCTACAATGCATATTTCAGATGGTACGCACTGCTGCCACTGTGCGTCGGTGGTGAAGGGGATGAATGTTGAAGGTGGTGGATGGAGTGCTAATCAAACAGGTTGCTTTGTCCTGGATAGTGTCGAGCTTCTTGGGTGTTGTTTGAGCTGCATTCATCCAGGCAAGTGGGGAGTATTCCATCACACTCCTGATTGGTACCTTGTAGATGGTGGACAGGCTTTGGAGAGTCAGGAGGTGAGTTACCCTCTGCAGAATTGCCAGCCTCTGACTTGTTCTCCTAGCTACAGTATTTATATGGCTGGTCAGTTCAGTTTCTGGTCAATGGTAAAACTCAGGATTTTGATAGTGGGGGGATTCAGCGATGATAATGCCATTGAATGCCAAGAGGAGATTAACAAAGAAAAGTACAGCACAGGAACAGACCCTTCAGCCCTTCAAGCCTGCACTGATCATATGGCCCGTCAACTAAAACATTTTGCACTTCCGGGGTCCGTATCGCTCTATTCCCATCCTATTCATGTATTTGTCAAGCTGCCTCTTAAACACCATTATCATACCTGCTTCCACCACTTCCTCTGGCAGCGAATTCCAGACACTCACTACCCTCTGCGTAAAATACTTGCTCTGCACATCTCCTTTATAGTTTTCTCCTCTCACCTTAAATCTACGTCCCCTAGTAAGTGACTCTTCCACTCTGGGAAAAAGCTTCTGACTATCTACTCTGTCCATGCCACTCATAATTTTGTAAACTTCTATCAAGTCGCCCCTCAATCTCCATCACTCTAATGAGAACAATCCGAGTTTCTCCAACATCTCATAGCTAATAACCCCCTGACCAGGCAGCATCCTGGTAAACCTCCTCTGCATCCTCTCCAATGCCTCCATATCCTTCTGGTAATGCGGTGACCAGAATTGCACGCAATATTCCAAGTGTGGCCTAACCAAGGTTCTATACAGCTGCAGCATGGCTTCTCAGCTTTTATACTCAATACGCCTGCCAATGAAAGCAAGCATGCCATATGCCTTCCTGACTACCTTATCCACCTGCATTGCCACTTTCAGTGACCTGTGGACCTGTACACCCAGATCCCTCTGCCCGTCGATGCACTTAAGGGTTCTGCCATTTACTGTATAATTCCTGCCTGTATTAAACCTTCCAAAATGCATTACCTCGCATTTGTCCGGATTAAACTATCTGCCATTTCTCCGCCCAAGTCTCCAACTGATCTATATTCCATTGTATTCTTTGACAATCCTCTTCACTATCTGCAACTCCTCCAACCTTAGTGTCATCTGCAAACATACTAATTAGCCCAGTTACATTTTCCTCCAAATTATTTATATATACCACAAACAGCAAAGGTCCCAGCACTGATCCCTGCGGAACTCCACTAGTCACAGCTCTCCATTCAGAAAAGCACCCTTCCACTGCTACCCTCTGTCTTCTATGACCAAGCCAATTCTGTATCCATCCTGCCAGCTCACCTCTGATCCCATGCGACTTTACCTTCTGTACCAGTCTGCCATGAGGGACCTTGTCAAAGGCCTTACTGAAATCCATGTATATAACATCCACTGCCCTTCCATTGTCAATCATCTTTGTCACTTCCTCGAAAAACTTGATCAAGTTAGTGAGACACGACCTCCCCTTCACAAAACCATGCTGCCTCTCACTAATATGCCCATTTGCTTCCAAATGGTAGTAAATCCTGTCACGAAGAATCTTCTCCAATAATTTCCCTACCACTGACGTAAGGCTCACCGGCCTGTAATTTCCTGAATTATCCCTGCTACCCTTCTTAAACAATGGAACAACATTGGCCATTCTCCAGTCCTCTGGGACCTCACCCATAGCCAGTGAGGATACAAAGATTTCTGTCAAGGCCCCAGCAATCTCCTCCCTTGCCTCCCTCAGTACTCTGGGGTAGATCCCATCTGGCCCTGGAGACTTATCCACCTTAATATTCTTCGAGACGCCTTGAAATTGTTTCTTGGAGCAATATGTTGTGGAACCAACCAGGGAGCAGGCTATTCTGGATTTGGTTTTGTGTAATGAGATGGGATTAATTAATGATCTCATAGTAAAGGATCCTCTAGGGAAGAGTGATCATAGCATGATGGAATTTCAAGTTCAGTTTAAGAGCAAGAAACTTGAGTCCGACACTAATGTTCTGGAGTTAAACAAAGGTAACTACATAGGTATGAGGGCAGATTTGGTCCTAGTGGACTGGGCAGGAAGGTAGACAGTTGATGAACAGTGGCAGATATTTGAGGAGATATTCAATTCCTCCCAAGTAAAATATATCCCAATGAGGAAGAAAGATGGTAAAAGGGGGAAAAAGCATCCATGGCTAAGCAAGGAAGTTAAAGATAACTTAAAGGCAAAAACTAAGGCATACCAAATTGCAAAGGTTAGTTGCAGGCTGGAAGATTGGGAAACTTTTAAAGATCAACAAAGGGTTACTAAAACAAATAATAAAAAGAGCAAAGGTAAATTATGAAAGAAAACTAGTGCAAAATGTAAAAACTGATAGCAAAAGCTTCTACAAGTATATAAAAGGAAATAGAGTAGCTAAAGTGAATGTTGGTCCCTTGGAAAACAAGACTGGAGAGTTAATAGTGGGGAACGTAGAAATGGCAGAGATGCTTAATCAATATTTTGCCTCAGTTTTCACAGTGGAGGACACTAGTACCACCCCAATAGTAACAGGTAGTGCTGAGGATATAGAGAAGGAGGAACTCAGAACAATCACCATCACTAGAGAAAAAGGACTGAGCAAACTATTGGGATTAAAGGGTGACAAGTCCCCAGGACTTGATGGCCTGGATTCTATCTTGTCATTGCCTGGCATTTGTGTGGTGTGAATGTTATTTACCCCTTATCTGCCCAAGCCTGAATGTTGTCCAGGATTCATTGCAATAGGACTGCTTCAGTCCATGCTATTAATTAACTTAAGTTATTACCTGATGCTGTGGGGGAAGATACAGGGAAGCTTATCAAATCTAAAGTTAAGAACACAAGAACACAAGACATAGGAATAGGAGTAGACCATATGGCCTGTCAAGCCTGCCCCTCCATTCAATACAATCATGGCTGATCCTGGGTTTCAACTCAATTTTTCCATCTATTCCCCATATCCCTTAATTCCCTGAGAGACCAAAAATTTGTCTATCTCAGCCTTAAATACATTCAACAATGAAGCATCTACAACCCTCTAGGGTAGGGAATTCCAAAGAGTGAAGAAATATCTCCTCATCTCAGTTCTAAATGATCAGCCCCTTACCTGAGACGGAGCCTCCATGTTTTAGATTCCCCAGTCAGCATAAACAACCTCTCAGTGTCTACCCAATCAAGCCCCTTCAGAATCCTGTGTTTCAGTGAGATAACTTCTCATTCTTTTAAATACCAGAGAATATAGCCACTCATTATTGGACAATCATCTCATTCACAGGGACTAATCTAGTGACCTTTCTCTGTACTGCCTCCAATGCAAGTATATCCTTCCTTAAATGTGGAAACCAAAACTGCTCACAGTACTTCAGGTGTGGTCTCACTAGAATCCTGTGCAATTGTAGCAAGACATCTTTATTCTTATACCCCAGTCCACTTGCAATAAAGGCCAATATGCCATTTACCTTCATAATTGCTTGAAGTACTTGCATGCTAACTTTCTGTGAACCTTGTATGAGCACACCCAGGTCTCTCTGAACATCAACATTTAGAAGTTGCATGCCTTTTAAAAGATATTCTGCTTTTCTATTCTTACGACCAAAGTGAATAACCTCACCCTTCCCCACATTATACTCCATCAGCCAACTTGTTGCCCACTCGCTTAACCTAATGCTTTTACATCACGTTTTTAAATTTCTGGCTAGTTTACTCCCATAGCTTATTCCTTCCTTCTTAACAACTTTATGATGGTCCTTAGCCAGTTTTCTCCTCATACCTATATAATTGGCTTTATTTAAGTTTAAAATTCTCATTTGTGATTGAAGTATGTTGCTTTCAAACTTAACATGATATTCAATTTCATTATGATCACTCGTTCTCAGTGGATCTTGTAAAAAAATCACTAATTAGCGCTGCCTCAATACAAAATACTATATCTAAAATAGCTTCATCCCTAGTTGGTTCCACAACATATTGCTCCAGGAAACTGTCATGTAGGCATTCTATAAACTCATCTTCTGAACCACCCTCGCTAAGTGGATTGGTCCAGTCTATATGAAGATTAAAGTCCCTCAAAATGATTACATTGCTTTTATTACACACTCCAACAATTTATTTTTAATGCTCTCGCTAATGGTACTGGTAGGGGGCATGTAAAATAGTCCCACCAATGTCTTCTGACTCTTGTTATTTCTAATCTCCACCCATACTGATTCTACTTCTTGATCATTTGAGACAAGATCCTTCCTCACTGCTATCCTTATGAGCTCAATCAATTAACATTTGGAAAAAAAGCATATTGCTCTCTTTTTAAGTGAGAAAGAAACTTGCATTTTAATCTCTAGCCTAAGTTAAAAGGTGACAATGTTTTTTGCTTAATTTATATAAAGTGACTTGCAAAACAACAATAAATCCAATTAAGGCAGTTTATTTATCAGACCTGACTTCCCAAAGTGCTGTTGCATTATAATATATTTTAATAGTTTTGTATATGTGTGAAACAATTATCTGTTTGAAAAAAAATTAACAATGTAGTAGAGCGAATACACTATTTATCTCAGGGCAACCACAAATGGACAATAAATGCTTCCTTGCCAGCTTTACCCACATTCAGAGAATAAGTAATAATTTTCTAAAAATCTCAATAAAGGAAATCATTAGCTCACTAACACTAATTTTTTGGACAATTTGCAAAACTGTTGAAATAAGAGTTCTTTGAGGATGTAACAAGAAGGTTGGATAAGTGAGAACCAGTAGATGTAGTATTCTTGGATTTCTAAAAGGCATTTACACAAGTAAGAGCTCATGGTGTTGGAAGTGATATATTAGCTTGGATAGAGGATTACTAAGTAACAGGAAACAAAATCAGGATAAATGGATAATTTTCAACTTGGCAAACTGTAACTAATGGAGTGCCACAGGGTTCAGTGCTGGGACCTCAACTATTAACGATCTATATTAATGGCTTGAACAAAGGGACTGACTGTACTGCAGCCAAATTTGCTGACAATACAAAGATAGAAGAGCAAGTTGTGAGGAGGATACAAAGAGTTTGCAAAGGATATAGATAGGTCAAGTGAGTCAGCTAAAATTTGGCAGATGGAATATCATGTGGGAAAATGTGAGGTTGTCCACTTTGGCAGGAAGAATAGAAAAGCAGAATATTATTTAAATGAAGTGAGACTGTAGAATGCTGTGGTACAGAGGGATCTTGGTGGCCTTGTACATAGTTAGCATGTTAGCATGTAGATACAACAAGTAGTTAGGAAGGCAAATGGAATGCTGGCCTTTATTGCAAAGGGGATGGGGTATAAAAATAGGGAAGTTTTGCTACAACTATAGCATTAACTGCTATTAAGGTAGACAGGACCATCACATTCCCCACTTTGTCTGATTTGCCACCAGTTATCAGGTTCCCACATACCCATCCCACCACCCAAGCCACATAAAAATCAAGACCAAAAGATTTAGTAACAACAATGATCTGTATTTATATTGCACTTTTAACAATTGTGAAGCAACCCAAGACACTTCAGATGAGCTGTCAAACAAAATCTGACAGACAGCCACATACAAAATGTTACAGCAGATGACCAAAACCCAGTAAAGGAAGTAGGTTTTAGAGAGTATCTTAAAGGAAGGGAGAGAGGTACAGAGGTGGAGAGGTGTATAGCGGGTATTCAGAGCTTACGGCCTAGGCAACTTGAAGGCAAGGAAACCAATAGTGGAGTGATTAAACTTGGAGATGCTCAAAAAGGTAGAATTGGAGAAGTACAGATATCTCAAAGGGTTGTGGGGCTGAAGGAAATTACAAAAGAGGGAAGGGTGAAGCCATAGAGGGATTTGAAAACAAGGATGAGAATTTTAAAATCAAGGGATTGCTTATGGGAAGCCAATGTCAGAGAGCACAGTGTTGAAAGATGAATGGGACTTAGTGTGAATTAGGATACAGGCAGCAAAATTTTGGTTGCATTAAAGTTTATATAGGCTGGAAGATGAGAAGCCAGCCAGGAGTGCAGCCAGGAATAGTCAAGTCCAGAGGTAACAAAGGAATGGCAGATGAGCTGAAGGAAGGGTGGAATCAAGCGATGATATGGAGGTAGAAGTGGGTGGTCTTGGTGATGGTGTGAATATGTGGTCAGACGCTCATCTTGGGGAGATATGACACAATGGTTGCTGTTGTAGTTCACCTCAACAAACTACCAGGAGACTCAGGTACAGGCTACAATAATTTATTAATTATTCAAGCATTCACAGGGAGACACAGCCTTGGACAGTCCAAGGCTGAACTCTAAAATGTTACAGTGTCCCTTCCTTATACACATCTTGAGTCACGAATACATATTCTAATCCTGTCAATTTACAATCATATGCTTCTCCAGTCTCAGTTACTTGTTTCCCGTGTGTACATACATCAAGCATTGTCCTCATCCATGCAAGAGCACAATATCTTGCTGATTGTGCAGGAGTCTGGGCCTTCCTGATCTCAGCATCCACTCCCTGGCCTTGCTCTTTGTTTTACCAGCTTGCCTATCTCATTTCTTATCCTGTTTAAAACACATATGCTACTCTCCTGTTCTGCTTTTCTGCTTACATTTTATTTTTTACTAAAATACACTTCTATCAAAATCGTTTAACCCTTTCAGTTGCATTCAGTCTGGTTCAGCCTCGAACTATTCCCTAGGAGAAGGGTGGAGTCAGTGGCTTGGGAATGGAGTTTGTGGCGGGGGCCAAAGACAATGGCTTCAGTCTTCCCAGTTGGAGGAAATTTCTGTTCATCCAGTAATGGGTGTCAGACAAAGGATGTGACCATTTAGGGACAATGGAGGAATTGAGAGAGGTGGTGGTGGTGAGGTAGAACTGCATGACGTCCATGTACATATGGAACCTGACATTGGGCTTTTGGATAATATCACTGAGGGACAGCATGGACATGAGAAATACCAGTGGCCAATGTTAGACTCTCGGAGGACTCAAGGGAACCTTTTTCGCACCTTGTTTTGAGGTGAATTCCCTTGCAAGGTTTGTAATTTTGACTGAAATCATATCAAGATTAGATTTAGGTAGGTCGATGAAGCAAAGGGAAATGAAGTGATTTGAGATCAGGCGGGGATGGGGGGAGGGGGGCAACAATGGTGAATAAATGTGATTAGGACTATTTGCTGTTTCGGAAGGTAAATGCCAAGATTGGGCCAAACGACCTGTTTCCTTGTGCCTTCTACTCTTTTCATTGAAACCCTTAAGGAGACACTGGGTTTTCCGAGTATCATCAGCCAAATAACCTAACAAAAGTAACCCCTTTTACAGGGTAACAACTAATTAAGCCCAAAACATTAAAAAAAGGAAGCTTATGTTAAAACTGCTATGTATCCGTTCCTCATTCTCTCGCCTGATTTTTGTGTACTGATTTTTAGTCGGCTAAATGAGGATTAGTGACCTGCCCTTTTAATGACACTAGTCGGTGCAAGTGCTAGAAATCTGCAGAGGCGGAAAACCCAGGACTGATCAGTCGGGTACGTTCGGTCAGTTAAGGGCTGCAGACCCATCAGCTGGGCACGGACAGCCTTGGAGGTCTGTTTTCTTTTGTGTCTCCTGTGCAGTCATGGAGTTGATCTGGTTGGTGCTCCTGGTGATCGTCCTTTATTTTGTCCTATTTTACCGCTGCACTGGGGCTTGGACAAAGCCAGTGATCCGAGAGAAGGGGAAAGCGGATGGCTCGCTCCGGTATGGTGTGAAGGACATGGTAAGTGAGCCGGGCCGGGAAAAGAGCCCCAACCAAGAGAAGCTGGACAGTCTCTCCATTCAGCACCTTTAACTTTTTGTATGTTTGCATTCTCTCCTTTTTGATTTTTCTACTTGCATTTCTTTAATCTGATTTTTTAAAATTATATAGTCCCGCCTCCAAATGTCTTTTCTTTGATACGTTCAGTTTTGCTAGGACTTTTTCAGTATCAATATCTGCCCGCCCGCAGAGCATGTAGACGAAGCCATAAAAAGGGATGAGTACAAAAGCAGACGGTTAGATTTATATTTCCTGGTACTAGCCCAGAAATTATGAGACCCGGCGAGGTTTTGAAATCAAATTTGATAAGGGAAGCAATTTGAGCCAAGTTCCCTAATGCTGTAGAAATTGGTGTGAAATCTTAATTGCTAACCCAAAATGTGGGTCAAATTAAGCCACATAGTAAGATACAGTATTTGGCTCAATGTGACCCACATTTTGAATTGGCAATTAAGGTTCCATACCCATTCCTATTCTTGAATATGGCTCAAGTTGTTTCTCTTATTAAATGTGGTTCTGAAAGTCGAGCCTTGGAATACTTTACACATCACACCAGTGACATATTCACATGTATTAAATGAAACATCATAGCACAACATGTGTGAAGTCCTACTGAAACCTGGCTACTTTGTTGAATTCACTAAAAGAAAAAAAAATCTTCCTATCATAGGCTAGGATCTGACACCAATCAAATTTTACCAACCCAGAATAATCCAGAAATGTATCATTGGAATATCAAAAAATGGCCTGCGTGGATGACAACCTTTCATGTGTCTTGAAGACCTTTCTGAATGCCCATTAACCTTCTCTGTTCCAGTGGAAAAGTCCTAACTTGTCACATCTTTCTTTATAACTAACCCTCCATTGCTAGTTACACCCTAGTGAATTTATGCTGCAACTTTTCCATTGCTTTTATATCTTTCCTATGCTGGGTTGCCCTAAACTGCTACAACTGCAAACTAAGGTCGTGTTTAAGTTTAAACCAAGAATTTTATTTACCTTTCCATGGCCTTGTGTCTTTTTTTTGCCAACTTTCAATGACCTCTGTACATCAAGGGCTTCCTACTTTTTAAAACTTTATTTAAGATCTTACCATTTAAAGTATATTTAATTTGTAATTATTATAGGGTGTACATAGAATCATACGCAACAGGAAAGGCATAAAGCGCAAAACAAGTTGCTTGCCAAATGACGAGCTATGTGGTGCTACAATGAGGGAAACATATTTGCTCAAACTGATTATCAAATGGATGTGTGCTAAAAAGAAGAAAACAGAACAAAAATGAGTGATCAAACAGTTCACTTAGTTATTATATTCACTCTAATACAAATCCAACAGAATAAACAGACTAACTCAAAACCCAGAAGCAAAGAGAGCCAGGAAACCTGTTTCCTCATGGATAGAATTAATTAGAATTTGATTGTTACTAAATAACACTGGTTATGATCCAACTGTCACTCATTGATTATTATCTGGGCTGCTTGATCATATCTTGAGAATGAAAGGAAAAAAACAAACTTGCAAAACTGTTCACTGGTAATTTTTGTGTACTTTTTTTCAGCCAGCAATGCGTCTGTCTGGCATTGCATTGAAAATATCCACACATCTATCAAACACGGTGAGTAAATATATTGCAATTGACTTGAAGGAAGTGATTATTCAAGATGGATCTTGTAGCTTTATTTTTCTGGCAATGTGGTCATTACAGAACAAGCAGTATTTGTTGCTGAAATAATTCATATTTATTCTTTCATTTGTAATAAATATTTTTGTTTCCTTGAATTTATAGTGCAATAATGAGAATAATGTCTTTAATACAGCAACAGACAAACTTGCATTGTCCAGCTGTGGGTAACTTTAATCAAGGGGCTCGTGGATGAGGCTGTAAGAGTTCCAGTTGCATATTTCACTGATCCGCTTTGTCACGGAGCAGTCTTCCACTGCTACCCAAAGAGTGCTTGATAACAACCACAGTAGATATTGTGGAGAGAAAATAGGGAAGTGCAGATGGATCTAGATAGGTTGAGTGACAGGGCAAAAATCTGGCCAATGGAGTATAATGTGGGAAATGTAAAGTTGTTCACCTTGGCAGGAAGGATAAAAAAGCAGAGTATTACTTAAATGGAGAATGACTGCAGAATTCTGAGTTGCAGAGGAATCTAGGTGTTCTAGTACGAGTCACAATAAGTTAGTATGCAGGGACAGCAAGTAATTAAGAAGGCTAATGGAATGCTATCTTTAATTACGAGAGAAATTGAACATAAAAATAAGGATGTTATGCTTCAGCTATACAGGGCATTGGTGAGAACACATCTCAAGTACTGTGTGCAGTTTTAGTCTCCTTATTTAAGGAAGAATGGGAGGCGGTTCAGAGGAGGTTTACTAGGTTGATACTTGGAATGAGCGGGCTGTCTTCTGAGGAAAGGTTAGACGGGCTGGGCTTGTTTCCACCGGAGTTTAGAAGATTGAGGGGCAACTTGAAGTATATAAGATCCTGAACAGTCTTGACAAGATGGACGTGGAAAGATTGTTTCCTCTTGTGGGTGAGTGCAGAACTAGGGGGCAGTTTTAAAATTAGGGATCGCCCTTTTAGGACAGATGAGGAGAAACTTTTCTCTGAAGGTTGTGTGACTTTGGAACTGCCTCAGAAGGCAGTAGAGATGGGTCATTGAACATTTTTAAGGCAGAGTTAGATAGATTCTTGTTAGGCAAGGGAATCAAAGGTTATGGGGTGGATGGGAATGTGGAATTTGAAACACAAACAGATTAGCCATGATCTTATTGATATTTTCTAGTGAATTGTCCTGATGAGTGCAAGACAAAAAGCTTTGACTAAAGAAGTCTCTTTTTCTCAGCAATACTTAAATCATGTAACCTGGACCCCCAAGTCTCTTTGGATCTCTACTCTTTCTAACTTTTCATTGTTTAGACATTACCTTTTTTTAGATTCAAATTAGATGACTTCACATTTGGCTACATTGAAACCCATTTACAGTTGTACCCATTCACCTAATCTATTGATTATCTCTTTTTTAAATTTTATGATTCCATCTACACTTCTTGTAACACTATATACTTATCTTCAATAAGATAAAAAAACTGCGGATGCTGGAAATCCAAAACAAAAACAAAAATACCTGGAAAAACTCAGCAGGTCTGACAGCATCTGCAGAGAGGAACACAGTTAACGTTTTGAGTCCGTATGACTCTTCAACAGAACTAAGGAAAAATAGAAAAGAGGTAAAATATAAGCTGGTTTAAAGGGGGAGGCGGTGGTGGGACAGGTAGAGCTAGATAGAGGGCCAGTGATAGGTGGAGATAACCAAAAGATGTCATAGACAAAAGGACAAAGAGGTGTTGAAGTTGGTGATATTATCTAAGGAATGATAATAGGTGACATTAAAGGTAGAAAGCAGGACGAGCAAGGTAAAGATAGCCCGAGTGGGGATAGGGTGGGGGGGAAGGGATCGAAATAGGCTAAAAGGTAGAGATAAAACAATACTTATCTTCATGTCATTGGCAAATTTGAATATGTGGCTTTTTCATCCCATCACATAAGTCATTAGTTGAGCCCCCAACGCAGATCCTTACAGGAAACCACTAGTATGTCCTGCTAGTTAGAGCACCTACCTGTTGTTCCTGCTTCCAGTCTACCACTGCTCAGCCAGTTTCTAAACTAGGTCAATAATTTACCTTCAAATGAACTTCAACTTAGCTAAAGGTCTCTTATGAGGGACTTTATCAAATGCAGTCTGGAAGTCCATATAAATATCATCCACAGACAATCCGCTGTGCTTTGGTTACTTTGGTTATCTCTTCGAAAAATTCAATCAGGTTTTATACTCCTTTTTTGCAAATATAACCTGTTTTGTCACACTTTGCTGTTCTTTATTCCCACTCTCCAGAATCTTTGTTTTTTATGTTTTGCATTGTATTTGCATTTCTTAAAGGGATATGTTCACAGCACAAAACTGCTAACAAAATGATAATCTCAATTCATGAGGTCACAGGAAGCTTCTGTTACAAAAGGAAATCATTAATAGGAGGTGTATTTGAGGTTGTATAAGGCACATTGTTATGTTATAAATAGAGTCAGCTTTACAAATTCAAGTTGGCTGTCTGTGATCAGCTGAAATTTTTTTAGGTGTTCAGTTATTCTATCCTTATTTGTAGACTCTTAACAATTTACTGAAAACAGATGTTAGGCTAATTGGTTTATTGTTTCTTCTCGCCATTCTTAAACAGTGGGGTATCATACACAATTTTCTTATCTAAAGTGATGATTTTTGGGATTTAAGAGAACTTTACAGATGCTCTAACTATAATCTTTCAAGGTTCTCACCTAAACTCTATGTCGTAAAGCACTTTGGAACATTTATGTTATGTAAGAGATCTGATATAAATTTAAGACATTCCTGATCACCATGATATTTTTCATTAGCATTTCACAGTTATAATCTACATTTCCTACATTAACATTGCCAATACTTCAGCAAGTACTTCATTGGCTGTGAGCACTTTGAATTAAAGAAATTTACAGAAGGAGGCCATTTGGCCCATTGTGTCTTTATCAGTTGAAAAGGATCTATCTGGCCTCATCACACTTTCTGGCTGTTGGTCTGCAACCCTGTAGGTTATAGCACTTCAAATTCCTATCCAAGCATTTTTAAATGTGATTGAAATTAATAATACTCAAAATAATAGTGGAAACTTTAATCACATGTGGCTTTCTTCAGGTGATGCTTCTATTACCCTTTCAGCTAGTGAGTTCCAAATCCCCACCACCCTCTGAGTGAAAAAACTCAACTCCTCTCTAATGACTCTACTGATTACTTTAAATCTACGTCCCTGGTTATTGACCTCTTTGCTAAGGGAAATGGAAGTCCTTCCTATCTGGTCTACCTAGGCCCCTCATAATTTTATGCACCTCAATTAAATGACCCTCAGCCTCCTTTGTTCCAAAGATAACAACCCAACTTTCTCAATCTTTCCTCATAGCTAAAATTCTCAATTTCTGGCAACATCCTTATAAATCTCTTTTAAGCACTGTCTAGTTTGATAACATCCTTCCTGTAATGTGACAACAGAACTGTACATAGTCCTATAGCTGTGAGCCAATTAGTGTTTTTTACAGTTCTAACATAATCTCTCTGCTCTTATATTCTATGCCTCAGCTAATAAAGAAACGTATTCTGTATGTCGTCTTAATCACCTTATTTATGTCGTCTTAATCACCTTATTTACCTATCCTGGCACCTTTGGGATCTGTGAACTCCAAAGAGCCTCTGTTGCTCCACACTTCTCAGTATCCTATCATTTATTGTGTATTCCCTTGTCTTTTTTGTCTTCCCCAAATGCAACACCTTGAAATTCTCCAGATTGAATTCCATTTGCCACTTTTTTGCCCACCTGACCAGTCAATTGATTTCTTCCCTTAATCACATGCCCCCTACATTTTAGCCTCAATTCCAAAACTACCTCAGGGTAGTGTCCTGGGACCAACCATCTTCAGCTGCTTCATCAGTGACCTTCCATCTGGAAGGACAAGGGCAGCAGACGCATAGGATTCACCAACACCTAGAAGTTCTCCTCCAAGTCACTCACCAACCTGACTTGGAAACATATTGCTGTTCCTTCACTGTCATTGGGTCAAAATCCTGGAACTCCCTTCCTAACAGCATGTGGTGTACCTACACAACATGGACTGCAGCTGTTCAAGAAGGCAGCTTACCACCTCCTTCTCCAGGGCAATTAGGGATGGACAATAAATGCTGACTTAGCCAGCGACACCCATGTCCCTTGAATGAATAAAAAAAAATACCAGACTAAATTAAATAGGACCAGCAACTGGATTGAGCACTTGTTCCAAACCCAAATGCAACTGTTGCTTCAAATTAATGTAATTTTTTTTTTGTATTTGTCACTCCAACTCGAGGTCAAGGGTAAAGAAGTAGGTCCTCAATCCTTGTTATTTGTTCCTGCTCTGACAGCAAGAAAACTATTAAATTGAATTCTCCCATCAAAAATGATTTGAGAGACACAAATATCTCGGTGGATTATCTGCTTTTTCAAATGACTAGTTTGGTTTTGACTGTGTTTTCTGCAATATATTTTAAGCTCTTCTGTTTATCTAACCTATTTGAGAAAGATAGATCAATAAATAGGTTTGTATTAACTTGTTATAACTACTGAGATCACCTGGCTGATCTAAATCTATTCTTGTTCTTTCCCATTGATTTTTAGGGCAAATCTGTTGAGGACTGTAATTGATATAAACATACCAGTTACATATTTTTTTTCTCACTACCAACAGTAGATGTGGTTAAAATCTTGAAAATCTGCAGTGTGATTTTCTTATTTTCTACTTGAGTACTTTAAGACATTGAAAACAAAGTTTTAAAAAAAACTTGTTGCTATCGTTAGCAGATGTCTGGTAATAGTTTTTCCTGCAACCATGCCCTGTTTTGCATCAGGCATCTATTTGCAAGGTATTTTCATAGCCTTGGGAGCAGTACAAAGTAATAAATTTGTTTTTCCAGATTTGCCAAATATTAAATGACTTTCAGGTGAGGATTTTTTGGAATATTAATGAGTAGCATCTTTAGGATTCAATTTGCCACTATTTCTTTAAAAAAAAAGTAGCTTAATTTAAGCAGTACAATTAATGCAATAGTTGGTCCACAAACTGTATGTTTTGGTTGTCATGGTGGATTACAGAGCAAATGTCTGCATTGCACTTAGTCCATCGGGTGCCTCACCTAAGAGTGCTTGTTTTATGTTTTTTTTAAATAAAACCTTCAGTCTTGTGCTAATGATTCTCTTTATCTATTCTATAATTTTATATATTATTCTGGTTATTTTTCAGATCTTTGGACAACTGATTTTAGTTCCACTGCTCATGAGGTATAGTATTTGCACATGTTGTAAATCTTCAGTGTGGATGACATCACGTCAATTATTTGGACTGTGTGACCATTGAGATCACAGTGACAATGGGCCAGAATAAACTGTAGCCAGCAAACAAATGGCACCTACCAATCATTAGACTTACTCTTGGAGATCTTTGCAGCTGGGACCAAAGTGAAATTAAGATTGAGAAAGGTGAAATCCATGGCACAGAGATTGAGAGATCTTTTTGGGCAGGTTTACTTGAGATCAGCGATGAGTGCCATTGCTTTACAGCTAATCACAAAATCTAGACCATTAAGTAATCTCATTCTTGTTAGCCTAGTAAGCATTGCACCCACTTCCGTCCCTGTCATCTCCAACCTGCTGAACAAGAAGTGCAAGGACCTTATGGTATATTTTGGCATTAAGATGGAGATTGTCTATTCAGTTGCTTTGAGTGGGGTGCCTTAAGGATCAGTATCGGATCCCCTCCCCACGTTTTAGTAGTGCATTCACACTTCCAACTTTGGTGTGAAGCAATTTTGGATTCACATTGATGCTGTAGTCATAATGCAGAAATGGCCTGACTCCAGCACCTTGACTTGACCAGATATATAAAAAGAAATTGTGAAACTCCCTCAAGTTTGGAATCTATTCGGGCCTTGGCATTCAATTTATACTTTGTATTTTATACTTTTTCTGATTGGCAGGATGTGATGAGTGGAGTCCTGCAGGGATCTGTGCTAGGGCCTCAACTTTTTTACAATTTTTATCAGTGACTTAGATGAGGGGAGTGAAGGCATGGTAGCTAACTTTGCAGATGACACAAAGCTACGTAGGAAAGTATTTGTGAAGAGGACAAGGAGATTGCAAACGGATATTGCTAGGTTGAGTGAGTGGGCAAAAATATGGCAGATGGAGTATAATGTGGGAAAATGTGAAGTTGTTCACATTGGTAGGAAGAATAAAAAAAGCAGAGTATTACTTAAAGATAGAACGGCTGCAGAATTCTGAGCTGCAGAGGGATCTAGGTGTTCTAGTGCATGAAACATAAACATTAGCATGCAGGTTCAGCAATTAATTAAGAAGGCTGATGGAATGCTATCCGTTATTACGAGACAAATTGAACATCAAAGTAAGGATGTTATGCTTCAGTTGTACAGGGCATTGGTGAAACTACATCTCAAATATTGTGTGCAGTTTTGGTCTCCTAATTTAAGAAAGGGTGTAATCGTATTGGAGGCGGTTCAAAGAAGATTTACTAGATTGATTCTGGAATGAGCGGGTTGTCTTTTTAAGAAAGGTCAGACAGACTAGGCTTGTTTCCATTGGAGTTTAGAAGAGTGAGGGTGACTTGGTTGAAGTATATAAGATCCTGAATGGTAGTGACAAGGTGGACATGGAAAGGGTGTTTCCTCTTGTGGGTGAGTGCAGAATTAGGGAACGCTGTTTTAAAATTAGAAGCTATCCTTTTAGGACAGAGATGAAAAGAAATTTTTTCTCTAAAGTTTGTGTGACTTTGGAACTGTCTGCCTTAGAAGGTGGTGGAGGCGGAGTCATTGAATATTTTTTAAGTTAGAGGTCGATAGATTCTTGTTAGGCAAGAGAATCAAAGGTCATCAGGGGTAGGAAGGAATGTGGAATTTGAAACACAAACAGATCAGCCATGATCTTGATAACTAACGGAGCAGGCTCAAGGGATCGAATGGCCTTCTTCTGCTCCTATTCATATGTTCATATGTACAAACATTAAACTTGTAAATCTTAATTTACATTTACAACCTAGATTCAGAAACCAAGGGCAGAATTTTCTGGCTGGCGGCGGGGGATGGGTGGGTGGAGCGAGAGTGGGCGGATCCATGCTGCCATTTTACGTGGGTGGGCGAATTAAGGCCAGCCTTAATTCACCCAGCGTGAATCGCGGCTCCCGAGGACAGCAGGAATGGACGGGTGGCGGCAGGACTGCAATGACCCTGGGTCCAATTGCGACCCAGCGGCCTGTTTTAAAAAGCTGCTGCAACCTTTCAAAGGCTGTGATTCACGGCCAGTGGAAGGTCTCCCCACAGTGCTGCTGGTGAGCAGGCCAGGCAAGAGGGTAGGGCAGCAGGACACAGTGCCCATTGTTTTTCGGATGATTGCCTTGCTGACCTCCTTGGGGAGGTGGCAGCACGGCGGGAGGTCTTCGTTCCCCAGGACAGGAGGAGGAGGCCCTGCCATATGACGAAACATGCCTGAGAGGAGGTGGCGGAGGTGGTGAGCTCCCACAATGTGGTTCGGCGCAACTGGATCCAGTGTCGCAAGTGTTGTGCTCAGGAAGAGTGAGTACCATGTTGGCATTGGTCACTTCAAGCAGGAGGCCCTAGATTTGGAGAGGCGCCATGCACCCAAGTCCACCGGTGTTAGTGAGGCTGGGGTGCCATGGGCAGGTATGAATGCCCTGCAGTGAAGTCACCATTGTTCTCCCAACAGCCATGGCAGTGCTGAATGTTTAGTGATTGAAGTTTGCAACATGGCTTGACAAATGGTTATGGAAGGATGAGCGCACAATGATTCGGGAGACAGGGATGCACATTGACATTGTCTCCAATGCTAAGTGATCCACTCTACTTGTTCATCCTTTCAGCATCATCGGAGCAGGGCCGGGAGGAGCAGCAGCAGAGGCCCCCTCTCACACCTGAGGGCCTGAACTCTCACTAGTGTCACACCATCTCTGCCAGGCAGGCACCAGCGCAGATACTAGCACCTTGGTGGGAATTAGAACATCAGCTAATGTCCCGGGGCACAGCGGTGAGGACACTTCACAGTCGCTGGAGGAGCTGGCAGAGACAGAGTGCCCATGGTGCCAGCGGTCGGAGGAATGCAGGAGACCAGGCACATGCTCAGTTGGTGCCTGATGATGTGCCTCTGGACCTGTCCGCAACGCAGCAAGCAGAGGAAATGTGGGAGCATCTGGGAGAGATACATGAGGCTATGCTTGGCTTAGTCTCCGTGGTGGAGGAGTCTACACGGACAATCACCGAAGCAATGAGCCACGTGTCTGAGTGCCATGCGTCCTCCATGGAGAGAGTGGTGACTCTCGTGGAGAGGCTCCTCCAGGAGGCCCATCAGGGCTTCTTGGGGATGCGCTTAGAGCAGCAAGCCCTCACATCGGCATTAACCTCAGCTGGTCATTGCCAATGTGGGAGATGGTCTGGGCACCAAGTTTCCCAGCTCGGTGCCCATCCATCCATGGTGAGCAGGGAGTTCCGAAGTGACCTCATGTCAGCACATCAGTTGCCTGTCGTCTCTGCAGGCTCCTCTTGGGGCACTCCAGATGAGGGCGGCAGTTCCTCCCCCCCTTTCCCAGTGACCGTTGCATCCAGTGAGACTGCGATGACTGGGGAGATGCCAGCTGTGGAACTGGCAGCTCCCTCCCAGGCGGGGCCAGCACAGGCTCCAAGGACCAGAGGATGGACACCAAGGTCATCGAGGCCAACAGGACAGCAGAGTCAGCAGGTTTTCAGATGCCAGTCCCAGCGAGGGGTCAGCACCAATATGTAGCACCTGAAAACATAAACACAAGGCACCTTAGGCACACCACGGGTCTATCACTGGTGCTTTTGTGTTAGCCCACAATGAGGTCTTTATAAGTTGATGTGATTTTTAACATCTTTGTCATTTTGTTTCGTTAAGTTTCTTTGGCTGTAATATTAAATTCAGACATGTCACCATGGCTGAGGGTGCCTCTTTTCTTCTGCAGGTGGATGGTTTCCAAAAATGTTATGAGTGTTTTGTGGGACATCCAGCTTTATTAACAAGGACCTTAGTTAATGTTCTGAACCAGGCAGATTTTGCACTTAGGTTTTGAGTATGGAACCCATAGCCCAGGCTTGTCCTGGAGGTCCATATGTGGTGTGCTAGCTGAAGGTTCATTGGATTAAAGCCTCCCGGGTGTCCCTGCCTCCCTGGAGTATGCCCAGGTCAGCGTCTACCCTCTCAGCATTTCCCTGTGTGTGCTCATCCTTGGACTCACTGCTGGACTCATCGTGTGCAGCCGCAGCCACTGCGTCGACGTCCTCATCGTCCATTGCGTTCCCCCCTTTCCAGCGCAAGATTGTGGAGAGCGCAGCATGCAACCACTATCAGCAACATGCAATCTGGGGGGTGCTGGAGTGCGCCCCCTGAGTGGTCCAGGCATCGGTAGCGCATCTTGAGAAGACCAGTGGCTGTCTCCACCACAGCCCTTGTGGTGCCATGGCTCCTATTGTACCGCTGTTCAGCTTCTGTTCTTGGATGGTGGAGAGGCGTCATGCGCCACCTACTGAGGGGATAGCCCCTGTCACTCAGCAGCCATCTATCCAGCCGGGCCGGAGCATTGAAGAGCCCTGGCACCTGGGAGTGTCTGAGGATGTAGGCGTCGTGGGAGCTGCCTGGGTACCTTGCACAGACTTGCAGAATCAGCATCCTGTGATCACAGGTTATCTGCATGTTCATGGAGTGGAAGCCCTTCCTGTCGACGAAGGCTCTGGGCTCACCTGCTGACGCCTTGATGGTCACGTGTACAGTCTATAGCACCCTGGACGCGGGGGAAGCCAGCAATGGCCGCGAAGCCTCTGGCTCACTGTGTCTGAGTTGCCTGGTCCCAATGTTATTGGATGAAGGTCAATGCACCCTGAACAGAGCATCTGTAACCTGCTTGACACAAGTGTGGACAGCTGATTGGGAGAAACGGCAAAAATCACCCACTGAGCCAGAAGGAGCCAGAGGCATAGAAGTTGAGGGCAGCTGTGACCTACAGAACCACTGGAATGGGGTGTCCATGCACAGTTCGCAGAAATCTTAGGGCCAATCATCTGACAGAGTTGACTGTGTCCCTTGAGAGACGGAGCCTCCTTCGGCACTGCACCTCAGACATATTGAGGTAGCTGCTTCACCACCTGTATACCCTGACAGCAGGATAATGGCGTCTTCTGCGGCCCCTCCCACCTTGGACTACCTCATGGCCCTGTACCCAATGTGCCTGCACCTGACCTCCCAAAGGTGGCTCCCCTGGAAGCTGAATGTGTACTCCTGGCCTCCTCCCCCTTTTAGCCCACCCTTCCTCCTCAGAAGAGATGCCTCTAGTGGACAGTTCAGCTCCCATTCCCGGGCTAAGGGAAGGCTTCCTGAAACCTGCAGGCCCAAAAAAGGTTCCTCATTGCAGAGTGCTGAGCTGAAGGTTGTGAGTTCAGACCAAGCAGCTGGCATGCTGGTTTTGAAGCATTGCAGATCTTACAGGCAAGTATCATTAACTTTGAAGCATCAATATTTGACGGAGCACACTCGTGACCCCACTGAGCCCTCTTATCCCGCCCTTGGATGAGCATGTGTCCTACCCGCCTGCCCATTGTGCCCATGCGCCGACCCGAAGATTGCACGGGTGCCGAAAAATCGCCGTCTATTAGCACCTCAAGGGTATTAAGTGGCCGGTTAATTAATGGCGGGCGCGCATCGGTGATCAACGCACGCCCGCCCAACGAAATATCGCAATTGCGCACGATGACGTCAGGACACTCGCCCGATGTCACCACGGGAAAATTCTGCCCCAAATGTAAATTGGCTATATTTTTAGATAATACCAAACTGGGAGGAGCAACTGAATCTGAGTAAGAAATTGGAGAATGATGATGTGTCAGACAAAATGACTGATAATGCTTTGAATGCAATGCCCTACTCAATATCTTGGTTGAGAATGGCCTTTTTTGGATAGG
Organism: Carcharodon carcharias; assembly: GCF_017639515.1. Classification (NCBI taxonomy): domain Eukaryota; kingdom Metazoa; phylum Chordata; class Chondrichthyes; order Lamniformes; family Lamnidae; genus Carcharodon; species Carcharodon carcharias. The sequence continues at coordinate 44,290,805 of NC_054484.1, read as the reverse complement.
AGCAAAGCGAGAGGAAGAGAGAAGAGGGAAAAACAGTAATTTAATAGTGTTATCCTCACTTTAAAAAGAAATGTGCTCCTTTTTCTAGGATAACCAACCTTACCTTGCTGCGGCACCTAGTTATTACAGAAGACCCAGTATTTATTCCTGTTGTTATCCCTGAGGGCAACACTGAACCACCAAGAGATGAGACAAGTGACAGCATTCTGAGGGAAGTCCTGCAGCTGAGGTGGGTATTAAGGGTTGGGTAAGATTTTATCAGAGATGTTTACAATAGATGCTTTTGTTTCCAGAAGTTTGAATATATATGCAAACCTAAAGACATTGGGGGAATCATTCATGTTGATCTCTTGCTTTGATTCTGCAGCAGCTGCCAAACCAGTCAATTCTAATGAATGAATTGCCAATTAAGTTTCCTACCAGCATTATTTACTAATCAGGATTGCGCAAAAATGTGCATTGTACAATCTATAACCTGGTTTAAATTGGAATTATTTAATAGTAAATTAATTTGATAGATTATAGACATTATATAATTACAATAAATTGCAAAGAAGGTTTTAATGCCATGTTCATAAAACCTGGCAAAATTAGGACTGTGAAAATTGCATTTTAAAAACATCCAAGTCCTTCTGTTTAATTCTTTTGCTAATTGCTTTGCTTAAGACACCTCAGTGTATAAAGCTAAAAGCTGTTACTCAGATAATCCACTCCATATCAAAAATTGAAAAGCTATCTTATTGCAAGAACTAATGTTGGGTAGCACAGCTGTTTGGTCAAAGGTTCTTGATTCAAATTCTGCTTGGGTGCATTCAGCACCTTAGGATATGAGAAGACAGCAGGAGACAGCTTGCCATATGGTTGCAGAATCCATCTTGGGACTAGCTTTTGCTGTTCAACACTGATTACAGGTATATCCAAAACAGATTTGAATATGTCTCTAAGGTGACATCCCTGTTCCTTGTCCTTTTGTCAAAATAGGACTCATTTATTCTTTGATGTTTCCATGTATGTCGCCTTAACATTTACTCATTTTCTACATCCATTAGCTTATTTGTCTAGCTTCCTTTGAATGCTGTAGATTTATTTTATGCAAATCAAGTAATTGCAACTTTTAACATCTGTAACATATCTAGTGTAAACAGCAGGGAGCACAGAAGATTCTTTCCTCTCCCAGATACAACCATTTTTTTTAATACATTATGTCATTTTATTTGACGGTTCTAACAAATAACTCAATACCAGCAAGAGGGTCCAAAAACAATAAACAAAAAACAAAAGCTCATCCAGCAGATGAGCAAGGTTTCAGGTCACTGACACCCTCCCTCCTTCCCCCAGTTCCATCTCTCCCATACTGCCATCCAGATCCCAAGAAAGCGAATCAGTGTCTCTCAGCCAGACTCCAGAAGCCCGGCTGTGTGCAGTCTCACCCATCCTCAAATACCAACTTTCATTTTTAGTGCTGCTTTCTTCTGAAGGAACAGCCTTCTGTTAACCTGGCCTTTCCTCCGGTGGGCTGGCAGAGTACGGTGGAGCATCCGACACACAGCACTACAGTCTGTGCATGGCTCAACACAGTAGTGATTTTGTAGCAACCAGGGCACTTGACATCCATGAAGTAGGAGTTGGGACTTTGCACCAGATGCTTCTTCTTGTGTTTCCTCTTCTCCTCCTCGGGAGATGGATGCAACAAATCTTTTGCCAGAGGCATCTTTAGCGTGGACTCACTAGCGTGGAAAAGTACAACCATTTTTATTTCTCTTTGTGCCCTGCATTGACAAACAGCTCTCAAACAAGGCAGCTAATTTTCCCTTAATTTCATGAACATTAATTTTCCCAAAGACTCAAAACACATCTTTCTGAAATTCCAAGCAAGCTATATCCATTTGATCACTGTCATCCATCAATTTAGTAAGTTATTCAGAGTTTCTGTAGACGTAAGTGAGGCTAACACTGTTGCCTCTAAACATGTTCAACCAATGCAACACAGCAACCAGCAGACCCAACAAACTGTTGAACTGAACTGAGTAAAAATCAGAGGAAATTATGTTTACACCGTACAGTACTCTGGTGAGACCCGTATTTATCTTCTCAGGAATGGGAAATAAATACTGGTGTTGCCAGTGACTCCATATTTTAGGGCTAGTTTTCTTTTCTTTTGAAATATTAAACAAGCCTTTGATACTAGAATCCTTTCTGGTCTCTAACACACAAAGACAATATTCAAGCACTGGAGGCATTGCAGAGGAAACCCACAAGGGTGATCCCGAGCCTTCAATGCCATGATAAAAATTAAAGACTTGCAGCAGAATTTTTCAGTCGGCGTGTGGGGGCGGGCCCAACATGCCTACGTGTAAAATGACGTGATGACGTCAGTTGTGTATCCCGAAGTCATCGCGTTGAACTGCGATGTTTCGTTTGGCGGGCGCACACCGGAGTTGGCTGCACGCTCACCGATATGTAAATGGCCGATTAAGGCCATTAAGGATCTAATTAAGGTAATTGTAAATGCTGCCTGTCCAATCTTAAGGTTAATGAAAAGGCCAAGCAGCCTTTGAGTTTTTTAGAGACCACGTCCACGAGCGGGATGAGGTTTTGAAAAGCTTTTATTAATTAAATTTTTAAATTTTCATAAATATGAAAACATGTCCCATCTCATGTGACACAGTCACACGAGGGGACATGTTTAAATAAATTTCTAAGCCTTTTATTTAATTTCAAAAGCCCTCCAAACTCCCTGATGCAGCTCCGTGCCTCAGGGAGATTGAAGCGCTCTTTTGCACGCATGTGCGAAAGAGCGCTGGCCCCGAATCTCCCTCCTCCTCCTGCCCGCACAGGTAGTGCTGAGCGCTACCACTCACGTCTTACACTGGGCGGGCCTTAATTGGCCCACCTGTGTAAAATGGCGGCACGGAGCCGATCGTGGGTGGCAGTCAGCTCCGTGACTGCCTGCTCCCATTGAGCCCACCCGCACCTTAAAAATTCAGGCCCTGGGCTTTTCAGCATGGAAATTAGTTGTTTCCGAGGTGACCTTGTAGAGGTATATAACATAGTTAAGGGCATGGCAATCATAGTTAACGAAATGCAAAAGTAAATCTTGAATATTACTTAACTTGAAATTGTAAAGATAGACCAAAGGAACACTGGTTCGAACTAGCAAAAATTAAATGTAGTACTGATATTATTCAATATATGGACTAAACTGTCAGAGCACTCTGTGAATGTCCTGGAAGCATTTAAGAGACAGTTGAATTATGCAGTGGGGAAACTGGAATATTTTACTGGATGGATGACTTTAAATGAGTTGACTGCCTTTGTCATCAATAATTATCTTGTGACCTTCTATACTCCTTTATGGACACAGCATTTGCTAAGAGAACACTGATAACCTCTTCGAAGAGAATGGCTGGTGGTATGACTGTATGAAAAAAATCTATAAAGGGAAATCTTTGTTTATGGATATTTATGTATTCAATCTTTCATGTAAGAAATGATATATTTACATGTTGCATAGTCTAATCTTTAGGCCTTTTTTTTAGTATAAATGGCTCTAATTTTCTAAGAGTGATATTTTTATATGTAATTTGCAGTGTTACTGAAGAAAGGCCTGGATTTAACTTCAAAAGCATCTCTGATTTCTTGGAAGGATACAAGTATGTATATAAATGGAAAATGTCATTTTAATTATTTCCTTAATGTCCCTCCCCGCCACCAACCCCACCAAAAAAAGACTTTTAATGTCTAGCAGTTCAGTGGCTCTGAAAATATCAGTGATAGCTTAGAATGCTTTACCAGTGCTATTTCAACCACCTCATGCTCCTCCCCTGATCCCAAAAGTTCTGCACATGTTGGAAGTGTTGAAAGAAAAGATAATTATATTCTTTGCTTGTCATGAAGTATTATTTATGATAATACTGGAAGCTATTGATGCTAGCCCATCCTAGGCCAGAGTCTAAACATAAATGCCTTACTGCAGAAAAAAAAAGACAATTGCAGTGATAAAAGCAGTGCGTCCAGTACCTCAGGAAAAGAATCTGAGGAACAAACGTTACAGTTTGTCTTCTATTTACAAATATAGATCACGAAAATCAAGTGAGAATATAATTGACTAAAGTACCAAATGATAGCAAACTTATTGATTGTGGCTTTCTGATATTAAATGCGTTGTAGGTTAAAAAGTTGCTATGATTGCTGCCACTCAAGCACCTGTTATCCTACGATGACCATCTCATTTTCCGGCAGTGTTTATTTCAATGTTATTGTAAAAGATTCACGTCAACAGGGGCAATAAGTGCTAGGAAAAACCATGGCAATGAGGGAGTCCAGGTTACCTTTGACCATTGAGGCTATGATTTTTGCCTCCTTATGTCTTAAACTACTTATGCAGCGAATGGAGCAGTTTCGTGAACAAGTAGTCATGCAGTTTGAATGTTCACACCGAAATTTTCATTGGAGTAAATAGCAAGGGGATATGTGAGACTTTTCATTTACTAGCTACATTGAACAGTGATGTATACAGGTCCTGGTGAAATTTAGTTATGTATAAATAACAAGGTAGTTATAAGCAACTGTCATCTATGACAATTGGTTTAAGACTGCCAGCTACTATATTCAAATGACCTAAGCAGAAGTTGCATAAATTGCTGAAGTTGGTTTGAAATTTGTTATGAGGCAATAATGGAAAGGATTTACAGCTCAGGAACAATGTTATAATTCAGAAAAATCTTTTTTGCTATGACAGACTAGTGGATTTCTGGAATAAATTCTTAGATAAGGGGGTTAATTCAGAGTTGGTTTGAAAATAAATTCCATTGATAACTGCTCAGAAGTAAGATTGAGGATTAAATTAATCTTTAGTAACCTTTGATTTTTCTTTCAAACAGATTAAGGTATGGGATTAACAGATGGTGTGGGAGAGAAGTCCAGTATCGAGCATTACATGTGTTCTGGATTTTTGTTATATTCTGTAAATGAAATTTGAATGTTATGTGTTTTTACATAATATGGATATTTGGATGCTTTGTTTCTAGTTCAGCAGCTCATGGATAAACCACATAAAATACTCTGATAAATTTTCATCTTCATCATGTGGGTGGTAAATGAGCCAAACAGCCCAATTTACATTCATTGCCATTCATGAGGTGAAGATGAAAATGTTATCTCTGGCCCCGCCCCCAAATCTTAACACTGTTGACTAGACCCCAAAAAACTACTTCCTACAATGCCTGTGTTTTTATTCCAAGTAAAATTGATGCCTGTTTTTACTCTCCATTGTCAACAATTGGTTAAAATCCACATTTTGTCTTCTCTAGTTGCTGCTATCGATGTAAGAATTGTGAGATTGAATAACTTGCCAATAATGTTTAATATTGCCTAATTAATCAGTCTAATCATTACCAATATATTAAAACAAATAATTCTAACCCATCTAATTTTGTACCTGTACAGGTCAGGTAGGATTACTCCAACCCAGATTGCTAAGAATGTAATTAGTGCTCTCGAAGATGCCGATCAAGCAGCTACTCCATTGCGTGCTATAGTGCAGTATGAGGGTGACCAGATAATTAAGGTTGGTAATATTTTTGATATATCAAAGGCAATATTAATCCTTCTTACTTGGGCTGTGGCACCTGCAGTGTTCAACAGGGAGTTATTTACGGCTAAAATGTGTGATGCAATTTATTTATCAATCCAATGGGTTAACAACATAGTATATTGGCTTAATAATATTACTCTCTGATTGTATCATGGTACACACGATTGTTGTTGAAACAGAATCCTGATCATCTGGAACAAAATTATTTTATTTTATAAAAACAAAAAACTGCGGACGCTGGAAATCCAAAACAAAAACAGAATTACCTGGAAAAACTCAGCAGGTCTGGCAGCATCGGCGGAGAAGAAAAGAGTTGACGTTTCGAGTCCTCATGACCCTTCAACAGAACTAGGTGAATCCAAGGAAGGGGTGAAATATAAGCTAGTTTAAGGTTGGGGGGGTGGGGTTGGGTTGGGGGAGAGAAGTGGAGGGGGGTGGTGTGGTTGTAGGGACAAACAAGCAGTGATAGAAGCAGATCATCAAAAGATGTCACAGACAAAAGAACACATAGGTGTTGAAGTTGGTGATATTATCTAAACGAATGTGCTAATTAAGAATGGATGGTAGGGCACTCAAGGTATAGCTCTAATGGGGGTGGGGGGAGCATAAAAGATTTAAAAATATTTAAAAATAATGGAAATAGGTGGGAAAAGAAAAATCTATATAATTTATTAGAAAAAACAAAAGGAAGGGGGAAGAAACAGAAAAGGGGTGGGGATGGAGGAGGAAGGTCAAGACCTAAAGTTGTTGAATTCAATATTCAGTCCAGAAGGCTGTAAGGTGCCTAGTCAGAAGATGAGGTGCTGTTCCTCCACTTTGCGTTGGGCTTCACTGGAACAATGCAGCAAGCCAAGGACAGACATGTGGGCAAGAGAGCAGGGGGGAGTGTTAAAATGGCAAGCGACAGGGAGGTTTGGGTCATTCTTGCGGACAGACCACAGGTGTTCTGCAAAGCGGTCGCCCAGTTTACGTTTGGTCTCTCCAATGTAGAGGAGACCGCATTGGGAGCAATGAATGCAGTAGACTAAGTTGGGGGAAATGCAAGTGAAACGCCGCTTCACTTGAAAGGAGTGTTTGGGCCCTTGGACGGTGAGGAGAGAGGAAGTGAAGGGGCAGGTGTTACATCTTTTGCATGGGCATGGGGAGGTGCCATAGGTGGGCGTTGAGGAGTAGGGGGTGAGGGAGGAGTGGACCAGGGTGTCCCAGAGTGAACAATCCCTACGGAATGCCGACAGGGGCAGGGTGAAGGGAAGATGTGTTTGATGGTGGCATCATGCTGGAGTTGGCGGAAATGGCGGAGGATGATCCTTTGAATGCGGAGGCTGGTGGGGTGATAAGTGAGGACAAGGGGGACCCTATCATGTTTCTGAGAAGGAGGAGAAGGCATGAGGGCAGATGCGCGGGAGATGGGCCGGACAAGGTTGAGGGCCCTGTCAACGACCGTTGGTGGAAAACCTTGGTTAAGGAAGAAGGAGGACATGTCAGAGGAACTGTTTTTGAATGTAGCATCATCGGAACAGATGCGACGGAGGCGAAGGAACTGAGAGAATGGGATGGAGTCCTTACAGGAAGCGGGGTGTGAGGAGCTGTAGTCGAGATAGCTGTGGGAGTCTGTAGGCTTGTAATGGATATTGGTGGACAGTCTATCACCAGAGATTGAGACAGAGAGGTCAAGGAAGGGAAGGGAAGTGTCAGAGATGGACCACGTGAAAATGATGGAGGGGTGGAGATTGGAAGCAAAATTAATAAATTTTTCCAAGTCCCGACGAGAGCATGAAGCAGCACCGAAGTAATCATCGATGTTCCGGCGAAAGAGTTGTGGAAGGGGACCGGAGTAGGACTGGAACAAGGAATGTTCCACATACCCCATAAAGAGACAGGCATAGCTGGGGCCCATGCAGGTACCCATAGCCACACCTTTTATTTGGAGGAAGTGAGAGGAGTTGAAGGAGAAATTGTTCAGTGTGAGAACAAGTTCAGCCAGATGGAGGAGAGTAGTGGTGGATGGGGATTGTTCGGGCCTCTGTTCGAGAAAGAAGCTAAGGGCCCTCAGACCATCCTGGTGGGGGATGGTGTAGAGGGATTGGACGTCCATGGTGAAGAGGAAGCAGTTGGGGCCAGGGAACTGGAAATTGTTGATGTGACGTAAGGTATCAGAGGAATCACGGATGTAGGTGGGAAGGGACTGGACAAGGGGAGAGAGAAGGGAGTCAAGATAATGAGAAATGAGTTCTGTGGGGCAGGAGCAAACTGACACGATCGGTCTACCGGGCCAGTTCTGTTTGTGGATTTTGGGTAGGAGGTAGAAGCGGGCCGTCCGAGGTTGGGCGACTATCAGGTTGGAAGCTGTGGGAGGAAGATCTCCAGAGGAGATGAGGTCAGTGACAGTCCTGGAAACAATGGCTTGATGTTCAGTGGTGGGGTCATGGTCCAGGGAGAGGTAGGAGGAAGTGTCTGCGAGTTGACGCTCAGCCTCTGCGAGGTAGAGGTCAGTGTGCCAGACAACAACAGCACCACCCTTGTCAGCGGGTTTGATGACAATGTCAGGGTTGGACCTGAGAGAACAGAGTGCAGTAAGTTCAGAGAAAGAGAGATTAGAATGGGTGAGAGGAGCAGAGAAATTGAGACGACTAATGTCGCGCCAACAGTTCTCAATGAAAAGATCAAGAGAAGGTAAGAATCCAGAGGGAGGGGTCCAGGTGGAGGGAGAATATTGGAGGTGGGTAAAAGGATCCGTTGAACGGGGAGAGGACTCCTGCCCAAAGAAGTGAGCCCGGAGACGAAGACGGCGGAAGAAGAGTTCAGCGTTGTGCCGGGCCCGAAATTCATTGAGGTGAGGGCGTAAGGTATGAAACTAAGTCCTTTGCTGAGCACTGAACGTTCAGCATCGGAGAGGGGAAGGTCGGGGGTATAGTGAATACACGGCTGGGGCTGGAATTGGAAGATGGGGTGGGGACGGAGGGACAGGCAGGGGTGGAGGGTCCTAGATGGGTGTTAGTGTCGATGAGTTGTTGGAGCTTGCTTTCCTTAGCACTTGAGAGAAACAGAAAAAGTTTCTTGTTGAGGCGTCGGATGAGACGAAGAATAAAATGAAACTGGGGGCACGCGCAGCTTTGAAAAAGGGTACGGCGGTGCTGCTGGAGGGAGAGGTCGAGTGTGTTCATATGGCAGCGCATGGCACTGAGTGTGGATCTCAATGTGACGGGAACAGCAGTCCGAGAAACGTTTTATGTCCCGGAGATACCTGTAATCCTGGGTGGGTTCGAAACATGAGGGATGGGACTTCAGTTGAAATCCACATGGGGTAAGTCGGAGATGGAGACAGTCACTGAGAAAGGAGATATGGCTGTGAAAGTGGGTTTTAGTAAACACCTTGTCAAACACCAGGAGAGAAATGGAAAGCAATTCACAACCCTTTCAGTGAAGTAATTCCCTTCCATCTCAGTCCTAAATGTTCCACCGAACTGCTGTCTACTGACTATGAAAGGAGGCGAGTAGTAAGCATCTGGCAACAATTCTAGTTTATCAGTATAAAGGCAAAAAACTGCGGATGCTGGAAATCCAAAATAAAAATAAAAATCGGCTGTACCACCCCCACCCACCAACACCGCCCCCCTCAAACCAGCTTATATTTCGCCTCTTTTCTATTTTTACTTAGTTCAGTTGAAGGGTCATTCGGACTCAACGTTAACTGTGTTCCTCTCTGCAGATGCTGCCAGACCTGCTGAGTTTTTTCAGGTATTTTTGTTTTTGTTTTAGATTTCCAGCATCCTCAGTTTTTATTTTATTTTCATGTTTTCTTAAGTGTGCCTTTGTAGGTGGCTCAGTTGCCATGAATAAAGGATTAAAGTTAATCTCTGTCCCTGTGTGTCTGTGATTTTCTCATACACTCTCTATCACTGCACATCTGGATTTCCCTTCGGTGCTCATTCACTGCACTATTCTTTCTCTGTGTCCAAGACTTCTTTCCACTTTTCTCTCTGGTTTTCACTTCTCCACCTCTCACTTGCTTCCTGTTGGGAAAGTTTTCATAGGTGCTGAAAATGTTGCAATCCCTCATTTTAAGTGTTTCTTTTCATGAGCCTAGACAGTGGTTGGTGACAAAATTGACTGACACTGCTGGGATAATGCAGCCAAGCCTGAGCATGTCTACACATGCTCTTTCCAGCCTGATAGTTATCTAGGGCAAAAATCATATTTGATTTTCCCCTCCCTAATGTAGGGACGCTGATTGTAGTACTCCCTTCGGATCCACTAATATCATAAGATTAGGGATTGAACCTGATACTTCTGTTATATTTTGCTTTAAGCCTTTGGAGGAGCTGTATATTAATTAATCCCTACTGAGTCATGGGATTGCCATTGTTTAGACATTATCATTTTCTCTTTGGGAAGAGGTGGGCAAAGCAAAGATCAGCACTTCAGATCTGAATTTGATTTTGTAGACTGCAAAATTTGTGAGATACTTGGCAAAATAAGCTTGTTTGCAGTAATTGGGTGGGGGTGGGGCAGCAGGAGTTGAACTTTTACAAAGTTCATTTAATGTGACTTTCACTAACAGTTACTTTGGAACCCTGTGATGGTAAAAGGTCAGGCAGACAAGAGTTCCACCTAACTGCTGTTTACTGACTATGAAAGGAGGCGAATAGTAAGCATCTGGCAGCAATTCTAGTTTACCAGCATAAAAGCAAAAAAACTGCGGATGCTGGAAATCCAAAACAAAAATAAAAATCAGCTCTACCACCCCCCACCCCCCGCCCCAACCTTAAACCAGCTTATATTTCGCCTCTTTTCTATTTTTACTTAGTTCACTTGAAGGGTTATTCGGACTCGAAACGTTAACTGTGCTCCTCTCCGCAGATGCTGCCAGACCTGCTGAGTTTTTCCAGGTATTTTTGTTTTTGTTTTGGATTTCCAGCATCCGCAGTTTTTTGCTTTTATACAAAAATAAAAATACCTGGAAAAACTCAGCAGGTCTGACAGCATCTGCGGAGAGAAACACCGTTAACATTTCAAGTCCGTATGACTTTCAACAGAACTAAGGAAAAATAGAAAAGAGGTGAAATATAAGCTGGTTTAAGGAGGGTGGGTGGGACAGGTAGAGCTGGATAGAAGGCCAGTGATAGGTGGAGATTGCCAAAAGATGTCATAGACAAAAAGACAAAGAGGTGTTGACGATGGTGATATTATCTAAGGAATGTGCTAATAGGGGACATTAAGGGAAGAAAGCAGGACGAGCAAGGTACAGATAGTCCTAGGGGTGGGGTGGGAGAAAGGGTTCGAAATAGGCTAAAAGGTAGAGATAAAATAATGGATGGAAATACAATTAAAAATAATGGAAATAGGTGGGAAAAGAAAAATCCTATACATAATTTATCAGCACATGGTCAGGAATTTGTTTAATACTTTGGACCCTTCTTCCAACATGATGTTTGTAAACTAGCCAAAATCATTGTGGAATGAAGGTGTTCCATTCAAGGCCCATCAGAGGTGAAATAGTGAAATAGAGACTCTTCCCACACACCATAGGTATAATCTAATCTTCACTACAAGGTTAAATACTGGTGGCAAATTCCACAGATTACACACTGTATTACTTCACATTACTGAGAAGAATACCTGCTGTACTTTCAAATGGCAGTAATGAAAGGAATGATCGCCTGAACTGCTAATTAAAAGCAGATGCAAGATGTACAGCAGGTCAATTTGCTCTCCTCTGCTGATGTGCTACATCTTCACTAAATGGATGTTAGTCGGAATATTAGAAGCCAATCCAGTAGTCAAAGTGAGGAAATTTATAAACTAATCATATGCAATTAAATGCTGGGCAGCGCTCTGGACTTACTTTATGAAAAGTTATTTCTAATTTACTCTCCTTGCAACTTAGTGTAGCAATTTCTATCTAATTGTTCACTCCCTCTAATCTGTTGGCTTCGTGCAACACCATCCTTCTCCATCAGCAGGCCCCATCGCATTTAATTTCCACTCTGTACTTCATGTTACTAGTGCCTGAAAGGGTGTTTTTCAGCAATCTTTGTATTGATGCATCAATAAAATGTCTGGTAGTACCAGAAGAATGTTTGAAACTGGATGAGATGAAATTATATATCAGCACTATTATTCTGCTACATTTCAACACTATGACATTCTGTTTTGATGTATAGATGGCAGAAGCCTCCACTGCTCGATATAGAGCCAATGCACCTCTTTCCCCACTGGATGGAATTCCTGTCTGCGTGAAGGAAGAAATAAAAGTCGTAAGTGTAATATTGTTTGAATAGAATGGGTACAGCATGGAAGGAGGCTATTCAGCCCATTTGTGCCTTTGCCTGCTCTCCGCAAGAACTGCTCAGCTAGTTCCATTCCTCTGCTCTTTTCCCGTATTCCTACACTCTTTTCTCTTCAGATTCTTTTCCTATTCCCTTTTGAAACCCACGTTTGAATCTTCCTCCTCATACAATCAGTGAGTGCATTCCAGATCCTAATCACTAGCTGCCTCAAAGTTTGTCCTGGTGTTGCCTTCGGTTCATTTGTCATTATCCTTAAATTGGTGTTCACTGGTTCTTGACCTTTCTGCCAATGAGAACAGTTTCTTCTTCGTTACTCTGTCTAGACCCCTCGTGATTTTGAACACCTCTGTAAAATCTCTTCTTGCCTTCTCCTCCAAGAAAAACAGCTTCAACTTCTCCAGTCTACTTATGTAACTGAAGTCCCTCATCTCTGGAGCCATTCTTGTAATCTTTTCTGAACCTCCTCGAATGCCTTTACATTCTTCCTAAGGGGAGGTGCTAGAATTGGACACAATCATCCAGTTGAGGCTGAACAAGTGTTTTATAAGGGTTCATCATAACTTCCTTGCTTTTGTACTCTATGCCTCTATTTATAAAGTCCAGGATCCCATTTGCCTTACTCACCACTTTAACAACCTGCCTTGCCACCTTCAATAATTCGACAACATGTACCCCAGGTTGCTCTACTCCTGAACCATTTTAGAATTGTCTTTTATATTGTCTTTCCTCATTCTTCGATTGTCTTTCTTCATTCTTCCTACCAAAATGTATCATTTCATACTTCCTGCATTAAATTTCACTCTGCCCATTCCATCAGCCTGCATATGTCCTCTTAAAATTCTACTGCTATCCTCCCCGCCATTCACAATAATTCCAAATTTTGCGGTTTTGAAATTGAAATTGCAGACCCAAGTCTAGATCTTTAACATAGATCAAGAAAAGCAGTGGTCCACGTACCGATCCCTGGGGAACCCCACATTTCCATAGCTAAGCTAAACTATGATACTATGATCACTGTTTCCTACTGCCACTTCAATCTCCTCATTCCCCAGAATCAGATCCCATAATGCTTTCTCATTGGGTGGGAAATAAACCAATTAGAAAATTTTCCTAAACTCACTTCAGAAACTCTTCTCCTTCTCTGCCCTTTGCACAATTACTATCCCAGTGTATATTAAGAGAATTAAATTTGCCCCATTATCACTATTTAATTTTTGCACCTCCCTGTAATTTGATTGCAAATTTGTCCCTTTCTTTAGCTCTCACTAAATTGTTGGCCTATAGAATGCAGCCAGCAGTGTAATAGCTCTACTGTTTCTTAGCTCTAACCAAATAGATTTAGTCCTCGACTCCTCTAGGATACCCTCTCTCCCTGCAGAACTCCAGTATTCTCTTTAATCAATACTGCTACCCCTCTTCTTTCTTTCCTTCCCTACTTTTCAAGTCTGTGTGACCCTTCTTCGGAGCTCTGAAGAAGTTACACAGACTTGAAACATTAACTTTGTTTCTCTCTCCACAGATGTTGTCGGATCTGCTGAGTTTTTACAGAATTTTCTGTTTTTATTGGTGGTTTTCAAATGTTGGTGCTTGGCTTAAATCACACACTGGGCAGAATTTTCCCACTGGCTTGCGCTGGCGTCCCAACGTCACCACACGCTATCGCGATATTTCGTTGGGCGGGCGGGCACGCGTGCGTTGATCTCCAATGCGCGCCTGCCATTAATTAACTGGCCACTTAAGGCCCTTGAGGCGCCAATCGATGGCAATTTTTCGGCGCCCGTGCAACCTTCGGGTCGGCGCATGGGCGCAACTGACAGGCGGGTAGGACAAATTTGTATAAACCTCATCCACGGGCGGGATAAGAGGGCTCACTGGGGTCATGAGTGTGCACAGTTAAGTATTGATTTTTCAAAGTTACTGATACTTGCCTGTGTGACCTGCAGTACTTCAAAACAGATACCAGCTGCTTGGACTGGACTCTCAACCTTCAGGTCAGTACTCTGCAGTGAGGAATATTTTTTAGGTCTGCACATTTCAGGAAGCCTTCCCTTAGCCTGGGAATGGGAGCTGAACTCTCTCTGAAGAGGAAGGAAGGGCTTGAAGGGGGAGGAGGCCAGGAATGCACATTCAGCCTCTAGGGGAGCCACCTTTGGGAGGTCAGGTGCAGGCACAAGGGTGCAAGGCTAAGAGGTAGTCCAAGGCGGAAGGGGCTGCAGAAGATGCCACTATCCTGCTGCCAGGGTATACAGGCAGTGAAGCAGCTACCTCAATATATTTGAGGTGCAGTGCCGAAGGAGGCACCTTGTCACAAGGGAGACAGTCAGCTATATCTGTAAGATGATTGGGCCTGAGATCTCTGTGAACTGTGTGGGTGGATACCCCAAGCCAGTGACTCAAAAGGTCACAGCTGCCCTCAACTTCTATGCCTCTGGCTCCTTCCAGGGCTCAGTGGGTGATCTTTGCGCTGTCTCCCAATCAGCTGTCCACACTTGTGTCAAGCAGGTTACAGACGCTCTGTTCAGGTGTGCATTGACCTTCATCCACTACAGTTGGAACCAGGCAAGCCAGACACAGCGAGCCAGAGGCTTTGCGGCAATTGCTGGCTTCCCCCGTGGCCACATGTGTGCAATAGACTACAGACATGTGGCCTTCAATGCACCAGCAGGTGAGCCTGGTGCCTTTGTCAACAGAAAGGGCTTCCACTCAATGAACATGCAGATAGTGTGTGATCACAGGATTCTACAAGACTCTGCAAGGTACCCAGGCAGCTCCCCCGATGCCTGCATCCTCAGACACTCACAGGTGCTGGGACTCTTCAGTGCTCTGGCTCAGCAGGATGGATGGCTGCTGGGTGACGAAGGCTATCCCCTCAGAAGGTAGCTCATGATGCCTTTCTGCCAACCAAGAACAGAAGCTGACCAGTGGAACAGTAGGAGCCACACCTCCACAAGGGCTGCAGTAGAGAGAGCCATTGGTCTTCTCAAGATGCGCTTCCGATGCCTGGACCACTAAGGGGCGCACTCCAGTACCGCCCAGATCGTGTTTCGCTGATAGTAGGTGTATGCTGCGCTCTCCACAATTTTGCGCTGGAAAGGGGGGACGCTGTGGATGATGAAGATGTCAAAGCAGTGGCTGCGGCTGCACACGATGAGTCCAGCAGTGAGTCTGAGGATGAGTGTGCACAGGGAAGCGCTGAGGGGGTACACACTAACCCGGGCATACTCCAGGGAGGCAGAGACACCCAGAAGGCTTTAATCCAATGAACCTTCAGCTAGCAAACCACAGATGGATCTCCAGGACAAGCCTGGGCTGTAGACTCCATACTCGATACCTAAGTGCAAAATCTGACAGGTTCGGAACATTAACTAAGGTCCTTGTTAATAAAGCTGAATGTCCCACTAAACACTCATAACATTTTTTTGGAAACCATCCACCAGCAGAAGAAAAGAGGCACCCTCAGCCCTGGTCACATGTCTAAATTTAATTTTACAACCAAAGAAACTTAATGAAACAAAATGACAAAGGTGTTAAAAATCACACCAACTTATAAAGACCTCATTGTGGGCTAACACAAAAGCACCAGTGATAAACCCGTGGTGTGCCTAAGGTGCCTTGTGTTTATGTTTTCAGATGCTATGTCTTGGTGCTGATCCTTCGCTGGGAGTGGCATTTGAGACAGTCTGCTCACTCTGCTGTACTGTTGGCCTCGATGACCTTGGCGGTTGTCGTCTGGCCCATGGAGTCTGTGCTGGCCCTGCCTGGGAGGGAGCTGCCAGTTCCACAGGTGGCATCTCCCCAGTTGTCGCAGCCTCACCGGATGCAACAGTCACTGGCAGAGGGGGGGAGGAGCTGCCACCCTCATCCAGAGCACCCTGAGAGGAGGTCGCAGAGACGACAAGCTGCTGCTGCACCAACGTAAGGTCACTTCGGACCTCCATGCTCACCGCGGATGGATGAGCACCGAGCTGGGAAACTTGATGCCCAGACCAACTCCCACACTGGCACTGACTGGCTGGGGTTAATGCCAATATGAGGGCTTGCTGGTCCGAGCGCATCTCCAGGAAGCCCTGATGGGTCTCTTGGAGGAGCCCCTCCATGAGAGTCGCCACTCTCTCCATGGAGGACCCATGGCATTCGGCCGTGTGGCTCATTGCTTTGGCGATCGTTCGCGTAGATTCCTCCACCATGGAGACCAAGCCAAGCGTAGCCTCATGTATCTCCCCCAGATGCTCCCGCACACCCGGCCACATTTCCTGCGTTTGCTGCGTTGCAGACAACTCCTGAGGCACATCATCAGGCACCGACTGAGCATGTGCCTGATCCCCTACAGTCCTCTGACTACTGGCGCCATGGGCACTCTCTATCTCTGCAAGGTCCTCCAGCCACTGTGAAGTGTCCTCACCGCTGTGCCCCAGGACACTAGCCAATGTTCTAATTCCCACCGAGTGCTAGTATCTGCGCTGGTGCCTGCCTAGCAGAGATGGTGTGACGCTGGTGAGATATCAGGCCCTCAGGTGTGAGAGGGGGCCTCTGCTGCTCCTCCTCCTGGACCTGCTCTGATGATGCTGAAAGGAAGAACAAGGACATTGGACCGTGGAGACGATACCAATGTGCATCCCTGTCCCCCGAATCATTATGCGCTCATCCTTCCATTAGCAATGGTCAAGCTATGTTGCAAACTTCAATCACTGAACATTCAGCACTGCTATGGCTGTTGGGAGAACAATGGTGACTTCACTGCTGGGCAAACATACCCACCCGTGGCACCCCAGCCTCACCAACACTGGTGGACCTGGGCGCATGGCGCCTCTCCAAATCTAGGGCCTCCTGCTTGAAGCGGCTGAGAATCACCAACTATGCCAGGTCGCCGCCAGTCCTCACCCGCTCGGGGTCATTATGTGCATTCTTCTCCTGAAAAGGAGAAAAGAGCATTGATTAGTTCTACTTGTACCTGGATTCTCTTTGTGGATGGCCCACCCCAACCAGAGTGGGACATTGCAGGGTTCCAATGTCTCCTCACCCCGCTGCGGCTGAACACTCACACAAAGATGCTACACCTGCCCCCACCCCCTTGTCCAAATGCTGCCTACATCACATTAGGCACAAGACAGTCTAGAACCTTCCATAGCAAGGAGGCGCAAGCACGCGGAGCGCAGAAGCTAGCAGATTGATTGGTGCCAATACCAACTTGAAGCCCCCCTCCCAGCAGGTCATCACCCTGACTTTGACATGCCCTGGAGTTCCAGCACTGCGCCTAGGTGCAACTCCTCTAGGTTGTCCCCAAAACAGTAATGTGGGTCTCAGTGTACCACATGCTGCAGGGGCAGAACCCATCTCTTCACCACCCTCTCACGGTGACCTCAGCACGGGCAATATCTGCTGGCCCACCATACCGTCAATGATTCAATGCAATCACTACACTCGGACTTGTAGGGGGGCGCCAGGGGGGAAAGCCGACCTGCTGGGTTAAATGACCAATGCCAACATGGTACTCACCCTTCCTGAGCGCACCAGGTCATTGAAGTGCTTGCGACACTGGATCCAGGTGCACCGCACCACGTCGTGGGAGCTCACCACCTCCGCCACCTCCTCCCAGGCACGTTTCGTCACGTGAGGGGGCCTCCTCCTCCTGTCCTGGGGAACAAGGACCTCCCGCCGTGCTGCCACCTCCTCAAGGAGGACAGCAAGGCAATCATCTGAAAAACGAGGGGCACGGTGCCCACCTGCCCTACCCTTCTACCTGGCCTGCTCGCCAGCAGCGCTGTGGGGAGCCCTTCCACAGGCTGTGATTCACAGCCTTTGAAAGGCTGCAGCAGCTTTTTAAAACAGGCCGATGAGTCGCCATTGGACCCAGGGTCATTGCAGTCCCCCCACCGCCCGTCCATTCCTGCTGTCCTCGGGAGCTGCAATTCACGCTGGGTGGGCCTTAATTGGCCCGCCCGTGTAAAATGGTGGTGCGGAGCCAATCGTGGGCAGCGATTGGGTCCACGCCTGCCTGCGCCCGATAGACAGAAAATTCTGCCCACTGAGCGCAATGACTTTTGTGCAATCTCTGTTTCTGGTCAGTTGGTGCCCGCTGATTTTGATGTGTGAGGTTGAAGTACATATTAGTTCTGTCTGAGGCTTCCAGTTCAGAGTTGTCACCTTCATACACAATTTTGAGGTAATTTGTTATTTTTGACTCAAGGAACAGTTAAAGTGTCAGAGCAAATTAAATATTTGTATCCTTAATCTATCTGCTGATTTTCTTTAATATCTAGAAAATTTTAAATTGTAGAATTTTTAAAATTTAGGCTTGAGTAATGTATTTTGGCAATGTGCTGTTCTTCTGTCTATTTACAAGTTCAGGATTTTGTTTTTAGTATTTGCTCTTGGGATGTGGGAGATGCTGTCAATATTGCATTAATTGCCCATTTCCAGTTGCTCTAAAAGGATTGTGGGAGGCCTTCTCCTTAAACTTCAACAGTCTTTGTGTAGATGCTGCATCTGTGGTGCTTTTAGATTGTTTTTTGTAGGAAATTTGCATTCAGATGTGCAGGGAGGGAGAAAAGCAGAACTTTGACATTGTCAATTGGTGGGGTGAGGTACGGAAGGTTCTCTTCAAAAGATGCTGTAGCTAGAAGTCAACTTTTGTTTAATGGAGATGCTAATGTCTTGCACAAAGTGAGATGTCTCATGTGAGAATAAGCCCTGCTGTTTAAGTGGGGGGCATGGGGGTGGGAGAACTGCTCCAGACAACAATGTCTTCCAAAAAACTTTTCACCTTGCAACCAGGGCCTGAATCTTCTGGTCGTCATGCAGGGGCAGGCCCCGCTCGCCGATGTATAAAATGATGCACGGTGATGTCGAGCGTGGGTCCCGATGTCACCGCACGTCATTCAGATCTTCAGTTCGGTGGATGCGCACCAGAGTCGGCTGCGCACCCACCAAACTGTCAAAGGTCTATTTAGGCCATTTAAATAGCAATTAAAATAATTAACAGGGCTGCCCGTCCAACCTTAAGGTTGGCGGGCAGGTGAAGAGCCCAGGAGGCCTTCGCATTTTTCTTGGAACCTCATCCACGGGTGGGATGAGGTTTCATGAAGGTTTTTAAACTTTATTAAAAATTTTTAATAAAATTCATAGACATGTCCCAGCTCATGTGACACTGTGCACCTGCCTGCACCTGCTCCCGCTCAGTAACCCCCACCCCTGACGGGGAGAAAATTCTTCCTCGGAAGTATATTACAAAGCTGCTTTAGCACTGAAATGTTGAGGTTTCTGAGGTCGGCCTTGAGAGCCAATGGAATAGCAGGAACTTCACATGTTATTGCGAAGCTTCAGGTCAATAATCATAGATAACTGCTCTTCTGTTAGTGTTTGCATTTGTAAGACTTATCTTTAAAAAATCTAAATGCTTGAATGTCAACAGATGCTGCCAGGCTTGTTGAGTTTTTCCAGCATTTTCTGTTTTTACTGCAGTTTCTGGACTTTGACGATAGATACATTTCAAATGATCAAATGCAAATGTTTCACCTTTTTGCAAAATGGAGGCATTTGGGAAATCCTGAAGCTAAGATTGTAATTTTGCTCCTAAAATTTAAGGGAAATTTCAGATGCTCATTCCTACCTGTTGACTGTTGTATTCAAAGCCCCAGTGCATTCATTGTCACAGCTGGATAACATAAGTTGCACTTATAGCTTAAGAGATTTCTTTGCTAACATTATTTACATTTGTACAGGTTCCATATTATCAACGGGTGGGAACTCTTTATCTTGGTGAGGAGCGAGAAACTGAGGATGCCACTGTCACAAGAAAGTTAAGGGAGGCTGGAGCAGTTATCATTGGTGTATCCAACATGCATGAGCTTGGATTAGGCGTAACTGGCTGCAACACCAACAGGTGAAGTTGTGATTATTCCTAACTTATAACTTTGGTTTTTGCTGCTTTAACTCAATAACCACAAGACAGATTATTTTATAATTCTATTTCCCATGGATCAAGTGCTCTGGATCAACTGATCAAGTCTGTGGAATCAACCGCTTGCATATATTTGTTTATATCATATATATATATATATATATATATATATATATAATATAGACTTATTTATATATTTATTAAAACTTGGTCAAAGAAGTAAGTTTTAAGGGCTGTCTTAAAGGAGGAAAGAGAAGTAGAAAAGCAGAGAAGTTTACAGTGGTAATTCCAGAGCCTCGGGCCTAGACAGCTAAAATTATGGCTGCCATTGATTATAATTGACTCACTCTTGCTTTATTCTGTAACATATTTAATCAAAAGTATAATACTGATTTTTTTTCTGGTTTTTACATTACTGACACAGTCCTAATGTTATGTACTAATGACAGTGAAAGGATCTGCTTTATGCCAGTTTTCTAAAATGGTGGCTGCTGAATTTCTACATTCTTGATAGAAAATAACATTGCTATAAACAATGTGGATTGCCACACCTCATTTGATGTCATGAGCTGATGACTTGCCGTTTGAAGTCTGCCTTTAGGTAACTTTTAAGTGATTACAAGTGTTCCCAAGTTTTTCATTCTGGTGCCAACCCCCTGCCCTCCACCTCCAGCTTTTCTCAGAACCCCACTTCTCCCAATTCTCTGGCACCACTCACACCACCAGTGGGATTGGGAGCAGTGGGTGAGCAGTGCCTGGAGGATATGGGGCCAAGGGAGCTGGGTGGTGGGCTGAGCAGTGTTGGGGTGGGGGCTGGCGGGGGGCTGCTTGACATATCTTCTGATTTAAGGGGCTGTGCTCCTAACTGCTAGGAACAGCCGCAAGTAAAACCAGTGTAAATAACAGTGTAAGTATCAGGCAAACAGCCTTTATGCCTGGTGGGACCATCAGTTTGGGACCCATGCTCTCTAGAAGTTGTGGTGCTGTTGCAGCCCTCAGTAGGGCCGTACAGGATCGCTGTAGCTTCACCAGCTGATTTAGGACCAAATCCGAAGGCTTGTTATCTGACCCGGACTCTGCAGATTCCTGGCCTCCAACAGTCCTCTGAGTGCTGGCGACCTGGAATGCCCCTGCCTCTGTCTGCTGCGGACAAGGTTGTGTGCTGTTCTCACCAGATTGTGACCCCAAGGCTCTTCTGGAACTAGGTCCCACCGAGGTGTGTGCCTCTTAAGATGCTGGAGGGTGTGGGTGAGCGCTGTGATGAATCTTCTATGGTGCTCTGCTCTGGTTCCTCATTTGTGGTGTCGTCGGGGCTGGAGCTGAGGTCCTGGCTTGTGGATACCCTTGGGCGCTTTCCAGAAGTGGCCATAAATGAAAGGAGAGATAATTAGTACATGGCAGGTGACTCTAAAACAGGACAGTGCACTGACAGTATGATTGTTTGAGGGATGAGCTGGTGCAGAATCCCCACAAGTGTTTGCCACCTACCTCATGTCAGCACAGGCAAGGTCCACGTGCTTTCCAGCCAGCTCAATGGCTCGATCCTTGTAGTGGGTGAGGACCTTGATTTTGGCTACTCCACCCCTGATCTGCGAGCTCTCCCTTCCTTCAATTGTATGTGAGCTTGTCCTACATATAGAAAGATGGAGAGTGTGAGCGGGACATTAGCCAGGGCAGATGATAAGGATGCCTGCTATGTGTGGGTGGTGAGTACAACTATGGACGGGATGAGGACGCAAACTGCAGAGGATATGAGGCCAGATGGATACGTGAAGTTGTTTGTGAAAGAGTGAGTGGTGCTGTCCCTTGAGCTTGGCAGCGTGTGAGATGCCAGTGAATATGTGATGGGCTGGTGTGTGAGAGAGTTGGGAGTGATGATTTGGTTGACCTACCCTGGTGGCATGGAGGAGATCCTTCATCCTCTTTCTGCACTGGGTGGCTGACGTCTTCTGTGCTGCATTTTCACTGACCGCCATTGCCACCACCTGCCAAGCCAGAGTGGTGAGGTTTGTGGACCTCCTCCGGCCATCATGTTGGGTAGAGGACATCACAACGGGCCTCCACTGCATCCAGCAGACATTCCAGCGAGGTGTCACTGAATTTGGATGTAGCTGTCATCTTCCCTTTTGGGGTCATCTGTCTCATCTGTGGCAGTCCTGGGCTGCAGCCATTGACAAAGCCTGGGTGTCATTTAAATATGGTGCCCGGAGTGAGGAAGCGGTGAGTTCATGGTGGGGCGGGTGGATCAGAGGCCGCCTGCCCACGATCCGGTACGTTTCCTGTGCATGGATAATTAATGTGGTGGGAGGTGGACGATATGGTGCGAAAACCCGCCATTGCGGCTGGCGGGTAGAAGGCTATTTTTCACGCCCGCTGCTGCACTTAGTGCAATGAGGTGAAAATCCCACCCACAGTGGATTATATTTCCACCACTATTTCTGTCCTAACAACCCTTTGTATGAATAAATTCTCACGATCTTGCTTCTGTTCATTTGGTTTTAGATTTAATTGAATGTTGAACACAGCACAACGTTTTTGCTTATCCCAAAACCGGCCTATGCAAAATCCAGTGCACTGCACATCAGTTGGCCAAGGTTCAGGCCACAATTAAATGGTCCTAAACTGGCCCCTCCAGTCCAAAAATCTTTTCAACCACTTTTCTGTTTTCTATCCTTTAGTCAACTTCTCTTCCATGCTGTCAAGCCTTCCATGTGGCATTTTAGGGGAAGACTGGCATATTGATAATGTCACTGGACTTGTGATCCAGAGGCCCAAGCATTTTCTCTGTGGACATGGGTTCAAATCCCACCACTGCAGCTGGTGAAATTTAAATTCAATAAATGTGGAATTGAAAGTCCAAAAACACAGAAATTCCAGGCCATTAAATCTAAGTAATGGTGACTATGCCAACTATCATTGACTGTTGTAAAAACCCATCTGGTTCACCAATGTCCTTTAGGGAATAAAGTCTGCCATCCTTACCTGGTTTGGCCTGCCTGTGACTCCGGAACCACAGCAATATGGTTGACTCTTAAATGCCATCTGAACTGCCTCAGTTCAAGGACAATTAAAGATGGGCAACAAGTGCTGGTCTTAGCAGCAACACTCACATCCCATGCAAGAATAAAGAAAAAAAATCTTAATAAATGCCTTTTGAAAATCCATATAGACAATATTATCAGCAGTTCCTTTATCAATGCACTCCTTTAGATCCTCCAGAAATTCTATTAAGTTTATCTGATATAAGTTGCTTGCTGGCTGTCATTAATGTGCTTATTATCTTTCTACAACAACAACTTGTATTCTAATAAAGCTTGTAATATATAGCATTAAAATGTCCCAAAATGCTTCACGGTAGCATTACGAAGCAAGATTTGACACCATGCTAAGCAAGCTGCTGTTATTTGGAAAGTTTTGAAGTCCTGACACTTGTGTATTGAACATTTTGCACAGATTTTCTTTCCCTTCTATAGTATTCCTGGAAGGCTACATTTGGCAAAGGAATATTTCCTACAATCTCGGTAATAACTGCTGCTGTTCTAACAACAAACTGAGGAGAATGGAAAATATTCTGGGTGGTGCCGTAGTGCTTTATAAAGCACCTCCTGATCTAGTAATGCCTCTGGCAGAATGCTTGCTTCTGTGAGGACCCGAGGATCCATATTTACAGAGTGCACCATTACCCCCTCAGCATATTAAAGGACACCCATCTTCGGTCTTTACATTTCAGAGTTATGCCATCCACTGGTGAATTATAGCCAACAACAATATGGCTCTTCCTTTAATTATGAAGAGCTATAGAGCTATGTTTGTTTGTTAGTGGGGTATATCAACTTTGCTTATGCTTATAAACTGAAATATGCTTTCATCATTTCTGAAAGGTGTGACAGGTCTTGGGTATAGAGCTGTTACTACAGGCTGCACCCTTTGCCCTCCAACGACCTGCCCTCCCCACACACTCCAGTAAATCTGTATCAGCAGATAGGCAGAGATCAGTTAGGAGCAATTGTAGTGGAAGATCACAGCAAGAGAGCTGACAAAGAGAAATGTGTATATTCTTGAGGCAGTGGAAATGTACATTTAAAAATGTCTGCAGCTGAGATGCATATTTTACAGACTCTCCTGTCACTGCAGGTATCATGGTGTTCCCAGAAATCCTTATAGTCCTCACCATTTTACTGGAGGGAGCTCCAGCGGCTCGGGGGCGGCTGTAGCAGCAGGTATGAGTTTAAATCCCTAAAGAACGTGGCACTGTCTGGCATCAATTTTTTAAATGTTTCTCTTTAAGCCAGCTATTTTATTGAAGAATGTAGAAATAAGATATTCAAGTTTTCTGGTAACATCTGTTCGTATTGAAGGTAGAGCTCACATAGGTGTAGTGGGCATAAGGAGTTGATTAAATCTGCATCTGAAGGGAACTGATTAGATTCAATGGCCTGGAATTTCTAGGGGTTTTTTTTAACAATGAAATATTAGCGTTTTCTGTTGTTATCCCTCTGAATCTGATCACAACTTCAGGATTTATCACAGGTGCGCACTTAAACAGACATCCTGAAGTTGTGGTCCATGAGTCACTGCTCACCTCACCCCCTCCCCCTAGGACTGGCAGTCGGTAAAATCAACTGATCTGTTGGGAACTTTCCCTTTTCTGGTCTCGTATCGCAGTTAGAACCGCCCATAAAAAGTTCAGTAAGGTGTAACTAGGTTTTTGATATTGATCTGAGTGATAACTATTGCTGAACAACTGATCTGGCCCTGGACATATTTTATATTTGTGGAATGTTGTTAAATGTCTCCATTATGATTAATTACTAAACATTTTGAATTAGCTTTGGTTTAAATAATTGAAAAATAACTTATTAATGATATTTCAGTTTCTTCCTTAACCTCATGTGTATGCTTAAATCTTTATTTCACTTTCTCTTTCCCAAAAGAATTACAAAACAATTTGGTTTTAGTGTTTTCCACTTTCCTGTTAGCTGTCTGTGAGAATTCTTTAATGTGATTGGCTGGTTGGACAACTTGCTGACATCATTGCAACTCCATGATGGGAAACTAATTAAACTATGGTACAATCAATTCCACATTGAGAGTTAAAGTTCTCACCACAGAGATCACTAGACCTGTCACTGCAACTTCCTTTGAGGTCGGCAGCAAGTCCCCCTTTTAGTTCTGTTGAAGGGTCATTCGGACTCGAAACGTTAACTGTGCTCCTCTCCGCAGATGCTGCCAGACCTGCTGAGTTTTTCCAGGTATTTTTGTTTTTGTTTTGGATTTCCAGTATCTGCAATTTTTTGCTTTTACCCCTTGCCTTGCTGGTAGCTGCAAAAATTCAGGACAAAATGGTTGCCTATAACAAATATGTAGCTCTGTGAACTTTTGTAGATTGCTTAAGTAACTTTGGCTCGTACAGATCAGAAAGAATCATAGTAAGGGTGCTCTGTATTTCACAGTTTCAAGAAGATGAAAATTTCTAGAAACCAGCAAAATAAATACTGACACTGCGTAGGCACTGTCATCACTCTAGTTCAGTTTGACCTCCTTCTGACTATTTGAAAGCAAAATGTTTTTTGTTTCTCCGCATCTGCCTATATGAAGCCTTTGATTCACATCCAAGATCACTAGAACTACTAGATGCTGGATGCTCTCCGGTACCTTACCAAGTGGCCACAACTTAACAGAATTTTTAGGTGGTACAGCCAAGCCCAGTCCCATACTGACCTGATATTCTGGGTACACTTATAGCACTTCCAGCATGCGTTGCTTGATGGTAATTTGGAGCAGCAACCTAGGCTGAATTTTCACCTTTCTAATTAACAAGTATTAAAATTAATTGCAGTTGGCCATCACCATCCAAATCGACTAATGCAGCACAAACCTGAAACTTTTCTGGTCTGTGTGATGTGGCCACTGACCATATAAATTTGTTGAGCCATCAGAAGAACTTGACAACATATCCTTAATTAAAAATGTATTATTTAGAAGAAAGAGAATATGTTAAAACTGTATATATTTTTTGGAAAACACAAAGTTATAATGGCGCAACACCAGTAATAAATAATTCTAGAAGTTGCAGTTTCTTGCTATGTCTTTAACTTGTACTAATATTTTCTTTAAAGGTCTTTGCCCATTGGCTATTGGAAGTGATGGAGGAGGTTCAGTAAGAATTCCAGCATCATTTTGTGGTGTGGTAGGACTGAAAGGTATTTTTATTTTGATATGATTTTAAAATGTGCTTGCAAAGAGGAATTGTTTTATGTTCGGGAATTTCTGTCCAGCTGAACATCTGCCTAATTGTGCATTTACCTGCCAATTTAAATCAGAAATTCTTTATTGAGCTGACTCAGATTGTTGACTGACGCATTGCAAGTTAGTGTCCACTAGTTGTATGTTGGTAAGACTGCATCGTATAGGTTTGGCATCGATGCATAGAGAAATTCTGTCCATTTTGCCCTAGAACTAGATCAAGTGAAACCACCTCACACAGCCTGAATCTTTACTCCCAAAAACAAGTGGTCATGTCAGAGGTCAAAATGCAAAATATCTGGTACAGGAACCAACCCACTTCGTACCAGCCCACTTCTAGGTTAAATATATGTGCAACAAAGAGCGGGCAACCAATCCACTCATGGGAAGTAAATTGGTCATTTAAACATTTTGATGAGGCTGTGTCTTCATTTTAACAATTGTTCTATTTTTAACCACAGGCAAATGGGTTTCAGGAAATTTAAAGGATGTGAGAGGGGCTGAGGTTAGTGCCTTTGAGCTAGGAGGAGCAAGAGTTCTTCCCCCAGGCCCAACAAAAAACAAGGAAACCACCCCGCCAGAGACCCATCTGCCTCCCACTCCCTGACCATGTAGGACAATCCTCCATGATATCTGTCACTCGCCCAGCTATCTGGTCTCAGATTCTTCAACCCTGTAAAGCAGACCTCCTACCTGACAGGCCTTCCAGTCTATCAACCTGGCTGACCTTGAACGTGAATTCCATTTAAGGATTAAATTCTTCAGGACATTCAGGAAACCTGTTCTTCTGGGCTTCTTATACTAACCGCAGCTCACCAGCCCCCACCGCTCTTCCTTTCAAACAGAACATGAACCCTCACAAGAATCCTGCCTGCTTATTAACCCAAAAACAGTCCTTCTCTGCTTCTTACAGCAGCAGCTGCTTTGTTCCTCCACACAGCAATATCTGCCTTATCTTTCTCTTGTTTCTGAAAACTGTCATTTGCTATTTTAATAAGTTTCTGTT
This sequence comes from Carcharodon carcharias, assembly GCF_017639515.1. Lineage (NCBI taxonomy): Eukaryota > Metazoa > Chordata > Chondrichthyes > Lamniformes > Lamnidae > Carcharodon > Carcharodon carcharias. Next base: position 44,263,767 of record NC_054484.1, on the reverse strand, counting down.
TGAGTTTCTCCCACATGGCAATCTGATCACAGAGGAATGTCCCAGAGCTGGGGTCCTTATGGAATTCTCTGTCTCACCTTAAGTTAAAACAGACATTTTAAAACATATTATTTTGTAAAGTCCAGCATTCATAACCAGGAATACACTTGAATCAGCACATCTGGTACACTTTTAGGAAAGGCGGTGGTGCAGAGGTAATGTCAGCAGACTAGTAATCCAGAGGTGTAGGCTAATAAATAAATAATTCTGGAATTGAAGAGCTAGTCATTGATAATAGTAACCATGACACCATTGTCGATTGTTGTAAAAACCCATCTGGTTCACTAATGTCCTTTAGGGGTGGAAATCTGCCGTCCTTACCTGGTCTGGCCTACATGTTACTCCAGACCCACAGCAATGTGGTTGACTCTGAAATGGCCTAGCAAGCCACTCAGTTGTATCAAAACTATTACAAAGCTTAAAAAAGGGAATAAAACTGGATGGGCCACCTGGCATCGACTTAGGCACCGGAAACAACAACAGCAAACTCAATCCTGTCAACCCTGCAAAATCCTCCTTACTAACATCTGGGGGCGTGTGCCAAAATTGGGAGAGCTGTCTCACAGACTAGTCAAGTAACAGCCTGACACAGTCATACTCATGGAATCATATCTTACAAAGTCCCAGATACTACCATCATCATCCCACAGACAGGAGAGACCCATCAGAAGTGGAAGTACAGAGGTATACAGTCAGGAGGGAGTTGTCCTGGGAGTCCTCAACATTGACTCTGGACCCCATGAAGTCACATGGCACCAGATCAAAAATGGGAAAGGAAACCTCCTGATTGCCATCTACTGCACCCCACCGCCCTCTCAGCTGATGAATCAGTACTCCTTCATGTTGAACACCACTTGAAGGAAGTACTGAGCGTGGCAAGAGCACAGAATCTACTCTGGGTGGGGGATTTCAATCCATCACCAAGAGTGGCTCAGTAGCACCACTACTGACCAAGCTAGCCGGGTCATAAACGACATAGCTGCTAGACTAGTTCAGCGGCAGGTGGTGAGGGAACCAGCAAGAGGGAAAAACTTACTTGATCTCTCCAAGTTACCTGTTGCAGATTCATCCATCCATGATAGTTTCGGTAGGAGTGACCACTGCACAGTCCTTGTGGAGACAAAGTCCCATCTTCACATTGGGGATATCCTCCATCATGTTGTGTGGCACTACCACCATGCTAAATGGGATAGATTTCCAACAGATCGAGCAACTTAAAACTGGGCAACCATGAGGCCCTATGGGCCATCAGCAGCAGCAGAATTGTGTACAACCATAAGCTGTAACCTCGTGGCCCAACATAGCTCTCATAACCCCACTCAACCATTACCATCAAGTCATGAGATCAGCCCTGGCTCAATGAAGAGTGCAGGACGGTATGCCAGGAGCAGCACCAGGCATACCTAAAAATGATGCGTCAACCTGGTGAAGCTACAACGCAGGACTACTTGCATGTCAGATAGCAAAAGCAGCATGCGATAGACAGGGCTCAGCGATCCCACAACCAATGGGTCAGATCTGAGCTCTACACTCTTGCCAGATCCAGTCATCAATGATGGTAGTAGACAATTAAAACAACTAGCTGGCAGAGGAGGCTCCACAAATATCCTCATCCTCAATGATGGAGGGGCCCAGCACAACAGTGCAAAAGATAAGGCTGAAGCATTCGCAACCATCTTCAGCCAGAACTACCGAGTGGATGATCCATCTCAGCCTCCTCCTGAGGTCTCCAGCATCACAGATGCCAGTCTTCAGCCAATTCGATTCATTCCATGTGATATCAAGAAACAACTGAAGGCACTGTGGATATTGCAAAGGTAATGGGCCCTGACAACATTCTGGCAATAGTACTGAAGACTTGTGCTCCAGAACTAGCTATGCCCTTAGCCAAACTGTTCCACTACAACTACAACACTGGCGTCTACCCGGCAATGTGGAAAATTACCCAGGTATGTCCTGTACACAAAAAGCAAGACAAGTCCTACCACATCAGCCCACTCTCGACCATCAGTAAAGTGATGAAAGGTGTCATCAACAGCGCTATCAAGTGCCATTTACTCAGCAATAACCTGCTCGATGGCGCTAAGTTTGGGTTCCACCATGGCCACTCAGCTCCTTACACCATTATAGCCTTCATCCAAAGCTGGACAAAGAGCTGAGCTCCAGAGGTGAGGTGAGAGTGACTGCCCTTGACATCACGGCAGCATTTGACCAAGTGTGGCATCAAGGAGCCCTAGCAAAACTGGAGTCAATGAGAATCGGGGGAGGGTGGGGAGGGTGAGGTGGGTGGTGGCGGGGGGTGGGGGGAGGTGGGTGAGGAGAGGAGATCTCCACTGGTTGGAGTCATATCTAGCACAAAGGAAGATGGTTTTGCTTGTTGGAGGTCAGTCACTTCAGTTCCAGGACATCACTGCAGGAGTACCTCAGGGTAATGACCTAGACCCAAACATCTTCAGCTGGGTCATCAATGATCTTCCTTCCATCATAAGGTCAGAAATGGGGATGTTTGCTGATGATTGCACAGTGTTCAGCACCATTCACGACTCCTCAGATACTGAAGCAGTCCATGTCCAAATGCAGCAAGACCTGGACAATATCCCAGCTTAGGCTGATAAGTGACGAGTAACATTCATGCTACACAAGTGTCAGGCAATGATCACTCCAACGAGCGAGAATCCAACCATCGCCCCTTGATGTTCAATGGTATTGTCATCGCTGAATCCCCCACTGTCAACATCCTTGGGGTTACCATTGACCAGAAACTGAACTGTGGCTACAAGAGCAGGTCAGAGGCTGGGAATTATGCGGAGAATAACTCACCTCCTGATTCCCAAAAGCCTGACCACCATCTACAAGGCACAAGTTATGAATACCTGGATAAGTGCAGCTCCAACAATACTCAAGAAGCCTGATACCAACCAGGACAAAGCAGCCTGCTTGATTGGCACCCAATCCACAAACATTCACTCCCTCCACCAATACACAGTAGTCGCACTTTGTACGATCTACAAGATGCAGCACTGGAGGAACTCACTAAGGCTCCTTGGACAGCACCTTCCAAACCCACAACCGCTACCACTTAGAAGGACAAGGGCAGCAGATACATGGGAACATCACCATCTGGAAGTTCCCCTCCAAGCTACTTACCATCCTGACTTAGAAATATATCACCATTCCTTTGCTGTCGCTGGTTCAAAACCCTGGAACTCTTTTCCAAACAGCACTGTGGGTGTACTTGCACCACATGGACTGCAGCGGTTCAAGAAGGCAACTCACCACCACCTTCTCAAGGGCAGTTAGGGATGGGCAATAAATGCTGCCCTAAACAGTGATGGCCACATTCCATGAATGAATAAAAAAAAACTCATCACCTGACTCCCCAAAGCCTGTCCACCATCTACAAGGCTCACATCAGGAGTGTGATGGAATATTCCCCACTTGCCTGGGTGAGTGCAGCTCCAACAACACCATCCAGACAAAGCAGCCCACTTGATTGGCACCCCATCAACATTCAACATTCACCCCCTCCACCACCAATACACAGTGACAGCAGTGTATACTAGCTACAAGATGCACTGCAGCAACTGTCCAAGGCTCCTTCGACAGCACCCTCCAAACCTGCGACCTCTACTGCCTAGAAGGATGAGGGCAGCAGACACACACCATCCTGAGTTGAAACTTTCTCGCCGTTACTTCACTGTTGCTGGGTCAAAATCCTGGAACACCCTCCCTACAACACATGGACTGCAGCGGTTCAAGAAGGCAGCTCACCACCACCTTCTCAACAGTGGTTAGGAATGGCAACAAATGCTGGCCTAGCCAGGAACACCCACATCGCATGACTGAATGAAAAAAGTCCACCATCATCATAGGAAAATGGGGGGTGGGCAGTAAATGTGGCCTTCCCAAAGTCAACAACAACTTGCGTTTACATAGTCACCCACATTCTGAGAGCCAGTTAAAGAAAAAATCTCCAAAATGATGTGCTATACTCTTGTGCTGGGTTTTACCATTGGCCAGAAACTGAACTGGACCAGCCATATACATACTGTGGCTGGGAATTTTGTGGAGAGTAATTCACCTCCTGACTCCCCAAAGCCTATCCACCATCTATAAGGCGCAAGTTAGGATTGTGACGGAATACTCTCCACTTGCCGGGATGATTGCAGCTCAAACAACACTGAAGAAGCTCGACATCCTCCAGGACACAACAGCTTGCTTAATTAGCATTCCATCTACTACCTTCAACATCCAGTCCCCCCACCACTGCAGCAACTCACTAACGCTCGCGTTCCAAATCTGTGACCTCCACCAACTAGAAGGTCAAGGGCAGCAGATGCATGGGAACATCACCATCTGCAAGTTCCCCTCCAAGCCACACACCATCCTGACTTGGAAATATATTGCAATTCCTTTATGGTCGCTGCGTCAACATCCTGAAACTCCCTCCCTAACAGCACTGTGGATGTACCTCCCCCACATGGGCTGCAGCAATTCAAGCTGGCAGCTCACCACCGTCTTCTCAAGGGCAATTAGGGATGGGCAATAAATACTGGCCTAGCCAGTGACGCCCATGTGCTGTAAAAAGAATTAAAAAAACCTCTTTGTGATCACTTAAACTGACAAAATACATTTTAAAATTTAGTTTTTTCTATAAGGAAATCTATGGTATTACTCAGTTCCAAGGTTTTCTGTTTATGTAGCTCAGTTAACACTTCTTTTGTACATCTTTTAATATTTGGATTTTGTTTTTGACTCAAGAACATCTGTTGACATGTGGCCTGAATATTTGTCAGTTCAGTTATTGCTAAACAGGAAGTCTGTTAACAATTTTATTTTTGTTTTTGTTTCCTTTAGTTACTTTTGGTCGAATCAGCACCATTGGGTCCCATCCTCTTTCCTATTCTACTGTCAGTTTGGGTAAGACAACACTTTGCACTCCTTAAAGTTACATATGCAATTCTCTGTCCAATTTTATGGATTTGCAAGGAAAATACATGATATCTATAAGAGGCTGAGTGAACTCGCCAAGCCTTCTTCGACTGCACCTTCCAAATCTGTGACCCCTACCACCGAGAAAGACAAGGGCAGCAAACGTGTGGGAACACCACTACCTACAAGTTCCCCTCCAGGCTACACACCATCTTGACTTGAAACTAAATCACCGTTCCTTCACTATCATTGAATCAAAATCTTGGAACTCCTTTCCTAACAGCGCTGTGGGCGCACCTACACCACATGGGGCAGAATTTTTGGCTCATTGGGCAGGTGTGTGCCTGACCCGAACGAGTGTAAAATAATGCGCAATGATGTCAGGTGAGCGTCCCAATGTCATTGCGCATTCGCACGATATTTCGGTCAGTGGGCATGCTAAGGAGTTGGCAGCGCACTCGCCAACAATTGAGTGGCCTATTAAGGCCTTTGATGAACTAATTGATTGAAATTTTTCATTGCCTCTCCAACCCTTTGGTTGGCGGGCGGGCGAAAAGGCCAAGCAGCCTTTGCATTTTTGGCAAAACTTCATCCGCGGTTGGGATAAGGTTTCAACCAGTGTTTGAAAAAAATTTAAAACTTTCCAAATTCATCTCTAACATGTCCCTGCTCATGTGATAGAGTCACATGAGGGGACATATTTTTACCATTTCTAATTTCTTTGTTTTTTATTTTAAAAATCTTCAGCTCCCTGAGGCAGCTCTGCACCTGAAGGAGCATTTACCGCGCACACCCACACACATGTGCTAACTTCCATGCTCACCCTCCTCCCACCCTCACTCTGGCAGCGCTGAGCGCTGCAATGCACGATTCACGCTGGCTGGCCGTTAGTTGGTTGGGGCCCGATCGTGGACGATGGACTGTCGCTGGTGTTCCCGCTCACCCCCACCGAGCCCACCCGACAACTGGAAAATCCTGGGCATGGAGTTTGGTTCGAGAAGGCAGCTCACCACCACCTTCTCAAGGGCAGTTAGGGATGGGCAATAAATACTGGTCCTACCAGTGACACCTTCATCCCCTTAAAGAGTTTTTAAAGATTTCAATATGTTTTACAAATACTGCTTATAACTTGAGTTTTAATACTTTAAGTGCTATTTAAATTCTAAATCTTTTGAAGAAAGCTAAGTGACTTTGTGCCTCTTCAGGCATTTATAATGGATGAATTAATCCAAATTCCCACTACAATACAATACAAAAGCAATAATATCTTATCTACAATACATTATTCTAATAAATTACTCTGAGAATTGGAAGCAGCTGCTCTGTAGAACTACAATATTTAGTTAACTGTTTTTCAGTTTTGGTGATCTTTTCTGCTCCTAAATGAATTATAATACAGTAAAGAAATATCAAAGTAGCTGCATTCTCCACACTCTCCTTAATCTGAATTTTTACTTTGTCTCCAGAGTTATTAAAATGAGCTGTGTGATTATAAGTTGTTTTGGAGAAAGCTGAAAACTCTGAATAATTTGCTTGTATTCACAGGTCCAATCTGTGCCTCTGTAAAGGATGTAGCTATATCCTATGCAATTCTGGCAGGCCCAGACCCCAATTATCCGTATGGTAAGTTTCGTAATTTACTGGAAACATTTATGTATATCTACGGCTGAATAATTGTCAGCATCAATAATGTGATTAGACGAACAGAAAATGAGACAGTTTTACATCTAAGAGAAAAATGTAGTTGGCAGAGTTGTAATAAAATTTTATAGGGATGTGTAAGGGCATTGATTTTCTCTGCATTGTACAGAACGCCAATTTGCTATAGAGGAGTTGATCATTATATCTGCCTGTATTTGAGCCTGTATGAAGGAGGTCATTTGACTAGTGATCTAACCTGCTCTGGCACCACCACCCCAATTTTTGGAGGCTGATAAAAACCCAAGAAAAGATCCAGAGGAAGCTTGATCACTAGCTTGATACGCAGTTTAAATAACCGTTAGTTAACATGATAGGCTCAGAGATCTGGTACTTTACACATTAGAAAAGTGTAAACTTTGAGGAAATTTAATTTAGGTTTTTAAAAAATATTTAAATAAATATACTGCGTCTAGATAGGTTATACAAGCTAAGCAAACTGGGAGGAGCCTGGGAACACAGGTATAACTTGGGAGGGGGTGGGGGGGGATCGGTGGTGGGAGGCAAAGAACTAGATTAAAAACAAAAAAACTGCGGATGCTGGAAATCCAAAACAAAAACAGAATTACCTGGAAAAACTCAGCAGGTCTGGCAGCATCGGCGGAGAAGAAAAGAGTTGACGTTTCGAGTCCTCATGACCCTTCGACAGAACTTGAGTTCGAGTCCAGGAAAGAGCTGAAATATAAGCTGGTTTAAGGTGTGTGTGTGGGGGGCGGAGAGATAGAGAGACAGAGAGGTGGAGGGGGTTGGTGTGGTTGTAGCGACAAACAAGCAGTGATAGAAGCAGAATATCAAAAGATGTCAACAACAATAGTACAATAGAACACATAGGTGTTAAAGATAAAGTTGGTGATATTATCTAAACGAATGTGCTAATTAAGAATGGATGGTAGGGCACTCAAGGTATAGCTCTAGTGGGTTTTTTTTATTTTATATAATGGAAATAGGTGGGAAAAGGAAAATCTTTATAATTTATTGGGAAAAAAAAAGAGAAGGGGGAAACAGAAAGGGGGTGGGGATGGGGGAGGGGACTCACGACCTAAAGTTGTTGAATTCAATATTCAGTCCGGAAGGCTGTAAAGTCCCTAGTCGGAAGATGAGGTGTTGTTCCTCCAGTTTGCGTTGGGCTTCACTGGAACAATGCAGCAAGCCAAGGACAGACATGTGGGCAAGAGAGCAGGGTGGAGTGTTAAAATGGCAAGCGACAGGGAGGTTTGGGTCATTCTTGCGGACAGACCGCAGGTGTTCTGCAAAGCGGTCGCCCAGTTTACGTTTGGTCTCTCCAATGTAGAGGAGACCACATTGGGAGCAACGAATGCAGTAGACTAAGTTGGGGGAAATGCAAGTGAAATGCTGCTTCACTTGAAAGGAGTGTTTGGGTCCTTGGACGGTGAGGAGAGAGGAAGTGAAGGGGCAGGTGTTGCATCTTTTGCGTGGGCAAGGGGTTGTGCCATAGGAGGGGGTTGAGGAGTAGGGGGTGATGGAGGAGTGGACCAGGGTGTCCCGGAGGGAGCGATCCCTACGGAATGCCGATAAGGGGGGTGAAGGGAAGATGTGTTTGGTAGTGGCATCATGCTGGAGTTGGCGGAAATGGCGGAGGATGATCCTTTGAATGCGGAGGCTGGTGGGGTGATAAGTGAGGACAAGGGGGACCCTATCATGTTTCTGGGAGGGAGGAGAAGGAGTGAGGGCGGATGCGCGGGAGATGGGCCGGACACGGTTGAGGGCCCTGTCAACGACCGTGGGTGGAAAACCTCGGTTAAGGAAGAAGGAGGACATGTCAGAGGAACTGTTTTTGAATGTAGCATCATCGGAACAGATGCGACGGAGGCGAAGGAACTGAGAGAATGGGATGGAGTCCTTACAGGAAGTGGGGTGTGAGGAGCTGTAGTCGAGATAGCTGTGGGTGTCGGTGGGTTTGTAATGGATATTGGTGGACAGTCTATCACCAGAGATTGAGACAGAGAGGTCAAGGAAGGGAAGGGAAGTGTCAGAGATGGACCACGTGAAAATGATGGAGGGGTGGAGATTGGAAGCAAAATTAATAAATTTTTCCAAGTCCTGACGAGAGCATGAAGCAGCACCGAAATAATCATCGATGTACCGGAGAAAGAGTTGTGGAAGGGGGCCGGAGTAGGACTGCAACAAGGAATGTTCCACATACCCCATAAAGAGACAGGCATAGCTGGGGCCCATGCGGGTACCCATAGCCACACCTTTTATTTGGAGGAAGTGAGAGGAGTTGAAGGAGAAATTGTTCAGCGTGAGAACAAGTTCAGCCAGACGGAGGAGTGTAGTGGTGGATGGGGATTGTTCGGGCCTCTGTTCGAGGAAGAAGCTAAGGGCCCTCAGACCATCCTGGTGGGGGATGGAGGTGTAGAGGGATTGGACGTCCATGGTGAAGAGGAAGCGGTAGGGGCCAGGGAACTGGAAATTGTTGATGTGGCGTAAGGTGTCAGAGGAATCACGGATGTAGGTGGGAAGGGACTGGACAAGGGGAGAGAGAAGGGAGTCAAGATAACGAGAAATGAGTTCTGTGGGGCAGGAGCAAGCTGAGACGATCGGTCTACCGGGGCAGTTCTGTTTGTGGATTTTGGGTAGGAGATAGAAGCGGGCCGTCCGAGGTTGGGCAACTATCAGGTTGGAAGCTGTGGGAGGGAGATCCCCAGAGGAGATGAGGTCAGTGACAGTCCTGGAAACAATGGCTTGATGTTCAGTGGTGGGGTCATGGTCCAGGGAGAGGTAGGAGGAAGTGTCTGCGAGTTGACGCTCAGCCTCCGCGTGGTAGAGGTCAGTGCGCCAGACAACAACAGCACCACCCTTGTCAGCGGGTTTGATGACAATGTCAGGGTTGGACCTGAGAGAATGGAGTGCAGTAAGTTCAGAGAGAGACAGGTTAGAATGGGTGAGAGGAGCAGAGAAATTGAGACGACTAATGTCGCGCCGACAGTTCTCAATGAAAAGATCGAGAGAAGGTAAGAATCCAGAGGGAGGGGTCCAGGTGGAGGGAGAATATTGAAGATGGGTAAAAGGATCCGTTGAACTGGGAGAGGACTCCTGCCCAAAGAAGTGAGCCCGGAGACGAAGACGGCGGAAGAAGAGTTCAGTATCATGCCGAGCCCGAAATTCATTGAGGTGAGGGCGTAAGGGTATGAAACTAAGTCCTTTGCTGAGCACTGAACGTTCAGCATCGGAGAGGGGAAGGTCAGGGGGTATAGTGAATACACGGCTGGGGTTGGGATTGGAAGATGGGGTGGGGACGGAGGGACAGGCAGGGGTGGAGGGTCCTAGATGGGTGTTGGTGTCGATGAGTTGTTGGAGCTTGCGTTCCTTAGCACTTGAGAGAAAGAGAAAAAGTTTCTTGTTGAGGCGTCGGATGAGCCGAAGGATAAAATGAAACTGGGGGCACGCGCAGCTTTGAAAAAGGGTACGGCGGTGCTGCTGGAGGGAGAGGTCGAGTGTGTTCATATGGCGGCGCATGGCACTGAGAGTGGATTTCAGAATGTGACGGGAACAGCAGTCCGAGAAACGTTTTATGTCCCGGAGATACCTGTAATCCTGGATGGGTTCGAAACATGAGGGGTGGAATTTCAGTTGAAATCCATGTGGGGTAAGTCGGAGACGGAGACAGTCACTGAGAAAGGAGATATGGCTGTGAAAGCGGGTTTTAGTAAACACCTTGTCAAACACTAGGAGAGAAATGGAAAGCAATGAAGGTGAACAAGGCAACAGAGAAATCCGGAAATCTTGTCGCAGAGAGGAACAGAACTTCTTCAAGGAGGTAGGCATTTCTTGAAGAGCAGTGGCAGTCAATTAAACAGAGATAAAAACAAAAAAACTGCGGATGCTGGAAATCCAAAACAAAAACAGAATTACCTGGAAAAACTCAGCAGGTCTGGCAGCATCGGCGGAGAAGAAAAGAAAAGTTCTGTCGAAGGGTCATGAGGACTCGAAACGTCAACTCTTTTCTTCTCCGCCGATGCTGCCAGACCTGCTGAGTTTTTCCAGGTAATTCTGTTTTTGTTTTGGATTTCCAGCATCCGCAGTTTTTTTGTTTTTATCTCTGTGTTTAATTGACTGCCACTGCTCTTCAAGAAATGCCTACCTCCTTGAAGAAGTTCTGTTCCTCTCTGCGACAAGATTTCCGGATTTCTCTGTTGCCTTGTTCACCTTCATTGCTTTCCATTTCTCTCCTAGTGTTTGACAAGGTGTTTACTAAAACCCGCTTTCACAGCCATATCTCCTTTCTCAGTGACTGTCTCCGTCTCCGACTTACCCCACATGGATTTCAACTGAAATTCCACCCCTCATGTTTCGAACCCATCCAGGATTACAGGTATCTCCGGGACATAAAACGTTTCTCGGACTGCTGTTCCCGTCACATTCTGAAATCCACTCTCAGTGCCATGCGCCGCCATATGAACACACTCGACCTCTCCCTCCAGCAGCACCGCCGTACCCTTTTTCAAAGCTGCGCGTGCCCCCAGTTTCATTTTATCCTTCGGCTCATCCGACGCCTCAACAAGAAACTTTTTCTCTTTCTCTCAAGTGCTAAGGAACGCAAGCTCCAACAACTCATCGACACCAACACCCATCTAGGACCCTCCACCCCTGCCTGTCCCTCCGTCCCCACCCCATCTTCCAATCCCAACCCCAGCCGTGTATTCACTATACCCCCTGACCTTCCCCTCTCCGATGCTGAACGTTCAGTGCTCAGCAAAGGACTTAGTTTCATACCCTTACGCCCTCACCTCAATGAATTTCGGGCTCGGCATGATACTGAACTCTTCTTCCGCCGTCTTCGTCTCCGGGCTCACTTCTTTGGGCAGGAGTCCTCTCCCAGTTCAACGGATCCTTTTACCCATCTTCAATATTCTCCCTCCACCTGGACCCCTCCCTCTGGATTCTTACCTTCTCTCGATCTTTTCATTGAGAACTGTCGGCGCGACATTAGTCGTCTCAATTTCTCTGCTCCTCTCACCCATTCTAACCTGTCTCTCTCTGAACTTACTGCACTCCATTCTCTCAGGTCCAACCCTGACATTGTCATCAAACCCGCTGACAAGGGTGGTGCTGTTGTTGTCTGGCGCACTGACCTCTACCACGCGGAGGCTGAGCGTCAACTCGCAGACACTTCCTCCTACCTCTCCCTGGACCATGACCCCACCACTGAACATCAAGCCATTGTTTCCAGGACTGTCACTGACCTCATCTCCTCTGGGGATCTCCCTCCCACAGCTTCCAACCTGATAGTTGCCCAACCTCGGACGGCCCGCTTCTATCTCCTACCCAAAATCCACAAACAGAACTGCCCCGGTAGACCGATCGTCTCAGCTTGCTCCTGCCCCACAGAACTCATTTCTCGTTATCTTGACTCCCTTCTCTCTCCCCTTGTCCAGTCCCTTCCCACCTACATCCGTGATTCCTCTGACACCTTACGCCACATCAACAATTTCCAGTTCCCTGGCCCCTACCGCTTCCTCTTCACCATGGACGTCCAATCCCTCTACACCTCCATCCCCCACCAGGATGGTCTGAGGGCCCTTAGCTTCTTCCTCGAACAGAGGCCCGAACAATCCCCATCCACCACTACACTCCTCCGTCTGGCTGAACTTGTTCTCACGCTGAACAATTTCTCCTTCAACTCCTCTCACTTCCTCCAAATAAAAGGTGTGGCTATGGGTACCCGCATGGGCCCCAGCTATGCCTGTCTCTTTATGGGGTATGTGGAACATTCCTTGTTGCAGTCCTACTCCGGCCCCCTTCCACAACTCTTTCTCCGGTACATCGATGATTATTTCGGTGCTGCTTCATGCTCTCGTCAGGACTTGGAAAAATTTATTAATTTTGCTTCCAATCTCCACCCCTCCATCATTTTCACGTGGTCCATCTCTGACACTTCCCTTCCCTTCCTTGACCTCTCTGTCTCAATCTCTGGTGATAGACTGTCCACCAATATCCATTACAAACCCACCGACACCCACAGCTATCTCGACTACAGCTCCTCACACCCCACTTCCTGTAAGGACTCCATCCCATTCTCTCAGTTCCTTCGCCTCCGTCGCATCTGTTCCGATGATGCTACATTCAAAAACAGTTCCTCTGACATGTCCTCCTTCTTCCTTAACCGAGGTTTTCCACCCACGGTCGTTGACAGGGCCCTCAACCGTGTCCGGCCCATCTCCCGCGCATCCGCCCTCACTCCTTCTCCTCCCTCCCAGAAACATGATAGGGTCCCCCTTGTCCTCACTTATCACCCCACCAGCCTCCGCATTCAAAGGATCATCCTCCGCCATTTCCGCCAACTCCAGCATGATGCCACTACCAAACACATCTTCCCTTCACCCCCCTTATCGGCATTCCGTAGGGATCGCTCCCTCCGGGACACCCTGGTCCACTCCTCCATCACCCCCTACTCCTCAACCCCCTCCTATGGCACAACCCCTTGCCCACGCAAAAGATGCAACACCTGCCCCTTCACTTCCTCTCTCCTCACCGTCCAAGGACCCAAACACTCCTTTCAAGTGAAGCAGCATTTCACTTGCATTTCCCCCAACTTAGTCTACTGCATTCGTTGCTCCCAATGTGGTCTCCTCTACATTGGAGAGACCAAACGTAAACTGGGCGACCGCTTTGCAGAACACCTGCGGTCTGTCCGCAAGAATGACCCAAACCTCCCTGTCGCTTGCCATTTTAACACTCCACCCTGCTCTCTTGCCCACATGTCTGTCCTTGGCTTGCTGCATTGTTCCAGTGAAGCCCAACGCAAACTGGAGGAACAACACCTCATCTTCCGACTAGGGACTTTACAGCCTTCCGGACTGAATATTGAATTCAACAACTTTAGGTCGTGAGTCCCCTCCCCCATCCCCACCCCCTTTCTGTTTCCCCCTTCTCTTTTTTTTTCCCAATAAATTATAAAGATTTTCCTTTTCCCACCTATTTCCATTATATAAAATAAAAAAAACCCACTAGAGCTATACCTTGAGTGCCCTACCATCCATTCTTAATTAGCACATTCGTTTAGATAATATCACCAACTTTATCTTTAACACCTATGTGTTCTATTGTACTATTGTTGTTGACATCTTTTGATATTCTGCTTCTATCACTGCTTGTTTGTCGCTACAACCACACCAACCCCCTCCACCTCTCTGTCTCTCTATCTCTCCGCCCCCCACACACACACCTTAAACCAGCTTATATTTCAGCTCTTTCCTGGACTCGAACTCAAGTTCTGTCGAAGGGTCATGAGGACTCGAAACGTCAACTCTTTTCTTCTCCGCCGATGCTGCCAGACCTGCTGAGTTTTTCCAAAGAACTAGATTAGATGTTTGTATGTTCTTACGTTAATAAATTACCAACCTCTGGAATGCTTTGCTGGCACATATAGTGAGTGCAGATTTGCTGCAAGCATTCAAAAGGGAACCTAATATGTGGCCTACATAACTGCATGTAGAAGGTAGGTTTGTATCCCTCAGTTACCATTGTTTCTGGGAACCTGGTTGTCTGCCTTTGGCAGTTGAAGAAGAATTTTCCAGAAACTTTTCTGAAATTAGACTAAGGGTGGGATTTTCCCCTCAGTCCACTAAGTGCAGCAGCATTTTACCCACCCGGAAACATGCCAGATCGTGGGCCTCTTGATTCGCCAGCCCCACCATGAGCTCACCGCTTCCTCACTCCGGGTGCCATATTTAAACAGCATCCATGCACAGCTTTTTTAATGTCTACAACCCAGGACTGCTCTGCGGAAGACGTCTCCCAAAGGGAAGAAGCATGCTGTTGCAAAATTCAGTGACGCCTCCCCGGAATGCCTGTTGGACATAGTCGAGGCTCATTGCAATGTCCTTTACCCCCAATAATGGCCAAAGGCTGTCCACCAACCTCACCACTCCAACTTGGCAGGAGTTGGCAGCAGTGGTCAGTGCCAACACAGCACATACAAGGTCAGCCACCTAGTGCAGAAAGAGGATGAATAGTTTTATCCGTGCCACCAGGATAAGTTAACCACTTGCAACTCACACACTCACCAGCCCATCACACCTTCACTGGTATCTCACATGCTGCCAGCTCAAGGAGCATCACCACTCACTCTCTCACATACAACTTCACATCTCCATCTGGGTTCATCTCCTCTGGAGCTTGCGTCCTCATCCCATCCATGGCTCCATCCAAACACGCCAGGCATCCTTATCATCTGAGTCTGAAGAGTCAGACGGACTCGAAAGATTAGCTCTGTTTCTCTCCCCACAGATGCTGTCAGACCTGAGTTTATCCAGCATTTTCTGTTTTTATTTCAGATTTCCAGCATCCGCAGTATTTTTCTGTTATCCTTATCATTCTGCCCTGCCATGCGTCCTGCTCATGCTCTCCGTCTTTATGCAGGACAAGCTCGTACACAATTGCAGGAAGATGTCCCAGACCCAGGGTGGAATGCCAGAACTCAAGGTCCTCACTGTCTTTGAGAACAGAGCCATCGAGCTGGCTGGAGAGAACATGGACTATGCCTGCAGCGACGGTGAGGTCGGCAGTGCACACTCATCCCTCAGACAACCATACTGTGAGTGCATTTTCCTGTTTTACAGCTGCCTGCCATGCACTAATTATGTCTACTTTCTTTCTTAGGCACTTCTTAAACCGCCTGAGGCCCTCAACCAGCCAGGCTTTTAGCTCGAGCCCCGATGACACCTCAGATGAGGATCCTAAAAAAAGCGCTATTGAAGACCCATCACAGTGCTCACCCACACCCTCCAGCAATGCAGAGACACACACCTCAGTGGGACCAGTTTTACAGCCGCCTCAGGGTCACAATCTGGTGAACTCAGCACACAATCTGGACCGCAGCAGGAGGAGGTAGCGATGTCTGAGGTCGCCAGTACACCGAGGACTGCTGGAGGCCAGGAATCTGCTGAGTCGGAGATAGATGATGAGCTCTGAACTCGGTCCTAAATCAGTTGGTGGAGCTGTAGTGACAATCATGGGAATATCAGGAAGGGATGTCTGGTGCATTCCTCAGATTGCTGTGGACAATGGAGGAGTCCATTCGTCTTCAGTCAGAAGTGATAGCTCCAGCGTGCCGATGCACCGAGATCAACACTGGCATAATGGCAGCTGCCATGGAGACCTTGATCCAGGTCATCAGTCCTGCGCTGCTGCAGGGGCAGCACTCCATCGCTGTAGCCATTGGTGGCATCCATCAGTGGCTATGTGAGAGGGGGGCAGGGCATCTAGATCTTACTCCAATTGCCCCTGCTCCTGAAGGAATTAACCAGGGGTCCTCGGGCACCTATAGGGAGGAGGACCAGCAGCTGGACACCCAGGGGCTATCTGCCCAGGTGACTCCGGGACTGCCCAGCTGTTCCCAATCCCCTCTTCCTGTAAGCCCATCACCTCCAACTGCATGGGCCGAAGAGGGTGCATCCGCCCCACAGCAGGACACCCAAAGCAGGCTGGGGTCCTCAGGGTCTCAGCCCTCCAGACGACGTTCGCCAAACAACAGGGTGTAGCAGCCAGCAGGCTGCCTCCACCTCCGCTGTGGATGTCAGGGATGCACCCAGATGTAGCGGTAGGGTTAGGAAAATTTTTAAAATTTAGGAGCAAAACGGTGACATGAGTGTTCACAATGTGAATATAATGTTCACAAATGTAAATAGGGTTACACCCATCTCACATCTCTTCTTGTGTGTGCCTCTATTTTATGATGAACTGTGTTGTTGTCGATCACTAGTGATACCGTGGTCCCTCCCCCCACTTAGCGCAGATGTCGCAATCATGGGCCTCTTGTCTATGTCGTGCACTTCCATATGACCACAGTGTATGCCCCTTTTTCAGGTCATTCTCGACATCAGTGATGCCTTGACCTTACTGTTAAGTGTGCTTGTGGAAGGAACTTCATTCACATACTTTGCAGGGTCATGTCATGTTTATTCTTGGTTGTGTAAGATTGAGGCAGAGGTGTTCTCCTATCTCCTCTGCATTCTTGAAAGATGAAGATGTAGTGTACAACGAGAGAGGTGTTTATGCATGGATAAGGGTCATAAATCATGCAACTCCATGTGCTCTCTGTCATCTGGCAGGGTTTTAATGCTATGAACCCAGACTCTGAGCTTGCGTGCGCTGCTGTCTGCTAACCATGTTTCTGACTAACAGTGTATATCTGCTAAGCTCAGTAATAAATGGGAGCACCTTGCCATTTCAAGGTGCCGAAGCTCTGCCCTTTTCAGCCACATTATTGTCCAGGTACTTGAACCTTTAACCTTGAGCGTTTCCCAATTGTCTGTATTGCTGCCATAGGACTCTCGTCACAATGTTGGGATGCAGCACTGTGCACCCAATCACCTAAACGCTCACTGAGATGAGTGTTTGCAAATGGTGATATTTGGCAGTCAATAGAGCCTTTGAACATGCTCTTGAAGCGCATACGGTAGCATTAGATAATGTTGAGGGGAGCATGGGATGTACTGAAGCTGAAGTGTGCTCTTTATTAGCAATGTCTGAGCATTTTGGAGTTCGCAAGGGTCAGGGTTGACCATGAGGGCGCAATGTATATCTTAAAGAGGAGGCATTTTAATGTCTGGCACAAAAGTCGTTGAATGTCATCATCCTCAGGTGGTCCACATGCAGAGTAAGATGAGGATAAAAGCAGGCCAACATCCCTAACTGAAAATGTAGGATGTTAATGTGATAGAGAAAAAGGTGACACAGAGGATTGAGTCATCTCAGAATAGAAGCACACCTGCGGAACATCCTCGGCTGCCTTGGCCCAAGTGTCACATATCAGCTTCACCATCGAGGTTACACAGAATGCATTGTCCCATTGCTGGAGATGGATCTCCTTAAGGAGCTTTGTCAGACTGAAGGCAGACAGCTACGAACCCACTGAGGATGTGGAACAGCTCCTGGCTCTTGTAGGCTGATGTTGTTACTGGGATGCTAGAGATACGCTTGAAGAGGCAGCACTTTCTGACGTCTGATGCTGGGACTCCTCCTCCAGTTAGCACCTCATCTCAGCACGGACACATGCTCCCGAGGCTTCTTCATCCTTCAAAGGATCAGGACATTGTGAGCCTGATGTGTAACTATTCACTCTCATATTGAAGTGCAATGTTGAAATGAGAGGAATAGTAACGCTGGTGTTAATGTTGGCCCATGATGAAGGGCACTTGTCTGAGAGGGTACTCATTGCAACTTGTCATCCTCCTGATGAAATCTGGTAGCTGTGGGGGCCTCACATGCATGCCTGCTTCATTTGGCCTGTGCTTTGGCCTCTTCCCCTGCAGCTTCAACTTCCTTGAAATCAATGCCCTCATTCCCTTCGATGTCCTCCTCATCAGAGGAGATGTGCAGCTCCTCCATGTCGGCATCTGGCAAGTCCTTCCCCCCTTCGCAGCACCAGGTTGTGCAGCACACAGCAACTCACAATGATCCTCTGGGGAATGTACTGGAGTACTCTGCCACATCTGTCCAGGCATCGTAATTGCATCTTTAAGATGCCTACGGTGTGCTCCACCAACGCTCAGATAGCGGCATGAGTTTCGTTGTGTCTTCTCTCTGCGTGAGTCTGAGGCCACTGCACAGGTGTCATCAGCTACCCCTTGCGGGTACCCTTAGTCACCGAGGAGCCAGCCCTGGATCCCTTGAAGATGTCTGGGATCTGTGATCTACTCAAGTTGTATGAATCATGGACACTTTCTGGGTATCTGGCACAAACCTGCATGATAAGTTTCTTAAAGTCATAGACCAGCTTTTCGTGGAGTGAGTGGTAGCCTTTCCAGTTTGTGTATTAAAATGCCTGTTGCCAGGGAGCTTTTATAGCCACGAGTGCAGTCGATGACACCCTGCACCTGTGGGAATCCAGAAATCTCAGAAAAGCGCAGGTTTCTGGCATCCTGGCTTGCTTGATGACCTAATTGTGGGCGCAAAAAGGACCTCATGCATGTATCTATGAGTGGACGCTTGAGAGATCCCCAGTGGAGCCCTGGAAGTAGCCGCTGGCGTAGAAGTTGAGTGCGGCTATTACTTTCAGAGCCACTGGCAATGGATGCCCTGCCAGTCCCCATCATGCCAATTCCTGGAGAATGTGGCAAACGTGAGTCACCATTTCCCTGGATATGTAGAGACGTCGGTGACACAGTTTTGTGTTCATCTGCAGAAATGAGAGTTTTGTACACCCTTGGTCTTGTGTCTGGAGGGGCCCTGTTCTCCCTTGGTCCTGAGGGTTTTGTTCCTCACCGTGGTGAGTCAGAAGCCTCCATTGCAATCTTCCCTTTCTTCTTCTCTCCTGCCAATATGCGATTATGTAGCCAGCAATAAATCCAGGCTCCACCTTCCTGGTGGTCTCCTCTCTGCAGTATCAATGAGAAACAGACAAGAGTCAGCGTTAGCCTCCACAGGTCCTCTCTCTCTCAATAACTCATCAGTGAATGTGGATTGCAAGGCTTTGTTTCCGTGTCAGTAACTACTCACCCCTGAAATAATGATCAGCACGGGATGCATTTCGAGATGCCCCTTCCGTCTGGCTTTACATGACTGACTGCTATGAGATTGTTTTGGCCAGGCACTTGGTTGTGTTGTTTTCAGGCCCAGGCGCTGGGATCCTCATTCACTGCGCTCTAAAATTGTACTCTTTGGAATAAATATGAGGGGAAATGTTTAGTCAGGAAATGAGATTATTTGAAGGGGGTCCGAGGCTTCTTTTCTGTGAACCTGCCAGCACAAGAATTCTAACACATATCTGAAGCTTGTCCAGTCACCCAGTTGCTCTGGAGTTCATTTTTGCTCTGGGGAAGTTCCACACTGTGAACAAGGAGATTGATTAGTGCCACTTTGCGGGATTAGTCTCGCCTGTATACGCATCATTGCTTCACTTTCCTGATTCCCTGCATTGTCATTGAAGGGCTCCTAACATGTCTTAGCTGTGCATCTCTCCTCATTTGGGATTACACAGTTCAGTTGGGTGCCCCTTTAATCAGCCCCCCTGCCCTCCAATCTGCCCTCAGAGCTCTCACCAGCAGAGCTTCTCTTCATTTTAATTTTGTACTGCGCCATCGCTGCAGGTTGGAAGATGGCAGTGCAGAGTTCTTACCGCCAGACTATTTCGGAACCTCCCCGTGTGTGTGTGGAAACCCCTCCTGTCATCCCGGGGGAGCTTAATATTCAGTTTCCCTCCCACTAAGAGCTCTCAATCCTCTCCTTGTATTCCTTGATCCCATCGTGATTGTGGTGGATATCTGTTTGTTAGCTCCTGAATATTTTGAGGTGGATGTGTCTATGCCCTAGTGGATCTCGCCTCTCCCCATCTTGAGGCCACTTGCATAGTTAAACATATACCCACCCCCACACCTTCAGATACCCTCACAATGCCTTTTCCCCATTTGTAGGCAGCAGATGCATCCCTTGACTGTGTGCCACCTGATACCAGAAACCCATGGACTGAGGCACATGATGTTACAACCATGCCCTGTGCACAACTGAGACTGAACTGGAACAAGGACAGTCTTTACAAGGTCACCAAAGTAAACTGAGGCATTTATTCACTCAGTGATTCTCCCATTCTGGCCCCAAGTGGCTTACGTCATTCTGTAACATACTCTGTCCCCATCCTGGAGCTGAGAATGATAACCCTCTGCATCCTCTCCCCCATTCATGTGTCTAAGTGCAACCTTTCCCACTTTTGCCCCCCAAGTGGAGCCCTTAACCTGTAGCCCCTTCTCATGCCTCAGGCCAGTTTCCCCCCTTCCCTGGTGGGGCCCTAACCCTGCAGCCCATTAAAAGCCATCCCCGCCTTACTGCTGGTCTGGCAGGTAGAGACTTGGTTTGTGACAGCCCCCTGAAAGCGATGTGGTGTTACCTGCGAAGCCTGTCGCTGATTATTGTGAGAATTGCGTGATGCAAGGTGGGCAAACGAGCCTCGAAGTCACGAGTAAATTGCAGGTTGCCAGGTCCATGTCGCTTATATACCATTGTGAAACACATCATTATAATTGCACACCGACGTGCCCTAATGATCCACCGTGGGGGTTGATTCTAGCGAGAAGTCCTTTTCATGATATGTAAATTTACTGAAAAGACGTTCCCGTCATGGCATGTCAGGAAACATGGTCCACTATTGGAGGCTGCAGCGCACAATCGCGAACTGGTTTCACAACAACGTGAAATTGATTTCCGGTTGTCTTGTGATATTTTCCGCTCTTGCACGCCATGATGCCAGCTGTGGGCGGGAGCAGAAAATCCCTGCCTAAGGGGCTTTTTTTTTTTGCCTGTTGAAGGAGCGATTGGGTGAGGAGTATGTAGAAGTAGCACCATTGCAGTATAGAACAGGCTCAATGAACCAGCTGGTCATTAGCTGTTGTTTGTTTCTATATGTTATTAATTTAGTGCAACCCTTGCAATATTCTGTAGATTTTTTTCTGTTGTTTTTTCAAACCTGTGGTTTAATAAACATTTTGTAAAACAGGTTATACCTCTTGCATTGCCAACTTGCTGACGGGGGAATTGAGGCATTTTGCATGAATGTTTTGAAGCCAGAGGAGTTCATGAAGGCTCATTTACCCAGTACAATATGTATTGCTGCAGAGTGAGCAATTCAGAGGGGCAATCATCCTTGAATTGTTGCCTACACTTGACAGTGGTCTTGGAACTGCTTATCCATCTGTTTTCTTGGCTGCAGATAATGCAAGGTGAAGGATGATAGTTGACAAAATAAAGGGATTCATACCCTCAAAAAGATTACAAATGAAACCTGTGTCCTCTACCTTCCCTTCCAGCCTCAGTGAACACTCTCTTGAGTGGAGTCACCTTTGTGCCTCAGCCTTTTTTCCCTGCTAGCTTAACTGAATGTTTGTTTTAGACTTTATTGCTTTTTATCGAGCATGTGAATTTGGTTTTTAAAATACTATAAATAATGGTACTACAGATTTACAAGATGCGGACGTTTGATATTTTGAAAGTCTCTGGCAATGCAATAGAATGCTCAGATCTGTGGGAATGATCTGTGGGAAAAGCCCTGTACATGATTTCCCACATGTAAAAGTGAAAGTGACATTGTTAAATTTCTCATAATAATTACACACTTACAACAAGAAACATTATGAAAATCGCCTAAATCTATTTGTAGAGAAGTTACTATTTTAAAAATAAGTCCAGTGTTCTCATAATGCTTTGTTTCACCTGCCAGGTCTGGATATAAATGCAACTTTCAGATCAATAACAACATATTTAATCCACTTCATGGTCAAGCCCTCCCAGAGCAGGTCTAATTTAGATTGGTGACACGTTGCTGTTCTTTCAGGTCTGCAACAACCTCCATTAAACTTCAACAATATTGGAAATCCTGATCTGAAGAACATAAAAATTGGGATAGACTGGAAGTTCTTCAAGGTAAAGCCCAGCCTATTCTGTTGGCAGAATAAAATTGTATGGAAATGGGTGCAGGGTGCAGCAGTAGTGTGGCAGGGCAAAACTTTCACCTACCCCTTTAGCCTGTTAGTGATTCCCCTCCAAAAATTTGCAGGATGTGGCCTTGTAAATATTTGTAAATGTTTCCCCTGCTTGAGAGAGTGAAACAGAGGCACTCAACCTGATAAAAGTGGTAGTGATTGGAGTAGTTCCCTTCAAGTAACTGAAGAAAAAAGATTGCAATTTTTATAATTCTGAAAGTGCGGCCATGGTTGGGCAGGGGGGTTGGGGGAGCAGTACTAAGAATTTAATGGTTAATTTAGCTTTTATTGCTGCATTTTGGGGTCTTCAAGGCACAGAATAGAACCTGTGTACACTTTTGGCCAATTTAGGTACTGTTGGGCTAATGGGATAGTAGACTGGGCAGAATTCCCAGGTTTGTCCCAGACATGTCTTCTAGTGGCACATGGTGGATAAATTGTCTCCGTCCCTCAATCAATATCCAAGGTATGAACCCTGTGGGTCTGAGTTCTACCACAGTTTGCAGCTTGCCACGCTAACCGGAATTAAGCTGCAGTTCTTCTCTTTCCAGCCCCTGAATCATTGGGACCTAAATGTTTGCATCATCCCTATATCCAGATTCCTGCTTTCCTATGATTATGATTGTGGTTTTGCATCTTGCAAATCTATTCTGTTTTTAATTTCCTCTTTGACTTGAATTTTAACAGGATTGTGATAGTGAAATTTTGGACATCTGTCAGAAAGGTAAGGATACATGGATACCTGAAAATTTCCTATCTAAATGTATTATTCTGTACGATGAGGCTGAAAATCTGCAGCAGAGCATCTACCCTCTATCAGGTCATCCTGGACCTCAGTAGATTGGAAGAATTTTAGATTATAATATTAAGCTGATCTCCCACCTTATCTCCCTTCTTCACCCCCATGAGAAGCTAGCACAGAGAATTGTAGATACAGCCCACAGTTTCTATTCATTTAGTTTAATGGACTGAAAATCATAACCTGTACCTGTGAGATTTCCTGATGGATGGTCCTGGAAGGCAAAGCTGACAGCGAGGAGTAAAGCAGTGGAGAATTTACTCCACTAATTTAGGAGCCACTTCAGGGTCAGATTCTGGGAAACTAAGATATTCCCAATGAATTTGAAAGCTGTGTAAATGCAAACTTTTTAGTCCAGCATTGGTGCGTTAGTAATACATTCTTACACCAATGGTTTCCTACATGGTAAGTTCTCATTCTCAGCCATTCACAACCCAGCAAGAAGAAGGGAAGAAACAATATTTCTCTGACATACTGCTTAACAGATCAATCAAATTCTGTTAGCAGATATGACAAAAGCAAGTCACCTGCTCTGTACAGATTGATGTATGGCCTTGGGAGACTGGCGAGAAAATAAAATGAATTGAAGAGGTTAAATTAGGAGCATTAAAAATTGCCTGTTTGAGTAAATTGTTTATTATACAAAAGAATAACATATTAGTATTTATTAATAATAAAAAAATCAGTAGCTCAAACAGATGCATCAACCTAAAATGTGATTCATGACATGTCAACTGGGCTGCTGTTTGGGTACTTTCCAGCAAAGCTGCATCCATGTAAAGGGAAAGGGTTTGGAAAAACCCCCTCAATTCTGATGCTCAGTACAAGAGGCCTCACACCAGGTATTATCCCATTGTCTTTTACAGAAAATAAAACTGAAGTTTTAAAAGGGGAACTAAAGTAGAAAATTCAAGTTTAACTATTTCAGTGTTTTCAGAATCAATATTGTTATTTTTATCATTCTTATATAGCGGTGCAGTATCTAAAAGGTCTCGGTGCAACACTGGTGGACCTGCACATCCCAGAGCTGGAGGAGGCACAAGTTTCTCATGTTATCTGCATTCTGAGTGAGATACGACAGTCCTTACACATGGATTTTAATAATCACTACAACAAGATGGTAAGAAAACAATTGGATTCAGTTGAAAACACCAAGCTAAATGCTTAAGTTTAATGGAAAGATAGCCTTAATTTCTTAATTCAAGCTACTGATTAATTCACCTGACTTAATGATGATTTGGCGATTTAAACAATAAGGGGGACTTCCTGTGTTTTGATGCTCATCCTGAATTTCAAAAATGGATTGGAAGTTCCAGTTATACATTTTTTTTTATAATAACTCTTGACAGTCTGTCTTGTACAACAGAATTAACTGCCTAACACTTGCCAACCCTGAAGCAGAGCAGAGAATTCCTTATATGTGTTGGCAACATGCGGTTATGAAGATCTGGTTGCCTTTAAAAATGTTTCTACTGGTCACAAAACTGCAGAATTTTTAAAAAACTGTTCAAAATAGGATAGCTGACAGGCAAAATGACAGATGATAACTTTATTTTTTTAAAACTTCACTCCCTGCCTGAGAGTTTGTGTTTCTTCCTGGTAGCTTTGATACTTGTCACATTGGAAGTTGCATGTATAAATTTAGACATTGTCACTATATATTAGAACACCAACATGGTATGAGTTCTTGGAGCTCACTGTGAAGCAAATAACCTTTTTATTAAACTATATTATCAATAGTATATTTTCTTTCACAGAATCTAGAAACTCAAGCAACTTTAGCTCTTGCTTCTAAGTTCACAGCACTTGATTACATACAGGTATGTCACCATTTATAGATATGATTCTTTCTTACTTTCCATTAAGTGGTAGTTGTGAATATACTGTTATTGCTGGTCGTTTGACTGAGAGAGGTACATTTGCAGCAAAGAGAGCGGCTGTAACACCAGAAAATGATGTGTGTGGAAGTAGTAGAGTGCCTAATCCTACATCGGATCAAACAAGAAGAAGAGAAACATAGGACTTAGGAGCAGGAGTAGGCCATTCAGCCATTCAAGCTTCAATAAGATCATGTCTGGATGAGTTGTGGTCTCAACACCACTTACCCGTCCATAACCCTTGACTCTCTTGTCTATCAAAAATCTATCTAACTCTGCCTTGAAAATATTCAATGACCCAGCCTCCATTGCTTTCTGGGGAAGAGAATTCCACACACTAATAATCCTCTGAGAGAAAAAAAAACTTTTTCCTCCTCTCCATCTTAAAGCAGTAGACCTCATACTTAACTGTGTCCCTTCGTTCTAGTCTCCCCACAAAGGGAAACATCCTCCTGGTATCCACCCTGTCAGGTCGCCTCAGGGTCTTTTGGCCTGAATTTTACATTCCGCCCAACCCGAACGCATGTCCAATTGTTCGAAATTACATCGGGTCTGCGTCCCAACATCATTGCAATATTGAGGTCAGTGGGCACGTGCAGGAGTCAGAACTGTGCCCGCTAACAATTAAAGAGCCAGTTAAGGCCATTAAAAAGCCAACTGACCGAGATTTTACATTGCCCGTGCAATTTTGCGCTCGACACACAGGCAAAATGGGCAGGCAGGTAGCACTTTTATATCATCCAAGGGTGGGATAAAAGACCCCTGGAGCATTTTATTTGTGATTGTGCAGCTGTCACGTTCCTGAGTTTTGCCAGAATTTCCTTTTGATTGCCTGAGCTTTCCAAGCTGCTTCACCTATAAATTTGTGCCAAAGTTCTAACAAAATAGATCAGTCTGTACAAACCATGGGAACATTGACATTTACAAAAGATATCGGCCTTGGAAACCCATGGCCATTTGGCATATTGTCACTGTAATTATGTTGGAGAGGCGGGGGGTGTTGAGCTGAGAGTAGGGGCTTTCTGAATGTCAGAATCCCTATAATCCAGGCCTTCATTATGACGTAGCATACAGATACTGCAGGTTTGTCATCAGAGGTGTTCCAGTTGACCCAGGAGTAGATATGGAATATGACCAGATCTCTACTTAATTAAAAACGTTTTTTAAAAAGGATTCTCCTACAAAAAGGAACAACCACATTTCATTTGCAGACCTCAGTACCCCTTGCCTCATTTCACCCCCAAATTAGCTCTAGCTGTGTCACCTCAGCCAGGCAGTAGAGATGCTGCAATAGCAGCTAGACCAGATGCACCCTTGATAGCATGGGTGTCTACCATGTTGGAGCATTCTGCTCTCTGGAGTTCGGTAGGTTATGGGTTCAAGTCCCACTCCAGAGAGTTGAGCACGTGCGCTTACATTCCAGCGCAATCCTGAGACAATGCTACACTGTCTGTGGTGCCAGTGTTCAGGTGAGATGTTAATCTGCAACCATGTTTACCCTCTCCGATGGCTGTGAAAGATCCAACATTGCTGTCTGTGGGAGCTTGATGTGTGCAAATTGGCTGGCTGGCACATTACACACGAACATAATATATGAACAAAGAGCAGGAGTAGGCCGTTCGGCCTGCTCCACCATTTAATAAGATCATGGCTGATCTGATAGTAACCTCAAATCTGCATCCAACCCACCCCTGATAACCTATCACCCCCTTGCTTACCAAGAGCAGGATCTTTAGGTCGGCGAATGGGGGCGGGGCCCGCTCACCGACGCGGGATGATGTTGGGCGGAATTCCCAACATCACCCTGCGTCATTTCCATTTTCAAGTCAGCGGGGGCGCAGCTGAATCAGCAGTGTGCCCGCCGACCTGTCAATGGCCTATTGAGGCCATTAATAAAACAATTTAGGTAATTGACAGGGCTGCCCGTCCAACCTTAGGGTTGGCAGGCAGGCCAGGAGCCCTGGTGGGCTTAAAAAGCATGAAACCTCATTCACAGGCAGGATGAGGGTTCATGAGGGTTTTTAACTATTTCATAAAGATTTGAGTTAAAGTGATGGACATGTCCCAACTCATGACAGGGGCAGAATTCTTACCTCGATGGGCAGCCGAACCCTGCTGCCGAAATGGGGCCTGCCGCCATTTTGAGTGGACGGGCCGATTAAGGCTGTGCACTTCCTGTGCAGGGGGTGGAAGGAATCCCCATCTGTCAAAGTGCGCTCTTTCATGCATGCACACAAAAGAACGCACAGCTCTCTGAGGCAAAGTCCTGCCTCAGGGAGATTCGTGAGAGGTAAGTAAACTCTAAAAATAGATAAATATTAAAATTATTAACATGTCACACGAGATGGGATGTGTTAATAATAAATACGTAAAATTTATTAAATTTTTAAAAAACGGACATGAAACTTCATCCCGCAGTGGATGAAGTTTCATTAATAATCTGCAGCCCACTGGGGCTCCTGGCCTGCCCGCCAGCCTTAAGGTTGGCCGGGCAGGGTGTTTAATAAGGTTAATTTGCCTGTCAATGGCCTTATTCGGCCAAGGACAGATCGGCGGACAGACAGCTGATTTCGCTGTCCGCCCACCTTCATGAATATTTAAAGGGACCAGGATGACGTTGGGGTTCCTCCCGACGACATCCTGTGTCGTTTTCCCCTCGGCGAGCAGGCCGTGCCCCAAATTGCCAAGGGGAAAATCCTGGCTGGTGTCATATGAGGGGATATGTCAGGGAAATTTTTTAAACATTTACCTTAAAGGTTTTAATTCTGAGCCAATCTCCCTGAGGCAGCACTTAGCCTCAGGGAGATCAGTGTGCTGCGCGTGAAAGAGCACACTCCCGCCTAAGGGAATCCCCTCCCACCCACATGGGAGCGCTCAGTGCTTCCTGGCAGACATCATGCAGGGTGGGCTTTAATTGACCCGCCCACTTAAAATGGCTGCACGCCCCTAACCTGGGGCGCCGACTGGAGGCGCGCCTGCCTATGCCCGCCCCCGCACTCCCCTACCACCACCCCCCCCCCCACCCAGCCCCCAATTTTGGGATTTTTCCCCAAGGATCTATCCAGCTCTGCCTTAAAAATATTCAAAGACTCTGCTTCCACTGCCTTTTCAGGACCTCTGAGAGCAAAAAATTCACCTCATCTCTGTTTTAAATGGGTGACCCGTTATTTTTAAACATTCTCCATATTATAGCAGTGACCACATTTCAGAAAGCAGTGAAGCACTCTGGGATGTCCTGAAGTCATGAGAGGTGCTGGAGAAATGCTTATTTATTATTTTTCTTTCTTCACTGATTTAAGTAGATGAATGGAATATCCTCTGCAACTCTTTCCCCCTTCCTCCTAACCACAGCTTGCTCGCTGCTGCCACAAAGTTTAGTTGGATCAGGGGAAGTAGCTGGGCATGACCTGTAGATTTTCAAGGCATATTTCAGAGCTACAATGTACATATATATTGAGTCAGTGAAGAATTTAGTCAGGATCAGTTAGTTCATAGCTGAAAAGCCGCAGTATTAACACCAAATTTGTTTCCATGTTGTAGACCTATCTGTTTTTCCACTGGAAATTGAATTGAAGTTACCAAAGTCATGGGGGATACCATTGGACCCGGCACCCAACTCGTTCCCATCCCTGCCCGCACTGTCAGGCTAACTGAAAGACATGTTTCTTACAGACGGGCCTTAATTGGGCACCCAGCATGAAATAGCATTGAGAACACTATCTCATCTGGGGGTGGATTCTACATCTGCTTCTGGGCCCGCTGACTTTGCACACATGCGAAACGTGAAATTCGGGCCTATATGTTTCAATATGATCATCTCTCTGCTTTTCAGGGAGGATTTGAGATTTGGTGAAAGGATAACAAGGGGTGTTCTGTTTACATCATACCCAACATATTTCATTTATCTTGCTCTGCAACTTTCTGATGTGTATCTTCCCCTTATGTAAAAGACAGGCTTTTAAAATGCCAACTAATTCTTCTTGCGCTTCTGCACAGGCTAATCGTCAGCGATCGCGAGCTATGCACTTCCTGAAAGAAATCTTCAATGATGTGCAATGCATCATCACACCAGGTAAGACTATATTTTTGTCCAATGCAGTGTCAAACTAATATATTAAATAAAGTATACACATCATTTTAATATGGATTCCCTAATCCAAGAATATCCAAAACTTTTTGTCTTCATGGGCTGCTGCAGCACAAGTAAAGTGTTTCAGTTAATTTGGGTATGTTTTAAGGTGTCATTATTACCAACAGGTCTTAGTGTTCTGACTTCGGACTTATCAACCAATGAGCTAACAGCGGGAAGAACCTCCTTTCCAACCAGACTTAATAAAAATAGTTTATATAATAATATATTTTACAATTTTCACAAGTTAAGTGGACAATACCTGTAGCAACCAATACTATATCACATTGGTAAGCAATTTACTTCATATGTCTCTTAGTCTAGGGCCTGACATGATATTGTTCTCTGGGGAAACAAAAAACTGCAACCAATCTTGGGAAATTTATAAGTACCAATTTGCGTTGTTATTGCACATTGTACACTGAGATAGATATAAAGAGCACAACGGAGGACTTCCATCCTGATTTTAAAAACGAGACTGAAACAAGGCATGATTTGGATGATTCCCATTGCATTTGCCATGTTTTTCACCAAATTTCAGATGTCAGTAGAGAGAATTCATAGATATTGGATCTAGATTTTTCTATAGTGATTTTGCCTGGGATATTATAAGAAGCTATTATCTTTGAATTCAAGAATCAATTTGAAATTATCTGGAAGAAGCTGCTCCATCTACAATGATGGAGAAAAAGGCAAAATGTTATATCACTGGCTTCAAAAGAGCTTATGAAATGGAATCATTCAGTTTGAAACGCCTATCAGGAAAACCGGTTTGAAGCTTCCAAAAGATGGCTTGGATTAGGGAAGACTCTCACAGAAGTTTAAAAAAAAGTTATTTGCAAAAGCTAAAATGATGTTTGTTGTGATATCTTGCCATTTCCAGTGACTGGAATGAGGTCCTATGGAGGCATAATATAGAAACATAGAAAATAGGAGCAGGAGTAGGCCATTCGGCCCTTCAAGCCTGCTTCACCATTCATCAAGATCATGGCTGATCATCCAACTCAATAGCCTGCTCCCACTTTCTCCCCATATCCTTTGATCTCTTTTGCCCCAAGAGCTATATCTAACTCTTCCTTGAAAATATACAATGTTTTGGCCTCAACTACTTTCTGTGGTAGCGAATTCCACAGGCTCATCACTCTCTGGGTAAAGAAATTTCTCACTCTCCTCACTGCCTGCCTTTCAGAAAAAGACCCGTTTATTCCTACTCTTTGTTTCCTATCTGCCAACCAGTTTTTTATCCATCTTAGTCCACTACCTCCAATCCCAAGCGCTTTAATTTTACACGCTAATCTCTTATGTGGGACTTTGTCGAAAACCTTATGAAAGTCCAATTAACCACATCCACTGGCTCCCCCTCATCAACTCTACTAGTTACATCCTCATAGAAATCCACGAACCTTAAACAACCAAATTATGCCTGGTATTTTTATTATTTTGCACATCTTCTGCAATCACAACAACAACAAAATTAAATGTACTAAGCACTTCACAGGAACATTATGAAATAAAGCATGACACTGAGCCACATAGGTTTTAAAGAGTATCTTAAAGGAGGAAAGCAAGGTAGAGAGGGTGAGGGTGCATGGACTGTGTTCCAGAGCATGGGGCCTAGGCAATTATAGGCAAAGCCGCCAGAGATGCAGCAATGATGCATAAGACACCAGAATTAGAAGGGCACAGATATCTGAGAAGGTTGTGGGGCTGGACGAGATGACAGAGATAGAGAGGGGTGAGGCCATGGAGAGATCTGAAAATAAGGAAGAGGGAGCCAAGAGTATGTCAGTGAGCACAGTGTGATAGGGGAACAAGACTTGCTGTGGAAGACACAGGCAGCAGAGTTTTGGATGACCTCAAGTTTATGGAAGGTAGGATGTGGGAGACCAACCAGGAGTGCATTGGAATAGTTGAGTCTAGATGTAAAGAAGGCATGAGTGAGGGTTTCAGCATCAGATGAGCTGAAACAAGGGCAAAGCTGAGCAACATTATGGAGATGGAAATGGGCGGTCTTAGTGACTGGCACAAATATGAGATCTGAAGCTTACCTCGGAATGAAATGTGACACCAAGGTTGCGAATGGACTAGCTTAATCTCAGACTGTTTCCAGGGAATGGAATGGAGTCAGTGGAATTTGGTGTGGGGACCAAAAACAATGGGCCGGATTTTCTGCACCCGCTCGCCGCCGGGATCTTCCGGTCCTGATGCAAGTCATTGGACATCTGGCTGGGGCGCTGCCTCACCCGCGAAGGAGCTGGAAAATCCCGGCCAATGGGTTTATTCTTCCCAATATTTAATTGGAGGATGTTTCAGAGATGATTATGGTCCTTTTTGGACTATGGCTAATTATCATTTACTTCTGCTCATCCAGTAGAAGATTTCAGATAAGCAAACTGATATTTTAATGACGGTGGAGGAGCCGAGAGACATGGTGGTGAGATACAGCTGAGTGTTGCCAGTGTACTTGTGAAAACTAACTCTGTGCTTTCGGATGATGTCACTAAGGGCAGCATGTACATGAAAAATGAGAAACATCTATGGGGGCACCAGAGGTAACTGCAGGAATGGCAAGAGAAACATTGCAATCTTACCAAGACTTTAAGTTTTGGCATAGACCTTTCCCAAGTAAGGGAGCACTGGGACTTGTAAAATGAGATGTGAAATAATCTAGATTAAGAACAAATAAAAAGGCTTAAAAAAAACATAAGTATTGGTCCCTTCTCATCCAAATTTTGTCAACATAAAGCAATTTGCCAATCTCAAAACTGACCTTGTATTCCACTGTGGTTTTCTAGTAGTACAAGATAAACATTCTTTAATATTTAAGGAACAGTCATTGTATTCAGTAGAGTGAAGGCTATGATTGTTGCATCCTCAAAATTCAAGAATGTTGTAACTTGAGACTGATCTTTTAACATATTATGCTTTTATCAGAGGGAGGAAGAGGATGAGAAAGACAGTACAGGCATCAATAGCAACCACAGTATTTCATGTTTACTGTGGGGGTTGTTTGAAGTGTAAAATAGCAGCTAAGATGGGGAATTTCATTTTGACAGTGTCCTGAATTACTTGATGATGCCACTCACAGGTAAGTGATGCTGCCACAGACTAACATTGCATGCAATTTGGGACAAATATGTCTGTTTGTTATAGAAGAGGATGCTAAAGATGGTGATTAGTAAGCAGTATTAGCAAATTTACCACTGATTCTATGGTGTTAAGTCTTCATTTGATTAGCCTACAGGCAGATTTGTTAATTGTGTTATATTTTTATGTATGTTCCTAGCTATACCCTGTACTGCTCCACCTTCTGAACCCTCCGACTTCATCACAGGTTGCAGTGATTTTCATACCTTGTTCTGCACAATAAGGTAAGCATAAGGGATTTTGGATACAGAATATCAAGAAAAACAGATAACTTAACACATTCTGCAGTTAAATAGAGTGCTGGCTGTACTTAAATAAAAGCTAAAAAATGGGCCTGGACATGAGTCCAAACATGAGTTGGGGCTCTTTTGCAGCTTCCAAAACCTGAACCCACCTCCAAACCCTATTCCCGCCATATTTTAGTCTTTAAGATACATGGGTGGGAGGTTTGAGAGTCCGGAGTCAAGCTGACTAGAAGGCACCACTCAGTTCTCGGGATCAACAGCCCAGCTCCCAATACAGTTCTCATGCTTCCTAAACTTCACCCCACTCCCATGCCCCTCTTATCCCCCAAACCACACCATGCTCCCTTCATGCCCCCTCATACTCCATATGCCCTTCCATTCTCTTCTCTCTCCTCCCCCCCCCCCCCCCCCCCCCCCCCCCGCCCCATGTATCCTCCACCCAGGAATGTTTTAAAGGAGGAAGGCAAGTCAGAGAGATATAGGGAGGGAATTCTAGAGTCTCGGGCCTAGGCAACTGAAGGCATAGCCACCTTTGGTAGAGCAATTTAAAATTGGAATGCCCAAGAGGCTGAAATTAGAGGAGTGCAAATGTCTGAGGGCTGTGGGGCCGAAGGAAATTACAGAGATAGAGATGGGGAGGCCATGGAGGAACTTGAAAGCAAGGATGAATATTTTAAAATCAAGACATTGTTTGACTGGGAACTTGTGTGGGACAATGAGCACAGGGGATCAATGGCAATTGCTAAGAGTTAGGACATGCGCAGCAGAGTTTTGGATGACCTCCATTTACAGAGGTCAAAGACGTGAATGAGGGTTTCAGTGGCAGATGAGCTGAGACAGAAGCAGAGAGGGATGATGTTACAAAGGTGAAATTAAGTGGTCTTAGGGATGATGCAGATATAAGGTTGGAAGTTCATCTTGGAGTCAAATATGACACAGAGGTTGCAATCAGTCTACTTCAATCTCAGACAATTGCCAGGGAGAGGGATGGAATGGGTGGCAAGGGAGCAAAGACAGTAGCTTTGGTCTTCCCAGTATTAAATGGAACAAACTTCTGGTCTTCCGGTACTGGATGTTGGATAAGCAGTCTGACAATTTAGAGGCAGGGGAGGAGTCAAGAGAATTGGTGGTGAGGTGAAGCAAGGTGTGGTCAGTGCACATGCTGGGCCTACGCACCTGAAGGCATAGACACCTTTGGTAGAGTGATTAAAATTGGGATGCCCAAGAGGCTGAAATTAGAGGAGTGCAAATGTCTGAGGGTTGTGGGGCTGAAGGAAATTACAGAGATAGAGAGGGGTAGGCCATGGAGGAACTTGAAATTAAGTATGAAAATTTTAAAATCAAGACATTGTTTGTTTGACTGGGAACTTGTGTGGGACAATGAGCACAGGGGATCAATGGCATTTGCTGTGAGTTAGGACAGTACTAATGCTGGGCTTCTGGATGATGTTGCCAAGGGACAGCATGTTGATGAGAAATAGGAGTGGGCCAAGGGTAGGTCGTTTTGAAACCCCAAAGGTGTGGGAATGTGAAGAAAGTCAATTGATTCTCTCGGTATGATTGGATAGATAAGAATGGAACCAGATGGGTACAGTCCCATCCATTTTGATACCAGTGAAGAGGCATTGGAGGAGGATGGTGTGATCAAACCTGTCAAAGGCTGCAGATAAGTTGAGAATGCCAAGGAGGAATAGTTTCCCTTAGTCACATTCAAATAGAATGTAATTTGTGGCTTCATAAAGAAGACATAAGGAGGCTACAAAGGGATATATATCATAGGTTAAGTGAGTGGGCAAAGATCTGTCAAATGGACTATAATGTGGAAAAATATGAAATTGTCCATTTTGGCAGGAAGAATAAAAAAGCATATCATCTAAATGGTGTGAGATTGCAAAGCTGAGATGCAGATGGATCTGGGTGTCCTAGTGCATGAATCGCAAAAGGCTTGTATGCAGGTACAGCAAGTAATAAAGAAGACTAATAGAATGTTATCATTTATTGAGGGGAATTGAATACATGTGGGTCACTGCTAAAAATAAGGGGTCACCCATTTAAGACAGAAATGAGGACAATTTATTTTTTTTCCAGAGGGTCATGAGTCTTTGGAACTCTTCCTCAAAAAGCAGTGAAAGCAGAGTCTTTGAATTTTTTTTAAGACAGAAATAGGTAGATTCTTGTTAACTATGGGGTGAAAGGTTATGG
Source organism: Carcharodon carcharias (assembly GCF_017639515.1). NCBI lineage: Eukaryota > Metazoa > Chordata > Chondrichthyes > Lamniformes > Lamnidae > Carcharodon > Carcharodon carcharias. Next base: position 44,229,262 of record NC_054484.1, on the reverse strand, counting down.
GATTAGGTGGGAATGTGGAGAAATCAGATTAGCCATGATTTTATTGAATAACAAAGCAAGCTTGAGGGGCCGAATGACCTACTCCTGCTCCTAATTCGTATGTTCATACAAGAGCTGTTTCAGTACTGTGGCAGGGAAGGAAACCCAATTGGAGGCATTCAAACATGGAGTTCCGGGAAAGATGGGTACAGATTTGGAAGGCAAAAACACCGTCAAGGACTTTGGAGAGGGAAGTGAGGATGGAGATGATGACAGATTTGAAGGAGAAAGGGACAGAACCTGAGGATAGAGAACAGTTAACAATGTTGGCTAACATGGGAACCAGGAAGGGACATTCGGTGGTCAGTAGTTCAGTGGAACTAGAATTGGCAGAGCAGGAGGGGAGTCTCATGGACAAAATGAACTCTGAGAGGGCATGAAGGAGAAAGGAGAGACAAGTTCAGGGCTAGGGCAGAGGGGAACCTTAGACAAAGTTTGACCCGGTAGGCCAAGCAAAGGGAGGGAAGTGACAGAGGCAGTTGATCAACTGGTCTCAATCTCCATGAGCTCCTTGCACTTGTCCTTGGAAGCGAGGATGGAGGAAACATGGAAAGGCTGGTTTAAGAGGATGGCTTGCTGTTAGAGAAAAGAAGCTGGGGTTTAACTTTGCATTTCCATATGATCCTGAAATACTGAGAAGTTTAGCATGTGAGTTTAGCAGGACCCAATAAGTGCTTTGTGATCCAACCAGACCCAGCTAAACCAGCCATATCCATTCAGTTCTGTGTCCCTTGGACTTAAGTGAGTGAATTTGAGGGCCATACCAGGGGAATGGTCAGAATGAGAGTGAATAATGGTTTTAATGGGGCTGCAGAAATGTAGTAGTGAATGGAGGGCCAAAGGCCAGACAGTTGGGAGTTTGAGAGTGCAGCACTAAGTAAATTGGGGGAGGTTTTATTTTCCCCTGGGGTGGATCCAGAGGAAGTATAGTTTAGAGGGGGAACTGGGATGTGGGTGGAGAGCGATTCAAGAAAGTGTCATTACCTGTGATTGATACTACGGGGTAGCGCACCCCACACAAGATGACAAAGTCAAGCAATTGGCCGTGACTATGGGATGGGGAATTTACATGGGTGAGATTAAGGGAGGATAGGAGGGCAGTAAACTCGGTGCAGAAAGAACATTATGAATTAAGATGGAGGTTAAAATCACCTAGGATGAGAAGTCTCTCACTACAGAGCCTGAAGGATGGCTTGTTGAGAAGATTGTGTGGATGGTAGGGAATGAGTATTTTGAATGAAAGGTGAGAGGGATGGAACAAGCTGAGATCTCAAAGGATGAAAATGCCAGAAGAGTAAGGGGACAGACGAAGGTGAGATTTGGTTAGAAGAGCCACACCAACAACAGAACAGTCTGGGCGAGGCAAGCGGTGGAAGTTATAGCCAGGCAGGGAGGCTTCCGTTAAGAAGATGATGTCACCATGCCTCAGCCAGGTTCTGCCTAGACCATGATGTCAAAGCAACCATGATAAACTCATGGATTGCAAGGGCTTTGTTCAGGAGTGAACAGACATCATGGAGGAAGATGTGGAGAGGAGCATTGATAGTTTGACCACTAGTGGAGTCCACAGGATCAACAATGGGAAGGGTGAGTTAGACAGGTAGGGGATTACCAAGATTAGCCCTCAGCAGTGTGTTGAGTGAGAAGGTCAGCAAGAGAGTGACATGGGCCAGATTGTTATGTACATTGTTATGATAATATTAAAGGGGACGAAGAATGGAAAAAGGCAATCCTTGGGTACAAATGAATATTTGCCATATGTTCACCTAACTGTAGGGTGTATTGCACCTGGTCCAAGTACTCTGTGGTTAATTTATTATAAATGATATCTTCTGTCTTTTAGTTATCCCTGGTCAGTTTGCAGTGGCACTTATTTAGAATGTTGAGTGTAAATCAGACATTCTACACTGTAGTAGGAAATATGCATTATTCTGATGGTGTATGGTGAGCTCTAGATTGCATTTCACCTATACCAGACCATAAAGTTGTTATTGAACCAATAAGAAAAAAAGTAAGAGTACACAATATGATTGGATATATACAAAAGTCCATAACCAAATAAACTGTGGAAATTCTTAATCTAACTGGCTAATATATTTTTCAACTCAGATATATGCAGCTTGCAAATTTGACAGGAATTCCTTCTCTCGTGATTCCAGTCGGGTACAGCTCCTCTAGGCTACCCATAAACCTTCAGGTAATGTCGCATTCTCTCAATGTCAATGCAAATGCCCCGGAAAAGTGATCATGAGCAAACAAGGCAAAAATTCCTTTTTATATCTGATTCAAGGCAATGATTAAGGTCAAAGGTGCAAGCCCCCCATTTGTTCTGTGATGTGACTGCATGAGCTTGCCAATCTTGGAAGACTCCAAATGCAAAAATGAAACCGTGGCCTATAAAATGTGAAATGCAACATACAGAAAAGATTCAGAATATGTTGTAATCAGGATCAATCAGCTTGAGTGGAGATAGATTTGACCTTGGCATATGCCAAAACATAAAATATGGCTTAAAACATGGCAGAAATCAGTGCAAACAATTGGAATCTTTCTACTATAAGATTATTTGTTTGCTCTCCGTCCCCCGAGTTGTACCCCATTAATTGTTACCAGTAGCTTTCAGCTCCCAGATCACACTAGAATACCCAGCTCTGCCTCTTTGTCTTCCCAGCCAGTTGTGCATTGTTATGTTATACCATTGCATTGGAATCATATTGTCTGCCCTTGTATTGAAAAATATGCAATTACATTAATAATTCTGATTCTTTCTCCCAGATTATGGGTAAATGGTGGGATGAAGCAATTCTTTTCCAAGTTGGAATGAAGGTAGAACAGTTCCGTGCTGAAACGAAGAAACCTCAGATTTATTATGATCTTCTGCAATGAAGCATTAAGGACCTCGAGGTGATTTGTTGTGTTTTACAAATTGAAGCCATGTTCCTATTCATGTACTTGCAGGAAGCATTTAATTCTTGTTTATAATACCTTGAAATATGAAGCTGCCTCTTTTTAAAAACATTTCATCAAGTTGTCCCCTGCTGAAAAACTATGCATTCATCCTGATACATTTCTCTTTGTTGTACGGCATGTTAGTCCTCCTGTTGGGAGGCCAAATTGGTTGGTTCTAGATACAGCTTTTCTCTTTCCTTTTACAAATTACCTGTAAGCTGCTGGCTGTTGAGAAGGATGTAAGATTAAGATGATTACTTATGCACATACAGTAAATAACCTAATGCAAATCATGGAGTATAATATCATGTTAAGGGAATTGACAGTAGTTCAATTTAAATAATCCAGCTCAAACTAATGATTTCAAGGAGCAATTTAATTCGTAGTGAGAACCTAATTAAAGGTCAATATACTGAACTTCGGTGTCTAATAATTCAATTTTTGATGATAGTGAGCAGCTTAATCATTAAATCTGGGAGTCTCAGAGAAATACTTGCGACTTGTAACATCATGTTAAACAGCTGTGTTCATTCTTGCAGCATTGCCTGGTTTCCTTTATAGGCCTGACCTAAATGTGTACGTCTTAGCGTATGGAACAATTCAAATGCATACTTCTGGATTTTGATGATAGATAAATATTATTGTCTTAAGTTATTATGAGTTATTCCAAAGATTAAACCTATATATATATATATATATAGAAAGCTAAATGCTGGAAATCTGAAACAAAAACAGAACATGTTACTAACACAGCTGGTCAGCATCTGAGAAAACACACAAGTTTATGTTTTGATGAAGATGGTTCTGCACCTTAAACATGAAACGTGACGTTCTTACCAGTTGAAGCTAGCCTGGAAATGACCAGGAGTTTTCAGGACTGTAAGACAAATTACAAAACTGATTTTTATTTAAATTCTTATTCCTATATCATAAGAAATGTAATTTAACAAATTACTATAATGTAGAGAGATTTAAAGTCCATTTGCTGCTTACGTTATGAGTTAATCTTAAATAACCAAACTTCTAATGTTGAAAAACACTATGTTATCTAATATAAAAGCAAAATAATGTGGATACTGGAGATCTGAAATAAAAACAGAAAATGCTGGAAAAACTCAGCAGGTCTGGCATCATCTGTGGAGAGAGAGAAACATTTAACAGTCCAATATGACTCTTCTTCAGAACTATCTTACCTAATAGTTTTGTTTGCCTGATACTACTAAGTAGCTACTAAGCCACTGAGAGTTTGACTTTTGCCTGTCAGTGGAGAGACTCACTGTCCCATTCTCAAAGGTGTTCTATCTATAGAGTTTTACATTCGTAGTGAGTTGAATAAGCATTGCAGATACTTCAACTTGAAATGACTTTTGCCCCAACATCAAAACTTTCTGGCAAGCTATTTTAGCACAATTGATAAAGCGCTATGATAGCAACTGTGTATGTCTCCCTTAAATTGTTCTGCATTTTATGTTGTGAAATTCTCATTCTTTTATTTGAATTGCTAAGATGATTTGAGGAAAATTGCTACAAACTTTAGATTTCGGCAGGGGTCTAGGAGGGGTGATATTAGACTGATTACCTGTTGTACAACCTGCCCAATTTTCCCTTACATTGACTTCATTAGGAAGAGGAATCAGATGGGGTATCTAACAGGTGATCAATCCGATATTGCCCATTTTACACTCCATGCTGAAATCAAAAGGTCCAGTGAGTGTTACTGAACAGTTGAGATAAGCACAATTTTTATTACATATTTGAATAGAAATCCTATATTGCACCTGCAATGTTTGTTGATGATTTGTATTTCTAACTATTGCTGTTGTACTATTGTGACTTGACAGACCAACCACTTAATTGTGCTGCTCATATGAATCTGTTAAATTCAATAGACCATCCAATAAAGTATTTCAGATGAGTATGATGAGCCCCAGCAGCTTTTTGGGTATATATTCAGCATCTGTGACTTGAAAATATTTTGATTTTTAATAAAAAGATCTTTTCACTATCCGAACTAATGCAGGTTGTTGTCACTTATTGGCAAAGCGATTTATAAAAGACATGGGGCTGTAACTTTTGAGCTCCAGGACAGCGTAACTGGGGGGTATCCCAAAGATGCTCTGGGGAACCCCCTTCCAGAAGTTCCCAGGTAAGGTTTGCATGGCAATTGCTTGGGAAGTGCAAATTTCCCCTGGGTCATTGCCCTGCATTGGGAACCATCTGAAAATGCAATTTAAATCACAAACATCAGATGGTTCTGACTGTGTGTTACCTAGAAAAAGTCAGAAAAAATAAAACCACTTCTAGCTTCAGAGTAACAATTGTACTGACCCACACCCACCCACCCCCCCAACCTCCACGGGACTCCCCCTCCCATGAGTCTCCTCTCCCATGGGAAAATGCTGCAAAAAGTGGCGTGGCCTCCTTGCTTCTGACTCTGAAACTCTGGACTGAAGACCCCGGGAACATGCAACCCTGCACAGTTCTCATCCCGCCTGAGTCCAAAGATTTCAAGGTAGGAGCAGAGTGGCAATCTGACTCTGCCACTTCACAGAAGTTCAGCCCCCCCCCCGCCTTTTTTTAAGCAACATATGATTAAGATTTGATAAAAAGTAAAGTAAAAGCATACAAGTGAACAACAATGATCATGACAGAGTTTCAGCAAATTACTGTATCACTATACTGGTACTTTACCAATGTCTATCAAAATTGTAAGCTGATCTCTTTGTTCTTTGAGCTATAGATGTTGTTACGATCCCTTTATAAACTGAAAATTTGAGAGTTTTGTATTCCCAGTAACCAACTCAAATGAGCACACAAGATTTCACATTTTAAGACTTTTACAGGAACAAACTAAAATCAGCATTGTTTATTCAATGTAGGCAAATAATACACCAAACTACAGAAAAGATATTTCCCCTTCATAACATAGTTGAAAACCCAGCTCTGCGATTATATATCACACTGCACTTACAGAATTGTAGTCTTTACAGAAATCAGTCGAAAGTTTCCAATGAGCTCGCTTCTCCCCTTTTTACGGAGTTGTAACATCTAGTGTCCATCAAAAGTAGTTTCCCTCTGTATTCTGAGCATTCCTGAACTGACTTCCAGCCCACTCCTTGTCCCAGCGTTCCAGGATGAATTTTCCACTGTCCTTAAATCTCCACAGTCCCATCTCTTTGACCAAAGAACAAGCCCATTGGCATCCTGTCTGGTGGCTAACAGAAAAAAGCCTTTTCTTCTGCTGTTCACAGCAGCGGTCTCTCTCTTCACCAAGCACCCCCCCTCCCCAACTATCTGGCTCCACTAATTCTTTTTACCTTGAATTAAATAGGCAGTTACGAAATAACCGTCTTATAAAACCTCACGTTCATAACAAAATATGTCTCTTGTGGAAAATCATACAGAAAATTATAGTAAATACCTGTCAATTTTTTTTACTGACAGTCCTGTGGCTTTAATGTGAACATTATTTAAATTTTCCACCCTGTACACTGTAAACTTAGAACTAGATACACTAAATTCTACCCTGTCTATTCCCAACCACGCTTACTCCCAAATCATAGCCCTTGTTGGTGGATTTCTAGGAGGATTTGTACTCAATTCCTTGATGATTTTAAATTTGCACATTAAAAATGGTACATTCTGGTTCTTTTTGAACATTTGTTACACTTCAGAATTTATCACTTATATCTGATGTGACAACACCCTACCTAAAGCAATCTTCACCAACTTCAATGTGATTTTGGGGCTTGAAAATGCCATCCTGTTGGAGGGAATCTATAGTCCTTATACCAACAAAAAAATTCAATTCTGTGATTTTAACTTGCTTTTTCTATTTGATGTCTTTATGTATAAAGTAATTTTATGGCTTCTATTAGTACTTTCACTTTCTTGACAACCATTGTAATTGCACTTCAAGTTCTCTCTTCTGAAAACACCCTTTGAGCATCTTACTCTTTACAATAAAGAAATCTCTCGCATATCACTGCCAACATCCCACCAATCTTTTCTGATTTACTTCTACTCGTAAATTTTTACCCCCAACCATCTCCCTATCAATGTGCTTATATTACTTTTAATATCACATGCCTTAATTTCTAAATTTTTTATGTGGATCATACAAAATTTCTTCCAAAAAATCCATGTTGTCAACAGTTATTATAATTTCTTTAAAAATCAGTGAAATAACTCAAGCAGAATCTGTCTTTTACAAGTTCATGTGGAGCATCCTTGGTCAATCTATGCCTTTCTAATTGTTCACCAATTCCACCCTGCATTAATCTCTAGTGGATTGATTTTCCTCTGCATCATATGTATATTTCCAATACAGAGCAAAAAGGAGTGAAAACTCCATGAGGATGGTCCCTGGCCCATTGATACTTCTCAGGATTTTTAGTTATGGGTCGAGTGGGAACTGAATCAGTATGCCTAAAATGTGGTTCAATTCAAATTAGCTTAAAATGATAAGTAAAGGGTCATTGGTGTATCCATGCCATCTTGGTTGCCAAACCCAGCAGTAACATCACTTTGCAAATAAACATAAGGTTATAGGAGACTTCTAAATTTTTAAAGAATTCCATAAAATTCAGGGTGTCATTGGTAATGCCAATGAAGCTTTTTATGCTACTACAGTCAAAAGTGTCCTGTACATGGGACATGGTTTATTTCAATAATGCATAGCTATTGTCTGACAATGTGATTTATCGATTTATAGCACAGATAAAGGCCATTAGGCCCAATGTGTCTATGCTGGTGCTTATGCTCGCATGAGCCTCCTCCCACCTGCCTTACATTTAATCCCATTAGCATTATCCCTTTCCCCCTCATGTGTTTATGTAGTTTCTCCTCAAATGCATTTATGCTTTTGCCTCAACTCTTCTCTGTGGTAGTGAGTCATTCTAACTACACTGGGTAAAGAATTTTCCCCTGAAATTCTGATAAATCCAATCTGGAAGGAAAAACAAATCGAGCAACATTAAAATAGCATTTTTAGCATTGCTCACCATACTACTGCCTTGTAAAATTTTATTCCACCATTAAGAGTAACAATAAACCGTTCCACACTTGAAAGCATGACCTCTGTAGCGCCCAACATTTAAATGCCTGAACATTTAACAGTGTATAAATACTGGGACCAAGTGGGAAAGCAGAGGTGAAGAGTTTGAAACTACAGTTGTAGGGTGTATAGGAGATCTGGTGATGGCAGGGAAGGAGGTAGGTGGGAAAATGGTTTCAGGAAGAGAATTTAAGCGTAGTGGCTGAAAGATTGGCCTCCAGAGGTAGAATGGAGAAAAGGGGCAATCCTTTTATAACCGTGAATCCTGCCACCATTTGTAGATACCCAGCAAGTCAAAGATTGGAACCTGTTTTGGTGACATCTCCATGCCAGCTGAGTGTAGATAAAATGAGGTTTATATCTCTATGAGATCCGTAATTAGGCACCAATTGAGCATAGTGGAGCAGTGATAGGATTGGGAACATCCAACCACAATTTCTCACAGCATCATGGACACCTGCATTCTCCATAATATTGCAGTACAAAGATATGCATATCGGGCACAAGCAACAAGAAATCCTGAGAAGCCAACATCTTTCGCAGCTGCCAGAGCCATTCGAAGTAACATGAAACAAGACACTTTCCTTTACCAAAGTCGCCAAAACCCTTTGCATTGCTACTCACCTCAGCATCTTCTGTTGCTATGTTGAAGGTTCCTACTTTCCTGGTCCTTTCTCTTTCTCTGGTTTCGCCTCCAGGCCCTTGGGGGCGCTGTGGGCAGAGAGTGCAGCCGGTACGCATGCTCAGGACTCGCGCGCTTGCCGATTGTGCTGTCAATAAAGTTATATTTGAAGGACTCCTGACCGGTCGGCGTTTGTGAATAAAGTTTTTGTTGAAGCCATGGCGGATTATAAAGAGGCGCCGCTCGCCTCCCTGCCTCAAACCCTTGATCCGCGCGAGTACCTGGAGCTGAGCCCAGAGGAGCGCCGGGCCCAAGAGGAGAGACTCGCCATCCGTGCCCGCCTCAAGCTGCAATATCTGAGCCAGCTCAACAACCCAAGGCGGACCGAGCTGATAGTGAGTGATGGGGAGAGAGGGAAGTGGGTTGGAGGGAAGGACAAGGAGGGGAGGGGGAGGGGGAAGGGGAAGGGGTGAGAGAGGTGGGGTGGGTGGTGGGGGTGACATGTCTGCGGAGGGGGTGTGGGAGAAGGGTGTAAGTGAGGGAAAGGTCAAGGAAGAAGGAGGAGGGGGATCCTGGAGTGTGAGGCCGGCTTGTGGGGGGAGGAAAGTAAGTGAGCGGCCTTAGAAATTTCTACATTCATCCAATTCGGGCCTTTTTTATCCTCAATTTTAATTGCTTTACCATTGGTGGCTATGCTTTCCGCTATCAAGATTCTCCTCCTCCTTCAGTTGCTGTGCCCCAAGAAGGGATTGGTGACCATGGACTTCCATTGGGTTGGTCCATGATTACGCTTGGCGAAGTACTGCAGTGGTTTCTGTTAACCTTAAGGTCCTAAGCTCTTGAATTCTAACCCTAAAACTCTACGTCTCTGACTTTTAACTTGTTCCTTAAAACCTATTTCTTTGGTCAGCCTTACGCTCATCTACCCTGATATCTTCCGAAGCTTACTGTTCCAAAAAATGTTTTTGTTGATATAGTTGTTTTGTGCCTTGGAATGTTTTGCAATGTTAAGTGTGCTATATAAATGTAAATTGTTCAACTTCTTAAAAAATATGTGGACAATCTACTGTATTTAATCTGGTCCATGTCATGTCACTTAAATGGTAAAGCAGGAAATTATATTTGCCCAGACATCCCCAACCTCATTCCTCCACCAAGTACTTAATGTCAGTAACATTGGAGAACAGAGTGGGACAGTGGAATGAAATTTGTAGTTACACCCTGTGTTGACTTAGCTATTCAAATCTCATCACAGCAGTTGGTGGAATTTAAATTCAGTTAATAAATTTGGAATTAAGAGATGCAGTCTGTCTTCAAATTGAAGATACCTTCCATCATGTGTGGCAGTACCACCATGTTAAATGGGATAGATTTCAAATAGATCTAGCAACTCAAAACTAGGCATTCATGAGGTTCTGTGGGCCATCAACAGCAGCAGAATTATATTCACCCACAATCTGTAGTCTCATAGGCCAGGATATCCCCCACTCTACCATTACCATCAAGCTGGGGTTCAACCCTGGCTCAATGAAGAGTACAGGAGAGGATGCCAGGAGCAGCACCAGGCATACCTAAAAATAAGGTGTCAACCTGGTAAATCTATAACACAGGACTACTTGTAAGCCACAGTGGAAGCAGCATGCAGAGGTGAGCAATCCCACAACCAGTGGATCAGATCCAAGTTCTACAGACTGCCACATCCAGTCATGAATAGTGGTAGACAATTAAATGACTAACAGGAGGAGGAGGCTCCACAAATATCCCCATCCTCAATGATGTGGGAGCCCAGCCCATCAGTACAAAAAACAAGGCTGAAGCATTTGCAGCAATCTTCAGCCAGAAGTGATGGGTGGATGATCCATCTCTGCTTCCTCCTAAGGTCCCCAGCATTACAGCTGCTGGTCTTCAGTCAATTTGATTCATTCCATGTGATGATAAGAAATGGCTGAAGTCATTGGGTACTGCAAAGGTTATGGTCCCTGACAACATTCTGACAATAGTACTGAAAATTTGTGCTCCAGAACTTGCCATGCCCCAAGCCAAGCTGTTCAATTACAACTACATCACTAGCATCCACCCAGCAATGTAGAAATTTGCCCAGGTATGTCCTGTCCACAGTAAGCAGGACAAATCCAACCTGGCCAGTTATCACCCCATCCATCTATGCTGATCATCAGCAAAGCAATGGAAGGTGTCATCTGCAGTGATATCAAGTGGCACTTACTCAGCAATAACTTGTTCCTAACCTCATTACAGCCTTGGTCCAAATACAAAAGAATTGAACTGAAGAGGTGAGAGTGACTGCCCTTGACATCAAGGCAGCATTGGAGCAAATGTTGCATCAAAGGAGCCTTAGCAAAATTGAAGTCAGTGGGAATCGGGTGGGGCGGTGGGGGGACAACTCTCCACTGATTGGATCATACTTAGCACAAAGGAAGATGATTGTGGCTGTTGGAGTTCAGTCATCTTAGTCCCAGGACATCACTGCAGGAGTTCCTCAGGGGAGTGTCCTCGGCTCAACCATCTTCAGCTGCTTCATCAATGACCTTCCTTCCATCATAAGGTCAGGAGTGGGGATGTTCGCTGAATACCGCACAATGTTCACCATTTGCAACTCCTCAGATACTGAAGCAGTCTGTGTCCATGTGCAGCAAGACCTGGACAATATTAAGGCTTGGGCAGATAAGTGGCAAGTAACATTTGTGCCACACAAGTGCCAGGCAATGACTTCTCCAAAAGAGAATATAACCATCTCCCCATGACATTCAATGGCATTACCATGGCTGAATCCCCCACTATCGCCATCCTGGAGGTTACCATTAACCAGAAACTGAACTGTGGCTATAACAGTAAGCCATGTAACTCACCTCATAACATCACAAAGCCTTTCCACCATCTACAAGACTCAAGTCAGGAGTGTGATGGAATATTCCACTGCCTGGATGAATGCAGTTCCAAAAACAGCATCCAGATAAAGCAACCTGCTTGATTGATGTCTCAATCACCCTAAACATTTATTTCCTCCACCATCATTGCACAGTAGCAGCAATGTGTATCATCTACAAGATTTGGTGTAGCAATTCACCAGGGCTCCTTCGACAGCACCTTCCAAACTCGCAACCTCCACCACCTAGAAGGACAAGGGCAACAGATGCATGTGAACACCAGGACCTGCAAGCTCCGCTCCAAGCCACACACTACCCTGACTTGGAACTATATTGCCATTTCCTTACTGTTGCTAGGTCAAATCCTGGAACTCCCTTCCTTCCTAACAGTATTGTGGGCCCTTCTACAACACATTGACTGACTGCAGCAGCTCATCACCACCTTCACAAGGCCAGTTAGGGATGGGCAACATATACTGGCCTAGCCAGCCATGGCCATGTCTGAGTGAATGGGGGAAAAAAAAGTCCACCATCATCATAGGGAAACTAGGTGTGGGCAGTAAATGTGGCCTTGCCAATGGCAACAAGAATTTGCATTTATTTGGCCACCTACATTCTGAGAGCCAGTAAAAGAAAAGCTCCCTAAAATTATGCGTCATACTCTAACATGTGCATATAAAAATTAGAAGTTGCTTAAGTGTTTCCTCATTCTACATCAAATGAATTTCAGCAGTTTAATTTATTCCCTAATGTATGTAGGTGACAAAACTGCTTGCAGTTTGCTTCACGTTGTTAATCTCAAGTCATAAAGTTGGTTTTTGTGAAAAATAAAATTGTTACACAAGATTAGAGTTGGAGCATGAATGAGGCAGCAATGCTGCATCTGACCATGCTTCTTCAGGGCAACTTTGGAAACTTGTGGCTTAACTTGATGCTTAACTTGATGAACACTCTTCAATGTTTCATAGGAAAATTTATTTGAAACATGTACATTTTGTACCAATTGATTGCTCAAAATTCGCCATCATCTATTTCATTTCAACTTACTCTAAGTTTGAATGCTTCTGGTCCTTTCCAACAAATAATTTGCTTCAATTTCTTTGCATTTTACAGGAAGACCCAGCCCTCACTCGATGGGTGTATGCTCGCAATCTGAACCACATCTATCCTAATTTTCGTCCAAGTCCTAAGACTTCACTGATGGGATTTCTCTGTGGTGTAGTGCCTCTATTTGTCTGGTACTACGTCTTCAAAACTGATCGGGTAAGAATAGTGAAAATGAAGCAGAATTGGGAAATAATTAGATGAAATTTGATGAAATGGTAGGGGGGAATGTGGGACTACTCTAGGCTGGATTTCCTAATTGACTAAACTATTATTGGAAATGCACTTGGACTTCACTCCCACCAGTCAATATTATACTGTGGAGACTTGGCCCTCAGTATGCCTTCATTATACATGTGTGGCGGACTCCAGGCAGACCTTGAGCTCTATAGGTAGGTCACCTCTGTGAGCAATATTCAATGCTGCAGCAGCAGCTGAAAGGATCAAGACAGTAATTTTATGTGGTTCAGTGAAGTAGATGCATCTTCAGTGGACAGAGCTCATGAATTTAAAGATGCTTCAGTTGAGGACTGTAATGTGATGGAGGCCCATGACGGACATGATCTTGGCCTGAGGGAGAAAGTCGCATGTCACACATTAAGGAATGCTTTCTGAGATCTTAAATTCCATGTGATGGCATGCAAAGTACCTTTACCCTTTCTACTTCTTTTTGAAGGGGATGTGATCCAAAACTAAAGAAAGTATCGCAAAGGCTGTTGCTGAAAATGGTCAGCCAGCATCCTCAGAACCTCCTGCCAGTGTTGAAGTAGGTGCTACAACTGAAAAGTTCACTAAGCACTGAGGAGAGAAATAGTGACTTCAGGTTGTAGGAAAGTTGTCAAATGTGGTTTCAATGCAGTGCTGTCACTAACAGGGTATCTACCCAATGATTTGGTGTAAGAGAGGGAATGCCTGTGAAAGGGTAGCAAAATGATTTCCAAGTAGGAACCTTGGTGTTGTGCAGGTTGCATACATTTCAGGAGATTGATTTAATTTTGTTGTCAAAGGGTGACCGTGATGGTTGCACTCATTTGGCAGTGGACTTGCATCTTAGTCAGCTGTAGGTTTTCCTGCACACAGCTATCTGTAAGTTACTGCTTTGTGAAGCTGACAAAGCCATCCAAAGCAGTTCTGAGGGGAGATGGTGAAGTCGTTGCACCTGGGTCTGCATACGTCACAGTATGACTACCATTGGATGGGGGCCAGGAGCTTTCTATGGTGCTTGTTCCACTGGGCACCTCTGGTAGTCTTTCTGATCTTCAAAGCAAAGTTATGCAGAAGGCTTATGAGAGGTGCCATAGATTCCTCAATTCCAGTCTGCAAGATTAAACTTTGAAAAAAGCTACCATAAACTTTCAAAAAAGCTACCAAAAATCAATCCAAAATTAAATTAATTTTGAAAAATGCCTGTAGACTTAGCTGCAAATTTTTCTCGTGGCCTTTAACAGTGGAGCACCCCTGACCCACTACAAATAGGCCACAATACCATGTGTTGAATGCTGCTAGTAGTGACAGTGGCAGAGAAAAATCTTACCGTTATGTTTGTGGAACAGATGATTTGGGATCAGCCCTTGAACATCTGATTTTACTCCATTGCCAGGCCCAGGTGTGCACAAAAATGGGCAGCTAATGTTAGTTCCAATAATTCTATTTTGAGGAAGAATGAGTCTGAAGCTAGCCTGTAGCTTAAACAGGTTTTTTTCCAAGACAGCTCTGAGTTCCTCCTCCCCTCAGTGTCCCTATTTATACTCTTTTTTGAGCATAACTAATGAACAAAAAGGGGGACAAATTAACAAAAAGTCAAACAAGCTAATAAAAGTGGGTACCCCTAAAAGGGGCACTGTAACCAAAGAACAAAAATACAAAGGAAACTTACAAAAAATCAAATTAAATGTGATTTTGTGTCCCCCATTTATATGCTCTTTTTGAAAACAATCAATAGAAAAAGGGACAAATCACAAATTAACAAAAGATCAAATGAGCAGTTAAACAGGACAGCCCCTTAAAGGGGAATGCAACAAAAGACAAACACAAAGGAACCTTACAAAGGTCAAACCAAAATGTGATTGTGGGTGTCAGTAATGCACCCCAGTCCCCACAGGTCATGGAAGGTCTGTCCCCATTCATACTCTTTTTTTTTTATTAAACCAAACAAAACTAGGGACAAATTAAGAAGAAGCCCCTTAAGAGGATGCTGCAAAAACAAAGACAAACCTTAAAGCAAACTTACAAAATTCAAAATAAAACGTGAGTAAGGAGAAATGTAATGAGAAAGGAATAATTCGCAATCTAGTTGTGTGAGGCCCCTTGAGAATGAGCGACCATAATATGATAGATTTCTTCATCACGATGGAGACTGACGTAGTTGATTCTAAGACTAGGGCCCAGAATCTTAATAAAGGAAACTACGATGGTATGAGGCACGAGTTGGCTATGATGGATTGGGAAACGTTACTTAAAAGGATGACAATGGCAAACATTCAAAGAGCGCATGGGTGAACTGCAACAATTGTTTATTCCTGTCTGGCGCAAAAGTAAAACTGGAAAGATGGCCAAACCATGGCTTACAAGGGAAATTAGAGATCGTATTAGATCCAAGGAAGAGGCATACAAATTGGCCAGAAAAAGCAACAACTGAGGATTGGGGGCAGTTTAGAATTCAGCAAAGGAGGACCAAGGGATTCGTTAAGAAGGGGAAAATAGAGTACGAGAGTAAGCTTGCGGGAACATAAAAACTGACTAAAAAGTATGTGAAGAGAAAAAGATTGGTGAAGACAAATGTAGGTCCCTTACAGTCAGAAACAGGGGAATTTATAATGCGGAAGAAAGAAATGGCTGACCAACTAAATATATACTTTGGTTCTGTCTTCACAAAGGAGGACACAAATAACATAGCAGAAATGTTGGGGAACACGGTTTAGTGAGAGGGAGGAACTGAAAGAAATCAGTATTACTAGGAAAATGGTGTTGAGGAAATTGATGGGATTGAAGGCCGATAAATCCCCAGGGCCTGATAATCTACATCCCAGAGTACTTTAATGTAACCCCAGTATTTAAAAAGGGAGGTAGAGAGAAAACAGGGAATTATAGACCAGTCAGCCTGACGTTGGTAGTGGGGAAAATTCTAGAGTCCATTATAAAAGATTTAATAGCTGAGCACTTGGAAAACAGTGGCAGAATCGGACAGAGTCAGCATGGATTTATGAAAGGGAAATCATGCTTGACAAATCTGGAATTTTTCAAGAATGTAACTAGTGGAGTTGATGAGGGGGAGCCAGTGGATGTGGTTTATTTGGACTTTCAGAAGGCTTTTGACAAAGTCCCACATAAGAGATTGGTGTGTAAAATTAAAGCGCATGGGATTGGGGATAGTGTATTGAGCTAGATAGTTAGAAAACTGGTTGGCAGAAGGAAACAAGGAGTAGAAATAAACCGGTCTTTTTCTGACTGGCAGGCAGTGACAAGTGGGGTACCGCAGGGATCGGTGCTAGGACCCCAGTTATTCAAAAAAATATATTAATGATTTAGAAGAGGGAACTAAATGTAATATCTCCAAATTTGCAGATGACACAAAGCTGGCTGAGTTGTGAGGAGGATGCAGAGATGCTTCAGTGTGATTTGGACAAGCTGAGTGAGTGGGCAAATGCTTGGCAGATGCAGTATAATGTGGATAAATGTGAGGTTACCACTTTGGTAGCAAAAACGGGAAGGCAGATTATTATCTGAATGGCTATAAATTGAGAGAGGGGAATATGCAATGAGACCTGGGTGTCCTCATATACCAGTTGCTGAAGGTAAGCATGCAGGTGAAGCATGCAGTAAAGAAAGCAAATGGTATGTTGGCCTTCATAGTTAGAGAATTCAAGGGCAGGAACAGTGATGTCTTGCTGCAGTTATACAGGGCCTTGGTGAGGCCACACCTGGAATATTGTGTGCAGTTTTGGAATCCTTATCCGAGGAAGGATGTACTTGCTATAGAGGGAGTGCAATGAAGGTTTACCTGACTGATTCCTGGGATGGCGGGACTGACATATGAGAGATTGAGTCGGTTAGGATTATATTCGCTAGAGTTCAGAGGAATGAGGGGGATCTCATAGAAACCTATAAAATTCAAACAGGACTAGACAGGGTAGATGCAGGAAGGATGTTCCCAATGGTGGAGGAGTCCAGAACCAGGGGCCACAGTCTGAGGATACGGGGTAGACCATTTAGGACTGAGATGAGGAGAAATTTCTTCGCCCAGGGTGGTGAGCCTGTGGAATTCATTACCACAAAGTAGTTGAGGCCAAAACATTGTATGTTTTCAAGAAGAAATTAGATATAGCTCTTGGGGCGAAAGGGATCAAAGGATATGGGGCAAAAGCAGGAGCAGGCTATTGAGTTGGAAGATCAGCCATGATGATAATGAATGGCGGAGCAGGCTCGAAGGGCTGAATGGCCTACTCCTGTTCCTAGTTTCTATGATCAATAGAACACCCCAGGCCCTGCGGTGCCCACTGGGTGTGGAAGGCCTGTCCCCATTTATATTCTTTTGAAATAAACCAGTGAAAAACAAATTAGATAATTATCAAATTAAACAAATGAACAGGAGGACAGTCCTTTAAAGTGACTACCCCCATTTATACCACTTTGATAAAACCAAATAAACTAAATTAAAAAATTAAAGAACAAATTAAAAGGCAGCCCCTTAAAGGGATACTACATCTTAAAGGAAACTTACAAAATTCAAAATAAAGCATGACTATGGGGGTCAATAAGGCACCTCAGCCCCATGGTGCCCATTGGTTATGAAAGGCCTGTCCCCATTTATAGTGTTTCTACCCGGTTTTGAACCGGGGATCTTGTGCATGTGAGGCAAACGTGATAACCACTACACTGTGAACCAATATCCATCACCTGTTCAACAATGCAGTTGCCTTAATGTAATTGTCATTTAATAAAGTGTCATTGGACCTTAATGTGATTAATAAGACATTGACAGGTAAAAGCAAGGCATCAGATTACTAAACAATTGGTGGCCATTTTCTATTAGAATCAGAAGTCTTGCGTATTGAACATGATTGTGAAATAATTTGAAATTCTATTTAAATTAAAAATGAGATCTTCATAATTAATATTATCATAATTTCTGGTTCTGTCTTAGATGCCTTTTAATTGAATAATGCATTCTTTTTGGTGGTGGTGGTGAGGAGATTGGTGGAGTGGAGGGCTATTAGCTTAGCTAATTGTAGTAAAAGCTAACCAGAGCATTCAGCAAACTAAAAAAGCGATAGGAGATGAGTAAAATTCAAACCAAGGCAAAGAATTAGGGTAACAAACATCCAAGGAACAAATATGGTTACAGATTGCCAGTAATGACTGCTTAAAAATAAAGTAAGTGGAAAAATAAAAACAAAATTTAAATTGCCTGTATAGCAATGTCCACAGGGAAATAGAAGGCAGTAGTTCATAGCAAAGAACCAGATACAATTGAGATAACTGAAGCATAGCTTAATAAAGAACTAGACTGACAGTTATATATTATAGAATATAATCTATTTTTTTTAAAAAGGGAAGGAAGAAGGATTATGAAGTAGCTGCACTAATTAGAGCTAACAATGGCAATAGAAAAAAGGGACTTAATAGAAACAGAAGCGATATGGATTTAGACAAAGGATAGCTAAGAAATCACCTTTAATAGGAGTTATCTACAGACCACTCAATAGTGGAGAAAGAAATTTTGTAGGCTAACCTATGAAATGAGTAAAAGACAATAATATGTATGGGTGATTGAATAATTAAAAGACCAAACTAGTTGATTGGAATAAAGTGAATTTTGAGGGAATGAGAATGGAATTAGAGAAGATAAACTAGGGGGGAAAAATAGCAAACAAAAGATAGAACAACATTGGAATAATACTTAAAATGGCGATCATTAGAGTTCAGGAGGAAAAAGATTCCAGTAAAAAGGCAAAACAAACCAGCCAATAATGAAACACCATGAATAAAGACATATGGGTAAAATTTAAGCTAAAGAAATGGCATTCATTAAGTCCATAAACAATGAAGCTATAGAATTTTCTTGAATTCTTTGTAAAAGCAACAGAGTAGACAAGAGTAATGCAGTGAATCCAATATATTTATTTTCAAAACAACAGCAACATCTACTTATGTATCACCTTTTTAATATATTGAAACATCCCAAGGCTTCACAGGAGTATTATGCAACAAAATAATAACGTTGAGCCTCATAAAGAGATATTAGGTAATTAAACAGAAGCTTGGTCAAACAAGTAGGTTTTAAGGAGTGTTTTAAAGGAGGAAAGAGAGGCAGAGAAGGTAGAAGGGGTATTCCAGAACTTAGAGCTGAGGCAACTGAAATTGTGGCCACCGATGGTGGAGCAGTTAAGATCAGGGTGCTAAAGAGACCAGAAGTAGAGGAGGGCACATATCTCGGTGGGATGTGGGGCTGGAGGAGGTTACAGAAATAAGGAGGAGTGAGACCATGGAGGGATTTGAAAACATGGATGAGAATTTTAAAATCAGGATGTTGTTTGACAGGGAAGACACAGGCATCTGAGTTTTGGATGACCCCCACTTTGCAAAGGCTGGAAAGTGGGAAACCAGCCGGCAATGCATTGGAATAGTCAAATCTAGAGTTGACAAAGGCATGAACGAGGATTGCAGCAGCAGATGAGCTGAGGCAGGGGTAAGTTGGGCAATGCTACGGAGGTGAAATAAGTCTTGGGCGTGACTATGAAGTCAGAAGTTCATCTCAGGGTCAATTGTGACACTAAAGTTGCGTTCAGACTGTTGTTGTGGAGAGGGATGGAGTCAGCAGGTTGTGAACAGAGTTTGGAGCAGACACAGAAAATGGGTTTCAGTTTTCCCAATATTTCTTTGGAAGAAACTTCTCATCCAGTGTTGGATGTCTGATAAGCAGCCCGATTAATTTTGCAGCA
This sequence comes from Carcharodon carcharias, assembly GCF_017639515.1. NCBI lineage: Eukaryota > Metazoa > Chordata > Chondrichthyes > Lamniformes > Lamnidae > Carcharodon > Carcharodon carcharias. The sequence goes on along the minus strand of NC_054484.1, from coordinate 44,209,666 downwards.
GCGGGGGGTTGAGAGAGGTGGTGGTGGTGATGATATAGAGCTGGGTGTCATTTGCTTACGCATGAAAACTAGCAATGTTCTTTCGGATGATGTCGCTGAGAGGCAGCATGTAGATGATAAACAGGAGCAAGCCAAGGATAGATCTTTGGGGGACAACAGAGGGAACAATGTGGGTGCAGGAAGAGAAGCCATTGCAAATGATTCTGTGGCTACGATTAGATAAATAAGAATGGAACTAGACCTGCTCAACTCATCATCATAAGACAACCCCTTCATCCCAGGAATCAACCTAGCGAACCCTCTTTGAACTGCCTCCAATGCTTGTATATCCCTCCTAACTAAGGATACCAAAGCTGTGCACAAAACTCTTAAGTGCAGTCTCACAAATGCCTTGCACATTTGTAGCAAGGCTTTCCCTTTTTTATACTTTATCCCTCTTGCAATAAAACCGACACTCCATTCACCTTCCTAATTGCTGTATTTGCATGCTAACGCTTTGTGTTCCACGCACAAGAACACCAAGATCCTTCTATACTGTAGTATTCTGTAGTCTCTCTACATTTAAGTAATAATTAGCTTTTCTATTTTTAACACCAACATGCATAGCCTCACGTTTTTCAACACTCTACTCTCAAATTTTTGCCCGCCCACAACTCAAGTATATCCCTTTGCAGACTGTGTCCTGCTTATAACTTGTTTCCCCACCTATCATTTGTCTCATAAGCAAATTTGGCTATAAAGTACTCAGTCCATTCATGCAAGTTATTAATATAGATTGTAAATGATTATGGCCCCACCGCTGATCCCTGTGGCAGCCCACTAGTTAGTTTGCCAATCCGAAAATGACCCATTTATCTGGACTCTGTTTCCTGTTAGTTATGTCAGCATGAGTAGAGAATTGACTTATTACCTCCAGCTCTTATGCGTAGGAACTTTTTTTATGTGGCACCTTATCGAATGCTTTTTGGAAGTCTAAATGCACTGCATCTACTGGTTTACCATATCCACTTTGCATGTTACATCCTCAAGGATAGTCATTGGCATCCTATTGATGACGAACAAACATCCTCAAAGAACTCAAATAAAGGGAATAGAAGGATATGCTGATGGGGTATAATGAAGAGGCTGTGTAAGCCAAATTGCCTGTTTTGTGGTGTACACCTGATATAATTCTTTAAATAATCATCATGTGATATAGTTGATTATATTTCATGTGTATTTGAAATCGTATCTAACTTATGGCTTCTGTTTTCTTTCAAGGACGGTAAAGAAAAGCTTATCAAGGAGGGAATGGAGCGACCATTTAGTCTAACGTCATGAGTGCTTTTAGCAGAGATGACATGTGACCAGTAATTGTACAGTATGTTATGCAAAAATTAAACGTCCTTATGCTTTAAATAAACATTGATTTAATTTATTCTTTGTCCTTGCCTTTCATTGCAAAATCCCGTTATGTAAATAAAAAGGAAGTGGTAGTACAGCTATTTTTTTCTCACTTTATTTCTGTCTTTTACTCCTGTAACAATTCATGAAGGGTTCTTTTGGTTTTACTCCCTACTCATTTTGCAGAAGCAGAATGCTGAATATTTTAACAACTTTCATTTATATTGTACCATAAATGTAATAAAACATTTTGAGCTGTTTTTACAGTAGTAAAATTTGATGCCGAGCCACATAACATATTTGGCCAAAAGCTTGGTCAAAGAGGTAGGATTCAAGGAGTGAAGAGATGGAGAGCTTTAAGGAGAAAATTCCAGCGCTTAGGACCTCGGCAGCTTAAGGCACAGTCACCTAAAGTGAATAAGTTTAAAATTGAATTCTTGAGGTCAAAGTTAAGATCGTAGGCTGGAGGGGATTATAATAATAGGCTGGGGGAAGACCATGGAGGATTGAGAACAAGGGTGAGAATTTTAAAATTTGTTCCCAGCTAATGTCAGACAAGCTGTCTGACAATTGAGACAGCGGCGGGATCAAGAGGTGGTGAGGTAGAGCTGTGTGGTGTCAGTGTATAAATAAAAACACACTGTTTTCAAATGATGTTGCCAAAGGACAACCTGTAGATGAGCAATGGGAGGGAGCCAAGGAAAGATCCTTGGACATCATAAATAAGTGAGGGATTGGGAAGAGAAGTCATTGCTGGTGATTCTCTGGCTATGGAAAATAATGGAACTGGGCATATGCAGTCCCATTCAGTTGGACAACAGTGGAGAGGCATTGGAGGCAGATGCAATGAGCAATTGTGTTAAAGGCTGTAGATGGATCGAGAAGGATGAGGAAGGGATAGTTGCCTTTTTCACAGTTCCATTATGTTATTTGTGACATTGGTAAGTGGCATTTTGATACTGTGGTCAGACAGAAATCCGATTGGAGGGATTCCAGGAAAAATAGGCATGGATTTGGGACGACATTTAAGTATTTTGGAAAGAAAGGTAGAAGATGGAGCAGTGGGTTGCAAGGATAGAGGAGCAATGAGTTTTTTCAGTAGAGGAGTGAAGACAGTGAATTTGAAGGAGAGTGGGGCAGTACCTGAGGGGACAGAACTGTCAATATCAGCTAATGTGGGAGCCAGGAAAGGAATTTGGGTGATCAGCAATTTAGTCAGAATGGAGTTGAGAAACCATATTAATAAGTACTTCCTAGAACCTTGTACAATTTAACCTTGGTCAGGTTCTTTATGCATTGCACCAAAAAACAATGCATGACATTGTTTCTGATTCCCATAAATTTATTTTTTAGTGTTATGTTACCATGATTGAAGGTAACTATGCTACTCATTTACATCACATTGTAACACTTTGGAATATTATTTCTGAATCTTTTAGATAAAAACTGCAGGGCTCACATAGCTGGTTAGAAGAATGGCCCAGAATTTGCTGGAGTGAGACTTGTGGCATGAGAATTTTTTCTTCACGCTTCAGCTTGAAGAATGTTTGTGCAATTTGCTGGAAGTGCAATGTGGACCTCTGGGTACCAATAATCCGGGATTTTGGTAAACGATGGGACCAAACCAATAGTCCATCTCTTTAATCTGTTGAGATTTAAGGATAGGGAAAGAAACTGGAATGACAAGGAACTGAAGTAAATGGGAATCAAATTAAATGCAGGGAGAGAAATAATTTGAATGGAGAGGAAAATGAAAACCGGAAAAGTAAAATTGAAAAACTCAACATTTAAAAGTCTCTAGGAACAGTTTAACTACCCACAAGAGTGAGATGCCACGGTTCCAATTATTACCTTTCTGAGCCTCCAAGGTTGAATGGTATTATAGGAATGTTAATCTCATTTAAAAGGTCCTTGCATTGTTAAAAACAAATCCTAATTTTTGCAATAAGTTTAATTTGTTTTATCAATGCAAATGCGGCAATATCTTAACTCATGGGGCGGTTGCTGTTTTGCAAGGTTAATGTTGGAGTAATACAAACTGTCCAGCAGTCTATGGCGATTTCCAACTCAAGGTATCTTGGCCACAAATTGCTGGGTTATTTATGCACTAATAGTGGCACATGATTTAAACTTTATTTGTTCAGCAAATTCTGGCCAAGTAGTTTATTTTTGTGCTACATTATCTTCCACAATGCTTATTTCCCCTCAGACACTGAAAAAATGAAACCCAGTAAACCAACATGTCCAGGTTTTCTATGTGATGGATAATTGAGGGTATATTCTATTACAAAGAATTGTAGTACTAAATTAGTTGCGTCAATCTGGTTTTAGCTTTCCAAATGGGACAGATCAAATGGGTTAGCAAATGGGTATAAACATAAATTTGATGACCACTTTGTGAACCATCATATTCTTTATTGATAACGATTGGTTCAGGGCAATGAGGCTAAACCTCAGTCATTCACTTTATGAAATTCATTATTAAATGCAATCATTTAGGTAAATAGAAGTATTACACTTTTTAATTACTGCCATCAATCTTACTTAGTAGAAGTGAACATTACATTTTAGTGGTGACCTGATGATCTACCATTTGGCATAGATGGTAAATAAAATGGAAATATTGTTATGACTTCTTTCCTGTGGTCACAGGTCTGATCTGAAATTACAAAAATAAATGTAAGTCAGCAAAAAACACATCAATTGCAAATATAAATCTAAACATTACCCTGGGACAAATATCGTGAAAATGGTGTCAGATTATGGATCTCCCCTGCAATCAGTTGCCAGACTCTCAGCATGCTCACATTTAAGAATGCACTGATGGACTGAAAACAATATATCTGTTGCAAGCTGTGCTTTTATTGTGTAAAAGTGTTTTAGCATCCTGTTGGAATTTTCAGTATTGACTATGAACTCAAGTTTTAAGTGATGCTTGAGCTCACAATTCACTGGAACAATCAATGATCTTTTAAAGTTCCACAATTGTTCATGAATTGTTCTTAATACCTTTGCCCGGTCTCAGCTTGTTCTCTTGTTTACAGCACAATTTCATGCCTGTGTGAATCCTTAATGAAATGCTTCAGCTGCCTCCAGTGGTCTGCCATTATAGGATCCTACATCTTTAAAGGTTGAGGAGAAGATGCTAAGCATGTTCTAATGTAAATGTTTTTTGGACTCCAGCTTGCCTTTATTCCTCTCCTTCCTTGTACAGTGTTTCTGTACTATTTGGTTTACATTTATGTATACAGGACAACAGAGGAAATGTAGGGTGAAGCCACCAGTTGTATAGCATATGTACAAAGGACAATCAAAGGAACACCAAGCAGTTTGTTCAGTAGCAGTTCTTATGTCTTTAATCCAAATTTCCTGCTTCTTTATATCCCTTTAATACTTGTATTTTCCAGATATCTATTTCCATTTTAACACCACAGTTAATTTGGTTTATTGGACTATCTCACCCTGTAGTTCCAGGCATCTTGTATCCCAGGTTCACTTGTCATTTGGCTTCCAGTCGGGATTAAAATGACTTTTCAGTGGCTGCCAACATTTTGAGTAGCTTTTGTCCAGGCAACTGCAGGCCTCCAGGCCCCATTTGGTGACAGTCATGTTAAATGAGGACTCGAACATAAATGCCTGTCAAATTAAATAGAAAATGAAACAATGAATGGATTTGCTTAACAATGAATCGAGTATTATGCAGTATTGCACAGGGACAGATGAACATTGTGTCAAATTGGAATAATTAACATAAGATGAGTATGCGTTCTTCTAAAAACAGCACATTTTCCAGTCTGTACAAACTTGGCAATAGTACTCAATTGGATGATACATGGTCTCCAGCAGGACTCTGCACCATGAGCATGTTCGGAAGCAATCTGCAGTGTTGAAGTCCCAGTTTGTGCTAGACAGCTCATGAGTCAGTAACAGATTTGAGGTATTGCTGCATATACCTATATGGCAATCCCTTGTTCTCATGATCAGACTTTGAAAAGTAATTATTTTCACCCATTTTAATTTAGCCCTATTAATACCAGTTGAGAAAGTTTATGATTGGGAGATGTTTGAATTCTAGTAGTCTTGATTGAGTAGATTTAATACAGTGCTTCTACTGAATAAGGCCATGCAAAAGATTTTGCAGGTCTTCCAAAAACAGGAACAATCTCTTGACACTAAAGCACTGATCTCACATAAAACTTTGAATTACCATCTCTTTAGCATTCACTTCTCTAATTACCTACTTGTGAATTGTAATTTTTCTGCAAATGTTCATCATGGGAAAATCAATTTGAGTTAAATTGACAAGCTAATGGGTTGTTCAGAAACTTTAGGAAATTCTATGCACAGTTGTAATGTGGAAAAAATAAGATGATGGTAATATGATCTTGACCACTTTGTCATCATCTCCACTCCTGAGATATTGCCTGTCCCTATACCCGAGAGAGCAGACCTAATCCCTTTATGCAAAGTCAATTTATTTGAATATTTTATTGGTGATCTTGGCACACAGCACATTGCATGAGAGCATCACAGGAGTTGGGGGCCAGAATGTGGTTGGCTAGGAGCAAATTAAGGGCTGAAGGCTACTGATAGAGTGCTATCATTTTTTTTGCATTGGTTTGCCACTGGGACCTGTCCTCTTGTGCAATTTGGCTGTTGAAGGTTGAAAACAGCAATAGTAGCAAGGAAAGTGACCCATAGGGAGAAAGACTCCCAGTAGAAATATTTATTCCAACTATGGGCTGTCCTTGAAGTATTCTTCCTGGTGAGCGTTTAGTGTCTGAAGTGCCTTTTGGCTACTTATAGGCATCTGAATTTAAAAAAAAATGTGACCTTAATGAGCCTTCTGATACAATCTGAACAGCTGCACTGGGAATTGAGCCCATCAGGTGATTGGTAGATCCTAGGCCTCCATGCCAATAATACATGGCAGATGCATACCATTATATGATTAGTCCCTTAATTAGTCCTCTGTATTTTTACGTATTGTTGGTCACAGCACTTATCTACTTAATGTGATTATCAGCTCGTATGAATATGAATATATAAGGCATTTTCAGGTTTGGCTTCATGCTCATTCTTCCTGTACATTGGCAAGATTCTCTTTGGTTGTGGTCCAGCAAGGCACTTTACAAATGCAATATGAGAATGCTGTTTATTTATTTTTTCTGTTTTAAGCAGGGCTTTCTCCCCTTTATTTATCCTTTCCACTTGGTAACCCTGATCCTTTAATGAGAAATGGCCTTTTTGTTAGCTTAGTTCTTTATTCTACTTTGTAGTATTTTGTGATTTTGTTTTGTTTCTTCATGCAAGTTAATTTTACATTTTGAGAAAAATCTGTTCAATTCAGATAAGGTACAGCTACTCAATTCAAATGAATTAAACTGGTCATGCTGAACTTGTCAAATGAAATGATGATGCCAGATGTATAAGTCATTACCCCAAACTTACCAGGGATGAAAATTGCTTTTTTATGGTGTGACTATTGCAACTTTTGGGTAGGTATTATTTATTCTGAATTTTAAAAGTTGGTCATGTTGATGAATTATGTGTCATCCTTGCAATTGTAGCTGTACTCTCATCTCTGAGAGAGAATGCTGGCAGTTCAAGCCTCACTTCAAAGACTTGAGCACATGGGTACTGTCGACCCAGTGCAGCACTGAGGGAGTGCTGCCTTATCGGAGATGCATCTTTTGGATGAGACACTAAACTGTGGTTCTGTCTGCTTCTCAGGTGGATGCAAAAGTTCCCAGAGCACAATTTGATGAAGGTCGGGTAAGCACTTCCTGGCTGGTATTTATGCCTCAGCCAAAATTACTACCAAAACGTATTATCTGGTCATTATCTCTTTGCTATTTTTGGAACTTGACTGTGGAAAAATTGGCTTCCTCATTTACCTACATTATAACAGTGACTACACTTCCAAAAGCACTTCAGAGGCAGGATACCCTGAGGTTGTGAAAAGCACAAAATAAAAGCAAGTTCATTCTCCAAGTCTTTTCAGTTAGTAAGACCATGGTCAGCACTCTTGTGCAACTAATATAATTTTAATGGGCCATATTCACTTTGTTATTGAGTTTAAAGAGTGAGCAGAACAAAATATTAACACAGAAAATGCAATTGTATTTTCTTAAGGTCCTTATTTGCCTGAATTTGGTAAACTGATTTAACATAGACAGTGGACATATTTTTCTCCCTTCCAAAAGTATAAAGGAGACAGTTTATAGCTGCAACACTAATGAAGTATAGGGTGTGATCAATCCTGTGATTACAAATGCTTGCATAACCTAGATTCTACTTTCTTATTACTATCCTGCCTCTCATATGTTTGCCAGCTTATTAACAAATAATTTTGGTTCCAATAGGAAACGACTTTTGGAAATAAAGGAGTTGTTTAAGATGGGTAGCTGATGATCGAGAAAACTTGTTCCATTGGACAGAAATTACACCTCACTGTCTTCGCGTTCTTCTGTCACTTACCATTGTTCCGTCAGCTACTCGTTCTGGTTCGAGTTCTGCTTTGCTTGCTTTCTCAAAGCATTCTGCATCTGGCCCGTGTGGAGTCATAATACTATGCAGACTACCTCCACCAGGCATAAAACCCTCCTCTTTCGCCTCATAATGACCTTTAATCAGCCCCATAAATTCACTCATACAGTTGCCTGGTGAGGGAAAAACAAAGCATGAAAACCCTTTCATTTGCAAACTGCTGATCCTACTTTTTACAATGTTTCAATTTTCTGGTTATTATTTAATCTTAAGTAGAGCCATGCTGGGATTTAAAAACAATGTTCAGTTCTTGAAAAAGCTTCATTAAGTCTCTTTATATTAACAGTTTGCTATTCAACTTTTTCATAAAATTCAAAACTCAACAGTTGAAGACTTGGGAAATGCACAAGGATGATTACCCCTGTGGTGGAGTAAAACCTATCTTAAAGCTTACAGGCCTGGACCCTCAAATGGAATTAATATATGTTAGCAGGCAGACTGGTGCATCTCTAATCACTCTATGTACCAGTCTGTTGTGTACCAGCCTGCTGTTGATCTGCAGGCTGGTATCAGGAACTCCAAGCCCACAAGTCCCTTGCCTCACCCATACGGTATGTGACCCCTTCTTTGAAACAGGTGATGGCTCCTCAGAAATCCTGTGGGAATTATGGGCCCACCATACTCCCACCCAACTGATTGTGGGAGTGCATCCAAAGTTTTGGCCTCCTGTGTACATCTTACTTAATAGTAACACTAAAATGTGATATTAGATTGGACATTAGAGTCATGGGAAAGGTACGCCAGAGATTTATTAGAATGATGTTGGGAGTTAAAGATTATAGTTACAATTACAAAGAAAGACTACATAATTGTTAAAGGTTATAAGAGGGTAGAGAATTTTGTTTCTACTGTTTATTGAATTGATAACAGGAAGGGTAGATTGAGGGTCAGTGCTAAACGAGTTTTTTTCACACAAAGGATTATTAGACCATAAAAAATTTACTACAAAATGGCTATAATATGGTTGTCAGTCATGTATTTGCATATTCATGCATGAGCAATGACCTAAATGTTCTTACATTCCACACAACAGAAATAAGATGAAACTTAAATAGTTGGTCCAATTTAAAAATAATCATGTAACATTACAGAGTACCTCCCAGCTTTCAGATGGAGATTAATTATAAATTAAATTTTAATCTGTTTTAGATTATCTAAGATCTTTTAAAATCGGTTCCAAAGACTAGATGGGATTCACCACACTGGTGTGCTTGCCCTCTTGAATATATCAGTTTCTGCTACAGATTTTATTTGCCATGTCTTACGATGGTAGTAAGGGGGCCTGAATGTGTGGTCAGCCACTCCCCAGCGTGGTGGAAAGATCACAAAGTCTGCGATTGCCACACCTGGACGGGTCGACTTAGCAGTTAACACTGTGAAAATCGAAGGATCCTGAAAACAAATAGGGTTGTTGTTAGATTAGTGTTCTATATCGCAAGCACCTTGCATATCTGTGTTGTCTGTTTTTGGTTTCAGGGGTACTCTACTTTTCCCTTGCACAGGAATCTATTGTGCAAAAGCTTTAAAGTTTAACTGAACTGTTTGGAGAACGGGATGAAAAGACAGGATTCTCAAAATTTATCTCTCCTTGATTCTTTAATTTTCATATAATACTTTTTTTTGCGTATTTATGTATTCAAAATTTGACCAAAATGAAAATTGAAATGCCTGCCCCTGGTCATGAAACTAACATTTCTTTTCATTATATTGTTGTGGTTTATCATAAAGTAGGCTTATGGGTATGTGTGTAGATGGTTCTGTCAGTGATTTAATTGAATTAAAGTCAGATAGACTGCAAGCTTGAAATTATCAAAAGAAGTTAGGGGTAAAAGGCATTTGAAATGCTTATGAGTAAACATGGATGAGGGCTCAGCATATAGGGTGTAAAGGAATTTTTCACTTTTAGATATGTGAAGGGGTTGCCTAGGTTTCAAAGGGATGATAGGATGTTTACAGCTAACAAGATAAGCAAGACCAAGCAGTGTGTTTATTTTTCCCAAAGGTACTGACCATATTGACAACATGAAAGATTTTTATATTATGGGAAAAGTAAATTTCCAAAGACATATAGAACAGTAGAATTACAGAATACATATGTAAAAAGAATGGAAGGCTATGTTGGGGGGGGAGGCATGTAATATTTAAGAGGAGTGTGTAAAACAGCCTTGGGGAAGCCACCAGCCACTTTTACAGAAGTTTTCTGTGTCCACTAACCAAAGGTGAAGGAAGGCCTTTGGAATTCCACAGTCAGGTGGGTGCTATGGCAAACTTGCTGGCTTACTATTCAAATTTAAAATCTAATTTGGAGTGTTGCATTAAAGGGGGTTATAGTTGGGAGTCAAGTTAATTAGAAATTTTAGGATTTTTTTGTGGTATTAAGTAATTGTAATCTTATGTATGTGCTTGAAATCTCTTCTTTTGTTAATAAATGTTTTAATTTAGTTTTTTTTTAAATCTCTAAAGATGTTAGTGGACTCATTACTCCTGAATTCAGTGCACACATGTTATAATAAATACAAATTGCAAAACTGTTGTGATAGCGTGGCCAAGTTTCCCTTGTGGATTTGGTCTGCCTAGCACACATCAGCTGCCACGTCATAACACTCTGAAGAGGAGTCATTTTTTTGCATGATTCCTTCTCCCAAGAAATAGTCCTTAGTGTGGTTCAGTCCACCTGAAAATGCTTAAAAGAGTTCCACAAATGGATTCTGTAGTTTCATAGAGGTCAAATTAATATGAAATTGTAACCATCAGGTCACTCGCAAGAATACCAATATAAGGGGAAAGCAACAGTTTATACTGAATGTAAAAAGAGTGCTGATTGGTTGGCAAGTGGTGTTACCATGGAAAATGCACCACTGATGGTGACCGATAGTTAACTGCGCCTGTTTCAGCTAAACAAAATAAGTGACAGCCATTCACTGACTCATTCCTCAGGGCAATGCTTTGACCAATCAGGGTCAAGCTGCCCAGTTTAAATTTCTAACTTGGCAGTTAACTGTCAGTCACAATCAGTGTTGCATTCTTCATTGCAATGCCACTTGCCAACCTACCAACACTCTTCTAATACAGTATAAATTATTGTTTTCCCCTTATATTGGTATTCCTGCAAGTGTCCTGATGAGTGCAAGACTAAAAGCTTAGACAAGTCTCATTTTTCAGCAATACTCAAGTTCTTTACTACCAAACGACTATTTGAATCTGTAATTTTGTGATATTTCCTCTGTTCCTTTGATATTTTCTCTCCTTTTATAGTCTTATCTTTCAGCTGTGCACATATTAGATCCATCAATTGAACGATACACTAATGGTACACATTGTGGTAGTATAAAGCAGAACCTTTGTCGGCTGATGCTCCCTTGATATCTCCCAGAAACATGCAAAACATGCAGTTCACTGGAAGTCCCCACTGCTGAAACTGATCTTAGTTTGATTAGAAATCAAAGAGCCTTCATTGTGTTGGAAAACAGAAAAACCATCAGCTTTGCCCCTCATCATTGCAACATATCTGACTTTTAGTCATTTGGTAGTACAGAACTCGAGTATAGCTGAAAAAAAAGGCTTTTTTGTCAAAACTTTTCATCTTGCACTCATCAGAACAACCCTATTTCGGCATTAAGCTTACTTGGTGAGCAAATGGCTTGGGCCCTATTTAGAAAGCTGCTGATAATGTCAATAGTGCATGGAACTGTAAGAATCCCAACGCATATATTGACCAGTGAAGGAAGGCTTGTGGTAGAGAACCCAGGCAGATTTCTCAACTAGTACATCAAGGAAAGGGAGTTCACTATCATTTCAAAGGTGAATTTGAGTGCAGGGTGGAGTCTATTGATACATGCAAGGAAATTATTACATGCAGCTGCAGATTTAAATATAGCAAATGCATCATCCACATATTGGAAATATGCATGGGGCAGGAGGTTGGGTGTCATTCCATCGAAGACATGTTTCTGATGGAACAAAGATGTTTGCGAGAGCTGGGCCGAGAAGAGCTCCCATGGCAACACTATCTATTTGGGCATACATGGTGTTGTTAAAACTGAACTCAACATAAGTTCGATGAATATTGGTTTACCATAATGGTGAAGATTTAGATTGCCATGATATAGTGCTGCACCACCAAAATAGGCTGCATCAAAGGCATTCTGTGGGATAATGGCTCCCTGATCAGATCATTTTGTGCTGTGTATAACACAAACCCATGAATGGGCCTAAGGCCTAAACTTTCAGCCCTGAAAAATACCTCAGATTACCCTGGAAGGGCAAGGTATTTCAAAAATTGGAGAAACAGATGATGCTGGCTGTTTCACACTGCTACAATGCAGTAATAACATGAGTGGTATTTGCCATTAACAGGATATTGCCGTCAAGCCAAAAAGATGTTCTGCCTACCACACAAATGATTAATGCGATATATGAATTTCAGCACCTGTATGTAGGCCATTTAGCCCAAAATCTGGTGGATCATATCAAACAGCGTGCCCCAGCCGCTGTTCGCAACGGGCAAAGTATGAATCATACCCTGCACAACTCAAAACACAGTGTGCAAAATTTGTTGTGATTCACAATTGTACAACATTTGTTAAATAATCCTCAATGTGCTAAGAATTAAGCTGACAACCAATTTAAGATTGTCAGTTGGGCTAGCAATGTGGTACATTTGTGTGTACTGGAAGTTACATATATTAATACACAGGGCCCTGTTCTTTGCAGTCAGAAAGAACATGTACACACATTGTGCCTGTTTCAGCTAAACAACATAAGTGACAGCCATTCGCTGGTTCATTTCTCAAGCCAATGCCTTGACCAATCAGAATCAAGCTGTCTTGTTTAAGTTTCAAACATTGCTTATCAGTTAACTGTCAATCACCATCAGCAGGTACATTCTATATAGCAATGCCTCCACCAATCAGAGTCCAATTGCCAACCAATCAGCACTCTCTTCTAATATAGTATAAATTATTGTTCCCTTTACATTTGGTTTTCTTGTGAATTGTCCTGATGAGTGCAAGACGAAAAGTTTTGACAAAAGATTCTCTTTTTTCAGAAATACCTAACTTTCCAAATGGTACCTGTGCTTTATATACCAAAAATAAAACAGAGATACATGAAGAAAATTACTTACAGCATGATCAAATGAAACAGAATTAATGACCATAAAGTCCTGCAGATTGTACTTGTAGGGTGTATAGTTTCCATGCCAGGCCACAACATTAAACGGAGAGAAGTCCTGAAAATAATAGATTGAATTACTTGATCTGTTCCAACATTAGAAATTGAAGAACTACATTTGAGATCCTTGGAAAATTGATCCTAGGATCAGTTGCCCTTTGCATGTAAAGTAATTCTAAATAATTAAAATATATTTGCCTTTACTTCAAGGTGCTTAGAAGATAAAAGTGAGAAAGTAATGTTTCAGTTGTACAGAACCTTGGTCAGATCCTACCTGGAATACTGTGCCTAACTTTGGCAACTGAATTTAAAAGAAATATTAACTTTGCTATGGGATAGCACAGATTCACCAGAATGAGTTACATTTTAAGAGGCATAAACCTGACTCAAAATCCTTTGAATTTAGAAGGTTAATGGGTGATTTAATTGAGGTGTTTAAAACCCCATAAAAGAGATTAGATAGGGTAGATATTGAGAAACCATTTCCTCTGGTGTGGCATTCAGAACGAGGGGGCACAATTTTAAAGTTAGAGCCAAGACATTGAGGAATGAAATCAGAACGTATTTTTTCACACAAAGGGTAGTGGAAATCTAGAACTCTAACCTCTAAAAGGCTATAAACAAAAACAGAATTACCTGGAAAAACTCAGCAGGTCTGGCAGCATCGGCGGAGAAGAAAAGAGTTGACGTTTCGAGTCCTCATGACCCTTCGACAGAACTTGCGTTCGAGTCCAAGATAATTCTGTTTTTGTTTTGGATTTCCAGCATCCGCAGTTTTTTTGTTTTTATCTCTAAAAGGCTATGGTTGCTGAGTCAATTTAAATTTTTAAGACCAAGAATGATGGGCTTTTGTTAGATAAAGGAATTGAAGAATACATAAAGACAGCAAGCAGTTGGAGTTGAGGTATAAATCAGCCATGACTTGATTGAATGGTGGAATAGCCTCAAAGGTCTGATTGGCCTATCCCTGTTCCTTTATACCTAGACACTTGTAAATATAAATTCAGAAATTGCCTTCCTTAGATTCAGGGGTGGAATTTCAATTCCAGGGTAGGGACCCCAACGTCACATTCATTTCCGGTCCTGACCCCAAACTACATCAGCAATGCACATGCATTGCGATTTCAATTGAAAAATCACTTAATTTACCCAAAGTCTCATTCATTGTCCAATTTGCGGCAGTGGGCGCAAGAATGAAATGGGTGACAGGGAACAGCAGGTCCGATTTAAATGGCAAGTGGCAGCCAAGGTTGTTATTGCTGTTTGTTTTAATGATGGAAGAAGAAGCTGATCAGAGGAAGTGGGTATGGAGGGCCCCATGCCACAGAAGCAACCCCCCCACCCCACCCCCAAGTTTCTCTGACACCTCATATGAGGTGTTGCTGGAGGCAGTGACAGTTCAGAAAAGCATCCTGCTCTCTGCTGGCAGAACAGAAAGCTTGAAAGGCTTAACAAGAAGGTGGGGCTGGAAGTGGTTCATGAGGTCAGCAGCAGAGGAATGGTAATGAGGAACTGGGTCCAGTGGAGGAAAAAGTTTCAATGATCTGCTTAGTGGCAAGATGAGTCCAGAGATAGACCCAGCAGCACAGATACTCGCACTTCAGTGGGTCCTCATGCAGATGATGAAAATGTGACACAGGTTGAAGTGCACAACCTGCGAGAGCAGGAAGAGATGGCTATGGCCGATCCCCATCAGCGCATGGAAGACAAGCACAGCCCTGCTCAACAGGGTGGAAGCGCAGAGTCTTGGAAGTCACAAAGCAGCAATCTGGAGGATCATTGTTAAATGTATGACCACATATTAGAGTTACCTGAGGCAGTGAGGGGTTACAGGATGAGAATGGAGGAGTCCATTCATCTCATGTGATCCACAATATTTCAGTACTTTGAGCACATGAGGTCTTCCATTGAGAGAATGGCCAACCTCATGGAGTGCCATGTGCAGCACCACTCTGTTTGGAAGCAGGAACAGCACTCTAACATGCACAGAATGCATGCTGCAGTCTATAGCATTGACCAGTTAATGGTGTAAACGGTGCAAGGAAGGTGAGGTGTATGCTGGCTGCACCTCAGCTGGTGGTTCCCTCCAATTATCAAGAAAGGGCTGAGGTGGCAACAGATGACGGAGTGGGCCACTCCTCACAGGGCTCCATTATCATCATCATCATCATCATCATCTGCCTCTATAGACCTCCGATGGGCAAAGCATCTGTAGAATCATACCCTGTGACAGAGGCTGCCATCACAATAATGCCAGTGCAGCAGCCTTTGGAGGTGCCCATACCCCAACCTCGGCACATCCACACTGAGGCTGACTGCCACAGGCATCTCAGTCCCTGACAGGTACTCAGGAGCAGTCTGCCTCCACCTCATCCTCAACCACAGGAGGAGCAAGTAGTTGCAGTGGCCGTGAGCAGATGCCACCACTTTGGCAATGTTACTTTGTGGGTCGCTTAGGTGTTTCTGTTGTAAATGATATCAAACTGTTACGTGATAAAGCACTGGGCATGTTGTTGCACTGAGGCATGCTTGTGTGTTTCCAATTCATCATGGCGAAAGGCAGAAGAATGGAAACTAAGGGTTAGCAAAGCAATGGAGTTTGTTGGGGAAGAGAGTATCAAATGAAGACTCTGGAGACTTGCAGTGATTGTGCTATTGGAATATGCTGATTTTTGTTCTTAACTGATATTTGCTTTCACTCAGATGAATGCGAATCTCCTCTCCAAATGTCATGCAGTATGAGCATTGCTCTGATGAAACATGTCTGGATCAGAGTGGTCCCAGTGTCCCTCCCAGACTCAGTCAGCAGCGTGGAGGTCCATCTGCCCATCAGCAACATGACACTCTATTTGCCTTTCTATTGTGTGAACAATACAATTATACATGTCCCCTACTATAACGTGTTCCTTTCTCTTTGTGTAGGTGCATTTCAAAATGAAATAGCTTGCATTAGGGATCAACAGGAAACTGGCCCATCACATGAAGCACTCTTTGGTGCACAGGTACCAACATAAAAATATCTATGTGAAGTACATCAATCGCTAAAGACAGGTGAAGTGCCCAACTACTATGGGGGGTGGGGGGGGGGGGGGTGGTGGGAGATGAAGGAAACAGCAGAGAAACAGCCACAAGGTAAAGGTGGGCTTAAAATAGATATTTCTCTGCCACAGGGTGTTTGTATCTGTACCTCATAGGCTGCATACAGAGGGGAATTTAAACAGAGTAGAACCAAAAGCACTTCATGCAATCCTTTGAGAATCTTTAGATAAGTGTGTCCATCATCTCTTGTAGATGGAAGGATGACAACACACTTTAGAATCCACTTCATTACGTCGAAACATTGCCAAAGTGCAGCTTCATCACCTGCACAGGCATGCAAGAGGGTTTCAGAAACTTTTCGTGGAGTAAGTGGCAATTTCATAATCATCTACAGTAAGTCCCTGAATACAGGGCCTGTGAGTTTGATGACTGATATCAGGTTGGGTAACGACGTTGGTTCACATTCTTAGTGTAAGCTGAGGGAAATGTTATATTGAAGATGGGCAGAAACTGACTTTACCCAGTTTTCGCCTCTCCACCCTAAACCTGTTGACTCTTGCTGGCGTAGGGTACCATGGACACCTACAAACCCTTAGCATGTTTCCCAAACTACCATATATGAACCTTGGTGGCAAATGCCTGCAGACTATGCCAAGTTTAACTCTTCAGCTCAGTTCACTGGATAATGATCAGGAAGGATTATCTGGCTGAATTTTCCCCTCTCTAGTTCAGGGGCTTTGACCATTTGTAGCACTCCTTATTGCTGACCCAGCAGAGATTCAGCACGAACCAGGGACTGAACATGAACCTTTCCTGCTCCATATAGTTCAACGATATACTGGAAGGAGCGATTTCCGGGCAACTTATTAATGGACATCTACACTAAAGCTTAGTTTGTTTTGTGTCTATGTGTCCTCATAACATATTCAGTATTTGACAATGATACCTTACCTGCTGAGCACCAAATAACTTGCCCTGGAACTTGCTGATGACAGTGAAGCCAGCTGGAACCTGTCGATTTTCATACCATGCAACTGGAACCTTGAAATCTCTGGGATTGGCAAGGCCATTGGCCCCTAGTGAAGTAAATTAAATAAGATTCTAGGGTTAAACCTTTGACAATACAAGAGACAATACTTATTTGATATGGAGTGCTAATTTTATTCTACTTTTTAAAAAATTCTATTTCCTCAAATATTTATTTCACATTTTGTCTATTTCAGCTAATCAGATGAAGGGGGCACACTTCCTGCAAACCTCCCACTGTAATTAGTGGAGGACGTACTTTGAGCAGTTTAAATTCAGAAATGTTGGTTTTGTTATGAAGCTGATGGGTATCATTAATGCAAGATTTGTTCATCTCAGGATTCATTAAGAACAGAGAAAAACCTGGTTTTTGGAAAATGAGAAATGGTCAGTAATTGATTTTAACCAATTCACCAACATAGAAAAATTCAGGTATATGTCAATAGGAATCTGTAAAAATCAATTTTAAAGAATTCTAAAATCAGTCAATGAAACCAAAGAGTTCTGACTAAACAAAAACAAAGTAGTCCGGATGCTGGAAATTTGAACTAAAAACAGAAAATGCTGGAAATACTCAACAGTTTTGGCATCATCTGTAGAGAGAGAAATAGCATTAACGTTGCACATCAGTGACCTTTCAAATGGTGCCTGACCTGTTGCGTATTCCCAACATTTCCAAATTTTATCTAAAACCTTGTTGTGCTTGTTTGTTAAAAGGAGTCCTCGCTGTATATTTTTGTGCCAAAGTGCCACTGAAAATAGGTCTTGTTAAAGCTCAGGACTAAATATTTTGTAATGTAAAATCTTTACCAATTGGTCCAAGATCGGGCAACTCAAAATGGCCTGCAAAGACCTCCAAGATGTAACCTCTCGTCTCTTCGAAAACCTGCACACTGAAATGCATCCCTCGCTGAAAGAAAGATCTATATTATTGTATGTTCTAGGTATCAATGGTTATTTTTCATACAAACTATTAATATGAATGTCATGCAGATAAACAGATCAATTTTTTTTAAGTTCACAGTTAATCCTCGTAAAATAGAAAAGGCTACAAAAGGAGAATACGTTATATGCTTCTTGAGTCATATGGATACAACTAGGTTACTGATATTAAAATTCAAAATGTGTGTGAAATATACCTTTTTACTTTTATAAATTATTAGTATAGTTTCTGTATGTAATGTGAGCAATACAGTAATGCTAACCATCATGACTTTAGAGATAAAAGTACTACATTCATGACAGATACTAATTCTCCAGGTCCTTTCAAATTGTATTGGATTTAAATTCAGTAGTTTGTCATCAAGTTATCCTTTTGAAAATTGATTTTATGTATATAAATGATTGTTTTTCAGACTGGAGGATAGTAAACAGTGGTGTTCCCCAAGGTTCAGCTCTAGGACCACTGCTTTTGACATATATATATATAAAACTTGGAGGTGTGGCAGACAGTGAGGATGATCTGAATCGACTGCAACAGGACTAGCAGAATAGGCAGACAAGTGGCAAATGGAATTTAGTACAGAGGTATGAGGTGATGCATTTTGGCCACAGTTCTAAAGAGTGTACAGAAACAGGGGACATGGGGGTTCATGTGCATAGATATTTCAAGGTGACAGAACATATTGAGAGAGTGATTAGCTACAAGGTTAAGTTAGAGAAATTGGAGTTGTTCTCCTTGAAACCAAGGAGATTAAGGAGAGATCTGATAGTGGTATACAAGATTATGTCAGGTTTCGATAAGGTAGATGAAGAAAAACTATTCCTATTGGCTGATGGTATAAGGACTAGGGGACAAAGATTTAAGATTTTGGGCAAGAGATGCAGGAGTATGTGAGGAAGAGCTTTTTTTGTGCGGTGAATGGTGAAGAAATGGAACAAAAATAAAAATAGTTGGAAAAACTCAGCAGGTCTGACAGCATCTGCGGAGAGGAATACAGTTAACATTTCGAGTCCCTATGACTCTTCATACAATGGTGATGACATGGAATTCGCTGCCTATGAGGGTGGTGGAAGCAGAGATGATCATTGATTTCAAAATGATATTGGATGGGCACTCAAGGGAAATAAACTTGCAGGGCTATGGGAGTAGAGTGGGGAAATGGGACTGATTGTCCTACAGAGAGCTGACATGGACTCAGTGGGCCAAATGGCCTCCTTCTGTGCCATAATGACACTATGGGATGGACTTTCAATTGGTGTTAGAGTCAGGATTGGTTGTGGGTGCGATTTAAAAATCACATTTCCTGAGGCCATCTCAGGATACTGCATCTCTGGTATGTCCTCCAATTTTCAAAGAGAGGGCAGAGGTGGGAACGAGGAACCCAATTTCCTGAAATTAATGGCTCATTGAGCTCCTTGAGGAGCTTGCTAATGAATTGGGGAGAGTGAGAATTCAATTTTCAAATATGAATTCGGTAAAGCCATACAGCCTGGTGCATGTTAGTGCACACTGTCAAGTCCAAAGCAAGCAGAAGTGAAAGATTTTTTTATGCAGTGAAAATATTGGGACCTGAGGGATCTTGTGCTGGATTGTGCACATTTCCTCTCATTTGGCCATGTCCGTGAGCATTCATGCTGCTGGCCCTCCAAGGTGCTGCTTGTTCTTGCCATCATGGCTGCTGTCTGTCTTTGCCACTCATATTCTGCAGCCAACATCTGCCTCCTGAAGTTGCTTGGCAACACTAAATGGCCTCTGGCCCAATTAGGGCATTTACATTTCAAAATAGTGCGTGAGAGCGACGCAGCTGTGGCCCAGAGTTGGGACCCAGATATCCAGGCATCAAGTTCCTGACTCTGCTTTGAAAATCCAGCCCTATGACTTTAAGTACGTAGAAAATTAAATTAAGAATCAGATAAGTCGGTGGCAGTGGCTTGTGATGTATTCGAACAACTGCCCATCGTCATCCATCCTACTCTGGATGGATTTTACGTGGCACAGTATTCCCCGACCCCCTGAAAAAAAAGTTGGAAGGGAGCCCGCCCACCAACAAGCTGGCTGCCCTGCAGCCATTTTATGCCGGAAGCAGCATTAATTGCCTAAGGTCAAGACTTCCACCCTCAGCTGGGGAAGACGTCCCCCTTTAGAGAGCTGCCAGACAATCTGATTGGCTGGCAGCTCTGTAGTCCCAGCAGTGCCAAGTTTGAGCAGTGACCACTGCTGGGACCATAGGCAGTTCCCAAACAGGAGGAGGTTAGGGAGCTGGACTTCAAGGTGAGTCCAGGGTATTGGCGGGGCCTGATTGACAAACCACAGTGTGGAGGATGAGGAAGTGGGGGGGCCAGGTCTGAGAAGCCAGGGGGTAGGGTTAAAGGCGGGGTATGACCATGGGCAGGGGTGGTGCCTCCAGTGGGCTCAGGGGACCCACAAAGGAAATGTGCACAATCCAGCACAAGATCCCTCAGGTCCCAATATTTTCACTGCATAAAAAAATCTTTCACTTCTGCTTGCTTTGGACTTGACACTGTGCACTAACATGCACCAGTCTGTATGGTTTTACCGAACTCAAATTTGAAAATTGAATTCTCGCTCTCCCCAATTCATTAGCAAGCTCCTCAAGGAGCTCAATAGGCCATTAATTTCAGGAAGGTGGGTTCCTCGTTCCCACCTCTGCCCTCTCCCTTGCCTGATATCAGCCCACCTAGTAAAAGCTGCTGGGCCATTCACCTGGCGTTGGCCTCCTGCTGCTGTGGGTATAAAATAGTGGTGGAGGCAAAATGAAGCATGTAACTAGCCAATAATTGGACATTAGAGGGTCTCAATAGGCCCAAAGGCGGGCAGGCTACCTGAAACCGCCACTGTCCATGGTAAAATTGGAGACAGGTTGGGGGCAGGCGGGAAGGTGCTGGGAAGGCCATGTGCTAAATATATGAGCTCCCTTCACCTTCAAACATGCCAGTGGGGTGTGGAGGAATAGCATTCAGCCCCATGTGTATGTCCTGGGCAAAGGCCTCTGGCTGCCTTTTCCTACTTGCAGTGATAACTGTCCTCACTTTCAAATCCTTCCATGGTTTTTCCCCACATTATATGATGGATCCTTTTTTGAGATAGTCATAAACTTATTGAATGAAACTCTACTCCTCTGACTATAGTTTTCTTTTTGTTTTCCATGTCCTCTACTCGACCATTAGAGATGAATCCTCAATCACTACAACTTTCACAATAATCCAGATTTAGCACTGGTAATGATGGCAAACACGTCATGTTCACCTTCAAACTGACTGCAACTTCAGGAGTCCACATGTGGGTGGAGTTAAGTGGAAATCCAGAAGTTGCTGCTAATGATTCTACACTCTTCCATAGGATTCCCTATCAAGACCCTCCCTTAAACAATCAATGAATTGATGAAAACCTCTACTTTTCCACTGCTAGTCTCCCTGTAATAGTCCTTGAAAAAGTTACTTGTTGAATGAAGTATAACTTGATTTTTAACGGCTAAAACTTCATAATTACCACGGCACACCCCGACCATCCCTGGAAAAACAAATTCTATAATTGTGGGATATCAAATATCTCCATTATGATAAAAAGGTTCCACATATTTTTAGGACCAATCATAATTACGTCATTTGCTTTCCGAAAATTTAAATGAAATGAGAAAGGTAATGTGCTTTTAACTTCCTGGTTTGCTGTCTGGGAGAATACTTCAATGAAATTAGCTGTTTTTCCTGCTTGCTGACATCGCTGCTGCTACATAGCATAGGATTCTCTTCACTGGACACCATTATTGAACTGCCAATGGAAAAGCGGACAACCATGCTACAGAGATCACTAGAACTTCTGGCAACTTTCTTTGAGGTCACAGTGTGTGCAGTTGCTTCGTGCTGACCACAAAATCTAGCCCATATCCTTACTCACTCTTCCTAAACCAACTTGCTTTGCAAACTCTTTCACTGACTTCAAAACTTTCTGGAAAAGATAACTCCTCAAACATAAATTTTCTGTTAAGCTTTCCTACTCTTCTCTGTCTTGTAAACACACTCAAAGATTTTTTCATTATGATGTCTTGTTAAACTGGCTAAGTGAAGAAGGAAAATGTATCCATTAATATCAAATTGGATGATTAACAAAACAGAATGAGTATTTAATGATATTTCATAACCAGGCTTTTCTTCCAGCTTACCTGAATGACACAAATCTCATTAGGTTCAACCAGCATCTTGCCAAATTCTGTTGTAATCAACAGGTTCCCTTTTTGGGGCACTGCAATCAAACAAATATACAATAAAAATCCACAATCGAATGTATACGGTGCTTCCTATTGTCAGTTTTGGAGAACTATTATTTTACTTACTCCCCATCTTTCCCCATTTTCTTTTGCTTGTGGGTTATTCACCATTGCACTTTTTTTTTAAATCAGCAAGGTGGAATGGTCAAGCCTGCAAATTTTCCTGTAATTGCCATTGATGTCATACTATTAGCAATACCAAAGCAACACAATGACAGTAATTACATGTTGGGGGCCAATACTCATAGTTATGTTTATGGCGCCCTATTTGGTTGATGCAGTTCAAAGAATGTGAGCAGTGGTCATCTTATCATCATCCTTTTATGCTGTTCCTTACTTCATTTTCTTTGATAAAGTATCCTTATTCCTATTTTATGGCACTGCAGAGATTTTAATCGATCCAACAGATTAGATTTAAGGTCAGACTTCAAAATTGAAACATTGCACCAACTTTTATCATTACTAAAATAATGCCTTTCCTTGTTGTCTAGGCATGAATCCAGGTCTGAATGGTAAAAGGGCAGTGCTAAAGAATGTCCACCATGAATCTAGGATTGATGTGGATTCTGAAATTAGTTACACAGTTCTCAACAAAATGAGACATGCATGCCTTACTTGTTATGATTCATGTTCTGCTACACATAAACTGGAAAGCAGTCACCTATCTCTATATGCTGTAGTCATGAACAACACTGCCTTCTAACTGTAAGTTAAAAGCAAAATACTGCAGATGCTGGAAATCTAGAACAAAAACAAAAATACCTGGAAAAACTCAGCATCTGACAGCATCTGCGGAGAGGGATACAGTTGGTGTTTCGAGTCCGTATGACCCTTCATCAGAACTAAGACACATAGAAATGAGATTAAATATAAGCTGGTAGAAGGGGGTGGGATAGGGCGCTCAATAGGGGGCCAGTGATAGGTGGAGGCCAAGAAGAGACTGCCAACGATGTCATAGACAAAAGGACAAAGAGTGTTGACGATGGTGATATTATCTAAAGGATGTGCTAATGGGGTCATTAAGGGAAGCAAGCTAGTGGCAGATGGCCCTAGTGCGGCTGGGGTGGGGGGAAGGGATCGAAATGGGATAAAAGGTGGAGATCAAACAATAGATTGAAATAAATTTCGCATGGCACTGAGTATGGATCCCAGGATGCAGTCCAATGAGCGTTGTGTGTCCCAGAGATATCTGTAATCCTGGGTGGGTTCGAAACATGAGGGGTGGAACTTCAGTTGGGATTCAATATTTTGCTTTTACCTTAGTGTTTAATTCGACTGCCACCTCTCTTCAAGGAAAGTATACCTTGAAGTAGTATTGCTCTTCTCTCTGACAGGATTTCCGCCTACCTCTTTTGCCCTGTTCACCTTCATTGCTTTCCATTTCTCTCCCAGTGTTTGACAAGGTGTTTACTAAAACTCGCTTTCACAGCCATATTTCATTCCTCAGTGACTGTCTCCTTCTCCTTCTAACTGTAATGTTGTTCCATGGTCCCACCAGCAGAAGGCTCAAATTCATAGAATGTAGGATTGGCTGTGCAGTTGCTTTAATATTAAGTTTTGAGGGTGATGTTATGTCAGTTTAACCACTGGATTAAATGGGAGAAACATTTCATTCAAGCTATGATAATCTAGTAGAGTGTGTGGACTGATTTTTCAAAAGGTTTTACTTACCTAGAAGGAAATCCCCATCTGAGTTATAAAAACTCCTGAAATACAAAACATAAGTCTTATAGTACACTAGGATTTTAATATCTTAGGTAGAAAGTTCTATTTAATTACTAATCCATGATTGTTTAAAATGAGGGTAGGGCAGAAGAATTGTATTAGCTGTTGGACCAATGAAACAATGTACATTAGAATGGTATTCTGGCAGTAAACCCTGTTCAACACAAACTAATGCCAGGCAACTTAAGAGTAATGGAGATGTCAAATATCTTAATGCCAATCTGTGTTGCATTTGGGACACATTTGCCCTGTTGATTCAAATGCGCTATGTTGGTTTAGATTGCTGAGACTAATTTAATTTAAAACTCTTTGCAGCTGTAAGCAACCTTCTTTCTAAATGTTTTTTGGAGTGTGTGGGCAATAAAGGCCTTTACAAACTTTTGGATAGCCACACATGTGCGATAATTTAAAGGAACCAATTTGTGTGCAGCCTGCGTGGGGACATGTGGGATGTCATCCAGCTTAGAGTGAACATTGGCTGTAAGACACAAGTTCCTTCATCTGTTTGAAGTGCAATGGACCCAGCTCTTGCGTTTGAAACCACTCTGTTACCTAATTCCTAATGCCTTCAACCTTTCTGACTTAGATTGGAACGCATGTCCCGGAGATGTTAAGCTAAGCACACAAATATTCAGGGGCTGAAATTCCTCGGATTTCTATGAGCCTTTGCCTATAAATCTGGCAGGAGATTGACACTACCAGATATATAACAATGATCTGATTACCTCAGTTCACTCATTTTAATATAAGAACCTGTGCCCTGGCTGCCCATCAATGCTGTGATTTTCAGGTGGGGGGATGTGCCCAAAGCAAGCGTTTCCTGGCTCTGAGCATCAAATCTTTTGAAGCTCAGCAGTGGCACCTGTGTGCAGGCAAATTCCTGCACTCATGACAGGATTGGGGCCTCGGTCTTCAATGGAACAATAATAGCTTTAGTAGAATAAAGCAATAAAAGAGAAAAATAACAAAAACGAGGAGTTTCTAATCTTTAACAACACAGATAAAGACAGAAGTGGATAACAGTTTATGACAGAAAATGTTCCTAAAGGTATAGTCACATACTTATTCTCCATTGATGTGTTGCAGGCATAGATATGGATAGCCAAGCCACTTTGGGACCTGATGTCTCCGGCTCCACATAATGTATGTAAACCCTGTTGAAAAAGAGTACCATTGCATAGCTAGAGATAGGCAGTTTATATCTGAGAGTAAGGAAAGACCCATAACTGAATAAATGATATATAAATTATGGAGGACTTATTCACACTGACTGATAGTTTCTCATTACACTTTCACTTCATCCTATTTCAAAAAGTATAAACTAGAGCTATTGTCATATCTCTTTTGTAATTAAAGTTAATTGCCTTTAATAAAATGAGAGAGGTGGAGTGCATGAATGTACAATATTTTGCAGACATCTATTTACATATTATATTAAAAACCTTGTATTTGTTTGGCCCACTCTCAAAGGCCACTGGTATTGTAGTGTTGGTGTTACAGCAGCCCGAAAATGATGTTCACTTTGCTGGAAATCTGCCAGAGGTTGCGTTGCAGGTGTCTACAGCTTGCTGGTCTGGTTCAAATGAAGTACAAGGCCAATTCTAACCAGCACTTGGGCACACCTGTTCCAATGCAGGGATTGGTCCATGCACCAAGTTCATGTTGGCCAACCCAACACTTAGCAATTTCTACCCCTACTAATTGTATTTTCCTCAACCATAAACATTGTTGGTATGACATAGCATAAATTTGCAGATGAGTCGAGGCAGTCAGAAGTAAACTAAATCCAGTCTTACTTTTACAAAGTCGACCCTCTTCTCTGTAGTTTTGTGGATTTTAAATGGCAGCCATCTGAGCTAGAAGCAGATTAAAGAATTTGTGAGACAAGTTTTATTTCAAGCTAAAGATATACACTATAAGTGAACTGTCAAGACTTTCACTGTCTTTCAGGCAATGATTCGAAATTCTATTTAAAAATTTTAAAAGACCTATGTGAATGTGCAAATTGTGTACAATATTTTGCAGTAATCTATCTACATATTAAAAATCTTATATCTGCAATCACTTCCAGTCAATGAAATATATGACGTTAAAAAGAATTATGTCTGGTCCAATTATCTCCTACTTTCTAACCCTACTTCACTGAAGACTACGTGGTCTTGGCTGCAAGAGTAATCTGGTGGAATGATTCACTTCCCCATTGTAGAACCTATTGGATTTACATGTCATCAACAAAATGAAATGAAAATTAGACAGGTTCTGCAAATGACAGGCTGAACACCAAAGATCACTAATTGCTCCCCGTGAAACAAAATGCTTCTTAAAACACCCAGTAGCCAAAAAAGTAGTAAGCCTTGGGTTAATAAGAAATCTTTGTAGTGTATGTAGTTTATTCAGTATGTTATACATCCTCTTGTGACATCCTAGAGTGTACATTTGATTGGACTGTAGTTTAGACTATTAACTATTGAACAGGTTCATTAAAAAAATAACAGATAAGTGGTTGTGACATACAATGCAATGAGTTATAATAATTCACCGGACATATTTAGTCCTACTTGAATGCACAATTTGTTTCCAAAGATATAATTTGATCATAAAATGTATAGAAGTACATTATATGATCGTGCAAGGTTGACTTTCATAAAATTCAAACCAAATCAGTTTCTTCCAAGTCTAATTAAGGACACAAAAACTGAAACAATTCTATGACTCTGTGACCTAGGGTTCACTAAGTGTCAGCAACTTCCATCTAACAAATCCACAAAACACCTCCCATTGTGGTGTTGAATCAAAGAACAAAGCAAGCAGCAACAGGAACCAGCTCTGGTGGCATCAACCCATATGGTATTGCAATTACCCATTATTAACTTATGGAAATCAATTGTCTCCCCCAGCCAATTTGTCTCTTTTTGTTAATGCATTGGCACAATGAAATGCTTAGCTCCTAGACCGGGGCACTTATTCAGTCAAATCTGGTTTTAATCCCAAAGGTACTGTGTCAAAAAGATTGAAACATACATCTTTGACAGCATTTTGGCGCAATGTACATTTTGCAAGACTTTTTGTTTTATAAGATAGCTTGTACTTTAAAAATGTAGCCCAAATATTTTTATGCGTACATAATTGCAACTCCACGAAGACATTTTGTTACCTGGTTGGGATCAGGGCCGATTTCATCCCAGTTGTAGGTCAGGTTTCCTTGGGGTATGGAAGTGAAGGGCTTGTGAAGAACAGAAGGTAAAATACGATAAAGCCAACTGGAAAGAAAAGGGTAGAAAGGAACTAATTAAAATTGAAGTAAAATGTGCAGACGTAGAAGGACCCATATTGCAAGAATGGTAAAAATGAAGTTAGTCTGCCTTATGGACAGGCTTACCTGCACTTGCAGCTAAGGAAGTGAGTCATGCCAAATTTTGCAATGGGACTCTCTTCCTCTAATTTGAATAATCCACTGGGACATGAAAACAGGTTAAGAAAACTTGACCAGTCACGCACTATATGGGAGAGTCTAAACTCCAATGAGCAGCAGTCTTTAAAGGGCTGTGCATTCTATTGAAGGGCAATTTGCACTGGTTTTAATGCCAAAGGTACTGTGTCAAAAAGATTGAAACATACATCTTTGACAGCATTTTGGCGCAATGTACATTTTGCAAGACTTCTTGTTTTATAAGATAGCTTGTACTTTAAAAATGTAGCCCAAATATTTTTATGCATACATAATTGCAACTCCACAAAGACATTTTGTTACCTGGTTGGGATCAGGGAAGAAAAGCTAGTAGATGAATTGTTCATTAAATGTGGGCAATAGTAGTCTATTTCAAGGCAAAAATTGGAGATCCACCCACAGGAGGTATACCAAAGGAGTTCAGCTTAATTTGGGCTGAAAGCTTGCCTCCAGTAAAAACATAATTACAGCTGAAGGGAGGCAGGTGATTGTCTAAGCCAATCAAGTTATCATGGCTCCTTACACCTGACTTCAAATGAGGAAAAACTTTGCTGATATCAAGAAGCAGGCGGAGATAAATGCATTCTTTCCTGTTACATACATTTCTTGTTAAACTCAAGCATGACACAAACCCAAGTTGAAAGCTCCCACTCCCACACCTTTTGCGAGTATACAGATCAACACAGACCTTGCACTATTCTTAAACTGAATTGTATCCTTTTCACCATTGGATGTGGTGAGTATGAAATAAGCCTAAGCTTGAGGCTCTCCTCTGCTATTAGGATTCTTTTTCAGAGGGGTCATCAGCCATTAAGGTAGAGATTTGTCCTGATCTCCTAAGAGCCATCACCCCAATGTTTCTTCTCCTTTCAAAATGTAGAAAATCTTTTATATCAAAAGCCTTCTTCACCCCAAATATCAGGTGTTGTCAAAACTCAGTTTTACTTCTTTACAGGATTAATTTCCTTTGGATGAATTTTATCAACATGTTTGATAAACTAAATTAGCGAAAAACAATTTTAAAATATTTTTCTGCATTATTTTGGCTCTGTCTCCTGAACCTACTAAACTCCTTTTCCATCAGCTCTACAATGAGGATCTGACTAATATGTTCTCAACCTAACAAAGCATAAGTACGATTTTGTAATTGCTATGGCTCAGAATTATGCATTCATTATAATTTCACTCACAACTTAAAGACCTCTTTTGAGGATCCAGTACTTGCTTTAGAAGCCTCACTAAATTGATGTGCTGGTATTATTGAACAATCAATAGTTTCTTCATCATTTGAATATTGGAATCTACTTATTAATAAGTTTCTATGATTATCATAGTTTTATGATGGTTGCATAAGAAAAATTAATGGAACCAATTTGTTTAGATGACACAATACATGGAGTAAGTAATGTTCTTAATTTTACCATAAAATCAATACTACCTCCTCTTATTGCTGTATCTTGGACAGGTGAAAGCTGAACCAGAGAGCTGCTCAGCATACAACCCATATGGACAAACCTGTGGATTGTTCTGAAATGTAAAAAAAATGCAGAAGTGTTGTTATTTCATTGTTTACATGACAAGATTGTTCCTGTTATTGCTGCTATTAACAATTGGAAGTCATTACATCATTCCTAACCAATCAGAAGTAACAATTTCATATACAATTTATTGTCAAACAATGGATATAAACCAGTAACCCCCTCTGCCACCCACCCCCTTCCCTGCACAGTCAAGGCTGTTCGGAACTTTTAAAACTATGTATCATAAATTTTGTTTCTATTAGATCATGAAGCATTTCGTGTTTGATGTAACAGTTAGTTGTGTTTTAGTAAATTTTAAACAAATAAAAATGTTGTTGGCATTTAGAGGCCATAACTGTCCTTTGAAAGATAAGGTTTTAATGGACATTAGCAATTGGAAAACTAGCACAGAATTAGCTCCACTCATTTCACACATCACAGCCATTTCCAGTGGGGTAATTTTTATTGGGTGCAGGAAACTCCTTTGTGAAACAGGCTCAAGCTTGAATTGAATATTCAAATAGCGTTCCAGCGGTGTCACCTTGTTATGCATGCAATTGCCTTTAACGGCAGGGACGATAAATTCTCCATATGATTTTCTGCATATCAAGGGTGAGTTTGAAATCACAAGCAGTTAGCATGTCCGGGCATTTTACACAACATTAAAATGAGGATGACCTTTGAAATAGACATGGGGCAGGATTTCTACGTCGTCGGGCGGGTGCAGTGGCAGGCCTGGGAGCGGCTGTGAAACTGACCGCTGCCCGCGATCAGGCCCCAACCGCAATTTCATGCTGGCTGGCCAATTAATGGCCAGCCAAGGTGAATCAGGCGCTGAAATGCTCTGCACTGCCTGGATGGGAGGGCAGGGGGAGGTGAGGAGGAGGGCGATCATGGAAGTCACTGTATGCGCAGGGGTGCACTCAGTGAAAGCTCCCTGAAGGCACAGAGCTGCCTCAGGGAACTGAGGATTTTTAACATTAGAAATAAAGAATTGAAAAGTTAGGAAAACATGTCCCGTCATGTGACTCTGTCACACGATCAGGGACATGTTAAAAATGAGTTTTAATTTCTTTATGTTTTTTTAATCACTGGTCGAAACCTCAGCCTGCCCGTAGATGAGGTTTTGCAAAAAATGGAAAGGCCGGTTGGCCTATTTGTCCGTCTGCCAACCGTAAGGTTGGACGGGCAGGAGAAAATGCAATTAATTAATTAATTAATGGGCTTAACAGCCCACTTAATTGTTGGCGGGCATGCCGCTGATACCTGTGTGCGCTCGCTGACTGAAATATCGCGCAAGTGGACGATGATGTCGGGACACTAGCCCGATGTCATCGTGCACTATTTTACTCCCGTTCAGGTCAGGCGGGTGCCCACCTGATGAGGGAAAAATTCTGCCCATGAGGTCAGTTCCCCAGATGTGCTGGCAGGGTACTACTCCAATACTGCATCACTTCTGAAATAAAAGCAAAAAGTGCTGGAGATACTCAGCAGGTCAGACAACATCTGCGCGGAGAGAGAACTAGAATTCCTCCTTATCTGAGTTTCTGATGAAAGGCCAAAGACCTGAAACACCAAGCTGAAATTTCCTGGTTGGGCCACAATTCTGGTGTCAGGATGAATTCTGGGTCAAGAAGCTGGAAGAGGCCGTGGTGGGAAGTCATGCTTGATCTTCCCAGAGGCAGCCAATTAAAATCTTCCTGGAGTCCAGCCCAATTATGGACAGCGACCAGATTCCACCATCAGAAGGTTAAATCAGTGCAGCTTGTCGATAGGGCTGCTCACAGTGTGGGAGACACCTGGCCATAAGCAGGAGCAGCAGTAGCACCAGGGAGACACCTTCAGTGGAAGGAAAGCAGCTGTCATTGCAGCAGGGCAAGTATTAGCTGAGACATCAGTCCCCATGTAGTGACAGCAAGGGCATGCCTGCTGCCTGAGGATAGACTCCATTTGTGAATTACTGGCCAGCAAATAAATTTAAACCCTCAGAAGTTTTGCAGCCCAGACCTCCTGCTGGGAAGCTGCTTACGATCCATTTTCGGAATCCTGATGGCAGTGGAGGGCCCACGCGCCATCATAAAAATCTCTTACACCTGGAAAATTGAATATAAGTGGCTCATTATCATTCTTAAGTGGCTTCCTGCTGCTGCCAGGCTGCTGAACCTGCCAGTCTAGCTCTGAGAAAAGCATTCAGAGGCGGGAATGTATTGGGGAGCCAACCTGATGCCCATCTTTCCAAATTTCCTTGCGCCCACCGCCTCCACAGCCATGTCCATGGGCATGGGAAAATTCGGTCTCTCAACTCTATTTCTCTCTCCATAGATGCCGCCTGACCTGCTGAGTATTTCTAACATTTTTTGTTTTTATTTCATATTTCCAGCATTTGCAGTATTTTACTTTTGCACTACAGCTCCATTTCTGGTTGAGCTAACACATGATTGGAACAGTTATGTTGAGCAGTGAGCAGAGATGCAGAATTTATTCCACAATAGTCCCTTGGTTTGCTGCTCTTTCTGACTTTCCTAAAGAGTTGGAATAAAGATTACAAAAAAGATCAAACTTTCTCATGGCTCAACAGGTTACCTATTGGAAAGAGAATTCCAGGTTCCAAGAACCATCTGTTAAAACACTTTTCCAATATCTAGAACCCAGCATTAACTCATTCTTATCATCACATGTGCATGCTTTTCACTGGCAGTGCATATTAAAGCTTCAGGCATGTGTTGTCTGGTTTTTTTTCTGAGCATTGATTTTATTGGGAAAGCAGTTTACAAAATGCAGTGCAGAGGAGCAAGGTTTCTTGTTAGAGCGGTCACCTAGTCCAAGCAGTTGCTTGTACTGTCCCGGTAGACCGATTGTGTCAGCCTGTTCCTGCCCCACGGAACTCATTTCTTCCTATCTTGGCTCTGCTCTTTCTCCCCTTGTCCAGTCTCTTCCCACCTACATCCATGATTCCTCTGACACCCTACAACATATCAACAATTTCCAGTTCCCTGGCCCCAACCACCTCCTCTTCACCACGGACGTCCCTCTACACCTCCATCCCCCACCGGGATGGTCTGAGGGCTCTCCGCTTCTTCCTCGAACAGAAGCACAAACAATCCCCATCCACCACAACTCTCCTCCTTCTGGCTGAACTTGTTCTCTCACTGAACAATTTCCGCTTAAACTCATCTCACTTTCTCCAAATAAAAGGTGTGGCTATGGCTACCCGCATGTTATGCCTGTCTCCTTATGGGGTATGTGGAACATTCCTTGTTCCTGTCATACTACGGCCCCCTCCCACAACTCTTTCTCTGGCACATCGACGATTGCTTCAGTGCTGCTTCATGGTCTCGTCTGGACCTGGAAAAGTTTATTAATTTTTCTTCCAATTTTCACCCCTCCATCATTTTCGCATGGTCCATCACTGACACTTCCCTTCCCTTCCTTGACCTCTCTGTCTCAATTTCTGGTGATAGACTGTCCACCAATATTCATTAAAAGCCCACCGATTCCCACAGCTACCTCGACTACAGCTCCTCACACCCCGCTTCCTGTAAGGACTCCATCCTATTCTCTCAGTTCCTTCGCCTCCGTCGCATCTGTTCTGATGATGCCACTTTCAAAAACAGTTCCTCTGACATGTCCTCCTTCTTCCTTAACCAAGGTTTCCCACCCACAGTGGTTGACAGGGCCCTCAACCGTGTCCGACCCATCTCCCGCACCTCTGCCCTCACACCTTCCTCCCCCTCCCAGAAGCAAGATAGGGTGCCCTATGCCCTCACTTATCACCCCGCCAGCATCTACATTCAAAGGATCATCCTCCGCCATTTCCGCCAACTCCAGCATGATGCCACCACCAAACACATCTTCCCTTCACTCCCACTGTTGGCATTCCGTAGGGACTGTTCCATCTGGGACACCCTGGTCCATTCCTCCATCACCCCATACACCTCAAAGCCCTCCCACGGCACCTTCCCATGAAATCGCAGAAGGTGCAACACCTGCCCCTTTACTTCCCCCCTCCTCACCGTCCAAGGGCCCAAACACTCCTTTCAAGGGAAGCAGCATTTCACTTGTACTTCCCTCAATTTGGTCAACTGCATTTGCTGCTCCCAGTGCAGTCTCCTCTACATTGGGGAGACCAAACCCAGACTGGGTGACCGCTTTGCGGAAAATCTTTGGTCTGTCTGCAAGCATGACCC
The DNA here is from genome assembly GCF_017639515.1 of Carcharodon carcharias. Taxonomy (NCBI): domain Eukaryota; kingdom Metazoa; phylum Chordata; class Chondrichthyes; order Lamniformes; family Lamnidae; genus Carcharodon; species Carcharodon carcharias. The sequence goes on along the minus strand of NC_054484.1, from coordinate 44,176,389 downwards.
AGACCTTCCTGTCACTTGCCATTTCAACGCACCACCCTGCTCTTGCCCACATGTCTGTCCTTGGCCTGCTGCAACGTTCCAGTGAAGATCAACGCAAACTGGAGGAACAGCACCTCATCTTCCAATTAGGCATTTTACAGCCTTCCAGACTTAACATTGAGCTCAACAACTTCAGATTATGAACTCTCTCCTCCATTCTCACCCCTTTTTGATCCCCTTTTCTCAATATTTATTTTTTAATTTTTATACATACATTTTTCCCACCTATTTCTATTATTATTTTAAAAATTTATTTCCATTCATTGTTTTATCCCCACCTTTTAGCCTGTTTTGATTATTTCTCTCACACCGTCCCCTCCCCGCACCCCACCCCGACTAGGGCCATCTGTCACTTGCTCATCCTGCTTTCTACTCTTAATATCACCATTAGCATCCTCTTTAGCCAGTATCACCACCATCAACACCCCTTTGACCTTTTGTTTATGACATCTTTTGCAATCTCTCCTTTGCCTCCACCTATCACTGGCCTTCCATCCAGCTTCACCTGTCCCAACCCCCCTTAAACAGCTTATATTTCTCCACATTTCTACTTCCCTTTAGTTCTGAAGAAGAGTCATATAGACTCGAAATGTTGACTCTGTCTCTCTCTCCACAGACGCTATCAGACCTGCTGAGTTTTTCCAACAATTTTTGTTTTTGTTTCAAATTTCCAGCATCTGCAGTATTTTGCTTTTTTCTTGTCAGAGATCCTGCCATATTAAATTTGCCTCTACTATGTATTATCCAAAATGCTCCTGTTTGTTTGCCGCCTTTTATTTGCATGTCTAGTGAACAGGAAGGTGTGTTGAGAAAACATTCTGCAATACAGGGAAGTAATTGTAATCATCATTACAAACTCTGTGATTAATACGAACTAGTGATACACAATAGTAAGATGACAAAAGAGAATGAGAGCACAGCATTCCTACAAGATTAACTAGCAGCACTGCAGTGTCAGCACTCTCTGACTTTCATATTGACGAGTACTGCAGTGTAAATAAAAAGAAAAAGCTTCAAATGTTAGTTGTCTGAGATAAAAGCAGAAAATGTTTGATACATACAACAAATCAATTGGCATCTTAAAGAAAAAAGATATGATTCAGACATTTCAGTCATACATTAAGACATGTATACTTATAGCACTGTGGAGATAATTCCTATTGCTGAAATAAAGATTGGTGTCTCTGCAGGGCCTTGAAAAATGCACTGAAGCATTTATTTTTAATAAGATCAAGCCAGCGGGTAGGGCTTGAATCATCAAACCGACTGTGCAGATTTCGACAGCTAACTGAGTGAAAAGTGCCAGTTAATCAGGAGGCCATATGGTCTACTCCTGCTCCTATTTCTCATGTTCTTATTAAGCTTACTGCAGGCAAAAAACAGAGGGGAGAATTGTACTGTACCTGACCCTTTGGTAAGGATCCAGGACAGCTTGGATCTTCTGAAGAAAACTCATTGCTGAATCCTGACATGTACTGGAAAAGAACAGACAGTGAACAGTCAGTGAGGTGCCATTTCAGTATTCTTGTAAAGCAACTGATGAAAACTGCTAAAATTGCACCAAATAATACTGTGCCTGATTAGAAGATGTCTTTGTTTTGTTTTTGAAATGACTTTTATACAAACATCTGATTCAACAGCTCAATGACAAAATATTTTTAAAAATTTCATAATGAGGCTTTGAATATTCCAACCATAAATGATGTGTATATTCATCTGTAAATGCAAGTTTACTACCATGATAATTTAAATGTATTTCTCCACAGATTTTACTTATTGTCCCACCCTAAGTAAGGACAGTTTCATCAGACTGGTCTCAAAATACAATCCTCATCCTCTTTTCTAGCAGTTAAAAGATGTTCAGTGATAATACCAGAACTGAGAGGTTATAACAATCAAGGAAGTTTGTACAGACTGTGACTCTTTTCTCTCAAAAATGTAGAAGCGTAACCTAGTAGAGGTTTTTAACATTATGGATTGGGTTTGATAGGGCAGCTGTAGAGAAGATGTTTGCACTTGTGGGGGAGGCATCAAAACTAGAAGCCAGAAATATAAGATGGTCACTAATAAACCCACTAAAGAATTCAAAAGGAACTTCTTAACCCAGAGAATCTTTAGAATGTGGAATAGTATAGACGCATTTAAGGTGAAGCTGCACAAACACATAAAGCAAATGGAATAGAAGGTTATGCTGATAGTGTTAGGTGAAATAGAATGGGAGAAGACTCATATGGAGAATAAGTACCAGCTTGGACCAATTGGGCTGGATGACTTGTTTCTGTGCGGTAGGCTGTTTGTTAAGTAATTCTATATATTGGAGTTGGGTCGTTTGAAGGTCTTTTCACATTTTCCTGAATAACTAGGAAAGGCACAAGAGTACAATAAAGATTACTACTAGAGCTAGTAAAAGAACTAGAACTGAACTAGGATATAAAGATGTGAATGAGAACTGAAGACTGAATGTTAGTTCAAAAACACAATCGCAAACTAATTTCACGACAACGTAAAAACCGACTTTTGGCCTTCTCGCCATATTGTCTGCTCACACCTGCTATGACACCCGGGGGCAATGGGAGCAGACAATTCCACCCTATGACCCCCGCATTCACTCCATTCCTGACTCTGTGCCAAACTCAGCCCCAGGCCAGTTATGCATTTTACATTTGAAAATCACATTTAATTTCCTGGTCACAGCACTGCCGTTGATGCAGGGTGGGCTTGTGACCCAGAAATTATCTAGGTGTCAGGTTCCCAATCGTGGATTGAAAGTCCAGCCCATTAACTCTATTTCTCTCCCCACAAAAGCTGCTAGACATGCTGAGTATTTTCAGTATTTTGTTTTTATTTTAGTTTTTTTTGAGTTATTCAGCTCACTGTTCCATCAGGGAACAGAGTCCAAGAGTCATACGGACTCGAAATGTTAACTGTGTTCCTCTCCACAGATGCTGTCAGGCCTGCTGAGTTTTTCCAGGTATTTTTGTTTTCATTTCAGATTTCCAGTATCTGCAATATTTTGCTTTTATGCTATGAGTACCATTTCATTTATATACTGGAACATTAACAAAATGTTAGATCTCATGGTTTCTTTGCTGCATTCAGTCAAGAAACAATTGTGAACACTATCTACCCATGCATCACTTGATATTCACAGTTAATTCATTTTTACTGATACAAGTTTTTATTTCCAGACTTTTTTTTAAGCTGAATTAAAATTCTGAAACTGCCAAAGTGGGATTTGAACTCATGTTCTTTTGATTATTAAGTCAATCCTAAGGATTAACAGTCCAGTGACATAACCACAATGCTACTGTACCAAAAAAATCTAACCAGAGAAGTTCATTCTGTAGCTTTCTACCTCCCACAGGATCAATGTATTTGTACCTCCCAGGTGCCCCTGACATACAGGGCTACATCCTTTTTAATCCATGTCTTCTTTAAATACTCTATGCTCCTGGATATTATAATCATTTCTATCTTCTGGATTTAGCCATGTTTCAGATATTTCTACAACAACTTCCAGTTCCAGCATTTCTAATTCTTCTAGCATTCATGTGTTTACCTCTGACAGTTGCCCTTCTTCTCACAACCTCCAGCATTTGCCTATTCCAGATCTTCAGTTCATGTGAGTCTCTGAATTTTTGAGTCAATAGCAATCTGGCTACTATCTTCCATAATCTGTTTATCCTGGGATCTGTTTCCTCCCTGCCTTTACACCCCACTTCCTCAATAGTCTAGTTTAGATGATCTCCTTCTGTTTCCTTGATGTTCCCTGCAAGTCTTCTGGTTAATTATATCATTTAGGTGCAGCCCACCTCTCCTGTGCCTGTATATTTTTTTTCTGGAGATAGGAAGATGGGCTTATAACGTGCTGCAGTCACCTCCTCGACTCTTTCGGTAAATGTTTCTCCTCTCCCAAACATTTATGCAGAAATTAAAACTGGATTATTACAAAAGCATTTGTATAATTGCAAAGGGTATATTTAAAATGATGAAATTTGAAAGAGGCAGCAATTTTTCTTGAGATGGTTACAATATACCCCATAGTAACGAGGAGACATGGGATGCTGTTGCAACTATAACAGTGACCTTCTGTCAGTAGGCAGCTACACTCAGCCTCCTGCTTATTGGCTGTTGCTCATGCAAAGCCCAAGTTTCAAAATATGTTTGCGATCAAAGTCTGAAAGTTGTGGAGTGGAAAGTCACAGATTACTGATCTTTAAACAAAACACATGTATTTTTCCCCCAAAATGACGAACTTTCAGCTACTGCAAACAGTAAGTTCTGTGACAGATGTATTGGAGAAAAATGTGTATTGAAACAAACACAATTAAAATGCAGTAGAACTTCAACAATAAAACTAACAGGTGTTAATAATATACATTCGTATATGTACACTAGATGGATCGATAGTATGCTAACATTGGTTGGAAGGGTAGTGCTTTTACAGCAAAACAAACAGGCCAAGGAAAGTTAAAAACGCACATAAAATTAATTGGGAGAAATAGGAAATGGATGGAATATATTTTGAATTAAGTTTTTACCCCTAAGTAAATTGAAACCAGTAAATCAGTAAATATTTATGGAGCATATCAACATTGGTGAACATAAAAACGATAACGGATAATGTTTGTGAAATTTGCCTCCTGTGATAAATAAAAAAATACTTAGGTCTAAAATTTATAAATTCAGAGTTCTTACCTTGAGTGATGCCATTTTTATGGTGTTTTTCTTTTGTTCCAAAAGTTCAAGGGAGGTCTAAATTATAACTGGTCAGAAGTGATTGAGCTTTGTTCCTAGAGGAAAGACAGCCTCCTAGCTCCAGGGCAAGGAACTTTATACAGCAGAGATTGCATTAGGCATGCTCCAGAACTGATGCAACACATTGGATAAAAAAAATGAGGAGAGTGAGAATGAGGAGTGGAGAGAGGAAAGGAAAATGAGAATAAAAACTGAAAAACACAAACCAAGAAAAAATAAGTAAGCGAAAAATAATTCACAATGGAAAAGAAAAGGAGCAGAGAAAGAGAAAGCTTTTAGACTTGAGAGTTTCATTATTAAAAAGTCATGATTCCATTAACCTTTTGCAGCTTTAGCATCAGCCTCAGGTTACGAAACAATGCAAATCACTTTAAGCAATATTGGGCTTGTTCTCTTCTGACAGGGACCACTACAACTCCAGGGTATTTCTGCAGAGCAAAGATATCACCTGACTTCATTTCACCACTATCTTGGCTCTACTTTAAATAAGCAGTCGACCACTCAACATTCTTTTTTGACCTCCATCCTAGCTTACATAATAAATGGTTCACCTCAGTTCCTAGAATATGTTCAGGAGTATTTCCTACAGCAGTATGTTTCCAGACTAACGAGAAAGAAGGCATTGCTAGACCTGGTTCTTTGGAATGAGGTGGACCAAGTGAATCAAGTGTCAGTAGGGCATCATTTAGGGGACAGTGATCATTATATCATAAGGTTTAGGTTGGCTATGGAAAAGGACAATGAACAATCCAGAGTAAGCATAATTAATTGGGACTTCAGTGGAGTAAGATTGGATATGACCCAGACAAATTGGAATCAAAGGTTGGCAGGCAAAACTGCAACTGAACAATGGGTTGCCTTTAAAGAAGAGCTAGTTCAGGCACAGTCAAGGTATATTCCCATGAAGTGAAAAGGTAGGGCAAACAAATTGAGAGCTCCCTGGATGACAGAAGGGATAGATATTACTATAAAGCAGATAAAGTGTGCTTACGACAAATGGAAAGGTGGATAATACAGCTGAGAACTAGGCTGATATAAAAGTTTAGAGAGGAATTGAAAAAGCAAGGAGAAGAAGTAAAGAGAGAATATGAGAAGAAACTGACAGCTAATATTAAAGGGAATTCAAAAGTCTTTCATTGCCATATAAATGGTAAAAAGGTGGTAAAAAGAGGAATGGGGCTGATTAGGGGCCAAAAAGGGGATTTACGCATAGAGCCGGGGGCATTGCTGAGATATTAAATTAACACTTTGCATCTGTATTTACCAAGGAAGAAGATACTGCCCAGGACATGATGAAAGAGGAGGTAGTTCAGACACTGGAAGGGTTTAAAATTGATAAGGAGGACGTATTGGATAGCCTGTCTGTACTTAATAAGACACCAGGACCCAATGAAATGCACCAAAGATAGTGAGGGAAATTAAATGCAAATTATGGAGGCACACTGGCCATCATTTTTCAATCTTCATTAGACTCAGGGGTAGTGTCAGGGGCTGGAAAATTGCAAATGTTACACCCTTGTTCAAGAAAGGATGTAAAGCCCAAGCAGCTACAGGCCAGTCAGTTTAACCTCGGTGGTGGAGATGTTCTTAGATAATTGATCACAAAATTAATAGCTATTTGGGAAAATGCTGGTTAAACAAAGAAAGCCAGCACAGATTTTTTAAGGGCAAATTATGTTTAACTAGCTTGGAGTTTTTTGATGAGGTGATGGAGAGGGCTGTTTATGTGGTGTACGCGGACTTCCAAAAAGCATTTGATGAAGTGCTGCACAACAGACTTACGAGCAAAGTTAGAGTTAGTGACAGTAATCAGAGATTAGTGGTTTGTTTCTCGGACTGGAGGAAGGTTTATAGTGGAGTTTCCCAGCGGTTGGCTTTAGGGCCCCTGCTCTTCCTGATATATATATTGATGACCTATTATATTTTTCCTAATATTTGAGTGTGTGTGTGTGTAGAATTTTCCGTTTGACGTGTGGGGGGCAGGCCCTGCATGTCCATGTGTAAAATGATGCACGGTTATGTCGAGCAAGGGTCCCGACGTCACTGCGCGCCATCGTGATATTGCTGGGCGGGCGAGCTATGAAGTCTGACGCGCGCCCGCCATTAATTAATGGGCAACTTAAGGTCATTTAGTCTTATATCGACGCCAATTTTTCGGCACCCGTGCGATCTTCGAGTCAGCGCACGGGCGCAATGGGCAGGCGGGTAGGAGACATTTGTATTAACCTCATCCACAGGTGGGATAAGAAAGCTCAGTGGGCTGTGAATCTGCTCTGTGATGTATTTATTGGTGAAAGTTTTTCAAACTTGCCTGTGTGGTATGCAGCACTTCAAAATGCATACCAGCTGCTTTTTCTGGACTCTTAACCTTCAGGTCAGCACTCTGCAGTGAGGAATCTTATCTGGGCCTGCAGGTTTCAGGAAGCCTTCCCTTAGCCTGGATATGGGATCTGATCTGTCCACTAGAGGTAGCTCCTCTGAGGAGGAAGGGAGGGTTAGAAGGGGAAGGAGGCCAGGAATGTACATTCAGCCTCCAGGGGAGCCATCTTTGGGAATATAGGTGCAGGCACAAGGGGTGCAGGTCCAAGAGGTAGATCAAGGTGGAAGATGCCACTATCCTGTTGACAGGGTTTACAGGTGGCGAAGCAGCTACCTCAATATGATTGAGGTGCAATGCCGAAGGAGGCTTCAACTCTCAAGGGACACAGTCAACTATATCTGTCAGATGATTGGCCCTGAGATCTCTCCTAACTGTGTGGGCGGACACTCCGTGCCAGCAGCACTGAAGGTCACAGTTGCCCTCAACTTCTATGCCTCTGGCTCCCTCCAGGGGTCGGTGGGTGATCTTTGCGCTGTCTCCCAATCAGCTGTCCACAATTGTGTCAAGCAGGTTACAGACACTCTGTTCCGATGGGCGTTGACCTTCATCCACCTCCGCTGAGACCAGGCAAGCCAGACACAGCGAGCCAGAGGCTTCAGAGCCATTGCTGGCTTCCCCCACGTTCAGGGTGCAATACACATGTGGCCATCAAGGCACCAGCAGGTGAGCCCGGTGCCTTTGTCAACAGGAAGGGCTTCCACTCCATGAACGTGCAGATAGTGTATGATCACAGGATGCAGACTATAAGTCTATGCGAAGTACCCAGGCAGCTCCCATGACGCCTACATCCTCAGACACTCCCAGGTGCCGGAGCTCTTCAGTGCTCCAACCTGGCTGGATGGATAGTTGCTGGATGACAAGGGCTATCCCCTCAGAAGGTGACTCATGACACCTCTCCGCCATCCAAGAACAGAAGCTGAGCAGCAGTACAATAGGAGCCACTTCTCCACAAGGGCTATGGTGGAGAGAGCCATCAGTCTTCTCATGATGTGCTTCCAATGCCTGGACTGTTCTGGGGGCGCATTCCAGTATCCCCAGATCGTGTCTTGGTGATAGTGGTTGCAGGTTGCGCTCTCCACAATCTTGCGCTGGAAAGGGGGGACGCAGTGGATTTTTCCCAAAAGTGCTGGCCATACTGATAACATGAAAGATTTTATATTCTGGGAGAAGTAACTTCTTAAGACAAGCGGAAACAATGGGATTTACAAATCAAAAGGGATAAAATATATTTAAAGAAGGATGGAAGGCTGTGTGAGGGGTGGCCATGTGAGATCTTGAAAGGTGACTGTGTGAAACAGACCTGGGGAAAAAAAGCCTCTGGCCACACTGCAGAATTTTGTTGTTCTAGTAACCAAAGTTGTGTTAAAAACCTTTGGAAGTCCAATGTCCAGTGGGTGCTTGTGGTAAAATTGCTGGATGACTATAAATGTGGAATCTATTTGTACTGTTGCCTTAAAGGGGGTGTGTAGTTGAGAGTCTGGTTAAGTAGAAATTTTGGGAACTGCTATAACTGTGTAACTGTAATCTTGTTTGTTTGTGTTTGTGTGTGTGTGTTTAAGGTTTGTCTTCTTTTGTTAATAATATTTTAATTTAATTTTTAAAATCTCTAAAGGTGGTAATAGATTCATTACTTCTGCTTTCAGTGCGTAAGCCTTCTCGTAATAAATACTAATCGCAAAATCGTTGTGATAGTGTGGCCAAGTTTCTCTTGTGGATTTGGTCTGCCTGGCACATAACACCTGCCATATTATAACAAAATCTTGGTGTACAGGCAAAATTTCAAAATTTGTAGAGAAGATAAAACTTGGAATCATAGCGAGGAGGATAGTGTAGAACACGCTTGTCCAATCTTTTCACTTGAGGGGGCCACATTTCCATTTTTCTCACTCAAGAGGCCAATGAGCAAATTTCGGGAAGATAAAGTTTGGCACAACATTAAACTGAATTTCAAAAAAACGTGATATTAAGAAAAGAAACAACTTGCTGAGCAAAAGTAAAGCAATATCAAAGCAATAAATTAAGTTAAGAAAAAGAGTAATTAATAAGATGACCAGAGTGTGAGAGGGTCAGAGTGTGTGCCAGGCCCACTCCCAATCTTGGGGTGCTCACTCACTCACCTTCACCCACTGTGTGAGTGGGTGTGAGTGCGTGGCGGTGAGAGTGAATGAGAAACCTGAGACTGGGAGTAAGGCAAACACAAACTCACTATCTCACTCCCCCCCCCACACACACACTCACTCTCTCACTCCCATACACACACAAATTCATTCACTCCAGGCACACACTCTCGATTACGCACACACACACTCATTCCCACACACACACATACGTACTCCTACACACACACACACTCTCACCCCCACAAACACACACAAACTCACTTATTCTCTCTCACACGCACACACTCAAACACACATAATCATTCTCTCATTCCTACAAACACACACAAACTCACTCACTTCCACACACACACACTCACTCGTTCTCTCTCTCTCACACACACACACTCTCTCACTCCCACAAACACACACAACTCACTCACTTCTACACACACACACACAAACTCACTCATTCTCTCTCTCACAAATGCACTCACTCCATCACTCCCACACACATACGCACTCAATCTCTCACAACCACCAGTCAGCCTGTTCCTCAGCCCTCTCCTCCGATCCCGGGCTCCACAGTATCTCACTCCTGGGCCTTGCAGCCAGCTTCGCCTTCATGGGGTCCTCAGCAGCCTCTCATCCCTGGGTCTTTGGCTGCCAACCTCTACTTCCTGGGCCCCGACAGCTAGCCTCTTTTTCCCAGGGCCCCAGCAGCCAATCTCTCCTTCGCTGGGCCCCAACACGGTTGCTGCCATCGCCCCCCATGGCAGAGTCTCTCTCTCTCTCTCTCTCATCCCTCCCCAACCCTGCCTGAAAGAAAACCTCTTTCTCCCCAGCAAACTCCCCGCCTCTGGTGTTCATTGCTCCTCCAATCACAGACTGTGTCTCTCCCACATTTGCACTAGTGAGCCTATCAGCAGCAAACGAGGGAGTGGAGCGGCTGGTGATTGGAGGAGAAATGCCTAGCACAATGCTCCACTCCAAATTACCTGTTTGTCTGGCATTTTGAAAACTGGCTCTGGGGACCGCATGGAGGGCTTCAGGACCTGGATGCTGGCCGTTTGTTGGATGAGTCTGGTGTAGAACTTGCTGTGGGATATAAACAAGTTGGTGGAATAGATGGACAATTGGCAGAGAAGTGTGAACAGAGTCATTTAGGTAGGGAGAGTGTGGAGAGACAATATAACACAAAGAGTACAATTCTAAAGTGGATGCAGGAGCAGAAGGACCTAGGTGAATATGTGCATAAACCATTGAAGGTAACAGGACACATTGAGAGCAAGGTTAATAAAGTATACAGCATCCTGAGCTATATAAATAGGGGCATAGAGTACAAGAGCAAGGAAGTTATGTTAAAACTGTGTAAACTCTGGTTCAGCCCCAAATGGAAAATTTCATTCAATTCTTGGCACCTCACTTTAGGAAAGATGTGAAGGCATTAGAGAGGGTGCAGGAAAGATTCACGAGAATAGTTCCAGGGAAGAGCAACTTCAGTTAGGTAGATAGAATAGGTAAGTTGGAACTGTTCTCCTTGGAGAAGGGAAGTTTGAGAGCAGATTTGACAGAAGTATGTGGGGAGGTGGTGGTGCAGTGGTAATGTCACTGGGCTGGTAACCCGGAGACCCAGGGTAATGTTCTAGATTTGAATCCCACTCCGGCAGAAATTACCTGGAATTAAAAGTCTAATGATTACAATGAAACCATTGTCAATTGTTGTAATGCCCTTTAGGGAAGGAAATCTGCCATCCACAGTAATGTAATTGACTCTGAAATGACCCAGCAGGCCACTCAGTTGTATCAAACCACTACAAAGCCAATAAAAAGGAATCAAACCAGACAGACAACCTGGCATCGAGCCAGGCACCAGAAATGACAACGTCAATCCCAGCCCTGCAAAGCCCTCCTTACTAATATCTGGTGCTAACAGTGGGAGAGCTGCCTCACAGACTAGGCAAGCAACAACCTGACATAGTCATACTCATGGAATCATGCCTTACATGGTGTTTCAGACACCACCATCACCGGCAGGACAGACCCAGCAGAGGTGGCGGCACAGTGGTATACAGTCAGGTGGTGGTTGCCCTAGGAGTCCTCAACAGCGACTCCAGCCCCTATGAAGCCTCATGACATTGGGTTAAACACGAGTAAGGAAACCTCCTGCTGATTACCATGTACCCCCCTCCCCACTCCCCCCGGCCCCAGCTGGTGAATCAGTATTCCTCCGTGTTGAATACCACTTGGAGGAAACATTGAGAGTGCAGAATGTACTCTGGGTGAGAGACTTCAATGCCCATCACCAAGAGTGGCTTGGTAGCCGCTGGCTGAGTCCTGAATGGGATACATTTCAAACAGATCTAGCAACTCAAGACTGAGTAGCCATGAGGGGCTGTGGGCCATCAGCAGCAACAGAATTGTGCTCAAACACAATCTGTAACCTCATAGTCCTGCATATTCCCCACCCTACCATTACCATCAAACCAGGGGGTCAACCCTGGTTCAATGAAGAGTCCAAGAGGGCATGCCAAGAGCAGCACCAAGCATACCTAAAAATGTGGTGTCAACTTGATGAAGCTACAACACGGGAGTAATTGCGTGCCAAACAGCATAAGCAGCAAGTGATAGATCAAAGGGATTCCACAACTCACGGATCAGATCTAAGTTCTGCAGTCCTGCCATACCCAGTCGTGAATGGTGGTGGACAATTAAACAACTCACTGGAGGAGGAGACTCGACAAATATTCCCATCGTCAATGATGGAGGAGCCCAGCACATCAATGCAAAAAATAAGGCTGAAGTATTCACAACAATCTTTAGCCAGAAGTGCTGAGTGGATGATCCATCTTGGCCTCCTCCAGAGGTCCTCAGCATCACAGATGCCAGTCTTCAGCCAATTTGATTTACTCCACGTGATATCAAGAAACGGTTGAAGGCACTGGATACTGCACAGGCTATGGGCCCTGACAATATTCCGGCAATGATACTGAAGACTCCAGAACTTGCGGTGCCCCGAGCCAAGCTGTTCCAGTACAGCTTCAACACAGGCGTCTACCCGGCTATGTGGAAAATTGCTGAGGTATCTCCTATACACAAAAAACAAGACAAATTCAACACAACCAATTACCACCCCATCAGTCTACTCTCCATTATTAGTAAAGTGATGGAAGGTGTCATCAACAGTGCTACCAAGTGGCACTTGCTTAGCAATAACCTACTCACTGACACTCAGTTTGTGTTCCGCCAGGGTCACTCAGCTTTTGACCTCATTACAGCCTTGGTTCAAACATGGACAAAAGAGCTAAACTCCTGAACTGAAGTGAGAGTGGCTGCTCTTGACATCAAGGCAGCATTTGACCAAGTGTGACATCAAGGAACCCTAGCAAAACTGGAGCCAATGGGATTCGGGAGAAAACTCTCCTGGTTGGAGTCATACCTAGCACAAAGGAAGTTGGTTGTGGTTGTTGGAGGTCATTCATCTCAGCTCCAGGACATCACTGCAGGAGTTCCTCAGGGTAGTGTCCTCAGCCCAACCATCTTCAGCTGCTTCATCAATGACCTTGCTTCCATCAGAAGGTCAGATGTGGGGATGTTCACTGATAATCGCACAATGTTCAGCACCATTCACAACTCCTCAGATACTGAAGCAGTCCATGTCCAAATGCAGCAAGAACTGGACAATATCCAGGCTTGGGCTGACAAGTGACAAGTAACATTCACACCACACAAGTGCCAGGCAGTGACCACCTCCAACAAGTGAGATAAAAGCAAAATACTGCGGATGCTGGAAATCTGAAACAAAAACAGAAGATGCTGGAAAAACTCAGCAGGTCTGACAGCATCTGTGGAGAGAGAAACAGTTAACATTTTGAGTCTGTATGACTGAAGAAGAGTCATACGGACTCAAAACGTTAACTCTGTCTTTCTCTCCACAGATGCTGTTAGGCTTGCTGAGTTATTGCAGCATTTTCTGTTTCCAACAAGAGAGAATCTAACTTGACATTCAATGACATTGCCACCGCTGAATCCCCCACTATCAACATCCTGGGTGTTACCATTGACCAGAAACTGAACTGGACTAACCATGTAAATACTATGGCTACAAGAGCAGGTCAGAGGCTAGGAATCGTGTGATGAGTAACTCACCTCCTGACGCCCCAAAGCCTGTCCACTATTTACAAGGCACGAGTTAGAAGGGTGATCGAGTACACTCTGCTTGCCTGCATGAGTGCAGCTCCAACAATACTCAAGAAACTTGATACCATCCAGGACAAAGCAGCCCACTTGCTTGGCACCCATTCCACAAACATTCACTCTCTCCACTGCTGATGAATAGTGGCAGCAGTGTGCACCATCTACAAGATGTACTGCAGAAACTCACCAAGGCTCCTTAGGCAGCGCCTTCCAAACCCACGATCACGACTACCTAGAAGGACAAGGGAGACACATGGGAACATTACCACCTGGAAGTTCCCCTCCAAACCACACACCATCCTGACTTGGAAATATATCACCATTCCTTCTCTGTCACTTGGTCAAGATCCTAGAACTCCTTCCCTAACTGCAACGTGGGTGTGCCTACACCACAGGGACTGCAGTGGTTCAAGAAGGCAGCTTACCACCACCTTCTCAAGGGCAATTAGGGTTGGGCAATAAATGCTGGCCCAGCCAGCGAAGCCCACACCTTGTAAATTAATTTTAAAAATCATGAGGGTTCTGGATAGAAGGCCAAAACTGTCCCCAATGCTGGAAGGATTGAGAACCAGAGGGAGAAGATTTAATGTAATTGGCAAATGTAGCAATGGGGATATCAGAAAACTCTTTCCACTCAGTAAGTGTTTAGGATTTGGAATGCACTGCCTGACAGTGCGGTGGAGGAAATTTCAACTGAGGCATTCAAATGGAATTGGACTATTATCCAAAAAGGGAAAATGAGCAGGGCTACAGGCAAAAGGCAGGCGAGTGGCCACTAGATGAATTGCTTCTCCAAAGAGCCAGCACAGACATAATGGGCTGTATAGCCTCCTTCGGTGCTGTAACCATCCTATGATTCTATGGGGGGAGTTTTCTCCCCATTGTGGGGGGGGTGGGGGGTGCTGAGCAGGAGCAGGCACGCAGCCAATCACCGCCATTTTACGTGGGCGGGCCAATTAAGGCCCGCCCAGTGTGACACGCACCCAGAAATGCTCAGCGCTACCTATGCCGGCGTGGGGAGGAGGGAGAATCTGGGCCTGTGCTCTTGCGTGTGAAGAGTGCAGAAATCTCCCTGAAAAACGGAGCTGCCTCAGGGAGATTACTTTGATCATGACGAATTGAAATAAAGAAAAAAAAAGTTATTCAGACATGTACCCTCATGTGATAGTGTCACATGATCTGGGACATGCCAATGAATTTTGATAAAAAATCTTATTTAATTTATAAAGCCTTCATGAAACCTCATCCCGCCTGTGGATGAGATTTCATGATAAATGTGAAGGCCGCCTGGGCTCTTTGCCTGCCTGCCACCCTTAAGGTTGGATGGGCAGCCCTGTTAATTGTTTCAATTAGTTGTTAAATGGCCTTAACAGGCTTTTGACAGTTCGGCAGGTGCGCAGCCGACTCTGGTGCACGCCCGCCAAACTGAAAATCAGATTTACGCGTGGTGACGTCGGGATGCACACCCAACGTCACCGCACGTCATTTTACACGTCAGCGAGCGGGGCCGACCAGAAGATTCAGGCCGATGAACCTACACTGTCAACTTCCCTTTCAAACCTACCATTATCACCCCATCCTCATAAAAATCACCCTTTGGCCCCTTTCTCCTTGCAAATTCTCACCCCATCTCTAACCATCCTTTTCTCTCCAAATGTCTTGTTACTTCCAAAATCCAGGGTCATCTTCCTGTAGCTCCATCCTTAACCAGGTTTCAGCCCCTACCACATCAGTTAACCGGCTCTAACCAAAGTCACAAATGACCTTCCCTGTGACCTTGACTATTGTGCATTGTCCATCCTTGTCCTCCTCAGCCTCATTACAGCCTTGGGCATGGTTAGCACCCCATTCTCCTCCAATAACTCTCTTCCTTTGGGATTTCCCTCACTTTGCTTCACTCTTATCCATCTGATCATAACAACAGCTTCTCTTCCCTCCTCTCCCCCCAACCTCACAAACTATTACTTCCAGTGTCCCAAGTGATCTAATCCTGGATGTCTCTTCTTTCTATCTACATGAAATCCCTTAGGAACATCATCCACAGACATGGAACCAGCTTCCACATCACATTGATCACACTCAGCTATACTACTTTCACCGTCTCTGTGTTTTCAGAGTATATGTCTGACATTCGGTTTTGGACATACAGTAATTTCTTCCATCAAAACTCTGGAAAGACCAAAGCCATCATCTACAGCACCTACCATAAAATTTGTATCCTTAGCACTAATAACATCACTTTCCCTGGCCAAAGTCTGAGGCTAAATCAGACTGTTCACTGCCTCAGTATTCTGTTTGACCCTAAACTAACTTCAGATCCATATACTGTCCATTACTAAGTCCACCCACTTCAAATTCTGCAAATCACTCTCCTCTGAACCTACCTAAGCCTATCTTATGCTGCGATCTTTATCCATACCTTTGTCACATCCACATGTGACTATTTCACTGCAGTATAGGCTGAAATCCCATCATTCACCCTCTCCAAACCGCTGCTTCACATACCCTATCCCACTTATTACCCTTGTGCTCACTGACTTGCACTGGTTCCAGGTTCCCAAACTCCTCAAATTTTAAATTCTCATCCTTGTGTTTAAACCTGTAATCTCCTCCTTGCAACCCCTCTTAAACTCTCTGTTCTTTTGAGTGTGGATTATTTTGCATCCCCTCCTGGCACACTATTATCAAATATGTTATCATCTGTCTAGGCTCCACACTCTAAATTCTGTCTCTAAGTTCTTCCGCCTCCATCTCCCTCTTGTTGTTGGGTGGCTGAGTTGTACTATTAATGATAGAGTTGATCTGCAGACACTTCTTGGGTGGAAATATTAGGCTTATTTACAATATACTCAGCAGCAACTACACATGTGCTTTCAACTCTAACTCTATCCCTACACTGTCTGCTGAGGTAGCCCATGATTCTCACCTATTGATTACTGCGGATCATGTGATCTTGCCTAACAAGTATCATTCTTAAAGGTTCATTACACACTAAATAACACCATAATTATTACATTGCACTCCCTTTAATTCAGCTATACATATTATATTTACAAGTACATATTTTTCAAGACAACATAAAATTTACACTGGGTGAGGAATTCATAAGTTCATTCTTTCAGGTGGTTGGCCTGGTAAGTGTAGAATGTCGCAGCTCCACAACTTCAGATTCTTTGTCAGGAACCTCCTTTTCCGGAGTTGCCTGAACATCAGGTGCTTCAGTGGGCACTTGCAGTTCTGTATCCTCAACTCTTACAGGAATATCAGATATGTCAGTCCTGAGTATCCTCAACAAGAAACGCAGACCCGGTCATGGTCGCTGGTGGAACCAAATCTTGGTGACTTGTCTCTCTCTTCCTTAAATAGTCCACATGTTTATGGATGATCTGGCCTTCCACCTCCATGTGGTAAGATAGAGGTCCAGTCACCACACTTATTTCACCCGGTAACCACTTTGGTCCTTCCCCTGAAATTTTTCACATATACTGGCTCTCCCACAGTAAACCTCCTCATGAGACTATGCCAGTCGTATCTAGTTTTTTGGCATCTCTAACTCCTTTCCACCTTCCCCTCTAAATTCGGCATTATTAAGCTCAACCTTGCCCTAAGACGGTATTTCAACAATAACTCCGCAGGTGTGACACCTATTATTGTGTGAGGGGTAGTCCTGTAATGAAAAAGAAAGTGTACTAGCTTGGTTGCCAAGAAATCGCCAGTTAACTTTTTCAATCCTGACTTGAGCGTTTGAACCGCCCTTTCAGCCAGTCCATTTGAGGAAGGGTAGTATGATGCACTTTTCACATGAGTGATACCATCGAGGCTGATAAATCATTGAAACTCAGCACTCATAAATGCCGTGCCATTATTAGAAACGACTACTTCTGGTATTCCGTGAATGGCAAAACTCTGATGTAGTTTCTCAATTGTAGCATCTGACGCTGGTGACTTCACCTCATATATGTCCAACCATTTTGAATGGGCATTGATAATGTGCAGAAACATTGTTCCCAGGAAAGGTCCAAAGTAGTCTATGTGTAACTGCACCCAGGGTCTACCTAGCCACTCCCACAGGTGTAATGGAGCTGTCACTGGCAACTTATATAGTTGCTGACATTGCACACAATGCTTTACTGAACTCTCTATTTCACCATCTATCCCAGGGCACCATAGATAGCTGCGTGCTATGATCTTCATTCGGGAAATTCCTGGATGGGCACCTTGTAGTTCAATTAAAAGTGGCTCCCTTCCCTTTGGAGGAACTATCGCTCGTGGTCCCCACAATAAGATGCCATCCTGGCTGGTTATTTCATATCTTCTGTTGAAGTACAGTTTCATTTCATCAGATATGGGCTCCTATGACCAACCATGAAGCACTTGTTCTCGTACCCGAGATAGGACTGGGTCCCAACTTGCCCAGTCTCTGATCTGTAGGGCACATACCAGTAAAAAATCTAAGAAATTTAACAGTAAAACAAATTCCTGTGGAACTGGGACATGCTCATCATTTTCTTGTAAAGGCAAATGACTAAGGGCATCGGTGTTTGCAATTTGATTGTCAGGCCTATGTACGAAAGTGTATTCATGTGCTGCCAGAAATAAAACCCATCGTATTTTTGCTGAGTCTATGGGTGGTGTCCTCATTAAACAATCCAAGCAATAGTTTGTGGCCTGAAATGATTGTAAAATGGTAGCTGTCTACATACTGGTGAAATTTCTTGGCACCAAAGATGATGGACAGGCCTTCTTTTTCTATCTGCGAGTATCCCTTTTCTACTATGGTGAGCGTTCTTGATACGTAACCTATTGGCCATTCCATGCCGTCGTCCATCCACTGAGAGAACACTGCTCCCACTCCGTAGGGAGATGCATCACATGTCAGCACCAATTCTTTCGTCTGGTCATAATGCACTAATAGATTGGACAAATGCAACAATTGTTTCACCTTTATAAAAGCTTCTTTCTGGGTCACCTCCTAAGACCAATGGTGGTTCTTTTTGAGTAGAGAATGCAGGTGGGGCAGTACTGTAGACAAATTGGGTAAGAACCACTTGTAATAGTTGATAATTCCTATGAATGATTTCAGCTCTGAGGTGTTTTTTGGTGCTGTTGCCTCTCCTATGGTTCTCACTTTCTCCTCAACTGGGTGGAGGCCCTGTGAATCTACCTGGTGACCAAAATAGATTACCTCCCTCACTTGGAACGTGCACTTTTTTTTTAAGCACACTCCAGCTTGCAAGAAACATTTTAAGACTTCTAAGTTTGCCAAATGCTCTTTTTCAGTGTATCCTGTCACCAATACATTGTCTAAACAGGCTACGACCTAGGGTAGTCCCTACAGTAAGCTTTCTATTGTTCTCTGAAAGATGGCACAAGTGGAGGAGAGACCGAAAGGCAATCATGTATATTGGTACAAACTTTTGTGGGTATTAATTGTGATAAATTCCCGGGAGGCATTATCCAACTCTAATTGTTGATAAGCATGACTCATGTCAAGCTTTGTGTATGTTGTTCCTCCTGCCAGCTTGACATACAGGTCTTCAATTTTTGGAATGGGGTTGCCTGTCTAGCTTAGCTACTTTATTAACTGTCAGTTAGTAGTCTCCACAAATTCGGATGCTTTGATTGGGCTTAAGGACGGGGACTATGGGTGCTGCCCATTCTGAGAACAGAACAGATTGTATAATGCCCAGTTTCTCTAGTCTGTTCAGTTCAATGTTGACTTTTTCTCAGGGCATATGGCACCAGGGTTGTGAGGGGTTGGTGCTGGATGCACATGAATCTTGGCCTGCCGGCTCTGGATTTTCCCCAGTTCATCCTTAAAGATGGTAGATTACTTTCTAAATAGCTCTGGCAGCCCACTTGCTCTAAACTAGAAAATTTCAGACCATTCTTACTTAATCTCCTTTAACCAGTTCCGCCCTCGAAGGCTTGGCCCTTCACCTGCTACCACCATCAGGGATAGCTTTGCGGATTGGCTTCCATAATGGACAGTTACTCTGCTTATGACCTTTACTTGAATGTCTTCATCAATATATGTTTTTAGCTTGGCTTCGGTTTCTTCTAAACTTAATTGACATTCACCATTATTCAAATATCTGAAGGTATGTTCCCCACTTACTGTAGTGGAAGCTCCCATGTCCACTTCCATTCTAACAGGTTTGCCATTTACTTTCATTGTGACAAATATTGGTTGTGAGTTTCCAACTTTCAGATTAAACAAGTAAATGTCTGAATTTGTTGTTTCAGGTTATTCTACATTATAGATTTCATTAGGCTTCTTCTTTTGTTTACAAGCCTGCTTGAATCTTTCCTTGCATTGCCTCATCTTATATCCATTTCTATAACAATAGTAGCATTTGATCTTTTTTAAACTGCCAATCACTAAAACACTGATTCCACCTCTTTTGAAATTATCTTCGATTTCGCTGCTGTTATTTTTCTTTATTCATCGGCTAGCAGGGACTGTTTCCCGCTTGTCAGTGGAGCTTCGCATTTTTCTGCCTCTTTCGGCTGAGGTTTCCCACCCAATGTGGAGGACAGCACCATTTTGCTCACCCTGCATTGCTTTTGAATTTCTTACTGCACTTTCCATGGCCAGTGCTATCTCTAGCGCTTTCTTGAAATCCAGATTCACTTTGGACAATAATCTTTTCTGAATAATGTTCTCTTTCACACCACACATTAAACGATCCCTCAGCATGTTCAGAGCCATACTGAATTCACAATATTCCGTTAGCTGCTTCAAATTTGCCATGTAGCATGCAATTGTATCACCCAGGACTCTATTTTGCAAATTAAACCTGAACCCCTGAATTATGATTGAGGGCTCTGGTTGAAAGTGACCCATCATGAGGTCCACAAATTCATTGAAATTCTTTGAATCTGGCTATTAGGTGCCATCAAACTTTGGAACTGACTGTAGGTACTGTAGGTACTCCTACAAGTACTCAAGAGGATTGTTCACCTCTTCTCTTCCCCTGTATTCTTGTTCACTTGAAAAATAACATGAGGCCATGTATTGATTGTATTGACACCAATCATCTGTGGTTGGTTCAAAAGGATCAATTCTCCCGAACTGTGGCATTTTGAGAGGCGATAACTTCTTCAATTCTAATGGAGCTTGCTAATTACAATCACTGGGCGAGGTATTGTGTTGATTTCTACTTAACTTGATTTCTTCTGTTCAATCCTGTTTTAGCCTCGTTGCCAGTTTGTTGTAGGATAGCTGAATTGTACTATTAATGATAGAGTTGATCTGCAGATACTTCTTGGGTGGAAACATTAAGTTTATTTACAATATACTCAACAGCAACTACACATGTGCTTTCAACTCCAACTCTAACTCTGCATTGACTGCTGAGGTAGCCCGCACTACTCTCCTATTGATTACTACAGATCATGTGATCTTCCTTAACAAGTATTATTCGTAAAGGTACATTACACACTAAGTAAAATTATAATTACCGCACCTCTTTCTTTAAGACCCTTTTCCATGAAGCATTTTGAGATCTTTTAAAATTTTTAGAGGCACTATATAAATAGCAGTTGTTATTGTAAAGCCTTTTGCTCGATGTGTAGGCAATGTACAAACCTTTCTTGTAGAATACCAGAAAATCAAATGCAGACCTAGTCATAGATTGAGAGAAAACCAAATGTAACCTCTACATTAGATGGGGAAAGGATTTAAATCTGCTCCTGGATGCTATCTATTATCCTTAAGGGGATGAAATGATGTTTCAGTGGGTTGAACTGTTTGGAGGACGATGAAGTCCGCTGTCAGGACTGAAAGCGGGAGCCAACCCCACTCTGGCAGGTGACAGGACCAAGGGTGGCATTTTACCAGTGGCAGCCAATTAACAGGCTGCTTTTGGGACTGCAGTTCAACCGAGAATGGTGGCCCGTCACCACCTCCCAGAGCTGCCGGTCCAACCAGAGAACCAGCAGCCTCAACAGCACCACTGTAAACAGTGGCCACTGCTGAGGCTGAAAGATGAGAGGGCACCTCCATGTTGAGGCGTCTTTGAAGAGCATGTAAGTTATTTTTGAACTGTCAATGTCAGGAAAGCAGGTACCGAGGATCAGGAGGGATGTGCCATCCATCAGTGGCGCTGTAACCACAGGGGCAGACATTGCTGGGCCATGGAGCCACCAAAAAGGAGGGTTCTCCCGGGAAGCAGCTGAAAGGCAGCCAGAGTTTAGCTGGTTGTCTCCCTCCACTCCAGTGGGCCTCCAGATACACGCAAAGTTTTTTTTTAATCCATTCATGGGATGTGGGTTTCGCTGGCTTGGACAGCATTTATTATGCATTCCTAATTGCCCTCGAGAAGGTGGTGGTGAGCTATCTCCTTGAACCGCTGCAGTCCATGTGGTGTAGGTACACCCACAGTGCTGTTAGGAAGGGAGTTCCAGGATTTTGACCCAGCAACAGTGAAGGAATAGCGATATACTTCCAAGTCAGGATGGTGAGTGACTTGGAAGGGAAATTCCAGGTAGTGGCGTTCCCATCTATCTGCTGTCCTTGCCCTTCTAGATGGTAGTGGCCGTGGATTTAGAAGGTGCTGTCTAAGGAGCCTTGGTGAATTCCTACAATGCATCTTGTAGGTGATACACACTGCTGCTAGTGTGTCAATGGTGGAGGAAGTGAATGTTTGTGGATGTGGTGCCAATCAAGCAGGCTGCTTTGCCTTGGATGGTTCAAGCTTATTGAGTGCTGTGGAAGCTGCACTCATCCAGGCAAGTGGGGAGTATTCTGTCACTTTTGTAGATGGTGGACAGGCTTTGGGGAGTCAGGAGGTGGGTTACTCATCACATGATTCCTAGCCTTTGACTTGCTCTTGTAGCCACAGTATTTATATGGTTAGTCCAGTTTAGTTTCTGGTCAATGGTAACCCCCCCAGGATGTTGATAATGGGGGATTCAGTGATGGTAATGCCATTGAACATAAAGGGGTGATTGTTGGATTCTCACTTGTTGGAGATAGTCATTGCCTGACACTTGTGTGGCGTGAATGTTACTTGCCACTTGTCAGCCCAAGCCTGGATATTGTCCAGGTCTTGCTGTAATTGGACATGGACGACTTCAGTATCTGAGGAGTTGTGAATGGTGGACATTGTGCAATTATCAGCGAACATCCCCACGTCTGACCTTATGCTGGAAGGAAGGTCATTGATCAAGCAGCTGAAGATGGTTGGGCCGAGGACATTACCCTGAGGAACTTCTGCAGTGATGTCCTGGAGCTGAGATGACTGACCTCCAACAACCATCTTTCTTTGTGCTGGGTATAACTCCAACCAGTGGAGAGTTTTCCCCCTGATTCCCATTGACTCCAGTTTTGCTAAGGCTCCTTGATGCCGCACCCTGTCAAATGCTGCCCTGATGTCAAGGGTAGTCACTCTTACCATCAGATGTGGGAAATGGCCCTTAATTGGGCAATTCAGTGTCTCAATTGGTCACCTATGCCACAGATATTCCACTACTGGCAATTTACCATGGTGATGGGAAGACATTGGGTCCCTTCTAACACCTTCCCCCACCATATTGCCAACCCTCCCACATAGCCCATCTCCAAATGGCTGGGAAAATTCATCCCAGTATTTGCAAACAATGGTGTTCCTCCTTGCAGTACTTTCATTCGTGTAGCTGCTTTGGAGATTCTCCATTCTGGAATGCACTGCCTAAGTGTTGTGGAGGCAAGTTCAATCAAGGCATTCAAAAAGAAATTGGATTGAATCAGGAAAGGAAAAATGTGCAGGGCTATGGGGAAAAGACAGGTGAATGACACTAGGTGAATTGCTTCTCCAGAAAGCCAGCATAGACATGATGGGCCATACAGCCTCCCTCTGTGCTGTAACCATTCAATTATTTGATTATTCTTGCATTAGAAGAAAAATCCATCAATCTCACATTGTCAGGATAATAAAACCTTACAAAATGAGAATTCCAATTCCGTCTATACCATTTGGGGTCATTGGAACACAAGAGCTAAGTTTTGTGAAGTCTCATTGCAGCATTGAACCTTTCTAGTGAAACGTTTATTGCAACTGACTAGCCGCATGCTACATTTGTGTCCAAATAGATGCTTACATCATTTGGAGATTAGGCTGTTGACCAGTGGGGACTTATTTTATTCAATCTGAACTATTATCAGATTTTACCACTTTTGATTAATCCACAAAAAATGAATGAATGTTGTTTAGCCTGACAGTCTTCATGAGTTGGTATCTTAAAAGCAGATTGGTGCTTACAAAATTTATTGGAAACTGATTTTTTTTCATTTTCTAGTTGGTTCTTTCTGTATTTTCATCAGTAGGATTAACCCTAAACCAAAGGAGATAATAGAAGATTAGGTTGGTGACAATAAGTATGGTCTTTGGATGATATGGCAGGGCATGTAGGTGAATAATAGGAAAAGCCTATGGATCCTGGGGTGGGGGCTCCTGAGGCAATGATGTTGGGTCAGGAAAGAAGCCATTGCAGGAGATACTTTGTTACAACTGGATGATTAAGAGTTGAACCAGGCAAGGGCAGTCTCAATTGGCTATAGGTCAACTGCATCAAAGGTTGAAGACAAGAGGAGGAGGAACAGTACGCCAGGATCACAGTCATAGGGGAATGACATTAGTGACTGTGACCATCGTTTCTGAATTTGGGAAGGGACAAGGAAAAATAAAAGAGGAAAGGGAGGTTGGAAATGAGACCTTAAGGATAGAGGTGTTGTTGATGATGGCAGATTTAAGAGGGGGAAAGAGAGGGAACTGTTTACAACATAAACTGCCATCAGCAATTTAGTGGTAATGGGGCTGAGAGCAGGAAGTGCATCTCATGAAGAGGAGCTTAGAGGGCATAAGAGGAGATAGGGGAAGAAGACTGAAGAAATATATACATTCATTGGTGGGTCAGTGGGGGAGGAGGGTGGGGAGATCCTTGACTTAGTGAGTAAGGGCAAGAGTTGAATGGATAGCTTCCTTGCACATTGTTGCTGTGGTTCGAGGGGGCAGGGGAGAGGGCTTTAAGAACATTGTATGCGATAATTTTGTTAGGTTTATTTCAAGACCATTCCAAGACATTATTTTGCATACTGTCCTTTAAATAGCTTTATTTATTTACTCATTTCCCAGAAGTAGAGATAGTATCTTAGATCAGAGCATAAGCTCCTAAGAAATAGTTCATCAAACCTGCTCCACCATTTAAAAAGATCATGGCTGATCTGATTGTGGCCTTAACTCCACTTTCCTGCCCGTCTCCCATAATACTTAACTCCTTTGCAGATCAATCCCAAATGAGATATCAACAGTCATCATCCTTTAGGCAATTCCCATATATTCTTGGTCTCTCTAGCTGCAATTATGATCTGATTGTATAATGACTTGGGAATCAGAGTTGCCTGTTTCTGGCATATTCTAATCTCCTAAGAATTTTTCAGACTAATTTAGTATAGCTCAAATCAGTGTCAAGTAGAGGTCATTCATTGTTTTATATCAGTTTTTGTCAAAACAGGTTTCCAAAAAGTGGCTAACCAATTTTTCAATATAAGTTTGCATCTAGTGCATTATAGATAATAAAATACAAATTACTTTGTTGTAATTTATCTAGTTTAATAAATTTAGCTTTAATAATGCTTTAGAAACAGAAGATCTGCTGTTTTGCAGCTGTTTTGTTCTCATTCCTCTGAGAATACCAAGTTCAACAAAAATATGATGCTGAAAGAATAAAGCAGTCATTTCATGCTTCTGTTAACAATGCTCTTTCAACTGTTAAATGTGGACATGATTAAAAATCATCCCTGGCGGTCACAAATAAGGCTGTGGGGGGGTGAAAGAGAAACATGGGGAGTATCAGATTAACTGTTTTGCATTCTTTTAGAAGAGCATTCAAAACTGCATAGGATTGTAGCCTTGTCTTGCCACCTGACCTAGGAATGTTTGACACTAATACTGGGTAGCTGAAATGGAAAATGTTTCATTCTCAGCAAATATACCACATACAAAAAAAATCCTGTGTTTAGCTATTCATTCCTCCAATAAACTTACCTTGTTTCAACTATCTTTTGCAACTTTCAAACTATAATCATTTTAAGTCAGCATCGATTTTCAACAAATTATAGAACTACAGAATGTAAATAATATTTAATAAATAATTCTCTTACAATGAGCTGTTACAAAAACAAGCATCCAGTTTTAATTTCTTTTTGTAAATTATGAATTCAAAATCATATCCAAGCTTTAGAAATAGAATGCCTCAGTTCTTCACCCTGTGCATTCAAAGCAATTTCTAGGAGGCATTATAAATACATTTACAATAAACATTTATACCTGGTTTTACAAGAGAAACTTTAGCAAGTGTACATAGTCAACAACAAAACTGCACAATACAATTTATGTAACTACAGAGAAACAGAGGTTCCCCATTAAACATACAAGTTGAATTATTGGTATGAGGCTTCAAAACATGGGTACTTAAATATTACTAAAGTAAAAACAAAGTACTGCAGATGTTGGAAGTCTGGAAAAAAAAAACAAAACGATGGAAAGACTTGGCAGGTCTGGCAGCATCTGTGGAAAGAGAAACAGAGTTAACGTTTCAGGTCCATACATATGAACTCGAAACATTAACTCTGGGTGGGATTTTCCGGCCCTACCCACCGCCATGATCGTCCAGTCCCACTGAAAGTCAAGGGACTTTTGGCTGGGCTGCCAAATCTCCCGCAGCGGCTCCCACCACGATAAGGCTGGAAAATCCCAGCCTCTGTTTCTCTCTCCACAGATGCTGTCAGACTTGCTGAGTTTTTCCAGCATTTACTGTTTTTATTACCCAAATGTTACTTCTGTACTCAAGGAACCATTACATGTTTTGGAGATCTGGTAGCTTTAATTATCCATTGTCTAACATAAAACATGAACAAAATAAAACAGAGCCTACATGGACATGACAGGCCAAATGACCACCTTCTGTGGTGTGACCATTCTATAATTCAATGGTCAAACCTATCTGTCCGCCATTTTAGTCACAGGGATAGGCGGAGTGTTTTATAGCTACTAGATGTGGTGTTGGAGAAGAAATATTTAGAAATAATAAGGACCAGTGTTGCCCTTCAACAGTACCTTACTGATAACGCAGCTCTAATGGTGATTGTGTACTCCATAGTCCAAACACCTTCAAGCAAGAATGGAAGTATGGTAATTGGGTAAAGCAGCTGAAAATACACTAATTCAAGGGTAAAAGAAATTCATTAGGTATGCTTTGCCTTTGTTTCTGAAATTTTCAAATCACAAAGTAATGGCAACAGGTGCTAACTTACAGGCCATTTAAAACACTGGCAATTCGCAAACATAATTTTGGAGACACTCTGCTCCTAAGGAAGAACAATTACTTCAGATGATGCTGTGCTCTGTTTCTAAGAAGGCAGTTAGCTGATTGAATGATTGTCTATTGCCCAAGGCAAGATTTAAAACTATATTTGTGCACATGTTTACATACAGCACGCTTCAAACAGTGTTGAAGCCACCACTTTAAAAAGCTTTGGCTGCTTATTAGAGATCTCTAATAAATGTTTACCCCTCTTTCTCAGCCTACAAACACCTGAGGAACATGTATTTTGAGTGTCACTAGCCCCTGGGAATTATGACTGAAGAGGTCTCTAGACAATTCTAGATAAATACTCAAGCTCAGCCAGATACTTCAGACGCACATTAACTTTTGCAAATGAAACTTAAGGCATGAAAGGGTTTAGAACATTTACTGGACAAAAGTTAAATTTGTCTTCATCTTCAGATTTGTATAATGGCATAAAAGCTTCCACAGCTCAATCTTATTGGATAATTTGAATTCAATCTTTATACTGCATATCATTTCATATTGCTGTTCATTTGATTGCTACAATGTTCTCACCATACTAAATATACATTATTTCATGAAGTGTAATTTATAGACTGAAGAGGATATTTGAAACATGTATCTTTTGAACAATATAACTTTCAAGTATCCTCATAGGAAAAGCAAAAGTAGTAAACCATTCCTTAAAAGAAATTCTCTCTCTAAAATATTTAACTGTACAGTGTGTGATGTTGAGAGTTGAACAGAAGCCTTTTGCCACCATTCTGCACAAAATATGACCATTCTTCTTAATCATAATGAAGAACCTTCAATGTGCTTGCTGCTCCAAATCGCTTTCGGTCAGCAAAACCAGGAATCTGAAATTATGTAATTTTTAAAAAATTACAATTGTAGGATTCTCCCTATATCATGCAATCCGAACTCAGTTCCCAGACCCAATTATCAAAACTTGACTTGATGTGTTGGGGTTGTAAAAGGAAAAATTCTTCTATGCAGAGGCTTCTGCTTCACGCAATCACATATTTTGGCAAAAAAGATTTTTCTCTTTTAGTAACTCTGGGGCTAATAATTCAGGCATGGTGCAGCACTGCCACTGTTCAAGCACAAAATGAGCTGAACTTGCAGGTTGTGACACCAGGGGCAGTTTGCAGGAGTGGATTCGGCTGTCATGGAGACAGATGACCCATGGTAATCGATTGTCAGAAAAATGCAAAAAAATCAAGTGAACAAAATAAACAGGAAAGAAAGGATGATGATAAAAACAAAAAAACTGCGGATGCTGGAAATCCAAAACAAAAACAGAATTACCTGGAAAAACTCAGCAGGTCTGGCAGCATCGGCGAAGTTCTGTCGAAGGGTCATGAGGACTCGAAACGTCAACTCTTTTCTTCTCCGCCGATGCTGCCAGACCTGCTAAGTTTTTCCAGGTAATTCTGTTTTTGTTAAGAAAGGATGATGGTTTAACTGCTGCAGCCAGAAAGCAGAGGGATGCTGAAATAATGCAGCAGAAACAAAAAGCAAATAAAAATTCTGCAGCACCTGTGGGAGCTAATGCAGTAACTTAAAACTAACGTGGTACGCTGCCTAACTTTCCTGGATGGGTACATTTGACGAGCAACGTGGCTTTGTCTTCAAAATATTGAACTTGCCTAGTAAGTGGAGGAGACACATTACTCAAACCAGAAGCGTATGGGAATTGAAATTACAGGAAAGGCTGACTGGTGAGTATAACAGTTTTGCCTCCAGGAGAGGGATAGGCAAGTGGAGAGCAGGAGAGGAAAGAACAAAAGTCAGACTTTCATGACCCACAGATGTGTCAATGCATTTTACAGTGTAGTCAATGTTGTAATGTAGAAAATGCAGCAGTTAATCTGTGCAAACCTCCCATAATACCCAGAATTTTTTTTTGAATGATTACGATTGAGATATACATATATTGGCTAAGACACCAGACTGAGCTCCCCTGCTCTTAAAGATAATTATTACAGCACCATAGAAGGGAATATGGCATTTTTTTTCATAGGCTCAGCTGTTTCAGTCACATTATAAGGAAATACAGAAATTATTGTAAATAAGATATTGAGCACTACTCTTTCCTTTGATTAACCTTTGACCAGCTTTCTTTAATAGTTTAAGGCTTAAGCTTTGGTCTGATAGAATTTTTAAATGTTTCTGTATTCAGTAAGACAGAGCAACATGTCAAGGATTTTCTGATCAACCCCTAGACCTTGCTACAGTCAACTAGCTACTGGGCAAATGAAGGCACATTTTGATTCATAGGGAATCTAAGCAGGTTTACAAGAGTGATCAATGTCACTAAACTCAAAAACTTAAGTTGTTCAAATTATATGATGAGGAAATCTTCAATTTAAAGCCCAATGAGACTTGCCTGTAGTTTCTATGTAGTTTCCCAGTACCCTCAGCTCTGGCGTCCCGCACTGGGGCATGCTGGACATCTTGCAAGCATCTGCTCACAATTACTTAAGGAGAAGATGCCCTACATCACATTATTTGTTTGTCCAAATAAGATATCAGCATATAATCAATAAAATCAACAAACCATGCACTCTTCCTTGCTGAATGCAAAAGGCTAAGATACAGAAATAGCCTCAGAAACAAGACAAAAAAAAATGAAATCAGCATTGTTGAAAGTTGGTGGTTATTAAATTATCAACATCAAACATCTATTCAGGTAATAAATTGGTTCAGCTGCTGAGATAGAAGAATTAGTGGGGATTTCCTGAGTTATTGGTCAATTTTATATCCAGAGATTGCAAGTTAACTTGCAACGGGAACATAGCTACAAATTTCACCATTAAAAAGCCGACTGTGCAAAGTGAAAAAAGCACTGATCTGGGTTTGCGCATATTGTTGGGGCACAGCTCAGGGAACTTTACTGTACTTCTGGTCTGTATTGCATCTGATCTGGGAGTACCTGATGTTGGCACTGAATACGAGTCCCTAGCACCGACAACTACTACTTTGACAAACACCCCAATTTGAATTGTGTATTTCAGAAATAGTTGTCCCACCAAGCAGTTTTATAATGGCTGGAAAGAAGTAGGACGAGAAAGGGGGGAAAAGAGTGATATGGAAAGAATGGAACTCTATAGTTGACTTTAAAATAAAAGTCAGTAACTAAAACAGATTGTGATTTTATTAGCATTTAAAATATATTGCAGCAGTGCACTGCATACTGGTCCTTAATCTTTGGGACTTGCATTAAACTGAATCTCCTGTAACTCTTTCGAGTACAAACACGTTTCCATCTGTTCCTATTCAGATGAAGTTACATTGTTTTTCATAGTTTGCCATTGTGAGATTTGAATTCTTGATCTCATCTCCTACCTGCGGCTGTGAAGCACCTTCTCCAAGTCGCCTGGGTGCTGATGAAGCAGGAGGCCCATGTGACACTCAAAGATTGTAACTCTTTTGAGTGTACAAACCCGTTTCCATCTGTTTCAGATGAAGTTACATTGTTTCATAGTTTGCCACCGTGAGATTTGAACTCTTGATTTTAGGGTTACAAACCCAGTACCATAACCACTTGGCTATTTAGGCCAAGCACCTGAATCTCCTGTAATTGCAAGGTCCCCAGGTGAAATTAATTGAGTAATATCAATCCAGTTTCCAGTGACACAGGCAAAACCATTAGTCAACCTTATCAGCTATTCTGTAATTTAATTGATTAAAGAACGAAAATGGAAAAATCTCACTGGGAAGAATAGTCAGAACTTGCATTTGTACATCACCTTATCTTTGTCAGGAAGTTTGGGTGCTTCATATCTAAAGGATTACTTTAGAAGTATTGTTATGTAGGCAAAGACAGCTGTCAATCTGCACATAAGATTTCACAAACAGCAAACGAGGAGAGAGACTAGTTAATGTATTTTGGTTGGATAAAAAGATGATGGCCAGCAAATCTGAAAAATTGATTTTCTTTGAAGAATGCCACAAGATATTTAACTTCACCTGAATATGCCTCAGAAAGAAGGTATCTCCAACAATGCAACTCTCACTGAGTACTGCG
Source organism: Carcharodon carcharias (assembly GCF_017639515.1). Classification (NCBI taxonomy): domain Eukaryota; kingdom Metazoa; phylum Chordata; class Chondrichthyes; order Lamniformes; family Lamnidae; genus Carcharodon; species Carcharodon carcharias. Next base: position 44,145,554 of record NC_054484.1, on the reverse strand, counting down.
TTGAAGTATAAGGCAAGATTGAGTGTTCAAATCCTGGAGTGTGCATTCAGCCAACAACCTTCTGGCATATAGGCAAATGTGCTACTAGGTGAGCCAAAGCAGGGAATATAACTGAGCAGGGGATGTTCTTCTGAAGCTGAGGTACATTGCTGAAGTTCTGCTCTGAAAAATCATGTTGAGCAGAGATTGAATTGATCCTGAGGTTGGTGCTCATTGATTTTCTTATCCAAACCACTAGATTGGGGGAGAAACAAAGCAAGTAGAGTCTGGTTTGGGAGAAAAAACATAAATTTAAAGATGTACAAACCTGATTACCATCACGTGAAAAATACCTCTTTTCTATTACCTGAAAATACAAAGCAGAACAATTATTATTACACTCACGACAGTGATAGAGCAAGACATATGTGCTGCAACCACTTGAGAACAAAGATGATTCAGCATCTTTTGACAGAGTTTCAGAAGATTGTTTGAACCATGTAATTAAGATATTTACTAGCTTGATAAACACTCATCGTCATTGTACTCTCTCTCTCCCAGGAAGTAATATGTTTTGTGTTACAGTAAAATGATAGTATATTGAGCACAGCAAGCGATTTGATGCAGGATCATATATTACAACAAATCCTCCAGATTTAAAAATGAAAAATTTAGAAATTAAGTCATTGGTGCAGTGAAAGTGATAGTTTGAGAAGACATGAGCTATTCACTTGCTACAATGATCAATATCTAGAATACACACATACACATATATACATTACAGACTGTCAAATTTCTCCATATTGAAAAAAATCCATATTTTTAAAAAAAAGTTTATCTTTATTTTAGCTTCTTTCTTATTCCAATCAAAATCATTTGTTTCACTGTCTGAAAATTTAAAAGTGAAGGATATGAAAGTGTTTTTAACTTCCTGGCTTGTGGTGCATGAATACTTCAATGTGATTGGCTCCTTACCCGTTTAGTGACAGCACTGCTGCTGCATACAAAATCATCCCCTTTAAAATGCCACCAGGAAAGGAGAAAACCAAGTCACAGAGATCACTAGATCTTAATAGCAGCTTTCTTCGCAGTCAGCAGCAAATGCCCTTTCTTCAACGCTGACCACAAATCCAGGCCAATAGGATCTAAGGTACAGCAGCTTTGCAAATAAGAGCAATTTGCAGTATACCAGTGTATATAGAGTGAACCCACCCCAATATTCCAAAACGCACAAGAGTTTAAAATGAAGAGCTTATTTTATTCACACTTTTTGTAAGAACACAATTAAACTCTTAATCAGATTCTCTGACAATAACATAGGTATTAGGGTCCTTGCTGCAGATCCATTCAGAATTTGACACAATCTAAATACCAGGACCCACTGTAGTTTTACATTTCAATATTAACAAGCATAGTTACAATAAAACTATTAGGGGTAACTTTTCATCATCCACCCTTGCTCCCAAAACAAATCCAGTTCAAGAAAAGGCAATGACGGATAAGTGGCAATTTTGCCAACTCCACTACTGACAGGCTTTGGAATTCTTAATTTCTGTAGACTTGCCCTGAACAAATCTCAAAATATTTCTGAAGTGCTGTTAAAAGATAGAAGAAGCAAAAGTTACCATTAGATTGTACTTGTTAATGGCAACAAGATCTTTGTCGTGTGCAGAGATTTAATAATATTCTATTTTTTAAAAAATCACTACCAGCAGAGTAGATCCAGAGTAGATTCAGGTTCAGCCTCAGACAGTTGCCAGGGAGAGGTCTAGATTTGGTGCCCAGGGAGTTTGTGGCAGGGGCCAGACAATGGTTTTGATCTTCCCAATATTGAATGCAGTTATAAAATAGTCCATGCATCATAATTAAAAGATTAAGTTCCCATCAAATTATTTCAATAATTGAGGTTCTCAAGGCTGAGACTTCCCAAGAGCATTGTATGATTTTATTAGAACATCTGGCAAATGGTAGCTGCTCATTGAGAGTTTCAATTCATTGATTATTCATGTGATACAAAGGAATTACAAGGTTAGATACAGCAAGATTGTAAAAACTTACTTTATCAAAAAATCGGCTCAGTTTCACAGCATTGGAAGATCCTGCAGCCAAATACCGTGGATTGGTACAATCCTAGGGCAAGCAGTAGAAAAGTCAATAAGAGAGCAATCCAATAGTAATTATTTAAGCAAAAGCAAAATACTGAAAATGCTGGAAATCTGAAATGTAACAGAAATACTGGAAATACTCAGCAGGTCTGACAGCATCTGTGGAGAAAGGGTTAATGTTTCAGGTCAAGGACCTTACATCAGGGTTCTCATGTAAGGTCATTGACCTGAAACATTAACTCTTTCTCTCTCCACAGACGCTGCCAGTAATTATTCAACTTTATGTAAATTGGGTTACATCATATTCCCAATTCCCATTTTTGTAACACTGAATTTCTTTGGGATCACTTAGAGAATTACAGTTCTTTACTATTTGGAGACCTATTTTGAAATAAGATACCACTACATTTCTAGTATATTAATTCAACATTCATATAAATCCATCTTTATGTAAAATGGCTGACAGCTAAGGCTGTCCTGATGCACCCCATGATATGGTACACGGTTATGCAGATCATGAATGACACAAACCCATGGTTTGGGTGGAGGCTCTGGAGTTGGCCTCAGGGTCTGCGAATTGAGAAGGAGTACAAGTCAAACATATTCTCTTGTACAAAACACTATCCAGTGATCACGCTGCTTGGAAATAGACATGTGTACATGGATAGTCTTGGCTGAAAAATATGAATAAAAACATGATATTGTGTTGGAATGCTTTTTAATTATATTTGAGATAGTTAAATTTTAAACTTGAGACTTTTTCATGTAATGGAAGCAGTTATTAAGAAATCAAAATTAACCCTTTATCTTCACACTAAATCATCAAAGCATGACCGAAGACCAAACCATTATAGCCTTCTTGGATATAAGGTTCGAGATCTAATTTGGCCCAGTCCATCCAGATTGTATAATAATTACACTAATCATCAAATATAAACTTGATATAGTAAAAATAATTTTCTAAATCTATCTTCACTCCTATAAGCTCTGCTCTAGTAGAAGTAAATTTTGCTTTAATAAATTTGAATCATAGGGATAAAAAGCATGTACCAGGTTAATTTCTTCAGCATTGAAGTCCTCTGCCAAGAATGCAGTCCTTGTCAAAACCTCATTCCTTTTAGTTTCATGAATTTGGTCCAACTTAGTACCAATCACCAATAATGGAATCTGGTTATCCGCAAACTGTTCACGATCATAGTCCCTTTGGGAAAAAAGGATTGACTTTTGACTTCTACACAACCCATATAAAACTTGCCATTGCATCAAATCAACTTTTATTTTTTGTAGAGTAGGAATTGTGAAACAAGTCATGGATTGCACTCGGCTCTTCCTGCATCCGATCTAGCTCAAATTGGTTTTTGTTCACCGTGCATTTTCTCTGTTATATCACTGCAATTCCCATTTTAACACTCTCATTGGTTGCAAATCCCTTCTTCCAACACCCCCGCCACCCACCTCCTCCACTTGCTGCAGTTTCCCCTCAGAGGCTATGCCTACCAAGCTTTATTTCCCCCTTCAAAAGTAATCACCCACCAAACTCATCTCTCCCCCTCCACTTAATTAGTATTCGCCTCCCCTAAATGAATGGCTTCCATGCCTCAATCCTCATATCCCACTGATCAGAATTCACTCCTTTTACCATTTGCCCCTGCTGTCTAAAGTTTTTGATCATTGGCTTTCCTCACCCCTTGCAATGACAGGATTTCCCAGGTGAGGGATGCAATCCACTGAATGTTACCCTCTACAATGTCCCACTCTCCACTTCTTCCTCCACCTCTACCCTTTTTCGACACCTGCCTCCCTCCTTTCCCCACTTCCGCACTCCCAACTCCATGCCATTCTGCCTCCCCTTTCCCATCCCTTAGACAGGTTCCTTTTCCCTTGAACATGAAAAATTCAATTTAATCATGATTACAGATGTGCAACACTACAGGAGATCAACCTAGTCATTTATAGGTATTTCTTGTTAACTATTTATCATATTTTAGTTGAATGTAATATAGTACATACTTAAAACTCTTAAGTTAACAAAAAGAATATTCCAGTAAGTGTATTGTTACTGCTTGCAGACAGCAAAAAATAAATGAAAGCACGACTTACCCATTCGTTACTATGACTCCAGTTGGAGAGGAGTCCTTATTTAAAGCTTCTAATGACCACCGATACAGATTCTGGGATGATTTTTTGTTCGTACAGTCATGCACTAATATTACACCTTTAAGAACAAATAAAAGATAAACAGAAAAGATATTTATAAAAATAAGACCATTTAACTGCTCCTGCCATGCAGTCATAATGCTATTGTTGGGCTAACCATGCAGAAGGATGGGACTTTTCAATAGAAAGTCCATGTTAATCAATATTGCAACAGAAAGAAAAAATACAAAAAAAGTAATGACTTCCTAAAGCCTGTCCGCCATCTACAAGACGCAAGTCAGGAGTGTGGTAGAATACTCTCTACTTGCCTGGATAAGTGCCATTCCAACAATACTCAAGAAGCTCAACACCATCCTGGACAAAGCAGCTGCTTGATCAGCACCCCAACCACCACCTAAAACATTCACTCACTCCATCATTGGTGCACAAGTGGCAGCAGTGTGTGCCATATACAAGATGCACTGTAGCAATTTGCCAAGCCTTCTTCGTCAGCACCTTCCAAATCCTTGATCTCTACCAGCAGACAGACGGGAATACCACCCCCTGTAAGTTTCCCTTCAAAGCCAGGCATCATCCTGATTTGGAACCATGTCGCTGTTCCTTCAATGCCACTGGGCCAAAAATCTATAATTCCTTTCCAAACAACACTGTAGTTGTACCTACACCACATGGACTGCAGAGGTTCAAGGTGGCGACCCATTACCACCTCACCTTCTCAATGGCAATTAGAATGGGCAACAAATGCTGACCCTGCCAGCAACGCCCATGTCCCATGAAAAAATATTTTTTAAAATCCAAATTAGGTGATAATTTTCAGCTGTTGCTAGTTTGGCCTTGTGTTATATACCTTTGTATTAGGATATTAAATTATTACAACAAAAATACTGTATCTCCAAGAATAAAACACTCCCTCAGCGTTAGCCTAGATTGTGTTTCCTGATGCTGGTGTGGGGCTCAAACTCTCAACCTGCTGATTTAGAAATGAGAATGCTACTAATTGCATTAAATTGCCAGTGCTTCTAAAGGCAAATGTCAGAAACACCCACTCACAGCTGTATATTTGTAATGTGAAGTTTTTCAAGACATCTCTAAATACAGGTTTAATTACAAACTTCATACATACTTTTGTATGTATAATGCTCTTATATACTCACGCTGGGTAAATTACAACAATGTGTGGTCTATTAGGGAGTGTTTACACAATCCAATCATTTTTTTTGTAAAAGAATATCAACTGATAACAGGATGGAATGAAGATCTGCATTAAACAAAATCAAAATCCAAATGTGAACTGACTTGATGTAGAAAATATTAAAACAAGTAGGACCTAGTATTTCACCCCTTTCCTATATCTACTTAGTTCTGTCGAAGGGTCATGAGGACTCGAAACGTCAACTCTTTTCTTCTCCGCCGATGCTGCCAGACCTACTGAGTTTTTCCAGGTAATTCTGTTTTTGTTTTAGATTTCCAGCATCCGCAGTTTTTTGTTTTTATTTATTTAAGTTAGAAGATGTATTGTTTCATGAGGCATTATATCAGGTAATGCACAATATACTGTTCTGTTGTCAAGTGCCAGCATGTGTTACCTACCATGTTCTTTTAACACATGGTTTAATTGCAATGCTGTCCAAGGGTAAACTGGGGGTTAATTACAGTGACAACATATCGTATGGATGTGAAGCACTTTGGAAATCTCAAGTACATGAGAGCGTGCTAAGTAAATATAAATTATCTTTCTTCACTTAAGGAAATCCTTACATCAGTTAAGTTTTATAAGAACCAACAGAAAATTGCATTCATTTTATCTGTTTAATCTATTTTTAAGAAAAGTGTCACACAAGTTTTTTTATGTCCAAAAAGTACGAGATTGGAGTATGAGGACAACATCTCAAAACATTTACATAAGTGAATGGTCCATATTGCATTTTAGGACAAAAGAAAACAATCCTGATTTGAATTAATATCTAAAAAGATTAAAATCCAAAATACATAGTAAAGGACCACTTAGGATCAATGTTAAAATAATATAAAATAGCTGTATCACTATATGATTTGAAAAATAGGGCTGAAATGTAACATTGGAGTATTTTCTATATGGTTTTATAGGAAACGTTTGGTCCAGGCACAAGTTACAGGTTGATAGAGTCCATGAATTTTAAAAGGCTTATAGGTAGTTGCTCTTGAAGCAAGAGAGCGAAACACTAGCACAGATTTGATGGACTGTATGACCTGTTCCTTTGCAGCAACATTCTATAATTTTAAGGAAAAACGTTTAAGAAACGGATTAAAAAAGAACTAGATTTACACATAATTACAGACAAAAACACAATAGCGAAAGTATTGTCCATACCATTCACAGAGTTGTAAAATACAGCTCTAGTACTTTTAATACTGCTGGCATTGCCCACAGATCCACCAACATCCCACAGTTCAATGTAGTAAGTTTTCTCAGCTGGGGTGCCTTCTTTATAGTCATGAACCTGAGGTAAAGAGAGAAACAAAATGTATACAAACTCCACAAAAGCCACCAATTCCTGTAGTTATTGGGATAGATTTCAAACAGATCCAGCAACTCAAAACTGGGCATCTAAGAGGCACTGTGGACCTTCAGCAGTAGTAGAATTGTATATAACCGTAATCTGTAATCTTGTGGCCTGGTATATCCCCCTCTACCATTACCATCAAGCCAGGAGATCAACCCTGGTTCAATGAAGAGTGCAGGAAGGTATGCCAGGAGCAGATACCCAAAAATAAGGTGTCAACCTGGTGTAGCTACAACACATGCCAAACATCAGAGGCAGCATTTTTTTAATTCATTCATGGGATATGGGCTTCGCTGGCTGGGCCAGCATTTATTGCCCATCCCTGGTTGCCCTTGAGAAGGTGGTGGTGAGCTGCCATCTCACATGCAGTCCATGTGGTGTAGGAACACCCACAGTGCTTTTAGGAAAGGAGTCCCAGGATTTTGACCCAACAACAGTGAAGGAATGGCAATATATTTCCAAGCCAGGATGGTGAGTGAGTTGGAGGGGAACTTCCAGGTGGTGGTGTTCCCATCTATCTGCTGCCCTTGCCCTTCTAGATGATACTGGTTGTGGGCTTGGAATGTGGTACACACTGCTGCTACTGTGTATTGGTGGTGGAGGGAGTGAACGTTTACGGATGTGGTGCCAAACAAGTGGGCTTTGACCTGGACGGTGTCAAGCTTCTTGAGTATTGTGGGAGCTGCACTCATCCAGGCAAATGGGGAGTATTCCATCATACTCCTGACTTGTGCCTTGTGGATGGTGGACAGGTCTTGGGGAGGCAGGAAGTAAATTACTCGTCATAGAATTCCTAGCCTCTGACCTGCTCTTGTAGCAACAGTATTTATATGGCTAGCCTAGTTCAGTTTCTGGTCAATGGTAACTGCCGGGATGTTGCTAATGGGGGATTCAGTGAATGTAATGCCATCGAATGTCAAGGGGTGATGCCTGACCTCTAACAACCACAACCATCTTGCTTTGTGCTAGGTATGATTCCAACCAGTGGAGAGTTTTCTCCAATTCCCATTGACTCCGGTTTTGCTAGGGCTCTTGATACCAAGGGCAGTCACTCTCACCTCACCTCGGGAGTTCAGCTCTTTTGTCCATGGGTGTCAGCAAGCAGGCTATTGCTAAGCAAGTGCTTCTTAATAACACTGTTGTTGACCCCTTCCATTACTTTACTGATGATCGAGAGTAGACTGATGGGGCGGTTATTGGCCGGGTTGGATTTGTCCTGCTTTGTGTGTACAGGACGTAACTGGGCAATTTTCCAAATAGTCGGGTAGTTGCCAGTGTTGTAGCTCTACTGGAACAGCTTGGCTAGGGGCATGGCAAGTTCTGAAGCACAAGTCTTCATCATGCAATAGAGCTCAGCAATCCCACAACCAATGGATCAGATCTAAGCTCTGCAGTCCTGTTCCATCCAGTTGTGAGTGGTGGTGGACAATTAAACAACTAACTGGAGGAGGCGTTGCCACAAATATCACCATCCTCAATGATGGCCAAGCCCAGCACATCAGGGCAAAAGACAAGGCTGAAGCATTTGCAGTCACCTTCAGCCAGAAATGCCGAGTGGATGATTCATCCCAGCCTCCTCCAGACGTCCCCAGCCAGACTTTAGCCAATTTGCTTCACTACATGTGATATCTAGAAACAGTTGAAGGCATTGGATACTGCAAAGGCTATGGACTGTGACAACGTTCCAGCAATAATACAGAAGACAGTGTGCTCCAAACCTAGCTGCAACCCTAGCCAAGCCATTCCAGTACAGCTACAAGAATGGCATCCACCGGCAATGTGGAAAATTGCCCAGGTATGTCCTATTCACAAAAAGCAGGACAAATCCAACCCGGCCACTTACTGCCCCATCAGTCTATTCTCGATCATCAGTAAAATGAAGGGAGGGGTCATCACCAGTGCTATCAAGCAACTTACTAGGTAATAACCTGTTCACTGATGCTCAGTTTGGGTTCTGCCAGGTCACTCAACTCCTGACCTCATTACAGTCTCGGTTCAAACATGAACAAAGAGCTGAACTCCTGAGGTGAGAGTGACTGCCCTTGACATCAAAGCCACATTTGACTGAGTGTGGCTTCAAGGAGCCCTAGCGAAACTGAAGTCAATGGGGTCAGGGGAAAACTCTCCACTGGTTGGAGTCATATCTAGCACAAAGGAAGATGGTTATGGTTGTTGCTGGTCAATCATCTCAGTCACAGGACATGAATGCAGGAGTTTCTCAGGGTAGTGTCCTAGGCCCAACCATCTTCAGCTGTTTCAAAGATCTTCCTTTCATTATAAAGTCAGAGTGGGATATTTGCAGATGATTGCACAATGTTTAGTACCTTTTGTGACTCCTCTGATACTGAAGCAGTCTGTATCCATTTGCAGCAAGACCTGGACAATATTCAGGCTGGGCTGATAAGCAGCAAACATTCACGCCACACAAGTGCTAGGCAATGACCATCTCCCACAGGAGAAAATCAAATTACTTCTCCTTAGCATTCATGTCATTACCATCACTGAATCCCCCACTATCAACATCCTGGGGGTTACCATTTACCAGGAACCAAACTGGACCGGCCATTTAAGTGCAAGAGCAGGTCAGAGGCTGCGAATTTGGTGGAGATTAGCTCATCTCCTGACTCCCCAAAGCCTGTCCACCAGCTACAAAGCACAAGTCAACAGTGTGATGGAAGACTCTCCACTTGCCTGGATGAGCGCAGCTCCAAGAATACTCAAAAAGCTGGACACCATGCAGGGCAAAGCAGCCCGCTTGATTGGCATGCCAGCTACCATCTTAAATATTCACTCCCCGCACCACCAATGCACAGTGGCAGCAATGTGTACTATCCACAAGATGCACGGTTGCAACTCACCAAGGCTTCTTCGACAGCACCTTCCAAATCTGTGACCTCTACATCCATAAGGAAAAAGGGTATGCGAATGCATGGGGACATCACTACCTGCAAGTTCCCCTCCAAGTCTCAACGATCCTGACTTGGAACTATGTCATTATTCTTCCACTGTTGCTGGGTCAAAATTTTGGAACTTCCTTCCTAACAGCACTGTGAGTGTACCTACACCGCAAGGACTGCAGCGGCTCAAGAACACAGCTCTCCACCACCTTCTCAATGGCAATTAGCAATGGGCAATAAATGCCAGTGACACCCACATCCCACGAACGAAAATTAAAATCAGCCAGCATGGCCAGTATCACCACCACAATTTTTTAAAACTGAAAACTCCATGAGATACTGGTGTAGCAGCTTGCATGTATCCATTCTTTAGCTAAGAATTTATAGTTAACTACAGTAAAATAATTATGCAAAAACTTCTCAGATTTAGAAAATGTTGTCAAATATTTATCCTTAAATAAAAGGTTGGAGGATTGCAAATGTTACAGCCCTGTTCAAAGTAGGGGAGAAGGCAAACTTGGCAATTGCAGACAATCAGTTTAACATTGGAGATGGGGAAGTTTTTAAAAAAACCTCTGAAAGAAAATTAACTCTACTTGGGGGACTAATGAATGAAGGAGATCCAGCACAAACTTATTAAAGGAAAGTCATGTTTGACAAACTTGGTAAAGGAATTTTGATATGGTGAATAAGGGAAGTGTAGTCATTGTTGCGGATATGGACTTTCAAATGAACCACATATTAGGCTTGTTAGCAAAACTGAAGTCCATGGGTGGTATACAGTGGAGTTCCTTGGGTTCATTACTGTTTTTAATGCACATTACTGACTTGGGCTTGCAGGTGCAGAACACCATTTCAAAATTTGATGACATAAAACCACGAAGCATAGTAGAATGAGTAAGATAGTAATAGACTCCAAGATGGCACAGGTAGGCTGGTGGAATGGGAGGATATATGGCAGATCAAATTCAACACAAAAATATAAGGCAATTCATTTGGTAGGAAGAATAAGGAGAGGCACTGCATTCTAAATGGCATAATTTTAAGGCAGGGGAGCACAAAAGGAGGGAGATATCTGGGATGTTGGTGCACAATCTTTGATTATGCAGGAAATATTAACAAGGGGGTCAATAAATCCAACAATAAATGAAGACATAGAACACAAAAGCCAGGAAATTATGCTAAACCTATATAAAAACATTAGTTCAGCCCCAGCTGGAGTACTGTGTCCAATTTTGGACCCAAGACTTGCCGAATGATGTGGAGGCTTTGATGAGGGTACAGAAGAGATTTACTGGAATAGTTTCACGAATGGATTGTTTTGTAGATAGGCTGGAAAAGTTGGGATTGTTCACTTTAGAGCAGAGAAGGCTAAGTAAGAGAAGATTGAATAGAGGCACTTGAATTCATGAAGGATTTAGAAAGAATAAATAAAGACAAACTATTTCCAATGCTTTCCAGTGATGACCTCAAATTTGTATCTCTTTCTTCTGATTTCCCAAACAGTGTAAACAATATTTTGCTATTAACTTCTCAAAGTTTTCAGCCTACCCATGTAATGAGTTTTCTACTTTCAGAATGATCCATTTATTATTTATCTCCTATACTGTCTTGCCCATATTTGCTTTAACTATTTCTGAAGTCCCACATTCATCTTGCTCTGTAAAAACAGAGGTAATATATTTGTCAAGCAATTTTGCTATTGCATTTCAGTAGAAATTTTCCCCATCGTTCCCAAAGTAGTATCATCCCTTCTTTAATTATCCTCTTACTTATATACATATAAAAGCTTCTATCACTTTCTTATATGCTGAACATTCATATTCACTTTCCTTCTTTTATTTCTTTCGAATTATCATCTTTTTATCTCCATTCTCGTTTATACAGCTTCTCCATTTATCCATGCATCCCTGCCTGACACACTTACTTTATCCACCTCACACTTAAGTAATTCTTACTTCTCATCCACAGTTTCATCTGCTATTTTTTTAAAACCAATTAGTCTGTGCTATGTCCTCTTTCCCACCATTGATACCCAACTTCTAGTCCAACACCTTTAACTTTGACACTATTTTTTTCTTCATCGTGAGATTAATTTGCCAAGTGTTCTACTTTCAGGTTGCTTACTTGTCTTACTAGAGTCAGACATAACAGTGTATAATTCCTTACTTAACACGCAATATACTGACTAGGGAGAAACAGTCACGACAATTTAAAGAAGCTCTCCTTGTAGACCATAGATTATAGTTTTATTAGTCTTAAGGTAGTTATTGCAATTATTACAACTGTTGTTACTGCAAACTGTAAATAGCCTCTCTCATATTCTGGTTGTCTTTTCCACTATTCAGCAGCCTATAGTGTACTTCCAAGATAGCGGATTGTATCTGTAATTTTACAAAAGACTCACTCCTCCACTTCATTCCCCTTCTTTATCTAAGAAGATTTTAATGTGGAAAATAACAGTTCTAGTCTCACCTCAACCAGGTGTTGATCAACATCATATTCTTAGAATCTAATTAGCACATTAGTTCTCAAGACCCAACTGATGATTCACAATATTGCTATAAACACTGCAAGCTTGACTCACTTATTTCTCTGTATCTCTTTTCCTTTTACTCCATCACTATCTCTCTCCCCACATCACTCATTGAGCCTTTTATTTCATACTCTTCATATCATACTTAACTCCTCCTCAAAATACCTCATTGCAGATCTCTCCACTGTACTGGGAGTTTATTAATTTTAAATTCACACTCATATATCTCCTGGTGTGTGTTGTGTTTAGGTGCAGTTCCGCCATCCTATACAGGAAGTTCAAAAACTAAAGTCCCAACAAACTGGAATTCTCCTTCTTCAACCCACAGATTCAGCTGCCTGATTATTCTCAACTACTCTGAACCACATGTATCCAGGTAGAAATGCTAATTAGCTATCTTCTTGTCTCCTCCCCGCACCCCACCCCCCCCCCCACGCCCACCACCCCACCCCCCCACCCACCCCCACCCCACACCAAAAAGCCCCCCAGCCACATTCTATCTTGGAATTGAATATGTGGTTTAAAGTATAACCATTTACAAGACCTGATATTCCTAAAACACACCCCCGTGACTTGGAGACCAACAGTATATCCACTATCAGCACAGCTGCTTGGGCCATTGTTTACTATCTTGCACCTTTTTCCCAGTAAAACAACCTGGGTCCCCCCTTAACAACCAAGTACCCAGGCTTGTTGTCAGCAGAATAGCTCACTTGACCCTCCTCATGCCTCCATTTTACCCTAAATTAAAGACAGCCAAAACATATCAATCTTATAAAACTTTGCATTTGTAACAATCTCCTATCTAACTTTCTTCTTTTGGTCACGCTAAAGTCATTTCCTGCTGAGGCTTAATCATGCTAGATGAGATTTAGTCTTAGACATTACCCACAGCCAATGGAGTGTGATGTATTAAGATGCTTCTCAAGGTCAACAATATGCTGCTCAAGTGTTAACAGCATTAATAGTACAAATGTATTTGTGATCCACAGTGTTCAGGTATGCAAACATAGTGCACTGGACACATTTCATTGCTTCCACCATTTTTAAACAATCTGCTTTCTTAATTTTATAAAAAATGGTTTGTATCTGAAAGTTAGATTTACATCCATTGTCTTAGAAAAACTAAATGCAAGCAGTTTTATTTGGGTAAGAAAAATAATCAGGAAAAGATTGTTGTTGGGCGTTGAAGGAAAAAAGTGGTCCTATCACTTTTATTCAGTGACACCTAAACCAACTTCTGAATGCAAATTGAGTAATGTTAGGGAAAATCTCCAACATTCATCCATTCTTTAATTCCATAATAGCAAACTAGTCCAAGCCAAGAATATTCCCAGTACATTGAAATCAGCTAGTACAAATTCTCAGTTACACCTAGGATATTTGAATCAAGTCTGTTTTCCCTCTGACAAAAGTAAGGGACTGCACCCAATGAACCAATTGAAAAAAAAAATCAACTTTCACATTTATGAACAGACTGTCCTCTCTCACACATACCCTCACATCAACTGAGCATCCAACTGTCCAAGATGGATTTCCCAACACCTGGTTGTGGCACAACAAGTGGACAAGAGATGATTTCCCAACTCCTGGAAAATAAACAGAGTCAGACTGAAAACAGAAATGGAATAAAATAATTTAATCTTTGGCTGTCAGCATTATCTTAACAGCACTGTGTGCTATGATGCACATAGACTAATAAATAAAAATCATCTTACATACATGCAAAAACTTTACTAGCATATGCAGCATTCTAGTGATATGAAAGGATTAACTAGCAATCAGCTGTACATCAGGCACTGTTTGCAAGAAAAGTAATTATGAATACAGGTCTGGCTTTTAAAAATAGCAGAAATTTAAAAGATCAATATTCAGAACACCAATGTGGTGGTGAAGAAAAAAAATAGAAGAATTTGTATTTATATAAAACCTTTCATATCTCAGCCAATTTGAGCCCATTTAAGGTGTAGTCATTGTTGAGAAACACCAGTCAAGTTCACATAAACAACAACTTAATAATGACCAAATGATGTTTTTGGTGGCATTGGTTATAAGGGGGCTGGTTAGTTAAGTTGGCTAGCATGTGATTCAGATTAACACCAACAGCAGGTGAGTTCTGTCAAAGGGTCATGAGGACTTGAAACGTCAACTCTTTTCTTCTCCGCCGATGCTGCCAGACCTGCTGAGTTTTTCCAGGTAATTCTGTTTTTGTTTTGGATTTCCAGCATCCGCAGTTTTTTTGTTTTTATCGCAGGGTTTTATTCCCATTCCAGCTAAGGTAGACTTAGGACCTGCCTTCCTCACCCTGCCTGGAGTGGCAAACAACAACGAAAATAGTTCAGAATGAAGCATTAGTACATAATGAACTAGCCTTTGGGCAGTGCAAACACGAACAATAGTATTGGTTGAGTGATAAATGTTTGACAGGCCACCAAAAGAATTTCCCAACTCTTTTATAGGCAGTCCCATAGGATCTTTTACATTCACCTGTAGAAGCAGACATGCTTAAATATCTTATCTGAAAGATTGAAGTTCCACCAATACTGCATTCCCTCAGCTTTGATTTTACACTGAAGTCTCTGAAGTGGGACCTGAACCATCAACCTCCTGATTCATGGATGAGAATGCCAGGACTAGACCAAGGTTAACATTAGGTTTAGTCATTTTTATTTGTTATAAAGGGAGAGAATTTATGTCCACAGAACATTACATTGAGATGCATGGCTGGATTTGTTCATTAGGAACACCTCAAAATTCATCCATATTCATGGTGCTCAACAATGCTTTGGTAACAGATTATTTCGTTATTTGTGCAGTACAGTTTGTGGGAGCTTGTGGTACACAGACTGAATAATGCTTCTGCATTACAGTGGTGAAAACACTTCAAGACCATACTACTGGCTGTGAAAACTTTGGGATGCCTTGAGGTGATGAAAGGCCCTATTTAAATACAAGTGTTTGGTTCTGATTAAATTAAGCCAATAAAAATTAGTTTCCATTGCATATCTCTCACATTTAACCAGCTTGGATCATTCTATCAATAATTTACAACTGAGTACAGTACAAGCATCCAACACTGCATATTTCCATATCCCAGACAGGACCACTCATCAATGGGTCAGTTTATAGAGCCAGTGTCAAAAAGGAGTTAAATTACAGGTGAAACTAACGTAGAGGCTGCTAACGTAGAAAAAAACAATATTGCCAATCAATTTGAGGGTCACAAAGATTAGAAATCCACTTAAAATACGAAGTTGAATTTATTATTGAACAGATTCTACTTCTAAAACGAGTGAGCATGGTTCCGGATATGTAATAATCGTGGATAAAACTCTATTTTCAATATATTGATGACATAACCGAATAATCAATTTTTAATAATCTGGAACTTCATACATTTAATGTTCTTTCCGAGGAATTGCCATAGGCAATGTGTAACCACCTGCAGGCCTGTCCTAGCCACTCTTAGAAGGTAAACTGGGTCTGAACCTTTACCTGAATCCCCCAACACCAACACCTTTACTCGCTCCAAAGACGCCATGTCACTAACACCTTCACCTTAACCCCAGCCTCCCCCTCGGATTGCCGTGTGAGGTTTTAAACAGTATTTCCCGAGCAGAGAGACAAGAATCAATCAGCCTTCACTCTCTGAGTGGCTGATAGCCTATCGGTCACAGCTACGATCCAGACCGACTCCTCCAACAGCGCGAAGCGCCAACGCCGTGACGTACCCGCCAGCCACCGCACAGCGCCGTGACGTAACACTCCATCCACAGCACCGCCGTGACGCAACATGCTCCACCGCACTACGCGATGACGTAGACCACTTCCCACCGCGCGGCGCCGGCTGGGTAACGTGGTGGTGCTTCTTCAGAGGCTGTAGCTGTAACCGGTGGTGAGTATTTATTTAAGCATCGAAATTCTTTTATGGTCTCAGTCGTGAACACATTTAATACTTAATGCGGCTGTTAAAATTGCCCCGCTTCACTTCCGCCATTGGCCGGCCCTTGCTATGAATTAGTATTGTTCTTGTTCTTTAGCAGTTTTGATCAGTGAGCATGTGTTGAGGATCTTGCGTTTATTTATTTTTAAAATACTTTACCTGAGGGTATCTTAGTTTATTTGATTTGATTGTACTTCTATAATGTGAGATAGTATTTAAGTTCCGGTATTTCCAATGAGCGGCTTCAAATGAGATGTAATTTGTAAGACTTGTGTGAGATGGTTGTGGTGTAATTATATGGGGAGTAAACTATTTAAAGATTAAAACACTCGGGGTGGGTGGTTGGATGATCTCCTAAACAACCAGAGCAAATCCCCGATGGGCTGTGCAGTATTTGAATGAACCTTGAGCGCTATTCCCCTGGAACCTGAAGTGAGCTCTAACGCCCCTATTTATTTTAAAGTAGACAAATATGGTCGCAACCAATGTTTGTGGGCCCCTATGCAAAGATCTGTTCTGAATGTGTCTAAATCTTAATGTTAGGTTTTAAAGTGACTTTATGCTGGGCTAAGTATTAGTGAATGTGGTGTGGGATAATTTTGGATAACATGCATCAGTGTACCTGGGAGTTAATTTGGAACAACGTCTGATTGACAAAAAAGTTGCCTTCCATCCATCTTTAGTATAACTATCCCTTTATTTGCCTTTGTATTGGAAGCTAGTTCAGTGAAGTGAAACTGTGATTGGACATATATAATTCTTTATAAATTGTAAACTTTTCCACCTTGTACAAATAGACAGAGGCTGAAATTCTTGTCTCTGAACCAGAAATGAGTCAAACAGCATTCAGTGATGCTTTGCTATAGTCCTTAATGTTCTAGACCTCTTACTTCCTTTTCTAACTTTGTGTTACTGTATTGCCCCTTATACATCTTTCTAATTACTTTGTGTTTCATAAGCTTTCCACACTCCCAGTTTATACCAGTTTTTATCAGAAAGTTCCAGGCAATTTAAGCATCGATCATCTGAGCTCCCAGAGGCCGATAGAAGCTGCATATGTTTAGGTTAAGAAAAGCATATAGACTGTACACTGCTGTGGGTCAAAATCCTGTAACTCCGTATCCAACAGCATTGTGGCAGCATCATTACCACATGGAATGTGGCAGTTCAAGAAGAAGGCCCACCTTTATTTATCTTTTCATTGGTAAATAGGAATGAGCAATAAATAAAAGCAAAATACTGCGGATGCTGGAAATCTAGAGTAAAAACAAAAATACCTGGAAAAACTCAGCACGTCTGACAGCATCTGTGGAGAGGAATACAGTTAACATTTCGAGTCCGAATGACTCTTCATCAGAACTAAGGAAAAATAGAAAAAGAGTGAAATATAAGCTGGTTTAAGGGGTGGGGGGGGAGACAGGTAGAGCTGGATAGAGGGCCAGTGATAGGTGGAGATTGCCAAAAGATGTCATAGACAAAAGGACAAAGAGGTGTTGACGGTAATAATATTAGCTAAGAAATGTGCTAATGGGGACATTTAGGATGGAAAGCAGGATGAGCAAGGGACAGATAGCCCTAGTGGGGGTGGGGTGGCTGGGAATCAAAATAGGCTAAAAGGTAAAGATAAAACAATGGATGGAAATACATTTAAAAATAATGGAAATATGTTAGAAAAGAAAAATATATGTAAATTATTGGAAAAGGGGAGCGGGGAAGGAAGAGAGAGTTCATGATCTAAAGTTGTTGAACTCAATTTTCAGTCCGAAAGGCTGTAAAGAACCTAGTCGGAAGATTAGATGCTGTTCCTCCTGCTTGCGTTGAGCTTCACTGGAACATTGTAGCAGGCCAAGGACGGACATGTGGGTATGAGAGCAGGGTGGTGTGTTGAAATGGCAAGCGACAGCGAGGTCTGGGTCATGCTTGCGGACAGACCGAAGGTGTTGGCCATATTGTTCACAACACAAAGATGAATTTAGAAAAGAAAAATCACTATTTACAGATAAATTAGCCTCTAAGCATATGTAAATATGTGAGAAAGTTGAGAATTTACCTTGATCAGGTTGTTTGTGACTACCGTGAAGACTGTCACTGTCAGCAATGTTATGTGGGCTTTTCAATTTGGGGCTTGATATAAAGTGGATTACCCATTTGCTTTTGATCCTTAAATGCTCTTATCAACTTGTTTGCATCTTTTATCCAAATTACATGGTGCATTTCAGATTATAGAAGCATACTGTTTTTATCAGTCTTGGTGTCTGTAGCTTGACCAAAAAAAAGTTCAAAATCAATAACATTTCCACAAGCTGAAATTGTACGTTAGCACCGGCTTGGATATAATGAACTGTAGGGTCAGTTTGAATCATAGAATGCTGCAGCATGAAAGTAAGCTTTTGGTTCATCAAGTTGACGTTTTTTCCTACCAAACCAGCCAACTTGTCCAAGCACATTCTTCCACTTGATCCCTGTAGCTTTCAAAATTCCTCTTTTCAAAATGGTTATCTAATTCCCTTATAGTGGAAAAGCAAAATTACTGGAGATGCTGGAAATTTGAAATAAAAGCAGAAAATGCTGAAAATACTCAGGTCAGGCAGCCTCTGTGAGGAGAAAAACAGAGTTAATGTTTTGGGTTGTGACCTTTCATCAGAATTGGTGCCTGACCTGCTGAATATTTCCAGTGTTTTCTGTTTTTATCCCTTTTAATGGGATTTTATAAAATTATAATTGTGGCTTTTTTAATGATTTATCTCAAATTTATGCTCCATGGTTAATGACTTATTGACCAGTCCCGATGATCCATCGGTATTTACTATATCACAACAATTCATAATTTCCACCAGGTTGCCACTTAATCTTCTCCATCTCCATCAAAGTCTCAAATATAATCCCTCATCCATCCTAACATCCTAGTGAATCTATGTTGCACTTTTTCTACTGCTTTTTATACTTTTCTTATAATGGGATACGCAAAATTGCAGAAGTTGTAATTGCACCTGAAAGGTTACATTTTTTTAAAAGATTTTTTTTAAAAATGAAGCTATCCAATCATTTCAAAGTGATTTTGATTGACGAGGAGACCAGTTGCTTATCTACGTTTAAAACAAGTTAAAGAAGTGTTTAAAAAGAGCATGAGAGCTGAACAATTAAAGAGTTGGAAAGTCCCTCTAAAAAATGTGAGAAAAGGTATCTGTGAAAATAGGATTATGATATAATTAGAAATGGTTAAAGGGTGCCTTTGTGAGGAAGAAGATATTTTTGTGCTGTTAATGTGATTGAAGGAAAAGGAAGTCAATTACAAAATGTTCTTACTTCACAGAAGTGGGTCACAAACCTTTTTTAAAAAAATACTTGCCCTATGCAAATTAATATGGCCACTCGAGCTTCTCAAAATCAAATATAATTATGCATTTTTAACACAAAAACACTGAAGTTTGCAAGAATAGTTGGATCACTAGGCACTTAAATTCCACAGATTGCATAGGTCTACTCCAATGGCATTATTGATCTTGTTTCATATCATCAGTTTACATTGCAACAAAAAAAATCTCAAATGCCCCACAAAAATATATGTAAGTAGTTCAAGTGCAATACTGGCAATTGTTTTATTTTGACAAAAGGAGATGATACCTTCTTGGAATTTGATCAGTTTGGTGTCACTCAACATTTTTTTTATTGTCCTATGCAGTACTTTAAAAGAGATGCTAACATCTTCCTTAATATACAACATAATATTGGATTCTAAAGTCAAAATCAAATTAAGGTGGTCTTGCATAGTAATTCATACACAATGATGTATTTTCTGCTTCTGCATCTGTACCATTATTTCAACATTCTAACACTTTGCTTTTTAAAGTATTTAAAGAAACAATATTATCCTCATCTGCACAGGTGAATTATCATTGTGCTGGTCTGTTGGATCCATCCCTAATTCAACCCTGTGCCTGAAAGTTTAAACCAGCCTCTGAAGTGGCACAGCCCAGAAACTGGGATGGGTAGAAGGAAATTTTCTTCTTTTTGTTATTTGTAGCATTCACTACATACAAAATTATCCAATTGCCTCAAATAGGAAACAGACTTGGGGGTGAAAGAAGCTTTCCTTTGTGCTGATGTTGAATAATGAGAAGACCCTTCATCTGTTGCTGAAACCTTCAGTGAACCTTCTCTGGGATGCACTGCGCAAGCCGATATAGCGACTGCAGTAACCAATCACGTGGTACATGTACCATCCCTTCATGTTATTGCTATTCTGCTTCATGTGGATTCTGGTGGACTGTGCTTGACTTTGCACCATTTGCAATTTTTATGTATGTCCATTTAGATAAATGCATTGATATGTTGCAGTGGAAATGTGTAGAAGAAACTTTTTGTGCTGCCTAATATGTCCTAATGTACCTATATAGTATACAAAATCATTTTATGTTAATTTTGCCATATGTTAAAAATAGGAATCATAACTCTGTTGGTAAGAAACCCCTACTAGTGAGCACTATCATTTTTAAAATTTGGAATCTGCAGTGTGCCTTGATTAGATTTACATAAAAACTTCCCTGTTGTCCTATGTGACTTCCCTAATCTTAATTGTTGGACTGGCATTTACTACATGGCTTTCCTGAAGATAATATTTTTTGATGACAATGCCGTATAATGGATTGCTGAGAACTAAGACATTTTTCCCTTTATAATTACTTTTGTACTCAAACTAGCCGAGTGCCCAGACAGTGTCTTAAGCTCATTCTGTGCTTTTTAGCCTTCAAGATACTGTAAGAACTTTCTAGGGTTATTTTTCCAGATAATCTTGGCATCCTGCTTTAGTTTGTTTTAATTTTGTCATTTCAAAATAACATTTCTTTCTTTAGTTTTGCATAGGCCAGTCCTGCTTAGAAATATCAGTGGTGTGGCCATGAAGCACCAGCTCTGTGTTTAAGCCAGTCTACACCAAAAAAAAGCAATGGGGAGGGATTTCTGTTGGGGAATAGAACTCCCTATTTCAGGATTCCAGCTTCAGTATCAGGGCAGGCACAGAACACACAGCTGCAGGTGTGCCTAAACATAGCAGAGACTGTTAGCATTTTTAAATATGTTTTACTGTCTCAACTGACAGCTGGATGTTGCCCTCTTACCCATACGAAACAGGTAACTAGATTTGCTTCAGCTGCAAGAACCCCAAGATTCACATAGCTTTTGAGCTTTCTATGACCTATCCCAAATTTAACCCCACAGCTGATGCTTATTTGCAGCATATAGGGATTTATTAAACAGTTGTTCATAGAGATTTAGTCTGTTCCATGCAAATTCCAGTCAACGTTCATGCTACTCCAAATTTTAAATTATAGAATCCCAATTACCTGGCATTTTTTGAGCTACATGGCTCTTACTGTGCTAATTATATTGTTTAATTTGAACTATTGAATAATTAGTGCAAAAGCAACTTTTTAATTATCAAAAGGAAACTGTGATCTCGTATAACATCACAAAACAACTGACTTTCTTGGGTTACAAAAGTACTGACCTCACCTTTACGGTTGGTGTTGACCTTATAAACCCACTATAAGCGGTTAACAGTGTATTGCCTTTTAGAGAATAGGAAATAGGTTTGAGGCTGGGATTGAAATAATGTCATTATGGACATAACCACCTTTGCTATTATGTTTTGAATTTTTTTAGTCATTCATGGGATATGGGCATTGATGCCTTTAAGAAGGTAGTAGTGAGGAGCCTTGTGATGCAAATATGCTAGGGGGTGTAGGGAGGGAGCTCAAAAGATTTTGACTCAGTGACAGTGAAGGAGTGATGATATGCTTTCAAGTCAAGATAGTGTGTGTGTGATTTAGAGGGTACTTGCAGGTGATGGCCTTTCCATGTGTCTGTTGCTCTTGTTCTTTGAGGTGGTAGAGGTTGCAGGCTTGGAAGGTACTGTTGTAAGAGTCTTTAGCAAGTTGCTGTAGTTCATCTTGTATATGTTATGCACTGCTACCACAGTGCGTTTGTGGTGGAGAGAGTGAAGGTTTAAGGCTTTGAGGCATCAAGAGGTGAGTTGTGTGCCACTCCCAGCCTGTCATGTACTATTGTGACCACAGTATTTATTGAATTGTCCAGTTTAAGTTTCTGGTCAATAGTGAGTACCCAGGGTGTTGATGGTTGGAGATTCAGTGATGGTAATGTCATTGAATGTCAAGGGAAAATAGTTAGGTCCTCCCTTATTGGAGATGGTCATGCAGCTTTCACTGTTCAGCATGTTTGTAGCTCTGTGTTGTCACATCACTAAGTTGGTATCTAATTTTTATATGTACCAGGTGCTATTCCTGTAATGCTCTCCTACACTCTGCATTAAAGCAGAGTTTGTCCTTTTGCTTGATGATTATGGTAAAATTATGGATATGCTGAACCATGAGGTACAGAATGTGGTGGAGTACAGTTCTGTGGCTGCTGATGGCCTACAGGGCCTCCTGGATGGCCAGTTTGGTACTACTAGACTTGGTCTGTATTTACCTCATTTAGCATGGTGTCAATGCCAAACAACACAATGGCGGTGTCCTCAGTGTGAAGGTGGGACTTTGTCTCCACAAGGACTATGTGGTGATGACTCCTACCAGTACTGTCAGGGACAAATGAATTTTCAACAGGTAGATTGGTAAGGACAAGGCCATGTAGCTTTCCCCTCAAGTTGGTCCTCTCACCCGGGCCTCTCCCTCCTGACCGTATACCACTGTGTCGCCACCTCTGTCAGTGGGACGGGACACACACCGGGATGGTGATGGAGGATTCTGAGAGTATGACTGTCAGGCTGTTGTTTGACAAGAACTGTGGGTCAGCTCTCACAATTTTGGCACATCCCCAGATGTTATTGAGGAGGACTTTGCATGGTCGACTGGGGAGGGTGTGCCTTTGTAATGTCTGATGCCAAAATGGATGTCAAATGGTCCGTCCTGTTTTATTCTTCAACATTTTAGTGAACCAGATGATTTTTATGGCAATCTGGTAATTTTATGGTCACCGTTATGAGACTAGCTTTTTATTCTAGAGTTCTTAATTAATTGAGTTTAAACTCCATGAGCTGCTGTGGTGGAATTTGAACCCATGTTCTGGAGCATTAGTCCGGTCCTCTGGATGACTATTTCAGTAAGATTGCCATTATGCTACCATTCCCTAATAGCTGTGGCTCAGCTGGTAGCATTCTCGCCTCTTGAGTCACAATGTTCCAAGTTCAAGTCCCACTCCAGGGCTTGAGCACAAAAATCAAGGCGGTGCCATCTTTTGGATGACCCGTTAAACTGATAAGTTGTCTTCCTGCTTGTGTGGATGTAAAAGATCCCATGGCAGAATTTCAAAGAAGATCAGGCGTCCTAGCCAATGGTTATCCCTCAACGTGACAAAAACAGACTTTCTGATCATGCTGTTTATGGGAGTTTGCTGTGCACACATTGGCTGCCACATTTCCTACATTACAACAGTGATATATTTAAAAAAAAAACTCTTAACTGGCTTTAAAGCACTTTGAGACAACTGATGGTTGTGAAAAGGATGATATAAATGCAAGTCTTTCTTCTAATAAAGTGATTTTTGGCCATCATTGGAGGATTGAGGGCGCACACTCACTTTTGCAGCTTAGCACCATGCCACACTCATTTTAGTCTATATTGCCATGTTTAAACTGTGCTCATAGAGGTTCTCATACGTATTACTACAGAAGGCTTTTGTCATTTCTCCAAAGTGAGCATGCGCTGTGTGAGTTTAACTACATCGCTCCTGAACTAATCACTCTGTTGCATCTCTAACACTGGGGACAATACCCAACCCGGCCCCCCACCACCTACACCTACACTTACTGGCTGATATGAACTCGACTGGTCTGACTACCAACTCTTCAAAAAACCATTGCATTTATGTAGTGCCTTTCATGATCTCAGGATGTCCCAAACTGCTTTCCAGCCAATTAAATAGTTTTGTAGTGTAACTCTTTCGAGTACAAACACGTTTCCATCCATTCCTATTCAGATGAAATTACATTGTTTCATAGTTTGCCATTGTGAGATTTGAACTCTTGATCTTGGGGTTACAAACCCAGTACCATAACCACTTGGCTATTTAGGCCAAGCTCATAAGAAGATGTAACTCTTTCGGGTACAAACATGTTTCCATCTGTTCCTATTCAGATGAAGTTACATTGTTTCATAGTTTGCCATTGTGAGATTTGAACTCTTGATCTTGGAGTTACAAGCCCAGTACCATAACCACTTGGCTATTTAGGCCAAGCTAGTTTTGTAGTGTATTCACTATAATTTAAGAAGTAACTTAATAAAACCAGTTGAGACTGGCAGAAGTCTAAAACAGGCCTAGGCAAACAATGACCCATGGTGCAATTTTAAATACAAATATGTCAGTGAGGTGCAAAAGTTTATCATTCTCTGCAATAGTTGCTAAATTTAATGGGTTATAGGCAGTGCTTTGTGATTGGTTTCAGTGGAAATAGCAAATGGTTAGCAGCTTTGATTGCTGTAACATAGCAAATAGGGGACCACATTTAAATTCTGTACCACAAATATTATAAAACAAAAGCACCAATTTTACATCACAATATTCATCATCACTCAAATCATGGAACTTGTGATTTATCTGGTCTGTCTAACTAGAAATCAGTCGGTGTTGCATTTCGTGTTTGCCATAGAATTGTTTTTTTAAATTTACTCTTTCATGGGATGTCGGCATCACTGACGAGGTCAGCATTTGTTGCCCATCCCTCATTGCCCTTGAAGGTGGCAGTGAGCTGCCTTCTTGAACCACTGTAGCCCATGTGTTGTAGGAACGCCCACAGTCTTGTTAGGAAGGGAGTTCCAGGATTTCTAGTGACAGAGAAGAAACAACAATATAATTCCAAGTCAGGATGGTTTGTGCCTTGTAGGGGAATTTGCAGGTGGTGGTGCTCCCATGCACCTGCTGCCCTTGTCCTTCCAGGTGATAGAGGTTGCAGCCTTGCAAGGTGCTGTCTGGAGGCTTGACAAGTTGCTGCAGTGCATCTTGTATATGGTACACATTGCTGCCATTATGCAAGGGTGGTGGAGGGAATGAATGTTTACAGTGGTGGATGGGGTGCCAATCAAGCTGGCTGCTTTGTCCTCAATGGTGTTGAGCTGCTTGAGTGTTGTTGGAGTTTTACTCATCCAGGCAAGTGGAGAGTATTCCATCACATTCCTGACTTGTGCCTTGTAGATGGTGGACGGGATTTGGGGAGTCAGGAGGCGACTTACTGCAGAATTCCCAGCCTCCGACTTGCTCGTGCAGCCGCAATTTTTATTTGGCTGGTCCAATTAAGTTTCTAGTCAATGGGCACTCCAGGGTGTTGATAGTTTTAAGGGAACTAGGATTCCACAGTATGTTTAAATCCACAGTGCAGATTTACATTAAAAATGTTCATACTATATCTGTGAAGCACTCAACTTTGTGAAATTCGCTGTAATTGTAAAAGTAGATTATAATGACTGTCATGTGATAATCGGAAGCAAAATCAGCCAACTATGTGCCCTGTGAATCAGAATAAGAAAAAGTCCTTACCTGTTGTTATTTGATATCTGCTTTACTCAAAATCAGATGACTCATTCTACATTGCCCTCAGTAAAAAAAAAATTAGTACAGCTTATACTCTGTTCAACAGTTATGAAAGTGGTCACTTGAGTGGGGCACTTATGGGCTGCTGTGACACACTTTAAGAGTGTTTAGCATGAGTCACCAAAAAGCTAGTTTGGATTGTCAATCTGAAGTATTGTTAGCACATTGCATTTCTGGAATTTGGATTGAATCTAGTCCTGACTGATGGCATGAAAACTTTGTCTGTCACTTGTGATGGACTCAGCTGAAACATGTTTGAGCCATCACAAATCAGGTCTCTATAAAATTTGTGCTGTTAGAGACCAAAAAAGCATTCAAATTAGTTGTGACATCCAATGTATTTTTTATAAGATAAAGCATTTCCTTAGCTATTTGTTTCCACTATCAAAGGTGCATACCCTTCACCACGGGGCTACTCCGTCTAGTCAACGGTAAGCATTATGACAGCAAGCATACTGGGCAGCCGGTGGCATATTGGTATTGCACAGAGACCCAGGGTAATGTTCTGAGGACCTGGGTTTGAATCCCACCACAGCAGATGGTGAAATTTGAATTCAATAAAAACCTGGAATTAAGAGTCTGATGACCATGAAATCATTGTCGTAAAAACCCATCTGGTTCACTAATGTCCTTTAGGGAAGGAAATCTGCCATCCTTACCTGGTCTGGCCTACATGTGACTCCAGACCCACAGCAGTATGGTTGACTCTTTACTGCCCTGTGAACAGGGATGAGCAATAAATGCTGGCCTAGCCAGCGATACCCACAACCCATAAACAAATTTTTTAAAAAAACTACAAAGTCAAGTGCAATTTTTAAAGTTTGGATTATCATTGTAGATGACTACTTCTGACAGCAGGAATGCAAACCAATACAATGTAGCTAACAATCTGACAGTATAGCTTGATCAGACTTATTGTTCACAAGTAAGGCTACCTCAGAGTAATAGGACCAGTGTTTGTATGTGTATTCCCAATTTGTTGAGTTCCTAATTTTGAATGAATTTTCTTTTTATAAACCCAAAGGTCAAAGATGACTGATCCAGATGTTGTGACTGAGGTGCCTGCAGCTTTGAAACGTCTTGCCAAATATGTTGTAAGAGGATTTTATGGGCTGGAACATGCACTGGCCTTGGATATTCTCATTAGAAACCCCTGTGTCAAAGAGGAGGACATGTTGGAGTTGCTGAAATTCGATCGCAAACAACTGCGAGCGGTCTTGAATACACTGAAAAATGATAAATTTATTAAAAGTAGAATGCGAGTTGAAACTGCTCCAGATGGTAAAACTACAAGACACAATTATTACTTCATAAACTACCGCCTTCTGGTGAACGTGGTGAAGTACAAACTTGACCACATGAGGCGAAGGATTGAAACAGATGAACGAGATTCCACCAACAGAGCCTCTTTTAAATGTCCCACCTGTTTCAACACATTCACAGACCTGGAAGCAAACCAACTATTTGACCCAATGACAGGTACAGAAAGAGTTTTGTACTTAATTGCTCAGCATCCATCATTTTTTTGCCGAAGTAGTTTAAATGATCCAGATTTATCTGATAGCAAGACTAGTGAATGCCTGACCAACAGAGGTGAGGAAAGTTCCAAACTTAATTCCCATTATATATTGAGTTAGCTGAACTCCACCATTGTGGTCAGGGTACTACTATTGGCATAAATATCTTGAATTGTGGAGAGGAAAATCAGCTGAGATTCCAGGAACCCCCTGGAATAAAATATTAAAATAATTAAAATATATATCTGTGGACAGGATTAGGTTGGACTCTGAAACTCTTTGAAACCAAAGAGCACATCATCACACTTCATGCATCCAAGATGGCCACTTGTGGGAGGAGGAAGGGAAAACAAAGGTGAGATATGGAGGAAGGAAAGAGGTCAATTCTTAAAAAAAGTGTTTTGGGCATTGATTTTGAGAATTTGGTTATTAGAATTGAAACTACATTTGGATTTTAAATATTTCTATTCTTTTGGTGAGTTGCCAATCTTGATTCTATTTTATTTTAATAAGCCCATTTAGGAACAGGAAATGGTTTTTGAGCCCCTCAAGCCTACTCCCACCATTTAGTTAAATCATAGCTGGTCGGCACCTCAACTCCATTTAACTGTCTTTTCTCCATATCCCTTAATACCCATACCTAACAAATATCTAACGAATATCTAATTTGAAAAAGAGCTTCCAGATTTCATTCCTAAATGGCCTAACTCTAATTAGAAAACTGTTCTTTTGTTTGGACTTCCACCAGAGGAAGCAGTTTCTTTGTACATGTCATTGAATTCCTTAATCATTTTAAATACCTAGATTAAATCACCCCTCAACCTTCTAAACTCAAAGGAATAAATATGACATTTATGCACCTGCCCTCATAATTAACCCCCTAAGCCTTGGTATCATTCTGTGGAACCTGCACTGCACTCCTTCCAAGACCGATATATCTTACCAGGGGTGAGGTGTCCAAAACTTAATGCAGTACTCTAGATAGGGTCTGACCAAGGCTTTATACAACCAAAGTATAATTTCTGCTCCATTGTATTCTTTCCTGCTTTTTGTACATGCCTACTAGCTTTTAATAGGAATATAGGAATTAACATTTTATGTAGTTGGACTCAAATCTCTTTGCTCCTCTACATTTTATTGATGAGGTAACAGAGAGGGTTATTGAGGGTAATACAGTTGATATGGTGTAAATAAACTTGCAAAAGGAGAGTATGCCAGGAGCAGCACAAGGGATACCTAAAAATGAGGTGCCAACCTGGTGAACTACAATAAAGAATTAAGAAATTGCTGAACAGCGGAAGTAGCATGCGATACAGAGAAAAGCGATGCTGCAACCGACGGATCAGATCAAAGCTCTGCATTCCTGCCACAACCAGTCATGAATGGTGGTGGATAATTAAACAGCTAACCAGGGTAGGCTCCATAAGCATCCCCATCCTCAATGATGAGGGAGCCCAGCACATCAGTGCAAAACACAAGGTTGAAACATTTGCAGCCATCTTTGGACAGAAGTGTTGAGTGGATCATCCAGCTCTGCCTCCCCTTGAGATTCCCAGCATTACAAATGCCAGTCTTCAGCCAACTTGATTTGGTCCATGTGATATTATGAAATGACTGAAACACTGCATACAGCAAAGGCCGTAGACGCTATCTGGACTGTAGCACTGAAGACATGCTATCAATGGATATCAGGTGAGCAGAGCAGTGGCAAATAGAAGTCAAAAGTGTGAGGTAATGTACTTGGGGAGGGCTAACAAGGCAAAGGATTACACTATGAATGGTAGGACCTTGGAAGATCAGAGGGAACTTGGTGCATATCCACAAATCCCTGAAGGTAGCAGGGCAGGTAGATAAGGTGATTAAGAAGGCACATAGAATACTTGCCTTTATTAGCCGAATACAGGAGCAGGGAGATTATGCTGGAACTGTATAAAAAGCTGGTTAGGCCACATCTGGAGTACTGCATGCAGTTCTGGTTCACCGCATTATAGGAAGGATGTGATTGCAGAGGAGATTTACCAGGATGCTGCCTGGGCTAGAGGGTCTGAGCTATGAGGAAAGATTGGGTAGGCTGGGGTTGTTTTCCTTGGAGTAGCAAAGGTTGAAAGGGGACCTGATAGAGGTTAATAGGATTATGAGGGGCATAGATAGGGTAGATAGTCACTTTTTCCATTAGTAGAGGGGTCAATAACTAGGGGGCATAGATTTAAGGTAAGTAGTAGAAGGACAAGAGGGGAGTTGAGGAGAAATTTTTTCACCCAGGGGCTGGTGGGAGTCTGGAACTCATTAACTGAAAGGGTGGTTGAGTCAGAAACTTCTCGTAACATTTAAGAAGTATTTAGATATTCACTTGTGTTGCCATAGCCACCAGGGCTATGGGCCAAGCACTGAAAAACAGGATTAGTGTAGTCAGATCTTTGTTGATTGGCACAGACACAGTGGGCTGAATGGCAGTTTCCTGTGCTGTAAATGTCTATGAGTCTAACTACTGCACCCCTAGTCAAGCTGTTCAGTATAGCTGCAACGCTGGCATCTACCTGACAATGTGAAAACGTGCCCATGTATGTCCTGTCTGCAAAAAGCAGGAAAAATCCAATCTGGCCAATTACCGCCCCATCAATCTATTCTCAATCGTTAGCAATGTGATGGAAGGTGTCACCGTTAGATGCCACTTGATAGCACTACACAGCAATAATCTGTTCACCAATGTTCAATTTGGGTTCTGTGAGGGTCATTCATCTCCTGATCTTGTTACTGTCTTGGTCTAAACATTGGTAAACGAGCTGAATTTCAGAGGTGAGGTGAGAGTGACTGCCTTTGACATTTGACCAAGAGTGGCCTCAAGGTGCCCCAGCAAAATTGAAGTCAATGGGAATAAGGGAGAAAAGTTTCCACTAGATGGAGTCATACCTAGCACAAAGGAAGGCAGTTGAAGGGGACCAATCATCTCAGTTTCAGGATATCACTGCAGAGTTCTGTAGCCTAGTGTTCTAGGTCCAACCATCTGCAGCTGCAAGATCATAAGTCAGAACGTTTGCTGATAATTGCACAGTTTCCAGTATCATTCACAGCTCTTTAGATACTGAAATAGCCTGTGCCTGCATGCAGCAAGACCTATACAGCATTCAGGCTTCGGCCAGTGAATGTCAAGTAACATTTGTGCCACACAAGCGCCAGGCCATGACCATCCTCAGCAAGTGAACTGAACCATCTTTTCTTGATGTTCAATAGCATTACCATCGCTGAAACCCCCACCGTCAACATCCTGGGAGTTGTTATTGGTCCGATCTGTGATATTTACGATCCTTCTTAACTTGGTGTTATCTACAAACTTGGATATACAATTCTCTGTTCCTTCATCCAAGTCATTATTAAATATGGTGGAAATTTCAAGCCCCAGAATGGATTCCTAGTGAGCACCAGTTGGCACATTGTGTCACCAATGTGTACCTACCTTTTATCCCCTCTCATTCCTATGCCAAACCAATTTCTAACCTAAGTCAAAAGGCTATATCAATGCAGTTTTATTTTCTCCCAGTGAAACCCCATAATTGTATGTCAGCACTTTCAGTGATACTCTTGAACGATTCATAACCTAAAATGCTGGAAGTAATAATGCTAATACTTGGAACAACATTGTAGAAATGCTGAAAGTTAGAATGTGCCTACAACACCCCTCTCTCCACCTTTCACTGTGCTGTGTTGGAGAACTGCGCACCTTCTCACTTGGTCCCTGAGCCATCCTGAAAGGTGCCAAGACATCATCTGCTTATGTGGACCTAAAAACTGCTAGAAAGAGGGCTTTCTGTACACTATTATCTGAAATATAGTTACTGTTGTGCTATATTTTAAGGTAGCTATTACATTATATGAAGATCCAACACAAACTCAGACTCAGGTTGAAAGCATATGTCTTTTCAGCACTGGAACAATGTTGTTAAAAGTTATGTTTTCCAACTTTTGAATCTGGATAAAGTGGAATTGAGTGTTATTGGGACATTCTGGGTGTTATTTTGGTAAAAGGTTGAAACCAAGTGCAATAAGGCATGTCTGATTGAAGGTCTGGTCTTGGCACCCAATTTTGGACCTAATTTATCTTGCCTTGAGGTGCTAAAGTAGACACCTGTAGGTTTAGTACTCAAGCACTGTTTAGGCACGATTTTCATGGAACAGTGTATGCGGGCTCCACACACCCAGTTCCACTGTAGGTGTGTGATGTCCTGGCACCTTTCAGGATGGTTCAGGGACCAAGTGAGAGGATGCACAGTTCTCTGACAAAGCATAATGGAAGAGGTGCAGAGAAGGAGTGTTGTCCTGTATCCGCAGAGGCAGAAGGAGCCCATTTTGTCCTCTTGTCCTCCTCTCCCGCAGCAGTTGGTGCCTCTCTGCCTTGCCTTGTGTCGTCCTATTTCTCCTGCAGACTAAAAGGACCCCTAGCAAGATGTCCGTGACCAAGCACTCCCTTTCTCCTCATAACTCCTTAGAGTGTAGAGTAGCACAGCGTTTACTCTTAAGTGAAGTCGTTTGACAGAAGAAATGTTGATAGAGTGTTCATGAAGCCTTAGCAATATGCACCAGAAAGTCTCCTGATGTTTTTCACAAGTCCCCTTCAAACCTTCAGCAACAAGTGAACAGTAAAAGGTGATATACCTTTAAGTAGCACACAATCTTCTGCAGCAACTAGTTTACTCACAATCAGCTGGTTGCTGCTAGGAAAAGATGCTCATTCCAGTGTTAACCACTAAAATGCCGTGCAGCATCCTCAATTAGCGCCAGCATGGAATTTAAATGGCAGTCAGCCCCTTAATGATCCTCTGGCTGTTCTTAGTAAAAACTTCAATTCCTTTACCAAGATGAATCTTGAGCTAACCTAGGCTAAGCTGACATTTCAGTTTAAGACTCCTGCATGTGGGCCAATTCAGAGGCTTTTTAGTGCCCATAGTATCTGGGACAAATCACCTCTTTTTATAAATACACCTGCTTGAATATTACTGTGACATCCTTATTGTGGGTTTGTCTCTTCTGGATGTACTTTTGTGTAACAAATCTTCTGTTATTAGCTAGTGACATAACCACCAGTCTTAACTGACTTTTTCCTGCTTTAAATCCAAATGCTGCTTAAGTTAAACTGACACAATACAAGCAAGCAGAGAACACCAATTCAAACAACTGAAAAGCAAATTTAGAATGATATGGATTGGCTTTCTGGATAGGTTAGTAGAGGCAAAAATGTGCAATCGTCTAAGAAACTGTTGGCGGAAGCATTGAACGGATATTTTGTGTCTGTCTTTCCTGTAGAAGACAGAAAAAAATCCCAAGCATAGTTGAAAAACAAGAGGTAAAAGGGAATGAGGAACTTTTAGCAAAATCACTAGGGAAAAGGTACTGGGGACACTATTAGAACTAAAGGCTGACAAGTCCCTTGGATCTGATGGTCTGCATCTGAGGGTCTTCAAAGAAGTGGCTGCACAAATTGTAAATACATTGGTTGCAACCTTCCAATATCCCCTTGATTCTGGAAAAGTCACAGTGGATTGGAAAATTGCAAATGTGACACCTCTATTTAAGAAAGGGGTTGGGGGAGACAAAGCAGGAACTATAGACCGGTTAGCCTAACCTGTTACAGGGAAAATGCTACAATCGACTATTAAGGAAGTAATAGGACATTTAAAAAATCATAAAACAATCAGGCAGAGTCAACATGGTTTTGTAAAGGGAAATTGTGCTTGACTGATTTATTAGTTATTTGTAGATAAAGGGGAACCTGTAGATGTAATGTACTTGGATTTCCAAAAGGCATTCAATAAGGTGCTACATCAAAGGTTACTTCACAAAATAAGAGCTCACTGTGTAGAGGGTAACATATTAGCACGAATAGAGGATTTGTTAGCTAACGGGACGTAGAAAGTAGGGATGGATGGGCCTTTTTCACGTTGGGAAGCTGTAACTAGTGGAGTGCCACAGGGATCAGTGCTGGGGCCTCAACTATTTGCAATCTATACCAATGATTTGGATGAAGGGAGTGAATGTATGGTAGAAAGATGGTTAGGAAAGCAAGTTGTCAAGAGTCCACAAAAGGATTGAAATGGGTTAAGTGAGTGGGCAAAAATTTGGCCAATGGAGTAAAATGTGGGAAGATGTGAATTTTTTCGCTTTGACAGGAAGAATAGAAAAGCATATTTAAATCGAAAGAGACTGCAGAACTCTACAGTACAAGGGGATCTGGGTGTCCTGTTATATGAATCACAAAAAGTTAGTATGCTGATACAGCAAGTGATTGAGAAAGCAAATGAAATGTTGGTGTATATTGCAAGGGGAATCGAGTATAAAAGTAGGGAAGTGTTGCTACAGCTGTGCAGGACCGTAATGAGACTGTATTCAGTTTTAGCCTCCTTACTTAAAGAAGGATATAATTGCCTTAGAAGCAGTTCAGAGAAGGTTCACTTGACTAATTCCTGGTATGAAGGGGTTATCTTATGAAGCAAGGTTCAGCAGGTTGGGCCTGTATATATTGGAGTTTAGAAGATTGAGAGGTGATCTTATTGAAACATACAAGATCCTGAGGGGACTTGACAGGGTAGATGCTGAGAGCATGTTTCCCCTTGTGGTGGAACCTAGAATTAGCGGACACAATTTAAAAATTGGGCGTCTCCCATTTAAGACTGAGGTGAGGAGAAATTTTTTTCTGAGTCTTTAGTCTGTGGAATTCTCTTCCCCAGAGAGCTATGGAGGCTGGGCCATTGAATATATTTAAGGCTGAATTAGATAGATTTTTGGTCGACAAGGGAGTCAAGAGTTATGTGGGGTGGGAGGTGGTGACAAACAAGAAAGTAGAGCTGAAGCCACAATCAGATCAGCCATAATGTTATCGAATGGTGGGCAGGCTCAAGGGGCTGAATTTCCTACTCCGAATTCTTGTGCTTTTGGATATAGGAGGAATAAACTAGTATGAGTTGAATACCCTTTCTTGTCAGCATCTATTCTTTGACCCTGTTATTAGTCATGAAATAGTGGTTTCAAATCACCAAGAGGTGGGGTAGAAGTATGGATGGATTGGGATACTCCAGCCTGACAGATGGACGAAGTGGTTTCCCTGAAATATGTTCCATAAACTTCCCCTGGGAAGTAAATACCTAACCAGTGTTGCTTTGGCCTATTCAGACAGTCCATCTTTTGCAGGTAATGCTCCCATTTCTCTGTTTTGTTTTTAAAGGAATCACAGGTAGACTTTCGTTCAATTTAATAATTCTGACATTTGGGGTGGGTTGAAGGAGCTTGGTCAAATTTTAGTATACAAAACAGTAGGTTGGGAACCGCAGGAGGTGAAAATTTTAAAAATCTGAACCCCACTTCCAACCTGCCCTCTTCTGGGTTTTATAGAGGCAGGTGATAGGATGGGGAACCAACCACATTAGGCGGGTGTCAATTTAAATACTTCTGTGAGGTTTACAGCTTCTGATTTAACCTGCTTTGTAGGTTTTAGTGGGTGGGAAACCTGACAACTAATAGCTTCAGGTAGAAGGTAAGTGCTTTTACACTCCTGCTTGTGCACCAGGAGTACTAGGAGTGTTTCCCCCATCTTCCCTCTGCACCCCCCCCCCCCCTCCCCCCCAGATACAAAATCCTCCCCCGATTGGGTTTGTGGATTAGGATGCCACTAACATATTAGGAGTTACCATTATCCAGAAACTGAACTGGGCCAGCCATATAAATACTGTGGCTACAAGAGCAGGTCAGAGGCTGGGCATTCTGTGGCAAATAACTCACCACCTGACTCCCAAAGCCTGTCCACCATTACAAGGCACAAGCCAGGAGTGTGATGGAATACTCCCCACTTGCCTGGATAAATGCAACTCTGACAACACTGAAGAAGCTGGAAAGCAGACCACATCCACCACCTTTAACATTCATTCCCTCCACCACTGATGCACAGTAGCAGCAATGTGTACCATATACACGATACACTGCAGCAACTCACCAAGGCTGCTTTGACAGCACCTTCCAACCCCATGACCTCTACCTCCAGAAGGACAGCAGATGCTTGGGAACGCCACCACCTGGAAATTTCCCTCCAAGCTACACACTGTCCTGAATTGGAACTATATCACCATTCCGTCATTGTTGCTGTGTCAAAATTCTAGAACACTCTTAACAGCACTGTGGGTGTCCCTACAACACATGGACAGCAGTAGTTCAAAAGACAGCTCACCACCGCCTTCTCAAGGGCAATTAGGGATGGGCAAAAAATGCTGGCCTTGCCAGCGACGCCCACACCCCTCATTTTAAAAGGTCTCATAGTGTCTCATCAATCATTTTTTTGGGATTGCAACTGATGGAATCCAGCAACAAGCCTCCATCAACACGGGTGAGTTTCATTGTTGGTACGGGTGTCGAACCCGTG
Organism: Carcharodon carcharias; assembly: GCF_017639515.1. NCBI lineage: Eukaryota > Metazoa > Chordata > Chondrichthyes > Lamniformes > Lamnidae > Carcharodon > Carcharodon carcharias. Next base: position 44,109,876 of record NC_054484.1, on the reverse strand, counting down.
ATGTTGGTGTTGTTTGCACTATGCTCTAACCATCTGAGCTAACCGGCTGTCCCACATTCCATGAACGAATAAAAAAAACACCCCCTCCATCCCCCACCCAGTTTGGGGATCGGACCTACCTGGTCCTGCAACCCAAATTACTCCCTGCCTGAAACTTAATTTCCTGCACTTGTCCACTTAACCGGGCTCCTTTAGTATCTAGGCCACAGTATTTCAACTCACCCTCTTCCTGCAGCATCTTGATACTAATGGAGTTCCCAATTTTGTCTCAGGTTGTTTTTTTTTCAATTTCCCATCACCCATTTTGGTAACATTCCAATGAGAAATATTTTAAATTTTGAACATTTTCCAGTCCATTTGGTGATATCGGGGCAGCTGGAGTTTGCCCTATAATAGCTGATCACCTACTGCAATGTGCTGAAGAAGCAGTCACTATTTTCTGGGGCTACTGTCAGAACTGCTGATATAGGAGCCAATAAGTGAACAGGGTTTGAAAAAAAGTGATCTGTCTACTTTGAACATAAACTGACAGCAACTATCACTAATATATCATGTTCCAGCATCCAGCATTTTTAGATATTAATCCAATTCTCTCTCGAATGCCTCGATTGAACTTTCCTCCATCACACTCTCAGGAAGTGCATTCCAGATCCTAACCACTCGCTACGTGAAGAAGTTTTTTCTCATGTTGCCTTTGCTTCCGTACCATACTAAACGATTCCAAGTCGTGCTTTTAGCAGTAATGTTTTAAGCAATCTGCTGAAAATAAGCAAGGAAACTAAGCTAATTTTAAGTCTTAGCTATATTTTACCAATATAACTTTTGTGCTCCATTAAGTGCAAGGTAGTGAATGGATAATTATTTTTCTTTGGCCTAACCAATTATACAGCATTTTGCCACATCATTAGAAGTGCAATTTTCAGTCTTTCTGTCCTACCCCAAAAGTTTCACACAGCCCTCAAACACACCATACATGATAGGCAATGACATGAAACATACCTTTGTGAGTCTAAAACTATCAAGTGGCTATGCATAAATCATATATACTTCAAATTGTGATTGGAATTTAGAATTTCAATTCAACCTACTTGAATTCTTCATTCATCAACACTTCTTGTATATGGAAAGTGCAATAAAGTTCCATAATTCTGAGTCTGGACTATTGCAAAATGCACATTAATTCCATAAAACAATATTATTCTGTAGCCAATATTGAATGTTTTACTAACCTGTAATCAAGGATTAATATTTAGTGTACAACACAATATAACATAATATTTTGAACTCATTTTAGTCAAAACAGATTATAAAGAAAGGACAGACTTGCATTTAAATAGCACTTTTAATATGCTCAAGATGTCCCAAAACACTGAATTAACTTGAAGTGTATTCACTGTTTTGTAGACAAATCCAGCAGCCAATCTGGATCTTTTCCCTGCCCAGATGAAATTACATTGTTTCATAATTTGCCATGGTGAGATTTGAACTCTTGATCTATGGTGCTTGTAACTCTTTCGAGTACAAACACGTTTCCATCTGTTCTATTCAGATGAAGTTACATTGTTTCATAGTTTGCCATTGTGAGATTTGAACTCTTGATCTTAGGGTTACAAACCCAGTACCATAACCACTTGGCTATTATACCAGAATTCAGTAGGCAATCTGTGTGTAGCAAGGTCCTACAAACAACAACGAGGTAATTAATCAGTTAATCTGCATTGTTGATTTTAGCTGAGGGTTAAACATTGTTGGAGCTTTATGAAGTGAGTTCTATGGGACCTTTTGCATCTCTGTGAAGCTGCAAATGTAGTTGGTTTACTACATTATAATTATCTTAATGTTTCTGTAAACCTGTGTAGCACAATCCTGTTGAAGATGACAGAATTATAGTTTGTTTGTCTCATTTAAAATACCCCTGTCTCAAGCACACAGAAGGATATGCCTTAAAATGTTTCAAATGAATTCCCAATTTTTGTAAAATCACAACTGAGAAATTTTTGATAGCTTTTTAAGACTTCCCTTACTTTATTAATTCATTTGTCTGAAATTTCAACAATGCAGCACCTTCTTAGTACTGCCCTGTAGCAATATATTGATTCAATACTTATTTATGTAGACAGCAATATTTTTGTATTTTCTAAGACAGGTAAACTGACTAATGGCATTTTATCCATGCAGTTTGTGCATACTGTGGTTGTAAAAGTTCATTGCTTATGATTTGTATTTAATACGTGTAGGAGATGACTGAGAATGTGCCATCAGATGTATCACAAACATTATGCAATGATATCATTAAACACTTAATTAAATGCTGAGAGTTCTTTGGAACAAAGGTTTTTTTTAAAATTTGCTATTCAACACAGGATATTAGAAACAACTATTTGCGGGAACTTCAGCCTTCTTTATTGAGGTTATATAGAAAATAAACTGCATCAGATCCAGGAATACAAAAAAAACCCTAAAGCATTGGATGGTTTCCTCCTTATTCATGACACATATATTCTCATCACCAGGATAAAAATTAATGTTCACAATTCTGTTGCCACTGGCTTGGGTAGCTCAGAAAGATTGAGTTGGCCCAGAAGCTTTGTGCTTAGTCCAGTGTCTACAATAGTCCTAACCAAGGTGCAACAATATTGCACAAGCCTATTTATTGACTTTTCAAGACACAAACAGTCTAATAACCTTAGCTGCAAGTGACAGTTGAAATGATGCGGTTGATATTGAGTAATGGATATGGAGTCACACTATTTTGTATCCTTGAGACAATAACCAAAGTCTCAACTCATTTCAGTTGCCTCAAATAGGTAGTTATTTTTTCCTGTTATCAGCTATCATTTACAAAGGAAAGCGGTTGGAAATAAGTGGCAAAAAAGAAAAATGTGATTAAATAATAAGCATCAAATTAAACGTTAATCCAAACGAATGTCAGAATGAGAGCAGGGAATAGAAGATATAAGCCTAAAGAGAAAGCAAACTGGAATGGAGAATAAAGATTGACTGAAACTTTTGGAAATTTCAGCCATTCAATCACTCCCCACTCACTATAGGTGCATTTTTCTTTTAAGACTAAATTTTCTTCTCAGTTTCCGTTCACACTGTTTTCCCAGTCTCCCTGGACCAAGGTGCTCTAAGCTAACTGCTAAGAGGTTCATTGAAATGTTACAATGATGGCTTTCTCTTTGGTTTTTTTGCTGGCCTACAAAGGAAACTTCTTACAGTGATGCAGCCCAGAGGTGGAACTCAGTTTCAGTGTTACAAATGTAAAATAACTTACATTATTTTTTGTCCCCCCCCCCGCCCACAGATTTCAACACCATCATGCTATACTTTGGTTATCCAGTGTGAGATGTTGCTATTCACTGAGTTATTTCTCTTTCCCTCCCATTCCCCCAAGAACTTTCTTGTTTCTGCAGAAGGCCTTTTTACTTGTCAGAAATATTGTTGTTACATTGACAAGTCAATAGAGGGCAAGAGAACTCCAGTTTTTAGAAAGAAAGCTGAAATCCATTGTCAGACTCTACATTAATATAATGACATTGTCGTGTTATATCATGCAGCTACTCAGCTAAATAAATAATATTTAACTCATTGAACCACTCATCTATATTCTTGACATTTAACCTGTGTATACTTGAAAAGGAGAAATTTGCAAGGCTGTGAGCGAAGAGCAGGAGAATGGGACTCCTACAGACACTATTGGTCGAATGGTTTTCTTCTGTGCTGTATAATTTTATTCACTAACAGACCTTCTGTGGGGGCGTTCACAGTGAGTCAGAGGTTTATAAGAACAGGGATGTTATGCTTAGTAGTATTATCAGGGACACTCACTTATCAGCATGGGGGTGGCACTTATGAGGGTGTAGATCTGGCAGTACTGGCATAAAGAACCGAATACCGTGTAATACATTTTGGGCAAAATGCTTTGTTTTAGTTAATGTATTATATCAATACAAGTTGTTGTACAAAACATCTTTCACCATTTCCACTTAAACTCCTTAGTAAAGTAATTCCAGGATGTATACATCTGTTATGATTATCTGTGATATGCTATAATCAAAGCAATGAGGTAATCACTTGTGTTTAGTCTTTGTTTATTTTCCATATAATAAATAAGACAGACATATATGTATGACAGAACACTTGAGCAATTACCTGGGCTACTGAAAATATGGATGATTATGGAAAAAGATTCAGGAACTTATTTTTTGTAGAAGGACTGTGGGCGGTTGCAGTAATGCATTGGCACTCTGTTAAATCTGAATGTTATCTTGTCTCTTAATCCCCTTCCTTTTGCACGTCATTGGAGCTACACTTCATCTTATTCCCTGCTCATGCTGGTATTCTTCTCTTCCCCAGTTCACAGTCTCACTTCCAATTCATGTTGTCAACTTCTCCTCCAGTTCATAGTGGCAATTTAAAAAAAAAAATTGGAAGCAGTTTTGTTGCGTAATGGCCATTACTTCAGGTACAAAGATGACTTAGCAAGTTTCATAACTTCTTGAGATCGGGGTTGCATAATCCCTATGTGGATCAAGTTGTAAAATCTACATGCAACTGCGTAGAATGTACAGCACAGAAAGAGACTGTGTTCAGTTCAGTCAGCCCATGCTGTTGTTTATGCTCCACAAGGGCCTCTTCCCACCTCTCCTCTTATAACCCTGATTTTCTTACTACAGTTGTTTACCTAGCCTCCCTTAAATGTATCTATGCTAATCACCTCACTGTTTTTTGTGGTAGTGAGTTCTGTATTCTAACCACATTTTGAATAAAGAAGTTTCCCCTGAATTCCTGATTCGATTTATTAGTATTTAACTTGTATTTATGCTTCCTAGTTTTGATCTTCCCACAGGTGAAAACATCACCATCTTATCTAGACAGAATTACCTGGAAAAACTCAGCAGGTCTGGCAGCATCGGTGGAGAAGAAAAGAGTTGACGTTTCGAGTCCTCATGACCCTTCGACAGAACTTGCAACTCTTTTCTTCTCCACCGATGCTGCCAGACCTGCTGAGTTTTTCCAGGTAATTCTGTTTTTGTTTTGGATTTCCAGCATCCGCAGTTTTTTTGTTTTTATAACCATCTTATCTAACCTTTTCACAATCTTAATGATCTCTATCAGGCTACTCCTGGCCTGTTCAGTCTTTCTGATAGATGTAATCTCTCAGTTCTGGTATCATACTTTTGAATCTTTTTGTACTTTTTCCAGTGCCTCTTTTTATCTTTATTAACCTGCCCACTGCAATTTTACAGAGGAGGATAGGGGAGGCAAGCAACCAATCTACTTCCAGAAGGTGGGTTGCCCACTTAATATCATAATGAATCTCACTGCTCATTTAACCTTCCTTCCAGGTTTAAATCTGGCCAGCTATTTCCCAGCAGGTAAAGAGAGGCCAAGACTGCTTTGCAGATAAGGTAACTGCCTTTACAGCGATGCTTGTGGGCCAGAGAACTAGGAATAGCTTCTCCCAGCCCATAATGTTTGCCTTCCCTACTCACCAATGGACTCTGACCCCCCCCCCCCCCCAAACCTCTCATGATCAGGCCCCCTGGAATCGGTAATTGGAACTCACCCTGGGATCGGTGACCTGACCCCCAGAATCATCCTTTAGAGCATTTGCCAATCGGCTGTCAATCAGATTAGCTTCCAGGCGGAGCACCTGCTAGAACAAAAAGACTCATGCTGTGGAGTCTCACAGCATGTGGGGAACATGGACCTCTGGGCTTCCTGAACAAAACTCTTGCCTGCTTTCGGAAACCACCCCGTGCTAGAGTCAAGGACAATTGACAGTTAAAAACAAAAAACTGCGGATGCTGGAAATCCAAAACAAAAACAGAATTACCTGGAAAAACTCAGCAGGTCTGGCAGCATCGGCGGAGAAGAAAAGAGTTGACGTTTCGAGTCCTCATGACTCTTCAGCAGAACTGGTTGAATCCAAGGAGAGGGGTGAAATATAAGCTGGTTTAAGGTGGGGGAGAGAAGTGGAGGGGGGTGGTGTGGTTGTAGGGACAAGCAAGCAGTGATAGGAGCAGATAATCAAAATATGTCACAGACAAAAGAACAAAGGCGTTGAGGTTGGTGATATTATCTAAACGCATGTGCTAATTAAGATTGGATGGTAGGGCGCTCAAGGTAAAGCTCTAGTGGGGGTGGGGGGGCATAAAAGATTTAAAAATAATGGAAATAGGTGGGAAAAGAAAAATCTATATAAATTATTGGAAAAAACAAAAGGAAGGGGGAAGAAACAGAAAGGGGGCGGGGATGGAGGAGGGAGGTCAAGATCTAAAGTTGTTGAATTCAATATTCAGTCCGGAAGGCTGTAAAGTGCCTAGTCGGAAGATGAGGTGCTGTTCCTGCAGTTTGTGTTGGGCTTCACTGGAACAATGCAGTAAGCCAAGGACAGACATGTTGGCAAGAGAGCATGGGGAGGTGCCATAGGTGGGGGTTGAGGAGTAGGGGGTGATGGAGGAGTGGACCAGGGTGTCCTGGAGGGAACGATCCCTACGGAATACCGCCAGGGGGCTGAAAGGAAGATGTGTTTTGTGGTGGCATCATGCTGGAGTTGGTGGAAATGGCAGAGGATTATCCTTTGAATGCGGAGGCTGGTGGGGTGATAAGTGAGGACAGGGGGGACCTTATCATGTTTCTGGGAGGGTGGAGAAGGCGTGAGGGCGGATTGCTTGCTTGTCCCTACAACCACACCACCCCCTCCACTTCTCTCCCCCCCACCCCACCTTAAACCAGCTTATATTTCACCCCTCTCCTTGGATTCAACCAGTTCTGACTCGAAACGTCAACTCTTTTCTTCTCCGCCGATGCTGCCAGACCTGCTGAGTTTTTCCAGACTATTGACAGTTACCTAGTTAGGCAGTTTTACTTAGTAATAAAATTGTTGGAAAATCATCACATAATAGTGTTTTGATGAATGGGTTATAAGATTTTTAGTTGCCCAGGAACCAATGGAGAGGTTAAATCTCATTCTAATTATGACATAACCACATCAAGGGTAAAATGTCGTGCATTTCTCTTAAAGTTAGTTACAAATACATGTTTTGCTGAGTAATTCTATATTTATCTGACAGCAAAAATGGCAGAAATCTGGCAAGGTGTATTATGGGCTGACTTTTTCATTGTTACAGAATTTGCTTTTTTATATGTAAAGAATTTTAAAGTAATTTCTGAGATATATAAATGCAAGATTTTCTTCCTTTGCTGTGTTTCACTTAGCCCCCTGTTGTGATTCTCTTTGGAAATTAAGATATATTCCAGAGCTGGACTTTTGCACGGAATTGTGAATGTAGACATGAGAAGATCCCATATGCTGCCAAACTCTGAAAATAAGTGCCCTAATAGTTACCCCCCTTATTTGGATGATGACCATCTGTATCTTCCTTTGAACTAAATTTCAAAAGAATAAGGAACATGAAAACACAGTAGGTAATCTTAACGTTTTGATATAATTAGCTGCTACTTAGCACTTTTTAACTAAACAGGAATTAGCTTAAAACACTGCAAGTTTACACTCCTGCATGGTAAATTTAAAAGTCATATCCATCTGGCACCAACTGCCACATGAATTGGGAGAAACCATGTAAGGTGGCAGAGGATCAGTGGGATTAGCTCTGACTGGTTCCATTGAAACACGTGTACCTTATTGAGAATATGATTTTACATTTAATCAGATTTTAAGAGATGAGCGATAACTGCACTTTTAATTGCCCTTTCTTTCAGAATTTTCTCTGCTATTTTTTTTATTCTCCCTTCTACTGTCATGATCCCTGTAGAGAATAACTTTTAAAAAGAGATGAATTTCCCAGTGACCGACCCAAAGAATCTAACAACAAGATTTTATGTTTTAAAACTCAAATTAAAATGAACATCTACTAAATGTTACTTAGTAGGCAACTAATGCACTAAACTATAGAAAAGGTGCTCTCCGTTAATTTCTTAACACAACCAAAAACTCTACCCCACATTTGTACATTACACCACATCCTCAGTAGAAATATAGGCTTGTAATTAAGTTCCCAAACTCCTCCCGGCTTCAACAGGATCTGTTCTCCCTACCCCAGCAGGGTAATCTCCAGTGTCCTTTTTTATTTTAAAAAAAGTCCCTTCACTCTATCTTCTGAGCATAATGAAATGGTCTTCAAGTAGCAATGCACCCTCTGAAAACTCCTCCTCCTTTAAATCTCCACAAGCCTTGTCTCTTCAAACAGGGAATCTATCGGCACCAGCTCTCTGCTTAGTGATTATTACAAAAACAGCCCTTTTCCTCTGCTTTGCATAGGAGGACCTGTTTTCAGTCGTCTTCCCTAAATCTCTCTGTTGTGTGCAGCAAGTTCAGCTGCCTCCTCCTTCGTGTCCAGGTGTTAAAACTTGTTTCTTATTTTCAATATGTTTTGACTTGGGCTTCTGTTGTCAGGGCAACCATGTCACATGGATTTGTCTCTGGGTTGAATTTGCACCCCACGCCTCCAAACTACTCCATTTTACCTTGAATTAAAAGAGACAGTTTTAAACATAACCATCTTTTAAAATTCAGCAGTCATAACACTACCTTGAAAACAAGGACTGCTAGATTACTTTTCCTTGGTAGACATTATTCATGTATCAGCTTTAATGGTGAATGTTGCCAAGTAATGTTGCAAGCCCACCAAAGGTGTCTTTGCTGTCTTCCCACCCGATGTCCATTTGCTTGCATTTGTAGCATAGGTAAGAAGCAGGAATCTTGGTCAATTTGTATTCTTTTCACTCTTTTAATCTAGTATACTAAGACCATATATTTCCACCTCTATAATTTTGTTGGACTGTACTCATGCCTCGGCTCAGCTATGTCTCAAATCCTCTAGATTTGACTGTTCTGACACACACCTGGCCTCCCTCTCTCATTCTACTCCCCATAAACTTGAGATCATCCAAAACCATGTTGGCCTATGCCCTAATTTGCACCAAATCATCAATTCTGTGCTTGCTGACCTACAATGATTCCCATTTGGAAATGCCTTGATTTTAAAATACTCACCTGTTTTCAATACCTCCATGACCTAGTCTGCCTACTTTTATGCCCTCCTCCACCCCTGCAACCCTCTGAGATATCTACACTCCTCCAACTCTGGCCGCTTGAGCATGCCTAATTTGAATTTCTTTACCATTGATGGCCGTGACTTCAGCGACCTAGGCCCCAAGATCCAAAGTTCCCTTCCTGAACTTTTCCACCTTTTGATCTCTTTTAATTCTTTATGATGGTGTTTAAAATTTATGTTTTTGGCCATGCTTTTGGTCATTGGTGCTCATATCTCTTTATGTGGCTTGATGTCAAATTTAGTTTGATAATGCCTTGTGAAGTACCTTGGGGAATATTACAATGTTAAAGCTATAGATATAAATTATTATTGTTATACTGTGTTGAATTCTAACTTCCACATTTGTGTACCAAGTGCAACTAGCTGATTTTTCTCTTCCTCCTCTTCACATTCCTCCCCTTTTTACTCTTCATATTCGTCCCCTTTCTACTCTTCACATTCCTCCCCTTTTCCTCCCCTTCTCTCTCCCCTCCCCCCTTCTCTTTCCCCTCCCCCCCTTTCCCTTCCTCCGCCTTTTTTATTCATTTGGTAGCACTACTGGCTCTGAGGCAGAATGTTGGGTTCATGTTCCACTCCAGGAGAGTGCAAAAATCAAAGCTGACACTCTAGTACAATACTGAGCGAGTGCTGCACCTTTGGAGGTTCTGTCTTTCAGATGAGATGTTTAACCGAGATCCAGTATGTCCCCTCAGGTGCATGTAAAAGAAACCCCAAGGCACTATTTCAAAGAAGAGCAGGGGAGTTATCCTTAGTGTTCTGGCCAATATTTATCCCTCAATCAATATCGCAAAAACAGATTATATGGTCATTATCATATTGTGATTGTGGGAACTTGCTATGTGCAAATTGACTACCACTTTTCCTATGTTACAACTGTAACTACGTTTCAACGTACTTCATTGGCTGTAAAGTGTTTTGGGATGTATTGAGGTCATGAAAGGCTATATAAATACTAGTCTTTTGTTTTTCTTTTCACCCTCTTCCCAGCCCCTCCTTCCCTCCCTGACCCCTTTTCCACCTCTTCCCCATTCCCTTTTTCATTGGAGAGGCTCAGAGATATATGGAGAGAATTCCAGATATTTGGGCCCAGAGCAGGGCCAGGGAGAGAAATAATGGGCTCTGGTGCTTCCCCTGTTTCCAGGCCGCTTATCCCACCCCTCCCTTGACCACCCCCCTTCACATCCTTCAGGTGCCGAGAATTGGAATCATAGTCACAGTGGGGTCGAATTGTTTTATATAGGTTTAGCAAAACTTCTTTACTTTTGTACTTATGCCTCTATTTATAAAGCCCATCGAAAGCTCAGGTTTCAGTATGATACACTGTACAGTAATGGCTTTGTCAGACAATTATACATAACTTGGTCATTCATATTATGCAACCAACTCTGCTTCTTTGAACCTGGCTCTATGCAATATCCAGATAACAACACCCATAAGACTTGAACCTCACAAGTACCGTAAACAACAATCCTATGTACAAATGTGAAAATCCTGAACAAAGAGTGACATATTCTATTGGCTAGGAGAGCAAAGTACTTCAGATGCTGGAAATCTGAAATACAAACAGAAAATGATGGAAGTACTCAGCAGGCCAGGCAGCATCTGTGGAGGGAGAAAGAGTCAACGCTTCAGGCCAACAATCAGCACTAGTTCTGATGATAGGTCACTGAACTCTGATTCTCTCTGCATAGATGACGCCAGGCGTGCTGGGCATTTTTTTATTATTCATTCATGGGATATGGGCTGCAGTCCATATGGTGTACGTTCACCCACAGTGCTGTTAGGAAGGGTGTTCCAGAATTTTGACCCACCGTCAGTGAAGGATCGATGATATATTTCCAAGTCAGAATGGTGAGTGACTTCGAGGGGAATTTCTAGGTGGTGGTGTTCCCACCTATCTCTTGCCCTAGTCTTTCTAGATGGTAGTGGTTGTGGGTTTGGAAGGTGCTGTCGAAGGAGCCTTGGTGAATTCCTACAGTGCATCTTGCATGTGGTACACACTGCTCCCACTGTGCATCAGTGGTGGAGGGAGTGAATGTTTGTGGATGTGGTGCCAATCAAGTGGGTTGCTTTGTCCTGAACGGTGTCAAGCTTCTTATATGTTGTGGGAGCTGCACCCATCCAGGCAAGTGGGGAGTATTCCATCACACTCCTGACTTGTGCCTTGTAGATGGTGGACAGGCTTTAGGAGTCAGGAGGTAAGTTACTCGTCACAGGGTTCGTAGCCTCTGACCTGCTTTAGTAGCCACAGTATTCATATGGCTAGTCCAGTTCAGTTTCTGGTCAATATCATAGGATATTGATATTGGGGGATTCAGTGATAGTAATGCCATTGAACATAAAGGGCGATATTTGGATTCTCTCTTGTTGGAGATAATCATTGCCTGACACTTGTGTGGTGCGAATATTACTTATCACTTGTCAGCCCAAGCCTGGATATTGTCTAGGTCTTGCTGCATTTGGACATGGATGGCTTCAGTATGTGAGGAGTCGCGAATGGCGCTGAACATTGTGCAATCATCAGCGAACATTCCCACTTCTGACCTTATGATGGAAGGAAGGTCAGTGATGAAGCAGCTGAAGATGGTTTGCTGAGGACACTACCCTGAGGAACTCCTGCAGTGATGTCCTGGATGTGAGGTGGCTGATCTCCAACAATCACAACCACCTTCCTTTGTGCTAGGTATGACAATAACCAGCGGAGAGTTTTTCCCCTGATTCCCATTAACTCCAGTTTTGCTGGGGCTCCTCGGTGCCGCATTCTGTCAAATGCTGTCATGATGTCAAGGGCAGTCAATCTCACCTCACTTCAGGCGTTCAGCTCTTTTGTCCATGTTTGAACCAGTGCTGTAATGAGGTCAGGAGTCAAATGGCCCTGGCAGTACCCAAACTGGGCATCATTGAGTGGGTTATTGCTAAGCAAATGCCACTTGATAGCATTGTTGATGACCCCTTCCTTTACTGATGATGGAGAGTAGACTGATTGGGTGGTAATTGGCTGTGTTGGATTTGTCCTGCTTTTTGTGTACAGGACATACCTGGGCAATTTTCCATATAGCCAGGTAGATGCTAGTGCTGTAGCTATACTGGAACAGCTTGGCTGGGGGGGAAGCAAGTTCTGCTGGAATATTGTCAGGGCCCATAGCCTTTGCAGTATCCAGAGCCTTCAGCCGCTTCTTGATATCACGTGGAGTGAATCAAATTGGTTGAAGACTGGTATCTGTAATGTTGGGGACCTCCGGAGGAGGCTGAAATGGATCATCCACTTGGGATTGTGCCAAATGCCTTATCTTTTGCATTGATATGCTGGGCTCCTCCATCATTGAGGATGGGGATATTTGTGGAGCCTTCTCCTCCAGTGAGTTGTTTAATCGTCCACCTCCATTCATAACTAGACGTGTCAAGACTGCAGAGCTTAGATCTGATCCATTGGTTGTGGGATTGCTTAGCCCTGTTTATTACTTGCTGCTTATGCTGTTTGGCACGCAAGTCCTGTGTTATAGCTTTGCCAAGTTTGACACCTCATTTTTAGGTATTTCTGATGCTGCTCCTGGCATGCCCTCCTACACTCTTTTTTGAACCAGGGTTGATCCTCTGGCTACATGGTAATGGTAGAGTGGGGGATATGCCGGGCCTGAGGTTACAGATTGTGTTCGAGTACAATTCTACTGCTGCTGATGGCCCCCAGCTCCTCATGGATGCCCAGTTTCGAGTTGCTAGATCTGTTCGAAATCTATCCCATTTAACACAATGGTAGTGTCACACAACACAATGGAGCGTATTCTCAATGTCTCCACAACAACTGTGTGGTGGTCACTCCTACCGATACTGTCATGGACAGATGCATCTGTGGCAGGCAGGTTGGGTGAGGATGAGGTCAAGTATGTTTTTCCCTCATGTTGGTTCCCTCACTGCCTGCTGCAGACCCAGTCTAGCAGCTATGTCCTTTAGGAGTCGGCCAGCTCCGACAGTACTGGTGCTACCGAGCCACTCTTGATGATGGATGTTGAAGCCCCCCACCCAGAGTACATCCTGCACCCTTGCCACCCTCAGTGATTCCTCCAAGTGACGTTCAACATGGAGGAGCACTGATTCATCAGCTGAGGGAGGGCGGTACGTGGTAATCAGCGGTACGTGGTAATCAGCAGGAGGTTTCCTTGCCCATGTTTGACCTGATGCCATGAGACTTCATGGGGCCGGAGTCAATTTTAAGGACATTAGTGAACCAGATGGATTTTTTCAACAATCGATAATGTTTCCGTGGTCATCATTAGACTTATAATTCCAAATTTTATTTTAATTGAATTCAAATTCCACCATCTCCCAAGTCCTCAGCGATTACCCTGGGTCTCTGGATTACTAGTCCAGCGCTAATACCACAACGCCATCGTCTTCCCCCTAAATAACCTCTTTTGCCAGCCCTCCAAAAAGCAATTGGACTTCTTGTGAGCCTCTCATTCCCCTACAGCAGCTATCTGAGATCTGGTTTGGCACAGCATTAAACATGAATTTCAAAAAAAAGTGAAGGTATGAAGAAAACGTAAACAACTTACTAAGCAAAAAAATCAATGTCAAAGTAATAAATTGATAATTTAGAAATAAATGAGTAATAAAAATAATCATTAAAAAGTATAAAGTATAAAGCAGCAGAGCAAACCTTCTTTGCCTTTTCACTTAAGAAGCAAAGCTAGAGAAAGACATACTCGGGCACCAAGTTTGAGGCACCAAGGAAGGGGTAGAGATCCGGAGCTGCGCTAAGATGTTGGCTTCAACTAACACCGACCTTGCATCTGGTGATGCAGACTCTGAGCTGACATCAGTGGAATTCTTACAGAAGTGGGGGTCAGAAGCAAGTTGCCTTTCAGCCTGGGTTCTCCTCCTCTTCCAGCGTGTATGGATAGATTTTTGGGGAGGGAGGAGGTGTGTGTGTCCATGTGGGAGTTGGGTGGTGCTGCCTGAGCACGGCCCTGGCGATTAGCAACGTGTGCACTTCCTTCTCCCAGGCCTTGGCATAGGGAATTGAAGGATATTCATATACCTAAATTCACTAGCAGAATGACTTAGAAAATTCAACACCACTCAAAGTTGAAGTAGATCGCAAACCCAGAACTCTGGTAAATTCAGAATACAGTCCTTCCAGCCACGCAATCTCCTTATATAGTTCATTTCCTAAGTCAAAATTACTTGAATGTGATTTTGTATTGTGTAAAAGAAATCTTCACTGCTGTTATTTAATTGCTTAATTCTGGATAATTTGAACTGGTTAAAAAGTAGGATGAAAAGCACAGCTTTTAAATTTAAAATATGTAGCATTTTGGAATTTACATTTAAAGATTTTTGTATGTAATATCATAAGAAATGAGTGATAAACGCTTTTTGTTTCCTCCACGAAGGATTAATATAAAACAACGATTGTTTAAAGTTACATTATCCACGTGGAGGGCGTCCTGCAAATAGTGCCAATTGCAAATATGCAGTTGTATGCTGGCACACCCATGTTACACAAATAATACACTAAGTAATACGCTATCACAATGCAAAATAAAACAATTCCTTGAGTACATGTTTATTAATCCTGCGTATTGATACAAGATGTCTTCTGCATCAGTACAGCAGGATGAGTTATTTTGATCACTGTGATTGTATGCATGATTCTAAAAGTCAATTCTCACCTTACTGAAAAGTGTTAACACAAAGGGTGGAATTTTCCCAGAATAGCACTAAGTGCGATAGCGGGTGGGTAAAATGGAGTCCTACCCGCTGATGAAAATGGTGGGTTTTTGCGCCATATTTTCCCAAGCCTGCCTCATTATATATTCACTCCTGAGAAACACGCCATTTCCATGGTGGGTGGGCTCTCATTCGTCCGTTTGCCATCACCCTGCTGTTGCATAATGCCAGCTGCCATCTTTAAAAGGCAGCCGCCTTTAAAAGGCAGCAAAGCACTCATCGCCACCAGCTCACCACTGCTGCCTGGGAGATATAGCCAGCAAAGGCAAAAAGACTGCAGCCCCCCCCCCCCCCTTCAACGATGGGTCCCTTGAGCGACTGCTGGATGCCGCGAGGAAGCCGCCGGATGTGCCCTACCCCCCCGCTCTGGCCGCGGGATGGGTAGCAATGTCACCAACCCGGCTTGGGAAGCGGTGGTCAGCGCGAACACCCTGCACAGGAGGACCGCCACTCAGTACGGCAGAAGGATTAATGATCTCCTCTATTCCGCCAGGGTAAGCCACCCTTTTCCTCACTCCCAACTCACACATTCACAAACCACTACACATCCATAGGGCCCTTACTCACTGCCAGTGCAAGGGACATCACCATTCACTTTTTCTCACACACCGTCATTTTCCTCATCCCGTCGAGGGAACCACTCACCACCCACACAGGCTAGGCACACTTATCATCTGGCCTGGCAGGTATCCTGATACACTCTCCCCATCTCTATCCGTGCAGGGCAAACTGGCTCACAACAGGAGGAGGGATGCTGGAAATCAAAGTTCTGACAATTCGAAAACAGAGCCATCAGCTGGCCAGTGATGACCAGGACCAGTCCTGTGCTGACGATGAGGTTGGCGCTGCTCTACCAAATGAAGATCCAACAGTGCAACATCCATCAGACAAACATCCTGTGAGTGATGTATCCTCTTTCACAGTCCACTGCCATGCACTAATTATCTCCTCTTGCTTTTGCAGGCACATCTGCCAAACATCCGACAGAGTCCATGACCCAGGGCCTCCAAGCAAGCTGCGAAGAAACCTCTGAAGAGGAATCTGAAAGCACCCTCCTTGAAGTTCCCTCACGGTGCTCACCCGCATCCTCCACCAGCGCAGAGACACACACCTTGGTGGGACCTAGCTTTAGAGTGGACTCGGGATCACAATCTGGTGAGCACATCGCACTTTCTGATCTACAGCAGTTGGAGGCAGGGACTTCCCAGGTGCACAGCACTCGGAGGACTGCTGGAGGCCTGAACGTTGCTGAGTCCGACTCAGGTGACGTGCCTCTGGACTTGGTCATGTCACAGTTGCTGGAGCTGCAAAGGCAACCTGGGGAACATCAGGAAGGGATGTCTGCTGCACTCAGATTGCAAGGCACGATGGAGGAGTCTGTCCGTCTTCAGGTTGATGTGATAGCGCCGACATTGCAACGCACCTAGGTCAACACTGGCAGGATGGCGGCCGCCATGGTGACCTTGGTCCAGGACGTCACTCCTGCACTGCTAAATGGGCTTAGCTGCATCGCTGATGCCCTAGTTGGCCTCCAAAAGCGTGTACACAAGAGGGGTGCTGGGCAGCTTGATCTCACTCCAGCTACCCCTTCTGCTCATGGAGTGAGCCAGGGGCCCTTGGGCACCCGTAGGGAGGAGGATCAGCAGGTGCACACACTCCAGGGCCATCCACCCAGCTGACTCTGGAAGTGACCGGCCCTTCTGACCCCCCTCTTCCTGTGACGTCCGCAGATCCAACTTCACAGGCTGAAGTGGATGCCACTGCCACACAGCAGCACCCTGAAAGCAGGCCGGAGACCTCCCAAGTCTCGGCCCTCCAGAGGACGCCCGCCAAAGTCATCATAGACACGGCGTCACAGTCAGCAGGCTGCCTCCACCTCTGCTGTAGGTGTCCGGGGAGCACCAAGATGTAGCGGCAAGGTTAGGAACGTTAAGGAGAATTTGTTGCACGGCCTGGGCACAGGTGTCAATCACTTCTACGTCCTGTTCACTATTGCCAATAAACTCCCAAAAATGTCACCCTGCCTGTGGCTCCTTGTTCTGGTGAGCTGTGTTCTTGTCATTCAGAAGTGAAACCTTTCTGTGCAAGATAAAAGGCAGGTGTCAGTCCAGGGCCTCTTCCCTGTACTCTGTGTGCTCTTCAGACCACAGTGATGGTCCAGCCTCTCTCTCCCTGGAAACATTACTGATGCCTGCATCTCGGCATAGCTGCTCATTGCTGCCAGAATGTAGTGGGCAGGCGCCACAGCGTTCTCTCATACTCTGCATGTACTCTCAGCACCTTTAAGGTGGGGCTGGCCCCCATCACACCAGAATCTGCGACCAGTGATGCTGTGCACCAGTTCCTGAAGGGCCGAGACGATGAAGGTGGATACAGCATTAGATATGTCTAAAGTTTCATGGCTGTGTCTCTGAGATAGCCCTGATCATGGAGTGCAAGTGAGCTGCCTGCATCCCTGTCAGTGTCCTCCTCATCGCAGCTCATCCATCTCCTCCTCAGCCAGCTCCTCACCCCGTTGCAGCGCCAGGTTGTAAATGGTGCAGCAGATGACAACGATGCATGACACCCTCTGTGGACTCAATTGCAGGGCTCCTCCAGAACAGCATCTTCAGCATCTTGATGGTTCGCTCCACCAGGTTGCGAGCTGCTGCATGAGCCTCATTATAGCGCCACTCTGCTGTAGTCTGAGGCCACCGCATGGGTGTCATCAGCCACGGCTTCCGCAGGTATTTCTTGTCGCCATGGAGCCAACCTGGCAGCCGCTGTGGACCCTGGAAGACCACAGGGATCTGCGAGCGACTCAGGCTGTAGGCGTCGTGCACACTCCCTGGAAACTGAGTACACTTGCAGGATGTGTTTCAGGTGGTCACGTACCAGCTGCACCTTCAGTGAGTGGAAGCCCTTGCGGTTGATGAAGTCCGCTGACTGTAACGATGGAGATGTGAGTGCCACATGAGTGCAGTCAATTGCACCCTACACCTGTGGGAATCCCGAGATCAGGGCGAATCCAGTGGCCCTTGCATCCTGGCTGTCTTGGTCCTGGTCGAAATGCACAAAGTTGTGTGCCATGGAGAAGATGGCATCTGTGACCTCATGGATGCATTTGTAGGTGGCGGATTGTGAAATCCCACAGAGGTCATCTGTGGAACCCTGAAAGGAGTCACTGGCATAGAAATTTAGTGCCACGGTCACTTTCATAGCCACTGGCAGTAAGTGCCCTCCATGTCTCCTTGACGCCAAGTCCTGTAGTAAGTGGCAGATGTGAGAATTCAGGTCCCTAGACATGTGCAGTCATCAGCGACACTAGTTCTCAGTCATCTGCAGGAATGGCAGGCTGCGTCTATAGACCCTGGGTTCGCTAGGTGCCGACCAGCCACGGCTCACTGTCGGTCCTGGGCAGCATGTGCAGCAGCCCCTGCTGTCCATTCTTCATGAGGTTCGTCTCCTGCCTTTGTGCAGACATGCGCCTCGGTCGCGCTCTCCTCCATCTTCTATGGTCTCCGTATGCCATCAGGCATACAGCTAGGTCATCAGGATGCATGATCCTGACGTCGTCCTCCTGCAGCATGAAAGAGAGAGACGTGGTTATCATGGCTGTACTTCGCACCTTTCTTGTCACAGTGTGACCACCCCTTAATGCTTCCAGGGGAGTGCTGGTCACCCCTCGGATGGCCAGAGATGAGTGCGCTGCATGGCTGCCCTGTCAACCTGCGACATGAGGGACACTGGTCCAAACCAGGATGCTGAGATTGCAAGGGGCTGTGAGCTCCTCCAGCAATGACTGCTACATGGCCATTGTTGGCAAGAAGATTGTACAACGTGTGCAGTCCAACTGCTGCATGGTCCAGTAAAGTGGTGGCGGACTCGAAGTCTGTGCCGGAGGTGTGCGGTGGGGGTCTAAGGTATGGAGTGCTTAATGGCCCTTTGGTGCCATCGCGTTGCTTGCATGGGTGGGCCAGCTAGGAGCCTGACCCCAACTCGATTGTCTGTGTGCTGGAAGCAGCGCCAGGGCAGTTTTTGACCCCTCGCCCTGCTCAGCAGTCGTCTCCAAGGCTGGCCAGTGCTTGCCCCCAGAGACCCCGCCCCAATCGCCTCTGAGGCCCGACACCAACCCCCCCCCCCCCCCCACCCCAACCCCTCAGCAGTCACCTGCGGGGCCGGGCATCAGTTTTCCATGCATCTCCTGGTGTCCTTGAAGCCTGTAAACAACGGGGCAGACTATGGAGAACACTATTGTTCACTCACCTCAGTTCCCCCAAAATGAAGGCCGCCAAGTGCACGTCGTCTGTGTGCTGTTGTGAAACACGTCGGTGTGCTTTGCCACTGATGTGGATGGATGATACGGTGGGATTCCAAGAGCCTGGTGGGATGGCCTTTTAATTATATGCTAATGTATTACAATTAGCTTCCTGCCGACCAATGGTCCGCCGTCGGTGGGCTGAATGGAAGATTGCGACCTGCCTTCTCGCCGTTGTGAAGTAGGTTACACCATATTTTCCGTGCCTGCCATGTATCAGGCCCGTCGCTAGCGGGCTCGGAAAATTCTGCCCAAAGTCTTGGGTGACTGTGGTAAAATATCCAGGTGAGTATGTCAACTTTATAGAATTTTGCAGCACAAGAGACAACTCAGTCATTGTGCCTATAGTTTAAAAGAACTATCCAATTAATTCCATTCCTCTGTTCTTTCCCCATTGCCCTGCAATTTTCCTCCCTAAGTATTTATCCAATTCCCTTTTGAAGTTACTATTGAATCTGCTAACACTACCTTTTCAGGCGGCACATCCCAGATCATCATAACTCACTCAGTAACAATTTTTTTTCTCTCATCTCTAGATCTAGATAATTGCCTTAAATCTGTGTCCTCTGGTTGCTGACTATTCATCCAGTGGAAGCAGAGTGAATAAGGAAATCCTACTAAAAGCCTTTATTAAACCTCCCCTTAAACTTGTCTGGTCTAAGGAGAACAATCCCAGTTTTTGAAATTATTGCCTGGCTAAAATGAATTGGATTTAGTTCCCAAAATAAATTAATAAAATGTCAAGCCTCAAACTAATAAAATAATTTACAGCCAGCAGCAGCAAACTAATATTTCAGAATACGCAATTAGAGTGATAAGCGTTTTTCGTTTTCTCCATGAAGGATTAATACAAAACAACCATTGTTTAACTCTACCTACCAAGGCGCACACTCCTGCCTTCCAGTGATATGCACATGTAATATTTGGTGATTAGTAGAGATATTAGATAACACTATACACTTGATTGCAAATATAGAAATATATATAATTTAAAGTGCGCTACACCTTTACATTAAACATCAGTTTGAATACAGTGATATT
The DNA here is from genome assembly GCF_017639515.1 of Carcharodon carcharias. Taxonomy (NCBI): domain Eukaryota; kingdom Metazoa; phylum Chordata; class Chondrichthyes; order Lamniformes; family Lamnidae; genus Carcharodon; species Carcharodon carcharias. Next base: position 44,089,722 of record NC_054484.1, on the reverse strand, counting down.
GTGTTAGATGTCTATTAGATTCTACTGTACTGAAATGCAAAATTAATTGCAGGGAGTACAATGTAAATGTTGCTAAGTGTTACTGGAGAAACCAGACTCTGTATTGCAATTACAGAACTTAGAATTCAATATCAACTTGGAGAATATATAGTATGCAAACAGCAGAGATTTGTTCCAGTCCTTAAAAATCTGTAGCTCGGATTTCAGACTTTGCGATAACAGTAGTAAAAATGTAACAAATTTGAAGAGCGCTTTTGTTCTCTCACTTAAATATGACTAAAATCATGGTGGGTTTATCTTTCCTTCCTAAAAACCTCTCAGTAGTAAATGTTCATCGCTCAGTCTGTGAAGAGGCTTATCTATGCTGCTATCAGGATGCTTTTAACAACATGACTAAGCTTTCAATTTTCCTCTTGACCTCCTATTTGCAAAAAAAAAGCTAAAAAGCATGCTAAGTGCAGCAAAGAGTTAATGGTGTGTTACTTCTCCCACTCCTGCCATTGTAAAATGACCATGGAATTTATTCCATTAATCTTGCTGAAAATAGGCAAATATCTTATGGTGGCAGATGGAAACAAATGACAACCTCAGAATTGAACCCTTGCATCTAATTGGTAGACAGGTGCTTGACTGTGGGTGCCAACAAGCTGCCAAAAAATCACATTTTTAAAGCTGCACTGAAAAATTAATGTTTCTCATTCAATCCAGAGACATATGATAGGCCAATATTAGATAATGTGTTACTTGCTCTGTGTGTGTGCTCTATAGAGTAAATAAATTTAGAAGGTGATAAAACATTATTCCCCTGTTGATAATGTGACAGACATTCTGCATTTAGAAATTGCTTATTTGTCTGCTCTTGCTCCGCAGTAACAATAGACCAGTAAAATCTAATTCCCTACATGAGCTGATGTCATTGATTGCAGTAAAATTTCCTTACCATTCACAAGTCTTTGAAAATGCAGCAGAGCTCAGCTGAAATGCTTAAGGATGAACACCCGTGTGATTAGGCTTGAGATCTAGATTTTATTGAAGGAATTGTTATCTTGTTAAAGTGCATCTGTATCATTTTGTTTAATTATATTAACTAAAATTTTCCATTATTTGGAATTAAATGTTATGGAGCAGTCCTTGTTTGTGCTAAAAATCCCTATTTGTAATCAAACATGGCAGGCTTTCTAAAGCACTGAATATTTGTTGTTTCTCCTCCCTCCTTTGCCAAACGGCAAATACATTGTTGCACACAGGAAAATGACACTTATGTATGTATCTTACTTGCAGTCATACTGGAACTCCATTCAGGTTACATAGAACTTATACAAATTCAATTTCTATAATGTGTACACTGTATTTTATCACCGAATTGGCACAGTTGCTGTGTTGTATCAAACTACATCTTGCTGTGTGGCAGTGCACCTCAAGTAAGAAAGCAGGAATTTAAATATTTAGAGCTGTCAGTTTTGAGATAGACTTTTTGAGTCTTATGCTTCATTCAGATTGCTCACAAGGAAGTGAATTATTAATCTAGGCAAACAGACTATTTTATTGAAAAGCAATCCTAGCAATATCAAATCTCTTCTATCCATAGCCGCCTTCCTTTTGCTTTAGTGGAGCTGAAATTATGAGGAACTGTGTTAAGGAAGCCAAAAACTCGAATCTTTAAATAAGATGTTTAGCTAGTAACTTGGTACACTGTTGGCATCTCCAAGCAATTGCAGCCTCAGTGGGCTGGCTTTTTTATTTCTTACAGGATGGTGCCCAAACAAACTCAAATATCACAGTAAACTGCTTATCTGTCATGTGTAACTTCATTAATTTCTACTGCTAAAAACTTAAAAAAGGCAAAGTAGCTTGAAACTGGATCTGTAGAACGTTTCCATATGGACAAGATTATATCTCCAGTTAGACTGTAATACATTCCTGGAAGTATGGATGCAGATTGTAGATCACTTGTGGAAACCCTCCACAAAGGAGAAGCCATTGTCTTTGGTCCCTAGCCACCAACCCTATCTCTCTCCCTGACAACTGTCTGGCACTGACGCAGTCTCTCTGCAACCTCGATGTGATGTTTTACCTCAAGATGAGCTTCTGACCACATTAGTCACACCATCACTAACATCTATTTCCCCTTCCATTACGTCATTTGACTCGGCCCAGCCTCAACTTATCTTCTGCAGAAACCCTCACCCATGTCTTCATTACCCCCTTGAGTTGACTATTCTGACACACTTGTGACAGGCCTTGCATGTTCAACCCTCTGTAAACTTGAGGTCATCCAAAACTCTGATCCCCATGTCCTAATTGCACCAAATCCCATTCACCCATCACCCCTGTGCTGACCAATCTACACTGACTCCCAGTTAAACAATGTCTAGGTTCTAAAATTCTCACCCTTATTTTCAAATTTCCCCATGGCCTTCCCCCTTCCTATCACTGTAATCTCATCCAGCCCTGCAACCTTTCAAAATGCCTGCCTCTTGAGCATACCTGATTTTAATCACTCCAACATTGGCAGCCATGTCTTTAGTTGTCAAGGCTGTACAATCTGAAATTGCCTCCTTAAGCTTTTCTACTTCTGTTCCTCTCCTCTCTTTCTTCCTTTAAGACCATCTTTAAAATCTATTTCTTTGACCCATAACTCCTTATGCAGCAGGATAGCAATTTGGTTTGAGAATGCCTTGGAATGGTTTGCTCCATTAAAGGGGCTATATAAATACCAATTACTGCTGTTGTCATTGAGATGTGGTATGCTAGAGAATTCCAAATGCACTGAGCATCATCTAAAGATAATAGCATGTTTAGAGCCCTGATTGGATAGTAATGCTGTATTGGGATTGCCTATGTGGAGCTCTACCATTCCCTCTTGAAATGTTTTAAGCCATTAAAGAATGAGTTTTCAAAAAGCACTTGGTATAATTGAGGGAGTTGGAAATTCAATAATATGTCAGCTATTTAGTAGAAAATATAGGGTATATATTAATAGTAGTGTTTCTATTGAACCAGCCTGCTCACAACTTTGGTGTCATATTTAACCTTGAGCTAATTTTCTGATCATATAGCCTCTCCATCACCAGAACTCTACATCTATTAACATAATATCACCTGCCTCCGCCCCTGCCTCAGTCCGTCTGCTGCTGAAACCTCATCCATGCCTTTGTTACTTCCAGTCTTGACTATTCCAATACTCCCCTGTGCTGGCCTGCCACCTTTCAACCTTTGTAAACCTGAATTCATTCAAAACTCAGCTGCCTGCATCTTATCTCATACCAAGTTCTTTTCTTCCTGACCTACATTGTCTCTTGGTCCAGCAAATTTAACATGCTCATCCTTGTATTCAAATCCTTCAATGGCCATACCCCTATCTCTGTAATCTCCTCCAGCCCTACAACCCATTGAGGAATCTACATGCCTCCAAATCTCACCTCTTGTGCATTCCTGATTTCCTTCATCTCACAATTGGCAGCTGTGTCTTCAATGGTTAAGACTCCAAGCACTGGAATTCCTTCCCTAACCCTCTCTACTTCCTTCTCTCCCTCTCTCTCTCGTCCTTTAAGACAGTACTTCAAACTGTGCTGTTTGACCATGTTTTTGGTCACCTGTTCTAATATCTCATGTGACTTATTGTAAAAATGTCTGATAACGTTCCTGTGAAGCATCTGGGAGCATTTTACTATGTTAAATGCAGTGCATAGGTGCAAGTTGTTGGTGTTGATGGGGCATTCTTAAGAGAAATCAGCCTGTAGAGCTCCGTTGCAACATTGTGTAAGATTTCATGGAATTTATGGCACAGAAACAGGCCGTTGAGCTCAGCTTTCTATGCCAGTGTTTATGCTCTACATGAGCTCCTTTCTACTAACACCACCAGCACCACCACCACCACCACCACCACCACCACCACCACCACCACCACCCCCCCCCCCCCCCCCCCCCCCCCCCCCCCCCCCCCCCCCCCCCACACACACACACACCCCACTATTTATTTTATCTCACTCTAAAGAACTTCCTCCTGATTTACTTATTGGATTTATTAGTAACTATCTTGTTTTTATGGCCTCTAGTTTTGGACTCCCTCACAAATAGAAACTGCTTCTCTAGGTCTCAGGATATCACTTTCTTTGTCTTAGCATCCTTTTTTGTCTGATTACATTTCTGTGAATACTTTGAACATTTCTCCTACATTAGAGACACTATAAAAATGTAAGTTGTTGGTGCTGTCATTGTCCATTAACTGATTCAGGTTAGGAGTTATATTTTAGCAGACTAATACTACCAGTCCCCTATCAGAATGCATTTAACCTACTGATAAAATAAATCAACCTCCTTTTATTGTAGTACCAAAGAGGAAGTCGGACTATGAAATCTTGAATTAATATTTCTTTTATTGACAACTTTAGGATAATATGACAATTAGCAGCTTCTTAACATTATACAGCAGGAATACACATGGTACTCAAGTGGTTATTAGTAACTGAATTAATCTCTGAGGTTACAAACAAAGGTAGACAGCTAACAACCCTTGGTCCTTCCACCTTGTCCCACACAATGGTGATACCATATGAATCACAACATATCCGCTCTCCACCCCATCCAAAACCATCTCCTGGAGGATGCTAATAAAACAAATAAATACCTAGCAAATTTGGGAGAAAATCTGGCTCTCTACCCATCTTGGCAATCAAAATTATTCCAGCAGGTCACTGAGCCTGAATTCCTTGCAGTAGCTAAATTTTGTAAGAGGTGATGCCTGCCATGGCCAGAAAAAGTTCAGCTTTCACATGAAGGGATCGAAATCAGTATACTCAGCACAAGATCCACTGTTCTTTGGGAAAGGAGCCATCTGCTGACATCTAACCTAGCTCTTGCCTTGTACAGCAGAATTGTGACCCCTCATCCTCCCAAATCTACTTGATTGGAACACACTGGCAACTAGAACACAATCTTATTCCCTTCCATCATCTTATAAACAAACTTCAGTCACATCAGCCCTAAGTCAATGTGTCTGTAAAGTGTAGAGACCCAAGCCTTTTAGCCTATTTTGATAACTAAGATGTTTTACATGGAAATCAGCCTTCTGGACCTCCTCTACACTAGTGCTTCCCAAACGTTTTTCTGCTATGACCCCATTTTAATGCTTTAGGTTTGCTGCGACCCCAGAGTGAAAATTACAGGGTGGGGAGGGGGGGCATAGGGAGAATTGTTGAGCGGATGGGGGTTCAAACAGCGATACAGGCACAAAAAACATCCAAGACACCTATATTTTACAGGCTCTGTTGGTGTAAGTGATCGGGCATCAGAACTCATTGGATTAGGCTATGCTCACAGGCAAAAAAAATTTTTAAGGGGCCTCGCAGCTGACCTCAGGACTGACAAATTTGAGTTTCCACTCCACAGCTGCCAATGCTGCCTCGGAATGCATGACCCTAATTGCTCGCCCTGTGACACTAATGGGGCCCTTCCCAAAGCAACAATATCACCTGCCACCTGAGGAGAACAAAACTGGATGCAGTATTCCAAGTGAAGCCTGACTGTAAAAATGAAATAGCATGCCTTATCTTATAATTAGCTGTCCTATGAATGCAACCCAAAGTCCTATTCACTCTAGCTAACGCTTCACGGCACTGACCATGTGCCTTTAGAAATGTATGTACTATAGTACCTAGCTTTTCCTTTCTCCACTTTAACGTCCCTGAAGGTTGTTTGTATATTCAGCATTTGTTCTGCCCACATGCGTAACATTGCACTTTTCCAAACTAAGCATTGGTCTCATGACAGACAAATCTCCCAACACAATCAACCTGAAGCTATCTAGCATGATCCACAATCCTAACACTCTTGCAAATCTTAATTTCATCTGCAAGTTTGGAAATCATGCTCCCAAGATCTACATATAGATCATTAATCAAACAATAAAGAGTAACTGTCCCAACACTGATTTCTGTGGGACTTCAGTGGTGACCGGTCATCCAACAGATCCAAGTCCATTTACCTGTGTCTTTTCTGCCATTCCTCAATCCGGCTCTGTATGTTGTGGGGAAGGCTCCTGTACAGTACCTTTTAACAAAAGCTTTTTGGAAGTTAAGTATACAATATCTAATGGGCTCCCCTCATCCACTTCTTCAAAAGACAGTACAGATGTATCTGTATAACTCAGCATCAACTGGTCCCACTTATTGCAAATTAATATTTCACTCAGTGTCTGGGATGGACACAAAGTCAGCAAGGTTTAGTCTATTAAATATACTAAAAGTTTATTTCCTCAGCTTATTAAGCTTGCAGTTTCAGCAAAGATTTCACGAGCTCATGTGGGCTCACATTCACATAACGTGGCAGTGCTCCTCTGAAATGTTGGACTTGTTGCTGGTATGTCAGGATGATGAATCTCAATTTGTGTTTAGTTTTCCTTTCATCCAATAGTAGTGTCACTGTATCTGAGCTAGGTCCTGATAACTCTTGCAGACTTGTGATACACCTATACAATTTAAAGTTGTGACCCCTGGTCCTCCCTAATCTTAATTGGAATAATCTATTGAAAAGCTGTATATCACTTGACTGCTAGAGTTCTCAAACTTCTCTAAACTTCTGTAACCTCTACCTCTCTTTGTAACTTCTGACTCTAACTGCTCTTTTTATCTTTTTACTCAAATATTGTCTCATGATCTTATTTTTAATACCATTTCAATCAATCTCTATGATATACTTGTTATAACGATTACCCTATTTGGTGGTAATACTCAGATTTGACACATGTCAAGAACTATTTATTTTGCTGGACTGTAAATAAGTGTAATCAGACAAGGTAGATAAAATTGCTAAAAAAAAAGAATTGGTCTGCACTGATTTTTGGGTACAGGGGTTACAATTCGCAACCTTTCTGCGCCCATTTGGGAGACAACACGTAAATTTGGGTCTTCAGCACCGATGAAGAGAGCCTGTCGCTTGTTCTGAGACTTGCTACCAGCTCAGACACTCCGCATACTTTAGAGGCTAGTAGAAAGTCAGGATCTGTACATGGTGAGTCACTGGGTATGAATGGGTTGCAGCCAGCCTAGGGGGAAAGGATTGTTCATGGATGCCAGCGCACCAGAGGGCAAGGTCACATTTGATTTCTGCTAGAACAGACTCGTAAGAGGACTTTGATAGGGTGGCATATGGGAGAACACTGATGAGGAAATACACCGAGATGCTGGGTGCTTGTCAGGCCTGCCAGACACCCTTCTGTCACTGTCGAGGAGTGTTGAGCAGTTCGGCTCCAACTTGGCAGAGGGTATCACACAGAGCTCCCCCTCTTAGCAGCCTCTGCTCAATCTCACCCAGAGGTACTGCAGTTTCAGCCCCCATATTTGATGGAGCCTTTATGTGGGTAGGTCTCCAAATGTATGAACGTAGCAACATAATGCCAAACCAAGGAACTCACCACAACATCTCTAAAAACACTCCGTAGTACTTCTAAAAACTTTGCAGTAGCAAGTCCAAATCACCTTAACTGCAAGTTGGTTGCCTGGCTTTTTGAATAACACTAGTGAGGTTTCCCTCTTGTGACTGAACATATGTGCTCTTTGGCGAGTGGTAAGCAAATGCGTTCCGATACTGATGAAGGTTAGTGATAGTATGGTCTGTAGGATAGTCCAAAACGGAAGTCGCTGATGTGCAGTGCCACGGCTGAGGTCATACTAGAGAATAAACTAAAACCCTCAGCCCACCACTTATCTAATGTCACACAACCAGACTGATTCCCAATCCATAGCATGAGTCATCATAAGCGTGAGCAACAACAATATAGTTTTATAAGCAAGTTTCATGCTACTCTTGCAATAGTTGCAACATTTGTGGGACTGAAAACAAAGAAGAGGAACTGGCTGAACAGAGCCCAACATGAGAAGCTCTCCAGCTTGGAACCAGACATCATCTCATCAAAAGCAGTGGCATTCTTCCCATTAATTCTGATATTTTTTGCAGTGTCAAGCAAAGCAGGTGTGGTTGGGCCAGTAAGTGGTCCACAGGATCTTTTGCCCTGCCTAAGTGGTCCGTAGCAAAAATTAAATACACTAAAAATTATTTGGTCTTGCGAAATCTAAGTCGTGTATGTCCCTAAATCAAAATTACTGGCTGTGATTTAGTGTTGTACTGATTCCACAATTTTATTGGATAAACCTGAATGTATAAGCATATTTCAATGTGCGAGAGGATAGATACTTTGGAGTTCTATTGTAGACAGAAATGCTGTTAAAGTTGCAGCTTAACGCTGCTTTATTCGTTATGCCGAGACTCTCCAGATGGGAAAGATGCGGGATCCTCAGCAGTCTGGGCTGAGTGTCTTGGGGTTGGTACCATCTGTTTTCCGTCCCTCTCACTTTGTTATGCACATGAGAGGGACTGATGCTCTCATTCCTGCAGAGAGCAGCATCAAGGGGAGCTCTAGTACATGCGGTGTCTTCGTTTGACAAATCCTGGCTCTGTCCTAAAATAAATGAAAGACAGATGGCAAAGTGTATAATTTACATCCTGACACAGTAACGTGACCTGTTATCTGATGGTTTTAAGTAGGTATGGTGTTATGCATCCTAACAGCTTTAAAAGGTTGATGGAGAAAAATATTCTACTTTTCCCACTTAACTGAAAGTCATTTTCAGCTTTCACCAAATATGCTTCTGTCCTGCATTCTAATTTCAGTCCACTTTGTGTCATTGTACAAGAAGCTGGTGTTTTGTTCTATTTGTGTTCTATATATCAGGGTTCAAAATACATGTTGGTGGGCGAATTTGTCTTTGAAAGCCTCCAAAAAGCCCTGGAAAATTCAATCACCGGGACGACCAGTGAAAGAAAAGTTACTTCCATTCGTGAAAGTGACAGAAACTGTGTGGAGCAGCTGCCCCAATCACAGGCTGTTTCTCTCCCACGTTTTCTACTTATAGGCTTACAAGCTTTGGAGAGAAACAATCTATCAGCAATAAATGTGGGAGATAAACAGCTTGTGATTGGAGGAGAAGTGAAAAATGGGAAGGTGAGTGGCGGCACATCAGCCCGAGCACCAGAATGGCGGCAGGGAGAAAGACAGGTGGGGCAAGTGGGGCAGCCGGGCAGAGAGGGGCAGTGAGGGAGAGGCTGCAAAAGGGGAGAGAACAGTTTTAAACCATTGACAAAGGAATACTCGGGTAACTGGGAGCTTGGAAGTCATTGAGGTAATGAATTCCTTGCAAATTAATGGAATCTCTAGTTCACGGATGCATAAGTTCAGAAGCTGTTGTATAGGGAAAAAATGTAGTGAATGCTTTGTAATGAGTATTGTTTCTTGGATATTTGAATACTGAACAGTTTTATCTCATAAGAAAGGTTGGTATTTATGTGTTATCACATCTCGAAGGGTTTCACATATTGTGAATTACTTGAGGTGCAGTGCCTGTTTTAGAAACAAAGAGGTTTCTAAACCTGAACATCTAAATTAGAATAGGGCTAATTTCAATGGAATAAGAAGGGATCTAGCCAGGATAATGGAACCAAAGATTGACAGGAGAAACTGTATTGGAACAATGGGTGATCTTTAAGGGGGAGATGCTTCAGGTACAGGGTAGGTACATTCGAGCAAGAGCAAAAGGTAGGGGAACCAAAGCCAGAGTTCCTTGGATGACGAGAGTGATGGAGAAAATGATGAAACACAAAAAGGGACTTCTGGAGGCCACAGAAGAATGGGTAGGTTTGCACTTTTTCACTTACCATAATCTGGAGTAATACTGTGGTCCATTGTTGAACCATTCACCCTCCTCTTGATGAGTGGAGCGGATACAGTTATTGAGAAGTATTGCATGTATTGCATATGCTGAAACATATTCTGAGTTGTGGCGTTATCATACTGCAATGAATAACTTGCATTTTATGGTGCTTTTTATGATCTTAGGACACCCCAAAGGGTTTTACAGTCAATGAAGTACTTTGGAAATGTAGTCACTGTTGTAATGAAGGAAATGCAACGGTGGGGGGGGGGTAAATGATCAATTTGAGAGTCTAGGACCATGGAACATAATCTAAAAATTAGAGCCAGATCTTTCAGGAATGAAATTAGGAAACACTTCTACACACAAGGGTGATAGAAATTTGGAGCTCTCTTCCGCAAACAGCAATTGATGTTAGATCAATGTCAATACTCAATCAATTGTTAAATTTACATCTGAAATCGAGATCTGAGATGCGGTAAAAAAGGTAGTGACTGCCTGGTTAAAATCTTCCAGCTTTGAGCAAATGTGATGAAAATGCATTTGCTGTGACCCCACCAGTCCATAGAAGGTGTGTTTAGGATGATGGCTTTTTGTGTGTATAAGTGTGTGTCAGTTATTTTGAAAAAACCTTTGCTAATTTATGCCAATTTAAAAACTATGGTGTGTGGAAATTAATGCTTTCTTGTGTGTTGTGGCTTTAAGTTTTTGGAAGGGTATTGATTATTGAGAATACTAATGAAATCTTCAGATTCTGCTTCTCTGAGAGTCCAAATACTCCATATGTCAACACAAATAATTAAGGTAATGTTACTACGTGACTGCATCACCTAGGAGTTTGTGAGAATGAAATAGGAGCCCCTGAAAACCAAAAAGTAGTCCGTGGAAATCAAAAAGCAGCCCTTGAGAATATCTCAAGAAGAGCCCTTGAAATAAAAATCCCCTCACTATATATATATTTATTTAAGTTCTCCAGTAATTTGTTAACAAATTTAATGTGTGCTAAAATTGTTTACTTCAAATGCTGATCCGATCAATTTGACTCAAAAACTTCTATTCATTGCCATCAACCGTGCAGTATGATAATGCCACAACTCAAAATATGTTTCAGTAGATGCAATATTTCTCAATAACTGTATCCACTCCACTCCACATTTCAAGAGAAGGGTGAATGGTTCAACAATGGACCACGGTATTACTCCAGATTATGGTAAGTGAAAAAGCGCAAACCTACCCATTCTTCCAAATATTAATTGGGATAGCGTTAGGCTAAAGGGCAAGGAGGGGGAGGAATTTACGAAATGTGGTCACGAACATTTCCTTGACCACTATGCTCTAGGTGCAACTAGAAAAAAAAGCTTTGCTGGATCTGTTGCTGGGGAATGAGATGGGCCAAGTGGATCCAGTGGGTGAAGACTTGGGTAAGAATGATCATTGGCCTCCAGAAGTCCCTTTTTTGTGTTTCATTTTATTCTCCATCACCCTTGTCATCCAAGGAACTCTGGCTTTGGTTCCCCAACTTTTTGCTCTTACTCGAATGTACCTAGCCGGTACCTGAAGCATCTCCTCCTTAAAGATCACCCATTGTTCCATTACTTTTTCCTGTCAATCTTTGGTTCCATTTACCCTGGCTACATCCCTTCTTATTCCATTGAAATTAGCCGTCTTCTAATTTAGATGTTCTACTTTAGATTTTCTCGTGCTCTTCTACATTCCCAGTCTGAATGTTATGATACAATGATCATTCTTAGCCAAGTCTTCACCCACTGGATCCACTTGGCCCATCTCATTCCCCAGCAACAGATCCAGCAAAGCTTCCTTTCTAGTTGCACCTAGAGCATAGTGGTCAAGGAAATGATCGTGACCACATTTCATAAATTCCTCCCCCTCCTTGCCCTTTAGCCTAACGCTATCCCAATTAATATTTTGGTAATTAAAGCCCCCCCCCCCCAATATCACCACTGTATAGTTCTTTCACATTTCTGTGATTTGCCTGCAGATTTGCTCCTCTACCCCTCTCTATATGGAAGCTGATAGAATACTGCCAGTAGTGTGAGCATACCCTTTTCGCTAGTCAACTCCAACCAAATGGATTCTGCTTTTGCCTCCTCAAGGACATCCTCTCTTTCTAGCACCACAATGCCTTCCTTAATCAGTACTGCCACCCCACCTTCCTCTTTTCCTTCCCTAAATTTTCTGAACACCTTTATATCCTTGAATATTAAGCTCCGAGTCCACATCATTTTTAAGCCACAGCATCATATTCCCACACAACTGTTTTACGTACATGCATTGTAAACCTGTTTTTCTATTCCTCAGAGTCAGCCCTTCTTAGTCTGCTCCCATCTAAGATGGCACTACTTCCTTCTCTAACACTGTCCAACACTCTCATTTCATGCGCCTTCATCCTCTTTCCTACTTCAATATGCTGATGCTCCATCCCCTGTCAGTTTAGTTTGAACCTTTCCCAACCACACTGTTGAACCTCCCCATGAGGACACTCATCCCAGCCCTGTTAAGGTGCAGTCTGTCCCTTTTGAATAGGTGCCTCCTGCTCCACAACTGGTCCCAATACCCTAAGAATCTGAAGTCCTCCCTCCTGCATCATGTCTCTAGCCATGCATTGATCTTCCCTATCTTCCTGTTTCTACCCTTGAAGCATGTGGCACTGGGAGTAATCCAGAGATCACTACCTTCAAGGTCCTAATTCTTAAGTTCCTCCCTAGCTCCTGAAAATCTGACTGTAGGTCCTCAATACCTGTTGTCTCTATGTCTTTGATATCAATGTGTCACATAACTTCTGGCTCACTCCTTTTTCCCTGCAGAATATTCTGCCCCCTTTCTGTGATATTCTTGACCAGAGAGGCAGCACACCGTGCAGGACTCATGCCTGACTATAGAATCTCCTATAACACCCACATTTCTAATCTTTGCTGTTCCCTCCTTTGCAGTCCCTGGCCCATTAGTGCAATGATTTGAAAGGCACTCCTTGAAGAAAGAGCCATCCGTACTTTGTTGCCCTCCAAAAGAAGAACCACTCATGTAACTCCCCTCAACCCCCCCTGCTGCCTGCTTTCTTGGTGTCATTGTGTAGGTCCTGCCTCTTCTCCATTTACTTACATTTTCATGTTCTCACAGTCATTTTGATCTGTAAGTAGTGCCACTAAGATCCACTGGTTTTCATTGATGAACTTAAGCCATTGATGAACTTATCACAAGGGATAAACAGCTGGTACAGAAATCTTGGAGTAAGATTTGTGATAATTCATTGACGACATGGCATTCATACTGTGGCGAATGTTAATAGAAAATTCCTTTCTGTCCTTGCAGGAACATTCCGATGCACCTTCTGTCACACTGAGGTGGAAGAGGATGAATCTGCGTTACCAAAGAAGGATGCCAGAACACTGTTGGCAAGATTTAATGAACAGATTGAACCAATCTACGCACTATTGCGAGAAACTGAAGATATTAATTTGGCCTATGAAATCTTGGAGCCAGAACCAACAGAAATTCCATCGCTTAGGGCAAGGTTAGCTTGTGTTCTAAATTTTTTGTTTATATTTTTATCCTACAAAGTAGAAAAGGCCTACAAAACTTGGCTGTCTTTAGTAGTCTAAGCTTGTAAAAGGTGAACTTTAGGCAGCTTTTACTTTACTTATGAAGGATATACTTTGGGCTTATCTCCCCAATTGGAACTTACTAGAACTTAGCTAGAATCTCAGTATAAACCTGAATCCGACTCCTGGCACAGCATATGAAAATCATAAGGTAAAGATGGGGGGAAAAATCCAGCTCAGACAATTTATATAAGATTACTTTGGCCGTTGTCATCAGCCTCCTGTTTCGGTATTTCCTTTTGAATAAGTAATGTATTAATTTTTTATTTGAATGTTTTAATATGTTCATAACAGTAAGTCAACACTGTATTTTATTTCCTAAATCTTTATATTTTTAATTTTTTATGGCAGCTTGTGTCTAATCACTTTATTTTGGTTACGTCTGAGCTCAAGTCCCATTCCAGGCTTAACAAAAAAAATCAATGCTGCCAATCCAATGCAGTACCGAGGGAGTGCTGCACTACCAGAAGTGCCACCTTTCAGATGAGACATTAAACCAAGGCCCCATCTGCCTGCTTGGGTGCAAAAGATTCCATGGCATTATTTTGAATAAGAGCAGGGGTGTTATCCTTGGTGACCTGACCAATATTTATCCCTCAGTTAACATCACAAAAAATAGATTATCTTGTCATTATCACACTGCTGTTTCTGGGTGTTTTCTGAGCGCAAATTGGCTGCTGCATTTCCTACATTACAATCATGACTACAATTCAAAGGTATTTTATTGGCTGTAAAGTGCTTTGAGACTTCCAGTGGCGGTGAAAAGCACTATACAAATGGGAGTCTTTCTTTCTTTGATAGAATACAGGCTAACAAGTTATATCTACCCATTCCATGGCACATAGTTATATAAATAAAGTGTCTTTGAGTTCTTGTTCTTCCCTGTCATCTATTATAAATTAAGAAATATGGCCATTGTGTGAAATGGAAGTTTTATTAGCAAGTGAGTAGAGAAGCAGTTTGACCAAGTACTATAAACAATTAACTTACATAATTGGGCTGTTAAACGCTGACACTGCCTAGTTAGATGAACTCTGAAATCAACAACATTTGTCAAACACCGTACATGGCCAGTGGCAGTACTGTGTATACGTATGAAGAAGATTAAGGTCCTCTGTTTGAATAAATTACTTCTGTCTCACAGACAGACTTCCCAAAGGCAAGACTCTATTTATAAAGATTTGATGTACCAGTTAATTACAATTTTACCTAGCTCCAACAGATGTGGACACCAGATGTGACTCCATAGGTCGAATTGAAGGATTTATATGCTTAACCCTTTCAAACTGGTTAAAACTATTGTTGTATGTGGGGCGCCTTCAACAACTTTGCTGCTGTAATTGAATTTTCAAATAAATCATGCCCACCATGACTAATATCAGTTGCCTTCTAAAGTGATTTGGGTGTGGGTAATAGAAATCCTACATTTAACCCAAAGGGAATGATCAGGTCCACTATTCACCGAGTCTCTTGGCATCTTCTATGCTGTAATGACTGTATGTAATTACTCTAGAGACAGTGCATTCTTGGTGAATGGTGGGTGAACAAGTTGTTGAAGTCAGCCATAAATCAGTGAGAGATGGTGAGAATTTGGAGAGACAGCAGGGCCATAAAACAGCGAGAGAGAGCGAGAATTCAAAGATAATGAGCAGGGCATTAAATCAGTGAGAGAAAGCGAGAATTCTGAGAGACTGAGTGGGACCATAAATCAGTGAGAGAGAGTGAGAATTTGGAGAGATGGAGCTGGGGCATAAATCAGTGAGAGAAAGTGAGAATTCAAAGATAATGAGCAGAGCCATAAATCAGTGAGAAAACGAGAATCTAGAGAGACAGAGCGCGGCCATAAATCAGTGAGAGAAAGTGAGAATTTGGAGAGGCAGAACAGGGCCATAAATCAGTGAGAGAAAGTGAGAATTCAGAGACCAAAGCAGAGCTAGCCTGTAACCAATAGCCAGCCAGAGCCCTCGTTTGGAAACAAAAATCACGATGTGACATCACAGGAAAGCAGGTAGGTGAGTGGCTAGTGAATATTTCCTAATCATCTATCTAAACCAGGGAATTTCATTCAGGGTAAATAGAACATTTATTGAAATAGTAATAATGTAAGCACAAATGAGACTAGATGCATTAATTAAAATTTAATTAAGAAAATAATTAATGAATTAATTAAAACACAATACATATGGGTGGGCTGGTGATGTGACGCAGCTGGACTATATGGGAGCTGCTGGACCCCAGTGTGATCCATGGCAAACATGTCTGCAGCCCGAGGAACCTTTGCTCAGCTGGCAGCTGAGCTACAGACACTGCAATCCAGAAGGCAGTCACACTTCTTAGGTTAGGTTCATCTGATTTGTCCTTGGTCAGGGACAGGAGGGTGTGACTGCGAGTGAAACAGGTATGGGGATCAAGAATTGGAGAAGCCTCAGCCTTTTCAATTGTCCAACAGGTTTGATTCTGTTGCAGTTTGTTTGGATGAGAGCGGGGGCTGCAAGATGGATGAGTGAACTGACCATAGTGTATAGGAAGCCGTTCAAGCAGAGGGAGTATATAGCAGTGTGGCGCTGGTAGGGGACAGTATAGGCAGGGGGATAGATGCAGTTCAGATGACTGTATTGCCTGCCCAGTGCCAGTGTTTGAGACATCTGCTCAGGGCTGGAGAACATTCAGTGGGAGGGGGAGGATCCAGTTGTTTTGGCCCACATGGTTACCAACAATGTAGAGAGGACAAGGAAAGAGGGAATATAGGGCATAGGGAATATTTCAGCTAGGGGTTAAATTAAAAAGCAGAACCTCATAGGTAATAATCTCTGAGTTATTCTCTGAAATAAGAGCAAATTAGATAGTCAGAAGCTTTTTCACAGGGTGGAAGATTCAATTACTAGAGGACATAGATTTAAGGTGAGAGGAGAAAATTAGAGGAGATGTGTGGGGCAAGTTTTTTTACTCAGAGGGAAGTGAGTGTCTGGAATTCACTGCCGGAGGAGGTGGTGGAAGCAGGTACGATAGTGGTGTTTAAGAGGCAGCTTGACAAATACATCAGTAGGATGGGAATAGAGGGATACGGACTCCGGAAGTGCAAAATGTTTTAGTTGACGGGTAATATGATCGGCGCAGGCTTGGAGGGCCGAAGGGTCTGTTCCTGTGCTGTACTTTTCTTTGTTCTTTGTTCTTTTGTTCAAATTGGCATTGGGTAAACAAGATTAGGAAATCGAATGCTTGGTTCAAAGATTGGTGTGGGATAAATGGGTTTCAATTCATTGGGCATTGGCCCAGTACTGGGGAAAGTGGAAACTGTACGGTTGGGGCAGTATTCACCTGAACTGTGCTGGGGCAGTGTTCTGGTGAGTCGTGTCACTAGGGTGATAGGGCTTTAAACTGAATAGTGGGGGCAAGAGATCATGTGAGGGAAGATATGGTTAATTAAAGGGAAATGATAAGGCAAGAGAGCGAGATAGCAATAGGGGTAATGACAATCGGAGCATGGCAGGAAGGAACCAAATGTATAAACTTCAGAGTGCAACAGCAGATAAGAGTTTGCAAAAGTTGTAAAAAGTCAGAACTAATGACTGTATCTGAATGCCTGTAGCATTCGAAACAAAGCAGAGGAATTGTCAGCTCAAATAGAAATAAATTTGTATGATCTGAGAGCTATTACAGAGTGGCTGTAAGTTGTCCAATGCTGGGACCTAAATATTCAATGGTCCTTGACATTTCAGAAGGACAGGAAGCTATGAAAGTATGATTGGGTTGCTCTGTAATTAAGCATGACATCCATACAATAGTGAGAGATGACCTAGTTTTAAAGATCAAGATGTAGAATCACTTTGGGTAGAGATCAAAAATAGCAAAGGGAAGAAGTCAATTGTGGGAGTAGTTTATAAACCTTCTAACAGTAACAATGTTGTAGGACGGGGTATGCAGGTAGAATTAATGGTGGCTTGTGAGAAAGGTACAGCAATAATCATGGGTGATCTTAATCTACATAAAGATTGGACAAATCAGTTTGGCAAAGGTAGCCTGGAAAATAAATTCATAGAATGTTTTCAGAACAACTTCTTAGAGCAGCTCTTTCTAGAGCCAACCTGAGAGCAGGCTATTCTAGAACTGGTAGTGTGCAATGAGTTAGGATTGATTAATGAATTACCTTATAGTAAAGGAGCCTCTAGGTAGCAGTGATCAGAGCATGATTGAAGTTCGCACTCAGTTTGAGGGAGAGAAGAGTGGTCTAAACTAGTGTTTTAAACTTAAGTAGAGAGTATGAAGACTGAGCTGGCTAAAGTGAACTGGAAAATTAGGTTATGGAGTTGTTCAGTAAAGGTGCAGTGGCAGACATTTAAGGGGGTATTTCATAACACCCAGCAAAGATACATTCCAGTGAGAAAGAAAGACTATAGAAGATGAATGCACCATCCATGCCTAACTAAGGAAGTTAAAGATAGTATCAAATTGAAAGAAAAAGCATAGAATTCTGCAGAGTAGTGGTAGGTCAAAGATTTGACAATTTAAAAACCAGCAAAGAATGACTAAAGTAATCAGGAAGGAGAAATTAGTGTATGAGAGAAAGCGAGCTAGAAATATAAAAAGTAAGAGTTTCTACAAGTATTTAAAATGTAAAGGAGTAACTAAAGTGAACATTGGTCCTCTAGAGAGAGTCTGGGGAATTAATAATGGAAATAAGGAAATGGCAGAAGCATTGAACACATATTTTGTGTCTGTCTTCACTGTTGAAGATAGAAATAATATCCCAGAAACACTTGCAAATCAAAAGGTGAAAGGGAAGGAGGAACTTAAAACTATTATAATCATCATGGAAATGGTACTGAGAACTAAAGGCTAACAAGTTATCAGGACTTGATGGACTTCATCCTAGGATCCTGAAAAAAGTGGCTGTAGAGATAGTAGATGCATTGGTTGTAACTTTCCAAAAATTCCTGGATTTTAGAAAAGATTTTAGATTGGAAAATAGCAAAAGTAACTCCTCAATTCAAGGCGGAAGACAAAAAGCAGGAAACTACAGGCCAATTAGCCTAACACTTGTCTTAGGGAAAATACTAGAAATTATTATTAAGGAGGTTATTAGAAAATCTTATTGCAATCAGGCAAAGTCTACATGATTTTGTGAAAGGGAAATCATGTTTGACTAATTTATTAGAGTTCTTTGAGGAAGTAACAAGTAACATGGATAAAGGGGAACCTGTAGATGTGGTGTACTTGGATTTCCAAAAGGTCTTTAATGAGGAGCCACATTAAAGGTTTCTACACAAAATAGGAGCTCATTGTGTAGGGGGTAACCTATTATCATAGCACATTAATTAGCTTATAGGAAGCAGAAATTAGGGATAAATGAGTCATTTTTGGGTTGGCAAGCTAGTGGAATGCCACAGGGATCAGTCTGGGGCCTCAGCTATTTACAATCTATATTGATGACTTGGATGAAGGGATTGAATATATGGTTCCTAAATTTACTGATGACACCAAGATAGGTAGGAAAGTAAATTGTGAGAAGGACATTAGGGTCTACAAAGGGATTTACTTAGGTTAATGAGTGGGCAGAAATTGGCAGATGGAGTATAATGTGGGAAAATGTGAATTTGTCCATTTGGCAGGAAGAATAGAAAAAACAGAATATTATTTAAATGGAGAAAGATTGCAAAACTTGGCGATACAAAGGGATCAAGGTGTCCTGGTACATGAATCACAAGAAGTTAGTATGCAGGTACAGCACATGATTAGGAAGACAAATGGAATGTTTATTACAAGGGGAATGGAATATAAAAGTAGGGAAGCTTTGCTACAATTATACAGGGCATTGGTGAGACCACATCTGCAGTATTATGTATAATTTTTGTCTCCTTAAGCATTTCACCACTTAATTGGTTATTAAATGCTATTACTCTTCATCTCCAATTCTCTGTATGCCCTTCTCATTACCTTCCCTTTTGTATTCCACTCACTATGCTGCTAACACATATTTTCTCTTTATCAAATTTGCATTTAGCAGACACTTCCCTGTTTCCAAAGGTTCCTCCATTTCCCTTCCATATGCCTCTCAAGTGTTAGCTTGCCTCAGTTGGTAGCACTCTTAACCCTGAGGCATAAAACTGAAAGTTCACATTTCACTCCATAATTTGAACGTGCAATTTAGAATGATACTTTTTACCCTTCCTTAAAGTACTGTGGGAACTTTTCTCCCAAGTTGTTGTTCAGATAAGTGTAAGAATCCATAGAGCATCATCTTGACCAAAATGGAAAAGCAGGCTAATTTTTCTTCTCCAGGTTTCATCAGATTTTTGGTATCTTGGTTGAGAAGGTTATGTGCATGTTATCAGTATTAATTCATATGTGTGAAGTGTAATTGTAGTACATGCAGATCCCTTAACTTTATCATAATGCAGGAATGTCAGAAGCAATATTATAATTCAAATCCAGGGTAAATAAACCCAAAAAGGTGAAAATGGATAAAAATCAGAAAACAACCTGAGCATTGAAGGTATAAACTTTTCAGTAGAAATAGTTAAAAACTGAAAATGTGAAGCCTCTTTCTTCTAAGCTCAATTTCTTCAATATGAGACAATAGTGAATGTCATGCAATAATTAATGTGGATAGAAACTATAGCACAACAATAACATTTTTTCAATCAAAGGTTTTTATGCTCCATTTATGATACTGAACAAAATCCATGATCCTCGACCGTTTTGTTGTATTTATGACTGATGCTGATATTTGCTGATTTTTTTTTCAGTCAGCGGGCACTTGGCACTGGCAGTGGAAATGCACACCTTCAAAAAGAATCATGGGCAAACAAAGGACCTACATATGAGGATCTCTACACACAAAATGTTATCATCAACATGGAAGAACATGATGTTCAGCATAAATTTGTATCTGATGGGAAGCCAACTAAGGAGAGACCAATCTGGATGAGGGAGAGCACTGTCCGAGGAGGCTTTAAAGACTTGGAAGAAGTACAGGAAGGTGAGATATCAGCCTGCTTTTGTCTATTTCTTTGATTTATTTGCAAATTCATCAAAGTAAGCACTATCTCTACTGAAGTATAGAATTCGGCTTGGTCGTTTTAGCTGTCCTGTATAAAGAGTATAGTTTCTGTTACCTAATTCTTTTAAATTTCTGTACTGGTTGTTAGAGGTGATTTTCAAAAAGGAGTACGAATTATTTGAAGCCAAGAGTCTTCAATGTTATGTTGCAAATGAGTGGATGAAAAACAGGAACCCAGCTGCTTTGTTTATAATTATAGTTATTAGAAAGATAAAATATAATAACATATCCATTAATTATACCGTTTTGTGCAGCAGTGTCAGCCATGGCTCAGTGGTGGCACGCATACCACTGAGTCAGAGGTTGGGAATTCGTGTCCCACTCTAGGATTTGAGCACATAATTTAGGCTGACACTCCAGTGCAACACTGAGAGAGAGCTGCACTGTAAGAGGTGCTATCTTAAATTGAGATGCAGTGTTCTGGTCCATATTTATCCCTCAACCAACATCACAAAAAGATTATTTGGGTCATTATCACATTGCTGTTTGTGGGAGAATACTTTGTGCTGATTGGCTGTCGCGTTTCCAACATTACAACAGTGAATACATTTTTAAAGCATAATGAAAAAAGAAAAGACTTGCATTTATACACTGCCTTTCACAACCTTGGATGTCCCAAAACACTTTACAGCCAATGAAGTGCAGTCACTGTAGTAGTGTAGGAAGCATGGTAGCTATTTGCACATAAACAGCAATCTGATAATGATCAGATAAACTGTTTTAGTTGTACCAATTGAGAGATAAATATTGGGCAGGACACTGGAGCTATCTCCCCTGTTGTTTGACATAGTGTCTTGGGATCTTTTACGTCCATCTGAGAGGGCAAACAGGGCCTCTGTTTAACATCTCATTTGAAAGACACACCTCTGATAGTGTGGCATATCCACAGTACTGCACTGGAGTGTCCACTTAAATTTTCGTGCTCTAGTCTTTGTGGGGTGGAATTTGAACCCACAATCTTTTGATTCAGAGGCGAGAGTGCTGACAACTGAGCCATGGATAACCACAGAGGTTATGAAAGGCGCTGTACAAATGCAAACCTTTCTTTCAAGTTTCCCATTGCAAATTTACTTCTGAAAAAATAATCTGAGTACAGCATAACAAGTATAATGGTGAATCAGGGACCTCAGAGCTGGTGCAGTCAATGGCTTATTCCAGCTCCATCAATGAATTAATTAAGTAGATCAATATTAGCTTGAGTCATAGAATTTTAAATTTCAAATCCTTTCACTGTGCTGAATTTCATCATTTGCACAAAATTATTTCAAGTTATGGACATACTTAGCTGCTGTATTTCAGGAACATTCTGAGTCACACTTTTTTAACCATTTATTTAGAAGCTAACAGTAAGTTAAACTAGAACAAAACAAAAATACCTGAAAAAACTCAGCAGGTCTGATGGCATTTGCGGAGAGGGATACAGTTAACGTTTCGAGTCCGAATGACGCATCAGAACTAAGGAAAAATAATAAAGAGGTGAAATATAAGCTGGTTTAAGTTGCGGGGGGTTGGGAGGGGGGGCGCGGTGGTGTAGGTGGGTGGGACAGGTAGAGCTGGATAGAAGGCCAGTTTTTTTTGGTAATCCAATTCTTTAACATTTCTCCACTGCTATGTATATTGTAGGTGGAGATTGCCAAAAGATGTCATAGACAAAAGGATAAAGAGGTGTTGACGGTGGTGATATTAGCTAAGAAATGGGGACATTAAGGTTGGAAAGCAGGACGAGCAAGGTACAGATAGCCGTGGGGTTGGGGGGGGATTGAAATAGGCTAAAAGGTACAGATAAAGCAATGGATGGAAATAGGTAGGAAAAAGTTAAACTACTTGAGTCTCAGCTAAAATAAACAGGGGGAAAGTGAAATTCTCCTTTAAAATGAAATACTTAATTCAGTGCTAGTTACTTTATTCTATTGATTTTTGTCAACTGTATTTTTAGCATTGAGACTGGCATTGTTTGTCTATTCTCCATTATCTCGCTTCCCTGATTAAAGCAGTGTGTTGGTTAGTATGTGTGCATCTTGGAGTGGCTCATTGACTTTAACAGAGCAGCACTTTAGACCACCCTGGGAGAGACTAATCCAGAACTGTCTAAAAGGGGGTAAAAACACTACTGACTGATCACTACTGCTGCGTATTTGCTTTGTGCTGATCTTTAAAGCTTATAAGCAGCCATAGTCATTCTATTTATATTCAGTCTGTTGCTATAGGAATAAATAACTCTGTGAAAGTTTTTTTTGGTAATCCAATTCTTTAACATTTCTCCACTGCTATGTATATTATAGGTGATAATGATGTTGACTCATACCACGATCGTGAGGGTAAAGGAAATCCAATGGAAGCAAATGAAGAAGTCATGCAAACATTGCTCATCCATGAAAAGAAAAGTACATCTGCAACTGTGGCTGCAGCTGCTGCAATCCCGACTTCAAATGCCAGTGATTCAGAGAGTGATACTAGTGAATCAGAAGATGAATCACCTCGACCACAGGCACCTGCAGCATCATTCCCAGTGGCAACAGCAGAAGAGGATGAAGAGTTTGAAGAAGTGGAGGATGAGCCAACCGTGTTGGTAGCAGGACAGCCATATTCATACAGCCAGGTTAGCCAATGCTTAGAGCTAGTGGCACAGATGACAGCTGAAGAAAAGGAAGCATATATTGCCATGGGGCAAAGAATGTTCCAGGAGATGTATGACTGACCGTTGCTACAACAAATGAACTAAAGTCCTAATTATATATTTCCTAAGATTTTATTTGTCAGTGTTTCCACAATTTTAATTGTGTCTGCCAAAATGTTAAGAGACAGCATTCCTTTCTCAACAAAATTACAGGCTGGATTTTAAAAGTATTTCAAGACAAAAGTATTATTTTTAAGAGGCTAAAAAGTTGCAGTGCCCTATAACTTTAAAGCTATGTATTTCATAGGTAGTCTTGTTTTTATTGCATATTTCCTTCCTCCAGGTGACACTTAAATACGTGAAACCCCTTCGAGCTTGTTCAACCAATAAGAAATGTTTTGCTAGATAGTGGACTGGCTCCTGCCAGATGGAAATATTTCTGTCTTGTGTTCCATCAAGCTGTTTGAATAATCATTGATAAGATTTGCTGGTCTGTGACAACAGGCAAATTTTAGGTGAGGAGCAGCGATGAGATTGAAGCTTAGAGCCTCTTGGTTAGGAATCAATTGCTCATTCACTTCAACTACCAGGCCCAGCAGTACAGCATATTTGTCTGTTGGTACAAAATTTGTGTCTGGTTATTAAAGAAAAATGGCTTGTTTTGACAAATAAAATAAGCATGACTGAGAGCAAGGGGATTTGTAAAAAAACAAATGAGTTATGTCATTGTAGAGGAACTGACACTTAGTTGTTTCACTAATATTTACATTTAGCCTGACATTTGTGAGATAAAGAAAATGGTGATTGTACTGGTTAAAATATTTCTTAAAAATTGATCAATCCAGTTGCTCCTGTGGTTCAGCATCCATCTGCCATACAGAACAGAAATGTTCCAGTTGAATTTCCAATCTGTGTTGAGTTAGTTATCTTAGCTAGAACATTAGGTAGGATACTTAACTGGCCTTAGAGTCCCAGCTTAATTAACTGAAAATCAGCTAGAATTCCTGCTCCTGCTCACTATTCAGTTGTCCCGACTGTAAGTGCATACGTCTAGACAACAGGTGAGGATTAGGATCAGTTGTAATGTCCTCTGTGTTCAGTGTTGAGGTGTGGATGCTTACATGAGGTACCAGTAGATATGTCACCCTGGAATTTTACCTCAGCAGAAGTCATTGCCTTCAGGAAGGGCATGGAGAAAATTTGACAGAAGAATTGATCACATGATTTTGTTTCAATGTAAACAAAACGAGTAGCTTTTATCTGAAATAAAAATATTTTAAATGTAATCATTATAGAGCAGTGCAGTTTTAAAATGAGCTGGACAAGTGCCAAACCATTTTGACTCTGTGTTATAAGCATCCGGGACAAAGCTTAAATATACTGACTATGTGTTTGGCCTTCTTATGTGATTTGCCTTCCTAAGCCAGCTGAGGTTTTGAAATAGCCCAGTGAAGTTTTATTTTCTTAGTATCTATGCAGCAGAAGATTAATGTGAAGTTTTTAATAGTTGTAACAAAGTCAGATTTCAACACTGTACTCTAAACAAAAAATGTTGGAAATATTCAGCAGGTCAGGCTGCATCTTTGAAGAGAGAAACAGATTTGAAACATAACTCTGCTTCACTGTCCGCCAATGCTGTCTGGCCGAATCAGTGTTTCCTGCATTTTCTACATCTGCAGTATTTTACTTTTGTTTTAGCTATTTATTACATAACCTATATGTTACAGAAAGTGAAATGTACAGCTTTACCTTCATTTGTGTGTTCCCTAATACTTTCAGTGTAGCATTAAACCCTTTCATAAACCATTATAGCCCATAACCACTTCCACCATCTCACTGTGTAATCTTTTTGAGTATCAGATACAGTAATTGGTGACCTGCAGTTTGGTCCTGCAGTCAGACTAATATGTTACAGCCTATAAAAAGTGAAAGGAATGTCTCATCGACTCTTAACCTGTCCACCCATACAATTCTACACAGAGGTTTGAGTGAAACACTTAGAAGATGATGGAAATATACACAATGGAAAACTAGACAATGCATTTGCCAAGTCAGAACTATTACATTAACATTGAAAAACGGTTAAAGCTTTTCTAACAGCAGAGGAGTTGTATCATAAAGAGTATTGTCTCATCATGAAATGTATTTTTATTACAATGTTTATCTGCCCAGTGAATACTTGAGATTAATTGCAATGCTGTAATCTAATTCAGAAGGCTCAGGTTACACCTAAACTGAGTGTGATCCTGGAGCAATGTATCAAATTCGCTCCCTGCTGTCTGTTTTTGTATCATCTATTCTAAACAGTTTGATTTCTATGTGATATTAGGTCATGTTCTGTAGCTGGTACTGCACTTTGTGTCTAATGATGCACGATGGTCATAAAAGGACATTGATGCTATTACTACAAGTTTTGGTGGTTGATTGCAAGGAAATGCTCTGTTCTGATCTTATAAAAGATCACACCTGTATAATGAACTATATGTTGCTCTTTCCATGCATGAAAGAGCCACTGTTAATAATGCAATATTTATTCTACAGGTGTCGTACCGTGAATTGCAGACAGCTGTTTTTGTTTCCATTTTCCATGCAGTTAAATATCAGATCTGGAGAGTGATTTTCAATCTACTCCCCCTAGTTCAACAGCTTAAGTCAAATTATCCAACTATTCAATTTCTTTTGCACAAAATAACCACTTTGTTGAGTCATTTATGTATATTTAATTGACTATTACTGAAAATTAGATTTCCACTATTGACACTCATGGAATAAATCACTTCCAAGATTATTTTTCTAAGGTGCTTTCACTAATGTGAAAAGGTATCTGAAAAAGTACTAGAATTTATTGGTACTATTCTAATGTCATACTGTGAACAGGAGAGTCATTCTTAATGCCCAAAGGGAATAAAATCTGCATTGAACTTATTAAAAATTTGCAGATTATGAAGATTATTCAGTTCACTAATCAATGGCTCCTATTTACATATTTGAGGGGAAGGAATCCAGACCAGGCAAATATCTGTAAAGTCTGATGGGCACTGGAAAATGTATGGCAATTAATTTCTCCATTTCAGTCTACTAGAGATATTTAGATGTCTTACTAGCAATATCCAGTAGCAAACATCAAGTACTGTGGTGATATGCTCATTCCTGTACTATGCTGCAGTAATGGGTTTTGCACAAGTTGCTACACATTACCTTTAGCCAATTGAAAGATATTTTAATTTTTCTTATGCAACCACTACAATAAAAATTGGCCCTGATCTCTTACATGCAATATACAATGACCAAATTTAGATTATACAGTACTCTCAAATGAATAAAATATAACCAACTAGTTTTAAGATGGTGCAGGAAGATTTCTCACTTCTTCCTTCCTGATTTTAAAATAAAATTGGAAGAGTACAATTCCTATAACATTCAGCCCACACCAGTGAACATGCATTCTCATACTCAAATGTTGGAAAACACTCCTCAGGTCAAGCTGCATCTTTGGAGAGCGAAACCGAATTAATCACTCTCTCAAACATGCCTTCCCTATTTTTCTCAACTGCAGCATTTTAGAGAGAAGTTGAAGTAATTTCAATTGTACTTAATCGCACGCATAAAGATATACATGTCCAACAGTACAAAAGAATTACTTGGACTTTCAGATATCTCGATTTCCCGTTAGAGCACAGCCCAAAAGATTTATTCCAATATATAATTCTTCAAATACAAAAGCACTGTTTGCAACTGTACTAATTTATAGGGGAGAGAAAAATACTGTACAATAGCTTACAAATTCTCAAGCAGGAACTAAAGGAAGGAACTCATTTGAAAGGTTTGGGAGACTACATTCTAACTTCACCTCATGCTCAAAGCCTTTGTAAATTCTAACTTCGTTCAGCTTAGCAATGAGCCTCCACAAAAGTGATAAATTATCCACAACCAGAATTAAAGCTGTTGTTTAAAAAGAATATCCTTTTAGAAACAAAACCATAACCAGTGTCTTTTCAATTTAGTGCTTTTTATTCAGTTTTATTTGCTAATATTTGGAAATAAAAGTTTTGCAATGACATTAATTGTGTCAGTAATTATTTTGGATAAAAACTCATTTCACATGTCTTGTTTTGCTGAATTGTAACAGTTACCAAGTGACACAAAAGCGAGTTTTGATAAATTACATAATCTACAAATAGAAATAGATGTAAGGAGAACTAAGAGGACATATGAGGAGAAAAAATCTTATAGCCAAAGTAATGGGAAATAGTAAAGGCTTCTTGTAAAAAGCTTAGCTAAAAGAATCATCTAAGAAGTAAAATTTGGCCTCTCAAAAATGAGTACAGTGAGATTATTATTATGGTAGATAATGAAATAGCAGAGATAAAAACAAAAAACTGCGGATGCTGGAAATCCAAAACAAAAACAGAATTACCTGGAAAAACTCAGCAGGTCTGGCAGCATCGGCGGAGAAGAAAAGAGTTGACGTTTTGAATCCTCATGACCCTTCAACAGAACTGAGTGAATATTAGAAGAGGGGTGAAATATAAGCTGGTTTAAGGTGGAGGTGGGGTGTGGGGAGAGAAGTGGGGGGGGGGTGTGGTTGTAGGGACAAGCTAGCAGTGATAGGAGCAGATAATCAAAAGATGTCACAGACAGAAGAACAAAGAGGTGTTGAAGGTGATGATATTATTTAAACGAATGTGCTAATTAAGAATGGATGGCAGGACACGCAGTCTACTGCATTCGTTGCTCCCAATGACGTCTCCTCTACATTGGAGAGACCAAACATAAACTGGGCGACCGCTTTGCAGAACACCTGCGGTCTGTCCGCAAGAAAGACCCAAACCTCCCTGTTGCTTACCATTTTAACACTCCACCCTGCTCTCTTGCCCACAAGTCTGTCCTTGCCTTGCTGCATTGTTCTAGTGAAGCCCAACGCAAACTGGAGGAACAGCACCTCATCTTCCGACTAGGCACTTTACAGCCTTCCGAACTGAATATTGAATTCAACAACTTTAGATCTTGAACTCCCTCCTCCATCCCCACCCCCTTTCCGTTTCTTCCCCCTTCCTTTTGTTTTTTCCAATAATTTATATAGATTTTTCTTTTCCCAGCTATTTCCATTATTTTTAAATCTATATCTTTTGTATCTATATCTGTTAGTCTTTCCACCCCACCCCCACTAGAGCTGTACCTTGAGTGTCCTGCCATCCATTCTTAATTAGCACATTCATTTAGATAATATCACCACCTTCAACATCTCTTTGTTCTTCTGTCTGTGACATCTTTTGATTATCTGCTCCTATCACTGCTTACTTGTCCCTACAACCACACCCCCCACCCCTCCCCCCCCACCTTAAACCAGCTTATATACACCACTCTCCTAATATTCACTCAGTTCTGTTGAAGGGTCATGAGGACTCGAAACGTCAACTCTTTTCTTCTCTGCCGATGCTGCCAGACCTGCTGAGTTTTTCCAGGTAATTCTGTCTTTGTAATGAAATAGCAGAGTTGCCTAATACTTTGGCTCAGTATTGGCAGGAGAGAGAAAGAAATCTTGAGAGGCTTGGAGCTAAGGAAGTAGGAGGTCAGCTGATAAAAGCTTTACTAAGAAGGACTGAAAATTGATATGCAGCACAAGAACTGAAGGATGTAAGTGAGGAGGTGGCAGACTAACCATTTACCTACTGGGGTTATTGACAGAGGGGATGAGGAGTGCCAGCTCACCCTTGGTGTGCCCTGAGAAGATGCCCCTGATTGGCTACCTGGTGTTTCCCCTCCCTTTTGGTACGCAATGGCAGCTCCCAGAAGAGGAAGCGTGATGTTGCATCCTCGTGAGTGTTCCATGTAATCACCCTCAGAGCTGGTGTGCTACATTGCTGCTGACTGCAGTTGAATTCCCTCCTGAATGCAAGGATTTGCAGTGGCAAACACAAAATTACTTTAGAGCAAGAGACAATCTTGCTTCCCAGCACTGTTTCACACATGTCTCCTGTATGCCCTGTTCTCAACACATCCTCACTCTGTTGTCTTGATATTCTGGCCTTGCTGTCTGCAACTGAGTGTCCACCCTGCTCCCCGACAAGGCAGACAGAAGGATTGAGTATCATCTCAATGTATAACAAACCCCTTTTAGAGCATGCGAGCCTACGACAACTAATGTTATTTCCCTAGTGAGTGTTCCACACTGGTACAACTTTCACAGCATGAACAGACTCCCACAAATTCAATCCACATGTTCCATCTGGTGCTGAGGCTTAGAAACCAAACTCCTGCCTGCCATACCTCTCCACTCGCACATTTGCATTGGTTGATGTCATCCTAAGTACCACTTTGCAGTGATTACACCCTGTCACTTACCCTTGTGGAGCACAGGAGGTCATTGACCTTTTTCCGGCTTTGGACCCAGTTTCGCTTACGCACCTCGTGGCTGCTCACCTCTACAATCTCAGTCCAGGCTGCCTTCGTCAGACAGGAGGGTCTCCTGCTGCTATCATTGGAAAAAATGACATCCCTCCATTCCTGGACAGCCTGGAGGAGAACTTTTGGGGAGGCGTCGCTAAGCCATGGGGGCCACTTAGTCTACACTGAGGTATTGCTCAAAAATAGCAGGTGGTTGCAGTACCAGTTGCTTTTTCAGGTGGGGGGGGCGGGGGCTGGTGGTGGTTTGAGATGAGCAACTTGCAGCAGCTACATTTTCAAAAGTCCACTCTCACAGCCAAACTGATGCTGCTGGATTACAGGGAATGTATACCATATAGATGGAGCACCTGGACCTCCAACCCCATGAGGTATAGTGGGGTGGTCAACCTCCTGCCCAGCCCCATCACATGATTGATTATGAATATTTAATTGGCTATGTGATTGTGTGTAGCCAGCTGCCCAGTCTCCAAGTGGAAGTCCTGTGCACTTCTGGCCCCACCATTGAGACACTGGACATAAGTACAAGATTCTGCCCTATATTTCTTCTGTTTGGTGTTTATAATTCACATATTAAAAGTTGCTGTGTGGACCATTGGATAATAGTTGTTTCTTTCTAATTCAGGAGTGAATTCTAATATATTGAAGTCCTTAATCTTTTGATGCATTTTGAAATTTAATATTTTTAGCATAATTTGTATTTCGGCTATATTAATTTAACACATAAACCAGGGAAATAATTGTTGGACATTAGGATTATATATGGATTAGGCCTTATGTCAATCTTAGCTAATGACTCATTTTGCAAAAGAGTTTATATTCTATTGCATGATTGTTAGGATGATGCTCATCATAAAATCTGGCAACACTAAATTGCCAGATGCCCAATGTATAGAGTACTGGAAATTGAAGATTCTGCATAAGCAGTTCATCAGACAAATTAATCTCTTAGTTCAAAAGAATTGATGCACATTGGCACCCTACAGAAGATGAAAAAGGTTAGTACCATTATTCAGTAACATCAACTAAAACTATTTTGTCATTTTACTTATCTAAAAGATTACACTAATTCAATAAAACTTTTTAAACTAAACTATTAAATTAGCTATTAAACTATTAAATTATACACCTTGTCTGAATTTTTGGATGGAATATTTGGTGATTAGAACTAGAAGGTAATTGCTGCCAAAATAATGGTGAGGTTAAAGGGGCTGAAGTGGAGTTAAACTCAAATATCTAAAAGTTTCTATCAGAGTTGTGCTACTCTACCTTCAGCTTCACAAAAACAGCATCTTGCTGTCTGTCTCATCATCAACATGCATTGAATGTGTGAAGTTGGTACATTTGCACAGTCAATGTGAATTAACCTCACTGTAGAAAGTTAAATCTTTTCTATTTCAGTCAAAGTACCATTTTAGCACTGTGATTGTGTTAATTACTGCCAAACAACCTCTCTGGCATTGAAATTAAATTATTACAAGCCTGGGGCCTCATTCATTCAGGTATTGATTGTTGTTGGAAATGTTAAAAATATGGAATTTTAAATTTACCTTTTCCTTGTTATGTTTCTATTTCCTCCCTCAATTAAATATTTCCTTTCCACTCTTTTTATTTTGGTATGTAATTTGACATTGCATTTTACATTCTAAACTACACTTCCTTCTCATTCTTGCACTGTTAATTTCACAATCTTTCAATCTGATTAGTTAAGGAGATACCCTGCTGTTTACCCTGTTCACTCAGGTCTTAGAAATGTGCTATCCTTCGTTATGATGTTATAATCCAAACATAAAAGAGCAAGCCTAACTAATTGCAGATGCTATTAGATGACCTGCTGCAGCAAATTATGGTGTGCTACCTCTATAAAGTTGTTTGTCTGACATATGAATGCTCATCACAGAGCCCTCAACACTTAGCATTCTAACATTGGCCTTTTAGTAGCTTCCATGCTTTTATTCGTAATTTTCATTGTTTCACACACTTCCACTATAGAACAAAATGACACCTTTCAGGATAGTGAACTTTCCATTGAGTGAGCGCCAAGTAATTACTGAGTTCAAAAGTTTCTTGGCAACAGATCTCTCATCCAGAATGAGTCAAAGAATGCTAGATTATTCCAACATATAACAATCCTCCGAGTGCAAAAGTTCCTTCACTTGCTTATTTTATGGTTTGATGCCTTGTTGTTCTGTTTTGGATTAAATACCTTAATTCTATTCCCTTTATTATTTTAAATATTTAAGTAAAATTTCAACCTATTTTTAAGGAGAACATTTTATTTTAAATTTCTTAATTTATCAATCAATCTATTTCACATTTTTCCAAAGATAATTTTCCAATGATACAGGGACAAGGTTTGCTCTGTTTTCAGTTTTAATTTTTTGTTTATCTGTTACCTATTTGCTGTTCAATTCTCATGTAACTTTGAGCCTATAGTCAAAGAGAGGAGATCGACTGGCCTAATATTGACTGATAGGCTGGTTAGTTGAACATGACTGATTATTAAACAGCAAATAATTTTAAGCTCAATTTGTTACTGACCAGCCTTAATAATAAACATGCCATGGTATTAGAAGTGAGATTATTTATATGCAAAATGTACCATCCCCAACAAGACTAGATGGCAGATAATTGCTAAAGCTATAAGAGAATATGGTACAATTCTGAGATTGCATCACATCTCATATGGTGGCAGAGACAGAAAAAGTACTTGATGGTCTCCGGTGTGGGAAGATTGACATAGGACATAACATAAGAAATAGGAGCAGGAGTCGGCCATTGGGCCCCTCGAGCCTCAACACAGAAATCAGGCTAGTGAATCTCTGAACTGCTTCCAATGCAGGCACGCATCTCCTTGAGTAAGCAGACCAAAACTGTACACAGTACTCCAGGTACGATTTCACCTATGCTCTGTATAGTTGAAGCAAGACTTCCCTACTTCTATACTCCATCCCTTTGCAATAAAGGCCAAGACTCAATTCGCCTTCCTAATTACTCTTTGTATCTGCATGCTGACTTTTTGTGATTCATGTACAAGGACACCCAGATCCCTCTGTACTACAGCATTCTGTACTCTCTCCATTGAAATAATATTCTATTTTTCTATTCCTGCCGAAGTGGACTTCATATTGTCCACTTATACTCCATGTGACAAATTTTTGTCCACTCACTTAACCTATCAATGTCCCTTTGCAGACTCTTTGGATCCTCCTCACAAATTGTTTTCCTACCTATCTTCATATCATCAGCAAATTTAGCTACAATACAGTCAGTTCCTTCATCCAAGTTATTAATATAGATCATAAAGAGTTGAGGCCCCAGCATTGATCCATGTCGCACCCCACAAGTTACAGTTTGCCTGAAAATGACCCATTAATCATGACTCTCTGTTTCCTGTTAGTTAGCCAATCCTTTATCCATGCTAATATATCACCCTCATCACCAAAATTTTCTCTTGTTCAGATGGAACAATTCATTGGAGAAACTAATGAATCCTGAAAATGCTGTGGGCCTGAAAATCTGATCTAGCTCAATGGTGGAATGAGGTTAGGGCTGGAATTTCTCCTTTTCGTGGGGTGAATTTGCTTGGGCATTCTGCTCCACTGCTCTAACTTTGGCAGAAATGCTGTATATTGCATAAGCGATGTGTCCACGCAAGTTATGGCAGCACATTGGGAGAAAAGAAAAGCCCTCTTCCATCACCCTCCTCCCCAACCCATGTCTCAATAAAATGTCTGAAGCCCAGAGATCAGAGCAAAGACAAAAAGTGGCTACTTATTATAGATGAAATTATGCATGCCTTGGAAGAAGCTATGTTTTTCAATTGGGCCATTAAGGTTAACTGGAAGGTTAAGGATGAGGTGAGTGACAGTGAAACAAGGTGGTGAGAAGGAAACAGTGCTTGAGTGAATAATTCATGGGGAAGAGGTCGGGTAATTATGGGATTTAGTAACAGGAGCAAAGGAAGTAGGGGGTTGGTAGCAATGGGAGGAGGACAATGCGAAGGACTAAGCAAAGCGATGGGACTCAGGGACAGAATGAAACAAAACTGATGAGTTATGCTATTCCCCAGAATCCACTCCAGCCTTAAGTGGCTCCTTTCCCTGCCACATCATCATGCCAACCATCACCTTTCAGCTGAAGGAAAGACGAAAAAGACAAAGAGAAACAGAAGAAGGCGATGAACAGTTGAAAAATTCCTTCTTCAAAACATCAATAAAATTCCTGGCATTCCATGTAATAAGGACAGAATTTGACTTATTCAGTCATCATTAATCAATAAATCATTCTGCATTTCGTGACAGACCACCTCAATTGCCCAATTATTACAAACAGCATGTCCGCTGACTCACCGTCAGCAATTATACAGGATTATATATATTAAAATCCTCGAGTTGGTAATTCTGTAACACCCCCAGTACATTGGAATCAATGGGTAGTGCTCTAAGAGGAAGAGCCTATTATTTTCATTTGGCACTGTTAACTCCCTCAGCCTTTGAGAACAACACAGAAACACAACTATAAGACACACCATTTCCTCTGATTAACTGTCAGCAAGATCACAGGCCATTCATCAATAATAAATAAAAACCCTGAATTAGCATGCATGTCCTATTTTATAACATCTGGGGAAGAACATTTCAGGCCCAAAGAGGTACCTTTCTTTCATTGCGGACTTGCTAACTCTGATTAAGTTTCCAACCCTATTGAAAAGGGCGGGACCTGATGAATGCAGGCCCTCACTACCCCTCAACTAATCCTGCTTCCAGTGTCCATGGATACCTGAGAGGATCATGAAACTTGAGGGCCATGGTGACCTTCATTCCTACAGTTAAAATGCTGTTGAAAATGTAGTTGTAATTTGAAGCATGGCACTGAGCAAGTGCAATTGCAGGAAACTTGCATATAAAGCTCTATAAATTGGGGTTGGGGGGGGCTATTATTATGAGCAGAGATGTATTGAGGGAATAGGAATGATAAATGATCATGATAGAAAAAAGAGAGACTTGCATTTCTGTAGTATCTTTCGCAATCTCAGGATGTTCCTAAGTGGTTTATAGCCAATGAAGGACTTTTGAAGTATAGACATTGTCATAATGTAGGAAAAGTAACAACCAATTTGTGTACAACAAGCTTGCACAAACAGCAATATGATAATGACCAGATAATCTGCATTTTTTGTGATGTTGATTGAGGGATAAATATTGTCCACGACACCCCTTAACTCCCCTTGTCTTATTCAAAATATCAGCATGGGATCTTTTACATCCACCTGAGAGGGCATTCAGGGCCTCGGTTTAACATCTTATCCACCAATGCAGAACTCTCTCACTACTGTACTAGAGCATCAACATTGATTTTATACTCAAGTGTCTTGAATGAGACTTAAACCCACAACCTTCTATTTGAGAGATTTGAACCACCAAACAGTTCAAGGAGGTTGGAGTACATTATGCACATAAATTATATAGGCCAAATTTTCAGTGGTCTTTTAGGCCAAATATTTGCTTTGTGACCCAATCGTGCCTGTCTCCGAAAGAAAATATGCAGAAAATCCCAGGCCATAGTACTCAGAACCAAGGGAAGAAATTTCCCGTTGGTGAGTGGGAGTGGGCCCGCTCGCTGATGCGTAAGATGATATGCGATGATATCGGGCTGACGTCCCGACATCACTGCGCACCATTTAGATTGTCCGTTCAGCGGACACGCAACCGTGTTGGCTGCGCGCCTGCCAAACTGTCAAAGACTTATTAAGGCCATTAAGAAAATAATTAAAGTTGTTAAGAATGCTGCCCGTCTAACCTTAAGGTTGGTGGGCAGGCGAAGAGCCCAGGCGGCCTTCGCATTTTTCATGAAACCTGAACCATGGACGGGATGAGGTTTCATGAAGGATTCATTAATTAAATAACATTTTTTTAAAATTAATGGACATGTCCCAGCTCATGTAACGTTTTCACATGAGGGGACATGTCCTTAAAAATTTTTTTTACCTTTATTACATTTTTCAAAATTTAAACTAATCTCCCTCAGGCACCTCCGTGCCTGAGGGAGATTGTTGCACTGTTTTGTGTGAGCCCTGACTCAGGGAATCCCTCCCGCCCGCACAGGGAGCGCACAGCACTTCCAGGTGTGCGTCATGCTAGGTGGGCCTTAATTGGCCCACCCACGTAAAATGGCGGCGCACCGATCGGTGTGTGT
Source organism: Carcharodon carcharias (assembly GCF_017639515.1). Classification (NCBI taxonomy): domain Eukaryota; kingdom Metazoa; phylum Chordata; class Chondrichthyes; order Lamniformes; family Lamnidae; genus Carcharodon; species Carcharodon carcharias. The sequence continues at coordinate 44,054,115 of NC_054484.1, read as the reverse complement.
GGTTATATATGCTCCAAATACAAGAATTAATAGGAATCAAATTCTAAGGCAACATTATCTTTTGCTCATACATGAGGCAGAAATAATTGATGTATAAAAATCAAGTGTTTCCTGCTTTGTGCTCATACCTAGTTTAAAATGAATAGACTTTTTCCAACTTCAAATAATGCCAAGAAATTTAAGGCCTTTCAACCTGAACTAGATTTTTGTTTCCGTTTTTTTCCCCAGGCCTGGCGTGTAAATGCTTTAAAGTCAGAACAATCCTATGAACAAAATTGAATATGATCTATAACTTGATAATGCAACAATACATCTCAGATAAAACATTAGGAAGATTATGGAACATAATTCAGAAGTTATGAGTATGAATCTACAAGATCTGTAACTCACAATTACTAACATCATATTCTATGCTTTCTTTTTGGAAAACTATTACATTGTTATTTTGTCCTCAATTTTTTTTGTGGGTTTAATTTTAGAATTTAACAAGTCGTGTCTGAGGCTGACAAGAATGATTTATTTCATTGCAGCATCACATAGGCTAAAGCAATTTTGATTACAGATAAATTGCTACAATGGAAAATGCACAAAAAATTCTCCACAAAAAAAATACAATGGGTTTTGGAAACCATTCAAAATGATTTTACATATGAAAAGAACAACAGACGTACAACTTTCACTAGAGTTTAGTTAACATTTCCCTCTATGACATTAATAAATATATCTGTTCATACCAAATCCATTCAAATTGGAATCTGTCAAATCTAGACCATATTTATATACTTTCAATTACTGTTTAACATCTGATGCATGAAATATATTTAAGATCTAGGTTATTAAAAATGCAAATTTTACATTACCTCAGTTGAAGCTCTGAGTCTAGCAAAAGTGCCAAATGTAGCTATTCAAACAGTTCCTCCCAAATGCTGGAGAGTCAGTTGCATCATCCTTAAAATCATCCTAATTTTGTGTGGGCTTCTGTTTGCATATTTGAAAATGATAAGTAAATCAAGGAAAGTTTGAGCAGTGTAAAATATGAAAGATTACATGTGTGTCAGTATGAAGATGGCAGAGTAGCAACCCTTGTGAAGTCTGAGACACAAATAAGGGGCAGCTATAAGCCAGAGGCCTGGGGAAGCAGCAAAGAGAGGAAGAGAGAGGTCTATAGCAGTTGTGAATGGCCATTGGAAAGCCAGTGGCAGCCAAGAGTAGATGAGGGAAGGTCGATGGTAATGGGAGTAGGCCAAAGGGAGGACAGTAGTGGTGGGAGTGGGCCACCACGGCAACAGCAGCAACATCAATAGTGGGAATTGATATTTTTTTTAATGTGAAAATTGAATGAAATTTAATTTAAAAGGATTACCTTTGGGACTTGAAAGGCCTAAACAGCACCACTTAGGCAGAAGACTAGTTCTCAAAGATAAGTAGATAAAAACAGCGCCTTCCTTGGAGACCACGTATTGTGGGACTTGCAAGATTAGTAAAATCAATAGAAAACAACAAAAAGCATGGCAGAAATATGTCTATGAATTTGATCACACGGTTCTGGAAGTGCAGGGTCCACCATATTGAGTATGGCTCCTCTGTAGGCATCTAGAGTGCACACCAGAATCATCTAAAAGCCTTATTATAATATTTAAGTAAGGTACCTCTGCGCATTGTAGGACCTTTTGTGAAATTGGTCTACCCTCTACCTCATTTACCATGTGATCAACTTGCTCAGAAACCTGTAGAGCTAACAGGCAAAAAGGACATACTTCAGCAGTACCATTTAAAAAGCCCATTCAATCCATGCAGATTAGTTGCTGGTTTGTCCTTTTAGGCTGCTGGTCAACATCTAGGTGTCTTTGGCTTATTTCCCAATTTTGAGGGGGGTGAGAACTCCCTCAAAGATAGCATCAACTTAACTCCTCTGCTTTCTGAGCTGTGACTGGAAGGTGGTAGCACTCTCACCTTTGATCCATTCCTATCTTAGTAAAAATGGTATGTCTGCACACGCTTCTCACTGACAAAATCTTACTTCCAGTAGTTACATTTTTGATAATACTTCTGCGCAAGATTTTTTCTGCTATAAACTTGTAAGAGCACATTTAAAAAGGAAAAGTCCAATGTGAATTTGTCACACCATAATTGCAAAATTTGTCCACTGGGTGGTTCTGTGTGCATTTTCAAAGACTCTATCATGTTGTTTCCTCTTCAAGTAAATTTTACATTTAAAATGTTATTTTTTCTTTTACAATTAAAAGTTATTTCTTTTCTTGATACCTTTCAAACTCCTGTCACCCACTGAATGTTCAGCCAGCCATTGGCTCTACTACCACCCTCACCTCCTCCCACCACCCACTCATACTCCAACCCTCTAGGACATTCCCCTGGTTTCCCAATGCTTGCATCGACTCTTCTCAGTCCTCTTTGCCCCCAGCTAGGGCTCACAGCTGGCTTCTTTTGCCACCTCCTTATTGTTTGATCCACAAGCATATTGCTGGCCATTTTTGGACACACTGATATTTATCACACCATCCAAACTCTTCTCAGCAGGCTTTCATTGCAACCAGCCACTGACACTGCCTGCCAGCCCTTGCTTGTCCACACGAACATTTTGTGGCATGATATTGCTCAATGGCCCTTGATCTCCAATTAGCAGCTAAACATGCTTTCTACCCAAAACTGCATTTACTCTGTGGTAGTGTTTCAGGAGCAATAATAGAAATCATACTGTGGATTGAGTGTTTTATTTTAATTAAATACTGAAAAAATATTTCACATCACCTATAACTTTGGAATAATCAGTTTTGCCATTTTCATTATTTTTTGGAGCGCTTACGTAATAAAAAATGTGCTCATAAATTGCTCCAACCTTACAGAATTAATAAAGTTCAGCCTTGTTCTAGCTGAGCAATCTAGCAATAACTTTCTTTACATGTGGCAAAAACATTTCATAAAATATTAAACGACCTCCAAAATGGTAAAAGCACCATCTGCCCGGCTAATAAACTGTACAACCAAGGAACACCTTAGCCTGGATTTTGTGCTCAGTTACAAAGCAATGATGCTTGCTGCTCTCTCGATAAAAGTTGTCCAGAAAGATCTAATGATCTCTGCAGAACAGACTTTCTCTTTCCTGACAGCAATTTAAATCTGGTACCAAGTCAAGGGAATCAAGGGATCAGACAGCCAGAGCTGTCAAGCAGGCAATGTTTTCCCTGGGGCTCAGGTGTTTCAGTACTCTAATTGATACCTGGGCTCTCAGCTAAGAATGTATAATGACGTTTGGCTGAGAGCCCAGCCATTGAAACAGCTGCATCCCACGGAAAAACATTGCTTGATTGACAGCTCTTGCTCTGCGATCTATACTGTCAATTGCACAATGTCTATTTACACAAGATAACGAGGCTTCAAATGCTTGCAATTTCAGCTATTGATACTTTAAAGTGTTTGGATTATTGACAATTTTATTGGTCTGTATTAAAAAGGAGGGTTTCTTTCAGGAAAGTTATAAATGAATGACTGTCCTTTTTAAAAGCTATTTTATACATCCCACTGTCACTTTGGGGTTTATTTGTTCCATAGAGTACATAGTGGGTGAATGGGCATGGAAGTGCCATAGCTTGGCATGGGAGGGCAACAGAGGGTAGATAGGGTCATATCTTGACATGAGGAATTAGGAAGGCCATTGCAAGTGGGTGGGGGCCATATCTTGGCATGGAGGGCATGAGGAAGATGTTTTGAACTTACCTGTCAAAAAGTTCCCTCATGCAGACTATGGTTCATGACACCTCTGAGATGCCACGAATCATGACTCATTAAAAATTGTGCAGGACAGGACATGCCTATCCATGCAATGGATCCAACCAAGTCAGGAGTGCAGGGTGTAGGCTCGCAAACCAAACCATTCCTTAAAAGGCACTCTTGAAAATCAGAAATCCTTGGAACAGAGTCAGGAATCCCGGAATTGGGTCCCAGCTGCCATTTTCACCTCTCCTCGGTGTCACTCTAACTCCATGAAACTCCAGCCCTGTGTGTGTGTGTGTGTGTGTGTGTGTGCATGTGTGTGTCTGTGTTTCTGTCTGTAGTAAGGAAACATATTTACATTATGACAAAAATAAGGTGTTATTCAAGAAACTCTTCAATGATACCTCACAATCAAGCACAAAAAACAAAACCTGATTAATTTTGTCTTTGTTAGATTTGTAAAATATAAGTGACATTCAACAATTTGCATTTGATTTACATAGGAACATACCAAAACGTTTTCTCTATTTAAGAATTATTTGCTCTGATATATATTTTCGGTTTGTTTAACCTTCTAACTTTATGTACCAAACTAACACTCAAAGCCATTTATTTTTATGTAGGGGTGCATTACTGTTAATATCAATCTAATAAGAAATTAAACATCAAATACAAAGCAGAGTAAGAGCATATGTATTTGATTTAATGTTGACCTAAATAAGCTGCAGAGGATTAAGGACAATGCTAATGGTATTAAAAAGAAAATCAATGATCTGATAAAGTGATTCATACAAATTGCCAGAAAACCTGGTTTGTTGAGTTTTTGCAGTTAAAAGAATGCCAAAAAGAACCACATGAACCTCAGCACATTTTTAACATGTTTTTCCTACAAAATAAAATCATCTCAAGTAATTGATCCATTTAATTTTAACATGCAATGTAGAGTTTCCCACAATATTGGCACAGTTTTAATTATTCCATCCGATTCTCTTGGCTTGAGTCTAAATGTAGACTCAAGGATGCATTAATATGCTAATAACATACACCCTGCAACTACATAGCACTATGCTCAAATGGTGGTGGGGAGGCTGTGGAGGGAGTAGGGGAGGTGGGATTGATGTCATCAGCAGTATAGTTATTAGTAAAATGACTTTCAACTAAATGAAGTGATTTATGTTTCCTTGTGTAGTCATTTTGCATTGACAACCTGCTATTTCCAGCAGTGCTGTGTCTTTATTCAATGCTATATACCATGTTCGTAAAAATATAAAAATACAGAGAAACTTAATACATGAACTAATTTCCCAGGCAAATATTGTAAACTTGTTTGGTATCTGTAACTTTAAGTTAATCTAGTGAATGTTCACTAAGGATATTAACTGGAAATGCTTTAAATTATTTTTAGATGGTGTAATGTTTGCAAATAAGTATTTCTTTGGAAAAATATATCAAGTAAATCAAATGTTTGCCTGTGTAATATCACAATAGATTCAACAATATCCAATTCATCAAGCAGGAGCCAAAAACACGGCCCACAAATATAGAAAAATAATTTTAGAAAAGAGTAATTATGTCATATATTATTATTCAACAGGAAAAATGAACATACTGAATGCTGTCCTGTCAAATTGAGGCTGGTTGAAAGATTGACAGATTCAACCTTCAGTTTTGTCCTTGAGTCCTTCTGTTCATCTCAGCTGGGCAAATCACACAAGTGCATATCATTGTTTTAACTCCACATTAATAATATTAATTGTCATCATCGTTATCATTACAATCATACATTGTTTCAGGTTGTTCATCCAAAACAGATAAGAGCTACAGATACTACCCAGGGCATCCAGAAATTAATGTTTTATGACGCAAAACAATTCTCTAATTGATCCCTGCTAATTAAGTGGTTGTTAATATATTCTTCCAAGATCACCAGCTGCTATTTTTTTAATATTAAGGAGGAAGCAGATGTTGACATAGTGAATGCCGTTTTGATTCCAATATCTGGGAAAACATAATGAAACCCAGAGCTTGAACAGAGAAGTCTTGCCACTTCTCTCCAGATTATATTCATTTCAGAGTCCTCCTGAGGTGCCCAGCGTCATGGTATCCACTCTTTAGCCAATTCAATTCATTCCATGTAATATCAAAAAATGGCAGAGCACATTAGGTACAGCAAAGGTTATGAGCCCTGACAATAACCCAACTGCAGTACTTATGCTCCAGAGCTAGCCTGCACACCTAGCCAAGCTGTTCCAGTACAGCTACAATGCTGGCATCTACCCGGCAATGTGGAAATTTGCCATGATATATATTCTTTCCACAAAAAGCAGGACAAATCCAATCCAACCAATTACCACCCCATCAGTTAAATCTCAATCAGTAGCAAGGTGATGTAAGTATCATCGACAGTGCTATCAAGCAGCCCTTGCTCAGCAATAACCTGCTCGCTGAAGCTCAGTTTGGGTTCCACAAGGACCAGTCAGCTTTCGTTACAGTTTTGGGCCAAACATGGACAAAAGAGCTGAACTTAAGAGGTAATGTGAGAGTCACTACCCTTGACATCAACGCAGCATTTGACTGAGTGTGGCATCAAGAAACTTGAACAAAATTGAAGTCAGTGGAACTGGAGAAAAAACTCTCCACTGGTTGGAGTCATTCCTAGCACAAAGGAAGAGGATTGTGGTAATATATTGAGAATTGGCTAGCACACATGAAACAGAGAGTAGGAAAAATGGGTCTTTTTCAAAGTGGCAGGTGATGACTGGTGGGGTGCTGCAGGGATCAGTGCTTGGGGCCCAGCTATTCACAATATATATCAATGATTTGGATGAAGGAACCAAATGTGTTATTTCCAAGTTCGATGACAACATGAAACTTGGTAGAAATGTGAGCAATGAGGGGGTTGTTAAGAGGCTTCAAGGTGATTTAGACAAGTTGAGTGAGTGGGCAAATACATGGCAGATGCAGTATAATGTGGATAAGAGTGAAGTTATCCACTTTGGTAGGAAAAACAATGGCAGAGTATTATTTAAATGCTGATAGATTGGGAAATGTTGATGGACAAAGGGACCTAGGTGTTCTTGTACATGAATCACTGAGAGCAAGCATGCAGGTGCAGCAAGCAGTTAAGAAGTCAAATGGTATGTTGGCCTTCATTGTAAGAGGACTTGAATACAGGAGCAAGAATGTCTTACTGCAGCTGTACAGGGCCTTGGTGAGACCACACCTGGAGTATTGTGTGCAATCCTTGCTTAAGAAAGGATATACTTGCCATAGAGGGAGTGCAGCGAAGATTCACCAGGCTGATTCCTGGAATGGCTGGATTGTCATATGAGGAGAGATTGGGCCAACTATGCATGTATTCATTGGAGTTCAGAAGAATGTTAGGGGATCTCATTGAAACATATAAAATTCTGACAGGGATGGACGTACTGAATGCAGGGATGATATTTCTTCTGGCTGGAGGGACTAGAACAAGGGGTCACAGTCTCAGGATACGGGGTAATACATTTAGGACTGAGATGAGGGGAAACTTCTTCAGTCAGAGGATGGTGAACCTATGGAATTTTTGCCCGTAGAAGGCTGTGGAGGCCAAGTCACTGAATATATTTTAAAAGGAAATAGATAGATTTCTGGACTCTAAAGGTGTCAAGGGGTATGGGGAGAGTGTAGGAGTGTGGGGTAAAATTTTTAGCTCAGCAGGCAGGCGGATGAGGTTTCCAAAGGCAAATAAAAATCAAATAAAAACTTTAATTTTTCATTAATAACATGTCCCTGTTCATGTGACAGATTCACATGACAGAGTCACATGAGCAGGGACATGTTTCATGACATTTATAAAATCTTTAATTTTTTTCAAAATCAGTTCATCTCCCTGAGGCAGCTCTGTGTCTCTGAGAGAATATGAAGTGCGCACTTGCATGCATGCACGAAGGTCACGTTTATCCCGCTAGCACTCCCTCCCCACACAGGCAGTGCTGAGCTGAGAGCTGCCACTGGCATTTCACACTGAGTGGGCCTTAACTGGTCCACCAGCGTGAAATTGCTTTCCTGGCCCCATCGCAGGTGGCACTCGGCTTTCCAACCACCCCCGCCCACCCCACACGCCATGGACAAAATTCTGCCCATGGTCTTTGAGATAGAGGATCAGCGATGATCATATTGAATGGCGGAGCAGGCTTGAAGGGCTGCACAACTTGCTCCTGCTCCTAGTTTCTGTGATTCTATGTTTAAGGGCATTTATGGATTGGCAATAAATGCTGATCTTGCCAGCAATGCCCACACTCCATTAATAGAATTTTTAAAATGCATCTCCACCAATCACTTCTCTTCCCACCCCCCTGAGTCCTCCAGCGGTCTATCATTGGCTCCCTCTTCCTCCTTATTTACATGGCAACAAAATTTGAAGATGTAGGATAGGCTCAACATGTATGCTGATTGCAACCAGCTCCACCTGCTCACAACCTGTATTAACCCATTCATCATCTCTGTGCTGTCATTAAATCCACTCTTGGTTGAGCCTCAATTTTCATCAGCTGATCAGTTAAAATCCAACCACTGACTAACTCCTGAAGCCTGCTGGTCTCACCTTTTATCCCTTCTGATATAGCTCCATTTTCAACTATCATTTGTTCCCACTAACTGAGCCAATTTACAATCAATTGAGAATCTTCTCCACTATCCAGTGTCTTTTAATCTTTCAGATAAATTTCTTATGTGGCACTGTGACAAAAGCTTGTCTTAAAATCTAAATATAGAACATTTATCAAGTTCCCCTTATCAATTAATTCAAGGTCTTCATCCTATAAAGACATCTTCACTCCCTATTATTATTCCCTATTTCTCCAAGTACTTCATTGTGCTCTCATTGAAGTCAAAGAGGAGATTTGATTGAGGTGTTCAAAACCTTGAAGGATTTAGATAGAGTAAGTAAAGAAAAATTATTTACAATTGCTGAAGGATCAATAACTAGAGAGGACAGATTTCAGGTGATTGGCAAAAGAACCAGTGGCTGGATTTTACAGCCCTCTGTCGGGCACGTTTGCAGCGGTGTGGGGGGCATGTAAATTATGTCAGGTGCCCACACACCTCTTTGCTGCCCACCCCTGACCTGTTCCCCATAATAAAGGGGTGGGGGGTTGGGTAAAATGCCTACCAGACTGCCTGCCTTTAGGCATATTGGAGTCCTTATCTGCTAAAGCTTTTGTCCAATCCGATTGATTGAGGGGCAGAAGTCTGACCCTCAGCCTGTTTAGCCCAGCCCCTCCCCCCCAGGCGGCCCCCCCCCCCCCCCCCCCAGCATGTTATCGCAGCGGGCAGGCTTTTGAAAAGTCAATCCATGCAGGACTGACTTTCCTTCTGGGGAGTAGGGGAGTTGGGGAGTGGTGGGGGGGTAGGGGGAATGAGCAGTCTGCCCAACCCACCCCACCCCCTCCCCACCCCCGCACCGTGAAATCTAGCCCCAGAGGTAAAATAAAGAAAAACTTGTATGCAACAGGTAGTCCTAACGACTATTAGGGCAGTGAATACACGTTAAATAGTAACCTTTAGAAAGGACTTGGATAAATATTTGAAAGTGAATAAACTTGCTGTGATAGAACAGGGGAAATGGGGTTAACTGGGTTGCTCGTCAAAGAAGCTGGCAGAAATTTGATTGCTGAACGATCTCCATCTGTACTGTACTGATCTATGATGCTGCTAATTCTGCCCTCTGATGCTTTATTTTCACCAAAGAAGACCTAATGTTGCTGCCAACTGCAAATTTTTTTTTAATATTACCAAGTGCAAAACATTTTAAAAATTATCATCAATCAGTAAACCTCTTACTCAAAGAATAATCTGCTGCATTTTGTACTGCACACCATCAGAAAAATAATTATTTGTTAACTCCAAATACTGAATGTTATAAAGAAGATAAGTGTATGGAAAATCAAAATATTTCTCTGACTAATGTTCACTGTAAAAGTGACTCATACATTTTTTGGTCACCAGGTTTCACTATATTCTTTGAGGGATTAAATTCACTCAGTGCTCCCAGCTGTTTGACTGCAATACAAAAAATTTTGTCTGATTTGTCATGGAGGTATAGTTTGTGAAAGTCATGTGTATAGGACACATGTAAGAGTAGCCTTGAGAAATAGTGTGCTAAAAAAAATCTCTAGAGCTGTCATTTTCAGTATTGAAGTATCATTCTTAGCAGTACTATTAAATAGTGTCATGCATCATTGTTTTTATTAGGAATGTATACCTATGAACTCACCAGAGGCATTTTTACAGCTGTAGACTGGAGTAGAGAATGAACACCTAGATATTCTGACATAACCAGTTTTGGGTATGTAGGGTATGATCCCTATGCCTGAATGATAACCCAAGGCATGGCTTCATTGTCACTGGGCTAGTGAGCTACAGGCAGCTCAGTGATGAAGTGGGATTTAACATCAGGCTATTGCAGTGCAGGTAATGGCTCTCAGGTAAGTGACAAAGACAGGACAACCAGGAAGGAGGGCACTTGGGTCATGAAGAAAGTGGGGACAGGTGGTATATTGGCAGCAACGTTAGTGGAGTGTTTATTAGGAGGCAATCGGGGGAGTGAGTGGACTGGTAGCAGCAATTAACTCACATTATTCTCTCAAGGGTTACCCCTGTTACTGCTAGCTTCACATTCAGGTTAAGTACAATTTAAAAATTTACCTTGTTGGTTGTGGCCTAACAGGAAGTCTCTTTAAGAACCATGTGTTAGGCCACATGTGGATCTAGTTTGCCAGAGCGCAAACTTGCAATGGGGTGCTCCCACAGATGTTACAACCCTTACTCACATTAACAGGTGGTTTTAGTTGTGAGCGCTGCAGGTCATTTTTTTGGCCTTTACCAATATGGTGGGTGGTTCATTTCCAGCTTGTAGTGAGCCTCCACTTGCTCCCCACAATATTCAAGGCTTAGTTGGTTGGTTAGATCCCAAGAAAATCATTGTTTAAAATTCAGTGCACTGATTTTTTTTAAATCTGTGGGCATCGCTGGCTAGGCCAGCATTTATTGCCCATCCCGAATTGCCCATGTTCAGAGAGCATTTAAGAGTCAACCACATTGCTGTGGGTCTGGCTTCACATGGAGGCAGATTTCCTTCCCTAAAGGACATTAGTGAACCAGGTGAGTTTTTATAACAATCATGGTCTTCATCAGACTTTTAATTCCAGATCTTTATTAAATTCAAATTTCACTATCTGCTATGGTGGGATTTGAATCCAGATCACTAGAACATTACCCTGGGTCTTTAGAATATTAGTCCAGTGACAATACCAATATGCCACCACCTTCCATAAAGGTTTATATATTTTGTGAGCTGAATTGTAAATAATTTCCCTGGCTAAGTAATGACTTCAGGGATAAGTAATGACTGATATGATCTATTTCTCCACAGGGCTGCTTGAATAGCCACTGCACTGCTTGAGTTTGTGTTGATTAAGGGAGGTAAGGCAGGTATGGGGAAGAGAAGGTGACTTTATTCAAAGGAGAAAATGTAGGTGTTTTTGTCAAATTTCCAACTCTTGTCGCCTTTCCATTCTACCTCTCTCTCCTCTTTCTCCTACCCATATCTTTTCCCCTGAATGGTGTTGTCTATTAGCTGAAGGTGTGGTTCTTATTGGCTGCTCTGGCAACTTACCTAAGTGGCCGTTGTGAATTGCAACTCCAGGTACCAAATGTCAAGCAGGTCATTCAACACAGTGGCATTATATAAACTGACTAATACTGCCGTCACTCATATTGATGCATGTGCACTTCCAGCAGTGGGTCACTGAATAGCAGTCAGAAACTCCGACCTGTTTCCCCAACTCTAATGCAGGAAATTGAGGAAGACAGACAGGGAGTTAAAAGATGTCTTAAGCAAAAGCAGCATGAGAGGAGTTTGTTATTGCCAAAGTTCCCAGATATTCAAAAACTTTCATTGGGGTTCTGTTGGCAGAAAAAAGGGCTAAGAGGAACTACCTTCTTGGCAAAAATGAAAGGAGAAGGTGGGACAAGCGGCATGGAGTGAGGCACATCAGCAACAACAGCTCATATTTCTAGAGTATCTTTAATATAGAAAAACATCCCAATACGCTTCATAGAGAACAGAACAAAAAATGACTACTCAGACTGAAGGAATGGATTTTCCAGTGGGCATCGTGACCCTGGCCTTGTGCCCATTTGGAGGTCCTACCCATGTTGACTGCATGCCCACCGTACAACCTTCTGGGAGGCGGCCTCCAAATTGGCCACCATGAGTTTGCCATACTATTAAGGACGGTAGGTGGCCCAATCACAGGGCCTGAACAAGGTAAGGCCAGTAGCCCTACCAGAAGAGGTTGACATTCTGAGTCAGGAAGGCAAGCGCGAGGATGCCTCAACATGGATGCAATCTTGGCTACCTGCATTGAAGCTATAAATTAAAAGGGTCAAAGCCACCAGGTTGCAGAGGAATCCCCTCCAAAGGTTTATTCACCAACGGACCTGTGACCTTTCATCCCCAAAGTCATATCATTGGGGTTTGGAGGCTCTGACTCAATTGGCTCCCTAGCCTGCCGCTGGGACGATGACTTGTTTGAGCCAGTGGCTCCACACATGGTGGGAGTGGGGGGACATTCCAGTGTTGTCCAGTTAAAAATAGCCCCTAAGTGGACTAATTGGCCGCTCACCTCCATGGATTGGGCAGCTGACCCAGTTTCCAGCCCGCCAGTGGGAAAATACCCTGGAAATGGGAATTAGTTAGCAAGCTGCCCCAATAAGGCTCCCTCTATTTTCCTGGCACCACAGCCCTCAACCTCATCTCCATGGGACAGGAAAGTCCTATTCTAAATGTCACATCAATCACTCCATAAACAGCAACACAATGCTGGAAACTAGTTTAATTACCTCACAAGGCTGGCAGGGGTAGTAATATCATAAGTCCCATGCACATCCTGAGAAAATGCTAGAAACAAGAATTAGGTCCATAGCTGCCATATCCTTGCAGTGTGAATAAAGAGATAAATGTAGGATAAATGCCAGACAGAGAGGAAAACCTACCATTGGATCACTGCATGCAGGAGGGGGAAATGTTTTATCAGTAGACACACTGGGGAGGTGGTGAGAAATGGACATGTGATGGGAACTGTTAGGAACAGCTGGGTAATGAAAGGATTTAGCACAGTACAGTGCAGTGCTACAGTCTTCAGACATTTACCTTATTTTTAAGATCTCCTATCAGTGCTGTTTCTGGTCCAAAATTATATGTAAGAATCCACCTTCCTAAGATCATTTCCTTTGTTCCTCTAATAGGTGATGCTCAACCTGAAGATAACTAGTCTCAAGTACAGCACAGCAAAGCCCCTCATGCCCCCATTTCAACATCAACACCTCCAGCCCCAGGAACACAAACTTTGAATATATAATTCAGGGCTCGGGGCGGTATACCATTGTTGAAGCACTTTGCTCCAATATGCATGAGGAACTTGGGGATGGGGGGAAACCAATCATGCCACAAAAGAGAAACAATTGTCCTTGGTTAGGGTGGGTAGGGAGGTTAGGGAGTCAGCTTTTCAATGGAAAACCAATCCAGGCAGAGAAGAGTTGATGGATAAGTTGGTGGAGTTCATTCACCATCTCTGCAACGCCATGCAGGAAGTATGACAGGCTATGCAGAACATCCTAGAAAGCGTAGCAGCCCAAAAGATGTATCTCTGGGGACAGTTGGTTAAAGCAGCTTCTGACTGAGGGAACATGAGCTCCACTGATAAGTTCCAGGTCAGTAAAGCAGTCTGACCTCTGAAGGGGTCCATTGAAAAATAAATCATTCTCTCACACAAAGGGCATAACTGCTGGAATCACGTTCTGAGGAATTCCTGATCCTTAAATTAACAGTAAACACAAAATCTACTTACATAGCATCATGCACACCAAACATCAGCATTTCAAACTGTCTGCTATCCTAACCCAGTTTATCAGAATTTCACAAGTAAAATCAACATTTCTTCACTGGGGTTGGAAATTGTTAACATCAATCACACAGACCATTTGGAAGGTGAGGTTGTAGCCGATCAGAACCGGATGAGACTGGTTGTAGTGCAGAACTCTGACATCCATCAGACTTTCCTTCCTCTCATTTTCACCTTAAGGTGAGAAATTCATTATGTGGGGCAGCAGATCAAGAAGGCAGCTGAAGAAAGGTACCCTCTAAATGTCACAGAAGGCCTTATTTAATGTTCATTTCCATATAAGTTCTATATAATCAATAAGCTGCAAAAATGTTTTTAAAACTTTCTCGAGCATAAGCAGCAGTTGTTTTATGTGAAAATATATTTTCTTCGAGTCCATTTGCAGCTGCTGTTTTGAGATAAGGCAAATGTTCCTTGGTGTGAATGCATTAGCTATTTTTATTCGAAAACTCCTGTGAAACTGCCAGGATTTAGAAATTAAATAGAGAGTGGAGTTGAAATGATGACGCATTTTAGTTAATTAAAAGCGATTGCAGTGAAAGTTACACTTAGAATTACAGTGGGCTCCAAAATGTCAATAAATGTATTAAATCAGATGTTAAAAGCAGTGTTTTGAGTGGAGCATGCCCACATAGAAAATAAATCCCAAGCTTTTATCTATCGTTGTGCTTCTAAATTACCATTGCTACTAGCTGTGCTTTTGTGAACTATGAACATAGGAACAGGAGTAGGCCATTCAGCCTTTGAGCACGTTACCCCATTCAATAAGATTTATACCTGAAGTCCATTTACTTTTCTTTTTCCACATCCTTTGATACACTTACCCAACAAAAATCTATTGATCTCAGTTTTGAGAATTTTAATTGACCTACCACCCATTACATTTTGGGGGAGCAAGTTCCAAATTACCATTATCTTTTCCAGAGATTTCCTGATTTCATTCCTAAATAGCCTAAATCTAATTTTAAGATTCTTCCACCTTGTTTTGTATATCCCACTGGATGAAATAATTTCTTTCTATCCACTTAAAAATTATGGGACATTTAGTACATTTACAGATTAAGCATGATAAAGCCATGTCCCAGTACTTTATCAGTCTAATTCTTTTGTCTTTTTGTTTTATAATGCCTGATTCAGTGCTGATTTTGAGCTTTCAATGCTTTTGCAATTGTGTCAGTTTTCTTTTGAAGCTATTGGTCAGCTTTTTCTAGTTTTTTAGATTGGTATTTATGTAGTTTCTGGAAAATTTGACAGTGCAAACTGATGTTTTTTTTTAAATTATTATTCACAGTATATTGTGATTTATTTTGCCCATTGTTTAAAAAAGTAGCAATCTCTTTCTGTCCCTTTTCCTTTTAAGGGTGCTTGATGTCTACGTATTATTTAAGTAAAATTAAGTCCTGTATCCCTCACAAATTATCAGCTGTTTTGTTGGGGGGAAGGTGGGGTAGTGCAGTTGGGTGGTAAATGAATTTAAATTTTGTAAATCCACAGAAAAATTACAGCTTAATATTGTCCCAGAAAAAGTGCCATTCCCCTATAAGGGCTTTTGGAGCCTGAACAGCATCTTCTAAGGAGATCAAGAGGGAGTTGGTAACACCAATTTTTCCTAACTTCGCTCCCATGCTATGTAAGTGATGATAGAAGCTCCAGGAACATATCCCTGTTGCCACATTGACAAGGCCATTTTGTGCGATGTTACCAGTGGTGTAGTGCCAAATTTTGAGGTGCAGGAGCTCTAAGCAAATGTGTTGGCCATTTCATTTCTAAATCTACTATTACATTGTCTTCCTATGTATTAACCATTTGAGTCCCCAGATGTCAGTAAAACTATGCATTTTAAGTGAAAAATATTAGTGCCAGTAGGCATTTTATTTTGAACAATGTGGTATTTTGAATCATTAGTCTTTAGTATAGCTAGAATTTTTTGTAACAGTTTAATTATTTAATTCAAATCTATTAAAACATGAATTATAGAAAACTTTTTTATTTCTGACTGGGGGATGGTATATAGAGGGGACACTGCTTTTCTTGATTTATATTTATAAGCTAGACCTGGGTTTACAGGGCACAATTTCAAAATTTGAAGATGATGTCAGTCTTGGAGTATTATGAACTGTGAAGAGGATAGTGATAGACTTCAAGAGGATATAAACAGGCTGGTGGAATGGGCAGCAGTGACATAAAATAAAGGGTACAATTCTAAAGGAAATGCAGAAGCAGAGGGACCTGGGTATATATGTGTATAAATCATTGAAGATGGCAGGGCAGGTTGAGTTGACAGCTAATAATTATACTGAATCATGGGTTTTATAAGTAGGGGCATAGAGTACAAAAGCAAGTAATTTATGAACATTCATAAAGCACTGGTTCAGCCTCAACAGGAAGGATGTGAAAGTTTTTGAAAGGGCACAGAAAAGATTTACAAGAATGTTCCGAGGATGAGAGATTTCAGTTATGTGGATAGATTGGTGAAGCTGGGGCTGTTCTCCTTGGACAAGAGAAGGTTGAAAGGGGATTAGTTAGACATGTTCAAAATCTTGAAGATCTGGATAGCGTAAATGGGGAGGAGCTGTTCCCATAGGCAGAAAATCGAGAATCCTAAGGTGATTAACAAAAGAACCAGAGGCAACAAGAGCAATAATCTCTTTATGCAACAAATGGTTTGGATCTGGAATGCACTTCCTGAGCAGTGGAGACAGATTCAATTGCGGTTTTCAAAAGGGAACTGGGTAATTATCTGAAGAGAAAAGATTTTACAGGGCTATAGGGAAAAGGTGGAGGAGTAGAACCAGCTGAGCTGTTGTTGCAGAGAACTGACACAAAGACAATGTGCTGAATGATCTCCTTTTGTGCTGTAACCATTCCATGATTCTAGTCTCGATACTTTCAAGGAACTTGATTAACACATGAGGAAGAAAGAAGCTGAAGGTTACCCTGATTGTGCAATCAAGAAGGGTGGGAGGAAGCTTGTGTGGAACATAAATGCCAAATAGATGGGGTAGGCCAAATGGCCTGTTTCTGTGCTGTAAATTCCATGTAAATCTGCCAGCCGGGACTACAAACAGTATACCTTGGGCGGAATCATCCCAGATTTGCACTAAGTGGAATAGCGGGTGAGGAAAAGAACATTTTACCTGCCAGTCGCAATAGCGACTTTTCACACTGTATTATTCCAATCCCGCCTCATTAATCATGCATTTCCGGGAGACACACTGTTTCGATGGCAGGCAGGCTCTCAATTGCCTGCCATGCTGTGACCTTGCTGCTTCCTCATGCTGGGCGCCATATTTAAAGTGCAACTGTGTACACAGTGCTTCCAGCCCAGGACTGCTGCATAGAAGACATGGCCCTGAAAGGCAAGAAGACTGCAGCTCCCTCATTTAATTATGCATCCCTTGAGCAACTTCTCGATGCTGTGCAGGCCTCTATGCCTGCTCTGGTCAAAGACCAACAAGCAAGGTCACCAATCCAGTATGGGAGGTGATGACAAAGGTAATCAATGCCAATGCCCTGAAAAAGAGGACAGCCACCCAATGGTGAAAGAAGCCTCATCCCTTCCACCAGGGTAAGTCACTCTTCTTGCCACTCTCAACTCACACACTCACAACCTATCACACATCCACAGGGATCTCACACCTCAAGGGACAACACCACTAACTCTCTCACACACCCTCACATCTCCATCAGGCTCATATCCTCTTGAGCTCGTGTCCTCATCCCATCCATGTCTCCACTCACCACACAAACATTCCATGCAGTGCCATGTGTCCTTCTCACATTCTCTCCATCCGTTTCCATGCAGGAAAGGCTGGCTCACAACAGAAGGGAGAGGTCCCAGACCAGGGGTGGAGTGGCACACATTAGGTCCCTCACTCACTTTGAGGAGTGTGCCATCACACTGACTGGTGAGGACATGGACCGTGTCTGTGGCGATGTTGAGGTTGGCAGTGAACACCCACATGAGGATCCTACACCACATCATCCCTCTATCAATACAACTGTAAATGCTATCTCTCTCTCCTGCTTGTCACTCTGCTGTCATTCACTTATCATCTCTACTTTGATTCACTGGGAGTTCTACCAAGTGACCAACACCCTTAGCCAGCAAATACCTCAGCTCCATCCAGCCAAGTGGACTCCTCCATTGAAGAGCTGGAAATAAGCTTCCTAGAAGACCCATCACAGTGCTTACCCACACCCTCCACCAGCGCAGAGACACACACCTTGGTGGGACCTAGATCTAGAGCAGGCTCAGGTTCACAAACTGGTGGTCACCGCACAGATACACGTCCGCAGCAGGAGGAGGCAGGTTCGGCCCAGCTCCCCAGTACTTGGAGGGCTGTTGGAGAAGAGGCATGTGTGACGTCCAAGACAGATGACAAGCCTCTGGATTCGGCCTTCCAACTCATCATGGAGAGTCAGCAGAAGGCAGAGGAACATCATGCAGATCTGTTGGAAGTCCTCAACAGAGTGGCATGCGAGTCGGGGAAGTACGCCCACCTGCTCTCTGATGAAATGGTGCCCACATGTCAGCGTATGGAGGTCTCCAAGGGAAGGGTGGGAGACCCCATGGAGACCCTGGTGCAGCAGAATGCAGAAATGTGTGCAGACCTGTACCCCATTACGGGAGCCATGGGTGTGTTCTTGCAGTGGCAATGCGAGAGGGAAACTGCAACCTCCCTCCAGGGGCTCCTTCCCTTCAAGGAGTCAGGCCGGGGCTTTCAGGCACCCAAAGGGAGGAGGAGCAGCAGCTGGACACCCTGGGTCATCCACTCAAGAATCTCAGAGGCTGTCCTCTCCCTCTGAGTCCCCTATGACCCCTCAATCTCGTCCTCCCTCACCAAAGGGGAACTGCTGGCCCATTGGAGGACAGCCAAAATAAGCCGTTGTCCACAAAGCCTCAGATTTCTAGAGGACCCACGCTGAAATCATCAGAGGCAGCAGGGCCAACCATTGTATAGGCTGCCTCCACACTGGCTGCCGATGTCAGGGCAGACCTAGAAGTCTAAGGCCCAGATAAGTTGAGAATCGGATCACAGTTGGTTGCACGGGTGAACCCATTTGTTATTTTACAATCTGAAAATATATTCACTTTTACAGCATAATGTGTAATGATGTGTTTTAGCTTCATTTACAGGCCTCACAAGTCATCCCCCTCCATCTCCCACCCACCCTCCAACCCCCATTAGCACTTCAGTTGCAGCCAGCCGGCTCATGAGTGATTGTAGAGGGAGGAGCTGTGTCTGGCCAGGTCTTTTGGAGCTTTGTTCAAGCATTTTCCCATGCACATGGATCCTTCCCGCATCACACTGTCACACTCATCTCAATGTCCTGAGCAGTTTCAATGCTGCCTGCTAGGGTTTGCTTTCAGTTGTCCATTTGAGCTGACCTGCATCTTTGCCCACCCAATGATCACACTCCCATACAGCACCTGATCCCACCACGATTCTCGTTTCACTTTCGATTTAGCAAGTTCCCCCGTCCTTTCCACACCCCCCCACCCCCCACCCTAAGCTATTTCCTTTTCCCCATTATTGTCGAGCCCTCTTGGCATCACCTTCCACCTCCCCACCATCACCTACCAACCATAACCCTTTTCTTTCGGGGATGTCTAGGTGAATATGCACATTCCCTTCCTTCCTGAAATTCCCAACCCCACCCACATTAACATCCCCAACCTTCTCCTTCCCACCCCCAGTGTCCGTGTCCACCTCTGAGTCTCCACCAACTCCCTCGCCGTCCCTTCTACAGACACCGTCACACATTCACCCTCCCAGCCGACCACCTCACTCTGCCCTTGGTCATTCTCACCATTCCCTCCTACCACACCCACCCTCAGTTCACTTCCCAGGAGGCAGTCATTGATTCATCAGAGCTCTCCCTTGCACGTTCAGCTGGACATCCCTCCCTCCGGACTCCTTCCCCCCTTTGGATTCCTTTCCCCCTTCGAACTTCTTCCCTGCTTGGAACTCCTCTGCCTCGGACTCCTCCACTCCCACGGGAATCTTTTCCCCCCTTATTCCTTCTCCTTTCCTGACTCCTTCCTCCACCCTTACTCTTGCCCCTCTCCAGACTCCTTCCTCCAGTCTTACTTCTTCCTCCAGCCTTATTCCTTCCCCATTCCTGACTCCTTCCTCTGACCTTACTTCGTTCTCCCCCTGGGCTCCTTCCCCTCTCCGGACTCCTTCCTCTCTCTGGACTCCTTCCCCACTCCAAACTCCTCCCCCTACACCTTCCTCTCACCTTACACCTACCTCCCCAGTTGCCACCTTCTCCCCGTTAGCCCTTCCTCCCCCATACACCCTCCCTCGAAACCTCCCCCTGTCGATGCCTTCATTCCGCTGGCCCCACCGAACGTCACCCTCTTGCTGACATACCTTCTTCTCCCAGTCGAACATAGGTCTTCCTCTCCCTGACACGGTTGGACATTCCTCTCCACCCCCCTGACGATCATCCATTGCAGACCATGGACAAGCACTGAGCAGACCCTCAACGGTGATTTCCCACCTTCTGTGAGCTGCTTTGAGGTGGAGCCATGCCCATGAGAATCCACCCAACATGCCATAGACGATCCTCCAGGGTCCTGTTGCTGTCGGACTCCAGCATCTTCTGCTCCTCGGATGTCTGCAATGTGAGTAAGGCCCTAATGGGAAGTCCCGACTTCTGCACGTCAGACTTATCAAGACGTGTTCTGCACCAGCGTGTTCTCCTGCCTATGTGCTCGGATGATCCAGCGTGGCGGGGGGAATGACTCCGGCAAGCTAGGCTTATAATGATATGCATACGTGTTACAATGAAGGTCCCAACGTCTGACAGCGGAAAATATGGCCCTCCATTGCCAGGCAGAGCGGACGATTGCAAACTGATTTCATGTGAAACTGAGTTTTGGCCTCTCGCCATATTGGCCGCTCATGCAGCCGAACACGCCCGATGCCAGCGGGCACGGAATATTCCACCCCATGGTTTACATCCTCAGTCCATCACAATGAATGTGAATCATGCCCTCCCCAAAGACTCTCTTTCTCTCACCCCACAGTCTCCCTCCCCACCACACCCTCCCTCCCTACCACACCCTCCTTCCCCCACCACACCCTCCCTCCCCCACCACGCCCTCCCTCCCCCACCACACCCTCTCTCCCCCACCACACCCTCTCTCCCCCACCACACCCTCCCTCCTCCACCAAACCCTCTCTCCCCCACCACACCCTCCCTGCCCACCACACCCTCCCTCCTCTACCACATCCTCCTTCCCCCACCACACCCTCCCTCCCCGACCACACCCTCCCTCCTCCACCAAACCCTCTCTCCCCCACCACACCCTCCCTCCCCTACCACACCCTCCCTCCCCTACCACACCCTCCTTCCCCCACCACACCCTCCTTCCACCACCACACCCTTCCTCCCCTACCACACCCTTCCTCCCCTACCACACCCTCCCTCCCCTACCACACCCAGCTTTCAGACTGTCACTACCTGATTGAGCTGTGCTGCCCCCTCAGTTTATGGGGGTAATATTGTGTCAACTCTTGGATGACAATCTGTAGCACATTTCCACCAGCGGAACAGTATTGCCTTTATAACACAAGGTCACTGCTACCAATTGTTTGGGCGGAATCAGGACCCTGTCTTAAGAACCAGAGGCAATCCTCAAACCTGCCCAACTCATCAGTGCACACTCCAGCGCAACCCTCCAGAGGCAGCCTCCTAATTGGTCCCCTCCACTCCCACTGCCCTTTTCAGGTTACTAAGGCTGGAGATCCATTCAGCAACGTCAGGCTGGCAGTCCCACTGGGAGAGGTGGTCACCACTGAGGCACGCAAGTAGCATGTGGGTGTCTCAACTTGGAGGTGCCTTCAGTTTCCTGCACTGATGTAATCAAGTAAAGAGTCCCAAAGCTGTTAGAGCTATCGAGATGCAAGGGAAAGCCTTCCATAGGAATAGTGACAGGCCTTTCATCCGCAGGGTCCTGGCCTTGGGACCTGGAGCCTCCAGTTACAATGGTTACCTGATCTGCCACCAGAAGGCTGCCTTGATTGGGAAAACACTGGTGCTGCGCAAAATGGTCCCTAAGTGAGGCCTTAATTGCCCTAATACCTGTGTCCATGGAGTGGCAGCCGACCCAATTGCCAGCTCACTTCTGAAAGAATCCCAGCTCACTCCTGAAAGAATCCCAGCTCACTCCTGGAAGAATCCTTCAAAAGGTGGGAGTGTCAAGGAATCATTGCAACATGACTCCCCCTATTTTCTGGCCCCCACCACCTCCAATCCCATTTTCACCTAGTCATCCTTTGGGTCTAGATCTATCCAAGCAGTATCTGTGATCTTTACCTCATTAATCAACAACAAATGGTTCAAGGCCACTGATGCTTTATTCAACAAAGCTGCAAAATTCATATCCTTCCCAAATAAAGAGAAATAGCTGTCCAGTTCTACAGACTGGCAGGGTTCCCATAACTGCAAGCAGCAATTGATGAAATGTTTGTTGCACTCAAAGCCCCAGATGACCATTGCCTCAATTTCAAGAATATGTCTTTTATGGCTTGCATTCCAGCAATATCCAGTTAATGTGCAATGACAACTATCTTAACCTACATATGAATAACAGATAGCAGGGCAACTTCATCATGCAACAATCCACAGTGTCAACCTTTAGGACTTTGAGTCATGTATCTTAATGGTTGATTGGTGATTAAGGATAATGTCTGCACTTTATAGACAGATACAATGAAAAGTATCTCAGAGCCAACAGGATAAACCTGGTGACAGCCTGCAATATACAGAATCACAGAGTGCAGAGTAGGCCATTTGGCCCATCAAGTCTGCACCAACATGTGAGAAACACCTGACCTACCTACATAACCCCATTTACCAGCACCTGGCCCATAGCCTTGAATGTTATGACATGCCAAGTTCTCATCCAGGTACTTTTTAAAGGATTTGAGGCAACCCGCCTCCACCACCCTCCCAGGCAGCGCATTCCAGACCGTCTTCTGGGTGAAAACATTTTTCCTCACATCTCCCCTAAACCTCCTGCCTCTCACCTTGAAGTTATGTCCCAAGTCTATCCAACTTCTCTTCATAACTTAAATGTTTCATCCCAGGCAACATCCTGGTGAATCTCCTCTGCACCCCCTCCAGTGCAATCACATCCTTCCTATAATGTGGCGACCAGAACTGCACACAGTACTCCAGCTGTGGCCTCACCAAGGTTCTATACAACTCCACCATGACCTCCCTACTTTTGTAATCTATGCCTCAATTGATAAAGGCAAGTGTCCCGTATGCCTTTTTCACCACCCCACTAACACGACCCTCCGCCTTCAGAGATCTATGGACATATACGTCAAGTTCCCTTTGTTCCTCAGAACTTCGTAGCGTCATGCCGTTCATTGAATACTTCCTTGTCAAATTACTCCTTCCAAAGTGTATCACCTCACACTTTTCAGGGTTAAATTCCATCTGCCACTTATCTGCCCATTTGACCATCCCGTCTGTATCTTCCTGTCACCCAAGACACTCAACCTCACTGTTAACCACCCGGCCAATCTTTGTGTCATCCGCAAACTTACTAATCCTACCCCCACATAGTCATCTATGTCGTTTATATAAATGACAAATAATAGCTGACCCAGCACAGATCCCTGTGGTACGCCACTGGACACTGGCTTTCAGTCACTAAAGCATCCTTCTGTCATCACCCTCTGTCTCCTACAACTAAGCCAATTTTGAATCCACTTTATCAAATTACCCTGTATCCCATGTGCATTTGCCTTCTTTATAAGTCTCCCATGTGGGACCTTGTCAAAGGCTTTGCTGAAATCCATATGAACAACAACAACTGCACTATCCTCATCTACACACCTGGTCACCTCCTCAAAAAATTCAATCAAATTTATTAGGCATGACCTCCCTCTGACAAAGCCATGCTGACTATCCCTGATCAAACCTTGCCTCTCCAAATGGAGATAGATTCTTTCCTTCAGAATTTTCTCCAATAGTTTCCCTACCACTAATGTGAGACTCACTGGTCTGTAGTTCCAAGGCTTATCTCTACAACCCTTCTTAAATAGCGGAACCACATTAGCTATTCTCCAGTCCTCTGGCACCTCCCCCGTGGCCAGAGAGGAATTAAAAATTTGGGTCAGAGTCCCTGCGATCTCCTCCCTTGCCTCCCTCAGCAGTCTGGGACATAAATCATCTGGACCTGGAGATTTGTCCACTTTTAAGCCTGCCAACACCTCCAACACCTTGTCAGTCCCTATATCAATTTGCTCAAGAACCTCGCTGTCTCTCTCCCCGAGATTGATACCTTCATCCTCATTTTCTTGGGTGAAGATGGATGTGAAGTATTCATTCAACACTCTAGCGATATCCTCTGACTCCAGCCATAGATTGCCCCCTTGGTCCCTTATGGGCCCTACTCTTTCCCTGGTTATCCGCTTCCTATTGATATACTTATAGAATATCTTGGGATTTTCCCTACTTTCACCAGCCAGAGCTTTCTCATATCCCCTCTTTGCTCTCCTAATTGCTTTCTTA
Organism: Carcharodon carcharias; assembly: GCF_017639515.1. NCBI lineage: Eukaryota > Metazoa > Chordata > Chondrichthyes > Lamniformes > Lamnidae > Carcharodon > Carcharodon carcharias. The sequence continues at coordinate 44,029,894 of NC_054484.1, read as the reverse complement.
AGCTCCACCCTGCACTGCCTGTACTCCACTAATGCCTCTGCTGATTTGCTTCCCTTGTACCTGCAAAAAGCCTCTCTTTTCCTTTTCGTCGTAACCTGAATATCTCTAGTCATCCATGGTTCTCTGGACTTGTTACTCCTTCCAATCACCCTAGCAGGAACATGTTGAGCCTGTACCCTCCCCATTTCCTTTTTGAATGCCTCCCACTGCTCCTCTGTAGAATTCCTCATAAGTAGCAAAGCCTTTGACAAAGTCCCACAGAGCAATGAGAATCTCAGGAATCATTGTGCACATGTAATATGCATTTTATAAAGCAATTTATGTTCCAAAAATTCCAATCAGCCTTACTTTGACTATTTCTGAATATCCATTGTGGCAGTAAACTTACTTGCTCATACTCCAAATCTACTACTCCTTATTTCAAACCTTGACCTCTCCCACAGGGTCCCTTGTCTGCATTACATTCTATTCATGTGCGCCAAGGGTTTTCAGCACTGTTGTTCCTCTACGGTTATATTTCTGTAATGCTGATTACAGGTTACCTTTTCCTTCAGGTAAAGAAGTTACTGGGAAGGGCAAGTGAGCAGCAAAGAAACATTCACTATTAATGAGCATTCATCCCATAATAACGAGGTATGGGAAAAATTGGTCTGGTTAGCTAAAGAGACCTTGAAGTCTAGCTGCAGCTTAGTAGTAGATAATATGAGTTTCCTGAATGGTTTTGAGTAAAGAGGGTGTATATGTGTTTGCCCCACAGATACTCAGAAATAAAGAGGGGTGGGTGAAGGCTTTCTGAATGGTAAAGGATGTGTATTGGCACCACTGCCTAGACTTACCTTAGATATTCTGGTAAGGTAATTGAACAATTCTAAAGGTTCTGCAGGGTTGCACTGATTACCTCTACAGCCCTCTTCATACAGCCTGCATTACCCTCTAATGGAATTCCTTGCCCTCAGTGAGAAATTTTACACTTCAGACACAAAAGGTAGATATTTAGATGCATCTACAAATTTGGGAGCCCTTCCACCCCATACTCCCCTGAGGCTGTAACTACTTCAGCCAATCTTGTAGTAAAGTGATGCTCTCCTTGAACTGGTTTGCAGCAAGACTGGGTCAACCTTACACAGAAGAAGTCAATGGAAAGTAAAAGTTTGACAGAGTCCATTATCATCTGCTTTATGCCACTATCAAAAGTTAAAATGACCTGCAATGTATTTCATGTTATAACTGCGTCAGTAAAAAGATGTAAATTTGTGAAGAAATTGGTTAGTGTACTGACTATCTCACCAGACGTTTCTGCAGTACTTACAGTGAGTCAGAAGGATTGAGAATCATAAGGGAGCGACCTCATTGCCAAATCACCAACAAATAATGATGATGAAAATTATGGTGATTAAACTGCACAGCAGGCACTCTTAAATGTCCGTTGGATCTGTAATTACTGATCCCAAAAAGACCTTTATCTTCAAACATAAATAGAAAAGAATTGCTTGTTTTTTAATATGCATGGACGGAGCCTGCACTATAATCTTTGGCTTTCATTTCAAGCGTAAAACAGGAACCCATCCTTCGCTGACCAATTGCTGTCAAACATGATGAATCAGTCACAGCTTGATACTTTATTTGTAATCTGCATGCGGTACGTATTAGGAGTAACTTTTATATCAGATTTTAAAGGTTGAAAGAAATAATCTTGCTATTAGCAAAGGTAAAAATGAAAAATGCAAATAATTAAAATTTGAAATAAAAGCAAAGAATGCTAGCAGTAAACAATTCTTATAAAGTCTCAATCTAAAATGTAACAACATAGAAACATAGGAAGAGGAGTACACCATTCAGTCCTGTTCTACCATTCAGTTATATCATAACCGACCTGCACCTCAGCTCCATTTAGTTGTCTTTATTCAGTATCATTTGAAACCCTAAACCAAAAAAAAATTATTGATATCAGTCTTGAAAATTTCAAATGACCTAGCAACCAGAGGCTTTTGGGGGAGAGGGTTCCATTTTTCCATTGCCCTGTGTGAAAAGTACTTCCTGATCTCACTCCAAAATGGCTCAGCTAACATCTTAACATTACTTCCTCTTCTGAGTTCCCCCACCAGCAGAAATAGTTTATCTGTATCTCGCATAGCAAATCTCATTGTTATTTTTAATAACTTGATTGGATCACCTCTCAGCCATGTAAGTTCAAGGAAATAGTAACCGGGCATTTGTAACTTGAATTTTCTGGCCCCGTTGGCATCGGGCACCATGGTGGGTGAGGGGGTTACTACTTGGCAAGAAGGCCAAAAATTGGTTTCATTCTATTGTGAAAGCACTGCAGGATCATCCAATGGTGTGTGCCAAGGTGGAATGTAAATCCCACAGGAGGCCGGTGTGAACCTGATTTGCATCTGAGTAATGGGGTGCAAACTAAGACCCAACCAGAATAGTCTCCCCCATGCCTGATTTACCGTAATGTTGGTGGGAAAACACACCTGCCCAGAACATGTATGGACAAATGTGACGTGCAGAAGTTGGGACTTACTGTTAGGGCCAGGCTCAGATTGCAGACATCCGATGAGAAGATGCTGGAGCCCAACAGCTACCAGACCCTGGAGGAACATGTGCATCATATATTGGGTGGATTCTCATGGACATGGCTCCACCGTGAAGCAGCTAAATGAAAGGTCTCCGTTGATTTCTCGGATCTGCTTCTGAACATTATGGTCTTGGCCATGGGTAGCTATGGATGATCGGAGAGGTGGGGGGTAAGAGGGAGGTCCAGCTGTGAGTGGGAGAGGAAGGTGTACTGGGGTGGGGTGTGGGGGGTGGGGGTGGGGGGGGTGTTGGTGGGAGAAGAAGATCTCAGTGTGACTGGGAGAGCAAGGTGTATTGGAAGGGTTGAGGTTGGGAGTGGGGGGACGAAGGTGTCAGTGGAAGGGTGAGGTTGGGAAGGGGGAATCTAAGGTGTGGGGGGGTGAGGTTGGGAGCCAGGGGGAGAGAGTAGGGGGAGGAGGGTGTAGTGGGGGAGAAAGCAGCAAGTGGTGAGGTAGGTATAAGGGGGGGTGCTAAAGGTGTAAGGGAGAGAGTTCAGAGGGGGAAAGGAGTTCTGAGGGAAAAGGTGTCCAGAGGAAGGAAGGAGTTCGGAGGGGGGAAGGTGTCTGGTAGAAGGAAAGTGTTCCGGGGGAGGAGGGAGTAAGGGTGATGTCAGGTGAACATGCAAGAAAAGGGGCTGTGGAGTCGATAACTGCTTTCTGGGGAGCGAACTGAGGGTGGGTGTGGTAGGAGGGAATGGTGAGCATGAGAGGGGGCAGATGGAGCCAGAAGGGTGGGAGGGTGAGGGTGCATAGGTAACGGGAGAAGGGATGCCGAGGGTGGTTGGTGGGGACTCAGAGGCTGACATGCACCCTAGGGGTGGGAAGGAGGAGGTCGGTGGGGGTTAATGTGGATATGGATTCTTGGGAAATTAGGGACTATGCACGTTCACCTGGGTATCCTGGAAAGACAAGGGTTCAGGCTGGTAGGAGACGGTGGAGAGGTTGAAGGCAATACCAGGGGGGTCTACAGTGATGGGGGAAAAGACATGGGTGACTGGGGGAGGGGAAAGAATAGGGGATCTGATCAAAAAACTTCACTATAACCAACGTTGTCAAATTCGAAAGTAAGCGGAGCCTCATGTTGGACGGGCACAGGTGCTGCAGGGGAGTGCAGTCAGTGGGTGGGTGGAGATGCAGGTCAGCTCAGATGGACAACTGAAAGAGAACCCCAGCAGGCAGCACTGAAAATGCTCAGGACAGTGAGATGAGTGTGATGCATGAAGGCTCCGTGTGCATGGGAGTGTGCTTGTACGAGGCTCCGATAGGTCCTACCACACACAAACTTCTCCCTCCAGAATTACTCATGGTCCTGCTGCTTGCACCTGAACTGCTAGTCAGGGGGATGCAGTGGGAGGACACACAAAGCCTGTCAATGAAGCTGAAAGACACCATTACACATTATTCAGTGGAAGTGAATATATTTTTACAATATAGTGTGACAAAATGTGTTGACCTGTGCAACCATTGTGATCAGAATTTCTTAATTTTTCTAGGCCTAACACTTCTTCTAGGTGCTGCCCTGACATCCGCAGCAGAGGTGGAAACAGCCTGTGCAATTGTTGGACCTGTTGCCTCTTATGACTTCAGTGTACATCCTCTGGAGAGCTGAGGCCTTGAGGGCCCCAGCTTGCTTCGGCTGTCCTCCTGTGGGCCAGTGCTCCTTCTGCTGTAACAGAAGACAAGGTTGGGGGGGGGGGGAGGTCATAGGCAAAAGAGACTCAGAGGGATTGGGCAGCCTCTGATACTCCTGAGTGGATGACTCAGCTGCCCCTCCTCCTCCCTTCAGGTGCCTGAGGGCCCCGGCCTGGCTTCTTGAGGGGAAGGAGCACCTGAAGGGACATCATTGTTCCCCGTTTCCCTCTCGTGTTGCCATTGCAGGAACTTACCCATGCCTACTGCGATGGAGTGCTTGCCTGCATGCATCTCCACATTCTGCTGGACCAGTGACTCCATGGTGTCCACAATCTTTCCCATGGAGATCTCCATATGCGCACATTTGGATACCACTTCATCAGAGAGCAGGCGGATGCACTCCTCCAACTGACGTGCCACTCTGTTGAGGACTTCTAAAAGGGCTGCATGATGTCCCCTGCCTTTTGTTGATTCTCCATGATGAGTTGGAAGGCGAAATCCAAAGGTTCATCTTTTGACTCTGACCTCACAGATGCCTCTTCTGCAGCAATCCGCCGAGTGCCAAAGAGCTCCTGCCTCCTGTTGCTGCAGACATGTTTCTGTGTGATAACCACCAGATTGTGAACCTGAGCCTGCTCTAGATCTAGGTCCCACCGAGCTGTGTGTCTCTGCGCTGGTGGAGGGTGTGGGTAAGCGCTGTGGCGGGTCTTCCAGGCTGCTTATTTCCGGCTCTTTAATGCTTGAGGTGTCCTTATCGCTGGAGGTGAGGATGTGGATGGAGCTGAGGGATTGGCTGGTTGAGGACATCAGTTGCTTGGCAGAGCTCCCTGTGAACCAAAGTAGAGATAATTAGTGCCTGTCAGCACAGTCAAAAGCAGGAGAGAGAGAGAGCACCCACAGTTGTGTTGAGAGAGGGATGATGTGGTGCAGGATCCTCACATGGTTTTTCACCAAATTCACCGTTGCCGCAGGCACTGTCCACATCCTTACCAGTCAGCGCATTGGCATGCTCCTCAAAGTGAGTGAGGGGCCTAATGTGGGCCACTCCACCCCCTGGTCTGGGACCTCTCCCTGCTGTTATGAGCCAACTTCTGCTGCATGAAAACAGATGGAGAGAGTGTGAGCAGGATGCATGGCACTGCGTGGAATGTTAGTGTGGTGAGTGGAGCCATGGACAGGATGAGGACTCGAATTCGAGAGGATCTGGCCTGATGGAGTTGTGAGGTTATATGTGAGAGTTAGTGGTGTTGTCCCTTGAAGTGTGAGATTCCTGTGGATATGTGATGAGTTTGCGAGTGTGTGAGTTGAGAGTGATGAGGTGCTTTACTACGCCCTACCTACATCTACTCTATCTTGCCCTGTAAGAATTTTGTAAGTTTCAATGAGATCACTTCCCATTCTTCAAAACTCTAGAGAATACTGGCCCAATTTCCTCAATCTCTCCTCATAAGACAATCCCACCATCCCAGGTGGTGGTGTTCCCATAGGCCTGCTGCCCTTGTCCTTCAAACTGGTAGAGGTTGCAGGATTGGAAGGCCCTGTTAAAGGAATCTTGGTGAGTTGCTGCAGTGTACCTTGTAGATGGTACACACTGCTACCACAGTGTGTTGGTGGTGGGAGAAGTGAATATTTAAGTTATTCCAAATGAGATCTGCATAAGTGAAGCATCCCTTTCTCACTTTTGAATTCCAACTCCTTTGAGATAAAAGCCAATAACCTACCAACTGCAGGGAGTTAAAATTCTCCCTACCGGACAGGTATCTTAAGTGTTGTTGTTTTATTCTCCTGATCTCCACAGCTTGCTGTTATCCCCTTGCCCACCACTATAATGATGTATAGAATGACTTTCCCACAGGGAATGCCATACCTTCCCCATATTCATTTTGGGTATAACTGTGAAGTTTGCAAAGTTTTCTATGCCGACAAGGGACCTTTAGTCAAATCAGCCAGCATACAGATCAAAGCAGTCATAGACACCAGCAGGCACCACTTCTAGCGGTATGCAAAATTCCCTTGATGCTCACGGAAAGGTTCAACAGATGACCCTGCCTCAAGCCCATGCCAAGTTTGCTTTATAATCGACAGACAGCATCAGTGTCTGTTGGTAAATTATGCATCCTCTGCATGGAGAATCCCAGTTAAGATTAGCAACTCACTGTATGTCCTGCCCTAGTATCACATGGTAATGGACTAAAAATCCACAGAATTAATTCTAGGATTATATAGAATATAAGGAAGTAAAATTGTACTCTTTGATAATGATAGGCATTGCTGATACTCAATGTTTACATTCCATTAAGAATAAAGAAACGTTCCTGCTTTTAAAACTGATGAAATGGAGGAGTTGCAATTTCATGATCACTATCTGGAAAGAACTTGATGGTCCTTAAGTCACAAGATCAAACAGTCTATTGATTGTTCTGTATTTGGCAAGTCAGAAATGACAATCAATCATGGATCATGCTGCTCAGTGAGACAGAGCTCCTTTTGCCATAATAAAATCGTAACATTAGATGACAGTCATAATATAGGCCACCATTCCATTCAGCTTTACTTTGTGAAGATTATTGATCTAGGAATGACATAACATATTTCTTGGACACCCAGTGGCTAAGACCTAGCAAAAAATAGGAGAAATAGCCTATGTGGACCAGAAATGTAAATACACATCAAGAGATTTGGAGGGTCAGTGCAGAAAAACCACGGAAACCATCAGCCTAGTTACACAGCTTCAATGATAAAATCAAGTTTGTATAATTAACAATTAAGCAGCTTGGGACATTTTACGATGTTATCAAATTCATAGATTTAAAAGAGGTGAACCTGCAGGATTATGCTTTGGTCTGAAATTGTGCAGGTCCTTGTGGAGAATGACAGAAATATAAGGCTTACTGTTGCTTCATCCTTTCCCTAGCCTGCACCCCTGCCTGGACTTACTGACAATCTCCTCTTCCCTGCCCATTGCACACAAATGGCAGTGGGGAAATGGGACCCAGGTCACGAGTGGATTTTCTACTCCTTCAGCAATCTCCTTTTCAAAAGTCATCACTTCTTTCTAACTCTCAGCTCTCAATAGGTGGTATCTTTGCAGACCAGGACTGTTTCTTGGTCCCGACCTCAATGTTTTGTGAGGCCTGCCTATCTGCGTACTTTCCCAGGGGTAGCCAATTAAGGCACCACCTTCAAGAACCTTTTCCATAGGCGGAAGGGCCAATTGGAGCAACTGAGGCTGTGGGCAGCCGGCAGATCCGTTGAGAGAAGTAGGTACTACCTCTGTAGGTGGGGACCTCAAGGGTGCCTCAAGATGGAGGCACCCTCTGAAGACCGCAAAAATAGGCATAAATATGTGTGGTCACAACTGCTAGGCCACCATCCTCCACAGGATGGTCTGTGGCCGCATGGCATCTGTGGCTCCAGGTGTGGGGAATCAGTATTGAAGGAGGCCTTGTTTTCCCATTGGCCCACCAACAGGAGGCCCCTTCCAGGCACCTACTGGGCTTCGGCCTCAGTTGTGGGGCCCATCTACTGTCAGGAAGATGCCAGCGGCATCACCAGTTTTCTCCTAAGAGGGCACCTAATTGCTGATCATTAGCCACCCACTGCTGTTGGGAGTAAAGCCAGTGCAATTCAGACACCAGCTCCAGCAGGATCATCAGAAGGTAGGTCTGCATTGGGGAACAGCCCCAGTGCAAAATTTTCTGAAATTCCCTGCCCCCACCCTCCAAACCACCTGCACGAGGCTGATAAGATTCCGCCTAATTTCTCGGCAGGGTGATTAATCTCTAAAACTCTCCCTTCAGAAAAATCTCTCCTTCCCTATGTGTTAAATTATCTCTACCTCTATCCCAAGTTCTGCTCAAGTAATTAATCTCATTTGGAGTCACTTCCCATCTGTGTACTCTGACAGCAGTTGATTACTTTGACCAATAATGAGACTATAACACTGTGAACAAAGTGAAACTATCTTTAATCCAGTGACAGATATCATCTGCTCTCAATTTTCTTTCTTTTGGGGCCAAAGAGGTTTCAACTGTCTAGTACTTTCATTAAGATTTAACATAAATTGATCGAAACCAGATCCAGTTCTAAAATCTCTGAATAATCTGCCTCCCAAGAGTCATGCATCAGGCTTTTTGAAATCAACGATTTATTTAGGATCAAAACTCTCTTACAAATAAATTTCTGATAGCTTTTCAATAAAATACTACATAGTTGCACATACACACTGGTGCTGGGGAATGAGGTGGGGCCAAGTGGACCAAGTGTCTGTAGGCAAACATTTGAGTAAGAGTGATCATTATAAGTTTTATGTTAGTAATAGAGAAGAGCAAGGAACAATCTAAAGTAGAACTTCTAAATTAGTAAGGCCAAACTTCAAAGGAATGAGAGGGGATCTAGCCATGGAAAAAGGAAGTTTGACAGGAAAATCTATAGCCGAACAATGATCATTAAGGAAGATGTTTCAGGTGCAGGCTAGGTACTTCCCAACAAGAGGGGAAGGCAGCGGAACCAAAGTCAGGGCATCTTGGGTGACAAGGGAGATACGGAAAAGATGCAAACAAAAATGTGATATATGATGCATATCAGGGGTATTCTTCTAGTGAGAACCAATTCAAATAGAATAGGTTGAGAGGGCAAGTGAAGAGGAAAATAAGACTGGCAAAGAGAGATTATGAGAATAGAATGGCAATTAACATAAAAGGCAACTCAAAACTCTTCTACCACATGTAAGTAGTATCGGGGTAATAAGAGGTGGGATCAGGCCTATTAGGGACAAAGAAGGGGATATTTGCTTAGAGGTGCAGGGCATAGCTAGTATACTTAATGAGTACTTTGTATCAGTGTTTACTAAGAGGATTCTGACAAAATATCAGCAGAAGCGGAGATGGCAGAGGTAATAGAAAGGGTAAAAATTGATAGGCGGGAGGTACTGGAAAGACTGGCTATGCCAAGAATGGATAAGTCACCTGGTCCAGATGGCTTACATCCTAACCTGCTGAGGGAAGTGGGGGTGGAGGTAGTGGAAGGGCTTACCATAATGTTACAATCTTCCCTAAATGCTCTTTGGGTTTTGAAATGCAACAGTACTACATGTCCTAGTGGCTTGCTGTAGTCATGTGACCTCTGCCATAAGGAAAGCTATATAGGCTGCCATCTTACAAACAGTTCAATAAAGACACACTATGAGAAAGCACTGCTGTCTTTGGGCATGAAACAGATACAAGGGAGATCTGGAGGATTAGAAAGTGGCAAATATGACTCCCTTGTTCAAGAAATGGTGTAAGGGCATTCCTAATAACTACTAGCCAGTTTAACAGCAGTGCTGGGTAATGTTTTAGAAACAGTAGTCAGGGAAAAATTAACATGCACTTGGAGAGGTTTGAGTTAATTAAGGAGAGCTTTAGCAGATTTGTAAAAGACTGGTCATGTTTGACTAATCTAATTGAATTGGAGGACTGCTGGAGAAAAGGCCCCTGCTAAGTCTGTCAGATCATGAGCCTCTGGAAGTGCTCATGCAGAAGGTGCTGGAGTATCAATGAGATGCAGGGGAACATCAGGCAGAGGCTCTCAACAGGGTGGCATGCGAGGTGGAGGAGTGTGGCCATATACTCTCTAATGTAGTGACACCAACATGTGAGTCCATGGGGAAGATGGCAGATGCCATCCAGAGCCCCTAGTCCATCAGAATGGCCAGTTTCTGCTGGAGATGCGCTCAGACTTGCATCTATCACTGTAGCCATGGGTGAGCTTTAACAGTGGCTACAAGAGAGGGGGACAGGGCACCTCAGCCTCCCTTCAGGTGCCCCTTCTTCTCAAGGAGTCGGGGGGTTCTCGGACACCCAAAGGGAGGAGAAGCCTCAGGCTTCCACTCAGGACTCTCCAAAAGTGTCCATGCGTTCCGAGTCCCCTCTGCTGGTGACTCCATCAGCTCCAGCCTCTGAGGCAGCTGAGGATGCACCTTCCCGAGAGCAGGAGACCTAAAGAAGGCTGATGCCCTCCAGGCCTAGGCCCTCCAGAGGATGCCCACCAAAGTCATCAGAGACAAGAGGGCAGTCTGCCTCCACCTCTGCTGCAGATGTCAGGGAAGTGGTAGGGTAAGGAAAATTAGAAGTATTAAGTTCACTCTGCTTGCATGGGTGTACAACCATTGTAAATAGTAGTTGCACCTTTGTAAATATAATAATTTTTGCAACTGATGGAGTTTTCCTGGTTATGGCTGCTACTTGTTATTGCCTGGTGCACCTCTCCTACCCCTTACAGGGGCCCATGTCCCCCTGAATCATGCCTGCACATGGAGGCATCGCTCTTCACCAAAGCCCTTCCGAGCCCTTTCCACACACACAGTCTCTTTCACTCCACTGCCCTTCTGTGTCTAGAGAGAGATTTTTCCCTTGTCAGGACAGATTATCAAGATTCCCCTTTGGTTGTTCAGTTCAGCTGACCTTCAGCTCCACTCGATGACTCTCCTCCCAAGCAGCATTTCTTGAGCTGGACATTGAGGGTGTGGACTCAGTGCTGTGCCTTCGCAGGCGGATGGTGCATGTGAGCTTTCAAATTGTTTCCAACACCTTTTACCCTCCTCCTGTATCTCACACCATCCACCCTAACACCATTGACCCTCCCAGTGTTGCCTTCGCCCTCTGATCTGTGACCTTCACCCTTCAGCCCATCACCGTAACCTTCACATGCCTTCCCTCACCAATGACCCCATGCCTTTTACGGTTCCCATGCCCACCCTGATCCTGCTCACCCCTAAGATACTTGTACACCTCCATGTCCCTCCAACCACCCAAGCTGGCCCTTCACCTACCACAGACGGACCTTCACCCTCCCACCCTACCGCATCCCACTGCCTCCTCTAACAGATACAGTGCCCTCCCACCACTAGTACCCTTGGTTTGCCCCCCCAAATTTCACCATTGACACTACCGACCCCTCCCACCCCTCACTATCCCATGCTTTCCTTCCCCTCACTGTCCCAATGTTCCCTCCCTTCCCTCCCGCCCCAACTGTCCCCCGGTTTCCCCCCTCGGCCCCTCCACTGATCCCTGGTCCCTTCCCCTCCCTGACCTTCCCCTGCAAGGTTCCATGATTTCATTCACCTCCCCCAGCCTTTGGCCTTCCCACCCACCACCTGGCCTTCCCACCCACCACCACCTTCCCAACTGCTGCTTCTGGCCCTCACCCCATCCTGTGTTCCATCACCCACCCTCCCTGGTTCGATGGGCACCTTGTTCCCTGTGGACCAGGCTGCGCCCTACAGATAAGTCCTTACCATCTCAAAGCCACATTGGTTCGGTTGTGTTTCGGTCTGATGTAAGCTCCCCTGGCGGGGCGGATGATATGCTGGGGTTGGGGGAGAATTCTCATTTTAATTCTATTATTGAGATGCTAATTGGGTTCCCGGTGGCTTTCAGCAGGAGTGGTGACCCACCATTATCCCGCCATAATGGTCGGGGTGCAAGTTCCCATCGGCATTTCCTGCCACCAGAAACCCAATTTTTTTTTCCATCCCCTTGCATTCTCTGCCCCCACCTGCCTTTAAAACTGCCAATACAGGGGGTGGAAAATTGCAGCCTTAGTCTCCACAATGTAAAATCCTGTCCTATGATTCTGACCTCTAATCTTAATCCCTGTACGTGTGACTGTTTAAGTTGTTGGCTACATTTCCTCTCACTTCTCATCATCTACTGACCTAATTAGTTTCCACTGAACTTTCTAACCAGTTACACATATACTTTCAGAAATGTTCCATATTGTTTATTGATTTCCATTTAACTGTTCAAAACCTTCTTTCTGTTTCCATAGTAATATACCACACTGGATGCTGCAGAGCGTAAAACTAAATCGTAATGTAATGTATGAGATCTGCAGGGTGAAACTAAGAATGACGTAAGCAGGAACCAAGGGGAACTGATGTAGAATTGTCAGTAGCGTTGTTATTTTGCAACTTGCTGCTACTGATCTGACTGATTTATATCACCTGGATGTTCTTTGAAAACTGACCTATAATCAGGACCACTGATTTACAGTAACTGAACAGGGCAAATTCCATCATTTTTATATAGGACTTTTAACCAGGAGGCTGCAGTCCCTACATCCATCTTTTTGTAATTATAGAGACTGTTTTATGGTAACTGGAGGAGTCTCATTCAATTTTTATTACAAAAGGGTACACAAATGTTACCAGTGTTTTGGGATTGTATTGCATGATTCTATCCATTTCACTATGAAAACAAACTCACTGGCCTTTCCTTTAATCAGGAATTGATTTTTAAAGTGGTAAATTATTGCAGTAACGTAACTCTCAATCTTTTATTACTGGCAGAAATGTAACTTGCAACTGCATTTCATCATCACCAGAGCAAATCCATTCCAGTTTGATGTGAAACATTGTAAAGGTTCCTATTGTAGAGCTCGAAGATTCAAATTAAAGGAGGCAAGCAATTTGTAGAAAACGGGTCATAATTTCCTCAACAATAGCTCAAACTGTGAATTATCTCTGTTTGGATTTTCCAAATTTTGAGATTTGTTCATTCATTTTGAAAATTTAGAACACCTTCTAATGCAACCAAAATAATTTAGTCTGCAAGTGAAGCCTGTTAGTAAGTTAATTATCATAAAATACATTGTGTTGCAAAATCTTTGTTGTAATTCTTCAACAGCTCTCATGCAGAGCTCACTGAAATGCAAAGTCAGCTTTTACATAGCTGAATTTCATACATGTAGATAGAAGAATTAATACATACCTCAATTGTAAACATAAAATCAGGTGAATAAGACATTTTACACTTACCGCATCAACCATATTCTATCTTTTATGAAGGAAGGGACTGTATTCTGAAATTGGAAGGAAGTAAAGGAAATGAAAATTTGAATTCTAATGGTGCATATTTCTCTGCTTTATGTGTGGGAATAAACAAAGCCTAAATTGAAACCAATGCTACAAAATTTTATAATCACCGAAAATGGGCACAGGGATCGCAACACGCAATTAACCTGTGTCTGTTGCTGCCAAGGCAGACAGCATGCAAATTTTGTGCTGTCTGCTAATTTAAATGATTGTGCTGAGCAGTCAGTGCTAAGTGTGCCCTTGAGTAGCAAAAACATCTGAGCAGGTGGCGTAAAATCGTGAGAGGCTAACACAAGGTAAAGCTACTTTACTACTTAAAGCCAGCCTGCCCTTCTTAAAGGAGCAGTGCATTTTAGCTGGAGCAAGTGCTGAAAGTCATTCCACAACTGAGTTTGACCTGCCAAAGACACAAGAATAGCACAACATGTCAGAAAGCATCCTCCAAGATTTTCTGATGCTGTACTCGAGCATTGATGTAGGAGGTGGAGAGGATGAGTGAAGGCCAGGAGGTTCTCCAAGCTGTACGAAGGCTGTGGAGCAGATAGGCATGGTGGTCAATGCCAAGAGCCTAGCCCCATGGACCTGGATGCAGTGCTGCAAGAATTTCAATGACCTCACATAAATGGTCAATAGTGAACGTATCTTCAAATACCATATCCTATCCATTGCACCACTAGCCTCAGACACTGCTCAATGAACTACAATGCCATCACTCACTTACCAACAATCTATATCAATCAGGACACACACCTAACACACATAGCTTCACCTCACCATCACATCCCACATCTCAGAGCTTGCACACTGCCAGGTATTCAGCCATGACATCACCCAAACATATTGTACCACACTCACTGGCACACTTCCCTCTTTAATTTTAGTAGGATTTAGTGTGCTTGCTTAAATTGACCATTTTATTTTACAAATATATATCCTGCAACAGGACAACTAAGTCAAATCGTCATTTTATGCCAACACGTTATCAGAAAAGGAGCCATGTTGCTGTTATTAACCTTTTACAACAAGCTAATTTAATATAGTGCACTGACTAGCACCAGATGATTGTATTAGAAGAAAGTTCCTCAATTACCCTGTAATTGAAAGATAAATAATTAATAATCAAACAGTTAATAAGAAACAGAATATATTTATTTCTGTATTTCCCACTAATATTCCTATGTTAGAATTAAAAGTCTGAAACTTAAAAATGCTCTAACAATAGCTGTAAGAAAGGAACCTACACCATCCAGTAGTGGCCCTTTTCAAAACACACTGTCCTTGACTGGCCCAGTGTTGGTCTAATGAATAGGAAACTTGTGCAGTATTAAGATAAAGAATACATCTTGAATTAATCCATTGTCCTATGTTTAAGGCAAATAGCTAGATCCAATGAAATTAATGCTTACAACTTCATTGACCAATTGGTTATTAGCAACAGCTTTGGGTCAGGTGGGGTGATGCCATAAAAGAGGGTTTCGGGAACCATTTTGTTTATGCACACAAAGGGGAGGGAAAACTGGTTTGATCTCCGGGGGCAGAGTGAGTTCCTGTCAGCATGGGTGTCAGTAGTGTAGCACTGGGCCCAGGGACAGAAGCAGAATCCCTGTCAGCACAAAGGGTTGAAGTTGTTTTTCACTTCTTCTGGACTGGCACTCCATTTGAAGGCATGAAGGCTGTGGTGTTTCATTGATAAGCATACCTTTTAGACCTTTTGCTCCTTTTGTTAACTGATAAGTGTATTGCTGTTTATTTTGCTTATGTTCAATAAACTTTGGTATTATTTGCTAATTCAATGTCTAAGTCTTTGCCTGATGGTTATACCTCTGTCAAACTAAAACAGTTTAAATGGTTAATTTTCAATCCAGCAATTAAGCTGCCTGTAACTAAATTAAATCAAGTCCAAATTTATTAAAACGCCCCTTTTTAAATGTACAACATTTTTAGAGGCAGCAGCAGCTAACTGGCAGGGGACAAGCAAGGCTGCAGGGCCTGTTACAATCCCCATGACTGATTGGAAGGATCACACAAGATTTCAAGTTTTAGGACTTTTACTGCAATAAGCAAACTAAAAGCAACACTGTGTAAAAACTATCCAGTAGCAACATACTGTAATCTACAGAAAGGATCCTCATTTAACATTTAAAATGACTGAAAATCTCCCTCCACAGATATATTTTACTCTGTCCCTTAAATGGACATTTCATTCCCCAGGAACGAGCCCTAAGCTATTCTCAGCTGATGATTCTTGCTTCCTTTTCCTTTCTAATTCTGAAACTGACTTTCATGGTGAGGGTTAATGTGGAGATTTGTTCCTCTAGCCCAAAGCTAGGCTAATCTTCCACCCATCTAAATCCTCACAAATTTGGTCCCTTCAATACAAGTATGAGCTCCCACCTGGATTCTGGATGGTGAATTATGGACTGACCTCATCCCCAAAGGGGACACAAAGTTCAGCATCATTGAAGCAGCCATGAATGAGGCTGTGGCCAGTGGTGGGCCTGAAACCATCAAAAATGAAGGTGTTCTCATACCTTATCCTTCTTCTCATAGCTGACTTTCAGCCATCAGAAAATTTTGTCTGACTTACAAACTGCAAATGGCATCAGCATACGCCTCTTGATTCCCCACCACCTCCCCGCTGACCCCATTTCCTCACAGTGCCCCTAACCTTGTTCCTTTCGACTTTCAGATGCCCAAGAACTGCAACCTGACCAGGCAGTGGTGTAGGAGCACCGGCAGCTGCCAGCTCAGATTATGGCACTGGGTGTACTTCAGAGGGTAGCTTAAAGATGGGATCTGTGCAGGTGAGATATACGGCATGAGCGGCTTGCAGCCAGAGCTGGAGACAAAGGCAGCACAGGCATCAACTCACAGGATGACAAGATCATTTATGTGTTCTGTGCAGAGAACTCAGGTGAGGACTTCAGTGAGGTGACCTATAGAGAAAAGATACTCAGCATGCGCAATGAAATACTTGGTGCATGGGCAGGCCTGCTTGAAAGTTTGTGGTCAATGATAAGGAGCATGGAGGGACAGGCACAGGGTTTTCTGCAGAGCTTGGAGCCCATTCTTTCTAGAGTAGAAGTGGTTGGTAACTCCATTCACACACTTGTTGACCCAACCATGATGTTGCATCTAATAGCTGATGTCTCAGATTCCATTGCAGCACAAGCAGAAACCAGCCAATGTCTGAGTAGAAGCTGGAATAGATGCTCAGCTTGTTTTTTTAAATTTGTTCACAGGATGTGGGCATCGCTGGCTAGACCAGCATTTATTGCCCATCCCTAACTGGCCTTGAGAAAGTTGTGGTGAGCATGTGCTTGAACTGTAGGAACACCCACAGTGCAATTAGGGAGGGAGTTCCAGGGTTTTGACCCAGCAACTGAAGAAACAGCGATATAGTTTCAAGTCAGGATAGTGTGTGCCTTGGAGGGGAACTTGCAGGTGGTGGTGTTCCCATGCGTCTGCTGCCCTTGTCCTTCTAGGTGGTAGAGGCTGCAGGTTTGGAAAGTTCTGTTGAAGGAACCTTGGTGAGTTCCTGCAGTGCATCTTGTAGGTGGTACACACTGCTGCCACTGTGCATCAGCAGTGGAGAGAGTGAATGTTGAAGGTGATGGATGTGGTGCCAATCAACTGGGCTGCTTTGTCCTGGATGGCATCAAGCTTTAGTGTTGTTGGAGCTGTATTCATCCAAGCAAATGGAGAGTATTCCATCACACTCCTGACTTGAGCCTTGTAGATGGTAAACAGGCTTTGGGGAGTCAGAAGATGAGTTACCCTCCACAAAATTCCCAGCTTCTGACTTGTTCTTGTGGCCACAGTATTTATATGGCTAGTCCAGTTCAGTTTCTGGTCAATGGTAAACCCCCAGGATGTTGATAGATTGTTGCCATGCAAACTCAGCTTGTTGCCACAGAGGCTCAGACTGCTGCATTCATACCTGTGGATACCAGTGTTCAAAAGGATTTGCAGTTTGTCATAGCAATCCAGCAATCTTTCCTCCAACATATTACTAGGGTTGTTGAGGCACAACCCCAAGGAGTTGTAGTAGTTCCATGGAGCATTAACCTCCTCTTGTCTCTTGGGATGACAATATCTATCCTCCCATCATTGTCATTCCACAAGTGACCTTAAATGCCTGTCAACCAGTTAGCCCAGACTGCTGCTGTTACTCATGCTGAGATGTTACAGTCTGAAGCCGGGAATTCTGGGCCCAGAGTTGCCCAG
The DNA here is from genome assembly GCF_017639515.1 of Carcharodon carcharias. Classification (NCBI taxonomy): domain Eukaryota; kingdom Metazoa; phylum Chordata; class Chondrichthyes; order Lamniformes; family Lamnidae; genus Carcharodon; species Carcharodon carcharias. The sequence goes on along the minus strand of NC_054484.1, from coordinate 44,012,599 downwards.
GGACATGCTGCAAGGACAGTTGCTGTCTCCCCCATTGGATGTCAGTAGCCTTCCACCAGCCATGCTGCAGCCACTGGGGTAGCACTGCACAGCAGCACTAGGATGGTATAGTATGATAACATGGTATGCTTTGACTTCTAAATTTGGTTGGCAATGTTTATTTTGTGGTAGCTTTAATTTTTTTTCATTTTGACCAAACAGGTTCTCTGATGGTCAGCAGCAGAGGACTAGAACGTGTGGGTCTGTTGATGAATTGGGATTTGGGGTTACGTTTATTGGTACCATATTTGGATGAGTTGATCACAAACAGTTCAATCTGAAATGGGTTATATTTGTTGCCTCCTCTCTTTCTTCTTCTCCTCCTTTTCCATCCTCTCCTCCTCATGATGGTAAGGTTGTGCAGCATTCAGCATTTAGTCTAGACATGCACTCTGCCAAACACTGCAAGTCTCCCCCAGAGTGTTCTAGGCAGGGGAAGTGTTCTTTCAGCACCCCAATAGTCTCCTCAGCTACATTCCATATGGACATATGACTTTTGTTACAGGCAGGCTGCCCATGTGTGTGTGGATTGTGCACCAGAGTCATGAGCTAGGTGGTAACTGGATAGCCCTAGTCACCCAGTAGCCACCCTCTGGTTTGACATGTAGTTCAAATGTTGATGGTACAGCAGATGTGTGCAGTCAATGGCATTCTGCATCACTAGTAAACTTGCAACCACCACAAATCCGCATACTCACTCTGCGTGCTTCTCTCTAACAAGGGAGAATTAAATTATTCAGCTCTCTTGGAAAACACTGACCTTACCTCTCACCTCCCACTTCCTAACCCCAACCTTTTACGACTGTGGGTGACAAATAGCTAAATGTTGCAGATATTACCTGTTCCAGCCTGGAAGGAACCAAGCGCATTAACCTTCCTGTACATGGTCACCATCACAGGCACTGACAAAGCTGTCCTTGCCCTGCTCTGATGCTGCAGTTATAGCTGTACTAGCTGGCAGATTTCATTGAGGACCTACTTAGTGAATGGCGAACATCTCACAAGTTGTTCCTCACTGAGGCTCAGGTAGGAGAATTGCTTCCTGAATACCCTGGATGGATATGAACTTCAGCTGAAAGCCATCCACCCCCTCCTCCTACTCCCTCTTCCAGCAACTTGCCATGCTCTATGTTACCTCATTGGCATGCTATAGGCCAAGGAGATTGCACATTACTGCAACCATGTGTGGGAGCAAGTGTTTGCACAAAATCGTTACTATACCATTTCCTTTGGTCATCAACAACTTTAAACAACTCTGGCAACCATCAAACACCTTGACAATCACCGCAAGAGTTAGTAAAACTAAATCAGCAATTAACCTGAAAGTTGTTGATGATCCAGTTAAGTAGTGCTGGTGCAGGGAGATGGTCCTTCCTGTTTTTGAATACATGTTCAGCTGTGCATTTTTAAGTGAAAGCATTAGCTGGTGTGTTTAGCTCCAAAATGGCAACGCTGGCATCAAATCAGTGTTACACACTACTGACAATATGATCTGCCCACTCTGCATACTTCAGGCAGAGGCTCATTGTGTGCACACTAACACCCTCACCAAAAGGGCACACTGATTAGAAGAATGTACACACACTCAGATTACATTTTGGAGGTAAAATGGCACTTATAGTGCTGATAAACTAAGCGCTACAGCATTGAGTTTCACAAATCAAGAGTTCTATTTAAATAAGGCAGCCTGGTTCATTCCTGGCCTCCCAAATCAAATGCCTCTGCCTTGGTGTCAGTCTTGGTCCAGTTCTAGCACTCTCGCATTTCAGTCAGAAGTACATAGGTTCAAGCTGCATATAATCCAACCTGACCCTTCAGTGTGGCACTGGTAGAAGTTCAATCTTTTGTTACCATTTAACAAGGTATCACAGAAATGTAATTATTTGCATGTATTTGTGGGGGGTTTTTTCCATTCTATACATACACAGAATGAAATACAGGAAATTACAATATCAGGCAATCTCTAGATTATTGCCACTGTTTAAGCAAGAGTCCACCATGATATATTTTCGAGCATAAAACTTTGATTCAGTAATTATAATTCTATACTTTTTAATCATGAAGAGAAAAATAACACACACATCAAAATACAAAGTTGTACAGTTCTAATCTTATTTCAAAAGAGCTCAGTTTTACCAAAAGGCATGTATTTGCCTTGGAGCTCAAAGCTATCAATCAAACTAATAACCATCGCAGTAGGTGTAAGCTTTTTATTGAGTTGGGATTTATTTTTCCTCTGCATTTTGTCATGAGAGAAAAATCTGTCTTTGAATTTCACACCTCCTGATGAGACTATGTGGACGCGACACATCCTTGTTCTGAACTTATTATAAGAAAATAGTTTCTTCAAAACAATGTGCAGTTTTCTTCTCCCATATAAAAAACATAATTATTTATGAATTGTGTGAGAGTTAAACAAATAAGATATTACCAAAACTTAATTTACTAGTTTGCAGTAAAATATATTATTTTAATAATATGATCTTTGTGTAAATTTCAATATGCATCACAGTACTTTTATTAAAAAAATTGCAAAAGAATATACTCCTTGCCATAAATGTGGGAAGATTCTAAATAAGAAGTATCTCCTCCATTGGGTGCACAAGAACCAAAGTGGAATTGTGTTTAGATTGCCAAATCCAATTCCTGGAAGTTGCATCATATATGAACTCCTGTCTCCAACTGCCCCAGCTTCACATGCCTGGCATTGCTGTCTGACATGCCCTTGCTCATGACATGCCATCTTCCTACACCTATTGCAAAACAAATCCAATCAGATAATGAAGACTTGATGATTTTTGACAGTCAAACAGACTTTTTTTCCCTATCTCTAATATTCTGTAACTAATAAACAAAAAGTTCCAGAAAGTGAATACAAATTTTTTTTAAGGTCCCTTTTAAATTTTCTTCCAAGCAGTTCACAGCAGGATTCAGGAGTGATTTTAATTCTTAAATTTCGGTGAAGAAAACCAGTGTTCTGTACCATTCATGGCTCCTCAGATACTGAAGCAACCTGTGTCCATATGCAACAAGAAATGGACAGCAATCAGGCTCGGGTTGGTAAGTGGCAAGTAACATTTGCACTACACAAGTGCAAGCCAATGATCATCTCCAACAAGAGAGAATCCTGACATGACATTACCACCGCGGAACCCCCCCACTATCAAGATCCTGGGAGTTCCCATTGACCAGGAATTGAACTGGATCAGCCATACAAATACAGTGGCTGCAAGAGCAGGTCAGAGGCTGGGGATTCTGCGGTGAGTAACACATGTCCTGACTCCCTAAAGCCTGTCCACCATCTACAAGCATAACTCAGGAGTGTGATAAACTACTTCCCGCTTGACTGAATGAGTGCAGCTCCAAAAACATTTAAAAAGATCGAAACCATTCAGGACAAAGCAGTCTGGTTGATTGGCACCCCATCCAGCACCTTAAACATTCACTCCCTCATCAACAACACACAATGGCAGCAAAGTGTCCCATCTACAAGATGCACTTCAGCAACTTGTCAAGCCTCCTTCAGCAGCACCTTTCAAATCCACACCTCTGCCATCTGAAAGGACAAGGCAGCAGACACACGGGAACACCGCCACCTGCAAGTTCCCCTCCAAACCACACACCATTCTGACTTGTAAATATATCACCATTCCTTCACTGTCACTAGGTCAAAATCCTGGAACTCTCTTCCTAACAACACTGTGGGTGTACCTACACCACATAGACTGTAATGGTTCAAGATGGTGGCTCACCACCACCTTCTCAAGGGCAATTACAGATGGGCAACAAATGGCGGCCTGGACAGTGATGCTGACAGCCCCGTGAAAGAGTAAAAAAAAATCAGCCTATATAAAAAAACACTCCCTATAGTTCCTCCATTATAGTGTCAGAGTTTCTTAATTGCATCCAGGGTTTGCATGTCTGCTGTTCTATCTGAGAATACATATATACCAAGTGTTGATCATTTTCTGTGTAAAGTAAAGCTTTGTGATATCAATATTAAAATTAGGTTTTACTACAGGTGCTTTGAACTTCCATCTTCTAATCTTACTCCCACAGTTTAATTCCAAGTAATATTGTATTCTGCATTTACCTTTTCTATACCACTTATTATCTTCCAAGACTAAAAACTCAGAGTTGCTGCAATCCTTTCTCATAACTCAGCTTAGCAACATCAGCAATCACTCTCATCGCTCTTTTCTGCACTACCTCCAATATTTTAATTTTTCTCTTGTGCCTCGGTAACCACAATGCCTCACAGTGCTCAGTGTGGTCTGACTATTGCATTGTATAGTTTAATCATGACTTCCAATGATTCATATTCAACTGTATTGCGTATATAGTTACACATTCTATTAGTTTTGCTAATGCAGCTCTGCATTGGTTCGGCTTGTTTAGCATTGAATCTGCTAAGACTCACAATTCATTCTTATCTATATGAGCACCATTCTTGAAGTATGTGCATTGCTTATGTTCCCGTCCTATTTGCAATACTTTGTTCTTGTATGCATTAAATCTCATCTACTGTTTATTTTCCCACATGCTAATTTTGTCCAAGTCAAATGGAATGGAGATGACACTCATGGATCTGTAGCTGCCTGTGTTTGTTTTATTTCCCTTTTAGAATATGGACCCTACATTGGTTTGCTTCCAATCTGCTGGTGTTCCCAGCTGCCCAGCCAACTTATTGAGAACAATGGGTAGAATCTCCTACTATTGTTGGTGGGGGGAGATGCTGGCATAGTGGTAATGTCACTGGACTAGTAATCCACAGAACCAGATTAATGCTCTGGGGGCAAGGATTCAAATCCCACCATGCCAGATGGTGAAATTAAAATTCAAGTACTTTAATAGTCTTGAATTGAAAAGCTAGTCTCAATAATGGTCACTATGATTCACTAATGCACTTTAGTGGGAAGGGAATCTGCTGTCCTTACTCAGTCTGGCCTACATGTGACTCCAGATCCACAGCAATGTGGTTGACTATTAACTACCCTCTGAAATGATGTGGCAGGGCAATTAGGGATGGGGAACAAATGTGGGCCTTGCCAGTGATGCCCACATCCCATGAAAGAATCAAGAAAAAAATAAGTTGCAGGTGGAAACAGCAGGATAGTGATGTATCAGAACCCCTTCTCTGCCAGAATTAAGTTTTGGATGGGAAGGCCCACCCAAGTGGATTAACTCTCCCACTCTGCTGTCTATATTAAGTGGCCAGTTAATATCCACTTAACGGCCTCATCCTGCACCCACAGCAGGTGGGCCCGTCGCCATGTGATGTACCTGGCAGCTAAAACTGTGCAGCCAGCTTGTTACCTCCTGGAGGTGGGTCCCTCGATCAAAGACATTCAGTGCCTGATCAATGGACTGGACATCAGGAAGGGCATGCTGAGAGCCATGCCCTCCCCTTGCTGCCCACTGTCCCCGCAACCCCCACCCCTGTGAAACCACTCCCCACCCAACATGACTTAACTGTGGCTTGGGTCACTCCATGAAACTGGGACTCCAGTGCCTGTCCTTCCGGCAGCAGCCATGGCCTCCCCAGTGGTACTGCTGAGCATAACAGCTGCTGGCCTCTGATAGGCTGGCAGCTCTCAGTAGGCCAGGCTTCCGCCCCTGGGGTCTTGATTCCAGTGGCAGGCCCACCGGTGTCCTCGCAACTGCCTGATTTGGCTTGTGGTTTGGCAGGTCCGTGCCACCTTTTCAGGGGCAGCGCAGGCATATCACCAGCTCTCCAGCTGGCAGGCGAGACCCCTGACACGTCAACAAGTTTCAACCCAATATTTTCTCAGAACTAAGTTTCAAATTTAACCAGGTATTCAAAGTAGGAGTATATTAATCTGTCCCCATTAATACCTTTACTGTCTTGAGCTAAGGCATTAACACAAATTTTAATGTGGTCTCAATTTTTCATTTTCATTTGCACCATTATTTTCAAGACTCCCACTCATGTGGAGATTAGGCTGTGCTAATTTGAAGGTGTGGGGCTATGGGGATGTAATAAAGGTTTTTATTTTGCCTTATTACAACATATGGAATAGGAGCAGGAAATTCCCAGGTAGAATTCAGCTCAAGGTGTGTAAATTTGCTGGGTAAACAGGAAAATCAGTACTTGACCTGGTGTGGGCAAAAATGATTGGACTTAACGGGCAGAATTGTCCGCACCCACTGGTATGCTCAATGGTGTGAGTGGACAGTATGACGAGAAAGACAAAAATCAGTTTCACAATGTCGTGAAACCAGTTTGCAATCGTCCGCTCAGCCCATTGATGGTGGGCCGTGTTTCCCACTATCGAACGTCGGGAACCTCATTGTAATACATCATCATATTATAAGGCTAGCCCACCAGACTCATCCCCCACCACTGGATTGTCTGCCCATCACGCCGACATGCTTCACAACAGCATATAAAAGGCCTGCACTTGGCAGGCTGTACTGTGAGGGGAATTCAGAGGTGAATGCACAGTAAGGTTGTGGAGCACTCGCAAGGGACGCCTGTTGGACTTCAGGGTTGTGATGTGTTGCAGTGGGGGGCAAAGGCTGCCTTGCAGCTGAGGCGACTTTAAGGGGGGGCAGCGCAAGGAGGGGGCGACAAAGGCTGTCCTTTGATTGAGCCAACTTCGGGGGATGGGGGGCAGAGGTGGTGGAAGGTAGCTCACAAGCACGTACGAGGTCAGGGGTGGCAGTGGATGAGGGAAGCGGCCATGCATTCGGGACACCTTGTATAAAGTGACCATTCCTCTGTAGCTGAGACAGTTCAGGTGCAGCCACATTGATATGATTGGAGTTGGGTCTCTAACTTATTTGCCCACTTAAGCAATGCAGAGGCATCAAAGTGCCACCATGTGCTCCAGAGCTTTTCACCCCTCGGGCACAGACTGCAAACTAATGAGCATTTTAGTGGACTGCAGAGCAGTTGGAAGACTGGGCACATTGTACAATCTTCTTGCTAAAGCCGGCCACGGAGCAGTCACTGGTGGAGGTGCTCATAGCCCCTTGTAATGTCATCTTCCTGGTTTGGGCCAGTCTCCCCCGTGGTTCAAGCTAACAGTGCAGCCTTGCAGCACGGGTTAGGAGAATGCCTGTGCCTGAGCTGAGAGCACAGCATGCAGTCCAATGGGCAAAGCTGCCGTCAATCGGTCAGGTGGAGTGGGGCGGAGGAAGGTGGGATTTGGGCAGCCATGCATCACACTACTCTCTGGCCATCCAAATGGTGGCCATCACTCTTCAGGATGCGTTAAGGGGCCTTCAGACTTAACCAATTGAGGTTCTTAGTACACCCATGCTAACCCACACGTCTCTCTCTTTCATCCTACAGGAGGAGTACATCAGGAGCATGGAGCCTGATGAACTAGCTGTATGCCTTATGGCTTACAGAGAGCGAAGACAACAGAGAAGAGAACGACTGAGGCACCTGGCTGTGCAGGAGGAGCCAACTACATAGATAAAAGCAAAGAACTGCGGACGCTGGAAATCCAAAACAAAAACAGAAACAGAAATACCTGGACCCCAGACTGGGTGACCGCTTTGCAGTCTGTCCGCAAGCATTACCAAGACCTCCCTGTTGCTTGCCATTTCAACACTCCACCCTGCTCTCATGCCCACATGTCTGTCCTTGGCTTGCTGTATTGTTCCAGTGAAGCTCAACGCAAACTGGAGGAACAACACCTCATCTTCCGACTAGGCACTTTACAGCCTTCCAGACTGAATATTGAGTTCAACAACTTTAGACCATGAACTCTCTCCTCCATCCCCACCCCCTTTCTGTTTTTTCCCCCTCCTTTTTGTTTTTTCCAATAATTTATATGGATTTTTCTTTTCCCACCTATTTCCATTATTTTTAAATGTATTTCCACCCATTGCTTATCTCTACCTTTTAGCCTTTTTAGTATTCCTTCTCCCCACCCCCACTAGAGCTATCTGTACCTGGTTTGTCCTGCTTTCTATCCTTAATTAGTACATTCCTTTAGATAATATCACAATCTTCAACACCTCTTTGTCCTTTTGTCTGTGACATATTTTGATTATCTCCTCCTATTACTGGCTTCTTGTCCCAACGACACCCCACCCCCCTTAAACCAGCTTATATTTCACCCCTTTCCTATTTTTCCTTAGTTCTGTTGAAGGGTCATGAGGACTCGAAATGTCAACTGTGCTCTTCCCCGCCGATGCTGCCAGACCTACTAATTACATTCTGGCAGTAATGACAAGCACCATCAAGGTGCAGGCATCAATAATGTGTCCAGGGACTGTGAGGCTGGACCATCATTTTTGGTCTGAAGGCTGCACAAAGCACAGGGAAGACGCCCTGGACTGAGACACCTGCCTTTATCTTGTGCAGAAAGGTTTCACATCTGAGTGACACAAACACCGCTCATCAGAACAAGGAGCCATAGGCAGGGAGACATTTTTGGGAGCTTATTTACACTAGTGGACATTATGTACAAGTTATTGACACCCATGCCCAAGCTGTTCAACTTAACTTTCCTAACCCTGCCGCTATGTCTTCATGCTCCCTGGATATCCACACGGAGGTGGAGGCCGCCTGCTGACTGCTACGCCCTGTCTGTGATGACCTTGACGGGCATCCTCTGGAGACCTGAGATCTAGAGGGCCCTGGCCTGTTTTCAGGGGCCGTCACCCTCCTTGGCCTGTGGGGCTGGAGATGTTGGGGTCAAAGTAAAAGGGGATTCGAATGGGCTGGATACTCCCAGAGTCACCTGGGTGGATGGGCCCAGAGTGTGCACCTGCTGATCCTCCTCCCTATAGGTACCCAAGGGCCCCTGGCTGACTCCTTGAGGAGAAGGGGTAGCTGAGTGAGATCGAGATGCCTTGCACCCCTCTCACGTACACACAGTTGGAGGCCAACTATGGTGTCAGCCATGGAGTTCAGTCTGTGCAGCAGTGCAGGAGTGATGTCCTGGACTAAGGTCTCCATGGACGCTGCCATCCTACCAGTGTTGAACTCGGTGTATTGGCATGCCGGCGCTATCACCTCAGTGTGAAGGTGGACAGAGTCCTCCATTGTGCCTTGCAATCTGAGAAGTGCAGTTTACATCCCTTCCTGATGTTCCTGAAGCTTGTCTTTGCATCTTCAGCAACTGTGACATGGCCAAGTCTAGAGGCTCATCATCTGACTCGGACTCAGCAACGTTCTGTCCTCCAGCAGAACTTCAAGTGCTGGGGACCTGGGAAATCCCTGCTGCCGCCTGTTGTGGATCAGACAGTGCGATGTGCTCACCAGATTGTGATCCCAAGGCTACTCTAAAGTTAGGTTCCACTGAGGTGTGTGTCTCTGCGCTGGTGGAGGGTGTGGATGAGCACTATACGGGACTTCAAGGAGGGTGCCTTCAGATTCCTCTTCAGTTTTTTTGGGGCTTGATTGGAGGCCCTGGGTCATGGACTTCATTGGCTGTTTCCCAGATGTGCCTGTGTAAGCAGGAGAGATAATTAGTGCATGGCAGTCATGTGTGAAACAGGACACATCACTCACAGCATGGTTGTCTGGTGGATGTTGCACTGCTTGGTATAGCACCACCGACCTCACCACCATCACAGGAACAGTCCAGATCCTCGCTGGCCAGCTGGATGGCTCTGTTTTCAAAGTCTAGGAGGACGTTGATTTCAGACATTCCTCCACCGGCCTGTGACCTTTCCCTCTTGTGTGCCAACTTGTCCTGCATGAATAGAGATGGGGATAGTGTGAGCAGGACGCCTGCCAGATGATAAGTATGCCTGGTCTGTGTGGGTGGTGAGTGGTCCAGTGGATGGGATGAGGACAATGAAGGCGTGTATGAGAGAGTGAATGGTGATGTCCTTTGAACTGGCAGTGAGTGAGGGCCCTGTGGATGTGTGATGGGTTTGTGAGTGTGAGTTGAGAGTGATGAGAAGAGTGACTTACCCAGGCGGAATGGAGGAGATCATCCATCCTCTTGCAGCAGTGGGTGGCTGTTCTTCTTTTGCAGGCTTTTGGCACTGACCACTGCTGCCACCGCCTCCCATACTGGATTAATGATGTTGCTGCCCATCCTGTGGCCAGAGCAGGGGTAGGGACATCACGGCGGGCTCCCACTGCATCCAAAAGGCACACGTGCGACACATCATTGAACCTGGGGGTTGCAGCATTTTTGCCTTTAGGGGTCATGACTTCTTTGCAGCAGTCATGGGCTGGAAGCACCGAGAGGTGTGCATGTGGCTGCACTTTAAATATGATGCCCAGCATGATGAAGCAGCAAAATGCCCGGGCGAAAGAGAGCCCGCCTGCCATGGAAACGGCATGTTTCCCGGGAATGCATAATTAATACAGCGGGTTTGAGATGATACAGCGTGAAAAGCCACCATTGCGGCCGAAGGGTAAAATGATGTTTTACCTGCCCACTACCGGACTTAGAGCAAATCTGGGACGATTCCGCCCATTGAGTCAGCTGACTGGCACTATGGGGCATAAAAGAAGAAGAATTGTGGACAGTCAATAGAAGACACTGAAAAGACCCAGCTTGTATGGGTGGGCTCAATGCTGGCAGGAGAATTCATCTGGCCAAAGAAGCTGAACAAGAAGTAGACAACATACACCACTATGTCCCATTACCTAACAGGTGATATTTGATCTGTTTGGAACTGTAAATTGCTGCTTAGACACTGTAATGTGTTGATCTCTTCTGTGTCACAGTAAAAGGTTTGCCATAACCAATTAGTATTCTTTGAAATTATGACTATGGGGAAGAGATATAAAGAAGATGAGTGTCAATAGATTTTGCATGAATTTGGTAAATTGTCTATGGAGCAGATTGATTTCATCAAGAAACCATTAAACATTATTACAGAGACGTTTTCATGTGCTTGTACACTCTACCAGATCTCTCACTGGAGAAGCCCCAGCCCCCCAGAATGCCCGTGCTAAGAGCTCACTGGTCAGAGTCCCCACAGTACATCACATGACCCGTGATTGACAGGAGGGAGTGACGCTGGGCACCATATTTAAAGTGCAGCTACGCGCACACCTCTTGGTGCTTCCAATTACATTTCCTCCCCTTTTAATTTTCTACAATAACGATTTACAAAAAAACATTTAAACAATCCAACAAATATATATACAATTTCAGGTGATTACAAATCATGTCTCTGAGGTGCTCTTCGTATACAGCCAGAACACTGTAACTCCGCCACTGGAGGTTCCTCAACAGGATTGACAGAATCTGGAGCTGTACTATGAGACACATCATTAGAACTAAACAATTCAGGATTTGGCAACCATTCGGAAACATCTGGAATGTCCGTTTTAGGTCGACCATACACTTCCGAACTTGATGGTTCAACGTTAAACACAAATTAATCAATTAATTGTTGGACTGTCTCTCTGGCACGAATGTGATCTACGTGCTTACAAACGATTCCACCTCCCGTTTGTACTTAGAAAGATAATGGGCCAGTCTCTGAAAAAATGGCTCCCAGAGCCCAGATAATCCTTCCAGAACACATTTTTGGAGGAATGTAAATTGTTTGGAGGAATTTTATTCTCAACTGCTTTGGGGGACTTTGTCAGTTTGGCATTTTTCCTTGGTGTCCACTGTGTTCTGCTAAATGTTGACATCTCAAAAATGGAAGCTTTATTTCCACTTGTTTCATAATTTCAGCCATTTTACTTTTCAATGAATCGATGGTTCTCAGTATGTTTGAGGTACTCAGTGCTTTTTATTCTAGCTCTGTGAGCTTCAGTGCCGGATTTACATTTTCCAATCTTATTTCTGTCCTTTCTTTCTCTGTCTGCAGCAGAGCTTGCCCTTGTCCTTCACTTTGGTTTCATGGTTGGCCAGGTCTCTCTCCTGTGAATTCTTAGCTTGCTTCAGTTCTGTAATTGTGCTACACATGGCTTCATTATCCGCTCGCATCTTGGGAAGTTCCATGACTTTTCCTTTCGAGGTCCCTTTTTTTTCAATCAGCTGGTTCTTCAGGTTCTTTCTTGTGTCTCCAAGCATCCTCCTGGGCTAATTAACATTGCTGAGTCTTCTCTGTCAGCTGTTTCTTCAGTTTGTTCAGAGTAGCATTAAATTCATCTTGCTTCTCTTCATAATTTCCCAGAGGAACAAACTTAGACCTGAGAGCTCCTTGAGAAGCATGTGAAGGTCTTTCCATTTTCCTAACTCACCTCGAGAACCCATGTTGTATTTTCTTAGAAGTTCTGGGATTCCATCTGATTTTAAATGAAATATCTCAGGCCAGTTGAATTTGATCTTCTGTAGCCAATCCCAATCTAAAAGATTGGGTCTCTCTCCTTTTGCTATTATTACTGGCAGTTGGGCTGTCTGTTGCTTGTAACAGACAGGGACAGTGATGATGCCATTTACTTGAATAGATTCTCCTGTGTAACTTCTTAATTTAACAGTTGTCTGTTCTAAGTTTATTGGCTGTCTTCCTTCATTAAGGTACCTGAAAGTGTGCTCTCCTACCACCCTAGTTGAGGCACCAGTATCTACTTCCATTGTCAGTGGCTTCTCATTTACTTGTACTGTCACCATAATAGGCTAAGTTTTCACGGCAGTTACATTATATAAGGCGTTATGATCCCAGCTGATGTTACTACTGGACAAGCCTGATCCCACGGTGGAACCTGGCTTGATGGATCCTAACTTATTTTTTATTTTGATATGTGGAGAGTGGCTACTGAACAGATTTACAGGAGTCAGCTGATGAACTTTGGCCTTGGGACCTTTCAGTTTTTTTGGGAAACATGCTCTCACTCTACAGCTCCCTCTCCCAGTGCCCAGTCTCTCTGGAGTCCAGGCTTCAATTTCAGTTTGGGGCTTGCTATCTGCCCCTCTGATCCAGTCTCTCCCTGACAGCTGTTTTCAATTGAACTCAAACTGCTTCCTCTTTAGTTTTTGTGTGCGTACGTGTGTGTGTGTGTGCGTGTGTGGGTGTGGGTGGGGCCTGCCTCTCTGGCTCCTGTTGCTAGGCAACAGCACAGTTTTTTTCTACTCTTGTGTTTGCTTTAACTTCTCTTTAATAGTCATAAAGAACTCATTAGAAACACAGGCTCCTTTTAAATTGAAACTAAAACTCAACATGACATTTTCTTAACACACAAATACAGAAATACACACAAATCAAACTTAAATTTTGAAGCTAAAACTCATTCCTAACACCCACAAATACAAATATAACTTACTTCAACTATTTCTATTTCCTAACAAGGGAGTAAATGTCAGGAGCAGCATATTCAGCCTTTGCTGTACTTGTTACATCTATCATGTTTGTTTGCTGTTTGCAAACTGCTTCAACTTTGCCAGGCATTGCCTAACCACGTGACCCTTCTTATGACAGTAATGGCATTCTGCCTCTTTGAATTTACAGGTATCTGCTTTGTGGTCACCTCCACATCCATAGCAATTTTGTCTTGAAACTGATGATGAAGTATTTCTGTTAGGCTTCTTAATGTTACTCACAGTCAACATTGAATTGTGCTTTAATTCTGCAGGTCTGGTTTTTACGCCATGCTCAGTGGCAGGTTCCCACCCAACATGAATTACGGCACCATTATCCATGTGTTGCAAAGCCTGTGAATCTCTCGCAGCACTTTCCATGGACAGGAAGGTGTCTACGGCGCATTTAAAATCGATATCGACCTCAGCAAGCAATCGGCGCTGAATGGTGTCATCCTTGACTCCAAGTACCAACTGGTCCTGCAGCATATTGTTTAAAACGTCTTGGAAGTAGCAGTATTCTGTTAACTGTGTGAAGTTCGCTACATAGGTTGCGATGGACTCTCCCAGGTCCTGAACTCTTGAATTGAATTTAAAGCGCTGCATTATCACGGATGGCTTCATCTGAAAGTGTGTTTTCACTAGGTTCACTAATTCACTATGTGAATTGAAATCGGGTGCACTCGGGCAGTCAGGTTGTGAATCAGGTTGTATGTTTTACTGCCACAGACACTTAAGAGGATCGTTTTCCACTTTTGTTTGGCAGTTATCTCATTTGCTTCAAAGTAAAATCCAAGGCGTTTAACATACTGGCTCCAATCTTCAATATTAGCATCATATGGGTCGATTCTTCCAATCAGCGGCATGACTGGTGAGAATTTTTTTTTTAAGTTCGATTTACTTACAGTAACAGGGCGAGGTGCAGAGTCGAAGTTGATTTTACCCTCATTGCCAAATGTGATGACTCTATGGAGCAGACTGGTTTCATCAAGAAACAGTTAGACTTTATTATAGAGACATTTTCAGTGCCTGTAGCTTGACCAGATCTTGCATCAGAAAAGCCTCAAACCCTGGATTGCCCGCGCTAAGGGCTCACTGGTTGGAGACCCTGTAGTACATCACATGACTCATGATTGACAGGAGGGAGTGACTATATACCCACATTGTACATGTCAGATTGCAGGCTGAAAGAACCAAACTTGTGCTGCTTCCGGGAGCAGGAAGGGAGGCAGGTAGGGGAACTTAATGGAGCGGGAGGCCAAAAATCAGCTTCCCGATGGTGGGATGAAACTGAACTATTAAGTTCAGGGAAGTTTGAAGGCGGGTTGAAGTTCCCGAAGGCAAGGGCTGGGAAGACCTTTTGCATGCATTTGCATGTCATGCGTCCTAACTAAAAGGCAATCTCACCAGAATTGAGTTTATCTTCCCAATTAAGTTATCCTCGAGCAATACATGCCTTCAGGTTTATGTCTGCATATAAGTGGCATGCAGCAGGTGAGGTAGTCAACACTAGGGACATGTGTGGAGTATCCTAGTCTGCCACACACAAATGTATCCAGACAGTTTCAGATGCCCTCTTCAGAACAGCACATGATTTTGTCAAAGCCAGTATAGACCCCAAGAGCCAGGCAGCCGGAGCTGTGAGATTTGCTGCAATTGCACGATTCCTACAAGTGGAAGGAGCTATTGACTGCACACACATGGCGCTGAGAGTTCCCTGGAAGCAGCCCACTGCATTCATTAACAGAAAAGGTCTCACTCTATGAATGTGCAGCTGGTCTGTGATCACAGACAACAAATCGTTCAGGTGTGTGTGCACTACCCAGGAAGCTCTCACGACACCTACATACTGAACAACTCACACATGCCACAAGTGTTTGCTCCACCTCATCAACTTCAGGGCTGGCTTATTTGTAACAGGCGATACCCACAGAGGACCTGGCTAATGACACCAGTGTAGAACATGCAAAAAGTTGCCAAGGAAAGGTACAATGCTGCCTGGGCCTCAACAAGGACAACAATAGGGCTGCTTAACATGAGGTTCAGCTGCTTGGACTGTGCAGGCGGAGTGCTTCAGTACTCGCCAGAAAGAGTGTCCAGGATCATTGTGGTCTGCTGCACCCTGCATATCCTCCCACACCTCCCAGAGAGTGCGATGGAGGAGCTAGGTGCCTCCTCTGACGAGGAGGAAGGGGAAGACAATGCTGCTGATGAGGGAGTGGATGTTGCAGATTCAGCGGCAGAAGGCAGGGCAATGGTGCAATGTGGCAGACAGGCCTGTGACAATGTTATCACCACCAGGTTCCAGGCCGAGTGAGGCACTGATACGTCTATACTGCACTGTACCTCCAATCTCTGCTGGCTGGGAGGTCGGGGTTTATGGGTGTGGATGTTTTTGCTCTTTGTTCTGGTGGCTACATTAAATTTAACGTTTTCATGTTAAAACTGCTGTTATTGTGATCCTGTGTATGGAACATAGGAATGGGGGGAGGCCATTTAGCCTGTTGAGCCTGCTCTGCCATTCAATACTATCATGGCTGATCGAACATTTCAATACCTTTTACTCACATGATCCCTATAACCCTTTACGTTATTGTTAACCAGAAATCTATCAATCTCTACCTTAACCATACTCAATGACTGAGCTTCCACAGCCCTCTGGGGTAGAGAATTCCAAAGATTCACAACTCTCTGAGTAAAGACATTTCTCTTCAAGCCAGTCCCAAGTGTCCCCTGGTTTAGACTCCCCAACCAAGGGAAACATCTTACCTGCATCTACCGTGTCTATTCCTTTAAGTAATTTGTGGGTTTCAGTGAGATCACCTCTCATTTTTCAAAACAGGTATGGGCCAGTCTGAAATGAAACATCTCCCACTTGTACAAAATGTACTGCTCCGATAACACTGTGGTTTCAGTGCCAGCAGGAGCACAACACCACCTGTTTAACAATGTACATTCATGTGCCCTCTGGTACCTGGAAGAATAATGCTCAGCCCCTTGGCACACACAAGCCCATATGCATGCTACATTGGAAGCCAATGGACTGTTAATTTGGCAGGAATACACTCATGTCTCACTGACACATTCTCCAGATGAGGGCGATGCCTTGCAAAGAACTCTGTTCTGCAGACACCAGCAATACATGCCATGACTCAGCTGCAAACACTGCTCAGCCGGCAGTCTGAGAGGGATGATAATCAGGTGACTACTACCTGCTGGCTTGCCAGATGCATTCCAAGGCCGCAACTTCACAAATGATGCCCACGGTTCAATCCCACACATGTCAGTATATTCAGAGATACCACTACTGACAATGTAACATAGTAAATGGTGTATGCATTGGCCACATCATCCGAGGCTGAATGGGAACAAAGTGCAACGCCCTTAAATACACGTGACCATTGCAGCAACTAGCAACATAATGAAAATGCAACATACACAAATAAAGTGAAATAAAACATACATTTAAGTAAACATACATACAAGTGTGTTACATATATACAATGATTTGACATCTTTGCCACTTTTGTGCTCTTATAATTTCTAAATCTTCCTTTTTCTATTATTACTATTTTCTACATCTAGGTGCTGATGTGGAGCAAGCCTGCTGACTGCTATGCCCCATGGCCTGAGATGACCTTGGTGGCTGTCCTCTGGTGGTCCGAGGCCTAGGGGTCTTCGGCTTGCTGAGGGTGCCCTGCTCAAGTGCAGCTGCACCCTCCTCAGTCTGACATGCCGGAGGCAATGGAGTAATTTTAAGCACCTCTAACATCTGCTCTATTGTTACCCTTGTTGAGGCACAGATGGCACTGTATCTCTTCTCAGTGACACTTTGCAGGTTCTGCACTGGTGTCATTGAGGGGAGGTGGAGAGGCAGGAGTGCTCTGGGAGGAAAGCCCCAGGGTAACTTGCTGGCACTCTTCCTCCTTGTCGATGTGCAATGGCACCTCCCTAACTCCTTGAGGAGAAGGGGCATGTGTACGAAGGTCGAGGTGTCTCAGTCTCCCCTCTCGCTGAGTCACTGCTGGACTGCACCCATGCCAAATGCGGTGGAATGCAGGTCCGAGCACATATCCAGCAGTCACTGAGTACTCTGCCGGACCAGACCTTCCATGGCCTACTGTATTCACTGCTCCCAATGCGGTCTCCTCTACATTGGGGAGACCAAACACTGGGCGACCACTTTGCGGAACACCTTCGCTCAGTCCACAAGCATGACCCAGACCTTCCTGTCGCTTGAGGCTTCAACACCCCACCCTGCTCTCATGCCCACATGTCCATCCTTGGCCTGCTGCATTGTTCCAGTGAAGCCCAACGCAAACTGGAGGAAGAGCACCTCATCTTCTGATTAGGCACTTTACAGCCTTCCAGACTGAATATTGAGTTCAACAATTTTAGATCATGAACTCTCTCCTCTATCTTTAACCCTTTTTTAATCCAATTTTTAAATGCTTATTTATTCTTGTTTGTTTATTTATTTTATGTATTCATTTTTCAACTTTTATATATAGGGGCAGGATCTTTACCTTGTTGGATGGGTGCAGAGGGCTGGCCCAGGAGCAGTCACAAAGCTGACCACCGCCCACAATCAGGCCCCGACAACGATTTCCTGCTCGTTGCTGACAATTAAACAGGCAATTAAGCCCATTAAGGGTGTAATTGTCAGTGATTTTCATGGCCCGTCCAACCTTACATTTGGCAGGGCTTGGCCTAAATAGCCAAGTGGTTATGGTACTGGGTTTGGCACCCCAAGATCAAGAGTTCAAATCTCACAATGGCAAACTATGAAACAATGTAACTTTATCTGAAACAGATGGAAACAGGTTTACTCAAAAGAGTATCAAGAGTTCAAATCTCATAATGGCAAAACTATGAAACAATGTAACTTCATCTGAGTACATGTTTGTACTCAAAAGAGTTATGGTTGGCAGACAGGTCAATTGGCCAGGTGGTGGGATGAAATGTCTGTTACAATTTAAAATAAAAAGAAATATCAGGGAACAGCATTTCTATGAGGTATGCTTTCAGGTGCTTGATTGTGCTGCATGGACATTTTTTGTGCTTTCATTTATTATTTGGAGGTCTGCAGTTCCCTGAGGCAGCTGTCTGTGCTCATCCACACCCTCAGTGATGTCATCACCCATCCTCTTCCCGCCCCCAGTGCGCACTTCACACTGGCAGGCCGTTAATTGGCCAGCCGGTGTGAAATCGCGGTTGGGGACCAATCACTGAGGGAGACCCTTCCCCAACCGCTCCGGGGTGCACTCCCAACAAGGGAAAAATTCAGGCCCATGTGTTTGAACCCATACTGCCCTGCAACTGGTACGAGATTCACAGCATGAAGTGGCTCCTGCATTCAGTCCAGATGTTCCATCTGCTGCTGAGGCCTGCAACCCAAACTCCTATTTGACATCCCTCTGTACTCACACACTTACACTGCTCGAAGCCCTTATGAGCGTCACTTTGCAGTGACTACATGGTGCCACTTACTCCGGTGGAGCGCAGTCAGTTTCTGGAGTGGGTCCCACTGGGCTAACCTGTGCTGTGACCTCTTTCGAGGCTGCCTTTGTCAGATAGGAGGGCCGCCTGCTGCCATCCGCAAACAGTGTCCACTCAGACAGACAGACGGATGCTGCTGACTTACAGGTAATGAATACCTGGGACCGTGTACAGCTTGGGATAAAATGACGTGTCCACCTTACCCAGACTCTCCCGTCTCAGCAGAACTTCATCACCTGGCATCACATCAGACTGACTAGCTTTCCTTCTGTGGTCTGCATAAAACTTTTCAGCACCGTTTCTCTCAGCACTGTGATCTTGAATCTCCTGATCAGCACTGATGTCCCTCAGCTCTGGCACCTTCGTGCATATGTTGCATCAAAATAGCAGCTCAGCTGGGCTATTTCCTGTCGCAGTGTGTGGCGTTGCACTATACATGGCCACATGATATCAACGCCTCCTTCCAATCTTAACCATCAGCCTGAGCAATCCTCACCTGTTTCTCTAAGGATTGATTTTGTCATTGCATTTCCCCATTTGCCTGTGAAGGCCTGAGATTTGCATGTAATCTGCAAGGATCTGTGAAATGAATTGTGACCCATTGTCTGAATACAGACTGATTTGCTTTACAAATATTTCAGTCACTGCAGACACCATTTTCTCTGCTGTTGAAGACTTCATCACAACGTACTCACAGGCCAGTATTTTACGGCCCCTCCAGCCCAGCGGGATATTACAATCCTGCCGAACTAAGTAGAGATTTAGATGGCTTGCTGCATCCGCTGGGGGGGAGACACACTGTGGCAGGGCTGTAAAATTCTGGCCATAGAAACAGCTGCAGTAGTCAATAGCCAATAGTATGGACTCTCTTAATGGAAGTGGGCCTAAAAAGTCAACTACTACATCGTCCCATGGTCCAGCCAGTAACAGTGTGCTGCATACTGCTTCTGGTGGATTGGGTCTGCTGACAAGGTGACATCCATGACATGTTTTGACAAACTGCTCCACACCTTCCTCCATCCCTGACCACTAGACTTCGGTTTGTAAATTTTGCTTAGTACCAACCACTGTCAGGTGACCCTCATGAGCTAGCATCACCAGTCTAGGCTTTTATGGCACTACAAGCCTGCTACCTCTGAGAACATTGTCCACAGCTCATCTTGTGTAGTGATGTACACCTTGAATGGGAAATTCTCCCAGTTTCCAGCTTGAATTCTCTCTCTGATGTCATCCAATTCTGGAACTTTGCCTCTCTTTCAATCTCTCTAGTTGTCATTGCTCTGGGTGCAGCATGAACTGCTACAAACCATACAAATGATTCTGCTACCTTCTCTAGTGAGGATCTGTGTGTTTGATCCTCCCTCACAAGTTGCAACAGCAGGTCAGCAATGTTTATCTTTCCAGCAATGTGAACCACCTCGTACTTATACTGCTGGAGTCTCAAAACCCATCTTTTGATTCTGATACATGGTTCAGATCTGGGAGAATAAATCATTTCTAATGGCTTGTGATCTGTCACTAATTCAAACTCAATGCTGAGCAAATATGCACGGAGTCTTTCACATGCTCACACCAATTCTAGGGCCTCTTCTCCATCTGAGAATATCTCCTCTTTATATCTGCCTGAGATCTGTTTTCAGAGCCAATGATTCTTGGGCCAGCATTTGCAATCAGCACTGCTCCTAATTCTACTGGACTAGCATCAGCTGTGACTTTCGTTGGTGCAGTTGGATCATAGTATCCCAGGGTTTGAGCATTTGTCAAGCTATCTTTCAAAGTTTCAAAGGCAGTTTTCTGTTCTTCATCAAATCTTAACCATTCATTCCTTTGGGTCAATTTCATCAATGGATCAGCCAGGGTAGCACAATTTGGGATATGCCTCGCACAATAGTTCACAAGTCCCACAAAACATCTCACTTTGCTACCATTTTGTGGTTCAGGTACCTCTGCTATTGCTTCTATCTTGCCTTTGGCTGGATTGATTCCACCACTCTTGAGTTTATGCCCTATGAACGTTAGCTTCATCACACCCAATGAGCACTTGTCTGCATTTAGCATAAGTCCTGCTGACTGCAACCTAGCCAATCAGCCTCTTGTTATATTCCTCTCTATTGGTACCGTGCATTATGGTGTCGTCAGAGACATTGGCTGTTCCTGGGATCTCTTGTATCACCTTCTGGATTTTGTGTTGGAAAACCTCTGCTGTCACATTGATGTCAAATAACAATCTCTTGTGTCAGTAAATTCCACAGTGATAAAAGTTGTCAGCTTTCTCGAAAGTATAGAGTTTAGGACCATTAATTAAAGACAGGTTAGCACTGTATTACCTCTGGCACTATCTATCCAACTAATTGTACAACTTTAAACATACTTTCTGAATGATCTGTGAGCTAAATGTCACAAGTAATCTTGCAAAGCTGCATTGACTTTGGAAATAATCACAAAGCCAGAAATGGCCTCTTCAAATATTAAGCTGGTTCCATGGGATGCTTTATAGAGAATTGAGCATCAAGTCATCCACTATTCTTTAAACTTCTGCCACATGGCATAATGAACCCAGATAGCGAAAGCTTTCCTGAAACTGAGCAATGTCTGAAGCCCTGACAAAGGGGATCCTGAATCCAGATGTCAACAACGTTTATTAAGCATCAGCCGAGAGCCCAACGTTTTCCCATCTAAAATGCAAAATCTGACCTGCCAGTCCAGCACCAGAGAGTAACTTCATATGCCCCACCCACATGAACCAGATAGAGCAAAGAAGCCTCCGGGATGATCAGTAACTGAGCGCTGAATGTCTTTTGTAAGCAGATGTACTTTGGGGACATATGACTCAATAAAAAAGAAAAATATTCCGAGCATAATTTTAAAAATGATTGTCACAATTGATTGAGCTTACTGAAGAGAGTGATTTTAATCAGTTTGAATCCCAGAAGCTGAAACAAGATTAAATAAAGACCTAGTACTGGCAGCACTCTTATCAAAGTTAAAGTGGGGGTGGGGGTGGGTGTGGGGGTGGGGGTTGGGGTATGGGGGGGTGCGGTTGTGGTGACAGCAAAGGTATCAATACCTTGCAAATTAAAATTTTCCATTTATAATCATTCCATTCATATACAATCCATTAGAGAGACAGGTGAAACATAGATTGTACATCAAACGCAATTTAATAATTCATGCGACCACATTGAGGGATGTGCAGCTAATCCTGCATGGTCCAGTAATGTGATGGGCATATTTTTAATAATGAAGACAGACTGATGCAGAATCTCTAAACTCACTGAAGAGATGAGACAGGAAATAGATCGAGCATTTCTTTCTAGTGAGTGTTTGGCCCCTTGAAAAGGGTACTTTTGCTATTCGGACTGTATATTCTTTCTAATTGTCTCTTACGGCAGGAAACTGCCGGATCCCAATTAATTTAATAGATAAAAGAAGAAAATCATTTGCATTTTTATTGCCCTGCTACTCCTGACACCACAAAATAAAACAGAAAGTGCTGGAAAGACTCAAAAGGTCTGGCAGCACCTGTGGAGAGAAACACAGTTAATGTTTTGCTTCAAAGAAGCAATGTTTTGGCCTCGAAACATTAACTCTGTTTCTGTTTTCATTTCTGATCCCCAGCATCTGCAATATTTTGTTTTTATTAAAATGTTTGTGTGGAGTGGCTATCAATGGTTCCTTTAAACACACAAATACTATAGAATCAGCTTCAAGTAACTAAATACATATGGAGCTTTAACATCCCCTTTCCTCAATACTTGGAATTCACAGCATATGATGAGAAGGAGAGCAAGCAATTTACAGATAATATAATAACTGGGATGCACACAGCACACACTCAAGACGATGCAACCATTGGAAAGAAATGGAAAAAGAAAACAGGTCAAGAAAATAAAATTTAAAAAGAAATATGCATCTTAATATATCCACAGATATTTTTAAAAGTTCAGCCTGATTTTAACTCCAGGCCAGTTTTAGGTAAGTGAGAAGTGGTGTTAATTAGACACTAACCCCTGCTTCAGAAATGAAACCTAGGGTATTTTAACACTTGTTAAGATCTGGGATCATTAAGAGGCGATTGTGTCAATGAAACTGCCAATTCGATGCACTTACAGCATTATGGTATGACAGAGATTTTTTCTGCTTGCATTTATAGTGGAATATCACATACTATCACATTCCAAAGGACTTCATTATCAACAGATTATTTTCAAAGTGCAACCACTGTTGTTATGTCAGTAAACATGTCAGCCAACGTGCATACAACAAGGTTGATAAATAATTAGATAATGGGTGTTAAATCGGATAGTCCTTGAAACTCCAGTGATCACAATGTGGCTACAATGTAGACAGCCTACTAACTAACCATACTGTTATTTGGCTGGACACCTGAACAAGGGTCTAATATCATGAGTGGCTTGCCCCAGTTAAAGCTAGACTGCATCTCTTAAATGGCAAAATATTGGAGCAAGTGGTTTCCAAGGTTCTTGGATGCTGCATTGGAGGCCTTGGTGGAAAAGATGGAAAGGAGGAGAGATATCCTGTATCCACAAGAGCCCCAAGCAAGACACATGTTCAGTAGGTAGTGGGAGTCTAGGAACCAAACCCCAAGACCTGGATGCAGTGCTGCAAGAAGTTCACAAGAATGGCCAAGGTCAATGAATGCATCTTCATATGTCATATTCCACCAATTGCACCATTAGTCTCAGTACCTGTTCAATTCACCAATTTCCCAACACTGACCTACCAACAATCTCTTTCAATCAAGATTCATTCCTGACATTCATATACTACACCACATCTTCACACACTTAGCACTGCTATAAGCCTTACGCTCACATCTCAAAGATTGCACACACTGCTAACTATTCAACCGTGACAGCCTCATCACTGAAACAGATTGCACCAGACTCATTTCCCTCTCTCAGGACAAGATGGCATTCAACCATAAGCAGCAGGAGCTAACCGGAGGGGATTGGGCGTACCTGCATATCTGCACCCCCATGGAGGGGATGGTGCTGGCCATTATTGGGAGGCCATAGACAGCACATACTTTAGAAGAGAGCATAGAGGCAAAGTCTGCACATGGGGAGATACTGGACAAGAATGGCCTGCAGCCTGGGCACGGGTAAAGGTGCCAGTTTACTGGAGGACAAAATCGCACACAAGTTCTGCTACAAAGGACTCAGATGAGCACTTCAATGGGGCAGAATACAGAAGGCGGCTCATGGGTATGCTTGGTGCATTGGGAAGTTTCTAGAATATGTGCGGGTGCTACAAGTGTCATTTTGGACATGAAACAGCACCCACAGCACTCAAACAATGGGTGCTTCCAATTCATATTTCATATCAAATCTGTTTTTAGGTGGTGTTGGTTGAAGGATGAATGATTCCCTGCTCTTTATGAGTAATACCATTTGATCTTTTATGCCAATCTGAGGAGGTTGATGGAAGTGACGTAAGGACAGGGGACCTAATAATAGACCACTCCCTCACTACTGCACTGAGAAATCAGACTATCTACTTTTTAGTGGGGTTTGAACACACAGCCTTTTAACAGAGAGGTAAAATTGAGCTGAGCTGACACACAGATCAATTAAGGATTCTAACAACAGGTACATTAACAGAGTTTAATCTAACCACAACCGACTGTTTTATTTAAACAGTCTCTTTCCTCTCCTGCAGGTGCCAAGTCTCGGTGAGGTTTTGTTCAACTGGCACTGGCATTTTTCCAGTCACCCAAGGAGCTATTCATACACTGGAGAAAATGTAAGAATTTTTTTGCCATAAACTGTGCAGCAAAGTAAATAAATGCAACATACAATGTCATAGGGTGTCATGGAAATGCTGTACACCCAAAATTTACAGTGTTCCTTCTGTCCAGCATTACTATGGTACATACATTTCATGGCATATTGCTGCAATTTGCACTTCACACCAATGTGTAGGTCTATATTTCAGCAGATGTATTTGAACAGCCAATTTAATTCCTGGTTAGAAATCCCAGAAGTGATGGTAGGTGGCAGAGAACTGATAGAGCGTCTCCCCATCCAATTTAATGCCTCCGCCCAATAGAGTTACATAGGAGCTGGCATTTTTCTAGCTGCTCTAGCTTATTGCAGGGTACTCAACCTTGTGCTGATTCTGCTCCTATTCAACATGCTTATGTACATTCTGGGAGGAGTCACAGGATAACATCGCAGAATTGGAACTAGTATACTAGTTTTAGTATTCTGATGGGGGTGCTGGTTAGCTCAGTTGGCTAGATGACCAACATATGGATCAGGTTAATGCCAATAGCACGAGGTTCAACCCCATTTTGGCTAAGGTAGACTCAGGGCCTGCCTCCTCCCCCTACCCATAGTAAAAAAAATCATGACACTTTGCTGTGGTTAGGCAACTAATCACCAAGGACCTGCTTCCAGGCAGAGGATTGAAGGAACAAAAACAGAATTACCTGAAAAAACTCAGCAGGTCTGGCAGCATCGGCGGAGAAGAAAAGAGTTGACGTTTTGAGTCCTCATGACCCTTCAACAGAGGACTCAAAATTTCAACTCTTTTCTTCTCCGCTGATGCTGCCAGACCTGCTGAGTTTTTCCAGGTAATTCTGTTTTTGTTTTGGATTTCCAGCATCCGCAGTTTTTTGTTTTTATCTCAGAGGATTGAAGGATCCTGACAGAAAATCTTCTGAATAAGCTGTTGATCCACCATTAAGTTGAGTGTGTTAAGAAATTTCTTCCAAGTATAATGGTGCCTTTGTCACACTACAGCCATGATCAGCTCAGAACTACTCACAGATGCATAAAGAATTAAGTTTACCAAATAAGTTTTAACTTTGTTCAATAAGCTCTTAGTAACAAGCACATGGATCTTTTTTCCCATCAGCAATCAAAGTGGATGCTCACTACATTTTCCATTTGCTTTGGATTCACCATCAGAGCGATATCAAAGAAATTAAGATGGACCACCCTCAAACTGTAGATAGAATAATTTATTCATTGACAAGCCCTGTGTCAGTGACCCTAGAACTGACTGACTTATCTTCACCTTTCCCAGGCTTTAAAAATTAAGCCAGAAAAGATCTGTTCTAAAACCCTTGAAGACAATACACCACAGCAAGCTGTGCTGACCTTTAAATGGGTGTAGGACAATATAAAATATTCAGGGTGTATAAGTAACACAGAATTTAGACAAATGGTGATAATTGACAAAACAAACCTATAACTGCCTGGCTTGTTAAAAAAAAACCGAATCTGTTCTAATGGCAGAACTGATATAATAAAGATATAATTATATATAATCATGCAAGATGTAACAAATACACCCCTCTCAACATATTGTCTCAATGCAACAGCTTATATCAGAACTGACCTGGGACTCCTTCAGGTAAATAGAGCCTCAAAATTAATCATTCGTACTCAGATCATCTGTTAACTGGATTTGAAGTAAACTGATTAATTACAAATGAACAGAATGGTACACTTATCCCCAAGCTATCAAACAGCTTAAAGACTTTTTTTGATGATTAAATAAGCTAGGGCTTTCAAAAATATCAAAGAAAAACATATTTTCAATTTTTTTTTGTTTTAAATAATTATAGCTGGAAGTGAAATTATCACAGGTCAATTAACCTTTATCTGAAACCCCCCAGGGCCGATTGCATTTCAGGTCTCGCATAATTTTGGTTTTCAGATACTGCATATAAACTTACATTACAATAGCCTAAGCCTAAGCTAGCTATGGCCTAAAGTAATAAAATGGCTAAGAAAGTAAAATGTATCACTGAATAATAAATAGAGGGTAGCTGTAATAAGTTTCTTATTGACACGTTCACCACAAAAATCACAAGGTAAACAGTGCAGACAAACAATTAGACTTCCTGCGCTAAAGTTCGATGAGGTTCAAAAGAAGTGTGGTTTATGGATGTGTTCAGTTTTCATATTTACGGATAAGGGATACTCGACCTGCAGTGACTATTGAATATTAACTTCAGCTTCTTTACTCACCTGGAATTGAAATACCTCTCAACTAATTACATCAAAAGAAAAACAGCATGCATTTTCATAG
This sequence comes from Carcharodon carcharias, assembly GCF_017639515.1. Classification (NCBI taxonomy): domain Eukaryota; kingdom Metazoa; phylum Chordata; class Chondrichthyes; order Lamniformes; family Lamnidae; genus Carcharodon; species Carcharodon carcharias. The sequence goes on along the minus strand of NC_054484.1, from coordinate 43,985,798 downwards.
CACTTTTGATGTAGAAAAAGATCCCAAAGTGCTTCTCAGAGGCTTAGTTAGACTTTATGGGTGAACATAACTTTGTTTGGAAAAAACACATGGGCAGCAGAGTTTTGGATGTAACGAAGCTTATGGGAAGTGAAGAGTGGAACATCAGCCAGGAATTCAGTGGACTGGTCAAATTTGGAGGTGACAATAAGGATAGGATGAGGGCTTCAGGAACAAATGGACTAAGGCTGGGGCAGTGACAGGCTATTCTACAAAAAATAAAAGAAGGCAGTCTTTGTTATGGAGAGTAAACAAGATCAGAAGGTTAGGAATCAAAAAGGACACAGACTGCAAACAGTTTGGTCCCAGCTGAGATGATTGAATGCGGAGTACATGAAATCAATGGTGAAGGTACAGAGTTTACAGTGAGGGCCAAAGATGGCTTCAGTCTTTCCAATGTTTAACTGGGAGAAATTGTGGCTCATTTAAGTCTGATTCAGACCATGTGGTTGAGAGAATGAGGTTGAGAGAATGTGGAGGGGTAGACCTGAGCATCATCAATGCATATGTGAAACTAATACCATGTCTGCAGATAAAGTCATCAAAGGGCATTCTTAAGGTAAGTCAGTAGGGTAAATTGCCTGCAAGATCTAGTGGCCACAAAGACCTCGCTACATGGCTTTGTAGAAGGCATCTAACTTGCATTGGCGATACCATGTGTGTGAGCCACTATACATACAACGCTGTGCCCACCTGTTCACCTCAGAAAACCTAGTGCCTACATGCCATTGGGAGGGTAAATTGCCCCTCTCCCATGACTCCTCCTCTTGAGAGTCCATAGACTCACCTGCGCCCATCTGGACGCTAGTACATCATATCTCAATGTGCCAACTTCTGAGGATACAGTACAACAAAAGCAAAATACTGCAAATGTAAGAAATCTGAAATAAATAAAAAAATTAGGTCTGGAAGCATCCGTGAAGAGAGAAACAGAGTTAACGTTTCATGTCAAGGACCTGTGAAGATTTGGGAAAATCTTTCTGCAGTCTCATTTGTTTTGTATCGTGGCAGGAGTTACCAGATTTATAAGGCCTCATTGCTAAATTGCTATTCATTGTGTCAGCTATTTTCAGCAAATGTTTCACTGGATTAATGTGACCGGAGAATAACTGGCAACAAGAATATCAAAACAATCTGTACTAGAAAGAAGACTGGGACTGTTTGAAACACTGTGATTACTACATCACTGCATGACTGGACAAAGGAGAAACATTGACCTAATACATGACAAATATACCAGACTAAATGGCAACTGATGCGATATTCATCTGATACTGCATGAAATGGCTAACAGGAGACAACAGCAATGAAACATGAAAGAATTGATCAATGAAACAGCAGATAATGAATGGTAATGAATGGAAAAAGAAAACTGCTGTACAATATAACTGATGAAAGAAATAGTAGAACACAAAACAAGATACCTAATAAAAATGATATAAAAATTAATGCTGAAAGATATCGTGCTGAAATGGCCAAATTAAAAAGAAACATAGAAAAATAGTCGATGAAAGTTAATATAACTGTGACTGAAAGAGTTGTGCAGTACTACCCATGAAAGAAATATTAAGCAAGATGCTTGATGAGAAGTATTAAAATATAACATGACTGATCACAGAATTGTTCTGGCACAGAAGGAGGCATTTGACCCATCATGTCTGCACCAGCTCTCCGAATGAGCATTTCACCCAGCGGCATTCTCCTGCCTCCTCCTCGTAACCCTGCAAATTGTTTCTTTTCAAATAATCATCTAATTTCCACTTGAATGCCTTGACTGAACCTGCCTCTGCCACACTCTCAGGCAATGCATTCCAGGCCATAATTGCTCACGGTGTTAAAAAAGTTTTTTTCTCATATCGAACGATCTCTTCATTAACGATATTATAGAAAAGGCGGGGGCGGGATTTTCGGGCCCCACCAGCTGCCGGGATCGTCTGGTCCCATCGATGGTCAAAGAGCCTTTGGCTGGCCTGCTTCATCCCCAGTGGTGGGCCCCGCCACGATGGGGCTAGAAAATCCCAGCCGCTGTTTAACAAATTATTGCACAATACAACTGATAAAACTGAGCAAGTTACAAACCAATGAAAAAATAGTAATGAAATAATTTGATTTGGAACAAAGAGCGAGGTATGAGCGGCAGAACTTTGCCCTTGACAGGGGTGCTCAGCGGGGACGGGCGGGGGGGGGGGGGGGGGGGGGGGGGGGGGGGGGGGGGGGGGGCGGGGTGGGGGGGGTGGTGGGTGTTCGGGAAGCTGACCACTGCGGGCATCAGCACCGGACCACAATTTCATGCCGGTGGGCCAATGAAGGTCCGCCCAGCGGGAAACGCGAGCGGCAGCACTGAGCGGGTGGAGGGCAGGGGGGAGAAGGCCGAGTGGGCCGAGTGCGAACTTTGCGCATGCACACGAGTGAGCCATTCATACTCTCCGTGAGGCACAGAGTTGCCTCAAGGACATGAAGAGATATGAAAAACAATGATAAAAATGTAATGAAACATATCCCCTCATGTGACCCTGTCATATGTGCAGGGACATGTTATTAATGAAAAATTAAAGTTTTTATTTTATTGTTATTTCCTTTGGAAACTTCACCCCGCCCATTTTTCCAAAAAAATGCAAAGGCCGCTTGGCTATTTTGCCTGCCCCGCCAACCGTTAGGTTGAACAGGCAGCGAAACATTTAATTTGATTGATTACTTAATGGCCTTAACAGGCCTGTTAATTGTCGGCGGGCTCGCTGCTGGTTCTGGTGCACGCCCACCGACCGAACCATCGCGCGACCGGGCGTTGATGTTGGCACACTCTGCCGACGTCACCAGGCCTCATTTCACACTCGAATGGGTCGGGCGTGCGCCGAGCGAAAATTTCTGCCCGAGGAGTAATCAAATTATCAGCTGACATTCTTTGAAAACTGCACAAATAATTCACCTGAGGCAAATAAGAGGAAATGACAGTTACAGAAACAAGATGAAGCTGTATGAAATTAAAATAACATTTTCGTGGCAAGCCATGGCGAATGTTTCACTCAAGCTGAAGGAAAACTAGTGAAAGGAATGAAAAATTAATACAGAGGCCAGATTTAACAGTAAAAATACCCAGGTCAGAAAGATGCTGAAATTAGAGCATGAACAAATGAAAGGGAGGAACAAAAACTGCATTTCAAGGTTTTGGAGGACCATTTAACAGCAAAGGGTGATGGTTCTCTTCATGTGATCAGATATTTTAAATTTATGGTTATTAATCTAATGTGCATTTTACTGTTTTACTGCTCAACACTGGAAATGTGGACACTTAAAATGGGAATGGTGCTGGACTTTCAGCGAGCTTGGACACAACACTTGTAATAGGTAAAGCACAAAGTATAATTATGATATTACAGATTTTAAGGACAATTGTTTTATAGGCACATTTCTGTCTTCATACCTTTACCTTGAATTTAAAGGCCTTTTAAAGCCTTTAAAAATGCAAAGAGCTCCCCAGGGATGTCCATTGAATTCTAACTAGTGTGAAAAACCCTTTTACTTCTGAGGGAACAGGGGACAGGAAGCGACTTCAAAAGACCTTAACATAATTAACTTTTTGTTGGATGGTCTGATGGCTCTCCGCTTCTTCCTCGAGCAGAGGCCCGAACAATCACCATAAGACATAAGACATAAGACAGAGGAGCAGAAATTAAGCCAATCAGCCCATCGAGTCTGCTCCACTATTCAATCATGGCTGATAAGTTTCTCAATCCCATTCTCCTGCCTTCTCCCCATAACCTTTGATCTCCTTACCAATCAAGAACCTATCTATCTCGGTCTTAAATACACTCAATGGCCTGGCCTCCACAGCCTTCTGTGGCAATGAATTCCATAGATTCATCACTCTCTGACTAAAGAAGTTTCTCCTCATCTCTGTTCTAAAAGGTTTTCCCTTTACTTTGAGCTGTGCCCTCGGGTCCTAGTCTCTCCTACTAATGGAAACATCTTCCCCACGTGCACTTTATCCAGGCCTTTCAGTATTCTGCAAGTTTCAATCAGATGCCCCCTCATCCTTCTAAACTATAGACCCAGACTCCTCAAACGTTCCTCATATGTTAAGCCTTTCATTCCTGGGATCGATCTCGTGAACCTCCTCTGGACCCTCTCCAGGGCCAGCACATCCTTCCTGAGATACGAGGCCCAAAATTATTCACAATATTCTAAATGTGGTCTGACTAGAGCCTTATAAAGCCTCAGCAGCACATCCCTTCTTTTATATTCTAGTCCTCTCGAAATAAATGCCAACATTGCATTTGCCTTCCTAACTACCGACTCAGCCTGCAAGTTAACCTTAAGAGAATCCTGGACTAGGACTCCCAAGTCCCTCTGCACTCCAGATTTCTGAATTCTCTCCCCATTTAGAAAATAGTCCATCCACCACTACTTTCCTCCATCTGGCTGAACTTGTTCTTTCACTGAACAATTTCTCCTTAAACTCCTCCCACTTCCTCCAAATAAAAGGTGTGGCTATGGGTACCCGCATGGGCCCCAGCTATGCCTGTCTCTTTATGGGGTATGTGGAACATTCCTTGTTCCAGTCCTACTCCGGCCCCCTCCCACAACTCTTTCTCCGGTACCTCGATGATTGCTTTGGTGCTGCTTCATGCTCTCATCTGGAAAAATGTATCAATTTTGCTTCCAATTTTCACCCCTCTATCATTTTCACATGGTCCATCTCTGACACTTCCCTTCCCTTCCTTGACCTCTCTGTCTCAATTTCTGGTGATAGACTGTCCACCAATATTCATTACAAGCTTACCGACTCCCACAGCTATCTCGAATACAGCTCCTCACACCCTGCTTCCTGTAAGGACTCCATCCCATTCTCTCAGTTCCTTCGCCTCCGTCGCATCTGTTCTGATGATGCTACTTTCAAAAACAGTTCCTCTGACATGTCTTCCTTCTTCCTTAACTGAGGTTTTCCACCCACGGTGGTTGACAGGGCCCTCAACCGTGTCCGGCCCATCTCCCGTGCATCCGACCTCACACCTTCCTCTCCCTCCCAGAATCATGATAGGGACCCCTTGTCCTTACTTATCACCCACCAGCCTCCGCATTCAAAGGATCATCCTCTGCCATTTCCGCCAACTCCAGCATGATGCCACCACCAAACACATCTTCCCTACCACCCCCCCACCCCCCGCGGCATTCTGCAGGGATCATTCCCTCCGGGACACCCTGGACCACTCCGCCATCACTCCCTACACCTCAATCCCCTCCCACAGCACCTTCCCATGCAACTGCAGAAGGCGCAACACCTGCCCCTTTACTTCCCCTCTCCTCACTGTTCAAGGGCCCAAACACTCCTTTCAAGTGAAGCAGCATTTCATTTGCGCTTCCCTCAATTTAGTCTACTGCATTCGCTGCTCCCAAAGCGGTTTCCCCTACATTGGAGAGACCAAATGCAGACTGGGTGACCACTTTGCAGAATACCTTCGGTCTGCAAGCACGACGCAGACCTTCCTGTCACTTGCCATTTCAACACTCCACCCTACTCTCATGCATCCTTGGCCTGCTGCAATGTTCCAGTGAAGCCCAACGCAAACTGGAGGAACAGCACCTCATCTTCCGACTAGGCACTTTACAGCCTTCCGGACTGAATATTGAGTTCAACAATTTTAGATCATGAACTCTCTCCTCCATCCCCTTCCCCTTTCCGATCCCCCCTTTTTCCAATAATTTATATAGATTGTTCTTTTCCCACCTATTTCCATTATTTTTAAATGTATTTCCATCCATTGTTTTATCTTTACCTTTTAGCCTATTTCATTCCCTTCCCCCCACCCCACCCCCACTAGGGCTATCCATCCCTTGCTCGACCTGCTTTCTACCCTTAATGTCACCTATTAGCACATTCCTTAGATAATATCACCATTGTCAACACCTCTTTGTCTTTTTGTCTATGACATCTTTTGGCAATCTCCACCTATCAATGGCCCTCTATCCAGCTCTACTTGTCCCACCCTCCTTAAACCAGCTGATATTTCACCTCTTTTCTATTTTTCCTTAGTTCTGTTGAAGAGTCATACAAACTCGAAACGTTAACTGTGTTCCTCTCCGCAGATGTTGTCAGACCTGCTGAGTTTTTCTAGGTATTTTTATTTTTATTTTTGTTTTGGACTTCCAGCATCCGCAGTTTTTTGCTTTTATAATTAACTTCTTGCCTGTTGGAACAATACTTCATCGAAATTAATACAGCAGCCATTTTGTTTTGTTTGTGATAAGGAGGCTGAGAACAGCCATTTTGTGTATAGAGCCCCAGGAAAAGACAACTTCAGAGAGGGTTCTTGGCTGAGGGAGGACAAAGAGGAAGGTATTAAAAAATCAACTGCTGTTCTGCTGAAAGAGTCCAGGCAATCTGCAAGTGCCGTAACCGTAGAATTAGTGAGGAATAGGAAACCTTCTCTGGCTCCCAAAAACCTGCTGACCAGCTGAGTCCATCTGAAAAGGCAAACATCCAAATGATTGACACAGAGGCCATCCCAGCTGCTAAACCAAACTTCCAAGTTTCAACGCCTTCACTTCGAAAAGAAGGAACTCAAGCAATGAGATCGCAATGACATCTCACAGAGACTGATTTGAAATCTCATCTTTCAGTATCTTCTTCCTCTATCGGCATCTTAATCTTTGTATCGGTATTTTTGTTAGCAACTTCATCACTTTTACCTAAGTAACATTCAGCAGTAGTTTTTGTAATAAACTAACCTTTACCTTGTTTCAGACAAAAGCTTGTCTACTGGGTTACTTGTAACTTGAACCATTTATACATCAAAGTGGGTCTACATATACACACACAAATTCTTAGAACACTTTAAGGAAACTCCTTTTACACAGTTGTGACAGGTATGTTATTATTGGGTACGGAAATCTATCTTGTTGCAGTTCTCGGTGTTCACGTGATTTTTTGTATTTTCATTATTGGTTCTGATAATGGCCTATTTTAATTGTTTCGGGGGATTTTCTGTGACTCCCTATTGGCTGTTTCCTGTTGGCTTGTCAGCAACAGCAATTTAAGTTACCTTAACCACAATTCTCTTTTGGGCCCCCTGCTAGGAATATTTCTCCCTATTTGCTGGTTCTAGAGGAAGAAAAGGAGAATCTGGGGAAGCATGATGAGGAGGTGAGTTTTTGGTTGAAGTGGTGTGGCAACACTGATCTTTACACAGCCACGTATATCTACAGACAAGGCACATCTGCCTAAGCATTGTGAGGAAATCTGACACAACCTCTCATACTATATTAGGGAGGCAGTTGTGAAATCATGCCACCTTTTTGAGAAAGACTTTCAGGCAAGTTTCAGGACAGGGTTGACAATATTATGACAGGACCTTAAATATCAATGCTACTGGATCCATTGAATTAATAGTAGGGGTGGCATGGCAATTTTTGCAACCAGCAGTGTAGCAATGAATCAAGCTGGTGACAAATACTCTGTTTCTACATACATGTGAGCATTCGAATTAGGAGCAGGAGTAGGCCATTTGGCCCCTTGAACCCTGCCCCACCATTCTATAAGATCATGGATGACCTGATTGTAGCCCCAACGCCACTTTCTTGCATACTTCCCATATCCTTTGATTCCCTTGCTAGTCAAGAATCAGTTTGCCTCTGCCCTAAAAATATTCAATGACCCTGCCACTACCACTCTCTGAGGAAGAGAGTTCTACAGACCCATGACTAGAGCTAGTGCTAACCCCTCCATCCATTTCCCTATGGAAAGCAGGCTGCCATGCAAGAGAGCACAGCATTTTTCCATATGACAGTTTCTAAAAGTTCAGGGCATTGTTGATGACAAGAGTATGTCTTACAGGCTGCCATCCCCAATCTCACAGCTGTCATGAATAGAAAGAACAATTATTAATGTGCAGTTGGTCTGTGGAGACAGAAACAGACAATTCAGGTCAACGACCTTTCTGTCCTGATGAAAGGTCATTGACCTGAAACGTTAACTCTGTTTCTGTCTCCACAGCTGCTGCTTGCCTGCTGAGTATTTCCAACACATTTGTTTTTATTTCAGATTTCCAGCATCAGTAGTATTTTGCTTCGGTACAAAGGTTAAGCATGTCAATTCGCCCAATATCCTGGCAGCAGTCATGAATGCTTATTTTTACTGGAATATGTGGCGCTAACATGATTTGAGGGGAGAGGAAAACTAGGCAGATAGATTCTTGTGGACCAAGAATATCCTTGACAGTCTTGGTTCATAATCTAGAGATAAAAACAAAAAAACTGCGGATGCTGGAAATCCAAAACAAAAACAGAATTACCTGGAAAAACTCAGCAGGTCTGGCAGCATCGGCGGAGAAGAAAAGAGTTGACGTTTCGAGTCCTTCTGTCGAAGGGTCATGAGGACTCGAAACGTCAACTCTTTTCTTCTCCGCCGATGCTGCCAGACCTGCTGAGTTTTTCCAGGTAATTCTGTTTTTGTTTTGGTTCATAATCTTCTTGAAACACCCCCAAACAAGAGCCGAGGAGCTGAGGAATAATATAATGCACCCACCAGGATGATATATGGATAGAATAAAAGAACATTGAAAAAATGTTTCAAACATAGATTGATGTGGGAAGGAAAGATGTTGCAGTAAAGCCCGACCAAGATCTCACAGATCTTTGTTTTTTTGTTTTCTATCGCACAATTCCAGAATTGTTCTGTGAGCCAAATGGCAGAATTACACACCGAAACAAAACAACCTTGCAAAGTCTGATTGGCTAACATCACTGAGCAACTTCCACCCAATACAGATCTTGAAATCAGTTCTCAGAAATAATTTTTCAACACTTTCAGTGACACTTCCAGTGAGAATCTTACTGTTACACAAGCCAATGAAATTGGTCTGAAAGGCACAAGATTCATTTTATCCTCAACTACAGATTTGCACTCTGCCATTAGTCCAGAAAGGGCATCTTGATATCACAAGTATAACAAGTATAAACAGAAAAGAATCCCTTCTTGCTTGGATTAGCAATCTGGGTGCTGGAGCTCTTCTCTAGCTTTTCAAATGATACTTTTTCAAAAAAATCTCTTCAAATAATGATCCGTAAATTTAAAACTCTGCGCTTTAGCATACTGATCTGTACAAATATTTCTTAACCCCTAAAATTCTTGGAAATAAGCATAAAATCTTAAGGAGTTGTTACTGCAGTACGTGCTCAAAGAGTTATCTGCTGAATAATTAGTTTGACCTTTGTGTAGAAAACAAAGGCCATTAATGACAGATCTCAGTAACGGGTCTAAAGGCTAGGTGTCAACATGTTGTGATAGTGCCCCAAAGGAAACAAAGTGTTACAGAAAAACTCCCCAGAGGAAAAAATTATCCACAGGTATTCGAAAATAAATTGGCTTGTCTCTCACACCTCCTGTGTGACAGCTTCTTTTTACATGAGCAACAGTGCCTGCTGAGACTTGTACTCTTTCTGCACATAATTCCTAAAGGTTTCTCGACAGGGAGTATTGTTCAAGAAAGACATTGAAAATGGGTTATACGCTGCTGGTCACAGAATTATTTGAAAAAGGAAGATAAAACAGTAAAATGTCAATGATAAAGGATTTAAAAGAGTAAGCTGCTTCCTGTAATTTGAGTTACCTTGGCAATTGCCTAAGAGTTTATTTGGCACCCTGGATGTTTGCAGTTGGAATTACCTAGATAACAGTTTAAGTCTATTTATTAATTTGTAACCAGTTATTTGTGTTGCTGTGTTAGTAACCCTGTATTTGCGTTTTTTAACAGCTTATCTCTAATTTTATGTCACTTCTGAAATACGCTATCAATATCACAGAGTATTGCAACACTCTTCCTTAAAAGATGGAGGCACTGTAAAGTATAAGCAGCCCTGACCCACCCAGTTAAAATCACATTGGGATCCAAATGATGCAAATGGTCCTTCACTTGAATTTATTCACCAGACAGCCACTTGTTTTGATGGGTGCACTTCTGCATTTCTTAAAGTGTCAGCCATGGCTCAGTTAATAGCACTCTCTTGTGAGTCAGAAGGTTGTGGGTTCAAGACTTCAGGAACCTGAGCACAGAACTCAGGCTGACCCTTTAGTGCAGCACGGAGGGAGTGCAGCACTGTCAGAAAAGATGTCAAGCCAAGACTCAATCTGCCCTTTTAGGTGGACATAAAGGATCCCATGAATAAAAACATAAAAATTGTGGATGCTGGAAAACCAAAACAAAAACAAAATTACCTGGAAAAACTCAGCAGGTCTGGCAGCATCGGCGGAGAAGAAAAGAGTTGACGTTTTGAGTCCTCATGACCCTTCGACAGAACTCATGAAACTATTTGAAGAAGAGAAGGAGAGTTCTCCCCACTGTCCAAGTCAATATTGATCCCTTGTTGGTGATTTTATGTCTTCCTTAAGTTTGGAGACCAAGAATTACAATTGACACAATCTCACACTAAGCCCAAGACAATTATTAAGAATTTTAAACAAAATAGTTTCAATTAAATCATATAGATGGTCAATCTTAGATGACCCTTGGTCGCTTAGGAGTGATCTTTGACCAAAATCTTCTTGCTTGATTCACTGGGACTCTTCCCATCGATACGTATACAGTTTACAGCAGTAAACTCCTGCCACCTACAGAGGCAGACTCGTGATGAGGAAGGCCACAGAGGAGATCACGAGCAGGCACCAGAGCTGAGACAAAGTATCTTGTGGCCAGGGTGTGCAGGCAAAGGAAGACCTACTTGTAGATATCAAAGAGGCAGTGTTGTTGAAGACTGCGCCTCTCTCGAGAGGCTGTCATCATCTGTGGGCCATGATAGGCAGAGGAGATGAGTTCTGGAGTTCCGGTTGTATTGGTGGTCACAAGATTACCATTGTTACCATGGTCCTGAATTTCTATGCTTCACTTCATCAAGATGGTGACTAATGCCCTCTTCAGAAAGGTCAGCCAGTTGGCTAGTACATTACCGAACTGATGCTACATTCAGGCCAAGAGAGCCAGGGATTCTGTGCCATTGCTGGATTCCTCCAAGTGCAAGGTCTCATAGACTGCATACACATGGCCATCAAGTCTCCCACAGGCCAGCCAGCAGTCTTCATTAATCAGAATGAGTTTAATTTCCTCAACATCCAACTGGTCTGTAACCACTGTCAGTGGATCCTGCATGTGTGTGCTCATTACCCTGGGAGCAGGGTGCCTTGGAGGGCACCAAGATATAGGCAAAAGAGAGGCTTGGGAGGTGTTTATATTCACTCGTTTCTGTGACCCTTACCACTGCAGCCAACCAGCTAAATAAAGATTCACATTCCACCTATACTAATGCCACTTACCTTTGCAGTAAGACCAGACCTCCCTTGCCCACTGGCACCTGGTGCTTCTGTAATGTTCAGATGATGAACACAGAGACTGTAGTCACCCCTAGCCAGCCCTTGGCTCAATCCATTCCACTCCTGCACTGCCAAAGGGCCACCGGCAATGGATGGAAACTTATGGATACAAAGTAAGACCTTTATTACATAAATCATCACACACAAGCAGAGAAATATTAACTGTCTAATCACTTCTGAAACCCAGGTGCATCTAGTCTAGTTAGTTTTATTAAATCTTTTATCTGTGCTCCCACATTGTGCTCCCCTTTGACTGCCAGCTGTAGTGGAGGCAGGCTGCTGACCTTGCCACCCTTTGACCGGGGATGACCTTCGTGGTCGTCCTCTGGAGGACCCCAATATGCTGAGGGACTCATACACAGGTACAGCACTACCCTCTGTCATCACTTGAGGTGCTGAGGTCACTGGCAGAAGCAGCTGTCCACACTCAGAGTGCCCTGAGGGGAGCCCCTGATGCAGAAGCCAACTCCTCCTCCTCCCTCGCACAGCTCACTTGGACCTCCCTGTAAACCTGAGATGGATGGGGAGCTGGAGACTTTTTAAAATTCATTTACAGGATGTGGGCATTGCTAGCTAGCACAGAATTTATTGCCCGTCCTTAATTACCCTTGAGAAGGTGATGGTGAGCTGCCCTCTTGCACTGCTGGAGTCCCTTGGGTGTAAGTACACCCAAGGTGCTGTTCGGGAGGAAGTTCCAGGATTCCAGGATTTTTACCCAGTGACGGTGAAGGAACAGTGATATATTTCCAAGTCAGGATGGTAAGTGGCTTAGAGGGGAACTTCCAGGTGGTGGTTCCCATCTATCTGCTGCCTTTGTCCTTCTTGACAGTAGTGCTCATGGGTTTGGAAGGTGGTGCCTAAGGAGCTTTGGTGAGTTTCTGCAGTGCATCTTGTAGATGGTACGTACTGCTGCCATGGTTCATCAGTGGTGGAGGGAGTGAATGTTTGTGGAAGGGGTGCCAATCAACCAGGCTGTTTTGTCTTGGATGATGTCAAGCTTCTTGAGTGTTGTTGGAGCTGCACTCATCCAGGCAAGTGAAGAGTATTCCATCACATTCCTGACTTGCACCTTGTAGATGATGGACAACACTTTGGGGAGTCAGAAGTTGAGTTGCTTGCCACAGGATTCCTAGCCTCTGACCTGCTCTTGTAGCCACAGTATTTGTATGGCTAATCCAGTTCATTTTATGGTCAATGGTAACCCCCAAGATGTTGATAGTGGGGGATTCATTGATGGTAATGCCATTGAATGACAAGGGTCAATGGTTAGATTCTCTCTTGTTGGCGATGGCCATTGCCTGGCACTTGTGTGGCATGAATGCTACTTGCCACTTGTCAGCCCAAGCCTGGATATTGCCCAGGTCTTGCTGCATTTGGACATGGGCTGCTTCAGTAGCTGAGGAGTCATGAATGGTGCTGAACATTGTGCAAACATCAGCGAATGTCCCCATTTCTGACCTTATGATGGAAGGACCATTGATGAAATAGCTGGAGGTTGGCCTTGGACACTATCCTGAGGAATTCCTGCAGTGATGTCCTGGAACTGAGATGATTGACCTCCAACAACCACAATTATCTTCCTTTGTACTAGGTATGACTCCAACCAGCGGAGAGTTTTTCCCCTGATTCCCATTGACTCCAGTTTTGCTGGGGCTCCTTGATGCCACACTCTGTCAAATGCTATTGGGGACAATGTATTAGCATGGACTCAGGATTGGTTAACACACAGAAGACAGAGAGTCAGGATTAATGAGTCTTTTTCAGGTTGGGAAAAGCATAACTAGTGGAGCGCCACAAGGATCAGTCCTAGGGCCTCAATTATTTACTATCTTTAATAATGAATTGGAAGAGGGGGCAGAGTGTAATGTATCCAAATTTGCTGACAATACAAAAATAGGTGGGAAGGCATGTTGTGATGAAGACATAAGGAATCTGCAAGGGGATATAGATAGGTTGAGAGAGTGGGCAAAAACTTGGCAGATGGAGTTTAATGTAGGAAAGTGTGAGGTCATGCACTTTGGTAGGAAGAATCAAAAGGCAGACTATTATTTAAATGGAGAGAGACTCCAAAAAAGTGCAGCACAGAGGGATCTGGGTGTTCTTGTGCATGAAACACAGGAAGTTAGCATGCAGCTGCGGCAAGTAATTAAGAAGGCAAATGAAATTTTGGCCTATATTGCTAGGGGGTTGGAGCTTAAAATTAAGGAAGTCTTGTTACAACTGTACTGGGTGTTGGTGAGGCCGCACCTAGTGTACTGTATACAGTTTAGGTCCCCTAATTTAAAAAAGGATATACTGACATTGAGGCAGTTCAAACGAGATTCACGAGGCTGATTCCTGGGAAGAAGGCGCTGACTTATCAAGAACGGCTAAACAGGTTAGGCCTTTATTCATTAGCGTTTAGAAGAATGAGTGGTGATCTTATTGAAACGTACAAGATTCTGAGGGGGCTTGACAGGGTAGATGTGGGGGAATCTTGAACTACGGGGCATAGTTGCAGAATCAGGGGGCACTAATTTAGATTAGTGAGAGCCTTTAAAGAGGAGGTAGATAGATTTTTGAAATATCAGGTGCTGAGGGCTATGAGGAATTGGGACAAAAGAGCAGTTGAGGCCTGGGGCAGATCAACCATGATCTTATTGAATGGCGGGGCAGGCTTTAGGGGCTGAATGGCCTACTCCTGCTCCTATTTCTTATGTTCTTATGTTCTTATGTTTGAACCAAGGCTGAAATGAGGTCAGGAGCTGACTGACATTGGCGGAATCCAAACTGAGTGTCAGTGAGCAGGTTATTGCTAAGCATGTGCCGCTTGAAAGCATTGTTGATGACCCCTTCCATCACTTTATTGATGATGGAGAGTAGACTGATGGGGTGGTAATTGTCTGGGTTGGATTTGTCTTGCTTTTTGTTTACAGGACATATCTGGGCAATTTTCCACATACTGGATGATGCCTGTGTTGTAGTTATACTGGAACAGTTCTGGAACACAAGCCTTCAGTACTATTGCCAGAATATTGTCAAGGCCCATAGGCTTTGCAGCATCCAGTGCCTTCAGCCATTTTTTGATATCACGTGGAGTGAATCAAATTGGCTGAAGACTGGCATCTGTGATGCTGGGGAACTCCGGAGGAGGACAAGATGGATCATCCACTTGGCACTTCTTGCTGAAGATTTTTGCAAATGCTTCAGCCTTATCTCTTGCATTGATGTGCTGGGCTTCTCCATCATTGTGAATGGGGATATTTGTGGAGCCTCCTCCTTCAGTGAGTTGTTTAATTGTGCACCATTATTCATGACTGGATGTGGCAGGACTGCAGAGCTTAGATCTGATCCGTTGGTTGTGGAATCACTTAGCTCTGTCTATCACTTGCTGCTTATGCTGTTTGGCATGCAAGTAGACCTGCGTTGTAGCCTCACCAAGTTGACAGCTCACTTTTAGGTATGCCTGGTGCTACTTCTGGCATGCCCTCCTGCATTCTTCATTGAACCAGGGTTGATCCCCTGGCCTGGTGGTAATGGTAGATTGTGGGATGTGCCAGACCATGAGGTTATAGATTGTGGTTGAGTACAATTCTGCTGCTGCTAATGGTCTACACAGCCTCATGGATGCCCAGTCTTGAGTTGGGTGATCTGTTCGAAATCTATCCCATTTAGCACAGTGCTAGTGCCACACAACAGGATGGAGGGTATCCTCAATGTGAAGCTGGGACTTTGTCTCCACAATGACTGTGCGGTGGTCACTCCTACTGATACTGCCATGGACTGCATCTGCTGCAGGCAGGTTGGTGAGGATGAGGTGAAGTATGCTTTTCCCTCTTGTTGGTTCCCTGACCACCTGCCACAGACCCAGTCTAGCAGCTATGTCCTTTAGGACTCAATCAGTACAGTCAATAGTGGTGCTACCGAGCCACTCTTGGTGATGAACATTGAAGTCCCCCATCCAGGGTACATTTTGCGCCCTTACCACCGGCAGTGCTTCCTCAAAGTGGTGTTCAACATGCTGAGGTGGCAGCTTAGTGGTAATCAGCAGGAGGTTTCCTTGTCCATGTTTGACCAATGCCATGAGACCTTGAGGAGGCCAGAGTTGATGTTGATGACTCCCAGGGCAACTCCCTCCCCACTGTATACCATTGTGCCGCTACCTCTGCTGGGTCTGTCAGTGGGACAGTACATACCCAGGGATGGTGATGGTGGTGTCTGGGACATAATCTGTAAGACTCCTTGTTTTTGTCTAGCTTTCCCACTCCTCCCATGAGGTCATGGACAAAATGACAACATGCAGGTCTGCACGGTCCTCCGACACCCATTGACTGGTCTCCTGGATGTGGTTCTCCATAGGATTCACTAATCTATCCATGGAACAGGCCAAGTGCACAGACAGGACTGCCAGTGACTTTGGCTATCACAACCTCTGGCAGGTGTGTGTGTGTGTGTGTGTGTGTGTGTGTGTGTGTGTGTGTGTGTGTGTGTGTGTGATGCTTGTACTAGGTTGTGATCCTGAATCTACTTCTGAACACATACCCGCTAAGATGAAGGTATCTGCACTGGTGGAGGTGCGGGGAAATGATGTGGTGCTGCACCCTCTGAGGTACCTGTGTCCTCCTCAGAGGCGAACACGTGTCCCCAGGAGATGACAGCCCTCTGTTCCTCTGGTTGACCTACGTATGCAAACAGGATGATCAGCGCTTCTTGTTGCTCAGGATAGGAGAACTCAGAGTCGGCTGCACCTCATATAGATGTCTGTACATTGTAGGAAACGTAGACACCATCCCTCATGCTCACTCAAGGCTTCCCTCATGCCTGGTGCTGAGGTGACTCACCCTCCTGCAGTTGAACTCTGGCCTCACAGTCTACAATGGAATGCCTGCCATGATACCCTGCTAACTCAAGTGTTACCTTCTCCATGGGCTTCATGGTGGCCATGATTGGGACCCCCTTGCTGTTCTGGGCCCATTCCTTGGCATACTGGGCCTGTTTCACCTGCAAGAACACTGAAAAGAAATGATAGTCACCTCCACAAGAATAGACAAAATGCCTATTGACCTGCACTTTAGATGCTGCATCTGTGCTAATGACATGCATGTGGCATTGGGCCACTCAGGAGCCACCATATAAAGCTCAGCAGTACCAGTTTTGCTTCACTAACAGAGCGACAGCCACTCCTTTCACAGGAGATGCTACAGCCTCCACCTTTTGCTATCAACATGGTGGCTCCTCCCTCCCCAGCATCCGAAGCCTCACACTTCCCCATTTGCCGTCGCCCAAAGGGAACTGAGGTTTGGTACTCACCCCTTGGAAGCAGAGAAGGTCATTGACCCACTATGGCACAGCAGCCAGGATCTCCAGATGACCCACGGCTGCTGCCTTCCTTTGTGAGCTCCATTTAGGCTGACTTGGTTAGGCCTCATCCTCCGGGCCGAGGGGAAGAGGACCTCCTGCCTTGCCTAGGGAGTCTGCAGGGAGTCTGCATTGAATTGTGGATCCACCTGACAAGGATTTTTCTCCTGTGTATTTCTTCGAAGGGATGTTGGAGAGTTCAGTGTTCAGAGGATGACGGAGGGTTCGGCGTTTCGAGGATGAAGGAGGGTTCGGTGTTCCGAGGATGAAGGAGGGTTCGGTGTTCCGAGGATGACGGAGGGTTCGGCGTTCTGAGGATGAAGGAGTGTTCGGTGTTCCGAGGATGTTGGAGGGTTCAGTGCTCTGAGGATGACGGAGGGTTCATTGGTCTGAAGATGCTTGCAGGCCTGACATTGCAGAGGATGGTTGCTGGGATAAGTGATGCAGTAAAGGATGTTTGAATCAGTGCTCAGGTTCTTGTGGCCCTTTGGACAAAGCACCAGCACCTGACATTAGGTGACAACATGGCCACCACTTTAATGCCTGCCCTCAATTGCCAAGTGGTTGACTACTCCGCCTGGCAGCCATTAATTGTCCAGCCAATGCAAGATTGCTACGAGAGTCAGAGAGAGGCTGGGTCTTCATCAGTCCTGGTTCCACCTGCTGGATTCCGTGAAACCCTGGCCTTTGTTAAAGTATGACTGAGTACAATATGGAATAAAGCAGTTAAAAGTTTGAAATGAGTTCATTCGTAAGAACAAGACAAAAATAGCTCACTGGCTGGCAAAATAAATTGAGTAATTCCATCTTATTGTACTACTCTCATTAGTGGTGTACAGTGAATGAGATGTCTTATTTAAGAAGGAAACTGAAATTGAGGCTTTCCTCTGCTCAAACAGAACTTGTCTGAACTGCAGCATTTTTCCCAGGTGATGATTTTGCTTTTGTATTTATGAATTATATTATCAACAACATAAATATATTCATGTTCAAATGGATCCACATGATGCAATCACCTGGAGCACAACACAACATTGCGAACATCTTCCCATCAATAACTCAGTCATTGAAATTAATCCTTTTGAATTTTGTGCTAAAAATAGGCGACTGTTGTGATTAAAAGGGAAATAAGGTAACTGTGACATGGGTTTAAAATGTTTACTTCAGTCTGAAGTCAATGGCAGCTGTATCCCATTACAAGCTTTTAATAAATATAAACTGAGAAAGTGGCAGTTAAAGTGCATGCTCTTCCCTCTAAATGAGTATCTCTATTATATTTCTATCTCATGAGACTAGGCCAAACAATATGAAATCAACACTAAAGCATCCCTACTAGAAACAGAATGGTAGTTATATGGAAATCAGTGCATTCACATTGACAGAGGTATGTGGGAGCATTTGATGGGGATGATTTATGACAATTTTTGTTGTCCAGAACATACAACCCCACCCCAGCCCAGTTATAAACAATGTTTACATTCAAATACTCTTGACAACTATGGCAGAATTTTACTATTGAACATATTGCTATCACTGCCTAGTAACATAGTTACTGTCCTTTTCCTGTCTTTCCATTATTGTTAACACTTGTAACTAATTAAAATAGATATGGCAATTAACTGGTAATATTCTTTCAGGAAGTGAGGAATTTTTAGTAGCCACTTTTGAAAAGAGCTGAAAAGAAGATCGAAATAGTTTATACTGGAAGAGACACAAGAAGCCGAACACCAAAGGACTCACTTCCCTGATTGGCCTTATAGCTGAGTATTCTTTGAAAATGGTCCTAAAATAAGGTTTATTTCCTCTCACAGACTGTATCTGTATCAGTTGGAAACTCAATAGTAAAACTGGAAATCTCAAACTCTGCAAACAAATACTGTATAGACGTAATGATAACTTTTGCAAAAATAGACAAAATGCTAGAATGCTAGTACCAGTACCTAGCAGGCAATGGAGCTGGCTTCTGTCACTGTTCCAAACCTGGACACCTGTCCTGTTCAGCTGCACATATGTCAGCAGACAGCACTTTTTAAAGCAGGAGAAGCAAGGTAGCACAAGAAGGCAAAGAGGGTGATCGAGTAGAAGTATGACATAGACACAGAGGAAAAGGGGGAATGCTGAGGGAAGAAGGAACACAAATATGGCAAATTGAGAAAAAAATGAGAGAGGAAGAGAGAAGGTAACAGCCAGTGAATGAGAAAGAAGAGAAGTAAATTGGGGAAGCACTCCACTGCATTAACGATAATTGAGGCAGCTATCTTGTGGCTTAACTCAGATAGCCCCCGGATTTGGGAGCATGGATTGCGATGCATGATTACTCGTGTCTGATCAAAGTGAAGTCATGCTGCCTACTTATTTCCATGATTGTGGAGTGCTTCCCCAAGCTTAAAGCATTGCTGAGCGATTGCACATCTCAGGAAAGGGCCCAAGCTTATGTGAAGTTAGTACCACTTAATGGCCACTTGTACTATTTAAAGCAAGACTGCACCTCTTAAAGATGAGGTGCATTCTGGCTGCAGGAGGAGCTGAAACCCCTTGGACGACATTGGGAGACCTTCAGGAAAGACCAATAAATTGGGTTAGAGAGCGTAATCCCAAGTTTTCAGGTGCTACACTGGAATCATTGGCCTAGGCGGTCCTGGAAACTGCAGGTGATAGGTTCTCTTCCCACAGGGGGCAGGAGGCCCTCTATAGACAAGTGCTCAGAAGGCATTGGTTGTGGCGGTCATTGCCAACAGTCTGGTGTCAAGGATCTGAATGTAGTGCTGTAAGAGGTTTAATGCCCAAGAGTGGTCAAGGCCAGTGAATATATCGTTATATGCCAATCCTACCAACCTTTTTGTTTATTTATTCATTCATGGGGGTGGGTGTCGCTGGCCAGGCCAGCATTTATTTCCCATCCCTAATTGCCCTTGATGAGGCTGTGATGAGCCACCTTTTTGAACCACTGCAGTCTATGTGGTGTAGGTGCACCCACAGTGCTGTTAGGAAAGGAGTTCCAGGATTTTGACCCAGCAACAGTGAAGGAACAGCGATATAGTTCCAACTCAGAATGGTGTGTGGCTTGGAGGGGCACTTGCAGGTGGTGGTGTTCCTTGTCCTTCTAGGTGGTAGAGGCTGTAGGTTTGGAAGGTGCTGTCGAAGGAACGTTGGTGAGTTGCTGCTGTGCATCTTGTAGATGGTACACACTGCTGCCACTGTATATCAATGGTGGAGGGAGTGAATGTTTAAGGTGATGGATGGGGGTGCCAATCAAATGGGTTGTTTTGTCCTGGATGGTATCAACCTTCTTGAGTGTTCCTGGAGCTGCACTCATCCAGGCAAGTCAAGAGTATTCCATCACACTTCTAATTTGTACCTTGTAAATGCTGTCTCCTGCAGTTAAAGTCAGCAGCCTTCCACCAACCATGCTGCAGCCACTGGGTACCACTGTGTAGGAGTGCTAGGACACACAAAGGTGCCTGCAAGACAGGGACTAAGGGAATGCTCAGCATGATTAATTGAATTTTTTATGGCATATCGGCTGAAGTTAGTATGGAATCCTTGTTTTATGGTGTCTTCTGTTTCATTTTGTATCCAAGAGGATGCTGTGACAGTCTGTCACGAAGAGATGATAAGATGGAGAAACATCGAGCAACAGGGAGCTGGGAGTTAATTCTGGGTGACCAGAAACTGATGATGTGCTCATAGCCTATCTTCAAAATGAATGTGATGGCTGCCTCCTCCTTTCCTCCTCCTCCTCTTTCTCTTCTTCATCCTGCTCCTGAGGTGCTCACTGAGCCTGTGGTGGTCAGGGCTGTGCCATCATCAAGGACAGATTGTGGATGGTGCAACAGAAACCACAAAAGCAGGGCACGCACTCTGATAAGTACTGGTAGGCTCTTCTGAGAGATCCAGACAGCAGAACCTTTGCCACAGTACACTGATGGCCTGTTTGATGATGTTCCTCATGGCAGCATGGCTCTCATTACATGAGTGCTGGTTAGATTGTGGAGGGAAGTTATCAGCCAGGTGTAGAGTGGATAGCCCTCGTCACCCAGCAGCCACCCTCTGTTTTAACGTGGTGCTGAAAGATTGCTGGCACAGCAGACTGGTGCCAGCTGCCAGGATAGTGGGAATTCACCAGCATTATGTACTAGATGTGGTTGCACACCCGCTGCACATACACCATAGAGATATGTTGCTTTGCGCCATGAGGATGTCTGTTATCCATGTGCTCACTCCTGCTGCTTCACTTTGTGTAGAAGAAAAATGACAAAGTCCCCTCTCCTGGTGTACAGAGCCTCTGTGAGCTCCTCACTGCAACGACTGATGGTGACATGTTTGCTATGTTGCCTGTCCCAGCCAGAAGGACCCACTGGTGAATAAATTCAGGGCCATTGTCATCTTCACGACACTGGCAGTGCCATTCTCATCCTGCTCTGTGGCTATAGGTCTGGTTCCAAGAGGTGGCACAGTTCTGTGATAAGCTCCGTCGTGAAGCACAGCCACTGGACACACTGCTCCTGGCCTAGCTGCAGGAGAGAGAAGTCCTTCTTTAAGGTCCTAATGGATAAAGCCTCCAGTTGAGAACCTTTCTCCTCCTTCTCTTCTTCGCCACGTCTGCTCCATCTTTCCCTAAGCTACAGCTCAAGGGGAAATTGCAACTGTTGCCCCCATGACTGCGAGCAGGTGGTACACTCAAAGACCTTTCAGAAGTAATGAATACTTTCCAGCACCACTTCCTTCTCAGTAGCCTTCTAACAACTCGGTGCTCACACAAACTCTGCAACAGTCAGTAGGTAATTACAAACAATAAATCTGCAAGTTATTAGCATTTGTGGGGGTGAGTCTTTGCATGTACACCTGTACTTGTTTAAGAGAGTGTATTACCAAGAACTTTGAGATCCAAAATGACAGGTCATGTGTCAAATCAACAACAGACATTAACTGAGATCATGATCTACCAACTCTGCATAATTCTGGCATGTGGGTGTAATGCCCTCAACATGGTGGGTGCTGCAAGCCATGCACAAAAATGGTGGGGAGCCGCTCTCACTTTTTCACCTCAATCCACTCCCATAGCGCAAAATCTACCAGTGCTAAATTTTGCAGCCATTATTTTCCATCTTTGACCCTCCGCCCCAGTTATTGTCTCTCTGATAAAATTGCGACTTTTCTGATTAATGAAGTAGCTGAGCAAACAACAATTCAGCTTTAGAAGAAATAGTAAGTAAATCTCCCCCAGGTTTCCTTCTGTCCCCATACTCGGGTCATGGAAGCTTGTACTTTTCAGTAGCTTAGAATGGTGGGAATTCTCTATATGTGAGTGGGCGAGTGAGTTGTAGAATAGCTTTTTGTATAAAAATAAATTTGATTCCCTCCTGGTACTTTTAGATCAATATTGGCTTATCCAGATGATTTTGTAGGTACTTTTAAAGATAGATTTTGTGAGGCCCCTTATCACTGGTGGGGTCTTGTACACATCCACCACATGTTGGAAAATTGAAAACAGTGGGCACAGTTCCCAAGATTTTCCAATACGTGCTGGCTACATATGAGGTCATAGTGGGCAAATGGGGCTTTAAAAATTTACCTTTTATTTTCTGAATCTTTCATGACACTTTCAAAGGGAGCACCTATAAATTATGTTTTCACAACTGCAACAACATGTTCAAAATAAAATACAATTACAAACGCTACATTTTTGATTATTCACAAAAACACTGCATTTCTCTGAACCATTTATAAAATGTAGTTTGTGAAACAACATTTGTGTTTATCAAAGTGCAAGTGTTAGTAGAGGAAATGTGAGTGATGCAATCTGGTTCTGTTTTATTATCTGCAGCATAAGCGTTCAGAAAAGGCTATTCACAGATGGAGGGGCAGAGTGAAAAATTGGGCCAGAGCCCACACAATTGCAGAGCACTAAATGAGTGTTCAAGCGATGAATTTCAGCCGGCAGTATCCCACATCAGAACCCCACAGAAATACATTGGCTGTCTAATTGGAAGCCAGCAACTTCCGAGTATCCGGGACACACCCCTGAAATAGGCATTAAACAGCTTCAGGATTCTAATCACGGGAGTGGCGTTTTAGGACTTTGCTTCCAAATCTGGCAGAAATTGGGTAGAACATCTAAAGGGGCTGCTAGAGGCCACTAACGAAAAGGATAAGTATTTTTTATTTAGTTATGTTTTATGATGATTTGCACTTGCAGCAGTATATATTCAGAAAAACAAATCTATTGTATATAGCAATTGAATTATACTTCAGTTTTGCTGTTCCATTGTTGCTGAGGTGCCCAAGTAGATATCTGTACTGTGTCAAATCTGAAAGATCAACTGGAACTGACGTAGTATAATAGTAAGCAACATATATTCATATCAATATTCAAGCATTCTTGGCTGGTCAAAATGGGCTGTACACATTCAACACTCCTCTGAAACTCTAAATGCTATTCCATGTTTGCATATTAAGTAATACTCTGAGTTTCAGAGGAAGCCAGTAGTTACGCTGACTCTAATTCCGTGAAGTACCTTTGTCCATGCTTGCTGTTGCTGCTGTTGTTGTTTGTTCATTTGTTATTGTTGGTTTATGTGTGTGCGTGTGTACCTCAAAAAAGTTTTTTAAATGATCTTCAGAATATCCTAGAAGCTAAAGGAAAAATTTTCCACCAACACAACTGACTGAACTGTATTAATCAATCCTGCTCAGAAATTAGTACTGGCACATGCTCTGAGTGCACAATCTAAATTCAGCTCACAGAGCTACAGCTCTAGGCAAAGATATTACAATCACAGCAAATTGTTCAGGATAGACTGAAAGCCTCAAGTAAAAAGTGTAATGAAGACATTAAAAGACATAAAATAACAGCAACTTGCATTTAGTTTAATGTAGAAAAATGTCCCAAGGCGGTTCACAGAAACATAATGGAGAAAACTGATGCTGAGCCAAAGAAGCAGATATTCGGTGCAGTGACTTAAAGCTTGGTCAAAGAGGGTGGGTTTTAAGAAAGATCCTAAAGGATGATAGAACTTCAGTTATGAAGATAGACTGGAGAAGTTAGGACTGTTTTTCTTGGAGAAGAGAAGGCTAAGAGGAGTTTTGATGGAGGTATTCAAGATCTGGACAGAATAGATAGGAAGAAATTGTTCCCGTTGGTGGAAGGATCAAGAATGAGAGGGCACAGATTTAAATTAATTGGCAATGGAAGTAAAGGCGATATGAGTGTCATGAAACTATATTTTTCATAATGTTATTGTGGTTTATTGCAAAGTAGGTTTATGAGTGTGAGTGTGTATGGTTCTGTCTGTGTGATTTAATTGAATTAGACTCAGATAGACTGCAAGGTTGAAATTATCAAAAGAAGTTAGGTGTAAAAGGCATTTGAAATGCTAATGAGTAATGATTATGCCTTAAAGTGTAGTTGGGAGTCAGGTTAATTAGGGGCAGAATTTTGCCCTTGTCGGGTAGGCTCGGCGGGCAGGGGCGATCAGGAAGCCAACCGCCACCCACGATCAGGGCCAGACTGTGATTTCACGCTGATGGTCCAGTTAAGGCCCGCCAAGCATGAAACACAAGCAACAGCGCACAGTGTTGCCCATGCAGGGGGGGCGGGGGAAGAGAGCAAGCACGAACTTCATGCATAAGCACAGATGCGTGCTAGAAAATCTCCCTGAGGCACAGAGCTGCCTCAGGGAGAGTTTTAAAAATTAGAAATGAAAAATTTAAAAATGTTACAAATGAAATTTTAAAAATTTAATTTTATTTTTATTTGATGTTGGGACACCTCATCCCGCCCATAGATGAGGTTTCCAAAAAATGCAAAGGCCGCTTGGCCTTTTCACCTGCCCGCCAACCGTAAGGTTGGACGTGCAGCAAAAAATTTAAGTTAATTGATACTTTAATGGCCTTAACAGGCCTTTTAATTATCAGCGGGCAAGCTGCCAATTCCTGTGCACGCCCCAAACTATTGTGCAACTGCGAGTTGACATCGGGATACTTGCCCGCCCATCATTTCATGCTCGAGCGGGTTGGGCGTGCGCCCACCTGCCGAGTGTGAAAATTCTGCCCTATGAAATTTGGGACTTGTTATAGTATTAAGTAAGTGTAATCTTATGTATATGCTTGAAATCTTTTCTTTTGTTAATAAATGTTTTAATTTAATTTTTAAAACCTCTAAAGATGTTAGTGAGCTCATTACTTCTGAATTCAGTGCACAAATCTTCTCGTAATAAGTACAAATTGCAAAACCATTGTGATAGTGTGACCAAGTTTCCCTTGTGGATTTGGTCCATCTGCCACGTCATAACATAAGGAAAAACTTTTTCACACAGCGAGTAGCTAAGGGGACAGGGAGCTGGGGGGAGTTTTTTTTTTCTTGTTAGTTGTAGCAAAACCATAAATATATATAAAGTTTGTCTATAAAACTCTTCCAACAGTGTGAGGAAACAAAGGGGAAAACAGGCGTGCAACCAATACGTGCTGCAATACAGCCCGAAATAAAATGTACAGCTAATTGAAAGCAAGGAATGTTTACCTGGAAGGGGTGCTCTACATCTTTCCACTCTTAGACAGACAGTAAAGATAGGCACAAAAGGAACAGCGCAACACAGAGCAGTTGTTATAGAAAATGGGGGCGATTTTCCATGGGTTCTCCCAATCTTCCACCTTAGGTTTGGGAAAATTGGCAGAGCCCTGGGGAAGCAGCATAATGCTGCATTTAGTTGTGTGTTGGTTTTCTGCTGATGTTACAGTGGGAGATGGGGAGACCCTTACAGAAATTCCAGGCAGTGGTGCACATAATATCAAAATACAATTGCTGGCCACGGCATGTCAGTTGGAATGTACAATTTGCCTTTGCGCTGACAGGGATAGAAAAAAGACCTGAGCTTTCCAAATCAATATGAAAGAAAATACATGCTATTCCTTAACTGAGAGGTTAATTGGATCAATGGGTCTGTATGATGTTTAGATTGCTAGGAGAACGTTTTCAGATCACTTTCACAAAAAGACAGGCAGAACTGGGGCTCGTGCAGATACCCATAGCCACATCTTTTATTTCGGGGAAGTGAAAAAAGCTGAAGGAAAAATTGTTAAGCGAAAGAACAATTTAGCCAGGTGGAGTAGAGTGGTGGTAGATGGGTTTGTTTGGGCCTCTCTCACTGAACAATATAAAATCCATCACATTTTTACTTCTCTTTAGCTCTGAAGAGGAGTCATTTGGACACGAAGCATTAACTCTGTTTATCTCTCCACAGATTCTGCCAGATATGCTGAGTTTTTCCATCATTTTCTGTTTTTATGTCATTGATACCCAGTTCACCAGAGATGACCATTCCTCATTAACGTCAAGAGTTAACAGGAGAAGGTTCAAGGATTCACAACAGTAGGTGGCTTCGTGTCCAAGGAGTCACTAGTTACCCTCATTGCTGTCAGATTACTAAACACTATCAAACACCATTCTTATGTAGGAAATGCTACCACACACCTGTTGCTCAACAGGTGCAGCTCACCTCAAAACACAGAAACCATAGCATGCAACTTTGAGCATAGCTCTCAGCTAGTTCTGAAAATGGGTTCTCTGCTCCTGACTACCTTCACTGGCCAATATGCACGTTGGGATTCCTATAGCTCCATGCGCTATAAGAATGGCTTTATTGGCAACCTCATAAATAGGACCTGAACCATTTGTCATTGTGCAAGCTTGATGCTGAAATAAGGCACATCAAAGCTATCCTGCAGGATAATGGCTATCCTAATCTAATCATTGCTCATTGTATCTTGTGCAGTCTCATGAATGGGCCTGAGGCTGCCATTTTCAGTCCTGAAAAGTGTCCCGTCTACCTCCAAGTACCTTAGAAAGGTAATGTATCAAAAATATTTGAGCAACAGGTGAAGCTAGCCATTTCACACTGCTACCATACTCTAACAATATGAGTGGTATCCTTCACTAATGGAATGCTGCTGTCAAGCCAGAAAGATGTTCCACCTACCACATAAATGAGTAATATGGTGTATGAATTTAAGTGTTGATGTGATGCCAGGTATGTAGGCCGTATGTCCCAATGACTGATGGATCGTATCAAACAGCACATCTCTGCAATGGGCAGTGTACTGACCACACTCAACCAGCCTGTGTCCAATATTAGATATGATTCTGCAATTGGAGAACAGTCACTGAACAATCCTGAGTGTGTTAAGAATTACACTAACAAGCAATTTAAGATTTAAGATCGGGCTTGCAATGTAGTTCATTTACGCTTGCTAGCAGCTACAAATATCCATATGCACAGTCTTCTGCAAACAAAAAGAACATGTCCTGTTATTGCGCCTTTGCTCAATTAAACAAAAGCTTGGCATTCCCCACAGCAACACCTTGGACAATCAGAGTTGACTTGTCTTGTTTGAATTTAAACAAAAGCTTGACAGATAACTGTTCCCACATGCATTTTTCATGGCACTGCCTCGACCAATCAGAGACAACTTGTCAACCAATCAGCATCTTTTTCTCATGCAGTATAAATTTGCTGTTCCCTTTGAAATTTGGCATTCTGGCAATTCTGTCTTGATGAATGCAAGACAAAAAGATTCAACAGCATGTCTCCTTTTTCAGCAGCTTCGATGTTTTTTTATCCTGTGCAACTCAACCATTCTCCTCATGCTTGACCCTTCCAGCAACATGCCAGGATGATTGGTGAGTTACAGGGAAAATGCCCCTGCAGGTATAATCAAAGCCATGGGACCACCAGAATGATTGGTCAGCAAATCATAGGGCAGGATTTCTACCTCATTGGGTAGGTGTGGCGGACAGGCCCTGGAATGACTGTGAAATCGACTGTGGGCCGAGATCGTGCCCCGACCATAATTTCATGCTGGCTGGCCAATTCGCGCCCATCTAACGTGAAAGGTGCGCTCAGAGCCTCAGCGCTGACAAGGTAGGAGCAGGAGGTGCGTGAGTGCTGAAGTGTGCGCTCAGTGAAAGCTCCCTGATGGCACAGAGCTGTCTCAGGGAGCTGAAGATTTTTAACTTTACAAATAAAGAATTGAAAAGTAAGGAAGTCCCCTCATTTGACTCTGTCACATACGCAAGGACATATTGAAAATCAGTTTTAAAAGATTTTATTTATTTTTTAATCACTGGTCGAAACCTCATCCCGCCCGTGGATGAGGTATCACAAAAAATGCAAAGGCTGCTTGGCCTATTCACCCGCCTGCCAACTGTAAGATTGGATGGGCAGTGAAAAATTCAATTCAATTAATTAATTAACGGGCTTAACAGCCCTCTTAAACTGTCGACTCCTATGCGTGTCCACTAATTGAAAGATCGCACAAGTGTGCGATGAAATCGGGACGCTCGCCTGACATCATTGCACATTATATCACGTTCATGTCTGTGTGGGGTGTGCGTCCACACGCCGAGCTGAAAATCCTGGCCATAGAGCTGTTGATGCAGAGGTTTAGGTGATTCATTGGTGCCTGGGCTCCTGACAATATGCTCCACATTGTAGTCATGTGCTACAATCTGTGCAACCTTGCCTTTTAGAGAAGTCTGAATTTGGAGGAGGAGCAGCTGCAGCAGTAGTCCACATTGGATGAGGAAAGTTAGGATGAAAGCTGGGAGACAGCAGCAGAAGGGCAGCCAACTCAAATCTTGCAGCAAGAGATGTGAGAGATGAATTAATTGGTCAGTGATTTTGCTGACTTTCTTAGTCCGCTGCCCAGAAAACTTTCACAAAGCCCCACTGCATTAACAGTCCACTTTGCAGCCTTCACTGGTCCTTTTATCGTGTATTAAAGAACATTGAAACCATTCAGTCACCTTTTTTCTACAAGAATATATATCGACAGTGCAGGCCAAGAAATTGCTATAAAGCCACAGTGCCAAATGTGGCTAAGGTGATGAATTTAATTCACAACACAATAATTTCTCTCAAGTTATTTCTCACCTAAGTGCCAACCCACTGTGCCTTTCCTTACAAGGTTTCCTAATCTACAACTACAAGGTGCTCTCTTTATAGTATCAGCAAAGCTGTTGTCGCTTATCCTGTGACCTTTGAGAGGTTTGTGGCTGCCAACATCTGGGCACTCAAGCCTATGAAGTCTTTTCCCACGTTGGCGATGCTAGCTTGGTCCATCTCTCTTTCTGGCACAACAGTGAGTGTTCTTCAAGATAGTGGCAAAGAAGACGTACTAGCATTCTGAAAGAGAGTGACATGTGCTCCTCCCATACGTGCCACTCCTGTGAGCTTGGGGCCTCATCATTGTGACTGATCTGAGGGAAAACAGGCTACAGGAGATACATGACGCCTGAAAAATACCCTTCTATTTGGTTCACCAATCTATGCAATGTGGACACCTGTCTCTCTATATTGGTGTACAGAGCCTGCATGGCAACCATTTGAAGTGCCAGCTTCATTAACTAGGCCTTTTGGTTACTGTATGTTTGAATTCACGTCAGCCAAGTTAGATAAACTTTGTAGTTGATGTTCTCACATCATCAGATCACTTTAAATTCTGAGACAGATTAGCATTGGCTGCCTGTTTGCAAAGATCTGATTCTGTTCAAAGTTTGCTTGTTTAGATATAATTTCCTTTCAATTACCCATTGTGAAATCAAGGCCTGAATTTTTCAGGCGGTGGGCGGGCTCGGCAGGAGTGGGCGGGGAAGGTCAAGGAGCCAATCGCCGCCCATGATTGGCTCCGCGCCGCCATTTTACATGGGTGGGCCAATTAAGGCCCGTCCAGCATGCGCATGAAAGAGCATTTTAATCCGCCTGAGGCTGGTTGCCAGAGCTGCCTCAGGGAGATTGAATCAATATCGAAATAATTAAATAAAATGGTTTAAAAATTTATTTAAACATGTCCCCTCATGTGACTGTATCACATGAGATGGGACATGTTTTGATATTTAGGAAATTTTAAAAATTTATTTAATAAAAGCTTGAGGAAGCCTCATCCCTCCCGCTTGGCCTTTTCGCCTGCCCGCCAACATTAAGGTTGGACAGGCAGCATTAACAATTATAACAATTACTTTCTTAATGGCCTTAATAGGCTGTTTACATATTGGCGGGCGCGCAGCCGACTCCGACATGCGTCCACCAAACGAAATATCGCAGGACAATGCGATGACATCAGGACGCACACCCGTAGTCATCGCACGTCATTTTACACATAGGCCTATCGGGCCTGCCCCCACACGCCAACTGAAAAATCCTGCACCAAGTATCTCAGTAGGCTGAATTTTACAGAGCATTGTGGTCCTCACCGTGCCCCACCCTCCAACCTCCGTCTAAAAAGTCAGTCAGGAGCCTGCTCATGAAAATGCCATTTTGTGCTCGGCGGGGTGCTGATTGGTTCAGGGTGAGACTTCTGCCTTCATCGGGGAAGGCATCACACCTTATAGTGCTGCCGACCAATCTGATTGGATGGCAGCTCTGTAGTTCCAGCAGGGCCAGATTCGAGGGTGACAGGTGGCCACTACCAGGACTACAGCCAGTCCCTGAAAAAGAGAACGTTATGGAGACCAGATTGAAGGTAAGTCCAGGGTATCGGCAGAGCCTGGTGTGCAGTCCCCAGAAAGGGGGATGAGGGGAATGGAGGGTGGGGGCGGGGGGTGCAGGAGCAGGTTTGAGAAACCAGATGGGGAGGGTTAAAGGGGGTGTGTGACCTTAGGGTGTGGGTGCCTCCAATGGACACAGGGAAACCACAAATGAGGTCCTCCCTCACCTTGCCTGAAAACAAAAAAGCTGCTGGTCTACCCGCTTGTCATGGGCCTCCCCCTGCTTTGGACATAATAGCAGCAAGGGCGGAATGAGACTACTACTTGGCCACTTAAGAATAACGTGTAGGCTACCTAACGCCTCCACCGCTCCCCACAATCACCCCTGTGAAATGAGAGACAGATTGGGGGCAGGTGGAAAGGCAACAAGCTGGCCCCATCACATTCAAACCCACCAGCAAGGGAATATAAAATCCAGCCATATGTTTCTGCAACAAACCTTTGTTATGCAGCAATTAAAATGGTAATCAGTCTGAGCTTTGATGCTTCTGTAAAATTGCACTTATGTCTGATTTATGCTATTCAATTCAACAGTTCCATTTCATACCTGATGAGTAATTATCTATTTTATAGGTTTTATTTGTACGTTATAACTGTGATTACTTTTCATTAGCAGTGTTCATATTTACTTTACCCATGGGCTTTAGAATCTTCAACGGAATCAGGGGCAGAATTTTTGCCACGTCGGATGGCCCAACCAAGCAAAAAATGATGGGTGAAGACGTTGGGCGGGTGTCCCAATGTCATCACGTATTTGCGCGACATTTCACTCAGTGCACGCGTGCGAGAGTTGGCAGCACGCCCGGTGACAATTTAGCGGCCTATTAAGGCCCTTAAACAATTAATTGATTCGAGTTTTTCGCTGCCCGTCCAACCATTCGGTTGGCAGGTGGGTGAAATGGACAAGCGGCCTTTGCATTTTTGGATGAGGTTTATCCTTTTAAAAGAAACATTCCCATCCTCCAACCTCGGCAGTCGACTGTGATTGTTTTGTCCTATTCTGTGTCATTGTGTGAATGTATGGGTGTTCAAATATCTCTTTTCTAAATAGGGGTAAGTTATTACAGTTCTAAACTACAACTTCTATGTTAACCAGTTCATTAACTTGTTTTAAAAAGTAGTTTGTTTTATAATAAATTCACGGGCAGAATATTTCTCTTGTCAGGTGAGCATGTGCCTGACCCAAATGAGCGTAAAATGACGCGCGATGATGTCAAGAGAGCGTCCCGACATCATCGTGCACTTGCATGGAATTTCACTTGGCGGGTGCATGCAAGAGTCGGCAGCGCGCCCGGCAACAATTAAGTCGCCTAACTGATTCAAATTTTTCATTGCCCATCCAACTGTTCGGTTGGCGGGCAGACGAAGAGGCCAAGCGGCCTTTGCATTTTTGGCGAAACCTCATCAACGGGCGGAATGAGGTTCCGACCAGTGATTAAAAAAAATATAAAAGCTTTTAACACTCCTATTTAACATGTCCTTGGTCATGTGACAGAGTCACATGAGGGGAAATGTTTTCATTATTTTAAATATCTTTATTTTTATTGTTAAAAATCTTCAGCACCTGAATCTCAGGGAGATTGCTGTGTTCTTTCACGCGCATGCACGAAATAGTGCAGGCCCCGACTCTCTCTCCTCCCCCGCCCGCACAAGTGGTGCTAAGCACTGCTGGCTGCGTGTTACACTGGGCAGGCCTTAATTGGCCCACCCACCGTCCGCTCCTGCCCAGCCCGCCAGCCATAGGAGGAATTCTCCCCAATTGTGTGAGACCATGTAACCTACTTGTTTGAAAATTTGGCAGAAGACCTGGATTACTGCTAATGCATGTTTACCTATTCAATAGCACAATTATTTCTTGATTGTCTCACTTGCAGGCCATAGGCAGAGCTTACTTCCAGGCTCGTGATTTGTTGAGGTGGTTCTCCACCCATCCAGACCAGCTGAACGACAAGGTCATCCTGGTATTCTGGAGCCATTTTAACAAGATGAGATATCATTTGGTTCAGTTTAACGCAGTGGAAAATTTAAGTGTTGATGGTAACCAGTAGGTGCTGCTGGATTGGAGGAAGATAGAAGAAAACATAAGAAAAATAAAGCACTGTGAGAATCCTGTGAAAGGAGAAACAAAAATCCAGGGTCAATTATGTCAATTCTGACAAGGAACCTGATGCAGAAACTGTACCATAAGCACGATGAAGAAGCAATGCATTTTCTATATGTTCCATACAGGAAAAAGGGCAACATTTAATTGCAGATACCATCTGGATAGAAGATATTACATTTGAATTTGAGCTAGACAATCGGGCTGTGGTAAATTACTGCCACTAAAAGTACATGAGCAAAAGTATTGCAAAATTGCCCTACAAAAATATTGACATTTCACTGAAAAGTTATTCATGCTACCCATTGTTAGTCCTTGGAAATTAAAAATTCAAGTAAAACAGAAAAATCAGAAGAAACAATTGTCTATGATTGTAGCTAATGGCAAAGGTCCTTCACTAATGAGAAGAGGCTAGTTTCATAACTTTAAGTTAAACTGGGCTGATTTAAGAAGATCACCATTCAAAGATCCATGAATGTGCTCAGGGAAGAGCATAAGTCCTTATTCAATCTGAGACATGATACAGCGAAGTATTTTCAGGTACATCTTAATGGGAAGGAGGGCAGAAAGCAATTTTTAAAGCCCCAAGCTTGTATGCTTAGGCCTTATATTATAAAGCAAAAGATATCAGCAAAATCAGGTATCACAGTATCACAGAATCTTCACAGTGCAGAAGGAGGCCATTCAGCCCTTCAAGTCTGCACTGGCTCTCTGAAAGAGATTTCCACCTTGTCCCACTCCCCTGCCTTATCCCTGTAACCTTGCACATTCTGTCTTTTCAGGTAGCATCTAATTCCCTTTTGAACACCTTGATGGAACCTGCCTCCACCACCCTCTCAGGAAGTTTGTTCCAGACTCCAACCACCCGCTGGGTGAAAAAAATTTCCTCACATTACATTTACCCTTTTTGGCAATTATTTTGAATCTGTGCCTTCTAGTTCTTGATGTTCTCTTGAATGGGAACAGTTTCTCACTATTTACCCTGTCCATACCCCTCAGGAGCTTTAATACCTCTACCAAGTCTCCTCTCAGCCTTCTTTGCCCCAAGGAAGAGAATCCCAACCTCTCCAACCTATCCTCATAGCTACAGTTATTTATCCCTGGAATCATTCTTGTGAATCTCCCCTATATTCTCTCCAATGCCTTCACATCTTTCCTCAAATATGGCGCCCAGAACTGAACACAGTATTCCAGATGAGGCCTAACTAGTGTCTTATGCAAGTTCAACATGTCCTCCTTACTCTTGTACTCAATGCCCCTATTAATAAAGTCTAAAATACTACATGCTTTATTAGCTGCTCTTCCAACATGCCCTGCCATCTTCAATGACCTATGTATGTGTACACCGAGGCTCCACTGTTCCTGCACCTCCTTTGGAGGCTCTCCCCTTATTTTATACTGTCTCACCATATCTTTCCTGCTGAAATTAATCATCTCGCACTTCTCTGCATTGACCTTCATCTGCCACTTGTCTGCCCAATCCACCAACATGTCTACATCCTTTTGAAGTTCAAGACTATCCCCATCACAATTTACAACATTTCCAATCTTCATATCATCTGCAAATTTTGAAATCATGCCCAGCACACCGCTGTCTAGGTCATTAATATATGTCAGGAAGAGCAAGCGTCCCAACACTGACCCCTGGGGAACTCCATTATAAACCTTCCTCCAATCTGAAAAACAACCATTTATCACTACTCTTTGTTCCCTATATATCATGGAACTATGGGCAGAATTTTCCCGTTAGTGTGTGGGTGCAGGCCCCGCATGCTGATGCATAAAATGACGCGCGGTGACGTTGGGTGTGCATCCGGCCAATCACGATATTTGGGAAGGCGGGAGCACTATAAGTTCGGATGCGCCCACCATCAGTTAGCGGGTCAGTTAAGGCCCTTGAGGCAGCAATTGAACTCGATTTTTCGGGGTCCCTGTGATTTTCAGGATGCTGCACAGGCGCAACGAGCAGGCGGGTAGGAGACATTTGTATAAACCTCATCCACGGGCGGCATAAGAGTGAATGTGATCTTTCAGGTATTTAGGTGTGAAAGTTACTTATACTTGCCTGTGTGAGCAGGAAGACTTCAAAACTCACACCAGCTGCTAGGACAGGAGTAACAGCCTTCAGGTCAGGACTCTACAGCAAAGATCATTTCTGGGGCCTGCAGCTTTCAGGAAGCCTTCCCTTAGCCTGAGAATGGGAGTTGTGCTCTCCACTGGAGGCACCTCCTCTGAGGAGGAAGGGAGTGCTAGAAGGGTGACGAGGCCAGGAATGCACATTCAGCCTCCAGGGAGCCATCTTTGGGAGGAGAGGCGCAGGCACAAGGGACGCAGGGCCAGCAGAAAGTCCAAGGCCAAAGGGGCACAGAAGATACCAATATCCTGCTGCCAGGGTATGCAGGCGGCGAAGCAGCTACCCCAATATGTCTGAGGTCCAGTGCCGAAGGAGGCTCCATCCCTCAAGGGTGACAGTCACTTCCATCTGTCAGATGATTGGCCCTGAGATCTCTCCTAACTGTGTGGGTGGGCTCACAGTTGCTCTCAACTTCTATGCCTCTAGCTCCTTCCAGGGCTCAGTGGGTGATCTTTGCAGTGTCTCCCAATCAGTTGTCCACACTTGTGTCAAGCAGGTTACAGATGCTCTATTCAGGTGTGCATTGACCTTCATCCAGTACTGCTTGAATGAGGCCAGCCAGACAGACTGAGCCAGGGGCTCCACAGCGATTGCTGGCTTCCCTGGCATCCAGGGTACACTGTACACATGTGGCCATCAAGGCATCAGCAGGTTAGCCTGGTGCCTTCGTCAGCAGGAAGGGGTTCCACTCCATGAGCGTGCAGATAGTGTGTGATCACAGGATGCTGATTTTACAAGTTTGTGCAAGGTACCCAGGCAGCTCCCACAAAGCTTGCATCCTGAGATACTCCCAGGTGCCGGGGCTTTTCAGTGCTCCAGCCCGGCTGGATGGTTGGCTGCTGGGTGACAAAGGCTATCCCTTCAGAAGGTGGCTCATGACACCTCTCCACCATCCAAGAACAGAAGCTGAGCAGCGATACAACAAGAGCCACGGCACCACAAGGGCTGTGGTGGCGAGAGCCATCGGTCTTCTCAAGATGCACTTCCGATGCCTAGACCGCTCAGGGGGCGCACTTCAGTACCCCCCAGATCAGGCGTCACTGATAGTGGATGCATGCTGCACTCTCCACAATCTGGCGCTGGAAAGGGAGGGCGCAGTGGATGAGGAAGACGTAGGTGCAGTTGCTCCGGATGCACATGATCAGTCCAGCAGTGAGTCTGAGGATGAGCATGCTCAGGCGAACACTGGGGGGGTAGAGCGGGCATACTCCATGGAGGCAGGGACACCCAGGAGGCTTTAATCCAAAGAACCTTCAGCTAGCACAACACAGATGGACCTTCAACAAACGCCAGGGCTGCAGGCTCCATACTCGATACCTGAGTGCTAATTCAGCCTGGATACCAACATTAACTAAGGCCCTTGTCAATGCCAAACAACTCAATCATAACATCATGGCTTCCCAAAGTAAGAAATAAGGAATCACTCTGAGGCATGGCAATATGTCAAAATTTATTGAGGGAACAAATGTAACTTCATAAACCCAAACAAAAAGGTGTTGGACATCACACCAAGTCTTCAATAAACTACTATGAGCCAACATAAAAGCACCAGTGAGAAACTCATGGTGTGCCTAAGGTGCCTTAAGTTTACATTTCCGGATGCTGCATCCAGGTGCTGCTCCCTCGCTGGCACTGGCACCTGCTCACTCTGCTGTCCTGTTGGCCTCGAGGACATTGGCGGCCGTCCTCTGGCCCGTGGAGCCTGTGCTGGCCCTGCCTGGGACGGAGCGGCCAGTTCCACAGCTGGCACCTCCCCAGTCGCCGCAGCCTCATCGGATGTCATGGTCACTGGCAGAGGGGCGGAGTAGCTGCTGTCCTCATCCAGAGCGCCCTGAGAGGGGCCCGCAGAGACGACAGGCAGCTGCTGCACCAATGTGCAGTCGCTTCGGACCTGCTCACTGGAGATAGATGGGCACCGAGCTTGGATACTTGGTGCCCAAACCATCTCCCACACTGGCACTAACCAGCTGAGGTCAATGCCGCTGTGAGGGTTTGCAGGTCTGAGCACAACCCCAGGAGGCCCTGATTGTTCTCCTGGAGGAGACTCTCCACGAGAGTCGCCACTCTCTCCATGGAGGAAGCATGGCACTCGGCCATGAGGTTCAATACATCAGTGATGCTGTACGTGAACTCCTCAAGCAAGGGCATCATGTCATGCATAGCCTCATGTATCTCCGCCAATTCCTCCTGCACACCCTGCTGCACTTCCAACATTCACTGCCTCACGGATGACTCCAGAGGCACATCATCAGCCACCAACCAAGCAGGTACCTGGTCCCCTGCTGTCCTCCAACTGCACTCTCTATCTCTGCCTGCACCTCAAGCGAGTGTGAAATGCCCACACCCCTGTGCCCCAGGACATTAGCTGAGTATCTAATTCCCACTGAGGTGCTAGTATATGCATTGGTGCCTATCTGGCTGAGATGGTGTGGCGTTGGTGAGTCGATTTACTTGGGGGCTTCAGGGGTGAGAGGCGGGCCCTCTGCCTCCTCCTCCAAGCCCTGCTCAGGTGATGCTGAAAGGGAGAAAAAGGATATTTGATTAGTTACAGTGCAGACAATGTAAATTTGCATGCTGCTCCCCCGGATCAGTATGAGCTCATCCTTCCATAATCAATGGTCAACCCATGGTGCTAACTTCAATCACTGAGTGTTCAGCAGTGCCATGACTTCTGGGTCACACATAGTGACACATTGGCGACCTGAGTGCTCGCCAAACATACCTCCCCGTGGCACCTCAGCATCACCGCCACCAGTGGACCTGGGGGCATGGCACCTCTCCAGATCCATGGCCTGCTGCTTGTAAGGTGTTAGGATGGCCAACTGGGCCTGGCCTCTGCCAATCCGCATCCATTCTGCGGAATTGTGCGCAGTCTTCTCCTGAAAAGGAGGGAAGAGCATTGATTAGTTCAGCCTGCACCTGAATTCCCATCGCATCACTGCCACCCCAGCCAGAGTGGGACATTGTGGGACTCCAATTCTTCGTCACCCCGCAGCTGCCACACACTCACCCAAACAAGCCATGGCTGTCCCCCCAACACTTGCCCAAATGCTGCCTCCTTCACGTGTGGTACCACAAGGTCTCACTTTGCTAAGCAAGGAGGCATAAGCACGTGGAGCGCACAGACCAGCAGATGGATTGGTGCCCCACCAACAGGAAACTCCCCTCCCAGCATGTTAGCACCCTGACTTTGACATGCTTCCCAGTTCCAGCCCTATGCCTAGGTGCAGATCCTTGAGTTTCACCCCCATTCTATACTCTGGGTGTCAGTGTCACACATGCTGCGGATGCAGAAGCCATCCTAGCTCAACCCTCTCAAGGTGAATTGGGCATGGGCAATATCTGCTGTCACATCCAGCGAGGGATCCATGTTGTGAGGGATTCAATGACATTACTGTACTCAGAGTTGCCATGGGGTGGGGGTGTGGGGTGGTGGTTGGGTGGAAAGGGTGACGGCTGCATTAAGTGTCCTGAGGCAACATGGTACTCACCCTTCCCAAGCGCAGGAGATCGTTGAATCTTTTGCAGATGGACAGATCATGGGAGCTGACACTCTCAGCCACCTCCTCCCACGCACGTTTGGTCAGGTCCGTCCCTCGGAAGAAAGACCTCCCACCCTGCTGCCCCCTCCTCCAGAAGGGCAGCTAGACACTCGTCGGAGAAAGAAGGGGCACATTGTCCTGCTGGCCTATCCTCCGGCCTGGCCTGCCCCAATGGCCTACCCTCCAGACCTGCGTCATGCACATTGCCCCTCTGATGTGCTCTGCTGCTGGCCATTCTGAGCAGCCTTGCAAAGGCTTAATTGTCCCCCCCGCATAAAATGGTGGCGCGGACCTGATTGTGGGCGGTGATCAGGCCCACACCCGCCTGTGCCCACTCCCACACGGCCCACCCGACATGGGGAAAATTCTCCCCAAGTACCATAGAACGTGAGAACATAATTGAGAAAACTGACCACAGATCTAGGGCAAACCCAGTTGTGCCTCTGGTAAAGCCTGAACTGAATGATTTGAAGACCATTTATGAAAGTGAAAGCATGAAGACTGGTATTAAAGAAACCCCTGATGACAATGTAGGGTGTAGTTTCAAAGAACAGCAACGGAAACTAATCAATTCAGAGGGTAGGAAATAACATAATAGGGAAATTTTCCATGATTGTAATTCATACCAGTCAGTATCCAGAAACTAAGTGGTTGCAAGCAATCTCCATTCATTATTCTTGACAAATTTTACCAGACCAAATTAATGATACGACCTTCGGACACATCATGAACACTGTCCAGGGGCCTAGATTTGGAAGGGGTCACAAAGTGAGCAAGAAGGAATTCCTGATGGCCATGGAATAAAATACATGAAAAGAATTCCAAATGGTGAGAAGCCTCCCGAACAAATTTAAAGCACAGTTACAGTTAATGAAGTAGGTTCAGGACTTGACAGTTGATGCTATGAAAGTAGCTGTTACAGCTCCTCAGAAAGCTTCAGAGGTTTGATCCATTCCCATTTGTAACAAATCAACCCCCCTTCCCAGAACGTTGTTTGTACTTCTGACTCTCTGTGAACTCTCCAGGATGGTCTCTGAAGAATGCTACAAATTCTGATGGTGATGAAACTGACACCAAAAAATTACCATTTATTTGTCCCAATTTACCATTTTGAATCCCACTCGAAGGCCAATGAAACTTCCAAATCACTTGGCCCTGTAGTTTAAGAGTGCTATGAACTTTTTTAAAATCATACTATTATGAGATACTGTTAATCAGGATCAGTCTTGGAGGTGATTGTTTTCATCTTATATTTGAGGGGAAGCATGTTATGCATGACATCTAACACCAGATGGCTCTCTGAGGGAGTAAGCAATCTGCCTTGTATTGTTTCTGTTATCCTTTGATGGAATATTCTAGAGGGTCTGGACTGTAAAGCAGCTACTCATTATCACAAAACAATTTGAGCGTTTATTCACATGGAGTTGCAGTTCAGCCTTTCAGAACAGCAAACGTAAGAGGTGCTCCTGATGGAAATGCCTTATCTATAGGATGAGAGTAACTAACTACAATTTTCTGAGGAGAAGTGCGGGAACGTTTGTACTTCTCCAAAAAAGGCTGTAAGAGACATGCACAGTCTCTTACCAGAAGCCCTGCAGCAGACTCTCACAGATGGTCATGCATTGCATGTGCACTGGAAAGTGACCATTAGCATTAACACTTTTTTGGCCTGAGCTCAATGCAGGCTGTAACAGGTGACATTTGTCACATTTGTCAAATGCATTCCATATCTGCATCCAGCAGGCCCCAAATGCTTTCATTGATCAGCCCACTGATAATAGCAGGCAGCAGAAATGAGCTTTGGGCTTTGCTGCAATAGCAGATTTCCCACAAGTGCAGGGCTAACATTGACTACATGCGTGTAGACACCTTAAATCAACAGAGGACGACTGCTAGGGGACAAGGGCTACCCTCCTTGAACAAATGTCTTTGTAATGATTGTCTGTAACCTGTGCTGACAGAAAGAGACTACAGAGTTAGTGAGTGGCCATCTGTGTTTGGAGCATTTTATATAATGTGCATGCTGAGAGGGAGAAGCAGTAAGTTGCGAGCAGTTGGGGAGGTGGTCAAGTGGGAACATGGCTGCAATTTACAATGAATAATCAGTAGTGAAGCGTGATTTTTAGCAGTTTTCACCAGGTAAAAGCCATTAATGCCTGTTATGAGGACAGCAAACAATAGGTGATGATGTAACCTAAATGAATGAAAGTTCAGAGTGCTCCCTTGTGGAGAAACACATGATGTGGGATATGAAGTATTCAGAGGGCTGGGGGAAGGGGTGGTGTTGGGGAGGGGTTTGCGAAAGTGATGTTGGCCAGGTGTCATGCAGAGAAATGAAGTTACATTGACCTCATGTTCACTTTTGCTGTTCCTCTCAGGCCATTGAAGTGCTTCTGGCACAACATCCTCG
Organism: Carcharodon carcharias; assembly: GCF_017639515.1. Taxonomy (NCBI): domain Eukaryota; kingdom Metazoa; phylum Chordata; class Chondrichthyes; order Lamniformes; family Lamnidae; genus Carcharodon; species Carcharodon carcharias. The sequence goes on along the minus strand of NC_054484.1, from coordinate 43,945,333 downwards.
CACCAGGGTGATTTCAAAGGCATGCACAATGTCTGCCTTCTCTTTCCAGACCTGCTCTAGCACTTATTTGGATACTTTTCTGTCATCTCCTTCCTGAGACATTTGGCAATTCCTAGTGGCAGCAAAGTGATTTCAGCTGAATGATGCCTTGCGTCAGCAGTAGCATTCAAACTTTTAATGGGCCTGCCAGAAATCCCATCCTCCAATTAGCCTGGCTGTCTCTCACTGCTGTCATCATTAGGTCAGCCCATCAATGAGATTCAAATGAGGCAACAGTCAAAGTGATCCATGCTTCAAACTGAAGGTGCAGGCACCAAAGCCACTTGCCTATCCACTCACTCCACCCACTGCCAGCCTCGTGGAGTTACTGGCTGCTCTTCCTTTTCCTTTGTCATGCAACATTATAAATATCTCCTCCTTCTCCTATTCTATGGACTGTTAACATAGATAAAACTGAAATTTCTTCATCCAAAACTGATACCTTTACCTTGCCCTCTCCTTATTCTTTCTTCACTTCTCTATTCCTTACCCACTTTTTTCCTCTTTCATTCTCCTGGCCCTCTGCTGGTTTATTTCCCTTTCGTTCTCCATGGATGGTTTACTTATTCCTTCTCAACTCTTCTCATTTAGTCTTTTTCTTCTGTTTCCTACTCTTGTGTTGTGATCGCCTCAGTGATGTTTGTTTCAGGAACATTTGTCTTCCCATTGTTTCCTGCAGCTTTTGTGTGTTCAGGTTGGGGGAGTTGGGAGGGAGGAAATTGAGCCACTGATAAAGAACAGGTATTGGGAAGGTACATGAGATGAAAAAGTGTGGAGAAATTATGGGGAGTGGTCTACAACAAAGCAAGGTCATATCAGGGGAAGGGAAGGATAAGCCACTGAGAGAACACAGAGAGAGTAGGAGAAAGCAGGCCATAGATAAAACATGCTGAGATCAGAACAGAGCATCAATAAAAACAGGTTTCTTTAAGCATCTATTGGAAGCATAATTGCATGATGACTCTGGGAATTTTATCTTTATTAGGAGCGTGTGCCAGTATTTTTCTGCCTCTCTATCACAGTTAATGTGCTTGGGGAGAAGAAAGGAGGATGAACTGGAGTACAGGATATACTGAGTAAGGCTGTGTTTTATTTAGGGTGAATGCTATGTGATAAATTTTATTTTTAAGCGTTTATTGTTGACTTTATAAGACAGATGTATTTTGGAGAATTGTTTTCTGCTTGAATGTGTCTTAGTTGGATTTAATTGTGTAGAATTTTTATTAGTGAAATCTGATTGGGCAGAAAATTGAAATTAGAGAAAAATAATTTGGTGTAGTATGATTAGTGAATTGCAAAAGTAGAAAATTAGGAAGGAGAAAAAATTAAGGCTTGACTAGTTAACAAATGAGGAAGAAAATAAATTAGCTGACTGAATCAACATAGACCACAAAGTTGATAGTGTAATGGTTTTCATATGGGATGTAAACTTGATATACATGACAAATGCAGGTAATTTTATTGGAAGGATGTACAACAGAATGCCAAACAAAAATCTAGACAAATTTGGGCACCAAAGAAATCAGATAAATAAAACACAAAACCTTCTCAACATTACTCTACCTTAAAGGAAAACCAATTACCGCCAAGCAGAGCCAATAAAAGCGATATGTCACAAACTGAACTATATCAAGGTCCCTTAATCCTCAAACTTTCATCATAAGTTCATCATAATAGTAAAAGAAATAAACAAGCAAAGCTACCAATGACAGAAAAAACGGTGCAAGATTATATGAAACTTGTATTGTGAAACTAAACATTTTTCAGAGTCAAATTCTGTAAATAATGTGGTGAGCATGGATTTTCTGCAACAGTTCAAAAAGGAGATGGAACAGTTCCCTACTGTGGCTGAATTGGAACATTGAGTATGTACTTCATGGTCACTGTGAATTCCTGGAATTCATTTTTCACCTTCACTGGTCAGAGAAGAAGTTCGCAGTTCACATTCCCTGAATTCATTGAGGGTTTTTTTAAGTCTTGTTGCCTCTCTCAGAGGATTACATGGGCCAGAATCTTCGGGTCGGCAAGCAGGGGCGGGGACTGCTCGCCAACCAGTAAAATGATGTGCTGTGACATTGGGTGCGCGTCCCAACGTCACCGCGCGTCATTCAGATCTTGAGCTCGGCAGGCGCACACTGGAGTCGGCTGCGCGCCCGCCAAACTGTCAAAGGCCTATTAAGACGATTTAAATATCAATTAAACTAATAAACTGAGCTGCCCGTCCAACCTTAAGGTTGGTGGGCAGGTAAAGAGCCCAGGCGGCCTTCGCATTTATCATGAATCCACATCCATGGGCAGGATGAGGTTACATGAAGGTTTTTAAAGTTCAATAAATATTTTTAATAAAATTAATTGATATGTCCCAGCTCATATGACACTGTCGCATGAGGGGACATGTCTTAAAAATTTTATTTTTCTTTATTAAAATTTTCAAACATCAAACTAATCTCCCTGGGGCAGCTCTGTGCCTCAGGGTGATTTCTGCACTCTTTCGTGCGCCTGCCCTAACTCAGCCTACTCCCCTCTGCCCGCACAGGGAGTGCTCAACGTTTCCAGGCTGGGTGAGCTTTAATTGGCCCACCCATGTAAAATGGTCGCATGCAGCTGATCACAGGCGGTGATCGGTTACGCGCCCGCCCGCCCGCACCCGCGCCTTCTCAGCCCCCCCCACCCCCGGCGGGGAGAAAATTCTCCCCATGATTACAAGTGGGAGAATATACCAGAAGTCCTGAAGATTCATTGCATCGTGATTGGTGCTGGGATTTTCTGTGCCTGCCGGAGTCGGGCATGGTCGGTGGCACAATATGGCAGATAATATGGCATGATCGGTTTCGTGACAGCATGAAACCAGTTCACGATTGTCCGCTCAGCCCAGCGATGGGGGCACGCTTCCTGCCATTGGACATTGGGAACCTCATTGTAATAGATCAGCATTAGGCCTGCCCACCGGAATCATTCCCCCGAGCTTGATCGTCCGTCCATGTCGGTGGGAATGCATGCCGGTGCAGAACACGTCTTGACAAGTTTGACGTGCAGAAGTCAAGACTTACCCGCCAGGGCCTTGCTCACATCGCGGACATCCGAGGAGTAGAAGATGCTGGAGCCCGACAGCAACGGCTCACTGGAGGAGCGCCCATGGTATGCTGTGTGGATTCTCATGGATGTGGGTCTGCTGCGAAGCAGCGCACAAAAGTTGGAGAATCACCATTGATGCTCACAATGGGTGATGGTCAAGAGGGTGGGAGAGGAATGGCTAGGATGTGCTGGGAGAGGAAGAAGCGTTGGGTAGTTGGGGTAGGGAGGGGGGAATGAAGATGTCAAGATGGGGTGAGGTTGGGAGGGGAGAATGAAGCTGTTGAGGGGAGGGAGAATGGGGGGAGGAGGGGGTAATGGGGGAGAAGATTGCAACTGGGGAGGCAGCTGTAAGGGGGATGGAAGATGCAAGGGAATGAATGCGGATAGGGGAGGGTGTCCAGGGGGAGGAAGGGTTGTGGAGTGGGGTGGGTGTCTGAGGGGGGGGATGGGGGGCAGGAAAGTGTGCGGAGAGGGGATGGAGCAAGGGTTGAGAAAGGAGTAAGTGTGGAGGAAGGGGTCAGAAGTGAGTGGATGTAAGGCTGGAGGAAGAAGTGAGGCTTGAGGAAGAAGTAAGACTGGAGGAAGAGGTAAGGCTGGAAGAAATAGTTGGGATTGAGGAGAGATCAAGGGTGACTGAAGAGGTAAGGGTTGAGAAATGAGTTAGGAAAGGGGAGGGACTAAGTGGGGGTGAGTCCGGGGAGGGGGCGGAGGGAGGTGGTGTGAGAGGACTAGGGTGGAAGACGTTCCAGTGGAGGAAGGGGTTCAGAGTGGGGAAGGGGTTCCGGGGGGAAGGGAAAGCTCGTCATCTGACTTGGCCTCAGCAAACTTCTGGCCTCCAGCAGTCCTCAGAGTGCCGGGGGCCTGAGAAGTTCCTGCACATCAGTTCCTGATGTGTCCTCTTTCACAGGCCACTGCCATGCACTAATTATCTCTCCTTGCTTTTGCAGGCACATCTGGGAAACAGCTGATGGAGTCCACGACCAAGGGGCTCCAATCAAGCCCTGAAGAAATCTCTGAAGAGGAGTCTGAAGGCACCCTCCCTGAAGTCCTGTCACAGCGCTCACCCATACCCTCTACCAGCACAGAGACACACACCTCAGTGGGGCCTATCTTTAGAGTAGCTTCAGGATCACAATCTGGTGAGCACATTGCACTTCCTGATCCACAGCAGTTGCTGCAGGCACTTCCCAGGTGTCTGGCACTCTGAGGACTGCTGGAGGCCAGAAGTTTGCTGAGTCCAAGTCAAATGAGGAGCCCCTGGACTCTGTCATGTCACAGCTGCTGGAGCTGCAAAGACAAGCTCAGGAACATCAGGAAGGGATGTCCGCTGTACTCCCCAGATTGCAAGGCACAATGGAGGAGTCCATCCGCCTTCACTCTGAGGTGATTGCATCGGCATGCCAGAGCACTGAGGTCAACACTGGCAGAATGGTGGCCACAATGGAAACCTTGCTCCTGCAGTGTTGCGTAGGCTGAAGTCCATCACTGACGCTGTAGTTGGCCTTTAACAGTGTGTTCACAAGAGGGGTGTGGGGCAGCTAAATCTCACTCCAACTTCCCTTTCTCCTCGAGGACTCAGCCAGGGGCCCTTCGGCACCCATAGGGAGGAGGATCAGCAGGTGTGGCCTGAGGGCCATCCATCCAGGTGACTCTGGGAGTGTCCAGCCCATCCGAATCCCCTCCTCCTGTGACCTCTGCAACTCCAGCTCGACAGGCTGAGGAGAGTGCCACTGCCACGTAGCAAGACCCCGAAAGCAGGCCAGGGCCCTCCAGGTCTTGGCCCTCCAGAGGTCACCCACCATGGTCATCATAGACAGGGCACAGCAGTCAGCAGGCTGCCTCCACCTCCACTATGGATGTCTGGGGGGCACCAAGATGTAGCGGCAGGATTAGGAAGATTAAGAAGTTGTAGTTGTGTAGCCTGGGTACAGGTGTTAATTACTTGTACATAATGTTCACCATTGTAAATAAACTCTCAAGAATGTCTCCCTACCTATGGCCCCTTGTTTTAATGAATGGTGTTCGTGTCACTCAGATGTGAAACCTTTCTGCACAAGATAAAGGCAGGTGTCCCAGTCCAGGGCTTCTTCCCTGTGCTTCGTGCAGCCTTCTTCAGATCAAAGTGATGGTCCGGCTTCTAATTTGCTGGACACGTTCGTGATGCCTGCATCTCGATGGTGCTGGTCATTGCTGCCAGAATGTCGTGGGCAGGTGTCACAGAGTTCCGTCATTCTCTCTGTGTGTTCTCAGCACCTTTAAAGTGGGACTGGCCCCCATCTCAGCAGCATCTGTGACCAGTGATGCTGTGCTCACGAAGGGGTCAGGTGCTGAAGGTGGATATAGGATCAGATGCTTTTAAAGTTTCATGGCTGCGTCTGCATGATATGACCCTGAGCACAGTGCGGAGGTGAGCTGCCCTCAGCCAGACAGGAGTCAGACATTCTCAGAGGATAATGTCCTCACTGCATCTCGTCATCATCCTCCTGTAAGCTAGCGACTATTAGGGCCTCCGTTGCATCTCCATGACAGGATCATTATCACAGAGTGTAAATGCACTGCCATAAGCCAGACTGAAGTCAAACATTCATAGATACAATGTAAGGATCTATGGTGTCTGCTGACTGTATGTTGTCATCATCCTCCACAAATCTAGTAGCCATGAGGGCCTCCCGAGTGCGTCTGCCTCATCTAGCCAGCGTGAGGGCCTCATCACCGTTATTGTCACCTTCAAGGACCTCCTCAATATCATGCCCATCAACATCCTCCTCATGGGAAAATGTGAAGTTGTTCACTTTGGCAGGAAGAATAAAAAAGCAGAATGTTACTTAAAAAGAAAAGGACTGCAGAATTCTGAGATGCAGAGGGATCTAGGTGTTCTTTTGCATGAGTACAAAAAATTAGTATGCAGGTACAGCAAGTAATTAAAAAGGCTAATGGAATCCTATCCTTTATAATGAAAGGAATTGAACATAAAAGCAAGGACATTATGCTTCAGTTATACAGGGCATTGGTGAGACTGCACCTCAAATACTCTGTGCAATTTTGGTCTCCTTATTTAAGGAAGGATGTAAATGCACTGAAGGTGGTTCAGAGGAGGTTTACTAGATTGATACCTGGAATGAGTGGGTTGTCTTATGAGGAAAGATTGGACAGACTGGGCTTGTTTCCACTGGAATTTAGAAGACCGAGGGGTGACTTGATTGAAGTATATAAGCTTCTGAACGGTTTTGACAAGGTGGACATGGAAAGAATGTTTCCTGTTGTGGGTGAGTCCAGAACTAGGGGCCACTGTTTTAAAACTAGAGGTCACCCTTTTAGGACAGAGATGAGGAGAAATTTTTTCTCTCAGAGGGTTATGTGATTTTGGAACTCCCTGCCTCAGAAGGTGGTGGAGACGGGATCCTTGAATCTCTTTAAGAGGGAGGTAGGTAGATTCTTGTTAGGCAAGGGAATCAAAGGTTATCAAAGGGGAGTAGATGGAACTGTCAGATTCATTATACAAACAGATCAGCCATAATTCTATTGATGGAGCAGGCTCAATGGACGAAAGGTCTACAGCTGTTCCTATTTCGCATGTTCGTATATTTGCATCTCCTCCTCAGCCAGCCCGTCTCCCTGTTGCAAAGTCAGGTTCTAAAGGGCACATCAGGTGACAGTGATGCGAACTGTATAGCTGGGCTCCACCAGACCGCTCCAGAACCTCATTTTCAGCGTCCCGATGGTTTGCTCCACCAAGATGTGAGTTGCAGCATGAGCCTCATTGTAACTTCTAAGATAAAAGCAAAATACTGTGGATTTTGGAAATCTGAAACAAAAACAAAAATAGCTGGAAAAACTCAGCAGGTCTGACAGCATCAGCAGAGTGGAAGACAGTTAACGTTTTGAGTCTGAATGACTCTTCATCAGAACTAAAGAAAAATAGAAATGAGATGAAATATAAACTGTTTGAGGGTGGGTGGGACAGGTAGAGCTGGATAGGGAGTCAGTGATAGGTGGAGGCAAAGAAGAGATTGCCAAAGATGTCAAGACAAAAGGACAAAAGGGTGTTGACGGTGGTGAACTTCACTCTGCTGCAGTCTGAGGCCGCCGCACAGGTGTCATCAACCATGTCCTCTGCAAGTAGCCCTCATCCCTGAAGAGCCATTTCTGTAGCCTCTCTTGACCCTGGAAGATGTCAGGGATCTGTGACTGACTGAGAATATAAGAGTCATGGACACTCTGTGGAATCTGCGCAGACCTGCAGGATGCATTTGTGGTGGTCGCACACCAGCTGCACATTCAGCAAATGGAAGCCCTTGTGATTGACATAGTTGACTGCTTGTTGTGACGGAGATCTGAACGCTACGTGAGTGCATTTGATGGCACTCTGCACCTGCGGGAAACCTGAGGTCTGGACACATCTTTGGGTGAAATGCATATAGTTGTGTGCCCTTACGAAGATCGCATCCGTGACCTCATGGATGCATTTGTTGGTGGCGGGTTGTGAGATCCCACAGAGGTCATCTGTGGAGCCCTGAAAGGAGACATTGGTGTAGAAATTGAGTGCTGCAGTCACTTTCATGGCCACTGGCAGTGGATGCCCTCCAGGTCCATGTGGCACCAAATCCTGCAGTAGCTGGCAGATGTGACTGACCAGCTCCCTAGACATGTGCAGGCTTTGGTGACACTGGTTCTTGGTCATCTGCAGGAATTAAATGCAACGTGTATAGACCCTGGGTCTGGCTAGGCACTGACCAGCAACAGTTTGCTGTGCCTCTTTGGTGGTGCATGCAGGAGCCCTTGTCACCCCTACTTCCAGGGGGTGCTGCTCCTTCCTCTGCGCAGCCAGGCACCTCAGTCTCTCTCTTCTCTGTCATCTTTGCTCTCTGTACTCCACGAGGCATGCAGCTAGTTCACCAGGTTTCATGATCCTGATGTACTCCTCCTGCAGGATGAAAGAGAGAAACATGTGGGTTAGCATGGGTGTACTAAGAACCCCTCTTGTTTAAGTCTGAAGGCCCCTCAATGCATCCGGAGAGTGCTGGCCAGCATTTGGATGGTCAGAGTTTAGTGTGCTGCACTCCTGTGCCCCACTCCACTCGACCGGTTGGCAGCAGCTTTGCCCACTGGACTGCATGCCATGCTCTCAGCTCAGGCACAGGCATTCTTCTATCCCACGCTGCAAGGCTGCATTGTTAGCTTGAACCATGAGGGAGACTGATCCAAACCGGGATGATGACATTGCAAGGGGCTGTGAGCGCCTGCCCCAGTGACTGCTCCAAGGCCAGCTTTAGCAAGGAGATTGTACCATGTGCCCAGTCATCCAACTGTTCTGCAGTCCACTAAAATGCTCATTAGTTTGCAGTCTGTGCCCAAGGGGTGAAAAGCTTTGGAGCACTTGGTGGCACTTTCATGCCTCTGCATTGCTTGAGTGGGCAAATAAGCTAGAGGCCCGACTCCACATGTCAATGTGGTTGCGTCTGAACTGTCTCAGCTGCAGAGGAATGGGCACTTTATACAAGATGTCCCAAATGTGTGGTCACTTCCCTCCCCTCCACCACCCCACACATGCTTGAGTGCTACCTTCACCCGCTGGGCAGCCCTTGCCCCCTAAAGTCGTCTCTATCACAGGGCAGCCCTAGCAACCCCCTCCCCTGACCAACAAGTCACCTCAACTGCTGGACAGCTCTTGCCCCTGCCCCCCCAACCCTCCAACCTTGAAGTCCAACAGGCGACCCCGGCGAGCGCTGTGCAACGTTACTGTGCACTCGCCTCCGAGTCCCTCTCAAAGTGCAGCTCGCCAGGTGCAGGCCTTATATCTGCTGTTGTAAAACATGTCCAATCCAGCCGGGGGGTGGAGGGGGTGGCGGGGGGGATGATTCTGGCAGGCTGGCCTTATAATGATATGCAGATGTGTTACAATGAGGATCCTGATGGCGGGAAACACGCCCCACCATCGATGGGCTCAGTGGACAATTGCAAATTGGTTTCACGACATCATAAAACCAATTTTTGGCATTCTTGCCATACTGCCTGCTCAAGCTGCGGAACATGTCCGATGTCAGTGGGCCAGAAAATTCTGCCCTATATTTTGTTTTCTTTGCACATTTTTCTTGCCTGATAAGATAACAATAAACCTTGGAAATGATTCTAAAAATGAACCACGACAATCAAACAATAATAATATCATTTGATTATTATAGAGGGATTTTTGTCATTAGCATCTTTCAAAAATATATACTTACAAATAATTAACTTCAACATCCATTTTCTTGATATTTTCATTGATTTTTTTTTCCTGATGTTTGTTTAAAGAATTAGTACTGATGACTCCATTGGGGAAACATGCTCAGCGGAATTTAAATATTACAGGTAAGTTTAATTAATTCTTTAATAGGCACACTATTTAAATATATTCATTAATTCAAGAGTTCTCAACATATATCATATTTGACAAGTCATTAATCAGTCCGCAGTTTAATATTCATATAACATTTTAAAGAAATGAATAATTTAACAGAACATTTTTAATGAGAAACTCTTAATAAGTTCCCAATTTAATACTAAAAATACACATCTTAATCTGTGTAATCATTTCCAGGCCTTAACACCTGTCAGATTTGAACAATTCTTCCAGAATGCCAAATGCTGTGTTTTCAAGTCTGCAGATGTTTCATAAAAAATTCCAAATTAGCAAAGATTCCTCGCCAATATATTAACAACACTTTGTTAATTATCACTGATGCTTCGAATCTTTTAGAAATATAAGTCTTACCAATAGCCATTGCTTGAACTCTATCAATTGAAAGCAAACCTTGAAAGGAGTGGTAATGTCACTGAACAAATGCTCTGGGGATAGGGATTCAAATCACACCATAACAGCTGGTAAAATTTAAATTCAATTAATAAATCTGGAATATAAAGCCGGTGACCATGACAACTATCATTGATTGTTGTTATCAAAAAAAAATCTGGTTCACTAATGTCCTTAATGTCCCCTTCCTTCAAGGGAGGACATTTGCCATCATTACCTGTTCTGGCCTACATGTGACTCCAGACCCACAGCAATGTGGTTGACTCTTAACTGCCTAGCAAATCACTCAGCTAAAGGGGAAGTAGGGATGGGCAACAAGTGCTGGCCTTGCCAGCAACACCCACACCCCATGAAAACATTTTTGAAAATACACAATTTGATGTAGATAATAAGATGGTCAATGGAGTAATGATACACAAGGACGTTTCACAAGAATGGAGAGAGAGAACCAATGAAGAATGAGATAGATGGGGAAATTCATGTTATTTGCAGGCCAGTGAATTTTTGTGGCAACTAAACGTTTCTGACATGCTCTAAACCGAGGTCTGCTCCCATTAACCAGCTCCCGCTCCCTACACACTGGAGTGCAACTCTACACCCAACATTACTCATTTATCAATCTTAAGAATCCAATAGAAAACTATTTTGTGTTGCTGTATTTGGCTTTCTATCTACGACACAACATCTCCCGGGATCCCCTTGATGTCTGAAAATGTATAGCGACATAATATAAGAACAAGACTGAGCTCAGTTGGGACACCCTCCATATAAAGGCTCCATTCACTGTGCAGGTTCACATGTTAAAAATGACTAGTTGGATGTAATACTTATTAGTATTGACAGAATCAGACCCCAGTATGAATCACTGTCTTCAGGAAAAGAGGAAAGAGAACTGAGGGGAAAAATTGAATTGATTTGGCTATCCAAGTTGTTTATATAACAGTTTATTAGCACATTCAATATGTTTATGTTTTGTGTCAGATGACATTTTTGGAGAGATTTATTGGCAGTCTTTGTGAGATTCACTGGCTGTCATGGGATCAGGTCAGAGACTGGTTTCTGCAAGAATAAGCACTGACATATGACAAGCCAACAAATCAATTCTAGTAACAGCAAGCCTGAAATAAATAGGGACCTTTCATTAAAAGCTATAAAACAATTAAAGAAGAAAATGTATTCAGGAACTCAGAAACAGAATGGGGGAAAAGCATTGGTGTAAATTTTCAACTGTGGGCAGCCAATTTCTGTCCTACAAAATGGGCAACCAGCAGTTGAAATTCTGGCCAGGACTTTAGACATCCAATCACACCTGCACCAATTGTCCAGAACACTTTTAAATGAGCATCTAACGTTCATATAATCAGTGGTTCAATGAACTTTACAGCACAGAAGGAGGCCATTTGGCCTATCGCTAGCTATACTAGCTCTTTGAAAGAGCATTTGAGTTTAGTCCCAACCCCTGGTTTTTGTCCCTAATCCTGTAAAGTTCTTCATCTTTAAATACCTGTCCAACTCCCTTTTAAAATTGGTTATGGAATCAGCTTCCATCACCTTCCAAAGGATGGCGTTCTGGATCCTAACAACTCTCTGGCAAAAATAATTCTCCTCATCTCCTCTCTAGATCTTTTGCCAATAATTTTAAATCTATAAGTAGGTAAGTGACTGGGAATTCTGCTGCAAATAACTCACCTCCTGACTCCCCAAAGCCTGCCCACCATCAAAAGGTACAAGTCAGGAGGGTGATGGAATACTCTCCACTTGCCTGGATGATTGAAGCTCCAACAACACTCAGAAAGCTTGACATCATCCAGGACAAAGGAGCCCACTTGACTGGCACCCCATCCACCACTTTAAACATCCACTCCCTCCACCATGAGTGCACAATGGTAGCAGTGCTTACTATTTACAAGATTGTATTGCAGCAACTCACCAAGGCTCCATCAACAGCATCTTCCAAACACACGGCCTCTGTCAGCCTAGAAGGACAAGGGCAGCAGATGGATTGGAACACCACCACCTGCAAGCTCCCCTCCAAGTCAAACACCAGCCTGACTTGGAACTATACTGCAGTTCCTTAATTCACTGTTGTTGGGTCAAAATCCTGGCATTCTCTTCTTAACACCATTGTGGATGTACCTACACCACACGGACTGCAGCGGTTCAAAATAGCAGCTCACCACTACCTTTTCAAAGGTAATTAGGATCAGGCAATAAATTCTAGCCTTGCCAATGTTGCTCACATCCTGTGGGAGAGGGGTCGGGGTGCTGGCATGGTCCCCATCCCCAATATAAAAGTTGAGGGTGAGCCGGATAGCCAAATGAATTCAAGTTTTCCCCTCAGTTCTCTTTCCTCTTTTCTTGAAGACTGTGATTCATAATGGGGTCTGATTCTGTCAATACTAATAATTATTAGACACAACCAGCCATTTTTGACATGTGAATCTGCACAGTGAATGGAGCCTTTGTATGGAGGGTGTCCCAACCGAGCTCAGTCCTGTTCTTATATTATGTCCATATACATATCCAAAAGTGGATTCAAATCCCACTCCAGGGACTTGGGCATAAGAATCAAGGCTGATATTCCAGTGCAGTACTGAGGGAGCACAGCACTATTGGAGGCACTATCTTTTGGATGAGACATTAAACCAAGACCTCATCTGCCTATCCAGCTGGCTGTAAAAGATCCCATTGCACTATTTTGAAGAAGAGCAGGGGAGTTCTCCCCATTGTTCTTGATTTATCCCTCAATCAGAATCACAAAAACAGATTATCTGCTCATTATCACATTGCTATTTGTGAAATTTTGCTGACTGCAAATTAGCTGCCATGTTTCCCACATTAAAACAGTGACTACACTTCAAAAAGTTAATAGTAAATTGCTTGGAAATGTCTGGTAATCAGAAAAAAATGCTATATAAATGCAAATCTTTCTTACTTTCCACCATGCTCTCAAGCAATGCATTCCAAATCTTAACCATTTGCCGCGTAAAAAAAGCTTTTTGATACATCGCTTCAACTAATTTTTTAAGTTCATCACTATCATGGTTTCGTAAGGTATGATTATACTTAGCAAACACTAATACTTGTGTTCTTCATATCAGTCAATTTGAACTCTTCCTAGTTTGGGGAAGGAGTGGACTATTAAAAAAAGAGCAGTCTGCATTTATATATGCCTTTTCATGTCTCTTGAGGTGTGTGGGATATGTGCCAGAGGAAGTTCCTTCTGCAGAAATCAGCTGCACCCTCCTTCATAGCTGGATGGATAACTGCACCTGGTCTTCAACACTCACCTAGCTCTCACCTGTGGATCCACATAGCTGCTTGTGCACAGCAGCAGCCACACCCCGGTAATGGTGTTGGTTCGCAGACCAAACCACATAAGGGTAGCATGCAGGCTGGTGTCCACATGCGAGGGAGAACACTTATCTCCAACCACCCTTTCTCAAGTTCACAAAAAAGACTACCTTGACAGATGTAGCAGAGGAAATGGTATTCCCTCTCTAGTACTGAAAGCATCACACACAGCTAGGTAGACTGTAAAGTTCACTGGCACAGGTGCAGAAGAAGCTGAAGATCATCCACTGCAGTTGACTACATCACCAGCGGTCTCAACTTGTCAAGCCACCAGGGACAGATGTGCATGACTGAGAGAGTTGGCCAAATGCTATCCACCCCCACTGTAATCAACTCACGTGCAGATGTTTCTTGTGTCCACACCTTACTGTCTTCTTCACACACATCCTGACAAGAGTCACGTGTGTCAGAAATTCCCAAAGCGCTTCACATATAGTGAATTATAGCCAGTGAGTGTAGTTATGTTGGCAAAGGTGTCAGCCAATTTTGTGCACAGTAAAATCCCATGAACAGCCATGCACTTAATGGCTGTTTTTGGTAGTGTTGGTTGAGGGAGGAACGTTGACTATAAGACCAGGAGAACTCTCTGCTCTTCCTCAAATGATGCCATGGAATCTTTATTAGGACATGAGGGATTTTGCTTTTTTGTAAACCAACTCCTCATGTAGTAATTAATATGTTTACTATTTTGCCATTTTAATCTACTTCATATACCTTAGACATCACCACAGTCTGTCACTCAGCGTAGTAAATCTGTTCAAGATTGGAGCAAACCTAACCAAAAAGAAACTTTAAAAATGTTCTGTATTTGTCACTATGTCATTCAAAAAGATTCATTTATATCTTCTGTCATGAGCTCCTTTGTACTTCCTGAGGTTCTAATGGTTAGTTTGCATCTTGATATTCTATATGTATTACACATTGTGCATTTTGCCATCAAGCGCTCAATCAGAATTAACATCAATGGCCTAAAATATAATTTCTCAGAAGTTTTGCATTTTTCCAGTCCTAATCACCTCAGGCAATTTCTAACACGTCAAAGGTTTTAGAAGCTAATATAATTAACCTTTCTTAAACAATAGCTCATCTTGTTCATGATTAGCACCATTATAATCTATTAATGACCTAATTTATTAACTATTGCTTTCCCAGCATGTCAACGCCTCTTGTAGTTCCTGTAATTTCTAGTTAGCATATGTCGATCTCAATTTCCACTCTTTCTTATGAAATTTCATTCCCCTGATTCATATATACTCTGCTTAATGGACCTAATACAAGTATATCTTTTACAACCTTAAATCTGACAGGGAATAATCAACTGTGGAAGGTGGTAGAGTTTAACTTGCACTGTGGGTAGAAAACATGGTGCTATGAATCGGCCTGATGATATACCCTGTCTGATTCAAGTTAATAGAAAGGGAAATTGGGTAGGTTGTACAACACTCAACTGATCCGCATTGTAGCATTTACCAGCCGGTGATGAAAGTTAAAATCTATCTTAAAATGTTCTGAGTTTATTTCCGTTCTCAGTACCGGAGAAAATTCTTAAAGGTAAGAGTTAATTGGTACTAAAATCTCCTCAACTCTGTACAATTTTCACAGTATTTGCAGGTTATGGGAACCTTCCCTTTGTCCATCACCTCAATTATATGCATGGAAACCATCTCTACTGCCTATACATGTTCCTAATTATAGAACTTTTGAAGACAGGGCCCTGCCATTTGTCCACCTACTGCAGTCTTCCTTTCTACTGTCCTGACCCTCATTCTCAATGATGCTCCAGGTTTGACCCAGTGACAGCCTGTTTTAACTGAATAACTACGTCTCCTCCTGTAAGTGTAGCAGTTAGTGCTTGTGTAAGTAACACCTCATGATGCAATTGGTGCTGAAATATTGAGGCAGTAGTTCCGGCAACTAATTTCTCAGTGGATGTGCCTTGGTGTCATTATCATGGCTGAAAGGCAACACCTATGATAAGAACATAAGGAATAGGAGCAAGAGTAGACTATACTCTTGAGCCTGCTCCACCATTCAATATGATCATGGCTGATCTTCTGTCTTAACCACACTTTCTCATCTGCTCCCTCCTGCCCACCAAACTTCTATGTCCCTTGATTCACTCGGAACAAAAATCTGTCTATCTCAGCCTGCATATATGCAATGATGGAGCTTTCACAAGATTCCAACTCTGTGAGTGAAGAAATTTCTCCTTATCTCAGTCCTAAATAATCAACTCCTTATCCTGATGTGAATATCCTAATATCCTCCTATGATGTGAAACACAAAAGAAATTGTTTAACTGAGCACGCAGTGACATACCCCTTGAAGAAATATTTGCTGAATACAAGGCCATCACAATCATTTCAGAAAGTACATAAAGCTGATACCATGCATAATATATACTTCTCAACTTTTACTAATCTTCCATTAGTGCCTCATCCTCAACATCATCCTCTCCCATATATTCTGCTGTTTGCTTGTCCATGATTTTCAGCACAATCTCTTCCTCTGTACTCAAGGCTCCAGGCGCTTTTGATCGTTCACCATTTATATCACTACGACGCTGGTTGTAGGCCACATATTCCTGTGGAGGGAGAGAATACAATATTAAATGCTTGAAATATTGATTGACATAAGCACACTTCTTCATAATGATGAGATGTGGAAGTGCTTGCTCTCTTTAAATCAAGCGTCTTTGAAGACTAGTTGCAGCCCTTGTAGGAGACATTGTGAGTTGGAAGAGTGGTTTTGGATAAAGAAGATGCAGAAATGTTATCAGAGATTGCCTTTTACAGAAATGAGTTTCCCTGAGATCCAGATGCTGAGAAAAAGTATGATGGACGAAGAGGTAATTTAAAATGGTCTGTATGGTAAAGGATGTATAATGGTAAGAATATGTAGACTTACCTTGGCTACCGTTCTGAGGTCACTGATTCTTGTGCGGCATTACACAATAATTCCTGAGGTGATGGAGATATTGCTGACAGTCTGTTGCCTCTTTACAGAACATACAAACATATGAAATAGGAGCAGAAGTAGTCCATTCAGCCCTTCGAGCCTGCTCTGCCACTTAATAAGATCATGGCTGATCTGTTTGTGTTTCAAGTTCACATTCGCATCTACCCCCGATAACCTTTGATTCCTTTGCCTAACAAGAATCTATCTACCTCTTCCTTAAAAATAGTCAGTGACACTGCCTCCACCGCCTTCTGAGGCAGAGAGTTCCAAAGTCACCCAACCTTCTGAGAAAAAATTTCTCCTATATGTCCTATAAGGATGACCCCTAATTTTAAAACAGTGTCGCCTAGTTCTGGACTCACCCACAAGAGAAAACATCCTTTCCACATCTACCTTGTCGAGACCCATTCAGGATCTTATATACTTCAATCAAATCACCCCTCACTCTTCTAAACTCAAGTGGAAACAAAAGGATAAAAGCAAAATACCATGGATGCTGGAAATCTGAAACAGTGGAAACAAGCCCAGTCTATCCAACCTTTCCTCATAAGACAACCCACTCATTCCAGGTATCAATCTAGTAAACCTCCTCTGAACTGCCTCCAATGCATTTATATCCCTCCTTAAATAAAGAGACCAAATCTGCACCAAGTATTCAAGATATGGTCTCACCAATGCCCTGTATAACTGAAGCATAACATCCTAACTTTTATGTTCAATTCCTCTCCTAATAAAGGATAGCATTCCATTAGCCTTCCTAATTACTTGCTGTACCCACATACTAACTTTTTGTGACTTATGCAGGAGAACACCTAGATCCCTCTGTACCTTGGAATTCTGCAGTCGTTCTCCATTTAAGTAATACTCTGCTTTTTTATTCTTCCTGACAAAATGAACAACTTCACATTTTCCCACATTATACTCCTTCTGCCAGATTTTTGCCCACACACTCAACTTATTTATATCCATCTGCAAACTCCTCATGCCTTCTTCACAACATACTTTCCTGCCTATCTTTGTGTCATCAGCAAATTTAGCTACCATGCTTTTGCTCCCCTCATCTAAGTCATTGATGTCAATTGTAAAATGCTAAGGCCCCAACTATAAAGTGTTTTGGGATGCCCTGAGCCCAAGGAAAGTGTGATATAAATGCAAGAGTTTCCTTCATTCTATTAATTAACCCGTGTTTTTGCATGTGGCAATTAATTTTGTCTTACATTACTCCCTCTAAAAATTTCCCCATCACCAACTTTTATCCTCTCCTTTTTTTTGAATAGGGGTGTAACTTTTGCAATCTTTCAGTCCTCTGGTGCCACTCCCATATATAAAGGTGGATCGGAAAATGCAGCTAGATCCTCTGCTATCTCTACCCTTATTTCCCTCAGCAAACTAGGATCTACTTCAACCAGGCCAGGTGGCTTCTCAACTTTGAGTGCTGACATCCTTTTAAGTATTGTCATTATCTATTCTTAATCTTTCCAATTTCTCTACTACCTTGTAATTTACTGTGACATACATGACATTTTTCCTTTAGTGAAAGCAAATATAAAGTATTCATTTACTATCTCAGCCATGCCCTCTGCCTCCATTAGAAGAGCTACAATTTGGTCCCTGATCAGCTTCACATTTCCTTTGACTCTTTTGCTATTTATATCTTTATATGAAAAAATAACTTTCGGGTTCACTTTTATGTGACCCATAATGAATTGAAATTAGACAAGAAAAATAGTTTTAGTTCAATTTTTTCTAACCATTTTGGTCTTTTTTGCTCCATGAATAGATTCTTACGGCATTTGCAACAATTTGCTAAACTGAAGGCATAGAATATGTAAATCATATTTGCATATCAGTTGCATTCCAACACTTTTAAAGTGTTTTAAATCTAGAATTCTCTGCTGAAAAACTGGAAATTGAAAACCATTTAGTCGAAGAACAGATGTTAGTTGAAAATATTTCTTTCCCCTAGGCATCTTCAAAATCTTAGCTTAGGGATTTCTTTTGCAAAAATTATCTACACTATTCGATGAAAAATTCTCTAATGAAATGTCCTGCTACCCATTGTAATTATATCTTATTCTGCCACCATTTATGCTATGATTGCTTTCTCTTTAGCATATTCAAAAAAGGATATGGCCTACCTTATATTACACAGAACTGCTTTCAATGTATGTGCCAAATCCCATTGCCCTGGGATGCCCCCATGTTCATTATAGGCACATTTATATTACCTTAATTTGTTGTTGTGATATGGAAAAAGAAATGTCCACACATAACACCACCCCCAACCTCCATCCCTGTCCATTAGTACTCCCACTTTGTTCCTAGACTCCATATAGTTCCATTGGAGACAGGTTCAATTGCAAGCTTGGGAACATTTTAGGTTTCACAACCTCCTTTGCAAATCCTGCAGAATGTAATAAATTGTGTTGGATCCTCCTGTCGTCAATTCCACGGCGATTGCCACTCCACTGAAGTTCTGGCCCATTATATTGGATACGTTGAGCCTAGAGTGATTCATGTCACTTGTGGCAGACATTTATTTTTATTGCTACTGAGACTTTGCATCTGGCAGCATGGGGATAGAACTCAAAGCAACATCTGTACCTGGGTTAGATAGCTAATGCTGCATGTGTTGCAGCTGAAGTTGGTTTAACATAACAGAAAATGTCCATTTCCAGGCTCTGATATTGACCCCTGTAATATCAAAGAATCAAAATTTAAGGGTTGAATTTTCAGGGTCTCCTGAAGACTAGAATGGAGGCAGGGAGCCAATCCCCACACCGGCAATAATCAGCAGTGGAGTGGGAGGGCAGGACAGGAATCCCACTCTCCCTCTAATTCATCCCAGTAAAGATAGTTTAGAGCTTTTAAGGGGTTGCAGTTCTGATTTTTAAAGTGCTGGACAGGTTACCTGCACCATCAGAAATTGGCCAGCTGAAGGCAGGCGGGTACTGAGTGGAGAACCATCATGGCTGCAGTATAAGGGTGTTCAGGTTGGTAAGGGTTAATGCAAGACTTGAGAAACAGTACTACCCACATTATGATGCAGACTGTCACATGATGGTAGGCTGTGTGTAGAGAGAAAGTCTACAGAAGTCGGCATGAAGATGACACCTAGTTAGGGCAATAGCTTGGAGGTATATATATATATAGTTGTGTGTTAACAATAAACATTTTATGTTCAAACACATAAGCCTCCAAATCTCTTAGTGAGACACCAAACAACCTTATAACAATGGCTGCCCCAGGGCATCACTTTGGCCCCATAAGTGGATCAAGGGGCAAAGGAGGTCTGGACACTCAGTAAGGGGGTCCCTTGGTGCTGCACAGGTTGTAGAGAAAGAATGAAATCTCAATGTCTGGGTTTTAAATGTGGTAGGCACCTACTGGCATCATGGAGGCAAGGTTGCCAATGACAATGGGGCAACCTCCTGCCTGGAATGAAGGTTTCAATTGGCAGTGGGGTATGACCACCAAAAATCTGAACTTTAATCTGTTTCCCAGTGGAGGCAGGTCACCGAGCCAAAGCAGATCTTGCTCCTGTTTCCTGCCTCCATGATGAAAATTCAGCCCTACTGAGAAGCAGTTTTGTGGTAAAGTGGAGTGCTATGTACCTTTAAAAAAATGTAGTTAGTTGACATGTGTATTGCCCAATCACTACACAGCAGGGTCTTCTTGGGTAACTGGAAGTCTAAAGCTGGAGGTGATTGAAGCAGCACACATGGTGTTAGTGCTCTGTTCTTAGTTCCAATGAACTAAGTTGTGCTTCAGTTAATCGGTCTCTCTGTCTGTATTGTTTCAAGCACCAACTAATGTGTTAATATCAAGTGTGCAGCCAGAATTCGCCGGACAAAATGAATCTGATAACCAAAAACATAAAAAGTATGGAAAATGTTCCCAAGAAATTGAAAATAAGAATTTCTCTCCTGGCAAATAAGGAAAAAAAAAACTTTTTTGGCCACGTTAATTGGAATTATTTTTAAAAGACATGAATTACAAAGCACCTTTCCACTAAAGTTCACCATTGTTGTTGGCAGTGGATCTTGATCATTTTCTTCTAATATATATTAATATTATTAGATGATATGTTTTTGAGCAGTATTTCATCACAGACTTCAACTGAAAATGGCTTCACCTGGCAAAAAAGGCTATTTTCCCACAGGATGAAGATGAGACAGAGCCGAAACATTACTGTTTTTTTAATAGGCACTCAGGCCATTTGGAACTCCTGATGCATAGGCAAATATTTCCATTAAATTTAATCAAGATCTCTATTTGTTACTTGTTTTCTGCTCAAAGGCCTCACAGTAGCTGTAGCAAATACAGCATCTAAAATAGTACAAGATTTCCTATGGCAGCACCCCAGGGGTTTTACTAGTGTCTCTACCCAGTGCTGTGGCAATGTACTGCAAACTTAATGGAGCATGGCAAATTTGAAAGAGCAGCAGAATATGATGTAGGATATGTACATTGTACCACAAAATTCAAAGCAAACATAGTTTTGGCATGGTACACATGAAATAGAATTCAGTAAATTAGATAGATGATACACAGCCATCAGCAGCAATCACATTTTGATCAGATAGCAAATGAATTTATACATTTAGTGCATCCATTTCTTCAGTCAAAGCGTTCCTATAATTTCTTGGAATTTTAGATTTTTGCAATAATCTCCTACCCATTTTATTGCAGTGAATATGCTCTGTACCTTGCAAAACAAAAACATTGAGGATGTGACAAGAGTGCAGTGTGATAACACATTTAAACAAGTAGCCATGACCACTTTATATAGAAGCATAAAAGACATTTACGCAGTGTGTCGTGGCTTGGTCCAAAAGCTGTTTAAATACAAAATTACAATGGCATCCATGTGAGTAATGATGATTAAATATTTTACATCTTCTTAAGTTGATTGATATAAAGAACAATGAAAAAGTTAAGTCCTATTATGGAACTATAAACATTACCCAAAAATAATATGGTTCGTGCGTCCCCCAATTCTGTAGGATTTAAATTGTTGGGAATTATTGGAAATGGATTTGAATTCAGCTTCAGTAGGATTTAACCCATTCTTAAATATGAGGATCGTTTATCAAATTTTAAGGCATAGTGGTATTGTCACTGGACTAGTATTCTGGGGACCTGGGTTGAAATCCCACCACGGCAGATGGTGAAGTTGGAATTCAATAAAAATGTGGAATTAAAAGTCTGATGATGACCATGAAACCATTGCTGATTATTGTAAAAGCCCATCTGGTTCACTAATGTCCTTACCTGGTCTGGCCTACATGTGACTCCAGACCCACAGCAATGTGGTTGACTCTTAACTGCCCTCTGCCCAAGGGCAATTAGGGATGGGCAATAAATGCTTGCCTAGCCAGTGTCCCCAAATCCCATGAACAAATAACTAAAAAAATTCACATGCTTCAGCTTACTTGAACATTTTATTGTTTGTGTTCCTTTATCTCCTTTCTTGAATGGACAGTGATAGCTTCAGAATCGCAAGGTACTTTATTGGAAATAGTACATGAAAATATAGTTCCATACTGGTTTGATCAAAATGTTACACTGAATACACCTATTTTATAAAATAAAGGTAAATTGAGGTATAAGTGAAATAAGAGAAGAAAAGAAGAGGAGATAAAAATAAGAAGTGAATCAATAAAAAATGGCAACTAAGATAGGGAAATATAAAAGAGTTAACAGAAAGGAAAGAAAAATACATTGCTCTTCCGTCAGCCTTGTAGATAAATGCAGTGTAACACAAAGGTGGGTGGGACTGGGAATTCCCACCAAAAGTCAATAGATGTTTGGCTGGGTCACCAAATTTTCCATCCCACCCATAACAGGTTCTGGCACAGGCGGGACTGGAAAATCCTGGACAGAAAAACTAGGAAGAAGATCCAAAGTGTAATTCTGGGTTGCCTTAGCTGGACCAGTAGGTAGGCAGAACAATTGGCCCCACTTGTGAGGTGGGGTAAAGTCAGCCAAAATTCTCCACTTGATTGATATCTAGTAATTCTTGCGTAGTTGTGAATGTCAGGTGAGAACAGGATTGGACTTGACTGTAATACACTCCCCGGTTGATGAGCTTGCCAACGCTCATTGTATGGTGTTTTCCACTTTGGTGAATACTTGGCATAAATTTGAGGTGGAAGGCTTTTGTGGCCATCAAATTTCCCAGGTGTTTTCTCTCCATGAAGTTATGGGCTGGATTTTATGGGCATTGGGGTCTCTACCATCTGCCCACTATGTGAAAGGCAGCCCCCACTTTACTCACTCTCCTCACAGCCATTTAATGTCTGTCAGGTAGCTAATTGGCTCAGGGCAAGACTTCCACCACCATCTGAGGAAGGAGTCTGGCCTCTGTGAGCTGTCAGCCTATCAGAGGTCAGCAGTTCTCCATTCGAGAAGTGCCACTGGGAGCAATGTCCACTAATTGTTGATTAAGCTAGATTTGAAGGTAAATGGCGGGGGGAGGGTCGGGTATTGTTGGGGTCAGAACCTGGCGAGGGAGGGCAGGAAACGAGCAGGGGTGGGAAGAGCATGTTAGGGCTTCTGATGGGCACAGAAGGCCCATAATTGAGGTGCCACCGCCGCCTCCACCCCCGTCAACCCTTAACCGGCCACCAGCCCAAGCAGTGAAACCTACAGGGCTTTAACCTTTGTGTGGGCCTCTCCCACTGCAGGTTAAATCCCAACAGTGGCAGAAGGAGGCCCTTAAGTGACTATAAATTGGCCATAAGCATCTAACCATCTGTGAAGGTGGGAAATACGGCCTCTACTTAAAGGCGTCCATAAAGAGAAGTGCACTATTCAATGGTGGATAGTAGAAAGCAATTTTCTGAAAGGGTACAAAACAAGACTTTGTCCAGGGACCCAGGATTATCTGACACATTATGGAAGTGCTCATGGAATTGGAAGATGATCCTCTTTCACTCTGATGGGCATTGGCTATTCAGAAAAATGTTTCATCAGCAATGGAGGTGGAAGGGGGGCATAATAAATGAATGTCATTAGCATTGTTCTAATGGCTGCAGTTAAGGAAGAAATTTAATGACTACACTAGGAACTCCAAGGTACAACAATAATAACATATTTATATAGTGCCTTTAATGTAGTAAAACACCCCAAGGCGCTTCAAATGGCCATTATCAAACAAAATATGACACTGAGCCATATTAGGGCAGAAGTTTGGTTTAAAGGGGTAGGTTTTAAGGAGTGTCTTAAAGGAGGAAAGTGAGAAAGAAAGGTGGAGATTGTGTCCAGGTAGCTAAATGCACAGCTGCCATTAAAATCGGGGATGCTCAAATGGCCAAAGTTAGAGGAGTGCAGATATATCACATAGAGTTGTGGGGCTGGAGGAAATTATGGAGATAAGGAGGAGAGAGGCCTGGGAGGGAATTAAAAACAAGGATGAGAGCTTTAAAAATCAAGGTGTTAAGTGGGAGCCAAAGTTGCTCAGCAAGCACAGAGTGATGAGTGAATGGGACTTGGTATGAGTTACGACATAGGCAGCAGAGTTTTGAATGACATGAAGTTTACAGTGCTCAGAACGTGGGAGGCTGCCCAGGAGTGCATTAGAATAGTCAAGTCTAAAGGTAACATAGGTATAAATGAGGGTTTCAGCAGCAGATGAGCTGAGGCAGGGGTGGAGTCAAGCAACGTTACAGCACTAGAAATAAGCAGTCTTCATGATGGCGTGACTGTGTGGTCGGAAGCTCATCTCAGGGTCAGATATGACACCAAGATTGTGAACAGACGTGTTCAGTCTCAGACAGTTGCTAAGGGATGGAGTTGGTGGATAGGGAGCAGCATTTCTGGCAGGGACTGAAGACAATATTTAATTGGAGGAAATTTTGCCCATCCATCACAAGGACCAGGATTTAACGGGTGACGGGCTTTCCCGCCCTCGTACGCAGTCACAAATACCCCGCAGGTATTTGATGCTCCAAGGAATATTAATTGTCTGGAGGCATGAATTCTGCCCCTCACTTGGGAGGAAGTCCTGCCTCAGAGATCTGCAGGCTATTTGATTGACCGGCAGCTCTGTAGTCCCAGCAGCGCCACCAGGAACAGTGGCTAGGACTGGAGCTACATTTAGTCCCAGGAAAGAAGAGGCAGGTCTGGAGAGAAGGGGAGTGCTGGGGGGTCTTTTGGCTTGAGCAGAGCAGGAGGCCTTGGGGGAAGGGCAGGGAGTTGGGGGGCTTGACTGGGAGGCTGGGGGGGTAGTGAGCACCCACAGGGGGTGGAGGGGCAGCCTTGTGGAGATGCCCAATCAGGAAAGGAGGCTTGTAAAGGAGGAACACCTCCTTCCCACCCGAGGCCCAAGCTGACCAACCTGCTGGACTTGCCCACACCCCGATCCCTGACTTCCCACTGTCCTCAAAATTGAGGCTGGGAAGTAAGTGGCCCTTAAGTGTCCGTTAATTGGCCAATTAAGGGCCTCAACTGAGGCAAGGGTAGGCAGGCTACCCGAGGCCTGGGCATTCCCCCGACCTATAAAATAGTGGACAGTTCAGGGCGGGCAGGGAGACCACCCAGGGAATTTTATGGAACCTCTTCCTGAAAACCTGCCGACAGAGTCCTGTAAAATTCTGCTCAAGATGTTTGGCAAGCAATCTGATGATTTAGAGGCAGTGAAGAGGACTAGTGAGGTGATGGTAAAGTAAAGCTGGGTATTGTCAGCGTACATGTGGAAACTGATATGTTTCTGGATGATGTTGCCAAGGAGCAGCATGTAGATGAGAAACAGGAATGGGTCAAGGGTAGATCTTTGTGGACACTAGAGATAATGGCATGGGAGCAGGAAGAGAAGTCATTTGAACATACGAACAAGGAGCAGGAGTAGGCCATTCAGCCCTCGAGCCTGCTCCACCACTTAATAAGATCATGGCTGATCTGATAGTAACCTGATTGCATCTGATTGCATCCCACCTATCCCCGATGACCTATCACCCCCCTTGCTTACCAAGAACCTAGCCGCCTCGGCCTTAAAAATATTCAAAGACTCTGCTTCCACCATGTTTTCAGGAAGAGAGTTTCAAAGACTCACAACCCTCTGAGTGAAAAAATTTCGCCTCATCTCTGTTTTAAAAGGGCGACCCCTTATTTGTAAACAATGGCCCCTAGTTCTAGATTCTTCCACAAGAGGAACATATGCTCCACATCCACCCTGTCAAGACCCCTCAGGATCTTATATGTTTCAATCAATTCGCCTCTTACTCTTCTAAACTCCAGCAGATACAAATCTAGTCTGTCCAACCTTTCCTCATAAGACAACCCACCCATTCCAGGTATTAGTCTGGTAAACCTTCTCTGAACTGCTTCCAATGCATTTACATCCTTTATTAAATAAGATGACCAATACTGTACACAGCACTCCAAATATGGTCTCACTAGTGCCCTGTACAACTGAAGCATAACCTCCCTACTTTTGTATTCAATTCCCCTCACAATAAGTTATAACATTCTATTAGCTTTCCTAATTACTTGCTGTACCTGCATACTAGTCTTTTGTGATTCATGTACTAGGACACCCAAATCCCTCTGCACTTCAGAGCTCTGCAATCCCTCACCATCCAAATAATATGCTTCTCTTTTATTCTTCCTGTCAAAATGGACAATTTCACATTTGCCCACATTATACCATTTGCCAGAACTTTGCCCACTCACTTAATCTATCTATATATTTTTGTAGCCATTGTTTGTCATTGTGATTCTCTGGTTACATAAGAGCCCCCCTCACCCCATCCCAACATTATTACATCTTACTTACTATTTGCATGGCTGAAGAAACCTACTTTAACCCCATCAGTTCTTATGTCTTTCCTCCAATCATAATGGGACACCCATTGCACCTCCTATTTATATTCACACTCTCAAAACCTACTGCTTCTCTCATAACCAGATCCCCTCCTTGGACATATTTGCTGCTGCTACCTCTCATGATGCACAATATGCTAAGCTGCCACAAATAATTTCCACACCCTTCAGCAGATCTTGCAGTAGAAGCTAGCACAAAACAGGAGGGCGAGTACAAGCACAGGAGGCCCTGGGTCTATAAATAGACCAAGCTGCCAGCAATATAATTGGTGGGAGAGAGGGCGCACAGCATTGAACATGGCCAGGCCGGAAGCCACACACAACAGGGCATTTGACATCTTCTCATATTTTCTTTTTCTATTTAACTCTCACCCATACACTCAGCATGATGACCTAGTGGTGCATTGCACAGCCACTCATCCAGTAATGCACAGCACAGAAATCAGTACTCTGCATAATATAGATAGTGAGTTAGAAGGATTAACACTGGGTGATTCATAAAGCACAAGTGAGCAGAAGCAGATGTAGGTGGAATAGGCAGCCTAGTAAACTGCTCAGTGGAAGACCTGATCATATCGAACTATAGCTGAGGATAGATAAGCAGATATTAGGAGTACAGCCTTTAAAAGAAAGACAAAATCATGTGATTTGCTCAATGCATTGCACATTCTGACAGCTGGGAGCTTCAAAATTTGTCAGAGTGTGTATAGGAGTCTACTAGCTACTTGTGTGAGGATTGGTATGTGGCATTGAAACTCTGCAGTCAACTGTGAAGTGTCTAGTCACTTCAGTAAATGCAGTGGCTGAGCTCTCCAGGCTAGAGTCAGTAGCACCAGTAATAGCATCTCTCTGTGCTCAACTGTCTTCCCTGCCAGTGACATGTTGGGATACCAAATGTTAAAGGGCTCCAATCAGATCACAGATGTCCTTCAATCTGCTCTCCCACAGATCAGCAGAAATGCTGAGCCACAGCCCAGTAATAGGGGCAATAATTGGGAACGTTATGCTATCTCTCAGGATGGCCGTATGTCTGCACTCTTGATGCCCTGAACCAATTAGTGCCAGAAGACCAGCTGGGCCAGACTCCCCCAGCAGCTATCAAGTTAGTGCAGTCAGCAGTTAAGCTGCCTTTGCACCAAGCTTCTTAAAGACACAGACCATCAGCATCTCATAAGCCTTGAAATAAGATACTGGCTGAACAGAAACATGGGGAGTAGGGGGTAATTGTAATTTAATTTTCACCCATTAGAAAACTGATGAGTCTAGTTTGACATGCTCCCAATTGTACTTCCCATCAGCCAACGTGTAAGACATGCGGTCATTCTGATCATGTCAGGTTGCTGCCGGGAATGTTAGGCTAAAATTACTCCGAGAGACTGTGGAAACAAAAATTGAGAGACAGCCAAGCAATTTGTTTCCAAGACAGTGTATCAACCATCTTTCTTTCCAAGGACAATCACATAATGGAACAAGCTGCCAAAGGAAATAGTCACAGCCTCATCACTTGATATCTTCAAGACCCATCTTTAGATTATTTCCATTTAAAAGTTTTCATTATCAGGACTACCATCCCAGCAGGTCATGCCTGGTTTAGCCAGCACTGCGCATGTTAGCGGAAAACAGATACTAGTCTGTGACGTTGACACAACTAAAGCAGAAGCAGAGGCAAATGTTTCATCTTCAACAAGCTATCTTCTAAAAAATTCTAGTTCTGCATAGCATAGAGTTGGAATAAAGAAATGCAGGAGATCTTGGATTTTTAAGATGGATTTTACATTCTGAATAACAAAACAAAAATGACTTTATTATTGTTTTGCTGTACCTAAAAACTATCTTAACCCTTAAAGGCTAAGAAAATCTGGAGCTCACTATATGACATTCTCATGCCAGAGTCACATCTTGACTGAAAGGGTAGCATGCGTTACCTAAGCAAAGAATTATAGTGTTAAGTGCTACATGTTTCACATGTCCCTGCTTCAACATTCCTTCAGGTCACAGCAGACTATTCTGGCCTATCAAAAAAAATTTATATGCTACGCAAGTGTTGTCCTTACCAACCATAGTACATGTGCCAGCTATGCAAATTAAACTAAATGAGCCAGCTGTTCCAGAAGTGCCAACAGGGAAAAACAGATTCTCTGGTCATGGAGCCAGACAGCTCGTTTGTTAAATGAGGTCCAGAGATGCACAAAGCTCATTTGTTTGGTCTGGTCTAGAGACCCAAACAGCGGATTTTTTTGCTTTATTACTTATTTTTTCTATAAAATTAATGCATTGTAACACTGTACTCCCCACAATTTGCAAACTGAATCAATGCAGCAACTAGGGTTGCCAGCATTCCTGGATTGTCCTAGACTTTCAGGAATTAAAAATTAATCACTTGGACAGCGCCTTCACAATCCTGGCAGAATGATCATAGAGAGTTCTCCAGATAAACCCCATGCGGCCACTTGAATTGAGAAAGGGTGAATAAATCAGTGAGTTTCTGCTCTCAATAACTCAAGTCAGAATTTGGAATCTTCCTGTTTGCTTTCCAGAGCTGAGCAGCAAGCACCTGTAATGAGCTAAAACAATTTTAAAACACATTTTTTGGCTATTTTTCCTTTTAATTAGAGAATAAGCATTTTTGCTGTGTTTAAGCTCTTAGGGTGTGTGGTCCAGTTCAAAATCATTTCCTGCGCTACTGACACACTGGGCAGAAATTTTCACACGGCAAGCAGGCGCACGCCCAACCCATGCGAGCTTGAAGTGACGTCCATTGACGTCGGCCGAGCGTGCCAACATCAATGCGCAGTCGCGCGATAGTTCAGTCGGCGAGCACGCGCCAGAGCCGGCAGCGTGCCCACTGACAATTAAAAGGCCTGTTAAGGCCATTAAGTTATCAATTAAATTATAATTTTTCACTGCCTGTCCAACCTAACAGTTGGCGGGCAGGCGCAAAGGCTAGGCAGCCTTTGCATTTTTTTGGAAACCTCATCCACGGGTAGGATGAGGTTTCCAAAAGCAAATAAAAATACAAGCTTTAATTTTTCAGTAATAACATGTCCCTGCTCATGTGACAGAGTCTTCTTAACCGCCCCTGCCCACCCCTGCCAAGCCCGCCCACTGGGCAAAATTCTGCCCACTGTAGACTAGGTGGTATCTATCTCCAATTATAGGGAATTTCAACTGCATGTATTTTTTCCTCACTATCAACAGTTAAATTATTTCACTTACTAAACTGTAAACTGATCTACCACTCCAAGCCGTATCTCCAGCTTGACCATAAACTCTGCTTCTTATCCCTCTACCTGGCAACTGTCTGATGCAGACCAGACTACAGTATTTGCAATGTCAGTGTCACATATAACCGGAGATGAACTTCTGACCACATATCCATGCCATCACTAAGACTGCTTAATACCCAGCTCCACTCATCTCAGCTCATCTGCTGCTAAAACCCTCATGCATGCCATTGTTATCTTTATACTTGAATATTCCAACACACTTCTGGTTGGTCTCCCAAGTTATACCCTCCATAAACTTGAGGCCATCCAAAACTTTGCTGTCCATATCATAACTCGTACCGATTGCCATTTATCTATTAACCTCTTTGCTCACCCAAATACATTTTCTCCTAATTAAGCAATGCCTTGATCTTAAAGTTCTTATCCTTGTTCTTAAATCCCTCCATGTTCTCTTCCATCCTTATCTCAATAATCTCCTCCAACCCTAAGTCTTCTGAGATAACTGCACTCCTCCAATTCTGACATCTCGAGCATTCCTGATTTTAATCCCTCCATCTTTGGCGACTGTAGCTTCAGCTGCCAAGGCCCCAAGTTCTGGAAATCCCTCCCTCACCTTCTCCTCCTCTCTACCTCTCTTCCTCCTTTAAGACGCTCCTTAAAATCTTCCTTTTTGACTAAATGTTTAGTCATTTCCTTTAATATAAGATCAGTGTCAAATTTTGTTTGATAACATTCCAGTGATGTGTCTGGGGATGTTTTAGGCATTATATAAATACAAGTTGATGTTGTTTTTTTTGGTATGGTGTGTCCCTTTAACAACCAGTGTTTTCATGCCAATTGATTATATTGCATGAGACTTGTGGTGATGTCCATGAGCAATGGTGCATGTAGTGTTCATTGATTTGATTGACCTGTGTTTGATTAAGTTAGCCTCTTCCTTATCTATGTAACTGTACTCGATTGCTTAAGCCTGTGGGTTGAGCTAAGAGCTAATTGAACAGAGAAGCTTCTAGAGAATTGACCTGCATTCTGGCTGAGATGAGGGGCAGAATCTTATGTTCTCACTGGTGGTGAGCTTGGAGGTGGGAAGGGCATATAATTAGGTGGGATGGTGGCATACAAGAACCCCGCTGCCTTACAGCCTCTGCCAGAATTAAGCTCTAGGCGGGAAGGTCATGGTTGACCTTCCTGCCCCACTGTATATTGAGACACTTAAGTGGCCAATTAATGAACACTTAAGGGCTTCATCCCAACACCCGGTGGTGGGTGGGCCTGTCAACATACGGTGCTCCTGGCAGGTAAAAGTGTGTGGCTAGCTTGTCATCTCCAGGCGGGCAGGGAGAGGGGTTACTTCGATCAAAGGTACTCAATACCAGATCACGGACTCAACATCAGGAAGCGGGGGCCCTCACCCTTGCTGCTGAACCCCTAACACCCGTCTCTCCGCAACCCTCACCCCGTGAAACCACCCCCGATCCCATCACATTACTTACCCATGGCCTGGGTTGCTCCACAATCTTGGGACTCCGGTTGATGTTTTTCCCACAGCAGCCACCACCTCCCTTGTGGCACTGCTGAGCACATGAGCTTCTGGCCACTGATTGGTCAGCAGCTTTCGGTAGACAAGACTTCTGCCCCCGGGATCTTGACTCCAGAGGAAGGCCTGCCACTGGCCTAGCCACTGCCAGATTAGCTTGAGATTTGGCGGACCTTCTTGAAAAGAGACAGCATGGGTCTCTCTGGGTCTCCAAACAGTAGGTGAGACCCTCGATGCCTCAACAAGTCTCTGCGCCATGTGTGTGGAAAATCATGTAAGTTCTGAGGTGGTTTAAAGTATCGTAAATATACCTGTTTTAGATGTGGTACTGATATCATTTCTACATTGCTCTGAGATAAATCAGACATATAAGGAATACAGCAACCCAGTGAATACACAATAGTGCAAAGGCAAACTTCATAGTCATAATTTTTTTTTGTGAAAGGAATGAGTTCTGATCAGATCCACCCATATTACTTAGGGCCAGGTGGGAGATGGGGGTTGGAGGGTAAGAAAAGTTGGGATTTTGTATGGAAGTAAGGGCCAATGTAAAGGAAATATTCTTGTGAATTGTCCTGATGAGTGCAAGATGAAAAGTTTTGACAAGTTTTCAGCAATACTCAAGTTCTGTACTACCAAATTACTATATAATTAAGAATGGTACATTGTGTGTACTTAAAGGTTGACCTTCTGATGATAATGCTTGTGCTAAATTATTTTAGAGGCATTCCACTCAGTTCAGTGTGCTACTTATCCATTTCTGCAATTCTTTTCAAGATTGTTTATTTAAATTTGAGTGTTGTGTGTACAAGAAAAATCCTGTTAGATGCACACTGGTTCTTATTTTCTATTGAGGCTAAATTGCAGGAAAACTGCCTGCTCCAGATGAATTTTGAGTAAATTTTGAGTTCTTGAATTATTCCATTCTGTATCTCTCAGAGTACACCCAGTAGTCAACCATATATTTTAAGATGATTTATAAGAATGGGAATGGGTAGAATTATGTTAAGATATTCTTCTTTCACCTTAGAGACATGGGTACAGATGTAATACATTGTGAGAGGTTAAAGGTGTCTCGCTGATTGATGTGAAACACTCCACATGAAATAATTTTGCTCGGTTCACATTAGATCGTTGGCCCTGGGATAAGAGCGAAAAAATTGCAATGAGGTTAACTTGATTACAACTTGATGTTTTTTGCCTGTTTCAATTGGGAAAGTTAGGCAAAGGTAGGAAAGCACAAAGTGAGAAAGAAGACAAGGAACAGCAAAAAATGGTGATAAATTAATGCCATATTAAGTTTTAAAAGAAATTGCAAGAAGGGAAGGCTGAGTGGGATGGTGATAAACTTACTTTGATGAACTTTCTGTGGTTCTCATTCAAGAGTGCAAACCAAATGTAATGCCTTCTGACAGCCTGCTGATGATGACTCTGCAAATTTATACACTCTACAAATGAGACATGAGTCTGAGCTTTTAGTGTGATGTGGCAGTGTGATTGGTGGGCCTGGAAGCAGATATGAAATCCGTTTCTGCGCATGATCGGCTCTGACCTCGATTTCATGCTGGCTGGTCAATTAACTGCCGGCCAGCGTGAAATGTTCACAGAGTCATGCTCAGAAGAGGTTGGGCACTGGGACCAAGCGGGTGTAAGAAGGAGGTTTAATAGTTGCTTGGGGACTCCCTGAAGGCTGGCAATAGGTATTCAGGAGCCTCAGGGAGCTGCACTGATATTCTGTGGTTTCACTGCATCAGGAAGGCATTCTGGTGTTACTGTCAGCATTATGGCATCTGGACCTGTAGCCCATGACCAGGCTACAAGATGGAAATGCCCACAGCCAGTCTGCCTCCCAGTTTCCAGATGATTGCCTGCTGGTACTTCTGGAGACAGTGAGATTCTGCTGCAGCTAGATGGTAAGCGGCAGCCACCTCACCTAATCAAGAAAACCTGGATGGAGGTGGCAGCCAGGTGAGCAGGCATAAAGTTGTTTGCTGGACATGGATCCAGTGCAGAAAAAGGTTCAATGATCTTCTGCACTCTGCCAGGGTTAGTACTGACTCCATTTGCAACTGTGGATAGATGTCTTTGTGGGTGGCAGGACCTGTTGGTATTCATAGGTGTGAAAAACAGAACCTAAAATGGCACATAACCCTGTGCCTTGAAAGACTAAATAATTAGACTGGATGGCTAGCATTGTGTAAGGGTGAGGTGGGGCAATGTGATGGGCACCTGAACCTGTGTCTCTTGTGGGAGGCTGGTATGTCTGGCATGTTGAGGGGGGGCGCGGTCTTATGAAAACACTTTTGTCCGTACATGAGAAGAGGAGTTATTATGCGCAGGAGCGAGGACGAATCGATGGCCAATGGTTATGGAAAGGCAAGAGTCTCGGAGGAGGGTAAGAGTCCAGATGAATCCAGAAACTGGTGGATGGTACAAGAGATGTAGGGCAATGGCTGCTAGACTGAGATGTGTAAACCAATAGTCGCCTATTATTCAGAATGCCTTTCTGAGGCATAAGCCCATTGTGTGAAACAACCAGAGTGCATGCACTGTGGCTTCGACATGATGCTTGCGACTGGCATTTTCTCTTCCTCCCTCAGATGTACCATCCTTACACCGTCACAGAGAACTCGATGACCCTCAATTGACCCCTGAGGACGAGCACATGCCAGATGTCCTGCATCATATCCTCCCTCTGCACCAAGCACCAGCACAGATACAGGCATGTTTGTGGGCATATGCACCTCAGATCAGAGGGTACTGCACAGTGGTGAAAGCACATTATACTCACCTGAGGAGCTGGTGGAGGCAGAGAGTCCACAGGGCACCAGTGGTCGGAGAACTGCTAGAGACCAGGACAACGCTGAGTCTGAGGCAAATGATGAGCTTCTGGAGTTGTCTATCAGGCAGCGGATGCTGGATGTCCAGCGGGATTTTTCTTTTATTTATTTATGGGATGTGGGCATCGCTGGCTAGGCAAGCATTTATTGCACATCCCTAATTGCCCAGGAGAAGGTGCTGGTGAGCTACCTTCTTGAAGTGCTGCTGTCCATGTGGCGTAGGTTCATCCACTGTGCTGTTAGGGAAGCAGTTCCAGGATTTTGACCCAATGACAGTGAAAGAATGGCGATATATTTCCAAGTCAGGATGGTAAGTGGCTTGGAGGGGAACTTCCAGATGGTGGTGTTCCCGTGTGTCTGCTACTCTTGTCCTTCTAGATGGTAGCGGTCGTGGCCTTGGAAGGTGTTGTCTAAGGAGCCTTGGTGTGTTCCTGTAGTGCATCTTGTAGATGATACACACTGTGGCTACTGTGCATCGGTGGTGGAGAGAGTGAATGTTTGTGTATGGGGTGCCAAACAAGTGGGCTGCTTTGTCCTAGATGGTGTCAAGCTTCTTGAGTATTGTTGGAGTTGCACATATCCAGGCAAGTGGGGAGTATTCCATCACATTTCCAACTTGTGCCGTGTACATGGTGGACAGGCTTTGGGGAGTCAGGAGGTGAGTTACTCACCACAGGATTCCTAGCCTCTGACCTGCTCTTGTAACCACAGTATTTATACGGCTGGTGCAGTTCAGTTTCTGGTCAATGGTAACCCCAGGTTGTTGATAGTGGAGGATTCAGCAATGTTAATGTCATTGAATGTCAAGAGGTGATGGTTATATTCTCCCTTTTTGGAGATGGTCATTGCCTGGCACTTTTGTGGCACAGATGTTACTTGCCACTTGTCAGCCCAAGCCTGGATATTGTCCAGGTCTTAGTGCATTTGGACAGGGACTGCTTCATTGTCTGAGGAGACATGAATGCTTACGAACATTGTGCAAGCATCAGCAAACATCCCCACTTCTGACCTTATGATGGAAGGAAGGTCATTGATGAAGCAGCTGAAGGTGGTTGGGCCGAGGACACTACCCTGAGGAACTGCTGCAGTAATGTCCTGGAGCTGAGTTGACTAACCTCCAACAACCACAACCACCTTCCTTTGTGCTAGGCATGACATCAACCAGCGGAGAGTTTCCCCCTGATTCCAATTGATTCCAGTTTTGCTCACGCTCCTTAATACCACACTTGGTCAAATGGTGCCTCGGTGTCAAGGGCAGTCACTCCCACCTCACCTCTGAAGTTCAGCTCTTTTGTCCATGTTTGAACCAAGGCTGGAATGGGGTCAGGTGCTGAGTGACACTGGCGGAACCCAAACTGAGCATCAATGAGCAGGTTATTACTAAGCAAGCGCTGCCTGACAGCACTGTTGATGACCCCTTCCACCACTTTATGGATGATTGAGAGAAGACAATAGGCGGCAATTGGCCAGGTTGGAATTATCCTGCTTTTTGTGTACAGGACATACATGAGCAATTTTCCACATTGCTGGGTAGATGCTAGTGTTGTAGTTGTACTGGAACAGCTTGGCTAGGGACACGGCAAGTTCTACAGCACAAGTCTTCAGTACTATTGCTGGAATATTATCAGGGCCCTTAGCCTTTACAGTGTCCAGTGCCTTAGCCATTTCTTGATATCACATGAAATGAATTGAATTGGCTGAAGACTGGCATCTGTGATGCTGGGAACCTCCCAAGGAGGCTGAGATAGATCATCCACCTGCAATTCTGGCTGAATATTATTGCAAATGATTCAGCCTTATCTTTTGCACTGTTGTGCTGGGCTCCCCCATAATTGAGGATAGGGTTATTTGTGTAGCCTCCTCCTCTAGTGAGTTGGATGTGTGGGAAGATCTGGCAGAGATCCATGAGGGTTTGCGTGCCATGGACTCTGTCTTGGAGGAGACCACGTGGAGCATGAGTACTGTGTTGACCTGGAGCTCTGAATGCACAGCCTCCTCCATAGAGAGTGTGGTGACCCTCATGGAGAGGCAGTTCCAGGAACTCAATCAGGGATTTCTGGGGTTGCATTCAGACCTGCTAGACTACACACTGGCAGTAACCTCAGCAGGTTACTGCCAGTGTGAGAGATGGATGAGGCACTTAGTAACTCTGCTAGCTGCCCTTCCATCAAGGATGAGCAGCGAGATTCAAACCAACCTCATGTTGGTGGACAAAATGCAGCTCGCATCTGCAATCTCCCCTCATGGTGATGTGGATGATGGCAGCAGCTGCCTCGCTCCTCTGCCTGTGACCGTTGCATCTGATGACACTGTGATGACTGAGCAGTGCCCAGACATGGCACTAGAATCTCCCACCCAGATGGGGCCTGCACACACTCCACCGACTAGAAGATGGCCGCCAAGGTCATCAAGGCTGACAGAGCGTCCGGGTTAGCAGGCTGCCTCCAATCCAGCCGCCAGCGAAGTGGCAGTGGGGAGAGGGTGGTGGGCACCAAGACGTAGCACTCACAAATGGAAGCTTAAGCCACTTTGATCACAAAAGGGGTGTCACAGGTGATTCATGTTTTATTGGCATGTGTGCACTGGTTAATTTGTATATTTGGTTTCATTATAAACATGTCTCATTATGTGCTTCATGCTTTCGATAGGGTATAGGCCTGGGAGTCGTATGTGACACAGAGGGAGGGCTGCAAAGTTTATTTCAGAGGTCAGGCCTTGACTTAAGGGTGACAGGGTTGCCTCATCAGGAAAGATCATTAAGGTGGCAAAACCCTGGCCATCATCTTGACTGCTTGATTTGGATGTCTATCTGGAAGTCCTCTGAATCAAGGCCTCCCTGGTCTCCCTGCCTCCCATAAGGATCCTCACATCAGGATCTTACTCCTCACGCTGGGGCTGCTCCAGCTCCCCCTCAGACACAGTGTAGAAGCATTGCTGTCTTCATCCTCCAATGGGTCCCCCTTGACAGAGCCAGGTTGTTGTTGTTAGCTGCGTACTGCACAATGAAGGAAATGTGCTTAGGAGGATATTGAAGTGATCCCCCTGAGCGGTCCAGGCAGCAGAACCCCATCTTGAGTAGACCTGCGGAGCACTGTCCTTGTGGAGGCATGACTACGCTAATAGCTCTCCTTGGTTTCTGTCCTTGGATGTCTCAGTGGGGTCATGAGCCACCTTTATCCCCCCAAGAGCCAACCATCCAAATGAACTGGAGCAATGAAAAGATTTGGGCCAGGATTTTATGGCCCCAACCACCAGATGGGATATTATTGTCCCGCCGAACTGAATGGAGATTTAAATGGTTCGCCGCATCAACCCAGGGAAATGTGCCACAGCAGGGCCATAAAATCCCAGCCTTGGTACCTGGGAGTTATGGAGGATGTAGGCATCATGACAGCTTCCCAGATACCTGGCACAAACCTGCAAAATCTGACTGTTGTGGTCACACACAGCCTACATGTTAAGGGACTAGGAGCCCCTTCTATTGACAAAGGCACCCGGCTGGCCTGCTGACGCCTATATGGGCACATGCATGCAGTCAATGGCTCTCTGCACGTGGGGAAATCCTGCAATTACAGCTTAGCCTCTGGCTCGCTCAGCCTGTCTGGCCTCGTCAGTCTTGAAGTGAATGAAGGTATTGATCCTTCGGAGCACAGCATTAGGGACCAGCTTGGCGCAGCTGTGGGCAGTCCATTGTGACACACCGCATAGATCTCCCACTGACCCCTGGAAAGAACCTGAGGCATAAACGTTCAGGGCCACTGAAACCTTAAGAGCCACTGGCATATGGCAGCCATAGGGTCTGCCAAGTGTGGAGGCGGGTTGCTTAAAAGCCCACCTCGATGCTTTGCGGCTTCATCCCAGTTATAACAAAAACAGAAAAGTCCACTAGCTCTCATCCTTATACCCCCTCAACCCCACATACTTCCCACGTCCCATTCATGCCACCTCATGCCCACCACCGACCTGCATGATCCATCATTCCATCCATGCCAAGCTATGCCTCTCCACCTAACGCCCATGGCCCCTCATTCCCCCAAGCTACACTATGACTGTCCACACACCCCCCATGACCCCTCATGCCCTGCAAACCAAGCTATGGCACTTCCATGCCCATTCACCCACTATACACTCTATATAGGCCCAATGAACCCTATAGTGACAATAAGATGTGTCTAAAAAGCCTTTAAAAACATTATTCATTCATTAAATTGCTTTTACAAAAGCCCAATAAAAGCATCAATCATGATTTTTTAAAAAAATGGAGGTATAAACAAAACTTGCTGAGCAAAAATAAAGCAATGTCAAAGACTAAATTGATATTTAAAAGAAGAGCAATTAAACAAGATGACCATCAGAGCGTGAGAAGGTGAAAGTGTATCCGGCTCACTCCCAGTCTCAGAGTGCTCACTCATTCACCCTCGCCCACTGAGGGAGTGGATGACCGTATGTTGGTGTGTGGGGAATGAGAATCCTGAGACTGGGAGTGAGTCAGACACACACATACACACACGCACTCTCTCTCTGTCTTTCTCTCTCACATACACAAATGCTGTGTCCCTAGCCAAGCTGTCCCAGTACAGCTGCAACATTGGCATCTACCCAGCTATGTGGAAAGTTGCCCAGGTACGTCCTGTATACAAAAAGCAGGATAATTTCAACCTGGCCAATTGCCACCTTATCAGGCTACTCTCAATCATCAGTAAAGTGATGGAAAGGTCATCAACAGTGCTGTCAGGTGGCACTTGTTTGTAATAACCTGCTCACTGATGCTCAATTTGGGGTCCACCAGGATCACTCAGCTCCTGACCTCATTACAGCCTTGGTTCAAACATGGACAAAAGAGCTGAACTCCAGAGGTGAGGTGAGAGTGACTACCCTTGACAACGAGGCAGCATTTGACCAAATGTGGCATCAAGGAGCCCTAGCAAAACTGGAGTCAATGGGAATCAAGGAGAAAACTGTCCGCTGGTTGATGTCATGCCTAGCACAAAAGAAGATGGTTGTTGTTGTTGGAGGTCAATCATCTCAGTTCCAGGACTTCACTGCAGGAGTTCCTCAGGGTAGTGTCCAAGGCCCAACCATCTTTAGCTGCTTCATCAATGACCTTCCTTCCTTCATAAGGTCAGAAGTGGAGTTGTTTGCTGATGATTGCACAAGGTTCAGCACCATTTGTGATACTGAGGCAGTCCATGTCCAAAAGCAGCAAGACCTGGACAATATCCAGGCTTGGGCTGACAAATGGCAAATAACATTCGTGCTACACAAGTGCTAGGCAATAACTAACTCTGACAAGAGAGAATCTAACCATCACCACTTGACATTCAATTACATTAGCATTGCTGAATCCCCCACTTCCAACATCCTGGGGGTTACCATTGACCAGAAAATGAACTGGACTAGCCATATGAATACTGTGACTAGAAGAGCAGGCCAGAAGCTAGCAATTCTGCAACGAGTAACTCATCTCCTGACTGCCCAAAGCCTGTCCACTATCTACAAGGCACAAGTTAGGAGTGTGATAGAATACTGTCTACTTGCCTGGCTGAGTGCAGCTCCAACGACACTCAAGAAGCTCAACACCATCCAGGACAAAGCAGCCCATTTGATTGGCACCCCATCTTCAAACATTTACTCCCTCCTCCACCAGCATACAGTGGGCGTAGTGTGTACCCTCTACCAGATGCACTGCAGGAACTCACCAGGCCTCCTTAGACAGCATCTTCCAAGCCCACAACCACTACCATCTATAAAGACAAGGGCAGCAGACACATGGGAACACCACCAGCTGGATCTTTTCCTTCAAGCCACTCACCAACCTGACTTGGAAATATATCGCAGTTCCTTCAGTGTCACTAGATCAAAATCCTGGAACTCCCTTCCTAACAGCACTGTGGTTGTACCTACATTACAAGGACTGCAGCAGTTCAAGAAGGCAGCTCACCACCACCTTCTCAAGGGCAATTAGGGATGTGCAATAAATGCTGGCCTAGCCAGTGATGTGCACATCCCGTGAATACATGAAAAAAAACATACTGTCTCTCACACACACTATTTGTCATACACACACATACACACACACACACACACACATACACATTCTCTCTCACTCTCTCACACACATTCTCTCACACACGCACATTCTCTTTCTCTCGCACACACACATTCTCTTTCTCTCGCACACAATTCTCTCTCTCACACAGACACATATTCTCTCTCTCACACACACACACATTCTCTCTCTCACACACACATACACATTCTCTCTCTCACACACACACACATTCTCTCTCTCACACACACACATTGTCTCTCACACACACACATTCTCTCTCTCACACACACATTCTCTCTCTCACACACGTTCTCTCTCTCACACACACACTCTCCCTCTCGCTCACATACACACACAAACATTCTGTCTCATACACACACATTCTCCCTCTCACTCACACACACACATTCTCTCTTTCAAA
The DNA here is from genome assembly GCF_017639515.1 of Carcharodon carcharias. Lineage (NCBI taxonomy): Eukaryota > Metazoa > Chordata > Chondrichthyes > Lamniformes > Lamnidae > Carcharodon > Carcharodon carcharias. The sequence continues at coordinate 43,905,212 of NC_054484.1, read as the reverse complement.
CACACACACACACATTCTCTCTCTCTCACAAACACACACATTCTCCCTCTCGGTCATATACACACACACACACACACACATTCTCTCTCTCTCACACACACACGCCCCACACATTCTCCCTCTCGCTCACACACACACATTCTCCCTCTCGGTCACGTACACACATACACATTCTCTCTCTCTCTCACACACACACACACATTCTCTCTCTCAAACACACACACACATTCTCTCTCTCAAACACACATACACACATTCTCCCTCTCTCTCTCATCATGGGCCCCACAGTCTTTCAGGCCCTAGCATTCTCTCTCCCTTCCCATGGGCCCCAGCCGTCTCTCTCTCTCCCCATGAGCCTGGCTGTCTCTTAGGCTCCACACAGCCCACAGTCTCTCCGTCTCTCTGTTGTTCCCCTTCCTGAAATCTTCTCCTTTTCCCTCCACATACTCACAGCCACCAGTGTTCATTGGTCCTCCTATCACAGCCTGTTTCTTTCCTACCTTTGCTGCTGATAGGCTCACTAGTGATTGGCCTGTGATTGATGGAGCAACCCCTAGCTGAATATTCAACTTCACTTACCTGTCGTACTGGCATTTTGAACAGTGGCACCAGGCGCAACATAGAGCAGCTTCACTGGGTTTGCTTGGCAAGAAGAAGAGATCTCATAACCTCTGTCTGAGCTTCCAGTGAAGTACTCAGACATTACATGGCCTCTGTCTGTGCTGCAATGGAAGCTGATACCTCAGCCACCTGGGTTCACAAGTGTTCTTGTGGAGTTGGTCACCAATTCCATACTGGAAAGGATGGGCTCTAAGATCTGGAAAAAATCCTGTGCCAAGTTGAAACTTGACTTTCCCATACTTCTTTACAGTGACAACAGGCCCTCTGGCAGGCCTGCCAACACACCAAGTGTTTTGGCACGCATACCCATCAACCTTTTTCTGTGTAATACTCCATCAAAATCTTCATCTGAGTGCCCTGCAGTAGAACTTGTGACCTAATCCTCCGGTGAGCTAACACACGTGCGATCCTTTCTCCTGGCCTTGCTGCAGCACACAAGTGCTGGGTGACTTACCACATACTTTTCCTGTTCCTACACTACCCTCTAAGGTGCATGGAGTGTCTGTAACTGAGCTGATGCTTGGAAGTGTCAAATTAAGTGACAGCATTTCTTTATCAGACACCTATTCTTGTTCTCTTTCATTGTCAGACTGCACTGGCTGCCAAGCAGCAGTTCATGGGTAACAGAAAGCATAAATACAGAAGGGTTAGGGTGAGGAAAGTGTGGTGGGGTAGAAAGTAAAAGATCCATCGTCGCACCATCTGCATCTTGTATTTCACGCCAGATAGTGGGACGAAGATGAAGTAGGATTTGAAAAGGTGTATATGGTAGGGACATACAGTCAACTTGAATGGCTTCAGTGACGCTGGCTGCAGCTGCCGCTATGTCTGCCATGCCAATAATTCGGAGTACAGTTTCCTCCAAGGAGCTGAGGACATGCAGCCATTACTGTTCCTCACCACTCTTTGCTGCTCCCTCCTATTACATGCCACCTTGTCCTTCAAGAGAAACGACAGAGTATCAGTAGGTGTATTGTAATGTGACGTGCATGTCATAGCTGAACAGTTGGAAGGACACCAAGGGCTATAAAGAGATATAAACAGATTAAGTAAGTGGGCAATTAGGTGGCAAACGGAACATAATATGGGGAAGTGGGAGCAGTAAGAATAGAAAAGCAGAATAAATTTTAAAGACATGAAACTTGTAAATGTTGATGTTCAGAGAGACTTGGGAGTGCTCGTACAAGGAACACAAAGTTAGCATGTAAGCTAGGAAGGCAAATGGTTTGTTTGCCTTTATTGCAAGGGGATTTGAGTACAAGAATAATAAAGTCTTGCTCCAATTGTATAGAGCTTCTTTGATGAGACCACACCTGGACTGCTGGGTGCAGTTTTGGTCTCTATACCTAAGGGAGAAGGTACAGCGAAGGTTCACTAGTTTGGTTCCTGGAATGAGAGGGCTGTCCTATGATGACGGTCTGACTAAATGTGGCCTATACTATCTGGAGTTTAGAAGAATAAAAGATGATCTCATTGAAAGATACAAGATTCTAAAGGAGGTTGAAAGGGTAGACATTGAAAGGTTGTGTCCCTTGGGGAGAATACAGGGGCACAAACTCAGGGTAAGCGTTTGATTTTTTCGGACCGAGATGAGGAGAAATTTCTTCACGCAGAGGGTGGTGATTCTTTGGAATTCTCTTTCCCAGTGAGTTCTGGAATCTCCATCATTGATTAAATTCAAGGCTAGGATAGATAGATTTTTGATTTCTCAAGGAATCTAGGGATATGGGGAATGGGTGGGAAAATGAAGTTGAGGTAGAAGATCAAACATTATTGGATTGGAAGACAGAGCAGGCTCAAGGGGGCCATAGGGTTACTCCTGCTGCTATTCCTTATGTTCTGATGAAGTTATGGAAGCTGCAAGACATGGATGTGAGGCTTTCAGCATTGGTAACTGTGTGAGAGTGAGGTGGAGTATTTGAAATGTTGAAATGAGACCTGATTCCTAGAAATTGTTGATGCGTGAGTGATAGGGGTCTGGTGCATTGAGAAGTGGGAGGGGTTGGAGAAAATACATTCACTGATCTTGACCAAGCGCAAGAGGTCATTGATCTTTTTGCAGCACTTTGGCCAGGTCCTCGGAGCTAAGCTCTTGAATTGACTTCCATGGTTATCTGCTTCTGTCCCTTTCCAAGTCTAGAGAACCTCCTGGTCCTCTGCGGAACTATGAACTCCCTCCTCCTCTCCATTTCTGTCACTAAGGCCTCCAACACTACACCAGTGAAACTGGGAGCCCTCTCTCTTTCCTGTTGCTGCATGTTCCTTCTGAGAAACTCTTCCACAAATAGTTCCAGAACCTGCATCAACCAGAAAGCTCGTCCACTTTAAAAGGTGCAGGCTGGCTTGAAGAATTGCAGACTATCCTTAACTTGTGCCAGTGTTGCACAAACCAGGACCCCTTGCTGAGTGTGCAGCCACTCAGAAGCGTGTTTAACCACTGGACTGCCTGCACCATTCAGTGAAGTGAGCAAGCAGCACAAAGTTTGCCCACATCTCATCAATTGGGCATGGGTTATCATGCATTGCGATCCCTGCACCCTCAAACCTCATGCTTTCGCAGATCCTGAGTAATTTCAGCAGCTAGAAGCACAGTGCACACACAAATGGGAAATTGTTTTTCACACCACATTAAAATGTTGATATGCAAGCATAAAACAACTTAATGAGGATGATCCAGTGACATGAATTGAATCTTAACTTATTAATTTTGGTCAAGCATCTAGTTTACATGCTAGTAAATTAGATTAAATTAAATTACAGTTAGCTTTAAGTCAAATTGTCCCCTGCATGTCAATCTAATGCATGAAAATGTTTCATAAATAATCCAGAAAGAGAGGCAGTAAAGACCAGTCAATCATATCTGTCCCCTGTTCAGCAGCCAAAAACAACTAGTAGACATGAATTAAAAATAATTGGAATTATTAATACAAAAACAGGCCACCCAAATGCAGTGTGGTTGTGGCTGTAGCTGTGTGCTAGCTTTTCAATTGAAGCTATCTACTCAGTTGTTAAAAGAAAATACCTAGTGTTTGATAGGCCACAAAGGCCAAAAGTTCACCAATTTGCCTAAGTGTCCCTGGACAAATAGTAAGTCAGTCAGGATGACCATGCCTAAGTGTCCCTGGACAAATAGTAAGTCAGTCAGGATGACCATTGCAAATCACTACTTAAAAACTGCTGCTGAAAAATACACGTGTGAATGGCACATTAGGCTACTACTGGGCCTGGATACGATATCCCTCAATGTCAATTAGCATACAAACAATGGCAGTCAAGGCTCACACATGAAGGATAAGCACTAGGGCAGGGCCCTGGAAAAAAACTAGTGTCCATGGAAGCATACTAAAACATGGGCTGCCCTCAGGAACCTGTGCTGGATGTAGTCCGCAGCCCATCTTTCACTGGATGACACAACTTAACAAAAACTTTTATATAGGATATACTTTCATTGGAGGCAGTATAGCACAGTTTCACTAGATTGGTTCCTGGAATGAGGAGGGTTGTTTTATGATGAGAGGCTGAGTAAATTGGATATATATTCTCTGGAGTTTAGAAGAAGAAAACACAATCTCATTGAAACATACAAGATTCTAAAGGGTAGACACTAGGCAATTTTTTCCACAGGTTGGGGAATCTAAGACACGGGGGCACAGCCTCAGAATAAGGGGCCAATCATTCAGGACTGAGCTGAGGGGAAATTACTTCACTCAAAAGGTTGTGAACCTTTGGAATTCTCTGCCCCAGAGGGTTCTGGATGTTCCATTGCTGAATACATTTAAGGCCAGGAAGGGGATTTTTGGTCTCTCGGGAAATCAAGGGATATGGGGAGCGGGTGGGAAAATGAAATTGAAGCTCAAGGTCAGCCATGATCATAATGAATGGTGGAGCAGGATCGATGGTCCATATGGTCTACTCCAGCTCCTATTTCTTGTGTTCTTATGTTTAACATACGAAAACACTTTGAAGTGCTTCACGGAAGTGTTATCAAGCAAAATTTGACACTAGGTTACGTAAAGAGATATCAGGGCAAATGAACAAAAGCTTGGTCAAACAGGTACATTTTAAAGACCACCTTAAAGGTCTAAAGAGAGGTAGTGAGACAGAGAGGTTTAGGGAGGGAAATCCAGAACTAAGGCCCTTGAGGCTGAAGGCATGGCCCCCAATTATAAAGTGATTTAAATCAGATATGCTCAAGAGGATGAGTTAGAGGGAAGTAGATATCTTGGAGGGTTGTAGGGCTGGAGATGACAGACATAGGGAGGGACAAGGCCATGGAGGAATTTGAAAAAAAGGGCTTGAATCTTACGTTCATCGGGCGCGCGCGATTGGTGGGTCCGGAAGCAGACACGAAATGCGCTTCTGTCTGCGAATGGCCCCTGAATGCAATTTCACGCTGGCTGGCCAATTAATGGCCAGCCAGAGTGAAACATGCCTGAGAAAGGCTCAGCATTGCCAGGAGGGATTGTGGTAAGAGGGCGGACACTGAGAGAAGGGAGGGTGTTGGCTTGAACTCCCTGAAGGCTGATGGCTACTGTGGAGCTGCCTCAGGGAGTTGCAGTAATTTAAAAGTGAAATGAGCTGAATAAACTGCTGCAAACTGTGAAAATATTGTAATTGCAAGCAGCTGGCAGCAGACTACATTGCGGATCATCCCTCAAACATCTTCCTTTATTTAATTTAATCCCAGACATTTCATCCCGCCCTGGATGTAGTTTGCAGTGAAAATGTGAAGGCCGCCTGGCCGTTTGGCCTGTCCGCCAACTGTAAAGGGGATGGGGATGGGCTGCATAAAATCACTGACAATTACCTCCTTAATGGGCTTAATTACCCACTTAAATGTCGGCGGTCATTCTCCCGACTCCTGTGCGTGCCCGCCAACCGTAATGTTGCGCGCGAGCACGATGATATTGGGATGCGCGCCAGACATCTTCTCGCGCGATCCCAGGCTGGCCCTGCGCCTGCATGAACAGCATAAAATTCTAGCCAAGAATGATCATTTTAAAATCAAGGTATTGTTAAACCAGACACAATGTAGGTTAGCGAGCACAGGGGTGATGAGTGCATGGGACTTGGTGCGCATTAGGACACAGGCAGTAGAGTTATGGATGATCTTAAGCTTATGGGGGGTAAAAAATGGGAGGCTGGCCAGGTGTACATTGGAATAGTCAAGCCTACGAGGGTTTCAGCAGCAAATAAACTGAGACATGGAGAGAGTTGGATGATGTCACAAAGTTGGAAATAGGCATTATTAGTGATGATACAAACATGTAGTCAGACACTTCAGCCTCAGACATTTGCCCTGTTTCCCACTTAACACGTGGTTGATGAAGACAGGTCGCTTCTAGCATGGCCTAACAATTGGTCCTGGGTTGTATTACTGAAGTCAGGTGCACCTATGCCTAAGGTGCAAGCACAGCCTCCTTAATTTCCTTTGCAAGAGTTCCTCTTTCTCCTTCATATCCTGGCCAGCCATTTGCACGCCCAGGTGGAACATTGTGCTTCCTGCTGCAGTTGGAAACACATGACAGGAAAAATGCTGCAATTGAAGATAAGCAAGCAGTAATGAATTGCAGAAAAACAACAGTAAGCAGCAGGAAAATAAATGTACTAGATATAATGCACAATTTGGTTTGGCAAGCCAAAACAGCATTCAAAATGCAAGTCTCACAAATATTGCAGTCCACCTTTAGGTGCTGAAATTTTAAATGAAATCGTTTGGAGGTTTTCCAATGTCCAATTTTTATATGTGCTCAGTGAATGAGAAGCTTTGCTACAGAACAATGTTAGACATTCATCATGAGGCAGAATTTCTTTACTTTAAACAATTCTACAGCCTGTAATAAAGGTAGCACATGCGCCTAGTGTGATGTCAAAAACTTGCAAGAAGCTTTTCCTGTGAAATTGGAACTCTGGCACGGAATACACAGACCTATTTTTCCAGTGCCACAGTCCTAGAGCTCTTAGATTAGGGAGGCTGCTCTTTGAGAAATCAATTCATATGTGGGTGTAATTGGTCTTTTGAAAGAGTGTGAATTGGCAGACCATTTTACACCCCCTCCTGTTTTCTATTCTATTGAAGTCAATGGAAAAGAAAATAAGACAGGTGCAGCTGATGTGCTACTGCCTAAAGACCAATTTCACCCCCATATCTCTTGGAAGATAAAGCTCCCAGATTCTAAATGATGCAGCTCATTAAATATCCTTGAAAACAGCCATGGAACATCCTGGATATGAATACCTATTCAACATATTTAAAACAATTGGTTGTCATACACAGAACTGTACAAATCACACAATTAAGGGAATCTTATTCCCAAAGAATAGGTGGAGTGGGGTGGGTGAAAAGGTAAACGTTTTTAATATCTCCAATCTGCCTCCGATCAATCTACTCTTAGGAGGTGGGTTGGTTACTGAAATTTTTTAAGGAGATTGTGTGTCTCCGTTTCGGCAGAATTTTTAACTCATGGAGGCCGTGATTCCCAGACCTTGGGAATCCAGCCAAGTAAAAGGAGCAGTTTACTGAAGGACCAGTTCCATAAGGTGTGTTGCTTTATTTTTTTTATTTATTCATAGGATGTGGGCTTCGCTGGCTGAGCCAGAATTTATTGCCCATCCCCATTTGTCCTTGTGAAGGTGGTGGTGAGCTGCCTTCTTGAACTGCTGCAGTCCATGTGGTATTGGTACACCCACAGTGCTATTAGGAAGGGAGTTCCAGGAATTTGACCCAGCTACAGTGAAGGAACGGCAATATATTTCTAAATCAGGATGGTGAATGACTTGGAGGGGAGCTTGCAGGTGGTGGTGTTCCCATCTATCTGCTGCCCTTGTCCTTCTAGTTGGTAGTATTATGGGTTTGGAAGGTGCTGCCGAAGGAGCTTTGGTGAATTCCTGCAGTGCATCTTGTACATGGTACACGCTGCCGCTAATGTGCATCAGTGGTGGAGGGAGTGAATGTTTGTGGATGTGGTGCCAATCAAGTGGGTTGCTTTATCATGGACAGTGTCAAGCTTCTTGAGTGATGTGGAAGCTTCATTCATCCAGGCAATTGGGGAATATTCCATCACACTCTTGACTTGTGCCTTATAGATAGTGGGCAGGCTTTGGGGAGTCAGGAAGTAGGTTACTCATTGCACAATTCCTAGCCTCTGAACTGCTTTTGTAGCCACAGTATTTATATGGCTAGTCCAGTTCAGTTTCTGGTCAATGATAACCCCCAGGATGTTGATAGTTGGGGATTCATTGCTTGTGGATGAGAAGGAGCAGAAGTGTTTCCTCCAGGCTCCAGAAGTTTACCTTAATGTGATCAAGCATCTAACCCATACCGCTGTGACATATGACCCTTCCTTCCAAGATATCCAATTCACTACCCCCAACCCCTCCATGATGTCTGGTTTGCCTCCCCTTCCCCCAGTATCTGATTCGCCCACCCCGCCCAAGGTCTGACTGACCTCCGCCATTGCATCCCCCACCCCTCCACCACTTCAATGTCAGTCTCACCTGGTATCTCCACTCCAGCTTCCTGCTTGACAGCACCTAGGCTGGCAGACAGGTAGGAAACTTGTTGAAAAAAGTTAAAAGACATTTGTGGTTAATTTCTGCAGGATATCCAGGAGACTCTTACTTATGGGTTTTCCATTTGATAATCCTCACCCTGACTCTCTTCTGGGCCCTGAGTAAGCATCGGCGCCAATGAGCATATGTTCAAACATAGCTAGGCAGTCCTCTCAATTTTTGCAGAAAACTGATGAATCTTGCAACTTTTGATCCAAGTTAAGCTTTGGAGAAGATTTTAATTCAAGATAATTTCTCTAAACCCCCTTAATCCTGAATTTAACGTTCGATAATATTAGGTAACTTAATATAGCTCAAGTTGTTGGCAGTGGAAGATCATTTACGGAAATGTTCCGCAAGATTCCCCACCCCATAATCATTCAATGTATTCCCTGCCATTTTCACATTGACAGCACTGGGCACACAGGAAACCTGTGCATCCCTGCCATTTTGGCACGAGACTGGGAGGGATTAAATTTGTAAAGGCTCTCTTTAGCAAAGCAGTTGATTGAAGACAACTAGCCAGTCTAAAAAATACCTTTTGCTATTCCCCTGGATCCTATTATTTGTGTCATAACAAAATGCCTTTCTATTATAAAATACAAGGCAGAAGCCTTTTTGCCAGACACAAACTAATTGAATTTAGCTCTTTGTCTACCTTTACCTAAATCTGTAGAACCTTCTCTTTCAGCCAATTAATCTCCATCAATATGATGGTCTCTCAGTGAATCTACCTTCCCTACATAATTACATCTACAATAATGTCTTTATCTGGCTAGGTCTGCCTTTACTAAAAGACACATTCAAGACAAAATGCACAATTCTAATATATCCTGAAATCAAGCAATAATCAAAACACATAACTCTGTACTTCAAAGTTTCCATGTGGCCATCATGGGAATGCAATCTGAACTTATACATAACCAGAAGCTGTGAATTAATGTCTGCCATAGCAGCATATCAATTGTTTAAGAGCAATAGGAGCAATGCTGGTGATGGAGAAGCTGGTATTCATTTGTCGAAAATCTTAGGCAGGAACAGAAGCAATCTAAATGATTTACTTCCTTATAAATGTTATATGCCTCCTCTATAAATTTCATACAGTTCCTAGATATGAACACTGGTAGCTTTTACATACTTGGGGTGATCAGGGATATGGTCTGGCTGCAGTTGTACAGGGGCTGCTGTGTGTGCCCCTACAGTGAATGGAGCAGACCTTGCAGAATAATGGATATAATTGTGGCATAAGATGCATTGTAAGTTTCAAAGGGCTATTGCTTACCCTTAAGCGTGTCCCCCTAAATAAGAGAGAAAAATGGCTGAAGCAAGTCAATGAAGCAGCTTCAGAAGGTATACAGCAGGAGCCCCAGAAAGAAAGATACCCCTTTTTGGAGCTGAGGACTACCTTACAGTGAAAAGCTGCAGGAAAACGGGCTGTATAGAGGTTGCAGAAAAGTTAAATGCTTTTTCTTCAACTTTGTAACACCTGTGAAGCAGTCTGTGCCTACATGTAAAGACCTGGACAACATTCAGGCTTGGGCTGATAAGTGACAAGTAACATTCATGCCACACATGTGCCAGGCAATGACCATCTCCACCAAGAGAGAATCTAAATATCTCTTCTTGACATTCAAAAGCATTACCATTACTGAATTCGCCACTATCAACATCCTGACCAAAAGATTAACTGAACTAGCCAAATAAATGCTGTGGCTACAAGAGCAGGTCAGAAGCTGGGAATTCTGTGGCAAGTAACCCCCTTCCTGATTTCCCTGTCCACCACCTACAAGGCATAAGTCAGGAGTGTGATGGAATACTCCCCACATGCCTGGATGAGTGCAGCTCCCACAACACTTAAGAAGCTCAACGCCATCTATGATAAAGTGGGTTGCTTAATTGGCACCCCATCCACTCCCTAAACAATCATTCTCTCCACCACTGACGCACAGTGGCAGCAGTGTGGACCATCTACATGAAGCACAATATCAACTCGCCAAGACTCCTCCGATAGCACCCTCCAAACCTGTGATCTCTGCCACTTAGAAAAACAAGGGCAGCAGACACATGGGAACACCACCACCTGCAATTCCCCTCCAAGTCACTCAGCATCCTGGCTTGGAATTATATTACTGTTCCTTCAACATTGCTGAGTAAAAATCTTGTAATTCCCTGCCTAAAGACACTGTAGATGCAAATACACCATGTGGACTGCAATAGTTCACCATCACCTTGTCAAGGGCAGTTAGGGATGGGCAATAAATAGGCAATGCTGACATCCCATGAATGTATTAAAAAAACATAACTAGGAGCGGAGAAGGAAGAAAATTATTAGATTCAGGGAGATTGCAACATTAAACGATGCTTACCTATTGCTCATGATTAGTATCTTCCTTTGATTTTTATTTTTTAATTCCTTACTTATTCATTCATTTCCTCAAATGCAGCATTGCACCGCGACACATGACAACGTTTTGTCTGAACAGGTATACCAATGCGGTTTGCTGATTCTGGATAAGTGCAACGTCAGGCAGCCAGAGACCAACTCGGCCAATCAAAGGCTGACCTGGGGGAAGTTGTGATTGCGGAAGTGGGAGCTTGGAAAAGCAGCATTTTTCCGGCCTCTTCTGTTGTCCTTCCAGGTTTTACTAAGTGCAGCATATTCTGCCCAGTAGACTGTTCAAATGCCACCAGAGTCCAATGAACTTTATCATATTTTGAATTGCTTCAAGTGATGAGGCTCCCACTTGATTCACACGCCTCTGCCAAACCTGAAACTACCAGAGGGAATATGATAGTGGATGGGAAATAAGGTGGTAAATTCAATGCTACGATTTTAAACTCTGGGCAGAATTTTCCATTTGACGGGTGGGGGGAGGCGGGCAGGCCCACACGTCTGTGCGTAAAACAACGCACGGTGATGTCAGGCGAGCGTCCCGACGTCACCGTGTGTCATCGCGATATTTCGCAGGGCGGGCGCGCAATGAACTCCAACGCATGCCCGCCATTAATTAAGGGGCCACTTAAGGCCCTTTGGCCTTCAATCGACGCCAATTTTTCGGTGCCCATGTGATCTTCGGGTCGGCACACAGGAGCCACAGGCAGGTGGATAGGAGACTTTTTAATAAAACTCATCCACAGGCGGGATAAAAGAGCTCAGTGGGGCCGTGAATCTGCTCTGTGAAATATTCATTGGAGAAAATATTTTAAACTTGCCAGTGTGATCTGCAGCACTTCAGAACACATCCCAGCAGCTTTTTCTGTATTTTTAACCTTCAGGTCAGCACTCTCCAGTGAGGAATCTTTTGCGGGTCTGTAACTTTCAGGAAACCTTCCCTTAGCCTGGGAATGGGATCTGATCTGTCCACTGGAGGCAGCTCCTCTGAGGAGGAAGGGATGGCTAGAAGGAGGAGGAGGCCAGCAGTCCACATTCAGCCTCCAGGGGAGCCACCTTTGGGAGTACAGGCGCAGGCACAAGGGGCGCTGTACCAAGAGGTAATCCAAGGCGGCAGGGGCCACAGAAGATGCCACTATCCTGCTGCCAGGGTATACAGGTGGCGAAGCAGCTACCTCAATATGTCTGAGATGCAGTGCTGAAGGAGGCTCCGACGTCAAGGGAGACAGTGAACTATATCTGTCAGTTGATTGGGCCTGAGGTCTCCCCTAACTGTGTGCGTGGACACCCCATGCCAGTGGCTCTGAAGGTGACAACTGCTATCAACTTCTAGGCCTCTGGCTCCTTCCAGGGCTCGATGGGTGATCTTTGTGGTGTCTCCCAATCAACTGTCCACACTTGTGTCAAGCAGGTCACAGACGCTTTGTTCAGGCATGCATTGACCTTCATCCACTTCTGCTGGGACCAGGCAAGCCAGACACAGCGAGCCAGAGGCTTCGCAGCCATTGCTGGCTTCCCCCACGTCCAGGGTACAATAGACTGTACACATGTGGCCATCAAGGCACCAGCAGGTGAGCCTGGTGTCTTCATCAACAGGAAGGGCTTTCACTCCATGAATGTGCAGATAATGTGTGATCACAGGATGCAGATTCTGCAAGTCTGTGCAAGGTACCCAGGCAGCTCCCACGACACCTACATCCTCAGACACTCCCAGGTGCCGGGGCTTCAGCCCGGCTGGATGGATGGTTGCTGGGTGACTAGGGTTATCCCCTCAGAAGGTGGCTCATGACAGCTCTCCGCCATCCAAGAACAGAAGCTGAGCAGCGCTACAATAGGAGACATGGCACCACAAGGACTGTGGTGGAGAGAGCCATGGGTCTTCTCAAGATGCATTTCCGCTGGACCGCTCAGGGGGCGCATTCCAGCACCCCCCAGATCGTGTCTCGGTGATAGTGGTTGCATGCTGCGCTCTCCACAATTTTGCGCTGGAAAGAGGCGACGCAGTGGACGATGAAGATGTCGATGTAGTGTCTGCAACTGCATACAATGAGTCCGAGGATGAGCATGCACAGGGAAATGCTGAGGGGGTAGACGCTGAGCCGGGACTACTACAGTGGTGCAGGGACACCCGGGATGCTTTAATCCAATGAACCTTCAGCTAGCATAACACAGGTGGATCACCAGGACCAACCTTGCCTGACACCTCGATACTTGACACCTAAGTGCAAAATCTGCCAGGTCACCAACAGGAACTAAAGGACTTGTACATGAAGCCAAAAGTCCAAAGAAACGGTCATGATACTTTTCTTAAATATACACATGCAGGAGAAATGAGGCACCCTCAGCCATGGTCACACATCTGGCATTTAATGTGTGATTCAGAAATTCTCACAATTATTAAACACTAGTATAACAATCAAAAATAAATCATAAGGATCTAATCTCGGCCAACACAAAAGCACCAGTGTAAAACCCGTGGTGTGCCTAATGTACCTCATGCTTTTGTTTCTGGGTGCTACGTCTTGGTGCTGCCCCATTGCTCGGAGTGGCATCTGAGACAGCCTGCTGACTCTGCTGTCCTGTTGGCCTCGATGACCTTGGTGTCTGTCCTCTGGCCTGTGGAGCCTGTGCTGGCCCTGCCTGGGAGGGAGCTGCCAGTTCCACAGCTGGCATCTCCCCAGTCGTCGCAGCCTCACTGGATGCTACGGTCACTGGGAGAGGGGCGGAGGAGCTGCTGCACGCATCCGCAGCGCCCTGAGAGGAGCCCACAGAGACGACAGGCAGCTGCTGCCCCAATGTGAGGTTGCCTCGTGGATGGCTGGGAAGCTTGATGCCCACACCATCTCCCACACTGACACTGACCAGCTGAGGACAATGCCGATGTGAGGGCTTGCTGGTCTGAGCGCATCCCTAGGAAGCCCTGATGGGTCTCCTGGATTAGCCTCTCCATGAGAGTCGCCACTCTCTCTATGGAGGATGGATGGCGCTTGGACATGTGGCTCATTGCTTTGGTGACCATCCGCATGGACCCCTCCACCACGGAGACCAAGCCAAGCATAGCCTCATGTATCTCCCCCAGATGCTCCTGCACACTCGGCCGCATTTCCTGCACCTGCTGCATCGCAGACGATTCCAGAGGCACATCATCAAGCACCAACTGAGCATGTGCCTGATCCCCTGTAGTCCTCCGACTGCTGGTGCTATGGGCACTCTCTGTCTCTGCCAGCTCTTCGAGAGACTGTGAAGTGCCTTCACCACTGTGCCCCGGGATACTAGCTGTTGTTTCAATTCCCACCGAGATGCTAGTATCTGCGCTGGTGCCTGCCTCGCAGAAATGGTGTGACGCTGGCGAGACTTCAGGTCTCTGAGAAGTGAGAGGGGACCTCTGCTGCACCTCCTCCTGGCCCTGCTTCAATGATGCTGAAAGGAAGAACAAGGACAGTAGATCAGTTAGCATGCACACACTGACAAACTTCACCCCTGCACCGCACCCCCCCCCAGCTCATTATGCGCTCAAACTTCCAGAACCAATTGACAGGAAAATTGTTGGGGTGGTAAATAGTGAGGAGGATAGCCTTAGATTACAGGAGGATATAGACGGGCTGCTCAGATGGGCTGAACAGTGACAAATGGTATTTAATGCGGGTAAGTGTGAGGTGATGCACTTGGGCAGGACAAACAAGGCACGGGAATACATGATGAATGTAGGACCCTGGGAAGTAACGAGGATCAGAGGGACCTTGGTGTGCATGTCCACTGGTCCCTTAAGGTAGCGGGACAGGTAGATAAGGTGGTTAAGAAGGCATATGGGATACTTGCCTTTCTTAGCCGAGGCATAGAATATAAGAGCAGGGAGGTTATGCTGGAACTGTATAAAATGCTGGTTAGGCCACAGCTAGAGTATTGCATGCAGTTCTGGTATCCGCATTATGGGAGGGATGTGATTGCACTGGAGAGAGTGCAGAAGAGATTTACCAGGATGTTGCCTGGGCTGAAGAGTTTTAGTTATGAGGAGAGATTGGATAGACTGGAGTTATTTTCCCTGGAGATGAGGAGGTTGAGGTGGGGGGCATGATTGAGATGCATAAAATTTTGAGGGGCATAGATAGGGTAGACAGGATGGAACTTTTCCCCTTGGTGGAGGGATCAATAACCAGGGGGCATAGATTTAAAGTAAGGGGAAGAAGGTTTAGAAGGGATGTGAGCAAGAAATTTTTCACCCAGAGGGTGGTGAGAATCTGGAACTCACTGCCTGAAAGGGTGGTAGAGGCAGAAACCCTCATAACATTTAACATGTATTTGCATGTGTATTTGCGATGCCATGGCATACAAGACTATGGGCCTAGTGCTGAAAAATGGGATTAGAATAGTTAGGTACTTGTTTGACTGGCGCAGACTCGATGGGCCAAAGGGCCTTTTCCTGTGCTGTAGACCTCTGTGTCTGTATGACTCTATGACCCAGCAATGTTGCAACAATAACTAATTTAACAATCTTCAGTGCTATGACTGTTGGGAGGACAATGCGGACCTCACTGTTGGCCTTCAATACCTGGCCATGCCACCCCGGACTCACCGACACCAATAGACCCGAGTGCATGGTACCTCTCCAGCTCAAGGGCCCCCTGTCCGAAACAGCTTAATATGGAGAGCTGTGCCTGGCTGCCTCCAGTCCTCACACGCTTGGATGCATTATGTGCATTCTTCTCCTGAAAATGAGAGAAGACCGTTCATTAGGGAAAATTGCACATGGATTCTGCTCAAGCACGCCACACCCCAACCAGAGTGGGGCATATCAGGCCTCTAGTGCCTCCTCTCCCCACTTTAGCTGATCGCTCAGACCAAGATGCTAGGCCTGCTCCCCAACCCTCTCAACATGGACACATGCAGGGTACATCATATTAGGAACCACACGATACTTCCTCCCATAGCAAGGAGGCGCAACCACGTGCAGTGCCGAGGGCAGCAGATGGTTCTTTGCCACAACACCTTGAGGCTCCCCTTCCACCATCTCATCACCCTGACTAGGACATGTCCTGGAGTTCTGAGTATGTGCCTAGGTGCAGCTCCTTCAGGTTGCCCCCAACCTAGTCATTTGCAACCAAGAACAACACATGGTGCGGGGAAGAATTCATCTCCTCATGACCCACTTAGGCTGACCTCAGCATGGGCACTATCTGCTTGGCCACCCAGCAAAGGAAAAGCCCTAAATGATTCAATGCAGTCACGACAGCAAGACTTGGGTGGGGGAGCCTCAGAGGGTAAGTCTACCTGCTGAGTTAAATGCCCAATGCCTAGATGGTACTCATCCTGCCAGAGTGCAATGAATCGTTGAAGCGCTTGCAGCACTGGTCCAGGTGCGCCGCACCAGGTTGCGGGAGC
Source organism: Carcharodon carcharias (assembly GCF_017639515.1). Lineage (NCBI taxonomy): Eukaryota > Metazoa > Chordata > Chondrichthyes > Lamniformes > Lamnidae > Carcharodon > Carcharodon carcharias. Next base: position 43,889,269 of record NC_054484.1, on the reverse strand, counting down.
TCACCACCTACGCCATCTCCTCCCAGGCACGTTTCATCATGTGGGGGTCCTCCTCCTCCCATTCTGGGGGACCAACACCTCTCGCCATGCTGCCACCTCCTCGAGGAGAGCAGCAAGACATTCATCAGAAAAATGAGGGGCACTTTGGCTACCTGCTGGCCTACCCTGCAGCCTGGCCTGCTCCTCTGGCCTACCCTGCAGCCTGGCCTGCTCCTCTGGCCTACCCTGCAGCCTGGCCTGCTCCTCTGGCCTACCCTGCAGCCTGGCCTGCTCCTCTGGCCTACCCTGCAGCCTGGCCTGCTCCTCTGGCCTATCCTGCAGCCTGGCCTGTTCCTCTGGCCTACTCTGCAGCCTGGCCTGTTCCTCTGGCCTACTCTGCAGCCTAGCCTGCTCCTCTGGCCTACCCTGCAGCCTGCCCTGCTCCTCTGGCCTACCCTGCAGTCTGCCCTGCTCCTCTGGCCTATCCTGCAGCCTGGCCTACTCCTCTGGCCTTCCCTCCAGCCTGGCCTGCACACCCGAACCCCTCTGGTGTGGCCTGGCACTGGCCAGTGTGAGCAGCCTACAAAAAGCTGCCAGGCCTTCCTTTAAACAGGCTGCCAGGTCGCCACTGGACCCGGCAGTCTGTGCATGCCTGCCGCCAACCGCACACTTCAGCTATCCGTGGGAGTTGGCAAGTAGGCTGGACAGGCCTAAATTGGCCCAGTCCAGCTCCGTGCGCACCCCCCCCCCTCCTCCCCTCCCCACAAATGGAAAATTCTGGCCTCTGTTCTGTACAGGAGAGAGGTGAGACAGGCAAAATGTGCTTATTTCCTCTCACCAGCTGTCTGTAAGCAGAAGGTGTTTTGGATTATTTTTAAAGTTTGCTGTGGCATGTTTTCCCAAACCCTCAGTTTTGAAGTCCAATTTACTAATAACTTGAAGCTCAAAACCTGGGGGAGGAGCGTTCACAACTTCGTACTCTACTAAACTCTCACACACACACACACACACACACACACACACACACACACACACACACACACACACACACACACACACACACACACACACACACACACACACACACACACTCTATAGGCAGTGAAGGGGGGTGGTGAGGCCGGATAGAAGAAAGAGTTTTACAACTATGGTAGTAACAGTACAAGAACCACAGGAATAAATATTAGTTCAAGGGATTTCCAGAGTCCGAGATATCAAAACCCAGAGGGTATTTTCTTCATGGCAGAGATCAGTCCCGGTGAGTTTCTGGTTGAAGACAACAACACAAAAATCCTTGAAACCAATAATACTGTAACACAATGGGCTGCCTGTGCTTAAACCGTTAAGCAGGTGTTGATTGGAGACTTTTAAAAATCAAGCTGCCTCCAAGGAGTTGAGAGATGGTAATCAGCTGCTTGCTCAGCCAGGCTGTTGGAGTCCTTTCCAGCTGATGTTAAAACAGTAGCCTGCCTGTGAGGAAAAAGATGTAATGTTAAAACTATCTAAAAGACCAGAGGCTTGAGTCATGTGACTCAAAGTTGGTGAAAGGGCAGGAAGAAAAAAAGGGTGCCTCCTTTGGGGGATGGCTTGTGCACATCGCGGGCACAAGACTGTGCATATGTAGGGAACTGGTTGGTCACATCTGCCAGCTGCTGCAGGTAAAAGTAGAGAAAATCCCAAGATAATCTATAAGTATATCAATGGGAAGAGGATAACCAGGGAAAGAGTAGGGTCCATTAGGGATCCTAATGGGATCTATTATGGGAAGGGGGCAATCTATTGGTGGACCCAGAGGACATCGGTAGAGTGTTGAACGAATACTTCTCATCTGTCTTCACCCAAGACAATCAGGATGAAGGTATTGAACTCGGGGAGAGAGACTGCGAGGTTCTTGAGCAAACTGATATAGTTGGAGATGTTGGCAGGCTTAAAAGTGGACAAATCTCCAGGTCCGGATGATTTGTGTCCCAGGCTGCTGAGGGAGGCAAGGGAAGAGATCACAGGGGCTCTGACCCAAATTTTTAATTCCTCCATGGCCACGGGGGGAGGTACCAGAGGACTGTAGAACAGTTAATGTGGTTCTGCTATTTAAGAAGGTTTGTAGAGATATGCCAGGGAACTACAGACCAGTGAATCTCACATCAGTGGTAGGGAAACTATTGGAGAAAATTCTGAAGGAGAGTATCTATCTCCACTTGGAGAGGCAAGGTTTGATCAGGGATAGTCAGCACGGCTTTGTCAGAGGAAGGTCATGCCTAACAAAATTGATTGAATTTTTTGAGGAGGGGACCAGGTGTGTAGATGAGGGTAGTGCAGTTGATGTAGTTTATATGGATTTCAGCAAAGCCTTTGACAAGGTCCCACATGGGAGATTTATAAAGAAGGCAAATACACATGGGATACAGGGTAATTTGATGAGGTGGATTCAAAATTGGCTTAGTTGTAGGAGACAGAGGGTGATGACAGAAGGATGCTTTAGTGACTGGAAGCCAGTGTCCAGTGGGGTACCACAGGGGTCTATGCTCGGTCCCTATTATTTGTCATTTATATAAGTGACATAGATGACTATGTGGGGGGGGAGGATTAGTAAGTTTGTGGATGACACAAAGATTGGCCGGGTGGTTAATAGTGAGGTTGAGTGTCTTGGGCTACAGGAAGATATAGACGGGATGGTCAAACGGGCAGATAAGTGGCAGATGGAGTTTAACCCTGAAAAGTGTGAGGTGATACACTTTGGAAGGAGTAATTTGACAAGGAAGTATTCAATGAATGGCATGACACTAGAAAGTTCTGAGGAACAAAGGGACCTTGGCATGTGTACCCATAGATCTCTGAAGGCGGAGGAGCATGCAAGCGGGGTGGTGAAAAAGGCATATGGGACACTGGCCTTTATCAATCGAGGCATAGATTACTAAATTAGGGAGATCTATGTTGGAGTTGTATAGAACCTTAGTGAGGCCACAGCTGGAGTACTGTGTGCAGTTCTGGTTGCCACATTATAGGATGTGATTGCACTGGAGGGGGTGCAGAGGAGATTCAACAGGATGTTGCCTGGGACGAAACATTTAAGTTATGAAGAGAGGTTGGATAGACTTGGGTTGTTTTCGTTGGAGCAGTGAAGACTGAGGGGCGACCTGATCGAGGTGTCCAAGATTATGAGGAGCATGGACAGGGTGGATAGGGAGCAGCTGTTCCCCTTAGTTGAAGGGTCAGTCATGAGGGGGACATAAGTTCAAGGTGAGGGGCAGGAGGTTTAGTGGGGATGTGAGGAAAAACTTTTTTACCCAGAGAGTGGTGACGGTCTGGAATGCACTGCCTGGGAGGATGGTGGAGGGGGGTTGCCTCACATCCTTTAAAAAGTACCTGGATGAACACTTGGCACGTCATAACATTCAAGGCTATGGGCCAAGTGCTGGTAAATGGGATTAGGTAGGTAGGTCAGGTGTTTCTCACATGTTGGTGCAGATTTGATGGGCCGAAGGGCCTCTTCTGCATTGTGTGATTTTGTGATTCTGTGATTTAGTGCCACAGGGACATGGAGGGCATCCAGTGGCTGTGATGTCTGGCTACTGGCAGTGTACATGCCCTCTGTGATAGGGCTCCTATCATGGAGACACAGTGGAGGCCCTAATAGGTGCTGGATTCTAGGATGATGATGATGACATGCAGTGAGGGCATTCCATAGATCTTCACATAGCCTCTGTGAATGTCTGAGTCGCGTCTGGCTGAGGGCAGCTCATTTGCGCTCTATGATCAGGGTCATATCATGGACACGCAGCTGTGAAACTTTAAAAGTGCCTGATCCTTTGTCAGCCTTCAGCACCTGACCCCTTCAGGAGCACAGCATCACTGGTCACAGATGCTGAGGAGATATGGGCCAGCCCCACCATAAAGCTGCTGAGGGCAGACAGAGAGAATGAAGGAATTCTGTGAAACCTGCCCACGACATTCTGGCAGCAATGACAAGAACCATTGTGTCCAGGGAGTGTGAGGCCAGGCCATCACTTTGGTCTGAAGGCTGCACAAAGCACAGGGAATAGGTGCTGGATTGAGACACCTGCCTTTATCTTGTGCAGGAACCAAACATTCACATCTGAGTGACACGAACACTGATCATCAGACCAAGGAGCCATAGGCAGACTGACATTCTTGGGAGTTTATTTGCAGTCATGAATATTATGTAAAAGTGATCAACACCCATGCCCAGGCTGTGGAACTACATGTTTTTAACCTTCCTAACCCTGCCGCTACACCTTGGTGTTCCCCAAAAATCCACAGCAGAGGAGGAGGCAATCTCCTGACTGTTGCACCCTGTCTGTGATGACCTTGGCAGGCATCCGCTGGAGGACCGAGACCTGAAGGACCCCAGCCTGCTTTTGGGGTCCTGCTGTGTGGGAGCTGGAGCTGCTAGGGCCACAGGAAGAGGGGTTTTGGATGGGCCAGACACTCCCAGAGTATGCACCTGCTGATCCTCCTTTCTATGGCTGCCCTAGGGCCCCTGGCTGACTCCTTGAGGAGAAGGGTAGCTGTAGTGAGAATGAGCTGCCCCACACTCCTCTCGCGTACACACTGTTGGAGGCCAACTGTGGTGTCAGCGATGAAGTTCAGCCCACATAACAGTGCAGGAGCAATGTCCTAGACCAAGGTCTCCATGGCAGTCGCTATCCTACCAGTGTTGACCTTAGTGCGTTGGCATGTCGGCGCTATCACCTCAGCCTGAAGATGGATGGATTCCTCCATTGTGCCTTGCAATCTGAAGAGTGGACATCCCTTCCTGATGCTCCTGAGATTGCCTTTGCAGCTCCAGCAACCGTGACATGACCGAGTCCAGAGGCTCATCATCTGACTCGGACTCAGCAGACTTCTGGTCTTCAGCAGTCCTCTGAGTACTAGAGACCTGGCAAGTCACTACTTCCACTTGCTGTGGATCAGACAGTGCAATGCGCTTACCTGATAGTGATCCCGAGGCTACTCTAGAGCTGGGTGTCAGAAGATGTAGAATCCATATGTGTGGAGGTAAGAAATAACAAGGGGAAGAAGACTAAGGTGGGTAAAAGCAAAATACTGCAGATGCTGGAAATCTGAAACAAAAACAAAAATGGCTGGAAAAATTCAGCTGGTCTGACAGCATCTGCGGAGAGGAATACAGTTAACATTTCGAGTCCGTATGATACTTCATCAGAACTAAGGAAGACACTGGTGGGAGTAGTCTATAGGCCTCCTAACAGTAGCTATGCTATCAGATAGAGAATAAATCAGGAAATAATGAGGGCATGCAAAAAAGGCAGCATATTAATCATGGGTGACCTTAATCTCCATGTAGATTGGGAAAATCAAATTGGCAGAGGTAGCCACGAGCAGGAATTCATAGAGCGTATTCGAGACAGTTTCCTAGAACAATATGTTATGGATCCAACCAGGGATCAGGCTATTTTGAATCTGGTAATGTATAATGAGGCAGGTTTAATAAATAATCTCAGAGTAAAAGGTCCCCTAGGAAACAGTGACCATAACATGGTGGAATTTAGCATTCAGTTTGAGAGTGAGAAACTTATTTGGAAACATCTGTGGTAAACTTAAATAAGCATAATTACAAAGAAATGAGGGCAGAGTTGGTTGGAGTGGACTGGGAAAGGAGTTTAACAGAAAAGACAGTTGATGAACAATGGTAGATGTTTAAAAAATAGTTCATGTCTCACAACAAAGATATATCCCAGTGAGGAAGAAGGATTGTTGGAGGGGGATAAAACAACCATGGTTAAACAAGGAAGCTAAGGATAGTATCAAAGTGAAAGAAAAAGTATACAATGTGGCAAAGATTAGTGGTGAGCCAGAGGATTGGGAAAGTCTTAAAAACCACCAGAAGATGAACAAAAAAAAATAAAGAGGGAGAAAATAAACTTTGAGGATAAACTAGCAAGTAATATAAAAAATGGATAGTAAGAGCTTCTTTACATATATAAAAAGGAGGAGAGAGGCCAAAATCAATATACGCCCCTTAGAGAATGAGGCTGGGGAAATAATAATGGGGAACCAGGAAATGCAGAGGAGTTGAATACATGCTTTGCATCAGTCTTCACAGTAGAAGACACTAATAACATTACAAAAATACTAGATAATCACAGGGCAAAAGAGGGTGAAGAAATAAATACAATAACTATCACTAGTGAAAAAGTACTTGGGAAACTAATAGGGTTAAAGACCAACCCTGGTGGGTTGCATCCTAGGATATTAAACGAAATAGCTCCAGAGATAGTGGATGCACTGGTAGTAATCTTCCAAGAGTCCTTAGATTCTGGAAAAGTCCCAGAGGATTGGAAAACTGTCAATGTAACACCCTTATTCAAAAAGGGAGGGAGACAAAAAACAGGTGACTTTAGGCCAGTTAGCTTAACATCTGTCAGTGGGAAAATATTAGAATCTATTATAAAGGGTTTAATAGCAGAGCATTTAGAAATACATAATCTAATCAAGCAGAGTCAGCATGGTTTCATGAAGGGGAAATCATGCCTGACAAATGTATTGGAATTCTTTGAGGAGATAGCAAACAGGATAGATAAAGGGGAATCAGTAGATGTAATATATTTGAATTTCCAAAAGGCATTCGATAAGGTACTGCACATAAGGCTACTTAATAAGTCAGAGCCCATGGTGTTGGAGGTAGTATATTAACATGGATAGAGGAGTGGCTAACTAATAGATGACAGAGAGTTGGGATACCAGGGGGTGTCATTTTCAGGATGGCAACCTGTAACTAGTGGAGTGCCACAGGGATCAGTGCTGGGGCCACGATTATTTGCAATATATATTAATGAGTTAGATGAGGGAAATGAATGTACTATCACCAATTTTGTGGATGACACAAAAATAGATGAGAAGGCAAGTGTTGAGGATGATACAGAGTCTACAGAAGGATATAGATAGGTTAAGTGAGTGGGCAAAAATGTGGTAGATAGAATATAATGTGGGAAAATGTGAGGTGATGCACCTTGGCAGGAAGAATAGAGGTGCTGAATATTATTTAAATGGAGAAAGACTGAAGAAAGCTGCAGCACGGAGAGATTTGGGGGCTCATCATCCATGAATCACAAAAAGCTAGCATACAAGTTCAGCAGGTAATTGCTACGGAAAATGGAACATTGGCCTTTGTTTCAAAGGAAATGGAGTATAAAAATAGGGAAATCTTGCTAAAATTATACTAGGCACTAGTTAGACCACACCTAGAATACAGTTTTAATTCCCTTATCTAAGGAAAGATATACAGGCATTGGAGGCAGCTCAGAGAAGATTCATTAGATTGATCTTGGGTATGGAGGGATTTTCTTATGAGGAGAGATTGAGTCAATTGGGCCTGTACTCATTAGAGTTTAGAAGAATGAGAGGCAACTTTATTGAAACATATAAGATTCTTAGGAGGCTTGACAGGGTAGATGCTGAGAGGTTGTTTCTCTTTGTGGGAGAGTCTGGGACGAGAGGGCATAATCTCAGAGTAAGGGGGCGCCAGTTTAAAACAGAGATGAGGAGGAATTTCTTCTCTCAGAGGAGAGTCAATCTGTGGAATGCTTTACCGCAGAGGGCTGTAGAGGCTGGGTCATTAAGTATATTCAAGGCCGAGATAGACAGGTTTTTAATCAGTAAGGGAATCAAAGGTTGTGGCAAAAAGGCAGGAATGTGGAGTTGAGGATTATCAGATCAGCCATGATCTCATTGAATGGTGGAGCAGACTCGATGGGCAGAATGGCCTACTTCTGCACCTACGTCTTATGGTCTTATGGTCTCAGCGCTGGTGGAGGGTGTGAGTGAGTGTTGTGACTGGACTTCAAGGAGGGTGCCTTCAGGTTCCTCTTCAGAGGTTTCTTTGGGGCTCGATTGGAAGCCCTATGCCGTGGACTCCATCATTTCCCAGATATGCCTACTAAAGCAAAGAAAGATAATTAGTGAATGGCAGGGAACTGTGGAACAGGAGACATCATTCACAGCATGGCTGTTTGACGCACGATGCACTGTTGGATCCTCACTTGGTAGAGCACTGCCAACCATACCGTCAGCACAGGATCGGTCCAGATCCTCGCCAGCCAGCTAGATGACTCTATTTCAAAGTCCATGAAGACCTTGATTTCAGGCATTTCTCCACCGGTTTGTGACCTCTCCCTGTTGTTGTGTGCCAGCTCGTCCTGCATGAATAGAGATGGAATGAGCATAAGCAAGATGCCTAGCAGGCCAGATGATAAATATGCCTGGCATGTTTGGGTGGTGAGTGGTCCACGGATATGATGAGGACCATGAAAGTGTGTGTGAGAGAATGATTGGTGACAGTGAGTGAGAAACCTGTGGATGTGTGATGGGTTTGTGAGTGTGTGAGTGTGATGAGGAGAGTGACTTACCCTGGCAAAATGGAGGAGATCATTCATCCTTTTTTGGCTCTAGTGGGTGTCCTCTTTTGTAGGGCATTGGTGCTGACCCCTGCTGCCACCAACTCCCCTGCTGGATTAGTGATGTTGCTGCCTATCTTGCAGCCAGAGTGGGGGCAGAGGAGATCACAGCATGCCTCCACTGTATCCAAAAAGCACTCGAGGAATGCATCATTAAACCGGGGGGCTGCAGTCTTCTTGCCTTTCAGGGCCATGTCTTCTTTGCAGCAGTCCTGGGCTGGAAGCACCGAGAGGTGTGTGCGTGGCTACATGGTAAATATGGTGCCTGGCATGATGAAGCAGCGTGGTGATGACTTGCTGGGCGAATGAGAGCCCGCTCACCATCGAAATGGCGTGTTTCCTGGGAATGCATTATAAATGAGATGGCATTGAGATGATATGGCATGAAAAGCCACAATTGTGGCTGGCAGATAAAACATCCTTTTTCCTGCCCGCACCTATACTTACTGCAAATCTGCAAATGATTACGCCCATAGATTTCAAATGATATGCAGGATGGGTTGGAGGGTAGTTAAGCCATTTTTCACCCAGGGGTTGGTGACTGCTTGGAACTGACTGCCTGAGAGGGTGATAGAGGCAGAAACCCTCATAGCATTTAAAAAATACTTATATACACACTTAATGTGCCGTAAGCTACAGGGCTATGGACCAAGAAGTGGAAAATAGGATTAGGGTGGATAGTTCTTTTTCGACTGGCACAGAATGGCCAAATGGCCTCATTCTGTGTTGTAAATTTTCTTTGTGTTTGCCACTGTCATCTGCATAGGATGGTTCTGAAAGTTCATATTTTCTGACACTTTGATCACTGTCTCAAGGGTAATTAGGGGTGGGCAATAAATGCTTTTGTTTTTGTTGACCTTTCATCAATGAACTAAAACATTGAGCGGAATCTAGTCCAGTTTGTTCCTGCTGGAATGGTGGGACTATTTTCGGGTTGGGAACCCGATTTCTTAATTGGCAGGCTTTACTGAGGGTCTTTCCCAGAGCAACAGTGTTAGCTCTGGGCTGCCTGACTAATTAGGGAGAGTGAGCAGGATGAAGCATCCATTCTGTCAAAGGGAAGATTTCTAATTAAAGAGATCGTGGTATAGGTTACAAGAGCTCAGCAGCATTTGGATTTTTGATGCGGCAGCAACTTCAGCAATGGAGAAAAGACCTGGGAAGGCTTCTTCCCAGTTCTCTCACACTTACTTGAAGGTCCTGCTGCAAGATGTAAGGGATTGCAATAAAATGGGCTCTCTCAAGGATGGGAGGAAGAGGAAAACCTCTCCAAATAAGCAGGAGAGAATGGAAGTGACCGAGGAAGTCAGTAGTGTGGTCCCTCCAGCCTGGAGACATGGCACCAAGAGGATTCAGGACTTCAGAAGGGCATGACAGGTGAGTGGCATAGCAATTTCAGGTGCCAAGCCGCACACTCTGACTTGCCTATCATTCTCCTGAACAGCACTCCTCAGGTCAACACACATTGCAGTTCCACTCATTGCTCTCTCCACGTAGATATCTCATATCCCCATTTGAACAGCCAACACTCACACTCACCCTCATCCTATTAGTCCTTCACATCCATAACTCATGGTCATGCTGCCCTCCCCCCTTCTCCACACAAGCTATTACAAATGCACGCATCTCTCTGCTCTCTCTTCTTACGGGAAAATAAAGTGTATCCCTTGGTGAGAGGCAGAGACCGAGGATCATGGCAAGGGTGGGGGTTGGCCCTCTGGTGACAGGCACCTACCTGGTTCATTGGGAAGGAGGTCTTGTTCCAGGAGGCTGTAGATGTCAGCAGTGAACTGCCATAAGATCTGTGAGCTTCCCGAGGACTGGTGCTCACACATGTTGAGAGAGCTGATCCTGTGCCTGTGGACCCTGTGTTGGGGCTCTTGCCACCTTCGAGCTGGATCTTGGCATCCACCCCCTCTGCCCTGTGGACTGCCAAGTAGCTTCTGCTCTTGCCCCTCATCAGAGATGGAGGGTGGAGCCGCATAAGCTTCTGACATGCCATGGTGAAGGTTGACAGCAGGAAAGTGTAGATAAATGAGTGAAGTTCTAAACGGTAGAAGTGCGCTCAAGAAGTTGGCAATTACCTGCCAAGCAGCCAAAGAATTCTCTAAGGGAAGAAGTCCTTTGAACAGCAGTATCTCAATGGCCATGGCTGGAGCTCTTCAGTGCAATTGATCAAAACCTTCCCAACTTGTCAGTTTCACTCAAGTAGCTCTTACTGCTGTCCACTTGCCTTGGCTATCTTGGCAAGGTGCAAGCACAGCGTGGAAGCCATGTACTGTGGGAAAAGAAGGTAAAAAAGGCTCTTAATTGTCATTTTAATTACCTCAATTGCTTTCTTACCAGACCACGGCGGTCCCCCACAAGATTTGGAACCTGCACTGTGGAAAGCTGGAAGAGGGCAGGATGACCTTGGGGTCATCTTTTTCTGGGACTTCCCTATCTCGCAATAGCAAGAGCCTGCCTCCAGCTGGCTGGGAATATTCTGCACATTAACTCTGTTTCTCTCCCCACAGATGGTGGCTGACAAATATTACCAGCATTTTCTGTTTTTAAGCTAATAATACTTTTTCATGTAAAATCTCCTTACTTAGGGTCATTCCTGCACATTCAAACTGTTAAAACTCTTCAGAGTAGAGGTTTTACACAGTTTTTACATGCTCAGCATTTTCCCTATTTAGAACCAGGATAGGTTTTTCTCAAATTTCTAAAACATTCCTTTTCAAAGCAGAGGATTAATATTCAATAAAGCTATTAAGTCATTAAGTTTAGCCCCCTATAAAAGGGACAGTTGGTTAATCATACATTGTAACGTTTAAGTAACAGACTGTACAAAAATGTGATACAACTAGTACAAGCTACTTTCAGTCAGAGGATGGATAAAATCACCGCTGAGTTGGTGTTACTGTATACATTGTGAGCTCAGACGGCATTTGTTAATTATGCTGTAATTTTTTGAAGCAAAGGTTATCATTTGAAGAATTCTCAGCTTTATGCATTTTACTATGAACTATGATTGATTTATCAAGGTGGGGAGACAAATCGTACCAAGGAGGACTGGAAGAGATTTGGAAATCAAGGCAGAATTTGTAAATTTGTATCAGGATCTGGAAGCTGTAGGAAGGAAAATTATGTCAAGAACACAAATTAAAGGAACCTGAATGGAAATTCCCGATGGTTGGCAGGTCCATTTTGAAACAAGGAATCAGATATTACTTGGATACACAATTCCTAATAGAAACAAGTTGTTAGAAATAACAGCTGACACCAAAGTAGTCACCACTATTCGATCAGATATAAATATAGGAAAGAATAAGCCCATTATGTTAAATGGAAATATAGCACAATTGTCGACATATAACTTCCGAGCTCCCCAGTGTCGGATTTAGGGGGTACCCCAAAGATGCGCTGGGGAATCCCTCTGGGAAATTCCCAGGTCAGGGTTTACACAGCAATTGCCCAGAAGTGCACACTTCCTCTGGACAATGGCGCTGCACTGGGAAAATTCGATTTAAATCGCAAACTTCGGATGGGTCAGCCAGGGTTGTACCAATAGTTAAAGAATTAAAACCTCTTCTAACTTCTGAGTAACTATTGTAAAGACCCAGACCGACCCCACAGGATGCGCCCCACATCCCCTCCCCAACAGGACGTCTCTGACACCCCCCACCCCCTCCGGACATCGGAACCCTTCCCACGGACTTCCGAAACCCACCCCGTCACCCCCACAACCCTGGACCTCCAACTGACCTCCACCTCAGACAACCTCAGACCATCGCCACTCCCCACAGACTTCCAACTGCCCCCTCCGACCTTGGACCCCCACACAAACAACCCCCCGGACCTCTGAATCCCCTGACCTCTGAACCCCCCCAACCTCTGACTCCTACTCACCCGTTGGGACCTCTGACCCAGCCTCCCACTGAGCTCCCTCCCTGAGCACCCTCCCCACATCCACCCACCACTCCCATACCTCAAATGCCACACCCACAGACCTCTGACCAACCCCCGCCCCCCACTCTCCCGGACCTCCAACGCACCCCCTCTCAGACTTCCCCCCCTGGACACCCCCACCCCCCAAACCCTATCCACTTTCCTTAGACTTACATTCTCCCTGGCCTGTCAATTTTCCTGACCAGTTAAAGTTGCCTGCTTTACGGCAGCCGTAAAAGAGTGGGCGTGGCCTCCTTGAATCCACTGGAGCTACCCTTTGCTGGAGCCTGTGAGGGGTCTTTTGGTGCAGGCCCCAAGCAGCTCTGGTGAATGGAAGCATCGATGTTATTTTCAAAACCAGGTAAGTGTGCTTATATGTCTTCTAATTCCTGCGGGCCAGCACCTTCCGATGCTAGTCGGAAGTTATGGCCCATCGAATGACTGGCTGAATTCAATGTCATCGCATAAAGCAGGGGAAGAATTTTGACCTGGATAATTCCTACATCCCTTTTTATTTGGAAAGGCAATGTCACCAAGGGAAAACTAGGACATGGGAGGAATCTTCCAATTGTTCAGCCAAGTGTTCTTGCCTCCAGCAGAGATTACGTTATCCTACAGGAGATCACAGCTAGCAAGCAATGGCTTAGTAACTCATTACCCATGTTTGTATGATTCGTTATTGCACAGTTCAGAAGCGTGTTGTCAGTCCATTTAGACTTATTAAATCTCAGTAGTTTTGAGAAACCTGAAATAAATATTGCACTGGGAACTATAGATTTGCAACACCTAAAATGATTTGCAGGCCCACAAAGTAGATTTGGGTTGGCTGATATGCGAACGTCTCAAGTAATGTCAGTGTCACTTGAAAATGGTTAGCTTAGCACCTGAAAAGCTTTTGCTGTAGTATACCCAACTTCACAATCTTGACTTGCTTATATTGCAAAATGATTCATCGGGGGAAGAGTTGATTAAATCCAGGGAGAAGTTACTGGCTACCAGCTGCAGCTACTGGCTAACCGCATTTCAGAGCTGGAGCTGTGGGTGGATTCACTGTGGAGCATCCGCGATGCTGAGATTATTGTGGATGTTTGGTGAGGTGGTCACACTGCAATTAAAGACTGAACAGGCAGAAAGGGGGTGGATGACCACCAGACAGTGTAGAGAAAGGCAGGTAGTACAGGATTCCCCTATGGCCATCCCCCTCTCTAACAGATATACTGTTTTGGATACAATTGGCGGGGGGTGGGGGGTGAGGGGGGAATTTCCCAGGGGAAAGAAGAGCAGGAGCCAAGTCCATGGCACCATGGGTGGCTCTGCTTCACAAGAGGGGAGGAAGAAGAATGGCAAAGCTATTGTGATAGGGGATTCAATTGTAAGGGGAACAGACAGGCATTTCTGCAACTGCAAAAGAAACACCAGAATGGTATGTTGCCTCCCTGGTGCCAGGGTCAAGGATGTTTCGGAGAGGCTGCCGGGCATTCTGAAGCGAGAGGGTGAACAGCCAGTAGGCGTGTTACATATTGATACCAATGACATTGGTAGAAAAAGGGATCAGATCTTACAAGCTTACAATCTCCAGATTACTGCCAGTGCCATGTGCTAGCAAGAGTTGAAATAACAGGACATATCAGATGAATAAATGGCTGAAGAAATGGTGTAGAGGGGAGGGGTTCAGATTCCTGGGACATTGAGACTGGTTCTGGGGAAAGTAGGATTGGTACAAACAGGACAGGCTGCATCTGGGCAGGACCAGGACCAATGTCCTCGGGGGGTGTGGGGGGTGGTTGGTCTTGGCTAGTGTGGTCGGGGATGGTTTAAACTAGAATGGCAGGGGAATAGGAACATGAGCAGGGAGACAGAGGAGGGGGAAACAGAGATAGAAACAAAAGAAAGAAGAGTAAGAAGCAAAAGTGGAAGGCAGAAAAAATAAGGGTGAAAACCAAATGGGGTCATAGTGCAAAATAAAGTTAAGATGACTAACAAGGTTAAAAAAACAAGTCTAAAGGCATTGTATCTTAATGCGTGGAGCATTCGCAATAAGGTAGATGAATTAATAGTGCAAATAGATATCAACGGTTATGATATAGTTGCAATTACGGAGGCATGGCTGAAGGGTGACCAAGGATGGGAACTGAACATCCAGGGGTATTCAATATTTAGGAAAGTCAGACAAATAGGGAAAGGAGGTGGGGGTAACATTGTTAGTAAAGGAGGAAAGCAATGCAATAGTGAGGAAGGATATTGGCTTGGAAAATCATGACATGGAATCTGTTTGGGTGGAGATAAGAAACACCACGGAGCAGAAAATGTTGGTAGGGGTTGCCAATAGGCCCCCAAACAGTAATGGAGATGTAAGGGAAGGCATTAAGCAGAAAATTAGAGAAGCATGCAATAAGGGTACAACTGTAATCATGGACAACTTTAATCTACATATAGATTAGACAAACCAAATTAGCAATAATACTGTGGAGGAGGACTTCCTGGAGTGTGAACGTGATGGTTTTTTAGACCAATACGTTGAGAAACCAATTAGATAGCAGGCTATCCTAGACTGGGTTTTGCGCAATTAGGAAGGATTAATTAACAATCTTGTTGTGCTGGGTCCCTTGGGGAAGAGCGACCATAAAATGATAGAATTGTTCATTAGGAAAGATTGTGAAGAAGTTGAATCTGAAAATAGGGTCCTGAATCTAAGTAAAGGGAAGAACAAGAGTATGAGGCGCGAGTTGGCAATGATGGATTGGGAAAACCTTATTAAAAGAGTTGACAGTGGATAGGCAAAGGCTAATATTTAAGGAACATATGCACGAATTACAACATGCATTCTTGTCTGGCGCAAAAATAAAACAGGAAAGGTGGTTCAACCATGAATTACAAAAGAAATTAGGGATAGTATTAGATCCAAAGAGGAGACATGTAAAATTGCCAGAAAAAGCAGTAAGCCTGTGGATTGGGAGCAGTTTAGAATTCAGCAAAAGTGGACAAAAAGTTTGATCAAGAAGGGGAAAATGTAATAGGAGAGTAAACTTGCAGGGAACATAAAACTGACTGTAAAAGCTTCTATAAATATGTGAGGAGAGAAAGATTAGCTAGGACAAATATAGGGCCCTTACAGACAGAAATGAAGGGAATTCTCAGGGGCAACCAAGAAATGGTGGAAGAATTGAGAAGATATTTTGGTTCTGTCTTCACAAAAGAGGACACAAATAATTTCCCAGGAATGTTAGGAAACCAAGTGAAAGGGAGGAATTGAAGAAAATCAGCATCAGTAAAAAAAAGGTGCTAAAATTAATGGGGTTAAAGGCTGAAAAATTCCCAGGGCCTGATAATCTACATCCCAGAGCACTAAAGGAAGTGGCCCTGGAAATATTGGATGCATTGGTGGTCATCTTCCAAAATTCTATAGACTCTGGAACAATTCCTACAGATTGGAAGGTGGCAAATGTAACCCCACTATTTAAAAAAAGAGTGAGAGAAAAAACCGAGAATTACAAGGCTAGTTAGCCTAACATCAGTATTGAGGAAAATGCCAGAGTCTATTATAAAAGTCGTGGCAAGAGAACACTTGGAAAGCATTAACATGATTAGACAAAGTCAGCATGGGTTTATAAAAGGGGGGACATGGTGGCATAGTGGTATTGTTGCTGGACTAGTAATCAGGTGACCCAGGGGAATTCTCTGGGGACCAGAGTTCAAATCCTGCCAAGCAGATGGTGGAATTTGAATTCAATAAAAATCTGGAAATAAAAGTCTGATGATGACCATACAACCACTGTCAATTGCTATAAAAACTCATCTGGTTTCTCATCAGGAAATCTGTTGTCCTTACCTAGTCTGGCCTACATGTGACCCCAGATTTAACTTGCCTCTGAAATGACCTAGCAAGCCATTCAATTCAAGGGGAGCTAGGGATAGGCAATAAATGTTGGCCCAGCCAACAAAGGCCACATCCAATAAATAAAAAAAAGGAAATCATGCTTAACTAATCTACTGGAGTTTTTTGAGGATTTAACTGGTAGAATAGATAAGGGAGAACCAGTGTATTTGGATTTGAAGAAGGCTTTTGATAAGGTCTCACATAAGAGGCTAGTGGGCAAAATTAAAGCATATAGGATCAGGGGTAATATACTGGCACGGATTGAGAATTGGTTGACAGACCGGAAACAAAGAGTGGAAATAAATGGTTTTTTTTCCAGGTGGCAGGCGGTGACTAGTGGTGCACTACAGAGATCAATGCTTGGGCCCCAGCTATTCACGATATATATAAATGACTTGGATGAGGAAACGCAATGCAATATTTCCAAGTTTGCTGATGACAAAAAAACTTTGCGGGGTTGTAAGTTGTGAGGAGGATGCAAGGAGACTTCAGGGCAACTTAAACAAGTTGTGCGTGTGGGCAAACACATGATGCAGTATAACATGGATAAATGTGAAGTTATATGCTTTGGTGTGAAAAACAGAAAGTCAGTATTATTTAAATGGTGATATATTGGGAAATGTGGATGTGCAAAGGGATCTGGGTGTCCTGTACACCAGTCAATGAAAGTAAACAGGCAGGTGCAGCAAGCAATTAGGAAGGCAAATGATATGTTAGAAGTAGGGATGTCTTACTGCAGTTATAAAAGGCCTTGGTGAGACCACACCTGGAGTATTGCATGCAGTTTTGGTCTCCCTACCTAAGAAAGGATATATTTGCCATAGACGGAGTGCAGCAAAGGTTCACTAGGCTGATACTGGGGATGGCAGGACTGTTGTATGAGGAGAGATTGGTTCAGCTGGGCCTGTATTCACTAGAGTTTAGAAGACTGAGAGGGGATCTGATTGAAATGTATAAAATTCTAACAGGGCTGGACAGATTGGATGTAGGGAGAACATTTCCCCTGGTTAAGGAGTCTAGAACCAGGGGCCACAGTCTCAGGATACAGGGCAGGCCATTTATGAACTGAGATGAGGAAAAATGTCTTCACTTTGAGGCTGGACAACCTGTGGAATTCTTTACCACAGAAGACTGTGGAGGCCAGGTCACTGAGTATATTCAAGAGAGAAATTGATAATTTTTTGGATATTAGGGGCATCAAGGGATATGGAGAGAATGTGGGAATATGGCATTGAGATAGAGGATCAGCCATGATCATATTGAATGGCAGAGCAGGCTTGAAGGGCCGAATGGCCTACTCCTGCTCCTAGCTTCTATGTTTTTATTCAAATTTATTTACGACCTTAAGGAAAATAAAAGATGAGAAAAAATATCACATCCAATTACCTATATTAATTATATAAATTCCCGGCATGTGTGTTGGACATGTCTCTGCAAGGAGAGAAAATATTCTTGGGTGAATCCCAAACGAATACCTCACATCTGTCTTCACCCAAGAGAATGAGGATGAAGGTATCGAACTCGGGGAGAGAGACTGCAAGTTTCTTGAGCAAATTGATATAGGGAGTGACAAGGTATTGGCGGTGTTGGTAGGCTTAAAAGTGGACAAATCGCCAGGCCTGAATGATTTGTGTCCCAGGCTGCTGAGGGAGGCAAGGGAGGAGATTGCAGGGGCTCTGACCCAAATTTTTAATTCCTCTATGGCCACAGGGGAGGTGCCAGAGGACTGGAGAACAGCTAATGTGGTTCTGCTGTTTAAGAAGGGTTGTAGAGATAAGCCAGGGAACTACAGGCCAATGAGTCTCACGTCAGTGGTAGGGAAACTATTGAAGAAAATTCTGAAGGAGAGAATCTATCTCCATTTGGAGAGGCAAGGTTTGATCAGGGATAGTCAGCATGGCTTTGTCGGAGGGAGGTCATGCCTAACAAATTTGATTGTATTTTTTGAGGAGGTGACCAGGTGTGTAGATGAGGGTGGTGCCGTTGATGTAGTTTATATGGATTTCAGCAAAGCCTTTGAAAAGGTCCCACATGGGAGACTTATATAGAAGGCAAATACACATGGGATACAGGGTAATTTAATAAGGTGAATTCAAAATTGGCTTAGTTGTAGGAGACAGAGGGTGATGACAGACGGATGCTTTAGTGACTGGAAACCAGTGTCCAGTGGGGTACCACTGAGATCTGTGCTGGGTCCCCTATTATTTGTCATTTATATAAGTGACATAGATGACTGTGTGGGGGGGAGGATTAGTAAGTTTGGGAATGACACAAAGATTGGCCGGGTGGTTAACAGTGAGGTTGAGTGTCTTGGGCTACAGGAAGATATAGACGGGATGGTCAAATGGGCAGATAAGTGGCAGATGGAATTTAACCCTGAAAAGTATGAGGTGATACACTTTGGAAGGAGTAATTTGACAAGGAAGTATTCAATGAATGGCATAACACTAGGGAGTTCTGAGGAACAAAGGGACCTTGGCATGTGTGCCCATAGATCTCTGAAGGCAGAGGGGCATGTAAGTGGGGTGGTGAAAAAGGCATATGGAACACTTGCCTTTATCAATCAAGGCATAGATTACTAAAGTAGGGAGGTCTATGTTGGAGTTGTATAGAACCTTGGTGGGGCCACAGCTGGAGTATTGTGTGCAGTTCTGGTTGCCACATTACAGGAAGGATGTGATTGCACTGGAGGGGTTGCAGAGGAGATTCACCAGGATGTTGCCTGGGATGAAACATTTAAGTTATGAAGAAAGGTTGGATAGACTTGGGTTGTTTTCGTTGGAGCAGAGAAGACTGAGGGGTGGCCTGATCAAGGTGTACAAGATTATGAGGGGCATGGACAGGGTGGGTAGGGAGCAGCTGTTCCCCTTGGTTGAAGGGTCAGTCACAAGGGGACACAAGTTCAAGGTGAGGGGCAGGAGGTTTAGGGGGGATGTGAGGAAAAACTTTTTTACCCAGAGGGTGGTGACGGTCTGGAATGCACTGCCTGGGAGGGTGGTGGAGGTGGGTTGCCTCACATCTTTTAAAAAGTACCTGGATGAGCACTTGGCACGTCATAACATTCAAGGCTATGGGCCAAGTGCTGGTAAATGGGATTAGGTAGGTGGTCAGGTGTTTCTCACTTGTTGGTGCAGACTCGATGGGCCAAAGGGCCTCTTCTGCACTGTGTGATTCTGTGATTCTGAATACCAACCCCTGGGGAACTCCACTACAAACCTTCCTCCAGCCTGAAAAATATCCATTAACCATAACTTGCTGTTTCCTATTACTCAGCCAATTTTGTATCCACATTGCCACTGTCCCTTTTATTCCATGAGCTCTAACTTTTCTCACAAGTCTATAGTGCTGCACCGTATTGAATGCCTTTTGGAAGTCCATGTACACCACAACAGCACTACCCTCATCAACCCTCTCTGTTACCTCTTCAAAAAACTCCAGCAAGTTAGTTAAATGTGATTTTCCCTACAGAAATCCATACTGGTTGAAAGGATTTGTCAGTGCCTTTTGTCTGGGTCATGATTTAATTTATTAGCAAGAGGTAACAATCACACCTAGTAAATGCTTGCACTTTGATAACAGAGATTCAATGTTCCACACTGCAAAGGCAGGGCCTCAGGGGCTGGTTACAGTTAGACAGTACCCCTTGGATAGATCCATCCAACTACAAATTGCAACACCGCAGAACCTCTTTTCTATGGTACATTGTAAGGTAGCCAGACAATTGTTTGGAAAAAAGACTTTGTCCAAGGATATTTGAAGAACAGTTTGAATTTATTGACAACCAGGTCTCTGGCAACATGTCAGCGAAATTGATTTGTTGAAACTCTGATGTGAATCCTGTACTGAGGTGGTTTGATAGAATCCTATACACAATACGTTGAAAAAAAGGAAGCTTTTCTATTGCCTTAACCCTTATTGCAACTCACTGGTAGAAAGAGCATTGTAGAAAAACACATTGAGAAGATGCTAGCAAATGATATTATTGACCCAGCCTCCGCTCGGTGGGCTTCTCCTGTCGTGGAAGTCCCAAAGCCACTTGGGGAATGTAGCCGATGCATCAACATCAGAGAACTAATTGAGGTAACTATTAAAGACAAAACTTTAATACCTTATGTAGATGACTATTCAAACTTCTTGTCAACACTAAATATATTAGCAAACTGGGCCAGGATTCTGGATAATAGCAAAAGGTTATACATCCTGACAGCAGGGCTCTCTCACACACTCCAGCGGGAATTCAGTACAGAAGGGGAAGGAGGTGCTGCTTTTCTTTCTCTTTTTATCTCCAGAAGTGGTGAGAGATTTTCTTTTGTCTCAAAACAAGGAAACTAACTTGCTATTACTTTTCTTCACTAAGTTAGTAATAATTAACTAATTAGTTAAATAAATAAATAGGGCAGAATTTGCCCTTGTCTTTTTTTTTGCGCTGCCTGTGTTGGGTGGGGGGAGGAGACCAAGCAGGTAACTTTGTGCATGCGCATGGGTACATGCTGGAAAAGCTCCCTGCAGCACAAAGTTGCCCCAGGGAGATGAACAATTTTGAAAATTAAAAACAAAGATTTTTTAAAAGTTAAAAAACATGTCCCCTCATGAGCTGGGACATGTTAGAAATTAGGATGAAGAGTTTTTTATTTTTTAAATGACGGATTGAAACCTCAACCTGCCCATGGATGAGGTTTCACCAAAAAATGCAAAGGCTGCTTGGCCTTTTCGCCTACCTGCCAACCGTAAGGTTGGACAGGCTGAGAAAAATTTAATTCAATTACATTCTTAATGACTTTAATAGGCCTTTTAATTATCGTTGGGTGTGTAGCCGAATCCCACACGTGCCCGCCAACCGAAGTATTGCGGGAGTGCATGATGACGTCGAGATGCTTGCCCGACGCCATTGCGTGTCATTTTACACTTGAGTGGGGCAGGTGCGCATCCGCCCGCTCAGTGAAAAAGGCCAAATAAGGTTAGATGGTCATAACAGGACAGGTGGTGTGCAATAAATGCAGCAGGTGGGTACTTGTGGAGAGCACGGTATTCCCAGACAACCATATCTGTGCCTCTTCCCTCTGTGTCTGTGGCTCGAGGAAATTCAGTGGAGAGATGTGGAGCTGGCGTCTGAGCTGTGGACATTGCGGGGCGTTAGGGAGAGGGAAGATACCTGGGCGCTTTGTTTCAGGAGGCAGTGCATCACTTAGGGTAAGTAGAAATTTAGAGTTGGTCAATGCTCATGGATAGCAGGATGTGACCGCGAGAAAGGCAGGTATGGAGATCCAGGATATAGTGAAGGTTGAGTCTCAACCTTTGACTTTGACCAACAGGTGTGAGGTACTTGCTACCTGTGTAGATCAAAACAAGGACTGCAGGATGAATGGACAAACTGGCCATAGCATCATTTTCAAGAATGAAGCTGTGGTTACAAAGTGACCAAGGCTGGGAACTAAGCAGCTTGAGGTCCAGTACAACAGGGTATTGCTTCAATAGAGTACTTACTTATCTTAGGAAATTTGGTAATTGAGGGAATTCGGTACAGTGACAGAAGAGATGCTGTTTTGGTGTTTTACAAAACAAGGAGTAGTCCAAGAAAGGGAGTGGGAGACAGTCTTATTTTCTTTAATTAGTTAAAGTCTTTATTCAATGATTATTTATAGTTATAGCAATCGCTAAGCCAAAATCTTGGAACTCCCTCTCTAACTGCACTGTTGGTGTACCTACACCACATGGACAGCAGTGGTTCAAGAAGGCAGCTCACCATCACCTTCTCAAGGGCAATTAGGGGTGGGCAATAAATGTTGGCCTAGCCGGCGACGTTCACATCCCATAAATGAATAAAAGTAGATATAAAGTTTAACTAATTAAGCAAGAAATTTAACACAGTACTTATACTTTCCCAGTCCTAGTTTATATGACTGCCCTGGTTTACAGAAAAATATGAGAACTGAAGTCCAGAGGCATTTTTTCTCTAAACCAAGGTAGTCGTTTAAACTAGGACTGGGAAAGTATAAGTGCTGTGTTAAATTTCTTGCTTAATTAGTTAAACTATATATTTATTTTTATTCATTTATGTGGTGTGGGTGTCACTGGCTAGGCCAGCATTTATTGCCCATCCCTAATTGCCCTTAAGAGGGTGGTGGTGAACTGTCTTCTTGAATCGCTGCAGTCCATGTGGTGTAGGTACACCCACAGTGCTTTTAGGGAGGAGTTCCAAGACTGACCCGAGAAAACACGTCTACAGGCAATGCCATCATCTTGAATTTCTCCAGCTCAGACTCATTTGCTGGAGTGCAAGTTAGAGAGACTCTGGCACATGAGGGAGGGGGTGAAGTTTCTGGACAGTGTTATCCAGAATATAGTCATATCTCTGCTGCCACGCACTAATTATCACTGCTTTGAGTCACAGTGAGCTCTACCAAGCCACTGACGTCCTCAGCCGGCCAATTCCTCAGCTCCATCCAGGTCCTCACCTCCAGCGAAGAGGACACCTCCTCCATTGAAGAGCTGGAAATAAGCAGCCTGGAAGACCCATCACAGTGCTTATCCACACCCTCCACCAGCACAGAGACATACACCTCGGTGGGACCCAGGTCTAGAGCAGGCGCAGATTTACAATCTGATCACATGGACATGCGTCCGCACAAGCAGAAGGCGGGTTCAGCCCAACTCCCCAACACTCAGAGGACTGCTGGGCAAGAGGTCAGATGATGAGCCTCTGGATTTGGCCTTCCAGTTCATCGTGGAGAGTCAGCAGCAGGCGGGGAAACATCACGCAGAGCTTTTGGAAGCCCTCAACAGAGAGGCATGCGAGTTGGAGGAGTGCATCCACCTGCTCTCTGATGAAGGATGGCAGATGCCATGGAGACCCTGGTCCAGCAGAATGCGAGATGCGCACAGAACTGCACTCCATGTTGGTAGCCATGGGTGAGTTCCTGCAGTGGCAATATGAGAGGGAAACGGGTACCTCGATGTCCCTTCAGGTGCTCCATCCCCTCAAGGCACCTGAAAGGAAGACGAGCAGCAGCTGGACAGCCCTATGTCATCCACTCAGGAATCTCAGAGGCTGTCCTCCCCCTCTGAGTCCCCTTTGCCTGTGACCTCCCTCAACCTCAACCTTTGTCACCACAAAGGGAGCAGTTGGCCAACAGGAGCACAGCCAAAGCAAGCCTGGGCCCCCAAGGCCTTGGCTCTCCAGAGGACGCACGCTGAAGTCATCAGAAGCAACAGGTCCAACTATTGCTGTCTCCACCCCTGCTGCGGATGTCAGGGCAGCACCCAGAAGAAATGACAGACTGAGGAAAGTTAAAAAGTTCTGAACACAAGTGGTTGCACGGGGGGAATACATTTTGTCACTTTCTAATCTGAAAATATATTCATTTTCGCTGAATAATCTTTCATGTCTTTCAGCCTCATTGACAAGCTTCGCAAGTCCTCCCACTTCACCCCCCTCCATTAGCAGTTCAGCTGCACGCAGCCAGAACACGGAGGGAGAAGTGTGTGTGTGTGTGTGTGGCAGGGCCTTTCAGAGCCTCGTGCAAGCACTCTCCCACTATGCATGCGGAGCCTTCATCCATCTCACACTCATCTCACAGTCCCGAGCATTTTCAATGCTGCTTGCTGGGGCTCTCTTTCAGTTGTCCATCTGAACTGACCTGCATCTCCACCCACCCACCCACTGGTTGCACTCCCACGCAGCACCTGTGCCCGTCCAACACGAGGCTCCGCTCACTTTCAATTTCAACAACCATAGTCGTAGTGAAATTTTGGATCAGCTCCCCAGTCTTTTCCCCTCCCTCCAGTTACATACGTGCTTTCCCACATCACTGTTGATCCCTCTGGCATCACCTGCCGCCTCCCCACTGTGACCTACTGGACCCTTGTTTTTCCAGGATGTCCAGGTTAATATGCACATTCCCTTCCTTCCTGAGAATCCCACCTCCATCCACATTGACTTCCCCAACCTCATCCTTCCCACCCCCAGGGCCTCCGAGGCCCAACCAACCACTCTCGCCACCCATTTTACTGCTATCAATGCACCCTCACCCTCCAGCTCCCTCTGCTCCCTCTCACACTCACTATTCCCTCCTACCATGCCCATCCTCAGTTTGCTCCTCAGGAGGCAGTCATTGACTCTACAAACCCCTCCCCTGCACGTTCACCTCCCTGCCCACTTAGTCCCTCCTCCACCCTTACTCCCCTCTCCCTCGGACAGCTTCCCTCCCTCCAAACTACCTCATACCCCTGGACATCTTCCCCCCTCTGAACTCCCTCCCTTACACCTTCCTCCCTCCTTACACACACCTCTTCACCTGTTGCATTCTCCCCAGTAATACCCTCCTCCCGCTGTACTCCCTCCTCCCCCTCCCAACTTCACTCCACCAACACCTTCATCTCCCCTTCTGATCCTCATCGACCCGACAGCTTCGTTTCCCCCCTCCCAACCCGGTGATCCCGCTGTGCTTTCATGCTGGCGTGTAACTGATTTCTGCCCCTCCTGCCGAATTGTTGCCCCCTCCACCGCCATGACATCCATTGCCAACGGGACTGGATGATTCCACCCTTGGATGGAAATAAAAGGATTATGTTTTGTAACAAATAAGTGTTTATGAAATATGGTATTAAGATAGTGGTCTTTCTTTTGTTTAATTCTTGTACAGTAAAGATTTTGTTTGAAGAGTGAAACCTTGTGGCATAATCCTTTCAGTTAATAACTCAGAGTTTGAATTTCTTTTTAAAAGTTATTGGTCTCCACTACAATCATAACAAGAAGAAGAGAGAAAACGGGAATTATGGGCCAGTTAGTCTAACATCAGTAGGAGACAAAATGCTGGAATTTTCTATTAGGGCTGTGTTAGCAAGGCACTTAGAAAATCATAATGTAATTGAGCAGAGTCAGCATAGATTTATGAAAGGGAAATCATTTCTGACAAATCTGTTAAAGATTTTTGAGGATGTAACTAGTATGATGGATAAGAGGATGTAAAGTATTTGGATTTTCAGAAAGCATTTAATACTGTGTAAAACAATGGCCAGGATTTTCTATTCGGTGTTTGGGGGCGGGCCCCGCAAGCTGACACATAAAATGATATGCGGTGACGTCAAGCGTGCATCCTGATGTCACCGATGCGTCATTCCAATCTTCCGTTCGACGGGCACGCACCGGAGTCAGCTGCGCGCCCGCCGAACTGTCAAAGGCCTGTTAAGGCCATTAATCAACCAATTAAACAAATTGGCAGGGCTACCCATCCAACCTTAAGGTTGGCGGGCAGGCAAGGAGCCTAGGCGGCCTTCACATTTTTCATGAAACCTCATCCGCAGGCAGGTGAGATTTCATGGAGGGTTTATTGATTAAATAAAAATTTCCATAAAAACTCATAAACATGTCCCAGCTCATGTGACACTGTCACAAGAGGAGACATGTCTGAATAATTTTATTTTTTCTTTTTTTCAAAGTTTCACATTGAACATAATCCCCCTGAGGCAACTCAGGGAGATTTCTGCACTCTTTCGTGTGCATGCGTGCGAAAGAGCGCATGCAACAACTCTCCCTCCTCCCCCCCGCCCGCAAGGTAGTGCTGAGCACTACCAGGCGCACGCCACATCGGGTGGGTCTTAAATGGCCTGCCCACGTAAAATGGCAGTGCATGGCCGATCATGGGCGGTGATTGGCTCTGCGCCTGCCCGTGCCCACTCCCGACCGGCCTGCCAATGGAGAGAAAATTCTCCCCAATATGTTCTGTCCTCAGATTCCTTCCATCTTCATAAGATGATTGACATATAAAAAATCCGTTGGGGGTGGGATAGCTTCATTCACAAGAGGCTAGGTCTCATGGATTGAGGGTAATATATTAGCATGAATTGATGATTGGTTAATGGACAGAAAACAGAGACTAGGAGTAAACAGGATATTTTCAGGTTGGCAGACTGTAGCTAATGGGATACTGTAAGAATCAGTACTTGGGCCTCAGCTATTAACAATCTATAATAAAGACTTAGATTAGGGGACTTATTGTAACGTATCCAAGTTTGCTGATGATACAAAGTTAGCTGGGAAAGTTAATGATAAAGAGGACACCAAGACAGATATAGACAGATTGGGTGCCTGGGCAAGAACATGGAAGATTGACTACAATGTGGCAAAGTATGGAATTATCCATTTTGGTAGGAAAAATAAAAATCAGAATATTTTTGAATGGTGAGAGATTGGGAAATGTTGCATTCAGGGTGAACTGGGTGTCCTTGTATATTACTAACAGTTAACATGCAGGTACAATAAGCAATTAGGAAGGCAAATGGCATGTTAGCTCTTGTTACAAAGGGATTAGGGTATGACAGTAAAGAAGTCTCACTATAATTTTACAGGACATTGGTGAGGCCTTACCTAGAGTATTGTATTGGTTTCCTTACCCAAGGAAGGACATACTTGTCCTAGAGGGAGTGCACTGAAGGTTCACCAAACTGGTTCCTGGGATAAGGGGATTGTATAATGAGGAGAGATTGAGCAGAGGAGGCCTATATTCCCTGGAGTTTAGAAGAATGAGAGGCGATCTCATTGCAACATACAAAATTCTTAAAGGGCTTGACAGGGTAGATGCTAAGTAAATGTTTCCCTTGATTGGGAAATCTCAAACATGTGGTCACAGTCTCAGAATAAGGGGTCGGCCATGTAGGATTGAGGTAGGAGAAATTTCTTCACTCAAAGGGCTGCAAACCTTTGAAATTCTCTATCTCATTGAGTATATTCAAGACAGAGGTCGATAGATTTTTGGGTACTAAGGAAATTAAGGGATAATGCAGGAAGGCAGAGTTAAGGTAGAAGTTCAGACATGATCTTGTAGAATAGCAGAGCAGGCCTGAAGGGCCAAATGGCCTACTCCTGCTCCTATTTCTTATGTAACTTGATCTTTCACTCCAACTAAAGGTTGTTTCAGTAGAAGGTAATACCATTTGGTTATGTAATGCCCCCACTACATTCTTATAAACAATATGATGGTCTCACTTATAACTGTTTTATAATGCACCTGGATGACATGGTTGTGGTTCCAAGCATTATACTGATTCCTAAAGGACCTCCTTCAACTTTTGTCCCAACTGCAGAAAGCAGGGCTGACTGTAAAATCCAACAAAAAATATCAATTTTCAAGAAACAAATTATCACTCATAGGATGAAAACACCTTGGAAGAAAAACCCAAGTGGATTTCAATAGGAATTAAAACTAGGGTGGTGGCAGGGGGTGGAGGGTGGGTGGCAGTGACGATGGTTCTCTAATAGGCAGATGATCCGCAATAGCAGTTTTACACCCTGGTGGAAAGTTGAAATTCTATCCCATTGGGTTTAAAACTTCTGACATTTTTATTTGCTGCTTCACCATTTCCCCCCTCTCCTGAAGGCATTGATGGTTTACTGGAAAAGGCAAATATCCAGACAGCAGTTCTTGTATGCCATTCAACCAAGTATAATTTAGTACTTATTTGAACATATACATGGAAGAGGTCACTGGATAAGGATCAGAAATAGGAAACCTAGCTATTTTTTCCAGGTCTAATCAAGTTGTACTGCATCTATTTTCACTTCAACTGAGGTCAGTTAGCTCAGGACATAACATTTGAACCTGGGATATTCCTAAACTGAATGGCACAGCTACTCACTGGCTAAACCTTCTGAGTTATTAGGCAAACATTTATTTAAAAAAATTTTAAATTAGAATTTAAATGTTAAAACTATTTAAGATACCTTCATTCCTGATGTCCAAAAAATAAAGAATATTTCCATGCATTAAAGCACTAAATCGTAAAAGAAACCACATAGTAAGACAACTCACCCCACACATCTATACCTTCAACAAGCCATATATAATTTGCACTATAATGAACTCTCCCCAATGTATAATCTTCCAAGATGATGAAAATTATTGATATTTCACCCTGATCCCCAAAGGTACATAAGTGAAAAAAGCAGGCTATCTAGCTAAAATTACCATTGATAACATTCTGAAAGCCATCCAATCCCTTGTACTGAACATCTACATCCTAGGGCTCTAAAAGTGGTGGCTGCAGAGGTAGTGGATGCACTATTTTTGACCTTCCAGAGTTCCCTAAATTGTGGAATAATCCCAGTGGATTGGAAAGTAACAAATGTAACACCTCAATTCAAGAAAAGAGGCAGACAGAAAACTGAGAACTACAAGTCAGTTAGTTTGACATCAATTGTCAGGGAAATGCTGGAATCCATTATTGAGAAATTGGTAACAGAGCTTTCAGAAAGTCAGAGTTGACATGGTTTTATGAAAGGGAAATCATATCTAACAAATGTATTAGAGTTTTTTGAGGATGCAACTAACAGGTTGGGTAAAAGGGAACTAGTGGTTGTAATACATTTAGCTTTTCAAAAGACTTTCGATAAGGTGCTAAATGAAAGGTTGTTGCACAAAGTAAAGGCTCATAAAGTCAGGCGTAATATATCAGCATACATAGAGGATTGGTTAAAGAGTAGGGCCTGGATTTTTAGACCCCAATGTTGGCGGGCAAGGATACAGGTAGACATGGAACTTCATACCGCCAGCTGGCGTGCCAGTTCCCTGGCTCCATCCTGCCCCGGGTCATTTTCCTGGAGGCAGGAATGGAGTGGGGAGGCAGCAGCAGGGCTACCCTCCAGTAAGCAGCATGTGGCTGATTCAACCAATTATAGGCCTGTTAAGGTCTACTGTCAGAGGTCCACTGGAATTTTAGCGGGTCTCTCTTCCTACCTGTCTTCAACCACAGGCCTAGGCCACCCTGTTGACGGGTTCCCCTTCACAAATGTGGCCAAGCTGCAGATTCTACTTTTTATTTTAAATTTTAAAACATTGGAGCGAGGGTAACTCCACCTTGGAGTGCCTTCTCCTTTACTTACTTTGAATAGTCTTCCATTGGCCATTTAGCTTCGAGATTCTGCCTGCCATCCTTAATTGGATGGCAAGCTCACCATATGGCCACCAATTGGCCAATTTGGGGAAAATCACATATGAGTGACTGCAGCCCCCATTTGAGCCTGATGGCAGGGTTCTGTCCTAGGAATAATTGAGTCATTTTCAAGTTGGCAGGCTGTTACTTGTGCAGTACTGCAAGGATCAGTGCAAGGGATCAGTGTAGCTATTTCAAATCCATATTTATGACTTAGACAAAGACACCTAGAATAATGCAGCCATGTTTAGTGATACAAAGGACATGTAAGCTGTGAGAAGGACATAAAGAGCCACAAAGGGATATGTATAGGATATAGATTGGTTAAGTGAATGGACAAGAGGGTGTGGATGGAGTATAATGGGGGAAAATGTGAGGTTATTCACTTTTTATAAAAAATTGCACATTCTTTAAATGGTGAGAAATTATTAAACCTTGGTCTCAGAGAGATTTGGATAACTCCGTACATGAAAGTTAGCATGCAGGCATGGCAAGTAATTAAGAAAGCAAATAGTATGTTGTCAAAAGTAAGAAAGCTAACCTTCATTGCAACTCCTGTAATGCAAGGAAGTCTTGCTGCAATTGTTTAGAGCGTTAGTGGGACCACACCTGGAGTACTGTGTACAGTTTTGGTGTCTGTATCCAAGGAAAAATATAGTTCCCTTAGATGGATTGCAACAAAGGTTCACTAGATTGATTCTTGCAGCAAGACGGTTGTTCCACAAGGAAAGACTAAGTAGAATGGGCCTTTACTTTCTGGAATTTAGAAGAATGAAAGGTGATCTCATTGAAACATATAAGATTCTGAGAATGTTTGACATGATAGATGCTGCGAGACTGTTTCCCTTGGCTGGAGAGTCTAGAACTACGGGGCATAGTCTCAGGCTATGCAGTTGGCCATTTTAGACTGAGATGAGGAGAAAGTTCTTCACTCAGAGAAATGTGACTTTTTGGAATTCTCTCTGCCAGAAGTTGTGGATGCCCTGACATTGAGTAGATTCAAGGCTGAGATTCAAGGCTAAGGAAATCAAGGAATATTGGAATTGAGTGCGAAAGTGGACTCAGGATGGAGGATCAGCCATGATCTTATGTAATGGAGGAGAAGGCTTGAAGTTCAAAATGACCTACTCTTGTTCCTATTTTTATGTTCTTATTCAACCATGACCAGTTTCAGTTCACAGATGGTATTGTAACCACAGCATTCCATGGAGTATTTGACTATCTATGTATATAACTAATGTTCAGTTTTATTCTCAACCAGCTTCCTTTTAAAGTTAGTAATTAACATGACATTAGCTAATTCTAATGCGATACAAGAATTAAAATCAGAAATAAATGAAAAGTCAAAATTTAGAATTAAGCTACAGCTTTAATGGGCAGAATTTGTAAGTCGTCGTGCAGGCGCACCCCGACCCAATCGGCTGCGAAATCGTGTGGATGACATCAGGCGAGCATTCCAACGTCATCCCACACTCGTACAATATTTCAGGCGGTGGGCACACGCAAACGTCAGAAGTATGCCTGCCAACAATTAAGAGTCCAGTTAAGGTCATTAAAGTTGTAATTATCTCCAATTTTTTGTGATCTGCCAGTCAGCCAGACGGGCTCTGCATTTTCATGGCCAGGATTTTTATCTTGTTAGGTGGGCACGGCGGGCAGGCCCGGGAGTGGTCACGATGCTGACCACTGCCTGTGATCAGACCCTGACTTCGATTTCACACTGGCCAGCCAATTAATGGCTAGCCAGCATGAAATGCGTGCTGCAGCACTGCTGGGCTGGGGGGGGTGTGAGGAGGGCGAGCGCGGAGGTTCGAGCATCCGCGTAAGTGTGCGCATTGAAAGCTCCCTGAGGCACAGAGCTGCCTCAAGGAGCTGAAGCTTTAAAAACACAAAAATAAAAAAATTACCACTTTAAAAACATATCTCCTCATGTGACTCTGTCACATGAGCAGGGACATGTTATGAATGAAATTTAAAATTTTTATTTAGTTTTTAATTGCTGTTGGAAACCTCATCCTGCCTGTGGATGAGGTTTCCTAAAAAGTCCAAAGGTCGCTTGGCCTTTTCACCTGCCTGCCAGCCGTAAGGTTGGTCAGGCAGTGAAAAATGGGTTTCAATTATTTGATTAAGGGCCTTAATAGGCCTGTTAATTGTTGGCAAGCGCGCTGTATTACTCGAATGCACGATGATGTCGGGACACTCGCCCGATGTCATCATGTGTCATTTTATGCTCGAGTGGGTCGGGCACGCTCAGCACAAACTTTTGCTTCTTGAAACCTCAACCAAGGGTGGGATAAGGTTTCCGTTATTAAATTTTAAAAAAAATGTATGGATGGAATTTTTATCTTGTATATGTTCAGGTGACTGATTGTGATGCATATACATTTTTTTCCTGATTTAAAAAATTTTATTTATTGCTTTTAATGTTTCAACTCCCTGAGGCAGCTCTCTGCCTTCAGGGAGCTTTCATTCAGTGCTCACCTGCGCCCATGCTTATGTCAGTGCCTGCCCTCCTCCCACCTCCACTCTGGCAGTGGTGAGCATTTCAGGTTCGGGGCTGATCGCGGGCGGCGGTCCATTCCCCAGCTGTTCCCGGGCCTACCTATCGTGCCCACCTGCCAACCTAAAAATCCTGCCCAATGAAGTTTTTTTTATTTTCAGGAACTAATTGGATATATTGTCGAGACTACAAATAAAGTGTGAGTTCTGCAGAATGTCAAGTACGTATTACTATAACAACCACTGACACAACTGTCTATAATGTTAGTTATCGTGTAGCAGAGCTTAGCAAGGCACAACATTTATCTTAGATGATCAATGTTCGAATCCAAAAAGTTCTAGTCCAAAAGGCAGAGCATTTGACTAAAGGAATATATAATTTAACATTTGGAGCAAATAGGATACTGCAGCAGTACATCATCCCAGTTAGATGGAGAAAGATTTGACTTGTAGAATATTCCTGCCAGCATTTGCATAACCTTTTCATTAAAAGCTTAAAAGTGAAAACTTCCTAAGGTAATTCAATGGCCTGTGTTGCTCAAAGGGTATGTAAGTGAAAATAAAACTTTTAACCCACTACAAGGATACTGTGTTTGTCCAAGGTTGTTAAGAGTCAGAAAATATCATGGCAGGAAAACATTTGTGAGACCTAGGGCTGGGGATATACAAAAAAGAACAGAATATATATTCGATCGAACAAAGTATTGGAAGTTTTACCCTGAAATATCCCTGACTTGATATATTGACTGGGTTCCAAAAATAAAGAAATGCTCTATTTCCATTGCTAATAACATACATAATTAGTTGAAGACAACAGGTATATATTGCATTAGAAGCAGTTCAGAGAAGACTTACTAGGTTAATACTAGGAATGGGCGGGTTGTCTTATGAGGAAAGGTTGCACAGGCTAGGCTTGTATCCACTGGAATTTACAAGAGTAAGAGGCGACTTGATCAAAACCTTTAAGGTCCTGAGGGGTCTTGACAGGGGTGAAAGTGGAGGGGAAGTTTGCTCTTGTGGGAGAATCTAGAGGTAGGGGTCACTGTTTAAAAATAAGGGGTAGCCTGTTTAAGAAAAAGATGAGGAGAAATTTTTTTCTCTCAGCGGGTCGTGAGTGTTTGGAACTCTTTTCCTCAAAAGTCAGTGGAAGCAGGGTCCTTGAGTATATTTAAGGCAGAGCTAGATAGATTTTTAATTAACAAGGGGGTAGGCGGGAGATGACAATCAGATCAGCCTTGAAGGGCCGAGTAGCCCACTCCTGCTCCTAGTTTATATGTTTATTGTGTGTTAGATTTAATGACAATCAGCCATGTCCCACTAGTTTTTGAATTTAGCATTGCTAGAACCACCACTCAGCTTAAATGAATTAAAATTGTTTGCTTTCTCAAAAATATAGTTAACTTTGCTGTTAATTCTATGAGGAATTATCTTATTCTTGTATTATTTCAATTTTCCTGATGTTTAACTTGAAATACAATAGTTCCCAAAAGGAAATTACAGTAAAATGTTATCCACTATTAGGATACTTACAATTATTGATAATTTCTTGCATGTTTGTAATTATAATTGAAACTTTTGTTACTGACAGATGAAGGCAGGCAAACTGCACTGATTTCCTTTTACCACCTGTCCATAAGCAGAAGGTGTTTTGAATCAGTTCTTAAAAATAGGTGGGGGTGCGTTTTCCAAACCCCTCATTTTTTGTGATCCAATTTACTAATAATCTACACCAAACTCGAGTCTAGGATGAATTCAAAGATTAGTTTATTTTCCACATTGGAAACCCGGGGGAAGGAATGTTTGAAACGTCCCACTCCAAACACAGACACGCACACACATGCATGCACACACAGTAAAGGGGGGATAGAGAAAAGGAGTTTTACAGTACAAGAAGCACTGAAATGAATATTAGTTCGTGTGATTTCCAGGGTCTAAAGTTACAATAAGGAATTATTTTGCGCAGGTGTGCAAGTTCAGCTGGCTGAAGACTGGAGTTGTAGTATTTACTTTTCAGTTGGTGCTGATGAAAGATGAAGTAGGTACGCAGCAGCTGAGTGGGTTCTGTGATGGATTCAAGGTATATGCTGTTGTTCTGCCGGGAAGTGCCTGCTTCTTCGTGGCTCACCAGTTGGATGTTAAAACAACAGACTGACTATTTCTCAGTTCTCAAAAGCATGTAAAGATTTCAAAATAGTCATGAGCCATGTGACCTTCCTTCTCACTATGGCTTCAAAAGCCAGCATCTGGAATTGGCTTTGATTTCAGGTCTGATAATGTCCCTGTCATTAGTTGTTAAAAGAGATACCATTTATGTTGAGATTCTGGTGTTTGGGAAGCCATTGTCTCGGCAGACCCACTGATCCCACTGGCAAGGTGATCTTACCAGATGCAAATTGCATCCCTTTTGAAATGGGCCTGGTCAGTCCAGGTGTGATATGAGTCTGTTAGACATTACAAGTTCTAATGTGCAAGTCTCCTGGCCTTTGGTAATTACAATGGGCCTGTACAATGAGGTGTGAGATTCCAGAAACTGAGCAAAGAATTCTTTTGCTCTTGTAACTTCTGGAGGTAGCACCCAGACAAAGGGCCAATTCTGTGGTCATGTGACTTGTAGCAGCCATCTTTTTTGGTTCAGCATAAAGTCCATTTTTAAGAATGGCAATAAGGATAAAGTTTTGAACAAAGCGTGTTGGAGTTCTTCTCATGTTGTTGGAACCCAACACTTAACTGAATTTAAGACTTTCTTACTGTAGTATAATGGGTGGCAACAATAACAGTTTTTATGCAATCTGTGACATAGCATTTGGCTAAATATTTGGGCTGTGTACAGGAATTATGCTTGGTATTCAATTGTATTAATTTTGTTAACATTTAAAGTGATTTTTTCAATTGTAGTCAGTGTTTTAATCATGTTAACATGCCATTTTGTAACTAGTGAGACCACTGAGGGATCTCGGTGGAATTGCTTTTATGTGTTTTAAAGTGTTCATGTCTGTACGACAAACTCAGGGACACAGCACTTGTTTGGGCTACAATCGCTAAAGTATGGTTGCAAACCTCATTAACTCCTGGGCTTGAACTTTGCGCTGTTTGGGCGCGCGTGTCTGCTTCCCTCTGTGAACATCAGAATGACCCGATTTCTCGCTGGCTGGCCAATTATAAAACAAGGCCAGATAGCTCCCTGAAGGCTGCCAGGAGCTGTGGAGGAACCTAACAGAGTTGTTGATGAGAGACTGGAAAATTTGGCATGTGTTGGCCTCAGTGAGCATGGCAGGCAGGATGCCAATGCTGGTGGACACTGCCCCACGATTCTCAGACGACTGCCTCTAGTGGACACAGTGACTGTCCAACATGAAATTCTCAGGATGGCAGGAGGAGGCCTCCCCACCAGACAAAGACGGCTTGGACTGAGGTGGCCGCCCAGTTGAGGGGGCATGATGTGGTGCACTGTACATGGATCCAGTGCAGGATATGATTCATTGATCTTCTGTGCTCCGCAAAGGTGAGTGCCAACTTGGCATGGAAATGCGTAATATAGATGTCTTGGAGGGTGGCTGTAAGTTGCAGCGCTCAGGGGTGTGAGATGCATAGTGCCAAGTTGCACATATCCCTGAGCCTGCCAAGGGTGTGAGATGTTGCCTCTCACCTTGTGTGTATAGAAGGGCAAGGAGTACCAATCTGACAGACATCTCAAGCTGGCTTTCTGGAGGGGGTGCAGTGGGTTGGAATGGTGTTGCAGGTAGAGGATGGACTACTGAATGCACTTATTTACATTCAGGAGAAGGGAAGCCATAATGCACTGGAGTGCACAGGAATGGGTGGTGGGATGACCAACATCCTGATCCTGTCCAGACTTAAGATGGACGCCCTGGACATGGAATGCGAGCAAAGAGCAAGGCCACAGGTCTTGGACAGGCAAAGTTCTTGGAGGATGGTATGAGTGCAGTGGACAGATGAGAGACTGGGGGAATGTGCAAGAAAGGTAGGGTTGTGGCATCTCCAACGAAAAGTTCAAATCCAAAGTACCCATCGCTTGGCCACTCAAAGTGCCTCAGTGAGGCAAGTGTCCATTTGGCCAAGCAAATGTCATGCTTGCACAGACACTTAGTGATGATGTTCTAAACTTCCATATTCTGTTTCTCTCTCAGAAGCGCCATCCTCACAATGTGCAGTGGACCTTTGGGATGCCCGTTGACACCTGAGGAGGAACCGCCGAAGCGATACACTCTCATCACATCTGATCTCTGCACCAAGCACCAGTGCAGATACAGGCACGTCAGTGGGCTATAGCGCCTCGCCTCTGTTTGGAGAGTACTGCGGTGAGGGCACATAACATTTGCACAAGGAGCTGGCGGAGGCAGAGAGTGCCCAGGGTGCCAGCAGTCAAAGGGCTGCTGGTGACCACGAGTATGAGGCAGATGGCGAGCCTCTGGAGTTGTCCATCAGGTGCCAGATGCTGGATGTCCCGCAGGATGTGCGGGAAGATCTAGTGGAGATTCCTGAGAGGGATGGGAACCTGAGCAGGGAGACAGAGTGGGGGGAAACAAAGATAGAAACGAACGACAGAAAAGCAAGAAGCAAAAGTGGAAGGAAGAAAGAACAAGGGTGAAAAACAAATGGAGTCAAAGTGCAAAATAAAGTTAAGATGACTAACAAGGTTAAAAAGACAAACCTAAAGGCATTGTATCCTACGACAGAATTTTACATTCAGAGTGCAGGTGCGTGCCTGACACACCGGAATGTAAAATGATGCACGATGAAGTAGGGCGGGCACCCTGACATCATTGCGAAATTGCGTGATATTTCATTCAGGGGGTGCGCGCCAGAGCTGGCTGCGCACCTGCCAATAATTGAATGGCCTATTAAGGCCATTAACCGAGCAATTAAACTGCATTTTACGCTGCCTGTCCAACGTTACAGTTGGCGTGCAGGCGAAAAGGAGAGTAGGATGAGGTTTCCTGATGCTATTACCAATTAAATAAAAAGTTTCATTTGAACTTAAAAACAGGTCCCATCTCATGTGACACTCTGTATGGGGGCCTTTGGACAACCCCCACCAACGTTTTCTGTCCCTTGGTGTTTCTTATCTCCAACCAAACAGATTCCACATCATGATTTTCCGACCCAGTATCCTTCCTCACTATTGCATTGATTTCCTCCTTCACTTACAGTGCTACCCACCTTCTTTCCCTATTTGTCTGTCCTTCCTAAATATTGAATACCCTTGGATGTTCAGTTCCCATGAGGTCTGGCAGCATCAGCGGAGAAGAGTACAGTTGACATTTTGAATCCTCATGACCCTTCAACAGAACTGAAGGGTCATGAGGACTTGAAACTTCAACTGTACTCTTCTCCGCTGATGCTGCTAGACCTGCTGAGTTTTTCCAGGTATTTTTTATTTTTTGTTTTGGATTTCCGGCATCCGCAGTTTTTTTGTTTTTTGTTTTTGTTCAGTTCCCATTCTTGGTCACCCTGCAGCCATGTCTCCGTAATTGCAACTATATCATAACTGTTTATATCTATTTGCACTGTTAATTCATCTACCTTATTGTGAATGCTCCATGCATTAAGGCCAGGATTTTCCATTCATCAGGCAGACTTGGTGGGAGTGGGTGGGGGCAGTCGCAGAGGGTACAACTGTAATCATGGGTGACTTTAATTACATATAGATTGGACAAAGCAAACTAGCTATAATACTGTGGGGAGGATTTCCTGGGGTGTGTACGTGATGGTTTTTTAG
This sequence comes from Carcharodon carcharias, assembly GCF_017639515.1. Lineage (NCBI taxonomy): Eukaryota > Metazoa > Chordata > Chondrichthyes > Lamniformes > Lamnidae > Carcharodon > Carcharodon carcharias. The sequence goes on along the minus strand of NC_054484.1, from coordinate 43,851,882 downwards.
ACCAATACATTGAGGAACCAACTAGAGAGCAGGCTTTCCTAGACTGGGTATACTGCAATGAAAAAGGATTAATTAACAATCTTGTTGTGCTGGGTCCCTTGGGGAAGAGCGACCGTAAAATGATAGAATTGTCCATTAAGATGGAAAGTGAAGAAACCTGGGTCCTGAATCTATATAAAGGGAACTATGAGGGTATGAGGTGTGAGTTGGCAATGATAGATTGGGGGACCTTACTAGAAGGGTTGATGGTGGATAGGCAATGGCTAATATTTAAGGAATGTATGCATAAATTACAACAATTATTCATTCCTGTCTGGCGCAAAAATAAAACAGGAAAGGTGGCTCAACCATGGATAACAAAATAAATTAGAGATAGTATTAGATCTAAAGAGGAGACATGTAAAATTGCCAGAAAAAGCAGCAAGCCTGAGGATTGGGAACAGTTTGGAATCCAGCAAAAGTGGACAAAAAGATTGATCAAGAAGGGGAAAATGGAGTATGAGAGTAAACTTGCAAGGAACAAGAAAACTTGACTGTGGAAATGTGGATTTACGCAAGGATCTGGGTGTCCTGTACACCAGTCAATGAAAGTAAACAGGCAGTTGCAGCAAGCAATTAGGAAGGCAAATGGTATGTTGGCCTTCATTGCAAGAGGATTTGAGTTCAGAAGTATGGATGCCTTACTGCAGTTATACATGGCCTTGGTGAGACCACATCTGGAGCATTGCATGTAGTTTTGGTCTCCCTACCTAAGAAAGGATATACTTGCAATAGACGGAGTGCAGCGAAGGTTCACTAGGCTGATACCGGGGATGGCAGGACTGTTGTATGCGGAGAGATTGGTTTGGCTGGGCCTGTATTCACTAGAGTTTAGAAGACTGAGAGAGGATCTGATTGAAGTGTATAAAATTCTAACAGGGCTAGACAGACTAGATGCAGGGAGGATGTTTCTCCTGGTTAGGGAGCCTAGAACCATGGGCCACAGTCTCAGCATACGGTGCAGGCCATTTAGGACTGAGATGAGGAAAAATATCTTTACTCAGAGGGTGGTCAACCTGTGGAATTCTCTACCACAGAAGGCAGTGGAGGCTGGGTCACTGAGTATATTCAAGGAAGAAATTGAGCATTTTTTGGATATTAGGGGCATCAGGGGTTTGGAGAGAAAGCAGGAATATGGCGTTGATATAGAGGATCAGCCATGATCATATTGAATGGCAGAGCAGGCTTGAAGGGCCAAATGGCCTAATCTGGCTCCTAGTTTCTATGTTTCTATGTCTGTGCACCATAGTGGCTCTCATGGAGGGGTCTATACGGAGCTTGAACACTGCATTGACTCTAGAGTACCGAGCGCACAGCCTCCTGCATTGAGTAAGTTGCCACTCTCATGGAGAGGTAGCTCCAGGAACAGAATCAGGGGTTTCTGGGGTCACGCTCTTTTCTGCAAGCCCACACACTTGCTGTGACTTCAGGAGAGATAGATGAGGCACCTAACCTCTCTGCTTGGTGCCTGTCCATCAATGGTGAGCAGGGAGGTCCAGACATACCTCACACCGGCAGACGAGCTGCCTGTCATCTCTGTGGGTTTCTTTGGGGCCAGATCCTCTGCCTCTCTGTCAGTGACCGTGGCATCTCCTAAGGCTGTTATGACTGGAGTGCCCAGCCATGTCACTCGTTGCACCCTCCCAGGCAGAGCCTGCTCAGGCCCCACTAGCAGAAATCGCCAAGTTTATCAGGGCCGACACAGCACGATAGCAGAGCCAGCAACCTGCCTCCAATGCTGTTGCCAGTGAGGAAGGGGCGCCAAGACTTTTCACTCACAAGTGAGCACAGGATGGGGTTTTATGATGGGTGACTTGTGTTCATTTCATCAGTGCTATGTATTGTTTTTGTGTGACTTTGGCAACTATATAATGTTTTCTTCCTTGTTTGCAACACTGGTAAAGATATAAAGCAAGATTCTGTTTCAATGCCTTGAGTGTCTCTCATGTTTTTCCAATGATACAGGCCTCTTCGGTGCCTTATGATAGACAGCAGGGGCAGTAACTTTATTACAGAGATTGTGAGGTGACATTGGAGTCATGGCGTTGCCTTCTCAGATATGTGTGTGATGGAGGTGGCTCCCTTGCATTGGAATCCAAGCCTTGGTGGCCTAGCTGAAGGAGCCTTGAATCAAGGCCTCCCTGGTGTCCCTGCCTCCCTGAAGATTCATCAAATCTGCCTCCCTGTCATTAAACTGTGCCTGCCCAGGCTCCTCATCAGGTACATCTGTAGAGTCTTCCCCTGAGGCATGTGGAGCTGCTTTGGTATCCTCAGCCTCGAGTGAGTGCCTTCTTCTCAGTGCCAGATTGTGCAGAGCACGACAATGTTACATGCGCTCTGAAGGATAGTGCAGGGAACCCCTAGAACGGTCCAGGCAGTGGAACCTCATCTTTAGTAGCCCTATTGTTTTCTCAACCAATGCCCTTGTTGAGGCATGACTCTGATTGTATCTCTCTTCCACCTCTGTCCTAGGGTCCCGGAGTTGCGTCACCTTTTCAACAGATATCTTTGTCACTCAGCTGCCAAGCTGGAGCCATGAACAGCCTTGGCACCTGTGAGTGTCCCAGGATGTATGCATCATGGGAGCTGCCAGGGTAACTTGCACAGACTTGCAGAATTTGGGTCTTGTGGCTGCCAACCCTTTGCACTTTCATAGAGAGGTCATCTTTCACAAAGGCACCTGGCTGACCCACTGGCACCTTGATGGCCAAAAGAGTGCAGTCTATGGCACTCTGGTTGCGGGGGAACCTAGCAATAGCTGCGAAGCCTCTGGCTCACTCAGCCTGGCTGGCTTGGTCCATCTGGTAATGAATGAATGTGAGGACCTGTCTGAAGAGACCATCAGTTATGAGCTTGACGCAGCTATGCACAGCTAAATGGGACATTCTACACAGATCCTCCACTGATGCCTGGAAAGATCCAGATGCAAAAAAAATTGAGGGCTACTGTGACTTTCAGAGCCACTGGCATTGTGTGCCCACACACACAGTTGGAGTCAATCTCCGGGTATAATGATGTCACAGTGTCCCTAGAGAGATGAAGCCTCCTGCAGTACTGAACCTCGAACATGTTGAGGTAGCTGGGCCACCGCCTGTACACTCTGGCAGCAGGATATCTTCTGTGGTCCCATCTGCCTTGCTGTCCCTGTTGGCCCTGCACCTCCTGTGCCTGTGCCTCTCCTCTCACAGGTCTCACCCTGTGATGCTACCAGCAGACACCTGGCCTCCTGTCTCTCCTATCCCTCTCTTCCTCCTCAGGGGACATGCTCCCAGTCGAATACACAAGCCCCATCTGCTGAGATGCAGATGGCATTGCCTCACACACTGAAAGCTACACTGGGCAGAAATGCTCCACCAGAATTGACAAAACAAAGAAGTCCTCAGAACAAGGCTAACAAAGCAAATACTTCAGAAGAAACCAGAGGAAAAGGTCTGAAATCTCAACAATAAAACACCAGCAAACTCTCACCTGAACTCCTAACAACTGACACAGCCAATGCTCCTGTCCCCTTTTACCCTGCTCTTGATGAGAAAAGTGAAAAAGCAGGATGGCTGCCTGCCCGTGTTGCCTGTGCACCAACTGAAAAATCGCACAGGCAACTTAAGATTCTAGTCAATTGCCCTTCTAATTGCCTTAAGTGACTGAATAGTTGTTGGCGGGCGTGCTGCTGACTCCCGTGCCCGCCCACCTATTATAACATCGCATGAGTGTGCAATGATGTCTGGATGTATGCCCAATGTCACCATGCACGATTTAATATTCTTCCGGGTTGGCTGCATGCTAACACGTAAAATTGTGGCCCTGATCTTAACTGTATTAGCATGAAGCTACGTGGACTTTGCTTGAAGAGTAACTTTTGGATACCCAGGACTGATGACACAGGAGAACAAGTTAAATTAGTTAATGGACCGTATAAGAAAAGCGTATATGGTCAGTATGCGAATATCAATCACTTGGACAGAACTAAATCAATTGGACTAATCACGATCTATTAGGCTCTTTCAGAACCAATCATCAGGTAGAATTAGATCGTGCACAAGGGAATCCTCATGCCCAAAACAGGATAAAAGAACACAGCCAAGAACCGGTCTTACAACAGAGAAGGGGAACACCACAGCGGACAGCTTCACAACCACATAAAGATGTCAGAACAAGACAAAGAAGCAATGAGGCCCAAGCCAAGTAGCATGTTCAGTGTCCTAGATTAACACGGGAATTAAAGCCTGCAGTGACTTGTAAACTACTACCTGGTTTGTTAAGTTTTGTCCCTATATATACTTAATAAATTCTCCCAAATTGCCATGAATTGATCTAACCCACTGTCAACTTTCTTTGTCAAGTCCAAGAATCCTTACAGTTGTAAATTTGTAATTAGTTCAACAAAGTATTCATTTAATGATAATTTGTAACTAACACTAGCAATAATTAATAAAAGCAAATGGAAAATGGGTGTGTTTTATTTATACGTGTATATAATGTATCACTTAAAGGACAGTAATTTATCAAACATCTCAAGTAGAAAAGTGGAATAATTCTGTTTGGTTTGTTATAAACTAGCAGAATATTATTTTTGTGACAAAAAATATCTATTATAAAAATGCACTTGCCACAATCTATTTTTCTGCAGTACTTATCAACGTTATTTTAATTAAGTATTCAAATAATGTGTACCAAGTAGATTCCTCATATGGTCATGAAGAAATATAATAAATTTACTGTAGGTAAAAAACCTATTGTCCAAAACCAAGTACAATTAGCCTCCTATGAGATCAATAAAGCGGAAAGATATCCTAAAAGTAGAAACTCAAATTACAATGGTCCCAATTTGGCTGTGATTCTAGATACTGATTTTTGAAATTTCCGCAGCAAGAAACTCTCCCTTTTGTACACTACATGAACAAAAGCCACAAGGTTATAATAAAATAAAGTAACAGGTTGCCGCAAGATCGTGCAGGGATTTGTTCAATTGAAGAATTACAAATGCTTTAAAAAGGTTAGCAGTCTTTACCTGGGCGTTTTAACGGGAGTGAGATAGCTTCCATGTTTTACTGGTTTTATGAATGCTGGACAAACCTTCTATGATGCTTCCCTAGCCTGGTGGTTGAAGTGCAAGGGATGGGGCGTTTCACCTCCGAGAAATGTATTGCAAACCTATGCCAAAAGGCATTTATACTCAGCCTAAACTATAAAGCCGATAATGTAATTATAGCTCTGATTGACAGATGAACCACAATACAGACTGCAACCCCAATCAGTACACATTGCAATGGTCCCGCAGTACACACTGATTCCTTGTCCAAATTCCTCTGAAACATACTGAGAGGGAACACTTAAATCACTGAAAGGGTAACCTTACACATTGCATCTTAAGCGAGCTACTTGTTTTTTATAAAGGAGCCAATCTTTGATATGAAACTGCGACTTGTTTCTCCGCAGATTGATTTTTCTCTTCTCTGATTGCCTCATGACTCGGGTAGCTCCATAATTTCCTGAATGCCGGGGCAGTGCGGGGAGGTTGGAAGCAAGGTGCCTGTCAGTCAAATGGATTTTCGGGAGCTTTGATCCAATCGGATCAAGGCGGGGCGGAATTGACTACAACCCCCAGAATTCCGCGAGCCTCAGCTCCGATGATAGGTCAATATGGGTGGAGATGGTCCAATGAGATGTGGAGTTCCAGCCGGGACTTCCGGTTAGTGAGGCTCCTACCGTTAGCGCAATTTCTCCCTCAGTGTGAGCATCCTGAGCGCGAGCGAGAGATGGCACCTGTGTGAGAGGAATTGCGTCCGATAGCTCACACACACAAATATATGTATACATAATGTTTGAAAATATTGTTTTATAATTAAATATGTATATTTATTAGAGACATTATTTTCCGATAATTTTTATTTTATTTTCCTTGTGAGGATATTTATTTTTGAGGAAAAAAATAGGGCGCCAGCACGGTTAAAAATTACGATTTTTGAAAATTGATTCATTATGAAGAAGTTTAATTTCCGAAAGGTGTTGGACGGTTTGACAGCAGCGTCCTCGCCGGCTCACTCTGGCAGTGGCGGCGGCAGCGGCGGCGGGCTGGGATCTGGGACAGGTGGCGGCGGCAGCGGTGGCGCTGGAAGCGGAGGCAGTGGCGCTGCCAGTGGCGGCGGCGGCGGCGGTGGCAGTGCCATGGGAGGAGGGAGGGGAGGAGCTGGAGACTCTGAGATACCGGAGACACTCACATCGGAACACTTCCAGATCTGTAAGGTAAGCGAAATAAACATGTCCAAAACAAAAATAGATTTCAATTGAAGGGAGAGCGAAATAAACACATTTGGCTTCTTGTCGATAAACATGATAATGAGGTGCAAGACCTCAGCATAACTGTTAACTGTGTCTGATTTGTCGAGTAATTAAATTAAAAACTTTTACATAAACGGCTCTGTTGTGAATTTTCCATTAGCCAGTTCATATCGTGAGGTTATAGTGAAGGATTTAAACACGGATGTTGGGACTATGGTAACCCTGACACACTGATTTGTGGAAGATTTAATGAGTTTTCTCATACACATATAACAATTTTAAATGCAGACACTATTAGAGGCAGAAAAGCATTGTACAGATGCACCTGGTGAGTGTAATCATAATGCCCATCGCACTTTAGTAAGGAAAATAAAAACATACTGTATTATGTTTTGTTAACTAAAATAGTGAGTGTAATCTATTGTATCCGAATTAACACAGATCGTAATGAGGGGCTATGCAAGTCTCGGTTTAACGCAGAGTTCTGCAAACTAAAAGAAATGGTTGTAAATCAATCGATGCCTGTATTAGAGCCTGTTGGAAATAAAGACTTCAATAGATTTCACATAGCAGATAAAAAGTACAGTTAAGAACCTGCATGGTAACTTAATATGTTGGAACTCAGTCCGTGTATCCTGCAAAATAATAAGTGCAGGAGGAGTGTGTCAAGGAGGTGCCAAGACATCTCACCTCAGAATATGAAGTCTGTAAGGAAACATAGACAACGTATGCTATATCAGAATGCTGTAAATGACATGCAAAACCGGTTGTAATTAAAAAAAATGCGCATCCCTGAGCTTGTCAAAATCAGCGTAATATAAAAAGCCTTTTGAATATATCAGCTTCAGCTTAAGATGTCAAACATAAATTGAAATTAACACAAAACTCTGAAAAGCCAAGGGGAAAATGACATTCAGGGTTTTTCTTGATTACAATGTATTTTTCCATGTTGTGAAGAAAGGTGGCTAATAGGAACTGGGGAAATATCACTCATGAACACCAGCTTGTAATTACAGGTTTAACATTCTCCAATTTAACATTTGAAACAATGTGCACAATTAATTAGTGGGAGATAAGATGCTCTCGGTCAAGAATTTGACATTTAAAGAGTGTTGCTTGCCTCTAAGTGCAATAATAGATAGTTTGATTTAAAAACCAGTGACCTATAGAACTGCCTTCAGAACATCTAATGGCAGTCAGCTAAATAAGTTAAATTATTTTGTATATAAAAATAATGTGATGCAATATGCATTAAATAATACTATCATAAAGTTTTTGAGTGGAAATGCCAGTAGAAAGCATATTTTAATGGAAATGTGTGAAATGTTTTGCAATTTTGGATGCGCTTATATACACTCAGAGGAACAAATGTTTCCATGCAAATAACTAAATGTAACCCTGTATAGAGAATGCAAATTTATTATATATTTTTTAGAATTACTTAATTATTATAATAGCAATAGAAATGAATAAAAGTAAGAAAGCTATTTCTTCCCCACAAAATAAATGTAGTCATCCTCAGTTTTTGAATAGTATTGGCATAATATAGAAATGTAATGCTTACAAATCACAATACGTGAGATGTAGTCTAATTAAATCACCTTTGTTATAATTACCTTAAACCAGAAAATATATTCTAAAGATCATGGTGGGATTTGGTACTTAAGCAAAATAAGCTTTTGGAAAGTAGATCGCATTCTACAGCGAATGACATAATAATCTTAAAATAATTACCCTGTTATAGATGTTTGAATACAAAGGAAAAGAGCCAAGGATCTCTGAGTATTGAAAATTAACCGTGGATTCAATAAAATGAGAAACTTTTGGTACGGTACAAGAAATTGTTAGTGCAAAAATCAGATATCTGTGACATTTTATTTTTTTAAAAACAAAATTACCCTGAGACATCAATAATGTTTTACCAAATGACGATATAAAAATGAGTGCTGCAATATTTAAATATCATATTTAGGTCACCATCAATCTGATTGCTTCAATTGTAACATATAAAATCTGCATGAATTATTTTCTGTAACTTAAAATGGCTATTTTGTAGAATACCTAGATGTAATGAATACAACAATTTTTATTTCTATAATGCTCCTTAGATGGAGAAAGGCATCTTAAACCACTTAGCTCAATGGATATATAATAGATAATAACCTGTGTCAAGAAAGGGGGAAAAATGAGGAATGGAGTGAGTTTGGGCCAAATTAAGGCCAAGAATGATGGGGTGACAAAGCATACAATTTAAAAAAATTTTAAATCTGCTAATTAACATTTTATTCCACTGATATCTTTGATGGTTTCACAATCCATTGATGTGACAGTTCAATGTAATGGTGTAAAATTGGTGAATTTGTAGCAACAGTTCTGCCTGTGAGGCAAGCATAGACCAAGTACAGAATGTGAAGGAGCTCATCAATAGACTAAATAGCACTTTAGCAACAGAGAGCTGCTGATGTACTTTCATTCATGCGCTTGTGGTACTGATGAAGAACTGTTGTAATCCACTGTCATTGCCAGTACAATACCTATTTGTAATCATTTATATTCTTTGATTTTAATGAAAAATGATGTTGAAGTCCTCTAAAAATTAACTAGTCCCTAGTGTATGTATTAATGTTAAAAAATATTAAAGTAATAAGTAGAGGATAATATATAATGGAAAGAGAGGTATTGATTTTTATTGTTATTCAGAAGTGAGAGATTGCATAACTCTTGGAGTACTGCAGATTTGAGAAACGTATGATCTGTTTAAAATCAATCCCTTCATATCATATCAAATTCTCAGTTTATGTTATGTTCTTCAGATGTCAAGAAATGCTTCATTCTTTGCTTTTAAGTAATAATTAATTTCTAATGTTCCAAAATCACTTTACTTACTGGGCTATGATGCAGTGCAAACAGTGTTTAGGTTACTATCTATGCAAACTGAGACTGTCACTTTCAATAAGACCACTTGTGAATATTACCAATGTAATATTCATTCAGATAGGAAGTATTTTTATATTATTTTCTCCAGAGGAGAGAGACACTGCAGATCCTCATGTCAACAATGACAAATAATAGAGGGAATTGACTGACTTTTTTTTGTGTTGTTGAGTTGATTGAATGACCTATGTTTATCCTTATGTTCCACTAAAAAACATTTGATCTGGTTATTTTGGATACATGGAATTGCAGTGAGAGATTATGCACTATATAAACCAAAGATGACCATTTTCCTTATAAAATACATGGACTTGTGAAAGGGAAAAAAGTATCCATGGACTTCAGTCTAGATTTTAAACCACTCAAATCTATAAATAGAAAAGTGGATATTTGCAGTTTCATTGTATTAACCAGTCTTGTAAATACTGCAATACAGAATTGGTATTCTGTAGAGTAAAACATAAATAGACATGACCTCTACTATGGTTTTGTGCATAACTCCTGTGAAATTAAAATATTGATTTAACCTTTGGACCTGGTAGTTATTTGTTTTTTTTTTAACTGTTATGAATGCATTCTTGTTTATCATTGATGTAACATTCCAATGTACTGTTCAGCTCCTAATCTGCTTTGGGGTAAATGATAATCTTAGAATACTCAAAAAAGTGTGGGTAAATTTTAGTCCTGAATATCAGCAGTCAGCTATAATATTAAAATGTTACTTATTCTGTGACATCATGAGTATGCAATCATCATTTAGATCTTCTTCTGTTGTTTGCACACATGCCCTGCAGATATCATCAATATGCCAGAGTACCTGGAAGAAATATTTTGATTTAGAGATTCCAACAGGAGTGAACTTTTACTATTGCCCCTCTGCTTCAGCAGATAATTGAATAAAAGGCATATTTGTCATTTAGGGCGCCTGTCTGATCCCAATTCTGTAATTCTTTAGTTCGAGCATCTAAGTGTAGTTTTATTGCAGATGTGATGGTGATGGCCACATATTGATGAAATTAAAATGTGCTTTTGACACTTGTTGCATTACTTTTATCGCCAGATCACACTGTGGTCTGACCCCTACTCCTCTGGCACTTTCTCCTCCTTTGAACATCTCACCTTGTTCCACCTGCCTCACCTGCTATTTAAAATCCGTGTTCTCTATTGCCCACCCAAGTACTATTAAAGGTTTCTTACTGAGATATCTTCACTGCTTTCCTCTCTTAGTTTCTGCACTGAGTGACTTCTCATTCTTGGTGATTTCAATCTGCATTTCAATTCATCTTGCTTTCTTTCCTCTGAGTCACTGCCCTCCTAGCCTCCCTTAATCTCTCTTTCCATATAAACTCCTTACCTATGCTTGTGGCTACCCCCTTGACATTGCCAGCTCATGTGGTCTTGCTACTCCCATTGTGTCAATCACAGTTAAGGCCATCTTTGATCACTTCCTCATGTCACTTTCCACTTCCATCCTCCTTTTCCCTCCCAACCTTACTCCCTGTTGCCCCGGCCCTTGGAAAAACATTCATCCAGTTCACTTACGACTACACTTCAAAATCACAACTGTCTAGCCTTTCGCCCTTGATTTGCAACATTGCTGAAGCTACCAATCTGCTCAAACACAACCACACCTTCACTTTTGGTGCCCTTGCACCCATTAAACAATTTCTCTTACCCTGGTGCAACTTTCATCTCTTTTTCCAATTTCAAAGGATACAGACTTGAACAGGTAGGCAGACAAATACTTTAGCTATTAACTGCCATATCTGGCTGGGCCCCATAAAGCACTGAACTCCAGTATCATCTGGAATGCAAAGTTAACTTCATGTTTCTATTCTCTAATATAAACCCCCCTCCCCTGTGTCCTACCCCCCTCACCTCCAACAAAAAGTGCAAAGAGCTCTATGGCTTTTTAACCACTAAGATCGAGGCCATCTGATAAGCTGCCTCTGCCAATGCCGTCCCTTCCCCCAGCCCACAAGGCTAAATTTCGTCTAAGGCTTCCTGCTGCCTTATCCCTGAAGTTGCATTACTGTAGTTTCACTCTTATCTCCCCTCATGCCTCACAAGTCTGTGCTCACCTTTCCTGCAACTGTATACTTGAATCTCTCCAGTCATGTTCCTGCCTTTGTCAAAGTACTGAAATGGTTCTTATGCAAGTCACAAAATACATTCGGTGTGACTGTGACAATGATAAGCCATCTTTCTTGATCTGTCTATGGCCATTGACATGGTTGCCTCTCCAGTCACCCAGCTGTTGGGATTGCACTCAGTTGGTTCCATTCTTAACTATCCCATTGTAGCCAAAGAATAACCTGCAATGGCTTCTCTTCCTGCTCCCATACTTTTACCCTTAATGTTCTCCAAGGATCTATCTTTGGTTCCCTCCTATTTCTTAGCCACATGCCATGCCTTGGTGATAGCATCCGAAAACGCATTGTCACTTTCAGCCTGTGCATTGATGGCATCCAGCTCTACCTCACCCATGCTTCTCTTGACCCTTTCACTGTCTGTAAATTGGCACACTGCTTGTCTGACATCCAGTACTTCATGAGCAGAAATTTCCTCCAGCTAAATATTTGCAAGACCTAAGCTGGCCACAAACCCTAGCCATTGACTCCGTCCCTATCTGTGACAACCATCTGAGGCTGAACTAGACTGTTTGCAACCTCTGTCATGTTTGACCCTGAGATGAATTATCGGCCACATATCCACACCGTCACTAAGACCGCATAATTTCCACCTGCATAACATCGCCCGACTCCAGCCCTCCATGGCTCATTACTGCTGAAATCATCATCCATGCCTCTGCTACCTCTAGACTTGACTATTTCATTAGATGCCCGGCAAGTTTCTACGCTTGTTAACATGATGTCTTCCAAAATTGTTGCTCATGTCCTGATTTGCACCAAGACCCTGTCATCCATCACTCCTGTGCTCGCTGACCAACATTGGCTCCTGGCTAAGCAATGCTTCGAATTTTAAAAATTTGCATTTCTGTTTTCAATATCCTGCATTGCTACACCCCTCTCTATTCCTGTAAGTTCCTTCTCCCTACAACCTTCTTGAAATACTTGCACTGCTACAATTCTGGCCTCGTGTGTGATCCTGGTTTTCATCGCTCCTCCATTGGTGTAAGTGCTTTCAGCTGCCAGGGTCCTAAGGTCTGGAATTCCCTTCCTAAACCTCTCTGCCACTCAATTTCTCGTTGCTCCTTTAAGATGCTCCTTAAAACCTACCCCTTGACCAAGCTTTTGGATGTCTTCCCTAATGTCTCTGTATGGCTCGCTGTCAAAATTTGAATACTCCTGTGAAGTGCTTTGGGACATTTTACTAAGTTAAAGATGCTATATAAATACAAGTTGTTATTGCTTTAATAGAGATTTGTTGGTACCCCTTAGCATATGGTGTCAAATTCCTGTGATGCTATTGAAATAATTCTCTCTTTTTGCACGTTAGTGAATATTATTGATTAATTTGTAAAATCAATAGTTGCCTCAAAAATAATATTGTTAGGAAGAAATAAAAATTATCCTTTTATACTGTGAAATAAAATGTACAGTTTTGGGCTGTGGGTTATTACAGAGTTAAGCAATGCTACAAAGGGTGGTTGATTAGAGGATTTGCTTTGTTTTTTTGATTATAGCTACGCCAAGCAGGAGGGCAGTGAGTCGAGTGAGTGGCTTCTTCTAACAAGGGGAGGGAAATTGGAGAGGCCATAAGTCAGGCTGATCTTTGTGCCCTGAAAGCTGACTGCATGTGTCATACATGACTTGGGAGCTTGACCAAATATCCAATCTGTTGACTGCAGGCATTAGACACGACAGACAATTAAAAGAGTAAAAATCCAGGATGAAGCATATTGAGTAAAATAATTGTAGCAAGGATGTATTTTATACTTCGGTATATTTGTTTTACAAAGTTATGAAACTGCTTTTCCCTCCCCTTCATCATATATTTACCATCTGTGTATCCAAAATTACTGAGACTAATAAAAAGTGTACAAAATTAGATAAGTATACAATATTTTCCAAGCATTACAACAGTGACTGCACTTCAAAAGTAGTTTGTTTGCTGTGAAATGCTTTGCGAGGTCAGAAAAGACAAGATGTAAGGATTTACATGTAAGGGTTTTTTCCTTTCTTCAGAGAAAATTGATGATTGAACAAATATATTTGGATTTCCAAAAGGGGTTCGATAAAGTACCGCATATAAGGCTACTTAGTAAGATAAGAGCCCATGGTGTTGGGGGTAGTGTATTAGCAAGGATAGAGGATTGGCTAACTGATAGAAGACAGAGTTGGGATAAGGGGGGCATTTTCATGGCAACTAAATGTAACTACTGGAGTGCCACAGGGATCAGAGCTAGGGCCACAATTATTTACAATATATATTGATGACTTAGATGAGGAAAGTGAATGTACTATTGCCAAATTTGCGGATGATACAAAAATAGGTGGGAAGGCAAGTGGTGAGGATGACACAAGGAGTCTACAGAGGGATATAGACAGGTTAAGTGAGTGGTCAAAAAAATGGCAGGTGGAGTATAATGTGGGAAAATGTGAGGTTATGTACTTTGGCAGGAAGAATATAGGAGCTGAATATTATTTAAATGGAGAAAGACTGCAGAAGGCTGCAGCACAGAGGGATTTGGGAATCCTTGTGCATGAATCCCAAAAAGCTAACATACAAGTTTAGCAGGTAATAGGGAAGGCAAATGGAATGTTGGCCTTTATTTCAAAAGGAATGAAGTATAAAAATAGAGAAACCTTGCTAAAACTGTGCAAGGCGCTAGTTAGACCACACCTAGAATACTGTGAACGGTTTTGGTCCCCTTTTCTAAGGAAAGATATCCTGGCATTGGAGGCAGTCCAGAGAAGGTTCACTAGGTTGATCTTGGGGATGGAGGGATTTTCTTATGAAGAGAGGTTGAATAGGTTGGGCCTGTACTCATTGGAGTTTAGAAGAATAAGAGTTTATTGAAACATTTAAGATTCTTAGGGGGCTTGACAGGGTAGATGCTGAGAGATTGTTTCTCCTTGTAGGGAGAGTCTAGGACCAGAGGGCATACTCCCAGAGTAAGGGGTCACCCATTTAAAACAGAGATGAGGAGGAATTTCTTCTCCTGGAGGGTAGTTTATCTGTGGAGTTCTTTACCGCAGAGGGCTGTAGAAGCTGGGTTGTTAAGTACATTCAAGGCTGAGATAGACAGATTTTTAAATCAAGGGTTGTGGGGAAAAGGAAGGAAAATGGAGTTGAGGTTTATCAAATCAACCATGATCTCATTGAATGGTGGAGCAGACTCGATGGGCTGAATGGCCTACTTCTGTTCTTATGTCTTATGGTCCTATGGCCTTACATCATGTGAACCCGATTTGATTTTAATTATTCTGTGATTGAGTTATTGATATCCATTTAAAAACATATATGTTTTCAAAATTTATTGCAAATTAAGAGCTGCAAGTTATGTAGTTCTTTTATTAATTTTATTATTTTCTCAAAGATGATGAGTAATAAGGAAAATAAAATTCTCACTTAACTTGACTTGGGTATGAACAAATCATTTCAAATCAATTATATTCAGTTTTAATATTTAACCTATTAAAATATTGCTTATAAATTGCAGAAGATGTCAAAAATAGAAATATGTCTTGGCATGCTGTGCTTCAGATTGGGTTTGATAGGTTAAATTGAAAATAGAATTACAACTTTGGTTAAGCAGTTCTGGGGTACTGATGAAAGGTCACAGACTTGAAATGTTAACTCTGTTTCTCTCTTTCCGGATGCTGCCAAACCTGCTGAGCGTTTTTGGCATTTTCTGTTTCTATTTTAGGTTAAGCAGGTTTGATTAACAAATGATCTGTGATTCCTGCATTTTTTAAAAAACATAATTTTCTGGAACTGAACTCCTTTGTAGGAAATAAAATCAAAATTAATCATTCAAGTCCAATATGAACACTAACTAAAAGTGTTTAAGCAGGAAATGCACATTTTTGCTATCAGTTTCATATTGCCGTTCATTTCAATGAACAAATTTTAACTTTAAAAAAAGTTGGCTTGGAACAATGAATTTGGATTTTAGCTCATTTGATTTTTGATTATACGATGCTTTAATTTTAAATGCTATTTGGTAATTCTTGATCAAATTATAAAATCTTAGAAAAAAGCTTGTTGGTTTTAAATTTAGAAAAAAATTTGGTGACAGCTATCCAAGTAATGTATGAAAGAGTTCAAAAAGGTAGTGAACTTATCCATTTTTATCTTTAAGTGGAAGAACTTTGATATGTTCTACCAGGTTTGCAACAGTTATAACTTGGGTATATTTCTGTAGCATCTTTAACATAGCAGACTGAGCAGGAATAAAATTATGAAGGTAGTCAACGGTACAGCACAAGAGGTTGATTTTAAGAAGGTTTTTGAAGGTCGTCAGAGATGTAGCAGAGTAGAGGGGTTTAGGGAGACAATTCCAAAATGTGTTTGTGGAATGGCTGAAGGCTCTACTACCAAATGAAAGGGAGTGTGGTTTGGAAGCATGTAGTAGCCTGAAGTTGGAACTGTGAAGGGTGTGACGGAGATGTAAGACTGGAGGGGGTTGCAGAGATATGCAAGAGTGAAGTATTGCCAAATTTGTAGGTGAAACCAGGAATTTTGAAGTTCATATGCTAAGGGACAGCAGGCCAATGGAGATGGGCAAGAACAGTGGTGGTAAGTAAGTGGGACTTCAGGCAGCATTGAATGCAAGAGGCGCAGTCAGGATCAGTTGGAATTTATAAAGAGTTTAGCTTGGAAAGCTGGTGAAAAAGCATAAATGAGGTTTCAAATGAGGTTTCAGCGGCATTAGGATGAAGTCAGTTTTTAGATAGGTGATATTTCAGAGGTGGAAGTAGATGGCCTTGGTGATTGATTTAAAGCTCAAACAGGTCAATGAAATTGTGCTTTGTCTGGTTGGGCTTAAGCAGGTATCCAGGAGGGTAAATGGTTTCGGGGCTTGAAATGCAGTATTTTTAGCTGGGACTGTTTAAAAATAGCTTTGGCCCTGCTAATGTTGAAATTCAAAAAGTTATGGCTTTTTCCTGACTTGATGCCAAATAGACAATTAGAAAATACAGTGCTAGCTGTGTAATTGAGGGTTGTATGGAGGAAGGAGGTATGATTGGTTGTGTCAAAAGGTGAAAAAGAGTAAGAAGTACTGTAGTCATAATCACACAAAATCTCACTGTTAGCACATCTAGGTCCTAACAATTCTTTTATTGGAAAAATATCTCCTCATTGCTCTGTTTGTTCTTTTGGTGATCTTAAATTTACATAGCCTACTTATTCATCAACTAGTGGAAATAGTTTTCCCCATTTATCTTACCAAAAGCTTTCATGACTTAGAACTCCTCCATTAGATCACTTCATATCCTTACGTTCTAACGAAAGAGCCCCAGTTTCTCTCATCTCTCATCATATCTAAACCTCAACCCTTTTTCTGTACCTCTTCATGTCTTGACATTCTTATTGAAGGGCTCAAAACCGGCATGGGCTCTTACTGCAACCTAACCAATAATTTATATGGGTTAGCATTTGTATTTTATGATCCAGTTTATAAAACTTAGAGTCCTAGATTCTATTTTTGTTTCATAGCAGTTTCTGACTTTGGTAAGGATAGAAAGCTCAGTGGCTTAGTCTGGGGTTAAGAAAGCAGGTAATGGGTCACATGAAGGGAATAAGTCTGATGAGGGTTAGATTGCAGATCGACGTGAAGTTATAACGTTGTGAAATTGGAGCTAGGATAAGGTGGTTATGAAGGATAGAGTGGCTAGAAATTGAGGCATCTAAACTTTGGAGAGACATTCAAGAATCACAACTAGATGATTATTAGATGTGAGAATGAATAAGGCAGGAGAGAGAGGTTGAAGAAGGCAGTTAATAGTGAAGAAGAGAAATATGGAATTTCACTTGGATTCTAAGATAATCTTGGAGTATTAAGATGACTTGGGTGTAGAGAGAGAGAGTTGATATTGTTGTAGTTGAGCTGGATCTGGCGATGAATAACCTAGGATAGTCATGCGCTGTGCTTTTAAATCTATGATCCAATTTGGGGGCAAGGTAGTTTTGTTGGAGGAGTGTTGGGGTGGCAAACTATAAAGGACCTGATGATGATGAGAATACCACCCGGGAAGCAAGGGAATTGTTAAGTGCATTTATGGAGACAGCATCATCATGATAGATGTTGCGAGGGTACTTGGAGTAGTTTTATTCCAACAGCAGAGAGTTTTGCCAATAGAATTGAAGATGACTAAAAATGTGTTGATAATAAGGACATGGTGATGGAGACCTTGGGAGTGACAATTAAGGTTAAAGTTAAAATAATAATAATCACTGTCAGTTTGTAAAGTATAAACCTCATAAATCTCAGGCTAATTTGGATTGACAGTATGTTTGACGGATGGAAACCACTGAGGAACCATTTACAAGAGTCTACAGCAATTACGTGCAACAGAATTAGCTTGTGTCATTAACTTGCGATAAATACAAACATATGAAAATGACAAGAGGAAAAGCAAGTTAGTCCATTAAACTTAACCATTGCAATTTAAGCACACCATGAGTCCTATCAATGTGAATATCAATCCAGTGAACCTAAACCTTAATTGTTAACTTCTGGAATTCTGAACTTTAGACTAATGAAGCATCTTAATTTTTTGCTTTTCCTTAACATTTGTAATAATAGTGTGTGCAACACAGAAGAAGTTATACACTTTGAGGACATTCAGGTGGTATAACTATCAAGGTATGAATACCTTGGTGGAATGGGACGGACTGTTGGTGCGTTTGGGAGAATTGATTCAAGGGAATCTTTGCTTGATGAGTTGATGCCACAGATTTCTGGCAGCTAACTGGATTGTGGCCCCTGCTTTTTATTGGCATCTTCAACTTCTTGCTCCCACACTTCTTCCTCTCCAGGTGTCAGTAAAGGTTAGCCCCTCTGCACTGCAACGTTATATAGGATGCATCAGACGATAACGGATTTGGACATTCTGCATGTTCTGTATGTGATACAAAATTCTGCCAGATCTGTCCAGGGAGTGGAGCCTCTGCTTTCAGGCCTGATTGTAGCACTCCTCAGTGTAATTTTTGTGTTCCTAATGGAAGCCATGAGCCAAAAGACTAGAGGATACCTGTAGTCCTCGAGCAGCGATCCTGTACCCTAATGGTCTGGGTGGAAGAGAGGGGCGGTTGAGGACTAGCACAGGATAAGGGCATTATGAAACCAGAGAAAGATCCTCACAATGTGATGCCTGTCACCACAGGATGAGGCAGGGATTCAGGGAGTGAAATCCTTTCCTGTTCGCATATATCCCTGGGTCTTCACATGAACATGCAAGGCTTTGTGCATACATTCTATCATGCCCCTTGCAAATATAGAAAGTCTTCTATCCTAACAAAGTTCTTTCCTTGCTTTGCTGCCTTCATGGTAAATGAGGTGTATTAGTTCCTCAGAGTACAGTGCTTCCATCACATTCTTGATTCAGTAGTCAACTGAAAACTGGATGATTGCTTATAACATCTGTTGCATGCTGGAATGACTCCCTTCAGCATATAAAATTAAAGGCCATCATTACCTTGATAGCTACAGGTTCCTCACACTAGGGTTTTCAACCATTAGGGTTATTCTAGAGTATCCAGGGATTAAAGGTTAATCTCTTGCCCGATATTGCAAGCAAACCAGAAAATAAGATCATGGGGCATTAAATATAGCTTTGATCATTGGGCACATTTGTTTATTAGTTATATAAATATTGGGGCATGGAGAAATAAGGCTGTTTTACTAATAGCCAAGAATCATTTGACCAGGTAATGAAGTGTTTGTTTGCTTTCCAGTTAGCCGTGAGAAGATGTTGCATTGCGGATGCGATGGGCAACCAGTGGTGGAAATGTGGGTAGGGGGCTGTTGGAGGTGGGAAGTCATGTGATAAAACCTCCTGGAATACATCCAACCAGTATTGGCAACTCTGCCTCTCACGTTGCTCGTCAATCTGCTTCAGATACAAAATCTAGAAACATAGAAACTAGGATTGGGAGGAGGCCATTCGGCCCTTCAAACCTGCTCCGCCATTCAATATGATCATGGCTGATCCTCTATCTCAACGCCATATTCCCGCTATCTCTCCATACCCCTTGATGCCTCTAATATCCAAAAATTTATCAACTTCTTTCTTGAATATACTCAGTGACTCGGCCTCCACAGACTTCTGAGGTAGAGAATTCCACAGGTTGACCACCCTCTGAGTGAAGACATTTTTCCTCATCTCAGTCCTAAATGGCCTGCCCAGTATCCTGAGACCGTGGCCCCTGGCTCTAGACTCCCCAACCAGGAGAAACATCTTCCCGGCATCCAGTCTGTCTAGCCTTGTTAGAATTTTATATGTTTCAATCAGATCCCCTCTCATTTTTCTAAACTCTAGTTTCCAAATGCACGCAAGGTCTAGGGCCTCCGGTATCCTTCCTGATCTGTCTGCTCTACTAGCATCTTCTGGTCCATGCATGTCTCCTTACTGGTGCTGCTGCTCCTCATCCTTCAGCCGTAATGGTGAATCTAGCAGAACAACCATGATAAAAATAATAACACTGAATACAAAGCACAAGAAACTCCTTTACATTCAAACATTTTTTTGAACATTGCTACTGGAACCAAATTAGCCAAAAAAAAGGCCCTAGCAACCTAAAATGACTAATCAGAGACTTAATTTAATGGAGTTAAGGATTACTTTAGATAGCACCTCTGCAGCCTTTCTCTTTATTGTTTCTGCCTCATTGCTGGATGGGCTTGAGATTTAGTGAATCAGGCGCTGGCACAGATTAGTTTCACGAAAGGTTAATTTAAATAAATTAATGACATAATACTTTTTTTAATAAGCATCTGGGACAACTAATGTGTTGCCAAACCAATGAAGCAAACACATTTATGGCTAATATGAGGTGCGCAAAATTGCAGCCTGATATTGGTAAGTTTATTTTTTTACATATTCCCGTTCATGGGATGTGGGTGTCGTTGGCTAGGTCAGTGTTTATTGCCCATCCCTAGTTGCCCTTGAGAGGATGGTAGTGAGTTGCCTTCTTGAACTGCTGCAGCCCATGTGATGTAGGTACACCCACAGTGCTGTTATGTTAGGGAGCACGTTCCAGAATTTTGACCCAGCGCCGGTGAAGGAATGGTGATATAGTTCCAAGTCAGAATGGTGCGCGACTTGGAGGGGAACTTGCAGATGGTGGTGTTTACATGCATCTTGTCCTTCTAAGTGGTACAGGTCGCCAGTTTGGAAGGTGCTGTTGAAGGAGCCTTGGTGAGCTGCTGCAATGCATCTTGTAGATGGTACACACTGCTACCACTGTGTGTCACTAGTGGAGGGAATAAATTTCTAAGGTGGTGAATGGGGTACCAATCAAGCAGGCTGTCCTGGATGCTGTCAAGTTTTTTGAATGTTGTTGGAGTTGTACTCATCCAGGCAAGTGAAGAGTATTACATCACAATCCTGACTTGTGCCTTGTAGATGGTGGACCGGCTTTGGGGAGTCAGGAGGTGAGTTACTTACTTCAGAATTCTCAACTTCTAACCTGCACTTGTAGCCGTAAGTTTATATGGCTGGCTCAGTTCAGTTTCTTGTCAACTGTAACCCCCAGGATGTTGTTAGTGGGGAATTCATTGATGGTAATGCCTTTGAATTTCAAGGGGAGATAGTTGGATTCTCTCTTGTTGGATATGGTCATTGTCTTGCACTTCTGTGGTGTGAATGTTACTTGCCACTTAACAGCCCAAGCCTGAATATTGTCCAGGTCTTGCTGCATATGGACATGGACTGCTTCAGTAAATGAGGAGTTGGGAATGATGCTGAACATTGTGCAATCACCTGTGAACACCCCTACTCTGACCTCCTTATGCAGGGAAGGTCATTGATGAAACAGCTGAAGTTAGGTGTGCCTAGGACACCACCCTGAGGAACTCCTGCAGTGATGTCCTGGGACCTCCAACAACTGCAACCATCTTCCTTTGTGCTAGGAATGACTGCAACCAATGGAGAGTTTTCTCCCTGATTCCCATTGACTTCCATTTTGCTAGGGCTCCTTGATGCCACACTTGGTCAAATCTGCCTTGATGTCAAGGTCACTCTCACCTCACCTCGAGTTCAGCTCTTTTGTCCATGTTTGGACCAAGGCTGTAATGAGGTCAGTTTAGCAAACTTAACAAGCTTGTAAAAAAGAAAGGACATCCAATTCTGTCCCCAAAGTTCCTTTCCTAAAAAGAACCAATAGTACTAATATATTTCTATAACACTGAATTACCCTTCATAGAAACAACAACAACTTATTTTTGAATTGTGCCTTGAACATAATGAAATGTTCCTGGTCACTTTAGAGAATTATAAAACAAATTATAACAGCATAAGGAGATATTAGGACCAATAGTTTGGTCAAAGAGGTAGGTTTTAAGTCGTGACATATAGGAGGAAAGTGAGGTGGAGAGGTTTAGGGAGGGAATTTCAGAGCTTGGGGTTTCAGCGACTGAATCAATGTTGGAGCAATTTATGGATTGGGTATCCATAAGAAGCCAGCATGAGAAGAGCACAGATATCTCTTGAGAGTTTGGGGAGATGACAGAAATAAGGGTAAGACCATGAGAATTTTAAAATCAAGATGTTGCTTGACCAGGCGCCAATATAGGTCAGCGAGCACAGAGCTGATAGTGGAATGGGACTTGCGTGGAATGGGACTTGCTGAGAGTTAAGACACGGGCAGCAGTTTTGGATTACCTCAAGTTTACAGAGGCTGGGGAGACCTGCCAATCATAATCATGGACCAATCCAATGGAAGTCCATGGTCACCATTTTCTTCTTAGAGTATGGTACCTGAAGGAGGAGGAGGGGAGACCAGCTAGGAGTGTGTTGGAATAGTTGAGGCTTGAGGTAACAAAGACAACAAGCATTTTAAAAGTCTGAAACAAAAACAAAAATTGCTGGAAAAACTCAGCAGGTCTGACAGCATCTGTGGAGAGAAAGACAGAGCTAATGTTTCGAGTCCTTTGGAAGAAAAGCCATAAGGAATTGAAACGTTAACTCTGTCTTTCTCTCCACAGATGCTGTCAGACCTGCTGAGTTTTTCCAGCAATTTTTGTTTTGTTTCAGATTTCCAGCATCCACAGTATTTTGCTTTTACCTTTTAAAAGTGTTAGTCATACTTATTCAAATGATAAAAGAAATTATAGTGAGATCACAGTGCTGAAATTTAAAAAAATTAATATTATGCTACAGTTCCCATTAAGTTTCCCCCTGTTGGTGTGAGAACTTATTGATATAGCAAGTATTGACAATGGAATGTACCATCATATTCAAAAGAGGACATTCTGCTTTTTTATAACACAGCTTATAGAAAAACTGCATGATGTCTGTTTTTTTGACTGTTACCACAAACATTTTATTCAGGTTTGCCACTAATAAAGTTGTTATCCATCATGGCTGCCCTATTATGGGTGTCCTGATGAGGAGGTTATCTCTAGATCAGAATGTGATATGAAAAGGGCTACTATGTTTAATTGTAGGGAATTGGTTTTCAAAAATTCTGGCTTTCACATAAGGGGAACGAGGGATAATCTGAGTGGCAGTAGTGTGTTCTTGAATTCACTCACTTAACCATTTGTTTAGGGATTGCAGCAAAACAACTCAAAATTATCAGAGGCATGACCTTATATAAAAAGGTTGTTCAAATTTTTGATATAAAAAACTTGAAAAAGCTGTTTGGTCATTTAAAATTTTTGTTTTGTTGGTCTCACAAACTTGTTTCACTTAACAATTTGCCTTTATGCAGTGCCTTTAATATACTAAAATGTCAGCTCTGTTCTTACCCCATTGAAGTTGACCCTGGATTGCTATATGTCCTTTTCCATAGCATAACATTGTCCCCTAAATGTTCCCCTACTGACACCTGATCAACTTGACCCATCTCATTTTCCTAGAACCAGATCCATCATTGCCTCCCTCCTCTTTAACCTGGAAACATACTGATGTAGAAAATTCTCCTGAACACACTTAAGAACTCTTTCTCCTCTCTGCCCTTTAATTATCCTAATATGGACAGGGATAGTAATAGTGTAAAGTCCCCAATTATTGCTCTACTATTCTTGTACCTCTCTAAAATTTCCTTGCAAAGTTCCCACGAGTTGAAGGTGTGTAGAATTCAGCCAGCAATGTAATGTTACCCCTATTGTTTTTTTTAGCTGTACCCAAATAGATTTTGTTTTGACCCCTCGAGGATATCCTCTCTCCAGCATTGTAATGTCCTCCTTAATAAATACTGCTAGCCTTCCTCCCTTCTTTCCTTCTCTATCTTTCCAGAACACCTTGTGTCCAGGAATATTTTGTACCCAGACCTGCCCTTCTTTGAACCAGGTCTCTGCTATCACCACAACTTCACATTTCCAAGTGACTATCTGCGTTTGCAGCTCACCAACCTTATTTACCAAACTTTGTGCATTTGCATATCTGCTCAGAAGCCTTAATTTGGACATTATTAAATTCATTCTTACCCTGACTCCACCTAATGCCTTATTGTTTCCTACTCTAGTGCCACCAGTCTCTCCCAGTTCTTTGTGCGCTTTGCTGTTCCTCTCTTATTTTACCTCCTGGTTCCCAAACCATATACTGGTTTAAATCCTCCCCAACTGCTCTAGCAAATTACTTGGCAAGGACATTGGAACTGCGTCTGTTCAGGTGCAAACTGTCCAGCTCAAACTGTCTAGCTCGGACAGGTTCAAATCTCCTGGAACTGGTTCTAATGTCCAAGGACTCTAATGGTCCCCTGCAACATCTCTCCAGCCATGCATTCAGCTGCTCTATTTTCCTATTTCCGTAGTTAATTTTGTGTGCTACCAGGAGTAATCCACAGATTACTGCCTCTGAAGTCCTGTTTGCTGGTTTCCTTCCTTCCTATCTTCTGAAACTCTGCCTACATGACCACACCCCTTTCTTCACTTATGTTGTTACTACCAGTAAGGACCAAGACCATTAGCTGTTCACCCTCCCACCTCCAGAGTTCTCTGCAACCGCTCAGTAACACCCTTGACTCGGGCACCAGAGAGGCAACGTACCATTCTGAGTTCATCTGTAGCCGCAGAAACTCCGGGATTCACTTCTGTAGCTGCAGAAACACCTGCCAGTTCTCTTTACTAATGAATTCACTACCATTATTGCTTTTTTTAATCCTTGTCCTCTCCCCTGTACTGCTGAACCAGCCATTGTGCCCGGGATTTGTACATGGCTGCAGTCCCCAGATGAACAATCACCCTCACCAGTATTCAGAACTGAACATGGTTTGGCAAGTGAGATCACTGAGGGGATTCCTGCACGATCTTTATGATCCTTTTGACTGCTAGGCAGTCACCCTGTATATACTTTATATCTGACCTACGATCTCTTTGTGTGCTTTTTAAATCTCTGCTACCACTCCTTTATATCTGGCCTTCAATCTCCTGCCTTTTCTTTGCATCTCTGCTCTGCTCTCGCTCCTTTACATCAGGCTCTGATTCCCTGGCATGCATTTCTTTTGTATTGTCAGAAAATTTGGCTACAATACTCTCGGTCCCTTCATCTAAGCCATTAATATAGATTGCAAATAGCTGAGGTCCTAGCACTATTCCTTGTAACACCCCACTAGTTACAGTTTGCCAAGTTGAAAATGACCCATTTATCCCGACTCCCTGTTTTGCGTCAGTTAGCCAATTCTTTATCCATACTAATATATTACTCCCAACACCATGAGCCGTTGTGCAATAATTTTTTTGTGGTACCTTATGGAATGTCTCATGGAAATCCATGGAAATTACTTCTATTGGTTCCCCTTTATCTGGTCTGCTCATTACTTCCTCAAAGAACTCAAATAAATTTATCAAACACAATTTCCCTTTCCCAAAATCCAGTTTCCTGGATTGTATTGTGATTTTCAAAATGTTCTTCTGCTACTTCCTGGATACTACTGACTGGATTGCAGCATTTTTTCCAATGACAGATATTAGGCTAATTGGCCTAGTTTCCTGCTTTTTGTTTACATACTTCCTTGAATAGGGGCATTACATTTGCAGTTTTCCAACCTGCTGGCACCTTTCCAGAATCTAGGGAATTTTTGAAGATTACACCCAATGCATCCACTATCTCTATGGCCACTTCTTTTTAAGACTATATGGTGCAGGCTATCTGATCCAGGGAATTTGTCAGAAGTTCATTGGTTTTCTTAGTACATTTTCCTAATAATAGTAACTGTTTTAAGTTCCTTCCTAACTTTTACCCTCATTTTCTACTACTGGGGCAGGATTTTTCAGTTGGCGTGGGGGAGGGCGGGCCCGAATCGCCGACGTGTAAAATGATGCGCGATGACATCTGGCATGCATCCCGACGTCGTCGCGCAGTCCTGCGATATTTCATTCGGCAGACATGCACCAGAGTCAGCTGTGCAAGCCCAGATATGAAAACGGCCTATTAAGGCCATTAAGAAAGTAACTGAAGTCATTGGTAACGCTGCCCATCCAACCAAGCGGCCTTCGCGTTTTTTAGGAAACCTCATCCATGAGCGGGATGAGGTTTCCTAAAGCTTTTATTAAATAATTTTTTTAAATTCCTAAATATAAAAACATGTCCCATCTCATGTGACACAGTCACATGAGAGGACACGTTTAAATAAATTTTTCAACCATTTATTTAATTATTTGAACATCGATTCAATCTCCCTGAGGCTGCTCTGTACCTCAGAGAGATTGAAGTGCTCTTTCGTGTGCATGCCGAAAGAGCGCTGGCCCTGACCCTCCCTCCTTCCCCCACCCACACAGGTAGAGCTGAGTGCTACAGCTTGTGTATTATGCTGGACGGGCCTTCATTGGGCTGCCCACATAAAATGGTGGCTCCTGCCAAGCCTGCCCGCTGCCTGAAAAATTCAGGCCCTGGATGTTTTTAGTTTCTGCTCCCGTGAACAGCAACCCAAAATATTTGTTATGAGTCTCTGACATTTCCTTGTTTCCCATTATTTATTCCCCAGTCTCATCCATCAATGGACTGCACTTATTTTATCTACTCTTTTCCTTTTTATATACTTGTAGAAGCTCTTTGCCTGTTTTTATATCTCTTGCTAGCTTACTGTCATGATCTATTTTCTTCTGCTATTATTTTTTTCATCATTCTTCGCTGATTTCTAAAATTTTCCTAATCTTCTGGCCTATCACTAATGTTTACTGCATTGTATGCCTTTTTCAATTTGATACCATCCTTAACTTCCTTATCTGCAAATGGTTGATCCTTCTTTCAGCATCATTTCTCAATGCAATATATATTTGTTGGAAATTATGAAATATCCCCTTAAATGGCTGCCACTGCATAGATACTGTCTTATCTTTTAATCTATTCTCCCAGCCTACGTTAGCCAACTTCTGTCTTCATATCTTTATATTTTCTTTTATTTACGTTTAGGGCACTAGTTTGAGACCAACGTTACTCACCCCCAAAATGAGTGTGATATGCTATCATTTTATGTTCACTCTTCCTAGAGGACCCTATATTATGAGGTAATGAATTAATCCTGTCTCACTATGAATTCTTATTGATTTTCTGAAGCACATGGTTATGTCTGCCCCCATAGCTAGTTTTTCCTGGAATGGGTTGCTAACCTGTCACCAGAGGCTATAGCTTGAGGGATGCCACTCCACATCAAGCATGGCTAACTAGGAGATCCTCATGCACTTACCACCTGCTATTGGCATATTGGAAGGATTTAGAGGTTGATAATCAACCTGTTTGGCCACCATCAAGTTCTGGAGTGGGACTGAAACCTGGAGCTTCTAGCTCAGTGGCAGGGGCACTACCACTGTGCCACAAAATATCCCCCATTATACATTACTGGATTTAAAATAGTCAGTTCCCTAGTTCTTTCCACAATGTATTGTTCTAAGAAATTGTCCAGAATAAGGGGAGGCAATGGTATTGTGGCTGGACTAGTAATCCAGAGACCCAGAGTAACACCCGAGTTCGAATCCCACCATGGCAGAAGGTGAAATTTGAATTCAATAAAAATCTGGAATTAAAAGTCTAACGATGACCATGAAACCATTGTTGATTGTTGTAAAAACCCATCTGGTACACTGACGTCCTTCAGGGAAAGAAATCTGGCCTTCATGTGACTCCAGACCCACAGCAATGTGCTTGACCCTTAAATGCCTCTGTCTCACAGACTAGTCAAGCAACAGCCTGACATAGTCATCCTCATGGAATCATACCTTACAGATAATGTCCCAGACACCACCATCACAATCCCTGGGTATGCCCTGTCCCACCAATAGGACAGGTCCAGCAGAAGTGATGGCACAGTGGTATACCGTCGAGAGGGAGTTGCCCTGGGAGTCCTCAACATTGACTCTGGACCCCTTGAAATCCAATGGTATCAGGTCAGATATGGGGAAGGAAACCTCCTGCTGAACTCCATTTACAGCCCTCCCTCAGCTGATGAATCAGTGCTCCTCCACGTTGAACACCACTTGGAGGCAGCACTGAGGGTGGCAAGGGCGTAGTCTGGATGGGGGGGCTTTAATATCTACCACCAAGTGGCTTGGTAGCACTACTACTACCCGAGCTGGCTGAGTCCAAAAGGACATAGCTGCTAGACTGAGTCTGTGGCAGGTGGTGAGGGAACCTGCAAGAGGGCAAAACATACTTCACCTCATCCTCACCAACCTGCCTAGTGCAGATGAACCTGTCCATGACAGTATCGCTAGGAGTGACCACCACACAGTCTTTGTGGAGACGAAGTCCCACCTTCACATTGAGGATACCCTACATCGTGTTGTGTGACACTACCACCGTGCTAAGTGGAATAGATTTCGAACAGATCTAGCAACTCGAGACTGGGCATCCATGAGGCACTGTGGGCCGTCAGCAGCAGCAGAATTGTACTTGAACACAATCTGTAACCTCATGACCCGGCATATGCCCCACTCTACCTTTACGATCAAGCCAGAGGATCAACCCTGGTTCAATAAAGAGCTTATGCCAGGAGCAGCACCAGATATACCTAAAAATGAGGTGTCAACCTGGTGAAGCTATAACACAGGACTGCTTGCATGCCAAACAGCATAAGCAGCAAGCGATAGACAGTTAAGTGATCCCACAACCAACGGATCAGATCTAAGCTCTGCAGTCCTGCCACATCCATTTGTAAATGGTGGTGGACAATTAAACAACTCATTGGAGGAGGAGGCTCCACAAATACCCCCATCCTCAATGATGGAGGAGCCCAGCATATCAGTGCAAAAAGATAAGGCTGAAGCATTTGCTACAATCTTCAGCAAAAAGTGCCGAGTGGATGATCCATCTCGGCCTCCTCCAGAGGTTCCCAGCATTACAGATGCCAGTCTTCAGCCAGTCCAATTCACTCCACGTGACATCAAGAAATGGCTGAAGGCACTGGATATGAAGACAAAGGCTATGGGCCCTGACAATATCACAGCAATAATACTGAAGACTTGTGCTCCAGAACTTGCTGCATCCCTAACCAAACTGTTCCAGTACAGCTACAACACTGGCACCTACCCGGCTATTTGGAAAATTGCCCAGGTAGGTCCTGTACACAAAAAGCAGGACAAATCCAACCCGGCCAATTACCGCTTCATCAGTCTACTCTCCATCATCAGTAAAGTGATGGAAGGGGTCATCGGTGCTATCAAGCGGTACTTGCTAAGCAATAACCTGCTCACTGACGCCCAGTTTGGGCTCCGCTCTGGCTACTCAGCTCCTGACCTCATTACAGCCTTGGTTCAAACGTGGACAAAAGAGCTGAACTCCCGAGGTGAGGTTAGAGTGACGGTCCTTGACATTACAGCCGCATTTGACCGAGTGTGGCATTAAGGAGCCCGAGCAAAACTGGAGTTCATTGGAATCAAGGGGAAAACTCCATTGGTTGGAGTCATAGCTAGCACAAAGCAAGATGGTTGTGGTTCAAGAAGGCAGTTCACCACCACCTTCTCAGGGACAACTAGGGATGGGCAATAAATGCTGGCCCAGCCAGCAAAGCCCACATCCCACAAAAAACAATGCTATGAACTCGTCCTTAAGGCTATGTTTGCCAATTTGATTTGCCCAACCTTGAGCAAAGATTAAATTCACCCACGATCATTGCAGTACCTTTCTTACAAGCCCCCATTATTTTTTGATTTGTACTCTGTGCAGAACTTGAATATTGTTGAAGAGATACATGTTGCTGAAGCTTTTTGTCTTGCACTCATCAGGACAAACTCAAGAATGCCAAATTTCAAATGATCGCAACAATGTATTCCACAGGAGAAAAGGGTGCTGATTGGCTGGCAATTGTGCTGATTTTTTTCCGAAAAATTTGGCTAGGTTTCTGCTGTCATCTTCACTCAGCTCCCTGCTATTAAACAAATCTAACCCTTTCTCTCCTGCCCACAAAAGTATGTAGCCAAACTTTTCCTCCTGGTACCTTTTAGGAAGCTACTGGATGTCAATCGACATTTTTGTTTAAGCTTTTCAAATGCCTCCACGACATCATCAGCTTCCCAATTCGTCATGGGCTAGAATTGTGTGTTTATTGCTGGGGTGGCCATTTTGTTTAGGCATGATTCACTCAGCTTTTCTCTGTCCCTCCGACACCTCGGGCTGACTTTTCAATTTAATTCAGCATTAAATTTGTTTAAAATATTTGGCTTTTTACTTGCAGGCATCCTTTTGCCACCATGTTATGCCTTCTGATTCCCAATAAGTTTGAAATAATCACACTTGAAACTCAAAATGCTAGAAGGTGTATTTCTTGCTGCTGTCCACGTGGCTGGTAAACTGATCTAATGTTACTTGGCACATGATTGCAATGCGACAGAGAATGTGGTAGCCGGACTATATATTTACAAAACAATTAGTTCTTATCTCTTTATGAATAATATAACTATATAATGCAGTTGCCCGACTTGGCGGACTGTCAGATTTAGCCTCCATATTCTTTGTCAATAGCAATTGATGTTCGTAAAGTGTACATATTGCTTCTTCATTCTCTGAACAAGCCTTATTCTTAAAAAACATTTATAGTTCAGGGGCAATCAAAATTAGTCAAAAATCATTCCAGGTATGGCCATTATTCTGTGGGTGGGTCAGCTGGCCACCTCTAAAAAGTGCCAGCGCCTTAAGGGGAATGAGTACCTGGAGGGCAGTAGTCATGCCCTTGATGATTCCCTTTGTTCTTGAGGGTAAACACATCCTTGAATTAACTAATGACAGCCATAATCTACATACTGTGACTGGGTGACGTAGTGCTGGCTCTTCATAAATCTCAGCTGAAACCTGCATCATGCACATGAAAGCACAATAGCTAAGGCCATTCTAAATTCAAAACGTCAGCATCATTCAATGATTTAACAATACTGCATTATATAATGCAATTTCC
Organism: Carcharodon carcharias; assembly: GCF_017639515.1. NCBI lineage: Eukaryota > Metazoa > Chordata > Chondrichthyes > Lamniformes > Lamnidae > Carcharodon > Carcharodon carcharias. The sequence continues at coordinate 43,821,168 of NC_054484.1, read as the reverse complement.
TTGAGTGCATTTTGCAGAGAAAATTGGTTCTAGAATTAATTTCTTTATCTGGCAGATCAGAAAATGCCAATGATGCAGGCCTGAGGTGCAGCTGTTTCGATGTCTCCAGTTGTTAAAAGGCCACTTCAGTGTGTGAATCCATGGTGTATTAATATAAAATCATTTTAAAATTTTATAGGCAATATGTAAATAGCTCTGGAAAGAAAAAAAATACTTTATTAATTGTTACCCTTTATTAATTCAATTCTTAAGGAAAGATCTATTGATATATATTTCTATATATATATATATATATATATATATATATAAAACATGCCAAGCAAACCAGCACTAATTGAGCAGCGAAAGCTTCACTGGCTTGTTCAAGTGTACAGGATGGAAGATGGCCACATCCCCAAGAATACCCTATAGGGGAAATTGCCTGTGCCAAGAGACCAGCAGGGCATCCAAGGCTCCAATTCAAGGATACTGTCAAAAGAGACACGAAAGCCCTCAATATCAATCACGACAAGTGGGAAACTCCAGGAGACAATCGATGCAAATGGCAACACCAGCTGTGGGCAGGAATTTGCCACCACAATAACATGTGATTTCTGAAGCTCCAAAGCAGGTGCCAGCCCTGCAAACAAGGCATCAGCAGAGATCATCCTGCAACACCAGCAAGGAACAACTTCATGTGTGGCAGACTTTGCCTTTCCAGAATTGTCTTGTTCAGGCATCAAAAGAAGTGCAGCAGATGATCTCATCTGACCCCTCAAAAGTTCTGAGGCTGCATTTCCATCATCACTTGCAGATAGAAGGACGTCAATCACCAACCCTGAACATAGCTTTTATTTTAGTTCACAGGAGAGGAAATCTACATTTCTTTCTGATATTAAGTTAAATGTAAAATTGTCTAAGATTAACTGTACTTCAGCTTTGCTCAATTTTAACATATGTACACTGTTTAGTACGTTTTTTTCTATGTAAACAAATCTAAGTTTGTGGTGATGTTGCCAATCTGAAATTTGGTGTGGTCATGGTCTGTTGAACGTTTTTTTGTGATCCAACTTCAAACTGATTTCCCTTTATCTTTCATAAAGAAAGGAAACTTGGAGAATGTTGCTAATCCTTCCTTCCTTTGTTTAGTTCATAGTTTCAGGAAACTTTCCAATTGATATTTTTAGAGCCTTGTTTCATTAATACCTTAATATGGAAATTGACATGATTTGTCTCATTTGAAACAAACAAACTGTTTTGACAAATATTATTGCAAGCTGTTATGATCCCCATAGAGACTGATAACTGGAAGTTCAAATTTTCTTTTTAAAAGTTAATAGCTGAAAGAATGACATGACAAGATTTCACATTTTAGGTTGTTTACTGTGACAAAAGACAAAAAGTTCTGTTGGCTCAACATTTTCTTTGTAGACAGCTTATACTTTAAACCATAGAACAGAATTCTCCTTTTTATTTTAGCGCAACCGAAAAAACCGATTTCAAGGTTTACATTACACTGTCCTTTAAGTAGACATTCAATTTTGCTGAAATTAGTTCAAAATGATTCATAGCTCACTGGGGTTTACTTCTGTTCTTTTTCTTTCTCAGCCTGGAAACTTCTAACCCCAGAACTGTCCTTCATGGTGAGATTATTACTGGAGATCCTCCTCTTGTGCAAACTAGGCAAACCTTCCAGCCTCTTTTTAACTCCTCATGAATTTCATCTTTTCTATCCCAGCATCAGCTTCCACCCATATTCTGGTAGTGAACCATAAAGACTTTCAACCTCTTGCTGCTCTCTCTCTGGACCCAGCAGACTAACTTGTCTGTCATACAGAGTGATATTTTAGGAAAACCTGTAACCCAATATCACAATGGCTTCCTCTATACCCTAACCATCTCAAAGCCTGTTATCATGGCAATATGAATCACATGGGTCTTGTATCCAGGTAGAGATGCTGATTAGCTATCCTTAAGCACTCAACTGTCTTTCATCCAGGTACTTAAATGGACAGATTAAAACACAACTGTTCACAGCCTGACATTCTAAACACTTTTCTGGGACTTTGGAGACTCTCAGTCTAGCCACTGTTAGCACGCAGACTGCTGCCATTGTTTCCAAGCATAAATAGCTTGCACCTTCTTTCCAGTAAAACAACCTGGGCCCCCTTTAATCTCTGACAATCAAACCACTCAGGCTTGCATCAGGCAGACTTCAGAACAGGTCAGATGATCCGTTTCTTTTTAGCCTAAATGTATAGACACAGTTCCAAAAAGTAATAATCTTATACCTGTAACAAAACTTTTACTTATATTTGTTTATCATGAGAACACCGACTGCAATAAAACCTGGTTGGCTTTTTTTTAAAGTCAGAAAATTAAAACTTATCTAATTTGCTTTAAACATTCTCTATATTGGAGTTTTTCATTCACTAGTAAATTAGAATTTGTGCAGTATGCTGTAATATTAAGAAAAGCATCCTTAGAGTTTGAAATACAATTTTTTTGATTTATATCAAGTGGCTGATTAAAACCAACCCCCCCCCCCCCCCCCCCCCGCTGCAGATCCCCAAACTCTTGGCTGTCTGCTGCATAATATCTGCCTTTCATTAAAATTAGTTCTGTCAGACTGGTCATGGACCACTGTAGGTGGACTATTTCACAAAAAGAAAGATTATGGATATAAATAAAATACCTGACATTATACGTTATTCACTACATTGGGGAAAACAATAGATACCGAGGAATCATTTCAAAGCAGAACTCTAAACATCATGTCAAATTATACTTGCGTTTATATAACGATTTTCACAACCATTGGATGTCTAAAAGTGCTTTGCAGCCAATAAAGTACTTTCGAAGTGCAGTCCCTGTTGTAGTGCAGGAAGTGCGACAGGCAATTTGCACACAGCAAACTCCCACAAAACAGCAATACGATAACGATTAGATATGTTTTTTACGAGGGATGAATAGTGACTAGGACACCCCTGCTCTTTGATTTTTTTTGTCATCACTCTTTCATGGGATCTGAGTGTCGGTGGCAAGGCCACCATTTGTTGCTCATCCTTAATTGCCCTTGAGATGGTGTGGTGAGCAGCCTTCTTGAACTGCCACAGTCCTTGTGATGTCTGTAAACCTAGAGTGCTGTAAGGAAGAGAATTCCAGATTTTGACTTGGTGACATTGAAGGAACGACAATATATTTCCAAGTCTGGATGATGTGTGGCTTGGAGGGGAACTTGGTCGTGTTCTCATGCGCCTGTTGACTTTGTTCTTCTAGGTGGTAGAGATCAAGGATCTGAAAGGTGCTATTGAAAGAGCTTTGACAAGTTGCTGCAGTGCATCTCGTATATGGTACATGCTACTATCATTGTGCATTAGTGATGCAGGGTGTGAATGTTTAAGTTAGTAGATGGAGTGCTGATCAAGTGGGGTTTCTTTGCCCAGGATGGTGTCAAACTTCTTGAGTGTTGTTGGAGTTGCACTCATCCAGGCAAGTGGAGTGTATTCCAAGACACTTCTGACTTGTGCCTTGTAGATGAAAAGGACAAGCTTTGGGGAGGCAGGAGTTGAGTTATTTGTCACAGAATTCCCAGCCTCTGAGCTACAACCACCTGAACAGGCAGATGAATCCTCAATTTAATGTCTCATCCAAAATATGGCATCTCTGACAATGCATCACTCTCTCAGTACTCCACTGGAGTGTCAGCCTTGATTTTTGTGTTCAAGCCCTGGAGTGGATTCATTATGAGCCCAGAACCTTAACTGAGCCACAGTTAACACTCAAATTGTTGAAGTAGGTTGTAGTTTATGACCATTACCTGTATCTAAAGGTTAGTGTTTTGAAAATGCTATTTGTTCACACATCCATGTTTCTATTTCATTTCATAAGGTAGTTATTAAGATGTTAACTGTCACGTGTATGAGTTATGGTTATTTTGTGCACTTGCATTGGTGTTGATTGGCGAAAAACAACAAATCTCCACAGATGTATAATTAAGTAGAATCTCAAAGCTCTGTTCATGGGTCCTCAACAGCCAGTAAAACTTGTAACGGTAAAAAAGAGCTGATAGGATCCTATGCCATCTTTAATCATTAGAAATTTAAATGGCAGTGTAGTAACCACCTGTGCTGCTATTTTGATTTAAGGATGAAAAATGTTATCTGCCTGCCTGTCATAATGATTCACTGAGAATGTTGGCAAACTTCTATTTAAGCTGCTTTGGATATCCTTTGTTGGCAAGAATCTCTGGATATCAGATATTACACCAAAGAGTGATCCAGGGACATAGGATGTATGAATTAATGTAAAATCACAGTATTTATAATTTTGTTTTATATTTTTCAAGTCATGAAAGCTGCTGAACACAGAGCATAGTTATGATAACCTTGGTTTAATAAACATTAATCTTGTCACTAGTACTATGACTGAAACCATTCTAAATGCTGTTCACTGTGTTTTCAATAAATGATATTGAATTAGATAAGCTATTAAAGCCCATGACATTTTAAGCTCTAATAGAAATATGTTACTGGTCTTTGTTATCTAGAATAATGGATGTGTAGATGATATTGAGGAGAATAGAGTTTTGATTAGACGTTTTTTAATATTGTATATTAAGAGATGTAAATAAACATTCAGATTACTTCCTCCAGGTATTCACTAATGAAGACATGAGCAATGTAAATAATCCAGTAAAGTAAGAAGTTGGTGCAAAAGTTGGATGATCAGATTATTTGAATTATGGCTTTGAATTAAGAATTTAGCTGCATTCATCTTTCCAGTACTTGCTTTTAAGCACATTTTCAATCAGTTGTTTTTCCCTCAAAATGTGAACTGATGCATCATTAACTGCTGTAACTGGAGCCAGTTCCAAATATTCACTACTATGTAATGTATGAGGGTGTGTTGCTGGGCGCCTTAGTTTCCTTTAAACTCAAACCTTGGTGATATCACTCTCACGCCACATTAACATTTGAGCTAAATGTGATGTTATGAAGTATAAACCTGAAATGGACCCTTTCCTGTAAAACAAAATTAAGCTGAGAGGTCAGGTAACCTTTTCTTTCCTACCAATACACATGGAGCTGCCAGGACCCTGAGTTAATCTTCATGTCTGGAAATGTCTTGACAAAGTCATTAAAATGCAAAGATAAAAGCAAAATACTGCGTATGCTGCAAATCTAGAACACTAACAAAAATACCTGGAAAAACTCAGCAGGTCTGACAACATCTGCAGAGAGGGATACAGTTGACGTTTCGAGTCTGTATGACCCTTCATCAGAACTAAGACATATACAAATGAGATGAAATAAAAGCTGGTAGAGGGGGATGGGTGGGACAGGTAGAGCTCAATAGGGGGCCAGTGATAGGTGGAGGCCAAGAAGAGACTGCCAAAGATGTCACAGACAAAAGGACAAAGGGGTGTTGACGGTGGTGATATTATCTAAAGGATGTGCTAATGGGGACATTAAGGATAGAAAGCAGGACGAGCAAGTGGCAGATGGCCACAGTGGGGGTGGGGGAAGGGATCGAAATGGGCTAAAATGTGAAGCTGAAACAATAGATCGAAATAAATTTAAAAATAGGAGGAAAAGAAAAATATATTTGTAAAAAAATGATAAATTATTGGAAAAAGGAGGTTTGGAAAGGGGATGGGGATGGAGGAGAGAATTCATGATCTGGAATTGTTGAACTCAGTATTAAGTCTGGAAGGCTGTAAAGTGCCTAATTGGAAGATGAGGTGCTGTTCCTCCAGTTTGTGTTGAGCTTAACTGGAACATTGCAGCAGGCCAAGGACAGATATGTGGGCATGAGATGAGGATGGAGTGTTGAAATGGCAAGCAACAGGGAGGTCTGGGTCATGCTTGCGGACAGACCGAAGGTGTTCCGCAAAGTGGTCACCCAGTCTGCGTTTGGTCTCTCTAATGAAGAGGAGACTGCATTGGGAGCAGCGAATGCAGTAGACTAAATTGAGGGAAGTGCAAGTGAAGTGCTGCTTTACTTGAAAGGAGTGTCCACCTCCTCCCATGGCACCTTCCCATGCAACCGCAGAAGGTGCAACATCTGCCCCTTTACTTACCCCCTCCTCACTGTCCAAAGGCCCAAACACTTGAAAGGAGTGTTTGGGCCCTTGGACGGTGAGATCAGAGGAATATCTAGAGCAGCAAAGGAGAAAGACCCTAACTAAGAAACACCAGTAGGCAGAGACACTGGTTGGCCTTGACCTCTTTACCTGAGAAAGTGGACCAGGGCTTTGCTACAGGGCCTCACTGTTGCGCCTTGACTGGAGTAGAGCAAGAGAAATCTGCTATTGCGAACTTAAGACAACAGTGAATCTGTCTTCCTAAACCTCCAGATTCTCTTCTTCTGTTGTCAAAGAGGATTACTGGCCTGCATCATTTCAAGATTTCAACCTGGGGAAAAGCGAGTGGAACAGAAGCCTCTTGAAATCCTAAAGCCTAAACACATGCTACTTCTCTAACCACAATCTTTTCCTGAGTGTGTGCACATCTGTATGAGTGTGAGAGTGGGTGTAGTTGCGTATATATTCGAGTATTGAATAATAAACATTCATTTTTCTTTTAAAACTTATGAGAAAACCTCTCAGTTATCTGTTCGTGATCATTACAGCAGTCAGTGGTTAAAACATTTCTTTTAAAACACACTGCTTGTTCTTTCGAGAGGTGGGGTGAGAGGGAAGCCATCCCCATCATCATTCCCATATTCGTAACAGTGAGGTGCTTTCATCATACTTATGTTCTTTGGTTTAGATCTAGGATCACAGTGCATGTTAAGCTAAATGACTTGTGTTTGTGCTCTTACATTTTATGATTCAATCCTCTCAGTATTTTAAAAACTGGATCATGTTTTCTCTGATTTATTAGCTTACATTTAAACAGGGACCTCAAACCTGAGTCCCTGTTGTATGAGAAAACATTAAAGCTTTTTTTCATACTTTCTTGTAAAATAAAGATGCGGCTTCCTGTTAGATAATGGACCTAAAATATATCATGACAAGTTACTGCAAATTGGGAAAAATTTCAAAGATGGAAGAGTGTCTCTTATATACGGAATAATTACAGTCCTCCATTCACCCTTCCTCCCATCTCTTTCCCCACCCCTCCCCCAATTCGCACATAGTCCCAAATCGTTAAATAAGTATGAAAATATTTGAAAATTGCATTGCTTTTATGTAATTAATTTGATATGTGTTGAAGCCTTGAGACACATAAAAATCAATTCTTACTATAAATGTCTAAATTAATTTTTAGAAGTTAGAAACAGGTTTTTACATTGAGGATTGTTGTGGATTCCAATGGCTTTTGCCCTCTGTATAAATGTGGATTTAATTGTTTATGACTATCATAGGAATGTTTTGCAATATGGTTAACGTATTGGATCACTGATACTATAATGCTCGTTGCCTTGGCTGTCAATATGTGTTGGAAAACAAATGTAGTTGAAAACACTCAGTTTTGTTTCCCCATTCGGTGTGCACTTTTTCTGTTTTGATAATTTATGCTTTTTTGATTGGACTTGTATAAAAGCAGTGTCTTGTAGGAAACAGTTTGATTTGACCTGCAATACAGACCCAAACTGTTAAGAGTGCTCATGTGTCACTATTCTTTTCTTTGCATCACAAGTATCAAAAATACTGTGCCTGGCACTTGCCATTGTTTTAAAAAATCCTGATGGTCAACCTGAGCTGACTGCTCTGCAGTAGTAAAGAATACAGGGTATGAAAGCACTTGAGCACAAGAACACAATGTATATCTGATGTTGTAAATGAAAAACGAACAGAAAAAATGCACATTTTGACTGTACAACTTGCAAATATTGCGCTTTCGGAAGTTAAAAGAAGCTACTTGGTAAAACAGCAATAATATTCAAGAATACCACGTGACTCATGCAGATAGAAATGCATTATTCTAAATCAATTATATGCAAAGAAGTTCCCTGTTTAAACCTGAGAATCTTTACTACATTATTGAGTAACAGTTATATTGAAAATGAGGAATGTGAACATTAGTTTAACAGGTTAGAAAAGGGTAATGTATTGGGCATATGTTTGGATGTTCAAAAGGCTTGCGATATTAGATTCATGACTAAAGTCGGAATCAGGGGACAAGTAGCAGAATGGATAGGAAGCCGGCTACAAAACAAAATACGATAGGGGTTAAGGATATTTACTCAAACTGGCAAAAAATGTGAAGTGGCCTTCCAAAAGGATTTGTGCCGAGATAATTGTTCACTATTTACATAAATGATTTGGACTTGGGAATTGGAAACACAATTTCAAAATTTGCAGATGACACCAAAGTGGGGACTATCTAATACAGAGGACTGCAACAAAATACAAAAATACTTCAATAAAGTTGTGTAGTGTGTGTGTAATTGACAATTGAGCTTCAATATTGGTAAGTATGAGGTGGTAGATTATGGTTGGAAGAGTAAGGAGGAAAATAAATGTTTAAATGGATTAGAAAGAAAGACTTGCATTTATATAGCACTTTTCATGATCACCAGACAGCTGGACATTTCAAAGCACTTTAGAGGAGCAGAGGGATCTTAGTGGTACAAATAAACAAATCATTAAAAGATAATAATGCAGGTTGGTACGGTCATCTTAAAAAAAAATAAAGCATTGGATTTCATTTCTAGAGGTATAAAATCAAAAAGCAGAAAAGTTATGTTCAACTTTCATAGAACCTTTGATAGACCACGGGGGAGTACTGCAAACAGTCCTGGTCACCATATTATAAAAAGAATATAAAGGCTCTGGACTGCAAAAAAGTTTTTAGAGGGGTGATACCATAACTGAGGGGCTATATCTATTAGGAAAGATTGAACAGACTGAGGTTTTTTTTTCCCTGAAAAAGAAAAAGACCTAATTGAGGTATTTAATATTCTGTAAGGTTTTGCTCGGATAGGCTTAGAGAAACCAGAAGGAACCATAAATATAAGAAAACCATTAATAAATCCAATTTGTAATTCAAAAGGAACATCTTTTCCAAAGAGTGGTTAGAATGTGGAACTCGTTACCATTAGCAGTAGTTGAGGCAGCTAGCCTTAATGCATTTTAGAGGAAGTCATATATATACATGAGAAATATGTTGCTGGGGTTAGATGAAGAAGGAGGAGGCTCATTTGGCACATAAACATGGGCATGGACCAGTCATGCAAATAGCCAGTTTCTGTGCTGTAAATACTAGGTAGTAATATGTTTACTTTTTGAAATTTGACAAATTTAAATGGGCCTGATCTTAACTCTGGTTTTGAATGAGTTCAAATCTCACCAATTATGTTTCATGCCACAAGAATGGGTTTTTAAATGTGTAGAAATGCAAAGATTTAAATGCAGGTTAGGGCAGCCAATTTTTTAATACATGCTATTTTACTTTGTGAAAGATACCCAGAAGGTCAGTTTTTAATGTTTCCTTTGTTCCCATCCCTTATTTTGCAGACGGTGCGTCATGGCTTCCCCTGTCAACCGACTGCCTTAGCTTTTGATCCAGTGCAAAAAATCTTGGCCATTGGGTGCCGCACAGGAGCACTACGAATGTATCCTTTTAAAAAAAATTATTTATCTTGACCTGTTTGCAAGAAGGTTTGTAACAATGGATACTTGCATCTTCCCAGATATTGACTATTGCTTTCTTCTCCATTGAATCTGGAATGTTTGCTGTGCAGTCATGGATCATATACAGCATCATCATCTCATTATGGTAAGTGTGTTTACTTGCAGATTGTTTCATACGTAAATATTATTCAAATGAGTCTGGTCTGGCGGTATTATACTCATGTGACTAGGGTTATGTTGGAAAGTGATGATGTGATTCAATTTGGATCAGCTGCAGATGGGAGTAGGGTATTTGTTTCCTTTTACCCCATTTCCCTTGCTGGTATTGTGGTTTACATTCAACTTGCACACATGGTACAGTACAAAGCGAAACAGCTCATTTCTCTTCCAGCATACAAATTTTATCAGCTGATGGTTTGATAGTTGAAATTATCATCTGCATTTGGTTTTCAATTTCAATATCATTCTGGCATTGCTTTGTCTAGTTTGTTACATGCGTTCCAGCTGTTTTAAAATTGAAAACCCTTTGCAGCTTTCAGAATAAATTTGCAGCATTCACAGATTCTTTGATGCAATATGTTTCTCACTTATTTGCACATGATTGAGATGAAGCAATTTTATTCAAATTGAATAATTATTTGAGGATTTTTTTTGAATAAAAACTTAGCATTGTGGAATTCCTTCTTTTATATTTTCTCCCTTTTTATTCACTTTTTATCATTGTCAGGCTAGCACTTCAACATACAATTTGCGTTCAGGCTTTAGCCAATGCAGATTTTGTCTTAGCCCTTAAGGATGTCTTTGAATGTTTTGAATGATTCTGTGACCTTGAATCCTGTCCTTTTCTATAGAAAATATAATAGATGTTAATGAAAGATCAGATCAACTTCACCATATTGACGTCTTACTATCAAAAAATTGTACATAATTTACCCAAATGCTCTGTATTCAGACAAAAACTTAATTTTGTTCCTTCACCATCAGAAATATTGATCAATGGCAAGGTTTATGACAAATGAGTAGTTTGAAATTTGATATAGAGGCAATCAAGGAAAACATGTTCAATGGTCACAATTTCATTGAAAATGACAGACAATTACTTAATTCAGAGTTCTGTGTAACAGGCTACTCCAATCAAACTGCTTATTCTACAATGTGTTCAGTGCATGAGATGGGCTAAGTGATTCACAAGTAGCAGAGTTCAGAAATTCCTACTTGCAAATGGAATCAATTTCAGATTCAGTATGTGGGGTAACATAAGTATTTAAAAAGATACTCTATTCCTATAATAAGAACAGAAAATTCTGGAAATATGCAGCTGGTTAGGCAGCATCTGTGGAGAAAGGATGGTAGGCTTAACAGGCTTTATATTAACTGCCCCATGATGGGGAGAGGACGAGGGTTGGGGGAGCAAAACTGTCAAATCACGGAAGGTGACATTAACCCCCACCCCGCAGCTGTTGCCATTTTAATCTTGGTATTCCTCTTTAGAGGGGCTAGTTTGATATTAGCATGTTTAAATGAGCTGCCTATCATATGATTTTGACAATTTTAATTTAGTGCCTGCTGCATAGGTTTGGGAAACTTGGCAGCAAAACCCGGGCAAGATTGATCAGCAGTTTATTGAAATGGTTAAAGGTCAGGATGCCAGATCTGATTAAGGTTAAGTTATGGCAACTGCTTTTCGGTCTCTGATGGAAACCGGTTTGGTGAGAGTACTTGTGAGAGACTTATTTGTACAGTTAGAGGTGTTAATTATGATGCATCATGCCGTGGTTGCTTTTGATTGGTCTTCAGGTACAGAAGATAATCAGCACCGTCAGAAGCAAGGGCATGTTGTGGATGGAGCGGCAGTTGTCAATAGAGAAGGAGTTGAGGTTGCAGGCAATACTACCCACCTAACAGAAAGCCTCAGCTTCCTTGATCTCTTTGAAGAGCAACTGCTTCCAAAGACTAAGATTGTCACATAAGGTGGTCACAGGCATCTCCAGTGTCCAAAAAGGCCTGCTTAACGTGCAGTCGCTGAGAAAGCCATTACCATCCTCAATTTTTGATATCTTTCGTTTCTTTCTGGGTATTACCAGAGACATAGCGAGGATCTTGTAGTTGGCTGCATATAATTGCAAAAGCCTATTACATAAATTTTTTAAAAATTAATTCTTACCTGGGATGTGGACATCGCTGGCAAGGCCAGCATTTGATGTCCATCCCTAATTGCCCTTGTACAGAGGGCACTTAAGAATCGACCACATTATTGTGGACCTGGAGTCACATGTAGGCCAGACCAGGTAAGGATGCCAGATTTCCTCCCCTAAAGGACATTAGTGAACCAGATGGGTTTTTACAACAATCAATGATGGTTTCATGGTGAGATCACACCCGGAGTTGTGTGTGCAGTTTTGGTCTCCATATTTAAAGAACAATATACTTGCATCGAAGGTGGTGCAGTGAAGCTTCACTAGATTGGTTCCTGGGATGAGAGAGTTGTTCTGTAATGAGGGGCTGAATAAATCGGGCCTATATTCCCTGGAGTTTAGAAGAATAAGAGGTGATCTCGTTGAAGCAAATGAGATTCTGAAGGAGTTTGACAGGATAGACACTATTAAGTTGTTTCTCCTGGCTGGGAAATCTAGAAAAGGGGGGCACTGCCTCAAGATAAGGTGCCGATCATTTAGGACTCAGATGAGGAGAAATTTCTTCACTCAGAGGTTGTGAATCTTTGGAATTCTCTGTCCCAGAGGGTTGTGGATGCTCTATCTTTAAACATATTTGAGGCCGATATAGACAGACAGATTTTTGGCCCATCAGGGAATTGAGATGTGGGGAGCAGGTGGGAAAGTGGAGTTAAAGCCGATGATCATATTTATCAGTGGGGCATGCTTAGGGTGGGTGGTGGTGATGGTATGGTCTACTCCTCTTATTTCCTAGGTTCTTGGGAGGCAGCACATTTGGCACTGAATGTGGGAGTGCAGTGGAGTACAGGGATAACTTGTGAGATGTATAACTTGTGTTTGTACTTTCATCTCCCTATTGCCTTTGTCCCTCTCATGAGACGTCAGCACATCACTTTGAGAGTAGTTTGGAGCAGAGCAGGCACTCCTACCCAGTATCTCTCATCATATTGAAGGTGGGAAGAATGTTGGCATCTCGAGTTTGCAGAGCCATCATTAAGAACTGCCACGATTCAAGTTCCACAGAGGAAGCCATTCTTTCACCAGAAAAGACAATGGCAAACTCAGCCCTGTCAACCCTGCAAAGCCCTCCTTACTAACATTTGGAGGATAGCGCCAAAATTGAGAGAGCTGTCTCACAGACTAGTCAAGCAACAGCCTGACATAGTCATCCTCACAGAATCATACAATGTCCCGTCCCACCAGCGGGACAGACCCAGCAGATATGGCGGCATAGTGATATACACTCAGGAGGGAGTTGCCCTGGGAGTCCTCGACATCGACTCTGGACCCCATGAAAACTCATGGCATCTGGTCAAACATGGGTGGAAACCCCCTGCTGATCACCACGTACCGCTCTCCCTCAGCTGAGAATCAGTGCTCCCCCATGTTGAACACCACTTGGAGGAAGCACTGAGGGTGGCAAGGGTGCAGAATGTACTCTGGGTGGCGGACTTCAATGTCTATCACTAAGAGTGACTTGGTAGCATCACTACTGACCGAGCTGGCCGAGTCCTAAAAGACGTAGCTGCTAGACTGGGTCTGCGGCAGGTGCTGAGGAAACCAACAAGAGGGAAAAGCATACTTGAGCTCATCCTCACCAACCTGCCTGCCTGCCGCAGATGCATCTGTCTATGACAGTATCGGTAGGAGTGACCACCGCACAGCTGTTGTGGAGACAAAGTCCCGCCTTCACATTGAGGATACGCTCCATCGTGTTGTGTGACACTACCACCGTGCTAAATGGGATAGATTTCAAACAGATCTAGCAACTCAAGAATGGGCATCCATGAGGCGCTGTGGGTCATCAGCAGCAGCAGCAGATTTGTACTTGAACACAACCTGTAACCTCATGGCTCGGCACATCCATCACTCGACCATTACCATCAAGCCAAGGGATCAACCCTGGTTCAATAAATAGTGCAGGGGAGGCATGCCAGGAGCAGCACCAGGCACACCTAAAATGAAGTGTCAACCTGGTGAAGCTATTACACAGGACTACTTTGTGCCAAAACAGCATAAGCAGCAAGTGATAGGCAGAGCTAAGCGATCCCACAATCAATGAATCAGATCTAAGCTCTGCAGTCCTGCCACATCCAGTTGTGAATGGCGGTGTTCAATTAAACAACTCACTGGAGGAGGAGGCTCCACAAATATCCCCATCCTCAATGATGGGGGAGCCTAGCACATCAGTGCAAAAGATAAGGCTGAAACATTTGCTACAATCTTCAGCCAGAGGTGCCGAGTGGATGATCTATCTCAGCCTCCTCCAGAGGTCCCCAGCATTACAGATGCCAGTCTTCAGTCAATTCGATTCACTCCATGTGATAGCAAGAAATGGCTGAAGGCAATGGATAGTGCAAAGACTGTGGGGCCTGACAATATTCCAGCAATAGTACTGAAGACCTGTGCTCCAGAACTTGCCGTTCCCCTAGCCAAACTGTTCCAGCACAGCTACAACACTGGCAGTTACCCAGCCATGTGGAAAATTACCCATGTATGTCCTGTATGCAAAAAGCAGGACAAATCCAACCCGGCCAATTACCGCTTCATCAGTCTACTCTCCATCATCAGTAAAGTAATGGAAGGGGTCATCAACAGTACTATCAAGCAAGACTTGCTTAGCAATAACTTGATTACTGACGCCCGGGTTGGGTTCCACCCTGGCCACTCAGGTCCTGACCTCATTACAGCCTTGGTTCAAACATGGACAAAAGAGCTGAACTCCCGAGGGGAAGTGAGGGTGGCTGCCCTTGACATCAAGGCTGCATTTGACCAAGTGTGGCATCAAGGAGACCTAGCAAAACTGGAGTCAATAGGAACCAGGGGGATAACTGTCCACTGCTTGGAGTCATACCCAGCACAAAGAAAAATGGCTGTTGTTTTTGGAGGTCAGTCATCTCAGCTCCAGGACATGACGGCAGGAGTTCCTCAGCGTAGTGTCATGGGTCCATCCATCTTCAGCTGCTTCATCAATGACCTTCCTTCCATCATAAGGTCAGAAGTGGGGTTGTTCACTGATCGATGTTTGCTGATGATTGCACAATGTTCAGCATCATTCACGTCTCCTCAGATACCGAAGCAGTCCATGTCCAAATACAGCAAGACCTGGACAATATCCAGGCTTAGGCTGACAAGTGGCAAGTAACAGTCGCACCAAACAAGTGCCAGGCAATTACCATTTCCAACACAAGAGAATCTAACCATCGCCCCTTGACGTTCAATGGCCTTACCATCACTGAATTCCCAACTATCAACATCCCGGGGGTTACCATTGACCAGAAACTAAACTGGATTAGCCATATAAATACTGTGGCTGTAAGAGCAGGCCAGAGGTTAGGAATCCTGCGACGAGTAACTCACCTCTTGACTCCCCAAAGCCTGTCTACCATCTACAAGGAACAAGTCAGGAGTGTGATGAAATACTCCCCACTCGCCTGGATGAATGCAGCTCCCACAACACTTGACGCTTGACACCATCCAGGACAAAGTAGCCCGCTTGATTGGCACCACATCCTGCACTGCAGGAATTCACCAAGGCTCCTTAGGCAGCACCTTCCAAACCCACGACTACCACCATCTAGAAGGACAAGGGCAGCAGATAAATGGGAACACCACCACCTGGAAGTTCCCCTCCAAGTCACTCACCATCCTGGCTTGGATATATATTGCCGTTCCTTCACTGTCACTGGGTCAAAGTTTGGAACTTCCTTCCTAACAGCACTGTGGGTGAACTACACCACAGGGAGTGCAGCAGTTCAAGAAGGCATCTCACCAGCACCTTCTCAAGGGCATCTAGGGGTGGGCAATAAATGCTGGCCCAGGGAAGCCCATTTCCCGTGAATGAATAATAATAACAAAATCATGAAGTGCACAGATGCTGAGCAGAAGACTATGGAAAAACTGGTGTATGTTGTGCGCCCTTGTAGAACTGCGCGTAAAGTATCACCCTTTGTCAGAATGTGGCGAGTGGCAGTGGCGTATGGAGGAAGATGAAACTGAGGACACAAAAAAGGATGCAGCAGAAACTTCATGGAGTGAATGGAGTACCATTGACTGGATGGCAGTTGTGGGTAAGGTTTTAAAACAATAATCATGAAAAAAATCAACAGCTTCTTAGAAATATAATTAAGGAAAGCCAACATGGATTTGTAAAAGGCAGATCATCAGACTAATCTAATCTAACTTTTTGATGAGGTAATAGAAAAGGTTGATGAAGGGAAAGCGTGAA
Source organism: Carcharodon carcharias (assembly GCF_017639515.1). Lineage (NCBI taxonomy): Eukaryota > Metazoa > Chordata > Chondrichthyes > Lamniformes > Lamnidae > Carcharodon > Carcharodon carcharias. The sequence goes on along the minus strand of NC_054484.1, from coordinate 43,805,204 downwards.
TGTTATCAAAAGAGATTTTAAGAAAGCATTTGACAAAGTACTACATAAACGGCTGATTCACAAAATTAAGGCTCATGGAATAGAAGGATCAATGTCAGCTTGGATAAAAATTTGGTTTTGGGACAGAAAACAGCGTGTGATGGTAAATAGTTGGATTTCAGACTGGAGGATAATAGACAGTGGTGTTCCTGAAGGTTGAGCACTAGGACCAGTGCTTTTTTGAGAGAGATAGATATAATATATATATATTGGGTAGGATATTGGAATATAGAATAGCATTTCAAAATTTGCAGATGATACAAAACTTGGAGGTGTGGCAAACTGTAAGGATGAATTCAATCAACTGCAGCAAAGTGGGTAGACAAGTGGCAAATGGAATTTAATACAGAGAAGTGTGAAGTGATGCACTTTGGCAGAAGGGATAGGGAGAAGCAATATAGACTAAATGGTTTAGTTCTAAAGAGTGAACAAGGACAGAGTTCATGTGTACAGATTTTTGGACAGATTTTGTTTGCCATTTTGGATGTCCTTTTCATTGGAAATAGTTAACTTGGGTTTCGATTGTGTCTAGATGTTTTGCATATTCTCAGTAATCCCTAGGATATCAATGGTGGGGGAATGCTGTTAAAACATCAAGGGAAGATATTTGGATTCTCTCTTGTTAGAAACCTTCATTACCTGACACTTGTGTGGCTCAAATGTTACTTACCATTTATCAGCCCAAGTCTGAAGATGGTTGAGCCTCAGACACTATCCTGAGGAGCTCCTGGAAACGGTAGTGGGTTTTATAAACACTAAAGATATTAGATATGCTTTTATATTGAAAAAATATTGGTTTACTTCATGCAAAGCTCAACATGAAAGTAGCAATGTTGTATTTCATGAATTTGTGCTGTGACTACTTGTAGCTTCTGTCCATACATTCTTTTTTGTTCAATACAGGAGATAACCCACCAATATGTCAGCACTTGTGCAAAAATCCATGATCATAATCATTGTGAATATTTGTTATAAATTTAAGTACTGATGTAAGCTGAATTTGGAACAATTGACACTTTGGGTATTTTGCCAACATAATTAATGCACAGTATGAACTGTGTTCTATAAAAATTGAAAACCTGTTACCAATAATTGACTATCTTCACCATGTCAGGACTTGTTTGTTTATTCGTTCATGGCACGTGAGCATTGCTGCCAAGGCCAGCATTTATTGTCAATTCCTAATTGCTCTTGACATGGCGATGTTGAGCCACCTCCTTGAACCGCTGCAGGTATTGTAAGTACACCCACAATGTTGCTAGAGTGGGAGTTGCAGGATTTTGAACCAACAACAATGAAGTAATTGTGATATATTTCCAAGTCAGGATGGTGTGTGACTTAGAGGAAACTTATAGGTGGTAGTATTCCCATGAATCTGCTGTCCTTGTTCTTTTTGGTAGTAGAGGTTGTGGGTTTGGAAAGTGCTGTCGAAAGAACCTTGATGTGTTGCTGCAGTGCATCTTGTAGATGGTATGCAATGCCAGTGCACTGATGGTGGTGGGTGTGAATGTTTTAAGATGGTGGATGGGATGCTGATCAAGTGGCTGCTTTGTCCCGGATGATGTCGTACTTCGAGTGTTGTTGGAGTTATACTCATCAAGCTTGTTGCTTTTAGATTGTGGAAAGGCTTTGGGAAGTCAACTGGTGAGTTATTCACTGCAAAATTCCCAGCCTCTGACCTGCCCTTGTAGTCATAGTATTTATATTGCTGGTCTAGTTAAGTTTCTGATCAGTGGTAATCCCTAGGATATCAATGGTGGGGGAATGCTGTTAAAACATCAAGGGAAGATGTTTGGATTCTCTCTTGTTAGAAACCTTCATTACCTGACAGTTGTGTGGCTCAAATGTTACTTGCCATTTATCAGCCCAAGTCTGAAGATAGTTGGGCCTCAGACACTATCCTAAAGAGCTCCTGGAAACGGTAGTGGGTTTTATAAACACTAAAACGTAAAAAAAAAGGTGAGGTCAATTAGAGAAAGAAAAGGAAATTTTATGAGAACCAAAGATCAGCAGAGATACTAAATGAGTAAATTGACTAATTTTTCACACAAGAATGTAAAATGGTGCAAAGAGAGGTCGAGCAATTGAATTAGGTGAGACAGCTCAGTCATGTGGAATGCGTGTCCTGTAATATGTGGGAAGTCATGGACGATACCAGTGACCTAGGCGACCACCTGTGCAGGAAGTGTCACCAGCTACAGAACCTTGAGCTCCAGCTGGAGTCACTGGGTGGAATCATCTCAGATTTGTACAAAGTGAGGTAGTGAGTGGGTGAAAAGCTGTTTTACTGGCCAGCTGCAATGGCGGATGTTTGTGCCATACTGTCCCACTCACGGTACACTCCAACTCATTAATAATGCATTCATGGGAAACACTCCAGATTGCTGGTGGGTGGACTCATTTTTGCCCTCCCTGCTGTGACCTCAGCACTTCTTCGCTTTGGGCGCCATATTTAAAGTGCACCAGTGCGCATGCCTACTTCATGTCCACAGACAAAGACTGCTTTAGGTGATGGCAAAGAAAACGCTAGCCTCCCAATTTAGTGATGCCTCTTTGTGGTGCCTGCTGGACACAGTGGAAGGCCACCGCGATGTCCTCTACTCCGCTCTGGCCGCAGGAGTTACTAGTGTCACCAATCTGGCCTCTGAGGTGGTGGCAGCAGCGGTTAGCGTCACCGGAGCACATAGGAGGTCAGCCATCCAGTGCAGGCAGAGGACGAATGCTCTCATCCGTTCCACCAGGGTAAGTCAACCACCTCATCACTTTGAACTCTCATACTTACAAACCCATCACATATCCTCAGGGATCTCACCGCCTCAAGGGACAACTTCACTAACTCTCTCACACATAGCCTCGCATCTCCATCAGGCTCATATCCTCTGGAGCTCCGCTCACTCCACAAACATTCCATGCAGTGTCATGCATCCTGCCCACACTCTCTATCTGTTTTCATACAGGAGAAGCTGGCTCACAACAGCACCGAGAAATCCTAGACCGGGGGTGGAGTGGCCCACATTAGGCCCCTCACTCACTTTGAGGAGCATGCCATCACACTGACAGGTGAGGATGTGGACCGTGCCTGTGGTGACAGAGAGATCAGCGGCTAACACCCACATGACGATCCTGCACTGCATCATCCGTCTCTCAACGCATCTGTGAGTGCTCTCTCTCCTGCTTGTTACTCTGCTGCCATGCACTAATCATTTCTACTTTGGTTCACAGGGAGCTCTGCCAAGCGACTGACGCCCTAAGCTAGCCAGTCCCTCAGCTGCAACCAAGCCCTCACCTTCAGCTAAGAGGACACCTCCTGCATTGAAGAGCTAGAAATAAGCAGCCTGGAAGATCCATCACAGCACTTACCCACATTCTCCACCAATGCAGAGCACACACCTCAGTGGGATGTAGATCTAAAGCAGACTCTGGTTCACAATCTGGTGGTCACTGCACGGACACATGTCCACAGTCAGGTTCAGCCAAGCTCCCTGGCGCTCTGAGGACTGCTGGGATAGAGGTATTTGTGAGGTCCAAGTCAGATGGCGAGCCTCTGGTTTCGGCCGTCCAACTCATTGTGAAGACTCAGCAGAAGGCGAGGGAACATCATGCAGAGCTGTTGGAAGCCCTCAACAGAGTGGCACTTGAGCTAGAGGAGTGTGTCCACCTGCTCTTTGAAGTGGTACCCACATGTGCGTGTATGGAGGTCTACATGGGAAGGATTGTGGTCACCATGGAGATCCTGGTCTAGAAGAACGTGGAGGTGCATGCAGACCTGCACTCCATTCTGGTAGCTGCTGGTGAGTTCCTGCAGTGGCAAAATGAGAGGGAAATGGGGCACCACAACGTCCATCCAGGTGTTTCTTCCCCTCAAGGTGTCAGGCTGGTGCCCTCGGGCATCCGAAGGGAGGAGAAGCAGCAGCTGAACAACCCCTGGGTCCATTCAGGAATCTGAGACTGTCCTCTCCCTCTGATTCCCCTTAGCCTGTGATCCCTGAACCTTGTCCTCTGTCACCGCAGAAGGAGCACTGGCCCACAGAAGGACAGCCAAAGCAAGTCAGGGCCCTGAAGGCCTCAGCTCTCCAGAGGACGTACGCCGAAGTCATAAGAGGCAACAGGGCCAACCATTGCACAGGCTGTTCCCACCTCTGCTGCAGATGTCAGGGCAGCACCTAGAAGAAGTTGTAGACCTAGAAAAGTTAAGAAATTCTGATCACAATTGGTTGCACAGGTGAACACATTTTGTCACGTTATAATCTGAAAATATATTCACTTTCACTAAATAATGTGTCATGTTGTCTTTAAGCTTCATTGACAGGCTTCATGAGTCCTATCACTGCATCCCCCCCCCCCCAACCCACCCACCCACCCAACTAGGAGTTCAGCTGCACTTAGCTGGACCACAAGTGGTTCTGGAGGGAGAAATGTGTGTGTGTGGCAAGGCCTTTTGGAGCATCATGCACACATGCGGAGCCTTCATCCATCACGCTCATCTTACAGTCCAAGCATTTTCAATGTTCCCTTTTGGGGTTCTCTTTCAGTTGTCCCTATGACCTGACCTGCATCTCCACCCACCCACCCACTTGATGGCACTCCCATGCAGCACCTGTGCCCGTCCAACACGAGGCTCCACTTAGTTTCGAATTCAACAACGATGATCATAGAAGTTTTTGTTTAGTGTCCCCGTCCTTTCCCCCCCCCACCCCAGTCACACATGTCCTTTCCCTCATCTATTGAACTCCCATCAGCTACCACCTCCCCACCATCACCTACTATCCCGCACCCTTTTCATTCCAGGATGGCCAGGCAAATATGCACGTTCCCCACCTTCCTGAGAATTCTACCTCCATTGGCATAGACCTCCCCGACCTCCTCATACCCACCCCCAGGCTCTAGGTCTGCCTCCGAGTCCCCACCAACCACCCTCGCCATCCCTTCTACTGCTATCAATGCATCCTCACCTTTCCAACCATCCAGCTCCCTCTGCCCCCTGTCATGCTCACCATTCGCTCCACCTCGCCCACCCTCAGTTTATTCCCCAGGAGGCAGTCATTGACTCCACAGACCTCTCCCTTGCACGTTCACCTGGACATTCTCCCTCCTCCACCCTTACTCCCTCCTCCCCCTGGACATTTTCCCTCATCTGAACTCCTTCCTCACCCCTGTCCACTCCTCACCAAACCTCTTTCCCCCCGTTGGAATTCCTTCCCCCCTCCTAGCTTCCTCACTTACACCTTCCTTTCCCTGTGGACAAGAGCCCTCCATCATGGGCCAGCAGGAGCACCAACATTGCAATTCCCCTCATTTCACCCAGGCACTTCAATATGAGAGTGAATAGTTAGACATCAGGCTCGCATTGTCCTGACCCTTTGAAGGACGATGAACCCCCATCTCAGCAAGGACACATGCTGCCGAGGTGCTAACTGGAGGAGGGCTTCCCGGCGTCAGATGTCAGAAGGTGCTGCCTCTTCAGCATCCCAGTCGCAATGGCACCCTGCAAGAGCCAGGAGCTGTTGCACGATCCTCAGTGATTTTGCAGCTGTATGCCTTCAATGTGACAAGGACCCTTAAGCATATCCATCTTAAGCAATGGAATGCGCACTCTGTGTAATATTGATGGTGAATTAGATAATTCATATTGGGATATGGCCATGGATGACGTTCCACTGCTGTGAATTCATTTAGGATTGACTCAGTTGTCTGTGGTGCATTCTTCCAAATCATACTGACATCCGGCATTCCCAGTTAGGGATCCTGGGCTGCATTTATCCTCAGCTTGATATGGATGCAGATCACCTGAGCATGACGACATCAAACACTTGTCTGTCAGAAATTAAAGTGGCTCTTCTTTAACATTGACATTGTGCCCTCATGACCATCCCTGGCCCTTGACAATTTCACAATGCGCACACACCTTGAAGCCCTCAAGGGCACGTGTCATTGCTAATAAAGAGCACACTTCAGCTTCAGTACACAGTTCATCAAAAAAAGGAGGCATACACAAGAGGAGATGTGAAATGGCTGTGATTCCATTTATATTTGTGTATAATACATACCTGTTGTGAACACCCATCCCACCGCTGTGCTCCTAAATCTTTTCAACATTCCTAACCCTACCGCTATGTCTTGGTACTTCCCTGATATCCACAGCAGAGGTGCAGGCAGTTTGCTGACTGCTGTGGCCCATTATCTGAGATGACCTTGGGCATCCTTTGGAAGGCCGAGAGCTGAAGGGCCCCGGCCTGCTTTGGGTGTCCTGCTTTGGGCAGGTGCACCCTTCTGGGCCTGTGGAGCTGGGGGTGATGGGGTCACAGGAATAGGCGATTTTGATCGGCTGGAGAGTCCCAGAGTCACCTGGCTGGATGGCCTCTGGGTGTGCGGCTGTGGGTCCTCCATCCCATGAATGTCTGAGGGCCCCTGGTTGACTCCTTGAGGAGAATGGGCAGCTGGAGTGAGTGGCTACTGTTGGATGCCATCAAGGGCTATAGCGAATGGAGTGATGCTCCTGCAGCAGTGCAGGACTGATGTTCTGGACCAAGGTCTCCATGGCAGCTGCAAACCAGCCAGTGTTGACTTCCAAACGTTGGCATGCTGGCATTATCACCTCAGACTGAAATTGGACAGACTGCTCTGCCATCCGTTGCAATCTGAAGACTGCAGCTGACATCCCTTCTTGGTATTCCCTTGACTGTTACTGCAGCTGCAGAAACTGATTTGGGACCGAGATCTGAGGCTTGTCATCTGACTTGGACTCAACAGAATTGTGGTCTCCAGGAGTCCTCCGAGTGCCGGTGACCTCGGATGCCCTTGCCTCCACCTGCTGCGGACCATATTATGCGCTATGCTCACCAGATCGTGACCCCGAGTCTGCTCTAGAACTACGTTCCAAGGAGGTGTATGTCTTTGCGCTGGTGGGGGGTGTGGGTGAGCACCGTGATGGGCCCTCTGTGGTGCTCTCCTCTGGTTCCTCATCCGAGGTTTCCTCGGGCTGAAGATGAGGCTTGTGGATGCCATTGGGTGCTTTCCAGAAGTGCCGATGAGAGAAAGGAGAGCTAATCAGCATATGTGACTCTAAAACAGGACACAGCACTCACAGTTTAGTTGTCTGAAGGGATGAGCTGGTGCAGGATCTTCACTTTTGTGTGTGCCGCCAACCTCGTCCTCGGTGCGGGCACAGTTGATATCCTCTCCGGCCAGCTCGATGGCTCGATTTTCAAACCATGTGAGGATCTTGATGTCAGGCACTTCACCCCCTGGTCTGGGACCTCTCCCTTTTATTATGCATAAGCTTGTCCTGCATAAAGATAGACTGACTGAGTGTGAGAATCACTCGTACCAGGGCAAATGATAATGGCGCCTGGCATGTGTGGGTGGTGAGGGGAGCCATGGATGGGATGAGGATGCAATCTCCTGAGTAGATGAGCCCAGATGGAAATGTGAGAGTGAGAGAGAGAGAGTGGTGATGTCCCTTGAAGCTGGCAGTGAGAAATGCCAGTGAAGGTGTATTGGGCTTGTGAGCATGTGAGTTGAGAGTGATGAGATGGTTGACTTACCCTGGTGGAATGGATGAAATCATTCATCCTCTTCCTGCACTGGATGGCTGACCTCTTCTAGACCGCGTTGGCACTGCCTACCGCTGCCACTACCTCCCAAGCCGGATTGGTCACCTTGCTGGACCTCCCGTGGCCAGAGAGGCAGTAGAGGACATGGCAGCAGGCCTCGACTGCATACAGCAAGTGCTCCAGTGAGGCCTCACTGAACTTGCGGGTTGCTGTCATCTTGGGTTTGGGGGCCATGTCTTTAGTGGAACGCTCCTCGGCTGCTGACATTGAAAAGGCTATACGCGGTTATACTTTAAATATAGTGCCCTGGGTGGTGAGCTGACAGCAGGCGGGCGAATCAGAGGCCACCCGCCAGCGACCCACCGTGTTTCCCATGTCTGCATAGTTAATGAGGCGGGGAGTGAACGATACAGCACGAAAGCCTGCCATTGCAGCCATTAGTTAGAACACTGTTTTTCACGCCTGCTCCCGCACTTAGTTCAATGAGGAGAAAATCCCCCACAATGTTTCAGTGCACATTAACTCAACTGCAACTTTTCCACTGCTGTAAATGCAGTCATGGAATCACAAAATCATAATTTACAAATACAATATATGCATTGGTGATTGAGTTTAAAACAATTCAGTTACACAGCAATGATAACAAGCCCTTTGATGACCAGTGTTTTCCCTCTCAAATGACAGATGCATTTAAACATTTTTCCAAATGCTGGGATCATGAGGTTACAGTAAAATAAAAGCAAAAAACTGCGGATGCTGGAAATCCAAAACAAAAACAAAAATACCTGGAAAAACTCAGCAGGTCTGGCAGCATCTCGGAGAGGAACACAGTTAACATTAACTCTGTTCCTCTCCGCAGATGCTGCCAGACCTGCTGAATTTTTCCAGGTATTTTTGTTTTTGTCATGATGTTACAGGTTATGCTGGTATATAATTCTGCTCCTGCTGATAGCCATGGATGCCTAGTTTTGAGCTGCTAAATCTGTTCTGAATCTACCCATTTTGCATGGTGCTAGTGTGACAACATGATGGGGTATGAAGACAGGATTTCATTTTACAAAGACTGTGCAATGGCCATTCCTACCAATCCTGTGATGGATACATGCATCTGTAATAGGTAGATTGGTGAGGACGAAGTTGGTTTTCCCTTATGTAGGTTCCCTCATCACCTGCCGCAGGTCCAGTCTGGCAGCAATGTTCTTTAAGACTCGGTTATCTTCGTCAGTAATGGTTCAGATGAGCTTGTTTTCATGATGGACATTCAGATCCACCCCTCCCCCACCACCCCTCTGTGCCTTTGCTGCTGTTAATATTTCTTCCAAGTAGTGCTAAACATTTAGGAGTATTGATTCATCAGCTGAGGGAGGGTGGTAGGTGTTAATCAGAAGGAGGTTTCCTTGCCCTTGTTTGACCTGTTGCCATAAGACTTCATGAGTTCAGGAGTCAATGTTGGGGAATCCCAGGACCACGCTCTCCCAACCGTGTCAACTCTAAACCACCTCTGATTGGCCTCTCCTGCCGATGGGATAGTACATACCAAGGGTTAATGATGATGTGTATTTCTGTGAGTGCAGCTATGTTGGACTGTTGCTTGGTTCTTCTGTGGGACAATTCTCATACTTTAGACAGAAGTCCCCAGAAGCTAGTGAGGAGGACTTTGCAGAGTTGCCTGGGGTGGGTGTGACTTTATTATGTCCGGTGCCTAGGTCGCTTTCAGGTGGCCAGGTGATCTTACACTTTTCTGTGTAAGATCTGAAGAAGAGTCATATGGACTTGAAATGTTAACAGATGCTGCCAGACCTTCTGAATTTGTCCAGCTTTTTCTGTTTTTATTTCAGATTACCAGAATATGCCATATTTTGCTTTTAGTACATTTTTCTGTAGTGGTTTGATAAAAATGAAAGGCTTGCTAGGCCATTTCAGAGTGCAGTTAAGAGTCAAACACAGGTCAGGAGTGATGTGTAAGCCGGATCAAGTAAGATTTTCTTCTCTGAAGGACAGTAATGCACCAGACGGATTTTTACAGTGATCTGATAGTTTCATGATCATTGTTATTGATACTAACATTTTTATTCCCAATTTATTTAATTAATTAAGTTTAAATTTCCCAACCGCACCCCCCACCCCAACCCCACAATTTTTCAGCAGCTTTGGAGACTCACGGTCTATCTACTGTTAGCACTGTTGTCTCCAAGTGTAAACATCTTGCACCAAACCAGTAGAACAATCTGGGCTCCCTTTAATCAAACCGTCCAGGCTTGCTGTCAGGCAGGCTTCAGAACAGGTCACATGACCCCTTCATTTTACCTTGAATTAAAGGCACAGTCCTAAAACATAATCTTTTAAATCTTATAGTTGTAGCAACATAAATGGCATGGATTCAGATAAAAAATGCAAATAATACTGGAATGAAGATATGTAATAAGAGCACAAAGAACTATGCAAGGATGAAAAAAATTCAAAATGGGGAAAAAACATTGGGAGATAAAATTTAGTACAGACAATTGCAAGGTTTTATATACTTGATAAAAGAAAGAGCCACATTTATTGCTGTTAAACTATTTGGGAAAGTGGCTGAAGGAGATCAGCAAATGATGGTAGATTTCACATTTAGCATGTCAAGTCACTGCAGAAGACCAGGGAATATAACTAATGAAATGCCAAACTATATTGCCAAATGACCTGGAATAATAATAGGTAATCTTGGTGATAGATGAGGTGTGGGGTTTGAAGTTCAGCACAGTTTAACAGGTATAACAACTATTGTTGGGTTCGGTCTGAGTGAGGGTGATGGAGTCAAGATTTGGGTGTGGACTGTTTAGCAGGTCCTCAACAGCATGACTTCTATCTTAATGATGAATTTGAGGAGGTGCCTATGGTATAATGATGGGAAGTGGTCAGGCAGCACAATTGTGGTGTTGGAAAGGTAGAGTTGGCTATCCTTCTGACCACATTCCTGTACTGATGTTGCTGAGGGTCACCATATAGAGAATGGATAGATGGTGTTACAGCATGGAATCTTGTGGTAGTCCTAGAGGGGAACTTGCAGAATGCGAAGCAAAGTCATTGCAGGGTTTGTGCTGTGAGATGTGGGACAGTTTGGAGTGAAAACAAATGTGGACAATGGTATAGAGCGGTGCCTCCAAAATATTTTTCAGTGTGACCCCACGCTAACATGTGAAAATTAACGTGACATCAGATGCCAGCAAAATAAAAACAGGAATAAAGCCGTGTAGTAACATTCAGTGTATAATTATGTTATGATCCGAGACCAGACCTCCAAGTTTTGGTTGGATCTAGTTAGGGACAATAACATTTTGTTTAAACTAGAGAAAGTTTGAGAGTCAAGACATTTGCTCAGAGAATAAAGCCATAAGATTCCATGGATTTTGAACAAGCAAAAATGAACTTTACTATGCAAGATCAGAAAGATAAAATAATTTACAATATCTATCTTATACTCTAACTTTAATATGAGGTACTCATGAATTAAAAGGCAAACTGTGGTCAAAGACACCATGTTGCACAATAAATGTCAAATGCGACCAAGACAGATTCGAGGTATTCATCAACAACCCAAGCAGACATCAGTGACATTGTAAGTCAACCAATCTCATTGAAATTCTTTCTTTCTCACAAGGAATTCCAATCTTCAGCTTCAAAGATCACACCTTGGGATTCTCTTTAAAAGTCGCTCTATACTCGAATGGAGTCAACGCCAGCCCACCTTGCAGGGTTTCAACCTCGTCTCCTGTGATTCTGTTACCCTGGATTCCCGAGTATGCACTCAAAGCACAACTCACAAGCACAACTTCAGCTCTTCAGCCGCACTGAGCGGAATACTACTGATCCAAAGGGCTACTTTTGCCCCAGTAACCCGCAGCCCAGACTCACCAACTTTCTGCTGCCTTCTTAGATCTTCATGGCTTCTCTCAAGTCCTCTCTGATTGGTAGGGCTTTTCCTGAGTCTTCACTACTTAAAGTCTGCCAATCTCAGCCCTTTTTCTGCTTGGAGCCTCTCTTACTGCTCCTCTTTCTTCTCTCTCTGTCCCCTGTCTGGGACTCCTTTTTTTGGGACCTCTCCCTGTCCCCTCTTCCTTTGGGACCTCACCCTGTCCCCTCTCCCTGTACCCTGCTTGGAACCCTTTTCCGCAATGGCGCTCTGGTCCCATCACATGACCCATTTATTGCGGCCATTTCCAGTCCACGCAAGCATGAAAATGCCGAGGTCTGTTGGGACTTGGCGTTCCCGACCTCTGCTTTCGACGAGAAGATCAGTTCGCTTTTGTACCAATTATTAAAGTTCCTGTGTTATATATCAGTTCATAATATGTTTTGATATATAATACATCATATAAATATGAACGCCTGTGTTTTTAAATTACATTGTAAAAATGTTATTATTTTATGTTCTCATGGAGGTTTTAGCTAAGCTCTCTATATTCCCCGATGACAGAAGACTGATGCCCCTCTCCCCTCGATCCTCACACACACACATTGTATTCAACACTCAGCCCCCACCACACACACACATCTTTCCAACACCCCTTTATCCAACCCCTTTACCCCTCTTCCACTAACTCACTCAGCAGCCCTCTTCTCAACCCCCTTCCACCACTCACTCAGTCCTTTTTCTTTCTCTCTCTCTCACTCACTCTCTCCTCTCTCTCACTCACTCTCTCTCCTCACTCTCACTCACTCACTCTTGTGCGCGCATGCACACACACACACACACCCAGCCCCTCTTCCTAAACCCACATACACACACACACACACACACACAGACCCAGCCCCTCCCCCACTAACTCACTCAGCTGCCCCTCTTCCCAACACCCCCTCCATCCACTCATTCAGCCCTTTTTTTAACTTTCCTTGAACCCACTGACACACGTTCACCAGCCTGTCTCCCCTTCGCTACTTTGGGTCCAGTTGCTGATCCCTGGAAGCAGAGTCGCTAGCACGGTGAGGAGCCTGTACAACAAGCATACAGGGGCAGAAATGTACACCTTCCTGGCTCAGCTGCATGACCGTTCGGTTTTTCCCACATTCTGGACACAGTCAGTCTCTGCCTGCCTCCAGCTGCACCAAGTTAGTGCACAAAGATCCCAGCCCACTTAACCTCAGTACTAAAAGTTAAAGAGCTTTTTGGGCTCACCGTCCACCCCATGCTGTTTGGCAGAATGAATTCAGTGTGTCCCAGACAGTCCTTTCAGTGTTTCTGGCTTGGGTTGCCTCCTCTCCACAGGAGAAGGAGGAGCTTGTGACCCTAATGTGACCTCTGTGACCCCACTGGGGGTTGCGACACACAACTTGGGAGACTCTAGTATAGAGTTAGGAACCATGAGGAAAAGACAGTGGAGGAAAATGTACACCATCTCAGACACTGCAAAGAGGTTGAAAAGAACAGACAGTTGCCCATTTTTTTGGTAACTGGCTAGGGTGGTTTCTGTGCTGTAGGCAGGGTAGAATCGAAATTGAAAGGATAGGAACATCAACATGGAGCAGGATAGATATGACAAGCCTGAGGCCTCTAGCGAGGAAATGAAGATTAAGGATGGGTAGTAATTAGAGAGAAATGCAAGGTTGAGAATTAGAGCATAAACTCTCTGGGAATCATTCAAAAATATTTCTGTAGATAAATGAGCTAAATGGCTACTGTCATCTATGTTTTTTTTTAAAGTGCAATGACTGTTGTGTCAGAAAATATGGCAGCCATTGTGTGCACAGTCAGATCCAACAAGCAAAACTGTTGAATGATCATGGTGGTTAGTCAAGAAATATTGTCCAGGCCATCCTTCCTTTCTTTTCTTTGAATATTGTAATGTAATCTTTAACTTCCATGTTAATTAGCTTGGACAGAACCATGCTGTTTGAAACAGACAGATGGGGTCTTAGTTCATTGTGATACAAGGATGACATTCCAATAGTCCAGAATTTGAGTGTTAGCCTAGATTCTCAAATCCACAACCTACTGACTCAGGTGAAAGTGCTGCCAAGTTGGCACACGGTGAAAATGATTAATGGCATGTTTAGCAGAAAATGAGTTAAAATAATGTGCCAATATTTTTTGTAAAAGTATGGCAATCTGCAGAGCACTAATTAGAGTGTTAATAAGACAGGTTCTCTGGCTTTGAGCCCAAATGCTTGTAATTATAGTAAGATACAGTGCTAAGTGTTATCTGACCTAAGGATAGAATTCAGAAAATGATTTCTGGTATAGTGAAGATCTGTAAGTATTATGATTGTGCAAAGCTATTTTGCTGAGTGTTTAAGCATATGATTCTGTTGAGCCCATTTTTGCATGCTGTACTGCTTTATTTATGACTTATTTAGTATTTATATTTATAAGTACATGTTTATTTAATATCATATAAATGGAAAGAATCATTCATCCCATCGTGCCAGAACCAGAGTCATAGGGTGGAATTTTCCCAGAATTATATTAAGTGCAGTAGCAGGCAGATAAAATGGAGTCCTCTTTGCCGACGAAAATGGCAGGTTTTCACGCCATATCGTCCCGAGCCTGCGTCATTATTTATTCACTTCCGTGAAACATGCCATTTCCATGGCGGGCAGGCTCTCATTTGCCTGCTTGCCATCACCCCGCTGTTGCATCACGCTAGCTTATCTTTAAAAGGCAGCTGCCAGCGAAATGCTCATCGCCACCAGCTCACCACCCAGGAGACACGGCCAGCAAAGGAAAGAAGACTGCAGCCTCCTGCTCAATGATGGGTCCCTGCTGGATGCCGTGGAGGCCCGCCTGGATGTGCTCTGCCCCTGCTTTGGCCGCAGGATGGGCAGCAATGTCACCAATCCGGTTTGGGAGGCAGTGACAGCGGTGGTCAGCGCAAACACCCTGCAAAGGAGGACAACTACCCAGTGCCGCAAAAGGATGAATGATCTATGTTCTGCCAGAGTAAGTAACTCTTTTCATCACTCCCAACTCTCACACTCACAAACCCATCACACAACCACACGGCCCTCACTCACTGCCAGTGCAAGGGACGTCACCATTCACTGTTTCACACACACTGTCATTGTCATCATCCCATCCATGGGACCACTCACCACCCATACAGGCCAGGTATACTTATCATATTATCTTATTATATTCCTTTCTTGGACTCGAACTCAAGTTCTGTCGAAGGGTCATGAGGACTCGAAACGTCGACTCTTTTCTTCTCCGCCGATGCTGCCAGACCTGCTGAGTTTTTCCAGGTAATTCTGTTTTTGTTTTGGATTTCCAGCATCCGCAGTTTTTTTGTTTTTTACTTATCATCTGATCTGGCAGGCGTCTAATACACTCTCCCCATCTCTATCCATGCAGGATAAACTGGCACACAACAGGAGAGAAAGGTTGTAGACAGGTGAAGGGATGCCGGAGATCAAAGTTCTGGCTGAACTTGAAAACAGAGCCATCCAGTACCGGTCCTGTGCTGACGGTGAAGTCAGTGCTGCTCTATCCAGCACTGCAACATCCATCAGACAGCCATGCCGTGAGTGATGTGTCCTCTTTCACAGGCCACTGCTATGCATTAATTATCTCCCCTTGCTTTTGCAGGCACACCTGCGAAACAGCCGACAGCATCCATGACCCAGGACCTCCAATCAAGCCCTGAAGAAACCTCTGAAGAAGAATCTGGAGGCACCCTCCTTAAAGTCCTGTCACAGCGCTCACCCTCACCCTCAGAGAGACACACCTCAGTGGGACCTAGCTTTAGAGTAGCCTTGGGATCACAATCTGGTGAGCACATCACACTATCTGATCCACAGCAGGTGGAGGCAGGGCCTTCCCAGGTCCCCGGCACTTGGAGGACTGCTGGAGGCCAGAACATTGTTGAGTCCAAGAAAGATGACAAGCCTCTGGACTCAGTCATGTCACAGTTGCTGGAGATGCAAAGGCAAGATAGGGAACATCAGGAAGGGATGTCTGCTGCACTCCTCAGATTGCAAGGCACAATGGAGGAGTCTGTCTGTCTTCAGGCTGAGGTGCAACGCACCGAGATCAACACTGGCAGGATGGCGGCTGCCATGGAGACCTTGGTCTAGGACGTCGCTGCTGCACGGGCTTAACTCCATCGCTGATGGCATAGTTGGCCTCCAACACTGTGTACGGGAGAGGGGGTGCTGGGCAGCTCGATCGCATTCCAGCTACCCCTACTGCTCATGGAATCAGCCAGGGGCCCTCAGACATCCGTAGGAGGAGGATCAGCAGGGACCATTCTCCCAGGTGTCTCTGAGAGTGACCAGCCCATCCGAATATTTTCTTCCTGTGACCTCTTACAGCTCCAGCTTCACAGGCCGAGGAGGGTGCCGCTGCCACACAGCAGGACCCCGGGGCCCACCAAGTCTCGGCCCTCCAGAGAACACCCGCCAAAGTCATCACAGACAGGGCACCACAGTCAGCAGGCTGCCTCCTCCTCTGATGTGGATGTCCGGGGAGCACCAAGATGTAGCGGTAGGGTTAGGAAAGTTAAGTAAGAGTAGTTGCACAGCCTGGGCACAGGTGTTGATCACCTGTATATACTGTTCGCTATTGTCAATAAACTCCTAAGAATGTCTCCCTGCCTGTGGCTCCTTGTTCTGATATGAAACCTTTCTGCACAAGTGCACAAGATAAAAGACAGGTGTCTCAGTCCAGGGCCTCTTCCCTGTGCTCTGTGCAGCCTTCAGACCACAGTGTTGGATCTAGCCTCACACTCCCTGGAAACATTACTGATGTCTAC
The DNA here is from genome assembly GCF_017639515.1 of Carcharodon carcharias. Lineage (NCBI taxonomy): Eukaryota > Metazoa > Chordata > Chondrichthyes > Lamniformes > Lamnidae > Carcharodon > Carcharodon carcharias. The sequence continues at coordinate 43,788,886 of NC_054484.1, read as the reverse complement.
ACCTCGACGGTTCTGGTCATTGCTGCCACAATGTAGTGGGCAGGTGCCATAGAGTTTTCTCATTCTCTCGGTGTGCTCTCAGCACCTTTAAAGTGGGGCTGGCCCCCATCACACCAGCATCTGCGACCAGTGATGCTGTGCACCAGTTCCTGAAGGGCTGAGGTGCTGAACACGGACACAGCATCAGATGCATCTAAAGTTTCATGGTGCATCTCTGAGATGGTTCTGATCATGGAGTGCAAGCTTGCTGCCCTCGGCCAGACATGAGTCAGGCGTTCTTAGAGGCTATGTGAAGAGCTATGGAGTGTCCTCAATGCATATTGATATCATCCTCCTGCTATCGAGCGATTATTAGGGCCTCCACTGCATCTCCACGACAGGAGCATTCTCTGAAGGTATTGGCGCTGCGATTAGCCAGACTGGAGTCAAACGTTCACAACTGCAGTGTGAGGATCTATGGGGACACCTCACTGCATATCATCATCATCCTCTTCAAATCTGGCAGCTATGAGGGCCTTCCGAGTGCACCTGCATCATTGAGCCAGTGTGAGAGCCTCATTCCCGTCATCATCACTACCGAGGACCACCTCACCCTCATCCACATCGGCATCTGCCTCATCCGAGGAGACCTCCAGCTCCTCCATTTCCTCCTCAATTTTCCCGTTGGAGTGCCAGGTTGTAAAGGGCGCAGCAGATGACGACGATAAGACTATAAGATGTATGAGCAGAAGTTGGCCATTTGGCCCTTCGAGTCTGCTCCGGCAATCGATGAGATCATGGCTGATCTTATAATCTTCAAATCCACTTTCCTGCCTTTTCTCCATAACCCTTGATTCCCTAACTGATTACAAATCTGTCTATTTCAGCCTTGAGTATACTTAACAATCCAGCCTCTGTAGCCCTTTGCAGTAAAGAATTCCACAGATTGACTACCCTCTGAGGGAAGAAATTGCCTCTCATCCCTGTTTTAAATGGGCACCCCCTTCGTCTGAGATTATGCCCTCTGGTCCTAGACTCTCCCACAAGGGGGAAGAAACAACCTCGCAGCATCTACCTTCTCAAGCCCCCTAAGAATCTTAAATGTTTCAATAAGGTTACTTCTCATTCTTCTAAATTCCAGTGAGTACAGACCCAACTTACTCAACCTCTCCTCATAAGAAAATCCTTCCATCCCTGGGATCAACCGAGTGAACTTTCTCTGGACAGCCTCCAATGCCAGTATATCTTTCCTTAGATAAGGGGACTAAAACTGTTCAAAGTACTCTAGGTGTAGTCTAATTAGTGCCTTGTATGGTTTTAGCAAGGCTTCTCTTTTTTTATACTCCATTCCCTTTTGAAATAAAGGCCAACATTCCATTTGCCTAACCTATTACCTGCTGAACTTGTATGTTAGCTTTTTGGGATTCATGCACGAGAACCCCCAAATCCCTCTATGTTGCAGCTTTCTTCAGTCTTTCTCCATTTAAATAATATTCAGCTCCTTTATTCTTCCTGCCAAAGTGCATCACCTCACATTTTCCCACATTATATTCCATCTGCCACGTTTTTGCCCATTCACTTAACCTGTCTATCTCCCTCTGTCGACTCTTTGTATCACCCTCGCCACTTGCCTTCACACCTATCTTTTGCTTAACACCCTCTATGGACTGTATTGCGGGGTGCCATCAGACCGGTCCAGGCACTGGAACCGCATCTTAAGCATCCTGACGGTTTGCTCCACCAAGTTGCAAGCTGCTGCATGAGCCTCATTATAGCGTTGCTCTGCTACAGTCTAAGGCCACCGCACAGGCGTCATTAGCCACGGCTTCTGCAGGTAGCTCTTGTCCCCAAGGGCCAACCCTGCAGCCTTTGTGGAAGATTGCAGGGATCTGTGAGTGACTCAGGATGTAGGTGTCATGCACATTCCCTAGAAACTGTGCGCTCACTTGCAGGATGCGTTTCTTGTGTTGCATACCAGCTGTACGTTCAATGGATCCTTGCGGTTGGTGAAGTCCACTGAGTGTAGTGACGGAGACCTGAGCACTACATGAGTGCAGTCAATCGCACCTTGCACCTGTAGGAATCCTGAGATCAGGCCAAATCCAATGGCCCTTGCATCCTGGCTGTCCTGGTCACGGATGAAATGCACAAAGTTGTGTGCCATGACCTCATGGATGCATTTATGGGGGGTGGATTGTGAAATCCCACAGAGGTCACCTGTGGAGCCCTGAACGGAGCCACTGGCATAGAAATTGAGCGCGGTATGGAGCGCTTGGTGGCTCTTTTGTGCCACCGCGTTGCTTGCATGGTCGGGCAAGCTAGGAGCCTGACCCCAATCATATCACTGTGGCTGTGCCTGATCTGTGTCAGTTGCAGAGACATAGTCAGTTTATGCAGGTATACCTAATGCGTAGCCACTTCCTGAGCCCCACCTCGATTGCCCAGGGTGCAGCGTCAGGGCAGCACTTGACCCCCTCCCCACCCACTGACAATGGTCGCCTCTGAGGCTGGCCAGCACTTGCCCCTGGACAACCCCCCACCCTCAGTAGTCATCTATGAGGCTGGCCAGCACTTGCCCACGGACACCTCCACCCCTTAGCAGTCGCCACTGAGGCTGGCCAACACTTGCCCCTGGACAACCCCCACTCTCAGCTATCTCCTCTGAGGCTGGCCAGCACTTGCCCCCAGACATCCCCCCCACCCTGCCGCTCAGCAGTCACCTCCGGTGTCAGGCATCAGTTGCCCACAGCACCCCCGAGGCTTGTAAACAACAGGCGAGCTATGGTAACATTACTGCTCGCTCACCTCAGTTCTCTTAAAGCAAAGGCTGCCAAGTTCACGTCGCCTGCATGCTGTTGTGAAACAAGTCGACCTGCTTTCCCGCCGACGTGGATGGATAATGCAGCGGGGTTCCAAGAGCATGGCAGGATGGACTTTTAATGATAAGCTGATGTATTACAATTACCTCCCTGCCGACTGCTTGCGGGAAACATGGCTCGCCGTTAGAGGGCTGAGCGGATGATCGAGACCTGCCTTCACACCATCGTGAAGTAGGTTATGCCATATTTTCTGCAGATGCCGCCTATCACGCCTGCAACCAGTGAGCTCAGAAAATTTTGCCCATAGAGCTGTCATGGCACAGAAGGGTGCCATTTGACCCATTGAGTCCATGCCAGCGCTCAGTAGAGTCAGTCAATCCCATTCCACTGTTGTATCCCCCTCACCTTCAAGTTTATTTCCCTCAAATATCTATCCGACTTCCATTTGAAATTATTATTCGTCTCTGCTCCTATCATCCTCATGCGTAGTGAGTTCCAGGTCACTACCACTCACTGTAAAAAAAAATTCTTCCTCCACATTCCCCTTTGCAAATTATAAGAGAAGATGCAGATGTACACTATTAAAAATACTGCACATGCCAGTGAAATTGAGCAAGGGCTAAAAAATTCAAAAGTGTCAGCCAATCTGGTAATTCTAGTAGCAGAACTTCAGTTTAAATTCTGATCAGTGGATATCACTTGAATCTAGCTTTGACTACTTAAGTGGCCTCATTAAAACCTTGAAATGTATAACTTCATTAGTCAAATACTGGACTATTATTGTGTTAAATTGCTTTTTGAAGCACCTGTGATAACCGGTGAGTAAGCTGGCTATGCGAGTTTTTGCTCGTCCCACACTGGGGAAGATCTTGGGAAGCATGAGCGTGGCTCAGGAATGCGATTTCTGTTGACATTCCCTTCATTTCCTTGGGAAGCTATCTGCCTTCTACTTTACACATTTTTTTTTTCCTCATAGGATTGTAGCTGAGATCAGAATTTGAGCATAGCAAAGGATTTGTCCCTTGTACCACCACGCTGTACATCAACTGTGCTTATATTCACTTGAAGTCTTTATAGTTAAATTAGGTGCATAAAATTGCAGTTAATGTTTTTCAACTTCAGTTTAATTTTCCTTTAAGGTTTTCGGGGTTAGCCTGATGTATTTGATACCAAACCAAATGTTATATTGGTGTTAATGTAGGAGATACATTAAATATAATCGTCATTATGATGGGATGCTAAAGCTTTTATTTCTCTCCATTACAGTTGCAAGGCTCATATAATTGTTTGAACCTTCTCACTGATGAGATTTTATTGTTTTTTCTCTGGAGGGAAATCAAGATAAGTATTATTGACAAATAGAGAAAAATGCAAGAACAACAGGGCCATTATAATGGGTCACTTTAATTACCCAAAAATTGGCTGGGGTAAAAGTATCATAGGTGACAAAAAGAGAAAGGAATTTCTATGTAGTGTCTAGGTCAGCATGCCTTTGTCTAACAAGGGAGGAGGAAGTGCTTCATCTAGTTGGAGGAAATTGAGTGGGGCAACTTGGTAACTTGATATATTTAGGAAACATCAACCATTATATATTTAGATTTGCCATAAAACTTGGGGAAAAAAGAGGAAACAATCACAGAGGAAACAATCAAAGAAGAGGAAAATGTCAATTTCAACAAGATAAGAAAAGAACTAGCCAAAGAAAATTGCAAAGTAAAATTGGCAATCAAGTCAGGGACAAATGAGAAACATTCAAATAGGAGATAATTAGGGTAGAGTTGAGGTATATTCCCCCAAGAAGGAACGTTGGTGAGGCTGGAGTTATTTTGCACGAGTAGACAACTTTATACATGGGAAGTCTTGTGGTGCAGTAGATAAGAGTCTCTGCCTCTGAGCCAGAAGCTCTGCATTTGTGTCCTACTCCAGGACTTGATGACCATGGAATGTGCATTCATAATGTGGCCAAACAAGTTGATTATCAAGCTGTAAATCCTTCCAATACACCTATGGCAGGTGGTAAGAGTGGGAGTGGCACCCCTCAAGCTGTAGCATCTGCTCATAGGCTAGCGACCTGTTTCAGGAAAGCCAGCTATGGAAACAGATGTAACCACATGCTTCTCTGCCTCATACACCAATAGGCATGGGAAAAGAAAAATGAGACATTTTTAAATTATGATCAGAAGCAAATGATAAAACTAGGACTAAAATTAGCACACTAATTAAGTGATTGTATTAATTTGTAGTAAGTGTTCTAGAATCTTCACTTAACTAATTCCTCAAGAAAAAAATCTTTTTTGTTTTAAATTCAGCTTAGATTGAAAACTTTTGGGAGCCCCTTGTAAGTAAGTCTAGTAGTTTGACCAGTATGTGTTATACATTTGTTATAATTTTAAGCATTTTCCTGCTGAACTTAATTTCATTGGGGTTACTCAGCACCATGCAGGGAGGAGAGATATATTGTTGTAGTACTAGATTTTTGCCAATAGAGGTCATAAGTCATCATCTAGGTACAAAATGTAGATGCTGCAAAACTTATTTAGGAATATTGGAAATGTTGGAAACAATCAACAGGTCAGACAGCATCTGTGGAGGAAGAACAGGTAAGCTGGTGTTAAAGGCATTGAACCTACATCATAGATCACAGCTGAAACATTTTTTCTGTTCTCTCACAGATTCTGCTTGACTTGCCAAATATTTTAACATTTTCTAATCTTGTTTCAGATTTGCAGCATTTCAAATTTTTGTTTTCTGTTTATACTGTCACTTGCAACATCTTTATATTGGATTGAAGTCATATTGGTACATACAAAGAACAGATTGTGAGTAATGCTAAAGATAACATTTTTGCATCGAATTTATTTCCCCATTAATTTAAAAGATGCATTGAATCTTGATTTGGAAAACTCATCCATAGAAAAGTTTTCTCCCATATGAAATGGCACACTTATAGTGTATGCCAGAAATGTGAACTGGAAAATTGAAGATAAATAATTGCGTTATGCCTATTCCTGTTTTCAATGCTAGAATGCTCTAATTCACTGCCTTGTTGTCTTTGGTTTCTGAAATAGTCTGATAGAAACTGCTATTTGTTTACCATAGTTGCACAGAGAACCTTGGGACATCTTTTGCTGTTATATAGCCTCTTCTTATGAATGTCTTGAATCCAAGGCTGTAATCTAACTAAACAGTTTAAATTGCATCATAAATGGCAAGTGAAGCATAAATGAGTTAGTGTTATCACCTAATATTAGGTTATAGCTTTTAAATTCATTCCTAGTTACCATTGGCTCTGTTTCTGTAAATTATAGATAATGGAATGTTAGCCATTTTTAATTTGCTCTTGCATGGGATGTGGGTATTATTGGCAAGGCCAGCATTTGTTGCCCATCCTTAATTGCCCTTGAACTGTGTGGCGTGCTAGGCCATTTCAGAGTGCAGTTTAAGAGTTAATCACATTGCTGTGAGTCTGCAAGTAGGTCAGACCGGCTAAGGCTGGCAGATTTCCTTCCCTAAAACCTATTTCCCATTCTTTTATAAAGTAAACAGATTTCCAATGATACATGTATTGCTGGGCAAATATTGGAATACTCAAAACTTTCATATTCTGAGGAAAGAATATAGACTACATGACAATAAATTATCTACCAATACCATTTGAAATAAAGCCTATTTTCTTGAGAAACTTTCTGTGTACTATACCAAATCATAGTGATGTACAAAACATCTGCAGATCTGTTAAATATTATGGGAACCTATTTATAAAATATGTATGCATTGTACACAAGGTTGCATTGTACTTTGGCAAATTGGCTGCTGTGTTTTCTATGTTGCAACAGTGACTTCAAAAGTACTTCATTGGTTGTAAAGTGCTTTGGACATCTTGAGGTTGTGAAAGGTGCTATATAATTGTAATTTTCCTTTTCTTTTAAGATTTGAGCACATCAAAAAGCCAAAGTCAGTATAAATTGATACTCATCAAACTTAATTATTAAGAGTTTTTGTATGTCTCAGTTAGTCCAGAAATTGTATCAGACATTGCCTGTTCTTTAGATGCTGCATGGACATCTAACACCCCAAAATGGTGGGTAGGAAGCATGCACACATTTCTACCTGGAAGTACACAACAGCCATGTAGAATAAGAATAAATGAGGCATCCTTTACCCACACCTGAAGAGAACGTTGGACCTTTTGTATTGTAAGATTTAAGGTTTCGAGGTATAAAACTCTTCTAATTAAAACCTCTAAGTTCCTAATTCTTAATTTCCTCAGTTGTGTCTGATCTAACAAGGTATGAACAACTGGTAATTTTGAATCAAGTAGAATTTATTATGCAAGATTTTACATATACTTAACAAAAAACAGTGAAGGCAACTTGGAAGTCTCTCAATCCTAGAATTCCTTGAGCGTTGCCAGCACTGTCAATGTCTTTCTCTTCTGTCTCTGAATTGATGTTGAACTGTGTCTTAGGAGAATCATATCATCTAAGCCATGGTAAAACTGTGCCAACAAAGACTCCAGTTTTCTGACTTTTTTCTCCACTTCTCATTATTCTGGAATCCCTTTTTGGAAACAGTCCAAATTCACCTCTTCCATTGTCCTAGGGTGCGGGTCATCTGATTTCACCTTACCTCTGTAACTAGAGTCATATAAACTGAAGACAAATGTCCATCCCTTGTTTCCTGGACCCCCAGAGTTTACAGTCCATTTTTAACAAAGGACACATTTCCTTTAGATACAGAGCAGTTACAAACAATGTCACATCCTCTTCAACGTACTTTAACCCAAGTCCCATAGATACTAAAGCCATTAAGAACAAATGTCAATAACAAATCCTACCACAATGTTAAAACAGAAAGACAAGTTTTCCTCTGCTACGGATGTTCTGTTCTATCAAAATGGTTAATTAATGCATGGGTTATGTTTAAAGATAGTGTCATTCTAAATAAGCTACCTTTCAGCCATTTCTTCAAAGCTGATAAAAAGAGACTCTTAATTGCCCACAGTACAATTAAGACATACAACTGCTTGAACCAGACTCTCTGGCAACTTAGTCATACATCTATTAAGTGTAGTTTCTCAAGCAACAACTTCCATCCTGTAAAGTGTCCCAACTAGCAGAAACTCAAACTGAACTATTTAAAAAGTGGTTAAAAATAAAATCCATAGATGTTACTTCAGACCAACAATGAATTCTAAAACTTAGTAGTATTATCAAAATCCTACAGTATATGCAAGTAAACGGTCTAATACCTGCTCTTCAGGATTGGTTTACCCTGAAGCAAAAATCTCACCTGCTTCTGTCCTCAACATATCCAGTCCTCCCATTGCTCTTACCCAGCCTGACTGACTCCAGGCTCCCCTAACCCAATCGGCACCCTGACCTGCTGCATTCCTGACTTAATCTTAGCACCCACCCAGAGCAACTCTAGGCCTCTTGATGGTTGATCCATCTCTTGATGCACTTAACATGAGAACTAGCAGTAGCTTGTGAGCTAGCAGTAGCCCAGATTTTCTTCAATTTTCATTCAGGGCTGTTGGAATGGTTGAATTGGACCTGTAACAAACTTTGACCCACAAGCAGTACAGTAAGGAAAATTTGTAATTTCTGTAAAAGGTCTGTGGAGTCTGTACTTGTTTTTAAGAATGTTTGAAATGGACTTTGAAGAGTTTGTAAAAGGAATCAATTGTATTTTTCTTGGATAGGAAGAAATACTGGTCCATGTAACTTGGTGACTCTCTACCTGGAAATGGTACCAATAGAAAGGAAGTAAGACAGATACCATGTAGCCAGATAAGAAGGAGACTACAGACACAAAAGAGAGGTACAAGCAGAGGAGCTGGAGGGTCAAGGCCCAGGTGCAGATACATGGAGAAAGCAGACAGAGACAGAAAGAGGAACACACTGAATTCTTGTGAGGAGAAGAAGCAAATCTTGTTCATCTTTCGAGGCGACGATGGCAATGTTCATCATCTGCAGTATTTAGTTGGGGAGATCCGGTGGGTACGTAGGCGACTGCCAAGGATGATCTGTACCTGGAAGATTTTGCTGCAAATACAACATGTACTGCAGACATTGAGTTTTGGATGAATTGTTGGCTTGGGGTTTCCCCTGCTTGCATTTTTTCTGTGCTTCTGATATACGCTTGCTTTTGAAGGAGGCCACGCCAATATTTATTTGGTTGCAGCGATCCTGGATGAACTTCTTCCAGGACTCGAAGTCAATATCAAAATTCCTCTAGGTGAAGCCTTGTCCTTGTAATGCTTCCCTTGACTGCCATGAGAGCCCGCCCCAGACTCGAGCTCTCCAAGGAAGATTTGCTTTGGTAAGCGAGTGTCAGGCATTCTTGCTGTATGACTAGCCCAATTTAATTGTGACTGTCTCAATATGGTGTGGCTTAGCATGACAGATTGGGTGAGGACTGAGTGGGCAGGACCATTGCTCTGTAGACTTTCGGTTGGTATGCCAGTTTTCTTTGTGCTGTTTGTCAGGCCAAAGTTGTTGCATGCATTTGAGATCAAATCCATGCTACATTGCATGTCAAGCTCTGAACTGGCAGCTACTGCTCAGTCATCAGCAAGCAGGAATCATAAAGTATGTCCTTGGAGACCTTGGTCTTTGCCTGGGGTTGTCTCAGACTGAGCAGCTTCCTGACCATGTGTTATCTGATTTCAATGCCAGGATCATCATCATGGAAGGCATCAGAGAGCATGGCGGAGAAAAACATGCTGAAGAGGGTTGGCGCTAGCACGCAGCCCTGCTTAACCCCATTAATAACTGGAAATGAGTCAGAAGACTTACCATCAACTAGGAAACATGCAAGTATGCTGTCATGGAGCTGAATTTTTAGGGCAATTGAATTTCTGCTGGATTTCTTCCAAAGGCCCTCATAGCTGTCTGTGTCAAAAGCCTTGGCCAGGTCAATAAATCTGACGTAGAGATCCATGTTCTGTTCTTGGCATTTCTCCTGGAGCTGTCTAACTGCAAGCACCATATCAATGGCTTCTTGATTTTTTTTTTCTGAAACTGCACTGACTCTCTGGCAGCAGACCCTGTTCAAGATGTTTCACAAAGCAATTCAGAAGGATTCTGATGAAGATTTTGCTGGTAATGGAGAGGAGTGCAATTCCTCTACGATTGTTGTAAGATTGGCAAATTCCTTTCCACTTGTAAGGGTGGACAATGGAGGAATCTTTGTATTCTTGTGGGACGGTTTCTTGCTCCCACATAGTCTGAAAGAGTTCAGTGAGCTTCTTGACCAGACATTGACCTCCATTCTTGTGGACCTCAGCTTCTGGAGCTTTGCCATTAGACAGGAATTTGATTACGTTAGTTGTTTCTAACAGCTTGGTTGGGTCATCAGGAGAGCAGTTGATGGCAACTTGTGGCATCTTCATTGATGGATGAAGGCCAATTGAAGATGTGGTTAAAGTGTTGTGCCCATCTTTCTAGAATTTGAGTTTTTTCTGTGCACAGTGTTGATCTGTTAGCACCAAGGATTGCTGATGAACCAGTAGACTGGGCCCGTAGACTGATTTCACAGCATCCTAGAATCTCTTCTAGTCTTTGTCGCCTGCATATGACTGAAGTTCATCTGTTTTCTGATTTAGCCAAATGGCTTGCATCTCTCTGAACTTGCATTGGACAGTCCTGCAGATGTCTTGGTAGGCATGGTGCTTGGATAGTGATGACTTAATTGTCATTTAGGAAAACCCTGTAGAGGTGATGTTTCTCCTCCAGTAGTTTCTGGAACACCTCATCATTTTCATTGAAATGATCTTAATGCTTATGAAAGGTAGCCAAGGGCCTGTATAGCATTGGGCTATATTATATCCCTGAAAGTTGCTCAGTCATCCTCAATGCAGTAAGTGTCCATATTTGCTGTACACAGGCAATTCTTGAGCTTCTCTGAAATTCTTTCATGAATGCCCATTTGAGCCTTGAGACATTGAGATGCTTCTAGACCTTCATGCCCTGGGGGGTGTCAAGGGTGATAGATCTTGATGGTTAGCTTTGATAAGATGGTCATTCTAGCAGTTAGTGCTGCAAATAGCTTTCATGTCATGCACCTCCTGCCTGTCCCCCTTTCTAGTAATGACATAGTCAATTAGATATCTGTGCATAAAATGCGGGTGCCCCCAAGATACCTTGCTGTCACTAGGGAGGTGGAAAACTGTTGGTGATTAAGAGCTAATATTCAGCACACACCATCAGCAAGAGGAGACAGGAGGCTGTTACAAATGTCAACCCCATTTTTCTGATGACCCCTTCCCATGTCTGGTGATCTGCACCAATTCTTGTGTTGAAGTCGGAGTGCGTGATTAGCTTGTCTGGCTTTGGCACACTAGTAATCAAGAGTGGAGGTCATCATAGACTTTACCCTTGACTTCACCAGGGTTGGTTCTGGTGGAGGCGTACACACTGATGAGAGTTGCTTGCCTGTTGCAATGCAGGGAGAGCCGTGACCATCAGATGATCATTAAAATGCTTGGGAAGGCAAGTCGACTTATTGATGAGATAGTTCATGGCAACAAAGCCCACACCAGCTTCACGCACTTCTCCTTTTACACTGCTAGCCCAAAAGCATGTATTACTTGCACCGATTTCCTTGAGCTAACCCTCCTCAGGTAGACGAGTCTTGCCAAGGGCGGTGATCTGGACGTTGTACTTGGCCAGCTCTCTACTGACAAGGTTTATTCTTCTCTCAGGTCTATGGCTATGGCATTGTCCATGAGAGTGCGCACATTCCATGCGCCAATAGTGACCGGTGTCGCTTTTAGTTTCATTTTTGAGATTAACTTAAGACTGCATTGATAGGATTTCTGCCAACTGCGGCCCGCTGGTCAGAGAAATGATGCAGACAATATTTAGGACATCTTGTCTAACTTCTTCCTTGTAGTAGAGAGGTGAGCAGTACTGAAAAGAGCTGCTCAGTCATTCATAGCTGCTGAGTTCCACTTCTGCTTCATTCCAGTGAAAATTGACCCTATAGCTTGAACTGCCTATGTGCAGGTTTGCAGCTATAGTTCCCAGTGAATCCACACCTACTGCAACATTGCTTGCCCATCACCACAGGACTTGTGATAGATAGATGATAGAAAGATGAACATGACTGGCAAGTTAATTGGATTATAGTAAAGGAGAGTTGAGTGTAGTCAACCTCGCTGTGTCATCTATCTTGGTCCAGTGGCAAGACTAGTCTAGATGGCTGGAGATAGATTTGGAGGCAGTGGGTGATCAGGATGTCGTCTTCTCTTATCAAGCTGTATGCATTCCACAACACAGTGCTGCCCTGTCTTTAAGACCTTTGGACCTTAGACTGGTCTCATGTACCCAGTCTACTGGAATCAGCCTTCACATACCAGGGTAAGCAAATCTCTTAGGTCATCAAGGGGAGGATGGCTATCGTCACCTGATTTGGCCCACCTCTAGAAGCGATTTACCACTGTTGCATGCTAACAACTACTTGGAGCCACAAATGAGAGCTGGGTAAAGGTGAGGCTCAATATAGAATGAACCATTCTAAAGAGTGTAGCGAGCCCACCTGTGAGAGATGCTACTCCTCCATTACACCCCTTACACAGTTTTTCTGTTTGGCAGTAAAGGAGACCGGAGCTCTTGGAGGCAATGTGCGTGCTGGTTAAAAAATGTCTGAAACCTGGAAAGCTATGTTAATAGCTCGGAGACGCAAAAGAGCAGGGTGTTTTCCCAGAAGTGGCCAAACCTTGAATCGATGAATAATTGGTTGGTCGGCTGAAAAGAAACTTTGGAAAGCTACACCATCTAACTGTTGTGACCTGAGGGAGTGAGGGTTCATAGAGGTGTGCCTTGCTGATGATAATTGTACCTGTGAAACTCAGAGGTGAAACCTATTGTCAGATAGGTATCCTGATCTACCCTACATGAATAAAGAACAGCATATTGTGGAACTGTGTAGTTGTGTAATGCCATATATGCTGAAGGGGAAAGCTTGTGTAAGATGTACCTTTGTTGCATCCACTATTTAAAGTGAAATTTACTTTTTTATTTGAAGTATCATAGCATGTTAATTCATGTTTCACTTGCGTTGGTTCCATGTTGTGTTAAAGCATAAGTTACAAAAAGAAATATCTTGTTGGTAATTTCTTCATTTGGGGGTCATTTGATAAATTTGGTTATTTTGGTTCATGGTTTCCCCACAGCCATCATAACGCACTTCACTGGCTACTTCTTCCCTGGACTGTTTTCATCACAGTGTAAGTTTGGGGTAGATAGATATTTCCAGATTAATTTGATGGTTATTTGTCACTTCTGACTATAATCTAACTCATAAAATTAGGTATTAGATTTTTATACACTTAATGAGCTGCAGACAGAATACACAAAACTATTATCGCGGTGACAATATACTTTCAAAGGCTACCGTAATCGTTATTGGTCTCTTGGTACCCTGTAATTTATCAAGAAAGGGAATAATTACATTTCTGCCTTCTCATTAAAATGAGTTTACAATGTTTTAGTTTTGTTATTTAAGCTGTTTTTCCATTTGTAGATGTATTCATGTGCACGCATGAAAACATAAGTTGGCTTCAGCACAGAAAATAGAATTATGTGAGGATTAATTATCATTGAGGATTATGTATGAAAACTTCCCACTGCTCTCCAGCTGCCTTCTTTCCACACGTTAACTTAGATGCTTAAAATTTTCATCCATTACAAATACATCACAGTTATGTCTTAATTTAATCAGAATAAGAAAGGAGGAAAAATTGTGTTACTTACTGCAACTATTCTATAATAACTCATTTACAAAGTATGCAAAGCATTATGTTATGGCTAAGTTAATTCTGCTTCAAAACTGAAACATAAAATGAAGTGAAATTTCAAGTCACAGCTAGAAATTAAAGTTGCTAGGCTAAATGAAAGCAAATTCCTATCACATAAACTGAAGTCTCCATATTCTGTTCAGGTTTTGTTGTTGTGACTGAGAGTTTCCTTTTATACACCTTTTAAATTATCCATTATTTGTTATAGAAGCATAGAAAATAGGAGGAGGACTAGGCCATTCGGCCCTTCGAGCTTGCTCCACCACTCTTCAGGATCATGGCAGATCAATAGCCAGCTCCCGCTTTCTCCCCTCTTTCCATATCATTTGATCCCTTTCGCCCCAAGAGCTATATCTAACTCCTTCTTGAAAACATACAATGTTTTGGCCTCAACTACTTTCTGTGGTAGCGAATTCCACAGGCTCACCACTCTCTGGGTGAAGAAATTTCTCCTCTTCTCAGTCCTAAATGGTCTATCCCCTTTCATCAGACTGTGACCCCTGGTTCTGGACTCCCCACCATCGGGAACATCCTTCCTCATCTACCCTGTCTAGTACTGTTAGGATTTTATAGATTTCTATGAGAGGCCCCTTCATTCTTCTGAACTCCAGTGAATATAATCCTAACCGACTCAACTTCTCCTCATATGTCAGTCCCGCCATCCCAGAAATCAGTCTGGTAAATCTTCGCTGCACTCCCTCTATAGCAAGAACATCCTTCCTCAGATAAGGAGACTAAAACTGCACACAATACTCCAGGTGTGGTCTCATCAAGGCCCTGTATAATTGCAGCAAGACATCCCTGCTCCCGTACTTGAATCCTTTCGCTGTGAATGCCAAAATACCATTTGCCTTCTTTACCGCATGCTGCACCTGCATGCTTACCTTCAGTGACTGGTGTACGAGGAAACCCCAGGTCTCGTTGCACATTCTCCCCTCTCAATTTATAGCCATTCAGATAACAATTTGCCTTCCTGTTTTTGCTACCAAAGTGGATAACCTCACATTTATCCACAATATACTGCATCTGCCATGCATTTGCCCACTCACTCAGCTTGTCCAAATCACACTGAAGCATCTCTGCATCCTCCTCACAGCTCACCCTCCTACCCAGCTTTGTGTCACCTGCAAATTTGGAGATATTACATTTACTTCCCTCATCTAAATCATTCATATATATTGTGAATAGCTGGGGTCCCAGCACCGATCCCTGCGGTACCCCACTAGCCACTGCCTGCCATTCAGAATAAGACCTGTTTATTCCTACTCTTTGTTTCCAGTCTGCCAACCAGTTTTCTATCTACCATAATACACTACCCCCAATGCCATGCGCTTTAATTTTACACACTAATCTCTTATGTGGGACTTTGTCGAAAGCCTTCTGAAAGTCCAAATAAACCACATCCACTGGCTCCCCCTCATCAACTCTACTAGTTAAATCCTCGAAAAATTCCAGTAGATTTGTCAAGCATGATTTCCCTTTCGCAAATCCATGCTGACTCTGTCCAATTCTGCCATTGTTTTCCAAGTGCTCAGCTATTAAATCTTTTATAATGGACTCTAGAATTTTCCCCACTCCCAACGTCTGGCTGACTGGTCTATAATTCTGTTTTCTCTCTGCCTCCCTTTTTAAATAGTGGGGTTACATTAGCTACCCTCCGATCTGTAGGAACTGTTCCAGAGTCTCTAGAATCTCGGAAGATGACCACCAATGCATCCACTATTTTTAGGGCCACTTCCTTAAGTACTCTGGGATGTAGGTTATCAGGCCCTGGGGATTTATCGGCCTTCAATCCCATCAATTTCCCCAACACCATTTCCCTACTAATTCTGATTTCTTTCAGTTCCTCTTTCTCTTGCTAACCCCTGTGTTCCTCAACATTTCTGGTATGTTATTTGTGTCCTCCTTTGTGAAGACAGAACCAAAGTATGTATTTAGTTGGTCAGCCATTTCTTTGTTCCCCATTATAAATTCCCCTATTTCTGACTGTAAGGGACCTACACTTGTCTTTGCCAATCTTTTTCTCTTCACATACCTATAGAAACATTTACAGTCAGTTTTTATGTTCCCCACAAGCTTATTCTCATACTCTATTTTCCCCTTCTTAATCAATCCCTTGGTCCCCCTTTACTGAATTTTAAACTGCTCCCAATCCTCAGGTCTGTTTTTTTTTAGCCAATTTGTATGCCTCTTTCTTGGATCTAATACTATCTCTAATTTCCCTTGAAAGCCATGGTTTGGCCACCCACCTTTCCTGTTTTACTTTTGTGGCAGAAATCATGGAAATAAATTTATTATCATTAATTGTGTTTTAAAAAAAAATACACGGTGAGCAACAGACATGTTCCCTATGTTAGTTTTATTCCAAACTTTGTCTTTTGAGAATTACATCCATAATCTATTAGATGCAACAACAACAACAACTTGCATTTATATAGCATGTTTAATGTAGCACAATCTTTACAGAAGCATTGTCAAAGACAATTAGACACTGGGCCAATAAGGCAATACTAAGGCAGAGCTTAAGGCCTCGGGAGCTGAAGGCACAGCCATAATTGGTGAAATGATTAAAATTGTGGATGTGAAAGTGGCCAGAATTGGAGGAGCGCAGCTATCTCAGAGTTCTAGGGCTGGAGGAAGATACAGAAATAGGGTGGGGGGGAGAAATTATTTGAAAATGAGGATAAGAATTTTAATTTCAAGGTATTCCTCAACCCGGAGCCAATGTAGATCAATTTGGACAGGACTGATGGGTGAACGGGACTTGGTGTGAGTTAGGATACGGGCAGCAGGGTTTTAGATGACCTCAAGTTTATGGAGGTTGGGAGATAGGAGACTAGCCAGGAGTGCATTGGAATAGTTGAGTCTAGAGGTAACAATGGTATGAATGAGGGTTTCAGCAGCAGTTGAGCTGAGGCAGCAGCTGAATGAGGCAATGTTACGGAGATGGAAATAAGTATTCTTAGTGATGGTGGGATATGTGGTTGGAAGCTCATCTGTGGGTAAATACTACACTGAGGTTGCAAAAAGTTGGACAAGCAGTTTGACAATTTAGAGATAGTGGAGGGGTCTAGAAAGGTAGTGATGAGATAGAGTTGGTTGTCATTGGTGTGGTCCTTGCGTTTTAGAAGATATTGCATATGAGATCACAAAGAAGGATTATAATAATCTTCTTTTGATCAGTGAGTAGCTTTGACTAATTTATCAAACATGCTTCTTTTAATTTAAGTGACTTTTGAAGCTATATCTACTAAAGATTTCCAATTTGCTGCAGGACTTTAAACTCAGCTGCAAGTCTCTACCATATTTTAATTAGGTTGATGTTGGAACTCAGGGTGGGTTCAGTGGCTAGCACGTTGGATGGATGCAAACTGCACATTTCCCTACTTGCAGTTGGGGTCATGCCCAATTTGAAAATCTGAATTTATGAATCATTTGACTCTCCAGACACTAAACCCTCAATGCACAGTCAGACATTAATTTAAAGCCTTGATTAGAGATAATCATTTATACATATTACTAAGTCAAAAGGATAAACTTTTAGTTTATGACAATGGCAGAGCATTAGGTTACCTTTAATCACGATTCCACGCAGATACCCGCAAGCACTTTAAATAAAAAGGATAGAATTTACATACATTTAGCTAAGTAATATGACTCTTTGAATTCTGATTTTTCATTTTGTGAAGTATATCTAATATTGTTCAGTAAGCGTTTTGTCACATTAGGCTGTTGTCACATAATCAGTCATGAGGAGACACAAAGGAGTTTACGTCTTATTAGCACCAAATGCAACCCTGCTGTTGAATTAATTTACAATATTTTTTGAGGGGTATATGCAAGATATATTACACAAAAACTCAGCTGAAGTAGAATGAACAAAAATGAAATTAATTTGTATGATTTAATTTTACTGGTGTAAATGGAATGGTATTAATAAATTAAAATTAATGGTATTTTGAACCATATACTGCTTTGTTTGGTTTGTGAAAATGTTACAGAGCACTTCATCAGAAAACATTTACTTTGAGTAATGATAGATTTTTCTCGTCCTAGTGCAGTTCCAAAAGAAGTAGAATTTGGTGAGCTTTTCTTTGTAATTATGAAATTATGTGATATAACAAGAATAAGTAGCTGACACTGTTGCCAGCATAAACACTCAACAAGTCTGGCGGGGGAGAGAGAAACAGAGTTAATGTTTCAGGTCTGTGATCTTTCATCAGAACTGAGAAAAGTTAGAAATGTAATCATTTTAAGCAATGAAAGCCTATCACAGATCTTCCCTTTTGTTCTTCTTCTTCCCCCTTTCACCTGCTCAAAACCTATTATGTTTCTAACTTTTCTCAGTTCTGATGAGAGGTTAACTCTGTTTCTTTTTCCACAAATGCTGCCAGACTTGCTGAGTGTTTCCAATATTTTCTATTTTCAATGCCTATAATGAATTGCATTGTCATACCTTCTGTGTTATGTCAAAATGTCATTCTATTCTTCAAATAGAAGAAATTATAAGAAATGCAATATGGAATTTGATGTTTCCAGCATTTGAGGCCTGTTGCAAGTAGTCCTGTTCAAATTCGGGGGTTGTCAGTCAATTAACCCTTTAATCCCTTAACTCTCAAGATCTGAAATAATTCAAAGTGATATCCTTATTGATGACAGTGTTTATATTTTATTCAGTATAAGTAAGACTTGACACATGCTAATGCCTGAGCAATAGTATCAAAGTGCAATAGTATTACATTATGCCCTGACTACACCAAATGGCCATGTCCCAAACACTGTTGCATCAAAGAAGCATGTATAGGTTATATCCCTTCACCAGCTCATCCCTTCTCGATGGCTCTTCTGTGGGATTGTCCCAGTTCATTGACCTATGTTTGTATGTTTGCGTAGGCTATATAGGTAGACAGGAAAATAGAGTTGAGGCTGCAGTCAGATCAACCATGATCTTATCAAATGGTGGAGCAGGCTCGAGGGGCTGAATGGCCTACTCCTGCACCTAATTCATAAGTTCATTTGTAAATATTGGGCAAATACCTCTACTCCTTAAGTGCTCATAGTACCCTTTCATATACTCTTGCTACACAGCAAAGTGTATGGAGATTGATTTACCCAATCATTACCTTGCAATTGGGCACCTCAAATCATAGCAAGAGATAACATGTACCCATTTCCCTGCCCAGGCCAGATCAGTGTCTCATGATTCTTGACATCATCTGTTCTTTCCTTCTCTCAGACCCTGATCAGCTCTTTGACATTTCAATGCTAATGCCTGGTCAAAGGAAGTAAAACATGGTGGCCTTAGCACCCAGCTGTCTTGTCTAGGATTAAGGGCCTTGGGAATTCTGTTAATATGTTTATCTTAATTTTCACACCGCAACCTGTCTGTTTTCATGCATTGCTTGAATTTCTGCTGAAGTTTACTGTTTTACCATTTGGTTCCTTTTGAAACCTTTGGGGTCCATAAGTGTTTGGTCAATGAAGGCCCAGATCGCAATTTCCCATCAAGTAACATCTCAGCTAGGCTCCACAGACGATTCTGAGACAAAGACAACTCACCAGAGTAGTTGCTGAGCTGAGTGAAAAGATAATCAACTTGGAAAATAATTGGAAAATAAAAGAGTGAACAAATATTTGGACGAAACTATGAAAAAAGTGGAGATGAAGGTTCCGTTTATCAAGCGTCAACGAGAAGAAAATGAATGTGTGCCGAAGCTGTAGCATATCTCTTGGATAAGCTAGAAAATAACTTGAATAAAGAGAGGAAAACTCCCTTGGTGCAGGTTTATTCACCTGATGTTGATCAAAACAATGGAACAACAAAATCTGTTATGGAGGAAGTGAGTGAAAAAGATAATTTTGAAGCTGGTTGTCAATCAGACATACATGCTTTCCGTAGCAAACTTAAAGGACCCATTGAAGGCACGTTTCCATTGACAAAGGAGAAGAGTAGGAAAAGCCCCAAGTTCTTCTGTATTAATATTGAGAAACCTATGCGAAAGTCATTTGGATCACATAGCGTGACTAATATGCATCCATATGTGAAGAGGAGAAGATGACCAGAGTATTGGTTTGCAGTTACCCCCAGAAAGGTTGAAGACCAATGGTACAAACTAGAAATACAAGTTGGTCAAGATGTTTCTAAAGAAAACTTTAATGTATCGTCACTACTTTTGGTTGATCATGAAAAGATTTTGGGAAAACCATGCAACTGTTGGTGTTCTGTTCAGAGTTTAAAAAAGGGTACAGGAGAAAAGGCTGGTTCTGAGTTATGATAATTCTATGATGTTTAAATCCTAATCCTATTCGTTACATGTACTTGGCTTTGTTTTGGTTAAGCCTCAGTACCTTTATAATGCAATGTAGTACCATAGAAAAATTGCAGCAGAGAAAGAGGCAATACAGCCCATCACGCCTGTGCTGGCCAAAAAAGAGAGAAAAGAAAGAAACTAGCTGCTCATTTTAACCCCACTTTCCAATCACTGGCCGGCAGCCTTGCAGGTTACAGTACTTCAGGTGCAGATCCAGGTACCTTTTTAAATGAGAATTACCTGGAAAAACTCAGCAGGTCTGGCAGCATCGGCAGAGAAGAAAAGAGTTGACGTTTCGAGTCCTCATGACCCTTCGACAGAACTTGAGTTCGAGTCCAAGAAAGAGTTGAAATATAAGCTGGTTTAAGGTGTGTGGGGGGGGGGGCGGAGAGAGAGAGAGAGAGAGAGAAGTGGAGGGGGGGTGTGGTTGTAGGGACAAACAAGCAGTGATAGAAGCAGATCATCAAAAGATGTCAACAACAATAGAACAAAAGAACACATAGGTGTTAAAGTTGGTGATATTATCTAAACGAATGTGCTAATTAAGAATGGATGGTAGGGCGCTCAAGGTATAGATCTAGTGGGGGTGGGGAGAGCATAAAAGATTTTAAAATATTTAAAAATAATGGAATTAGGTGGGAAAAGAAAAATCTATATAATTTATTGGGAAAAAAAGGAAGGGGGAAACAGAAAGGGAGTGGGGATGGGGGAGGGAGCTCACGACCTAAAGTTGTTGAATTCAATATTCAGTCCGGAAGGCTGTAAAGTGCCTAGTCGGAAGATGAGGTGTTGTTCCTCCAGTTTGCGTTGGGCTTCACTGGAACAATGCAGCAAGCCAAGGACAGACATGTGGGCAAGAGAGCAGGGTGGAGTGTTAAAATGGCAAGCGACAGGGAGGTTTGGGTCATTCTTGCGGACAGACCGCAGGTGTTCTGCAAAGCGGTCGCCCAGTTTACGTTTGGTCTCTCCAATGTAGAGGAGACCACATTGGGAGCAACGAATGCAGTAGACTAAGTTGGGGGAAATGCAAGTGAAATGCTGCTTCACTTGAAAGGAGTGTTTGGGTCCTTGGACGGTGAGGAGAGAGGAAGTGAAGGGGCAGGTATTGCATCTTTTGCGTGGGGAATGGGGTGGTGCCATAGGAGGGGGTTGAGGTGTAGGGGGTGATGGAGAGAGGAAGTGAAGGGGCAGGTGTTGCTCACCGTCCAAGGGCCCAAACACTCCTTTCAAGTGAAGCAGCATTTCACTTGCATTTCCCCCAACTTAGTCTACTGCATTCGTTGCTCCCAATGTGGTCTCCTCTACATTGGAGAGACCAAACGTAAACTGGGCGACCGCTTTGCAGAACACCTGCGGTCTGTCCGCAAGAATGACCCAAACCTCCCTGTTGCTTGCCATTTTAACACTCCACCCTGCTCTCTTGCCCACATGTCTGTCCTTGGCTTGCTGCATTGTTCCAGTGAAGCCCAACGCAAACTGGAGGGACAACACCTCATCTTCCGACTAGGCACTTTACAGCCTTCCGGACTGAATATTGAATTCAACAACTTTAGGTCGTGAGCTCCCTCCCCCATCCCCACCCCCTTTCTGTTTCCCCCTTCCTTTTTTTTTCCAATAAATTATATAGATTTTTCTTTTCCCACCTATTTCCATTATTTTTAAATATCTTAAAATCTTTTATGCTCTCCCCACCCCCACTAGAGCTATACCTTGAGTGCCCTACCATCCATTCTTAATTAGCACATTCGTTTAGATAATATCACCAACTTTAACACCTATGTGTTCCTTTGTTCTATTGTTGTTGACATCTTTTGATGATCTGCTTCTATCACTGCTTGTTTGTCCCTACAACCACACCCCCCCCTCCACTTCTCTCTCTCTCTCTCTCTCTCTCTCCGCCCCCCCCACACACCTTAAACCAGCTTATATTTCAACTCTTTCTTGGACTCGAACTCAAGTTCTGTCGAAGGGTCATGAGGACTCGAAACGTCAACTCTTTTCTTCTCCGCCGATGCTGCCAGACCTGCTGAGTTTTTCCAGGTAATTCTGTTTTTGTTTTGGATTTCCAGCATCCGCAGTTTTTTTGTTTTTATTTTTGTTTTTACCTTTTTAAATGAGTTGAGCATTTCAGCCTCAACCTCCAATTCAGGCAGTGAATTCCAGACGCCCACCACCCTCTGGGTGAAAAAGTTTTCCCTCATGTCCCCTCTAATCCTCCTACCAATCATCTTAAATCATGCCCCATGCTAATTAAACCATCAGCCAGAGGAAACAGGTCTTTCCTGTCTACCCTATCTAGGCCCCTCATAATTTTGCACACCTCAGTTAGGTCACCCCTCAGACTCTTCTGTTCTAAAGAAAACACCCAACCTTTCCTCATTGCTGCAATTTTAAAACCCTGGCAACATTCTTGTAAATCTCCTCTGTACTCTCTCCAGAGCAATTATGTCCTTCCTGTAATGTGGTGACCAGAACTGGACACAAAATTCCAGCTGTGGCCTAACCAGCATTTTACATAGTTCCATCATTATATCCCTGCTTTTGTATTCAATATCTCGTCCAATAAAAGAAAGCATTACAATTCCAAAATGCAAAGTTTATCTGCACAGTATGTAATGAGCTATTTGTTAGAAGTTTATGATGTTAAGTCCTTCTTGTAAAGAACTTGTAAAGCCATTGTAAAAGAAAAACCTTCACTATGGTGAAGCTTTCTTTCGTCCAAGGGAAAAGGTGTTATGAAAGTCAGACTTGCTTTAAAGTCGAGGAGTCAGGAACTCCACATCCCAGCAGACCTCAGAGTTTCAGCAGATGTGCAGATTGGGAGAGGACTGCATGTGTGCAATTCAACATTCTAAATTATTTGGGCCAAGGATGGGCAGAAAGGCAAATGGTGTGAAAACTCGGATCATGAGACTGGGAGCGGAATGCCATTGAAGAAGTACCCCAGGCAGGTGACAAAGAGAAGTCCCATAGGGAGAGGGAACAGGGAGAGGTCTCAAAGGGACAAGGCAAAGGGAGAGGTCCCAGTTAAGTTAAAAAGAGAGGAGCAGCGAAAGAGGCTGCAAGCATGAAAAGGGCTGTGGTTAGCAGAATTTAAGTGAAAAGGGCTCAGGAGAATCCCTGGCAACCAAAGAGGGCTAAGGAGAAGTCCTGACAATTGAAGAGGGCTTGGGAGAAGCCTTGAAGATCCAAGAAGGCAGCAGAAGGTTGGTGACTCCATACTGCGGGCTGTTGGGGCGAACGTACCCCTTTGGAGCAGTGGTGTGCTGCTCAGCATGACCAAAGAGTTGAAGCTGTGTTTGTGAGTTGGTGCTTGAGTGCAGATTTGGGAATTCAGGAGAACGGATTTTTGGGTGACGAGATTGAAACTCTGAGGTGGGCTGTCATTGAGGCTATCTGAGTTGGAGCGACTTTGAAAGAATTCGAGGTTGAGATCTTCGAGGGTGAAGACTAGAATACCTTGTGAGAGAAACAGAGTTTCAACAAGACTGTTTGACTCACAAGTGTTTACTGATGTCTGAGTGGTTTTTTGAGAAATCTGTGGAATCTGTCTTGGTTGTATCTGTCATTTATTGTGCAGTGTGGTGTATTCGATCACAGTTTGCCCGTTAATTCACATGTACCTCATATTAAACCCTGAATGTTAGCATATAAGGTAGATATTGTAAGTTGTTTTATTGTTCTGACCTTGAACAAACAAAAATAAATTTTACTGTACAAAACCTGTGGAATCTTATGGCTTTATTCTATTAGCAGGTGTCTTGAATGTCAAACTTTGTCTGCTTTAAATAAAATGCTATTGGTCCCTAACTCGTCTATCTTATCAAAACCTTGGGGGTCCGGTCCAGGATCATAACATTGAGAAGACCGGACAACAATCTGAACATTGATCCAAATGAATGTGTAACTTTTGATCTGTATACATCAGGGGTTCCCAGACTGTGGGTCCTGAACCACTGGGATTGACAGATTAGATTTTGGATTCGTGAGCTCCCAAGCGGCAATGGTGGCTGTGGAGTTTTGATAGCTGCGAAGCCGCTTTAAATGTTTGTGTTTTTTTTCTGTCAGTAGACATAACTTAATCGTCTGTTCTCTGAGGCCCAATTGCTGCTAAAACCACAGGCTGCAAAAATGTGTTTTCCTCGCTTTTTCAGCACAAACCCAGCAGCTTTAAGAGCCCACCATTCCCCCCACTTATCACTCTGGGGTCACACTAAATCCGAAGCATTAAAATGGTCACATCGGTAAAAGTTTGCTAAGCACTGGTGTCCATTATACAAGAAAATATTTCGCTCTGTTTACACTTTAATATTTGTTTCAAAATAAACTTTTACTCACTGAATTTCATGTATGGAAATGTCAAAATTGCTGATTTTTCCATGGAAACTTTTTTGAAAATTAGCTTGTAGAGAACTGAGTGTGTGTATATTGCTGTTCTATTTCAGAAGTTTGTGCAACTTAAACTTAGATAAATAAAGTTGTAAAAAGGAAAAGTTAGACTTCTAAATGCTTATGGTAATCACATCAAAAATGTTAAACTTCGCTTTAGTGCAATTCTTTTTGCAGTGGTTACAATATAAAACCTACAGTGAACATATTGACTATTGTAGAAGGAGATTGATACTTTAATGCATTGTGATGTTCTGTTTTGGAGCACTAAGGTGGATCTAATTTTGCCTTTCCACTGATGTTCAAGATGTTTAAATAACGATTTTGGGGTCCAAGATGGTCCTGCATTATACTTGAGTTCCACGCTATAGCAGACTGCGGAATGGGGGAGGGGGGAGCGGCAGGAGGATTCCATTGTATTTAAGTTAGTTCTCATTAGTTAGCAAGAAAACCTAATGTAGGAGTTTTACAGTATTGTTACAGTGCAAATAGAGGTCACAAACCCAAAACACAAACTGTTGAAATCTATGCTTTTTAAGTCATTCTGATTGTATAAGTGGCATTTATTTGAGAATTGGTGGTTTAGACTGGGCGAGAGTTGCTTAACATTAATATTTCATGGTTCTCAGCCAGTCATGATATTTGTCTTGTCATCTGAATATTTAACCCATTGAGTAATTTGGAAAATAAAATCTGGTGTCCTTTAGCCTCTTGGAAAAAGTATATTTTTGGAAATGTTTATGTAACGTTATTTAGAGCTGGATAATGGTCAATTGCAGATGTGAAGATAATTAAATTCCAATAAGGAAATTTCTTGCTAGCTTACTTTATTGTCAGCTGAGTGGATACATTGCATGCTAATGTCGCTTTGCTGAGAAAAATGAATTGTGTACAGTGGGTTGATTTGAATGTTCTGCATCTGAAGTGGCTTTCAGCTTTTCTGACAGGTACAGCACACATTATGTAACCTGTCACTCTTCTGGAGAGAGATGAGGCACTCATTTGTTATTTTGTTAGTCACCGCAGGCTGCTGAGCTACCTGACATAATTGGTGTAACACATTTTAACTCTTCTGATGTTAAATTTTCTTTACATTATAGTCCAATCCTTTTTTATTCAGAAATTTTATTGCTTTTATTGTTGCATTCTGTATCATTACTGCCTGCTTTTCAGTGGTTGGTTGAAGAAAAATGTGAAAATTAGACCATTATTAATAGGCTGTGGCATATTGAAACCTTCACAT
The DNA here is from genome assembly GCF_017639515.1 of Carcharodon carcharias. NCBI lineage: Eukaryota > Metazoa > Chordata > Chondrichthyes > Lamniformes > Lamnidae > Carcharodon > Carcharodon carcharias. Next base: position 43,763,341 of record NC_054484.1, on the reverse strand, counting down.
TTAAGACATTGTACATCATGATTAAATTTGCAATTTACTTCATATTTCAAGTTGTCATTTATTGCATTTCATATAGCATTGATAATGCAATCATGAAAATCATATCCCCTTTAAGAAATTAATTAGCTGGAACTCAGTCTTTCTTGCTGAGTCCTGGAACCTGACCTTCATTAGACTTTTGTTATTAATATGAATCACTGCTGATTCACTGTGAGAAATGTAAGGGTTGCAGGAAAGTGTTGCGTATTTTTGAGCTTTGGAAAGTTTTTATCTAAATCATGAGTAATTTTTATTTTTACTACAACTGAATACAGAAAAAGACCTGTGCTCTTCAAACAGTTACATGTTATTTTTTGATTTTTATGCCAACTTGCTTTCAAATTTTGTTAAATTGTAGGGAAAATAAACTAAAACTATCAAATGTAGCATTATTTTTAAGGAAAGCTCATTTTAAACCAAGAAAAAGATGACAATGAGAAAAGAAAGAGGACAGTGCTCAGATGAAAATCAGGCCAAGTCCATTAGAAAGGCTTGCTATAGTTTATTTAAGTAAACAACATCAAATCTTCTGGCGAAAGTCAAGACATTTAGTTTGATGCCTGTTTTTGTTAGACTAAAATTTCATGATATAAATTAAGAAAACAGAATTGAAATAAGATTTCTTGGCTGATTAAGCTTATTTCTTTTAGAGTCCAATGTACAAGTGATCTATTCCATAGTGACCTGAACCCAGAGTAGTTAAATTTATGAGGAAAGACCTAGTTCTGAATTTCCTCCCCCAAAATGGAGTATAACTGCAGAACGCGGATCAATCCTTGTGATCATTTTCTTTCCTCTGACTAATTTAATTCCCCAGGTGATTGTCATTGTTCATTGCACCAATAAAATCTTACATCCTTCAATTTCTTTGACGCACAATTTCTTAACCTCTTTTGCATGTTAAACTAGTGTATCTCATTTTTGAATGAGCACTAATCCTTCATAAGTTGGCATTCTTGGACTCACCATCTCCTCTGACGTCAAATAGACCCTCGACTTTTCCATTTACTATTATAACTTCAGAAGCCTCTTCATGCAGCACATCTTTTTTACTCCTGCATGATTTTTAACTATGATACAGTCAAGTCCATTCAAAACCTGAATTCTGCTCCATATCCAGGGAGTCGTTTTCAGCACCTGTTTTGTCAGTATCACCTTAGCTCAATTAACAGCACTCTCACCTGTGAGTTGGAAGGTTATGGATTCAAGTCCTATTCCGGCAATTTGATCAATAATCTAGACTGACACTTTTGTGCAGTACCGAGGAAGTTTTTTTTGGTCTTTCAGATAAATTGTTAAACCAGCCTTTGTCTGGTCTCTCAGGTGAACATAAATGATCCCATGTCATTATTGGAAAAAGAGTCTGGAGTTTTGTCAGTGTACAAGCCAGCAATTATCTCATTTTCAGCATTACTAAAAACAGATTATCTGTTCATTCATGTCATTGCTTTTTGTGGGACATTGATGTGTCTATTGGCTGCAGTTAGCTACTTTTCAAAAGTAATTCATTGGCTATGAAACTTCAGGCTGCGAATTGCGCTATATAAATGTAAGTTCGTTCTTTCTTCCTACCTGATTCACCACTACCAGCCCTACAACCTTCTAAGATCTCTGCACTCTTCCAATTCTTTTTTAAAATTCATTCACGGGATGTGGGCTTCGCGGGCTGGGCCAGCATTTATTGCCCATCCCTAATTGCCCTTGAGAAGGTGGTGGTGAGCTGCTTTCTTGAACCACTGCAGCCTATGTGGTGTAGGCACACCCACAGTGCTGTTAGGGAGGGGGTTCCAGGCTTGTGACCCAGCGACAGTGAAGGAATGGCGATATATTTCCAAGTCAGGATGGTGAGTGAGTTGGAGGGGAACTTTCAGGTGGTTGTGTTCCCATCTATCTGCCCTTCTAGATGGTAGTGCTCGTGGGTTTGGAAGGTGCTGCCGATGGAACCTTGGTGAATTCGTGCACTGCATCTTGTAGATGGTACACATTGCTGCTACTGTGCGTGAGTGGTGGAGGGCGTGAATGTTTGTGGATGTGGTGCCAATCAAGCGGGTTGCTTTGTCCTGGATGGTGTCTAGCTTCTTGAGTGTTGTGGGAGCTGCATTCATCCAGGCAAGTGTGGAGTATTCCATCACACTCCTGACTTGTGCCTTGTAGATGGTGGACAGGCTTTAGGATGTCAAGAGGTGGGTTACTCATTGCACAATTCCTAGCCTCTGATCTGCTCTTGTAGCCACAGTATTTATATGGTTAGTCCATTTCAGTTTCTGGTCAATGGTAACCCCCAGCATGTTGATAGTGGGGGATTCAGTGATGGCAGCGCCATTGAACATCAAGGGCGATGGTTAGATTCTCTCTTGTTGGAGATGGTCATTGTCTGACACATGTATGGCATGGATGTTACTTGCCACTTGTCAGCCCAAGCCTGGATATTGTCCAGATCTTGCTGCATTTGGTCATGGACTACTTCAGTATCTGAGGAGTCACGAATGGTGCTGAACATTGTGCAATCATCAACGAACATCCTAACTTCTGACCTTATGATGGAAGGAAGGTCATTGATGAAGCAGCTGAATATGGTTTGGCCAAGGACACTATTCTGAAGAACTCCTGCGGTGATGTCCTGGAGCTAAGATGACTGACCATCAGCAACCACAACCATCTTCCTTTGTGCTAAGTATGACACCAACCAGCGGAAGGTTTTCCCCCGATTCCTAGCAACTCCAGTTTTGCTAGAATGCCAAATGCAGCCTTTATGTCAAGGTCAGTCACTCTTACCTCATCTTGGGAGTTCAGCTCTTTTGCCCATGTTTGAACCAAGGCTATAATGAGGTCAGGAGCTGAGCGGCCCTGGTGAAACCCAAACTGGGCATCAGTGAGCAGGTTATTGCTAAACAAGTGCCCCTTGATAGTTGATGATCCCTTCCATTATTTTACTGATGATGGAGAATAGATTGATTGGGGCGGTAATTGGCTGGGTTAGATTTGTCCTGCTTTTTGTGTACAGGACATACCTGGGCAATTTTCCACATAACCAGGTAGATGCCAGTGTTTTAGCTGAACTGGAACAGCTTGGCTAGGGGTGTGACAAGTTCTGGAGCACAAGTCTTCAGTACTATTGCTGGAATATTGTCAGGGCTCAGAGCCTTTGCGGTATCCGGTGCCTTCAGCCGTTTCTTGATATCACATTGAGTGAATCGAATTGGCTGAAGACTAGCGTCTGTGATGCTGGGGACCTCCGGAGGAGACCTCTTGCCATTGTCTTCAGATGTCTAGGCCTAAGGGTCTCGAATTCCCTCTTTAAATTTCTAAGCTTCTTAGTCTCTCCACCTCTGTTTCCACCTTTAAGGTGGTCTTTAAAAGCTTACTATTTCTTTGGACAGCTTTTAGTCACTTCTTCCAAATATCTCTAATGTGGCTTGGTGTCAAATTTTGTTTGATAACAAAAATAACAGAATCCTCCTTTGTTATGTTGAAGGTGCTATATAAATGCAAGTTTTTGTTTTTTCTTCCCAACCTAGGTGTCTTGCACATTTGGCTTTCATCTTGGTTTCTCAATAACAGTAAAGTTAAAAATAACAACACTTTTTATCAAACATCCTTGGTAGATTCATGGTACTGGATTAACTCTATTTATTTTCCATTTAGGGGTGCTATAATAAATTATGTGCAAATCCACCTCTTATGTTTTATGCCCATTTCTCCTATGTCAATCTACATTATTATATAAAGTTATATGCTGATTCATTTACATAATCAGCATTCGTTTGAATGTGAATTTCCCTTATAGTGGTGACTGGTCTGCATAGTATAATAATCTTGTGATGTTAATAAATGCACATCTCCTTAATATTTACAAAGTATTTACAACACAAAAACAGGTCTTTAGGTCCAACAAATCTCTACTGGTGCTTATGTTCCACACAAACCTCCTCCCACCTCTTTTCATTTAACTCAGTCAACATATCCTTCCTTTTCTTTTTCCTGCTGGTGTTTATCTAGCTTTTACTTGAACATAGGTATGCTTTTACTCTCAACTACTCACTGTGGTAATGAGTTCCACATTCTAACCACGTAAAGACATTTCTCCTGAATTTCCTTTCAGCTTTATTAGTAGCTATCTTATATTTATGGCCCCCTACTACCATTAACCACTAACTACTACCATTAACACCCCATTGTCCTTTTGTTCATGACATCTTTGTCAATCTCCTTTACCTCCACCTGTTGCTGGCCTTCTATTCAGCTTCACCTGCGCCACCCTCCTTAAACAGCATAAATTTCATCACATTTTTACGTCTCTTTAGTTTTGAGGAAGAGTCATACAGACTTGAAATGTTAACTCTGTCTTTCTCTCCACAGATGCTGTTCGACCTGCTGAGTTGGGCGGTGTGGGGAATGGGCAGGCAGATGGGAGGGGGGCATAAAATACCATGGGCGCCATCGCTGCCACCTGTGCCTGCCCCTGTTGCAATTTTATGAGCAGCGGGATAGGCATCAGGCAACCTGCACACCAGTGGGCCAATAGCACCTGCTGTCACTGGGATTTAACCTGAGGCGGGAGAGACCTATGCCAAATGTCTAGCCTGACAGCTCTATGCAGGCTGGTGGCGTGCGAGGAAGGAGGTCTCTCCTTAATGGGATCCCTGGGCAGAACAGAGGGCCTCCCCACAGGTTGTTTTGCCCCCTGCCCCCTCACCCCCATAGCCTGGCCCTGGCAATACCCTTGGCCCCAACTTGCCTTTCACTCCAGCTCCTTGGTGTTTGGACTGTTATAGTCCCAGCTGTGACTACCACCCCTGCTGCATCTGCTGGGACTAGGGAGATGCTGGCCAATTGAATGGAGGTGGGAATCCCTGCCCAGATGGGGTTGGAAGTCCCGTTTTAACTCAATTAACATCTCGCCGAGCGTTGTTTTTTTTGAAACACAGGATGATGGTGAGTGACCTAATTGACATGTACAAAATTGAGGACTCAAATCCCCTCTAAACCTCCATTACTGTAAATCTATTCCACCCAGGGGAATAGGGCCTTCTTATCTACTATATCTGCACAACATCAAAGGGACTCTTAGAATTTCTTGAAATTCATTCATTTTCAAATGAATGGGACCCCAACGTACTTTAAAGGACACATCCCTATGATGAATCACTGCATTAAAAACACATCTACCTTACAATACAACACCTAATAGTGAAAGTTGAAGCTTTGAAAACACTTCACCTTTCAGAATGTTCCAGAGTCCTCGGCAGGCTTTCCATTTTCTTCATGAACTCCCAAATCTTGCATTTTAGTGAATTTTTAAAACCCCACAACACTGGATAAAAGTGCTGTGCGGGAGGATTTCCTGCATTTCAGCTCTCATCCCTTCCCTTACCCGCCTCCAGAACCACAATAAAATTCCCCTTCTCCTCACTTTCTACCACACCAGCCGCCGCAATCAATGGATCATCCTCTGCCATTTCCAACAGGTCCAGCAAGATGCCACTATCAAACACATTTCTCCACCCTGCCCTTTCAGTTTCCAAAGGGATCATTCACTCCACAAAAGCCTAGTCCACTCTAAAGAACCCTCAACTACCCCTCCGCCTCTCACAGCACCTTCCCATGCCAGCAGAGGAGATGCAACATCTGCCCTTTTACCTCCTCCCCGCTGTCCAGAGGCCTAAACATACCTTCCAGTTGAAACAGTGATTTACTTGTACTTAAATTAGAAAGATTTACAGCGCAGAAGGAGGCCATTTGGCACCTTGGGCTGCGTTTGGAAGCCAGAGGCAGGATTGAAGGCGAGCAGGCCAGGAATTTCCTGGTCGGCATGACAGTTTGTCAGCATCTTCCTGCCTCCAGGCCATTTTTAAGGAGGTATCTCAGGTGGGGCGATGGCTACCTACCAGTGGCTGGTAGCTTGCTAACATAATTAATAGGCTTATTAAGGCAATGATCAGAGGCTGACTGGAATTTTCTAGTTGGCATTCTGGTCCTCCAATGTGTCTGGAGCCCAGCATATGCCTGAATATGATCTTCTAGTGGCAGACCTGGGGGGTGAGGACAGTAGTCCAGGATCAATTTGAGCTCTCCTCCCTTGTAGCTGTCATGTCTAAATGGTTACACCTGTGGCCACAAGCCACCCTCTGGAGTGGTTCCCCTAGAAGCTGTGGCCATTTCTTTAAAGTGAATGGGATTGGGGGTAGTGTATTGAGATGGATAGAAAACTGGTTGGCAGACAGGAAACAAAGAGTAGGAGTAAACTGGTCTTTTTCCGAATAGCAGGCAGTGACTAGTGGGGTACCTCAGGGATCGGTGCTGGGACCCCAGCTGTTCACAATATATATGAATGATTTAGATGAGGGAAGTAAATGTAATATCTCCAAATTTGCAGATGACACAAAGCTGGGTGGGAGGGTGAATTGTGAGGAGGATGCAGAGATGCTTCAGTGTGATTTGGACAAGCTGAGTGAGTGGGCAAATGTGTGGCAGATGCAGTATAATGTGGATAAATGTGAGGTTATCCACTTTGGTAGCAAAAAACAGGAATTTGATTATTATCTGAATGGCTATAAATTGAAAGAGAGGAATGTGCAACAAGACCTGGGTGTCCTCGTACACCATTCACTGAAGGTAAGCATGCAGATGCAGCATGCGGTAAAGAAAGCAAATGGTATGTTGACCTTCAGAGCCAGAGGATTAGAGTACAGAAGCAGGGATGTTTTGCTGCAATTATACAGGGCCTTGGTGAGACCACACCTGGAGTATTGTGTGCAGTTTTAGTCTCCTTATCTGAGGAAGGATGTTCTTGCTATAGAGGGAGTGCAGCAAAGATTTACCAGACTGATTCCTGGGATGGTGGGACTGACATATGAGGAGAGATTGAGTCGGTTAGGATTACATTTGCTGGAGTTCAGAAGAATGAAGGGGGATCTCATAAAAATCTATAAAATTCTAACGGGACTAAACAAGGTAGATACAGGAAGGATGTTCCTGATGGTGGGGGAGTCCAGAACCAGGAGTCACAGTCTGAGGAGATGGGGTAGACAATTTAGGACTGAGATGAGGAGAATTTTTTTCACTCAGAGTGGTGAGCCTGTGGAATTCGCTACCACAGAAAGTAGTTGAGGCCAAAACATTGTATGTTTTCAAAAAGGAGTTAGATATAGTTCTTGGGGTGAAAGGGATCAAAGGATATTGGGAGAAAGCAGGAGCAGGCTATTGAGTTAGATGATCAGCCATGATCATAACGAATGGTGATGTAGGCTCGAAGGGCCAAATGCCCTACTCCTGCTCCTTGTTTCTATGTTTAAGTTTGTAAAAACATAACTGCTGAGTGGTGCCTCTCTTTCTTTCCCTTAGGCAGTCTGCAGCTTTCTGTGCTAGAGGGCCACATATTGACCCTCCAGCACTGGGATCCTGCCACATTTAATTGGACAGCGATGTGCTCTCTGGCCATTAATTGAAATTGTGTTGAATGAATATTTCAGTCATTGTGAGGTGTCGGGTCCTGGATTTGATCTGTGTTGGCCGAAAAGCTGCTATCCATCCTAATCCTACCTTCCTCTCTTAGTCTGTAGCCTTGTAGGTTACGGCACCTCCAAGTGCATACCACAAGTGTCTCTTAAATACTAAGAAGGTTTCTGTCCCTACCACCCTTTCAAGCAGTGAGTTCCAGACCCCCATCACCTCTGGGTGAAAAATTCCTCCTCAAATCCCCTCTGATCCTTCTACTGATTACTTTAAATCTATGGTCCCTAATGGAAATGGGACCTTCTTATTCACTGTATCAAGGCCACTAATAATTTTATACACCTCCATTAAATCTCCCCTTAGCCTCCTCTGTTTCAACAAAAATAAATCCAGATTATGCACATAGATAAAATTCTCCATTCCTAGCAAAATCTTTGTGAATCTTTTCTGTACCTTCTTTAATATAATCACATTTTTCCTATAATGTGGTGCCTGAACTGTAACGCAGTAGTGTTGCTGCAATCTAGCAGTTCTGGTGTAACCTCCCTGCTGTTATGTTCAATGTCTCGGTTGATAAAGGAAAGTATCCCGTATGCCTACATGGCCATCTTATCTACTGATTCTCTGAGAATCACAGATTTGTAACAGTACAGAAGGAGGCCATTTGGCTTGTCGTGTCTGCACTGGCTCTCCAAAGAAGCATTATGACCTAGTGCCATTGCCCTGCCTTTTTCCCATACCCCTGCACATTGTTTCTGTTCAAATAATCATCTAATGCCCTCTTGAATGTCTCGATTGAATCTGCCTCTACCACACTTCCAGGCAGTGCATTCCAGACCTGAACCACTCATGTGAAAAAATCTTTTCTCATGTCACATTTGCTTCTTTTGAAAATCACTTTAAATCTGTGCCCTCTCGTTCTTGATCCGTTTATGAGCGGGAACAGCTTCTCCCTGACTACTCTGTCCACACCCCTCATGATTTTGAACATCTTTATCAAATCTCTCCTTAGCTGCCTTCTCTCCAAGGAGAATAGTCCAACCTCTCCAATCTATCTTCGTAACTGAAGTTTCTCATCCCTGGAACCATTCTTGTAAATCTCTTCTGCACTCTCTCCAATGTGTTCACATCCTTCCTATACACCTCACAATGACTGAAATATTCATTCAACACAATATTCCAGCTGAGGTCTAACGAATGTCTTATGTAAATTCAGCATAACCTCCTTGCTCTTGTACTCTATGCACCTATTAATAAAGCCCAGGATACCAAATGCTTTATTAACTGCGCTCTCCACCTGTCCTGCCAACTTCAATGATCTATGTAAATATAGACCCAGGTCTTTCTGCCTTGCACTCCCTTCAAAACTTCACCCCGTATGTTATATTGTCTGCCCATGTTCTTCCTACCAAAATGCATCACATCACACTTCTTCACTTTCAGATTCATCTGTCACCTATCCGCCCACTCCACCAACTTGTCTATGTCCTTTTGAAGTTCTACACTGTCCTCCTCACAGTTTACAACACTCCCAAGCTTCGTATCATCCGCAAACTTTGAAACTTTCCCCTGCATACCAAGATCTAGATCATTATTAAATATCAGGAAAAGCAAAATACTGACCCCTGGGGAACTCCACTACGAACCTTTCTCCAGCTTGAAAAATATCCAGTATCCCTTACTCTCTGCTTCCTACTTTTCAGCCAATTTTGTATCCATGTTGCTACTGTCCCTTTTATGCCATGAGCAATAACTTTTCTCACAAGTTAGTTGTGTGGCACTGTATCCCAAATGCCTTTTGAGAGTCTATGTACACCACATCAACAGCATTATCCTCATCGACATTTTCTGTTACCACTTCAAAAAAACTCCAGCAAGTTAGTTCAACATGATTTCCCCTTTAGAAAGCCATGCTGACTCTTCCTTATCAACCCATAATTTTCCACGTGACTACTAATTCTATCCCGAATAATTGTTTCTAGAGTCTTGCCCACTACTGAAGTTGAACTGACTGGTCTGTAATTGCTGGGCTTATCCTTACAACCTGTTTTGAACAAGGGCATAATGTTTGCAATTGTCCAGTCCTCTGGCACCTCCCCTGTGTCTAGGGAAGACTGAAATATTATGCAATTTCTACACTCACTTCCTTCAATACCCTTGGATGCATCTCGTCTGGTCCTGGTGCCTTGTCAACTTTAAGTACCGACACTCCCTCCTTATCAGTTTTGAACCCTTCTAGTGACAGAGTTTCCTTGTCTGTCACCATGGCCTGGGTAGCATCTACCTCCTTGGTGCCTTCAAAGTATTCATTTAATATCTCAGTCATGGCCCCTTTGTCCTTGTGTAAATTCATGTTAGGTCCCTAATCGGCCCTACTCCTCCTTTTGCCACCTTTTTACTAATTATATACCTATAGAAGACTTTGGGATTCCATTTTATGTTGGCTGCCAGTCTTTTCTCATAATCCTTCTTCGCTCCTCTAATATGCTTTTTCACCACCCCTCTGTACCTTGCGTATTCCTCTTGGTTCTCAGTTATATTTTCTACCTGACACTTGTCATAAGCACACTTTTTTAAAATCTTATTTCTATCTCCTTTTTCATCCAGAAAGCTCTGGATTTGTTTGCCCTACCTTTCCCCTTCGATGGAATATACCTTGACTGTGCCTGAACCAATTCTTTTTTGAAAGTATTCCATTGTTCAGCTACAGTTTTTCCTGCCAATCTTTCGTTCCAGTCTATCTGGCCCAGCTCTGTTCTTGCCCCATCGAAGTCTGCTCTCGTCCAATTAATTATTCTTCCTCTGGATTGCCTATCGTCCATTTCTATCATCACCCTAAAACATACAATACAATGATCACTGTCTCCTAAATGTTCCCCCACTCACACTTAATCCACTCGGCCCACCACATTTCCAAGAATTAGGTTCAACAATGCGTCTTTTTTTGTTGGATTGGACACATAGTGCTGTAGAAAATTTTCCTGAACACAGTCTAGGAACTTTTTCCCCTCTCCACCCTTTACACTACTATTGTCCCAGTCTACATTCTGGTAATTAAAGTCATCCATTATAACTACTCTATAATGCTTGTCTCTCTGTAATTTTCTTGGAGATTTGTTCCTGCATTTTTATCCTGCTACCTTCAGGGGTATAAGCTCTTTCTCTACACTTTTCAGTATCCCCTTGACTTGCTTGTCCTCCCCAAATGCTTTACCTCATACGTCTCCGGATTGAATTCCATTTGTCGCTTTCTGTCCACCTGACCAGTACATTGATATTTTCCTGTAGTCTACAACTTTGTTCCTCACTATCATTCACATGACCAATTTTTGTACCATCTGCAAACTTCTTTTAGTTTAATATACTGTATTTGCTGTTCATAATGCTCGAGAAACAGTCCTTCATCTTTCGCTTAGGCACTTTACAGATTTCCAGACCCAAATATTGGAGTTTAACAATTTCACACCATAATTATTGCTCCCATTTTATTGAACAGCTGCTCTTGGTAATGATTCTGCTGTACCATTTATACCTCTTCTGGTTCTTTACTTTTTTTTTACTTGTCCCATTACCTTTTGCCTTGCGCAATTATTCCTTTTATCATTTAATCTCTCCTGCCTTCCACTTCAGCCTTCCCTTTTGTTCTTTCCTCCTTTCCTTGCCCTTGTAGTTGCTTAAAGTATTTTTCATCTCTAACCTTATCCAGTTCTGATGAAAAGTCATAGGCCTGAACATTTAACTTTGTTATTCTCTCCACAGACACTCCCTGACCTGCTGAGTATTTTCAGCATTCTGTTTTTATATAATATATTGATAAACTCAGGTGAACACTTTACATTGAAATCCTTGGATTGAAGTCTGTAAAATCAAATATACAAACATATATTATTGTGCTTACAGACCCTAGCTATTCTAAATGGCAATACATAAATGCATGCATATCTGTTTGAAGAACAGCTTTGAGATCACCTTGAGGCAGTTATTCTGTGTCTAATGGAATAAACACAAAATATAAAGCTAAAGTTTGGTGAAGGACATATTCATTACACTTAATCAAATTGCTAAACATCTGTTCACTGAATCATGTTGTAACTTATTAGGATATTGTAAATTTTAAACTTGGAGATACTTAACTACTAAAATTTAACTTCCTTAGTTTCCCTTATATTTAAGTAAGGGTTCCAGGCTTATTGTCGAAATGTTTCATAAAATGGATCTATTCCAGCACCTGACACCCCAGTGATAAACTCATTTAATAAATCAGGGAGTTAACAGGATGCAAAGACCTTTGTAGCAACACTATTCAGGGACTACAAAAACAAAGTACTATGGATGCTGGAAACGTGAAGTAAAAACATGTGAGCTCATCTGCTCTTACAAATTAGTTGTTTGAGTATTATTTTAGGTTGCTGATTAACTTGTGGGCATTATTTTGCATATTTTTAAAATTCTACGACTGAATTGTGCCTTCTCATAGCAAGTTAATGCTTTTGTCTACCTCCAAACTGGGTTTATTACAATCCTGAATGGTCTGCTAGATTTTGCCTTTGGAGCTGAAGGATAAGAGTGTGTATGGTGTGTTACAGCACCCTCAAGCATGTAAGACTGTGTTAGTCCACTACTTTTGTATATTTTCTTGCAGTGGTTGTGACCAACCTTTTTCTGAAAACACATACAAGACATAATAAAAATTGGAAGAGAAGGCAAAAACGAAACTAAACTATCTGCATGTTGCAGCTTTTCTGGAATTGTGCAGAAAATAGGGAATCTTGTTTGGATGTTTTGCATAGTATCTTCCTGAGGGCGCTGCAATTCACAATTTTGGTTCTATCCTGTTTGCTATCCTGCAAAATTAATAAGTACGCAGCAGTGCATACACACTTACTTTGGAATTCCTCCTGATTTCATTAAACTTCCACTATTTTTTTTTCCTTACTTTTAATTTATGCTTGTGGACCTGTGAGACTCCACTCACTCTGTTGCTTTCATCCATGTAATTTGCACCTCTGCTTCCACTGGAAGATGACTCCCATGAAAAGGCATCACACCTTCCATTGCTACACCTTCATATTACCCCATTAGGTGCATTCCCATTTGTGTAATTTTTAAGAGTTGCAGCCTTGCTGAAAATTATGTCCCTTCCCTACACAATTGCATTTCTGATTGAATTACTGTCTCTAGGTGTGCGAACAAGGGTGGGAAAGGGCTAGCTTTGCAACTTCTGGTGAGCTAACCCTCCATGCTACTAGCACTCATGTGTTTGCACCATAATGAGTATGAACCTAATATTGTAAACAGTGCTATTGCAAGACAGATATCTCTTGTTAAATGAGAGATATAGGCCTTGAAATGGCATTGTTTACAATTTCTTCCATTGATTTAGTTGTGTAAGGCAAAAAGATGATACATACATACTTTTAGAGGGATTTCAGGACTACTACTTTGAATCCTGCTTTGTCAAAAGTACAAGATTAAACTACCTTCTTAACAACAACCCTCTTATAAATTTTAACCATAAAAGTCCAGTAATATTACCCGAATCAAGGAATTGTTATCACATTAATATAGGCACACCTCATGACTTCTCAAACACTTCCACCCTGATGTAAAATTCCAAAAGAGGTTCAGAAACAAATTGTTTCCTAAAACACAGACTTTCCTAGCTTAACACTAGGTGGCTGCTTCCAATTCAAAACTTTCACATGCTTTTCAATGGATCACACACCAAGGAGCTGGTCTTCAGGGCTTTTCCCCCACAGCCATCACACAACTCAGTTAAACATCCTTCCTTAATTGCCTTTTTTTCCTGTTTCATTCCAAATTCCTTTGTCCTGAAACACCTCTTTGAACTAAACTTCTCCACAAATAAAAATCTTTGTTCTTTATTTTGTCTATACTTTCAGGTCAATAACATTTAATATACCTTCCCCTGTTTACTAATGAAGTATTTATAAGATGCAAATATTCCTTGCCACCTCTGAAAACCCTTTTGAAATTCAACAGCTGAAAAACCAAGTTTCCCACTTACCACACATTGCAAATTTTAAATCCACCTTATTTACTTGTAACTCACCTCACTATAACCTCGTATTACAAATACATCAACCTAACACCTTTAACTTTCCATCTCTTAGCCCTCACAGACAATCTGTCTCTAATAGGTTCCCCCTTGTTTAATTAATCCTGGAGATACACACACACACACACACACACACACACACACACACAGACTTTTTTTTACCTACACAGAGTACCAACATAATGCCCCAAAAGTATTTTAAAAATTTCTCATCACAGCTTCTGAGAAAGTAGATAAAACTAAAATGAAAATAAAGAGAATCCAATCTATAAAAAGGAGAAAAGTGAGATAGAATTTGTTTCAATAAATATTTACGTCACCAAAGGAATAAAATTTAACAAATGTTACTACTAGTGAAATTTAGAATTCTAAATGGGTGAAGAGCAGATATGTCATCAAAATGCATATAAACAAGTACATTATTAACTCAAAGTGGAAAACATAGAAACCATTTTTATTTCTGCCATTTCCTGTTCTTGCCCTGAACTGGAAAATTTAATGAACTTTGCAGGATGTTATGCTTCAGTTATACATAGCATAGCTGAGACTCCATCTTGAATACTGTGTGCAGTATTGGTCTCCTTATTTAAGGAAGGATGTAAATACATTAGAGGCAGTTAAGAGGAGGTTTACTAGATTGATACCTGGAATGAGCAGGTTATCTTATGAGGATAGGTTGGACATGCTGGTCTTTTTTCCATTGGAGTTTAGAAGAGTGAGGAGTAACTTGATTGAAGTATATAAGATCCTGAATGGTCTTGATGAGGTGGACGTGGAAAGGATCTTTCCTCTTTTGGGTGAGTCCAGAACTAAGGGTGAATTTTTTTTAAATTAGGGGTCGCCCTTATAGGACAAAGATGAGGAGACATCTTTTCTCTGAGGGTTGTGCGACTTTGGAACTCCTTGCCTCAGAAGGTGGTGGAGGCAGGTTCGCTGAATATTTTTAAGGCAGGAGTATATAGATTCTTGTTAGGCAAGAGAATCAAAGGTTATTGGGGTAGATGGGAATGTGGAAATCGAAACACAAACAGATCAGCCATGATCTTATTGAATGGCAGACAATATTCCATCAATACTACTGAAGACTTGTGCTCCAGAACTTGCCACGCCCCTAGCCAAGCTGTTCCAGTACAGCTACGACAGTGGCATCTACTCGACTATGTTGAAAATTAACCAGGTATGTCCTGTACACAAAAAGCAGGACAAATCCAATCCGGCCAATTACTGCCCCATCAATAATGGAAGGGGTCATCAACAGTGCTATCAAGCAGCGTTTGTTTAGCAATAACTTACTCACAGATGCCCAGTTTGGGTTCCACCAGGGCCACTCATCTTCTGACCTCATTGCGGTCTTGGTTCAAACATGGACAAAAGAGCTGAACTCTTGAGGAGAGGTGAGAGTGACTGCCCTTGACATCAAGGCTGCATTTGACGTAGAGTGTGGCATCAAGGATTCCTAGCAAAACTGAAGTCAATGGGAATTGGGGGAAAACTCTCCACTGGTTGGAGTCATATCTAGTAAAAAAGGAAGATGGCTGTGGTTGTTGGAGGTCAATCATCTCAGCTTCAGGACATGACTGAAGGAGTTCCTCAGGGTAGTGTTGTGGGCCCAACCATCTTCAGCTGCTTCCATCCTTCCATCATAAGGTCAGAAATGGGGATGTTCGCTGATGATTGCACAACGTTCAGCACCATTCGCGACTCCTCAGATACTGAAGCAGCCCATGTCCAAATGCAGCAAGACCTGGACAATATCCACACTTGGGCTGACAAATGTTAAGTAATATTCGCACCACACAAGTGCAAAACAATGATCATCTCCAACAAGAGAGGATCTAACTATTGTCCCATAACATTCAAAGGCATTACCATCGCTGAACCCTTCACTATCAACATCCTGGGGGTTACCATTGACCAGAAACTGAACTGGACTAACCATATAAATACTGTGGCTATAAGGGCAGGTCAGAGGCTAGGAATCCTGCGATGAGTAACTCACCACCTGATTCCCTAAAAACCTGTCCACTATCTACAAAGCACAAGTCAGGGGTGTGATGGAATAGTCTTCACTTGCCTGGATGAATGCAGCTCCCACAACAATCAAGAAGCTTGACACCATCCAGGAAAAAGCAGCTCACTTGATTGGCAACACATTCACAATCATTCACGCCCTCCACTACCTATGCACAGTAGCAGCAGTGTGTACCATCTCTAAGAGGCACTGCAGGAATTCACCAAGGCTCCTTCGACAGCATCTTCCAAACCCATGACCACTAGCATCTAGAAGTACAAGGGCAGCAGATAGATGGGAACACCACCACCTGGAAGTTCCCCTCCATGTCACTCACCATCCTGACTTGGAAATATATTGCCGTTCCTTCGTTGTCACTGGGTCAAAATCCTGGAACTCCCTTCCCAACAGAACTGTGGATGTACCTATACCACATGGAATGCTGCGGTTAAAGAAGGCAGCTCACCACCACCTTCTCAAGGGTAACTAGTGATGGGCAATAAATGGTGGTCCAACCAGCAAAGCCCCTCATCCTGTGAATGAATAAAAAAAAAGCAGGCTTGAGGGGCCAAATGGCCATTGCGTCTCCTATTTTGTCTGTCTAATTTCAATGCTTCTCTCACCTTCACATGGTCCATCTTTGATACTTCCCTTCATTTAACCTATCCCCAGATATGGAGGCATATATAAACCAACATTCAGTAGAGGTCCAGTGACTCCCACAGCTACCTTGACTACACTTCCTCTCACCCCGCTCTCTGTAAGGACTCTATTCCATTCTTCCAGTTTCTCCATCTCCATTGCATCTGTTCTGATGATGCAAGGTTCCATGCTAGCGCTTCCGATGTATCTTTCTTTTGCCTCAACCGAGGATTCCCCCCCTCTCCAAGGTTGGAAGGTCCCTCAACCTTGTCTGTTCCATTTCATGCACTTCTGCTTTCAGCCCTTCTCTTACCTTCCCAGAGCAATCATAGAGTTCCCCTTGTCCTCACCTTCCAACCCACTGGCCTATGTTTTCAATAAATCATCCTCCATCATTTCTGCCACCTCCATCATGATGCCACCGCCAAACACATCTTCCCCATCTCTCCCATCAAACTCAAGGGCCCATTTGGTCCCTGATACCCTGTCCACTTCAATCATCCCCAACAACCTCTGCCCTACCCAAGGCTCCTTTCAATGCAAATGATGCAACACCTGCCATTTTACCTCCTCCCTTTTCACCATCCAAGGCCCTAAATGCTCCTTCCAGATAAAACATCAATTTATTTGTACTTGTTTCAATTGCGTATACTATATTTGCTACATGCAATGTGGTCTACTCTATACTGGGGAGACCAAGTTGCAAACTGGGTGATTTTGTGGAATACCTCTGTTCAGCCTGCAACCATGACTTCGAACTTCCAGTCACCTTCCAGGCAATTTAATTCTCCACCTTTCTCCCATTCTGACGTTTCTGTCCTTGGCCTCCTGCAGTGTTCCACATATGATTGAGGAACAGCACCTCAATTTTGTGCACTTTACAGCCTTCCCCCACACTCAGCATTGAGTTCAACAATTTTAGATCATAGCCTCTGCCCCCATTTAATTTCCTTTCTCTTTGCTGGCCTTGGGTTTCAACAGTAGCTGTTCAAGATTCTGTCATTCACATCTCCTCTAGATGCATCTTTTGTTTCTTTATTTGTCCCATTACCACGCCCTTTGACCTTGCACCAAGAACTTTTGCCATTTAATCTC
Source organism: Carcharodon carcharias (assembly GCF_017639515.1). NCBI lineage: Eukaryota > Metazoa > Chordata > Chondrichthyes > Lamniformes > Lamnidae > Carcharodon > Carcharodon carcharias. The sequence goes on along the minus strand of NC_054484.1, from coordinate 43,746,020 downwards.
TATTGACTTCCACCGTATCACAAACCCTCCCTTTTGTTCTTTTGCCCTACCCTCCTTACTTCCGTTTGTTTAAAACCTATTGCATTTTCTAACTCTTTGCAATTCTGATGAAAGGTCATTCACTGAAAATGTTCACTCCCATTCTTTTTCCACAGATGTTGCCATCTGCTGAGCATTTCTGTTTTCATTTCAACAACTTTTTCCTTTGTACTACCTGTTTACTTTCAAAATGATTCACTTTCTCCTGAAGTCCATTGATATTTTTGTAAACAAATTGCGATGCCATCCATTGAAGTAAAGCTCTAACTGATTTGTGAGGATAAAATAATTTCATAGATTATTCAAAATTCTATGTTCAATACAAGAGTAGTCATCTGTGGCATTGCACACAGTGGGGGTGGAATTATAATTGTACAATGGCGTAAAACAGGTGATGGTGAATTGCAATGGCAAAGACATTAGAAATAAATATCCACAGGAAACAATTTGTTCTCATTGTTCAAAAATTAGATGAGTGATAGTACTTATTTCACTTTATATATTAAGGTTTTGAAATGTGACCATCAAACTTTGTTTCTCCCCGTCATAATCAATCCTTTATAATAAACATCTTTCGCACTTCAACAAAAATTTAGATTCCTTCCCTAGCTTTATATCTACTGTCTTGAAGTTTTCATATTGAACAATTCAGTGTTCTATTCAACTGAATATTTCAAAACTGACTTAACACAGTGCAGTATGTTATGTATCTCCAGTTCAATCTTTCCTATAATTATATGAAAAATGGGATCAGTCAAGCATTGCAGCAAAACTGTCAACATTTTTCATTTCAAAAACCTTTACTGTAATGTGAATTAATTTACTAATTTTGAGGTTTCCATATGTTCTATAGTGAATGCCAAAGAGAGGAATGGTTCAGCAAGTCGATGTGATATGCAACTGCCAAAATAGCAGTTTTGGTTCTGAAAGGTTCAGTTTCTCAAGCTGTGCAGTATTTCTCTCCTCTATGGGATATTGAAAATAAGGCTTATGAAAATACACTTTTTAAAAAAAAACTACACTGCTATCCTTTTATATTTTTTTCAAAGCTGTTTGTAGAGCCGTATGGTGTGTCATGCCAGGCATTTACTTCCTAAAGCCCTTTGCAATTCTCCTGTGCCAATGCTAAAGCAAAGCCAGATAGTGACTTAGAAAAATTATTAGATAGCATTGAACAATGGTTTATACTGCCAAACTGACTGAAATGGTCTACTTTAGTCACTCCACCCACAACATTTGAAAGGTCTCTTCATTTTTTTAGGATCTCCTTGCTTTCTCCATTCATGCACACAATTCACACTCCAATGCTTGATTGACTTATTGTACATTACTTAACTGCATAATAAGCATGTAACCAGTGAGTAGTTGAACGAGTGGTATGTTCCAATTGGTTCCTCAGTTGCATATTGAACTTGAACATGTTAATATTAATGAAAATGCACTGAGCAAAGTTCTGCCTACTTCTGAAAGTGGCAAGAAAGTAAAAAATGATCATTTAACATTTTATTGAATTAAGATCTTGGGTGGAATTTAATGCCACTGAGAACAGAAGTGGCTGACCAAGCATGATCCCCATATTTTTGTTTTATTCATTCATGGGGTGTGGGCATCGCTGACTAGGCCAGCATTTATTACCCATCCCTAATTACCCCTAAGAAAGTGGGTGGTGAGCTGCTGCCTTGAACTGCTGCAGTCCATGTGGTGTAGGTACACCCACAGTGCTGTTAAGAAGGGAGTTCCAGGATTTTGACCCAGCAACAGCGAAGGGACAGTGATATAGTGCTACGTCAGTATATGAGTTGGAGGGGAACTTACAGGTGGTGGTGTTCCTGTGTGTCTACTGCCCTTGCCCTTCTAGTTGGTAGTGGTTGTGGGTTTGGAAGGTGCTGCCTAAGGAGCCTTGGTGTGTTGCTGCACTGCATTTTGTAGATGGTATACACTGCTGCCACTGTGTGTCGTAGGTGGAGAGGGTGAATGTTTGTGAATGCTGTGCCAATCATGTGGGCTGCTTTTGTCCTGGATAGTGTCAAGCTTGAGTGTTGTGGAAGCTGTACTCATCCAGACAAGTGGAGAGAATTCCATCATACTTCTGACTTGTAGATAGTAGACAGGCTTTGGGGAGACAGATGGTGAGTTACTTATCGCAGGATTCCTAGCTCCTGACCTGCTCTTGCAGCCACAGTATTTATATGGCTAGTCCATTTCCGTTTCTGATCAGGATATTGATAGTGGGGATTCAGCGATGGTAATGCCATTGAATGTCAAGGGGCAATGGTTAGATTCTCTTATTGGAGATGGTCATTGCCTGGCACTTGTGGCACGAATGATACTTGTCACTTGCCAGCCCAAGTCTGGATATTGTCCAGGTCTTGCTGCATTTGGACATGGACAGCTTCAGTATCTGAAGAGTCGCGAATAGTGCTGAACATTGTGCAATCATCAGCGAACATCCCCATTTTTGACCTTATGATGGAAAGGAAGTCATTGATGAAGCAGCTGAAGATGGCTGGTCCGAGGAAACTGCTCTGAGGAACTCCTGCAGTGATGTCCTGCAACTGAGATGATTGACCTCTAACACCGACAACCATCTTTCTTTGTTAGGTACGACTCCAACCATGTGGAGAGTTTTCCCCCTGTTTCCATTGACTCCAGTTTTGCTAGGGCTCCTTGATGTCATACTCGGTTAAATGCCGCTTTGATGTGAAAGGCAGTCACTTTCACCTCCCCTGGTGGGACAGTTGCATATGTGGGCGAGACATTTCCAGTGAGTGGTGAATGCTTGATCTTTCAGGAACCTGATGGATGGAGGAATTGACTCTGAAGGTTCTCATGAACCTCCCTAGTGCGCTACTCTAGTGTGCTCCCTTCAGTTTCAGCCACCAAATGATGATGTTCTGTTTCCTCAGCACCCTCTCTACATCTTCCTCATCAGTGGAGGACACAGTCTCTTTTGTCTGAATTCCAAGCTTTCCGCCTTTGTTATGTGAGATTGTGACGGACACAGCACACTATGGTAATCCTGGAGACCTTGCTGGATCATACTACAGAGCACCTCTAGAACGTTCTAGGCATCAGAATCTCATTTTCAGTAGGTGAATTGTCTGTTCTTTTGTGGCCTGGGTGAAGTTGTGGCAGGCATCATATTGTGTCTCCACCTCAGTGCTAGGGTTTCTCACCAGTGTTAACAGCTGTGCTTTGAGAGGGTAACCCTTGTCGCTGAGGATCCATCCATTGAGCCATGCGAGAAGCTTGGACAGATATGACAGTTGAGTGCTGGAAGATAAATGAGTTGTTAGTGCTCCTCAGGAAATGAGTGCACACCTGGAGGATGCGCTTCCTTTGGTCGCATACCAGCTGCATGTTAATTGAATAGAACACCTTCCTATTGATGAATGCTGCAGGCTGGCCATTTGGAGCTTTGACGACCATGGCCTGAATTTTTCAGGTGGCAGGTGGCCTCGGCTGCAGCAGGTGGGGGCAGGCATGGAGCCGATTGCCGCCCATGATTGGCTCCATGCTACCATCTTACGTGGGTGGTCTAATTAAGGCCCGCCCAGCGTAAGATGTAAGCAGTAGCAGCACTATCTGTGTGGGCAGGAGGAGGAGAGATAGTTGGGGCCAGCGCTCATTTGTGCATATGTGCGAAAGAGTGCTTCAGTTTCCCAGAGGCATGGAGCTGCCTCAGGGAGATTGAATTGCTACTGAAAATATTAAATACAAAGTTTAAAAATTTAATTAAACATGTCCCCTCATGTGACACAGTCATGTGAGATGGGACATGTTTTTATATGTAGGAAAATTTTTAAATTAAATTAACAAAAGCTTTCGGAAACCTCATCCCACTCGTAGATGAGGTTTCCTAAAAAACGAGAAGGTTGCTTGGCCTTCTTGCCTGCCGCCAACCTTAAGGTTGAACAGGCAACGTTTACAATTACATTAATTACTTCCTTAATAGCCTTAATAGGTTGTTTATGTATTGGCGGGCGTACAGCCAACTCTGGAACGCACCCACCGACGAAACATCGCAACACAGCACAATGATGTCGGGACGCACGCCTGACATCATCACGCATCATTTTACACGTTGGCATTTTGGGCCCGCCCCTGCATGCCAACTGAAAAATCCTGCCCCATATGTTTGCAGTCTATGACTCCCTGCAAATGTGGGAAACTTGCAATGGCCCTGAAGCCACCAGACCCTTAGCCTGGCTTTTAGGGTCCATTTGGAGACAAGCAAATTGTCCATCCCTTTTAACAGAGAATTTGTGACTGCCCTGATGCAGCAGTGTGTGACTGCCTGTGATATCCCACATATGTCTGGAGTAGATCTTTGAAAAGACCTGGAGGTAAAAAATTTAATGCTGCAGTGACTAGCATAGGGTGTCCATCCAGCTCCATTGGCCGCAGTCGAACTGAAGCAGCATGCATAGGTCGGTGACAGCTGACTCCTTGGAGAAGGGCAGTCGTACAGGTAGTTGGCTCGAGTTCTGCATACTCTGAAATGAGAGACGTTTCGTCTTCTACCTTTTTGCTGGACCAGCTCCCCTTGGCATCCTGGTAGATCTTGCACAGCCGCGGGCTGCACCTCTTGGTATTCCTGTTGCCCTGGTCTTGCCGCCTTTTGTGCCTGGAGCCCCCTTCCTTTGTACCTTCCTTCCACTGTTCATGGGTCCATTAATATTGGGCGTATGATTTCCCCTTCTCTGAAGATTCCTTCTTCACTGGCCATTTCCCTTGGATGCAGTGACCTGCTTTGGAGCCTTGGTCTCTCTGTTCAGCCTCTCCCTTACAAAGGTCTGTCCCTCAGCTTCTGTGAGCAGTCCTCCCTTCAGAGGTCTGCTTTCAGCTTCTGTGAGCAGGCCCACCTCTAAAGTGCTTCTCCCATCTTCTCCTTCCTTGTCAGCAGATTACAGAGATTGCAGCAGTAAAATGACTGACCTTTCAGTCAAGGAATGAGACCTCACTTGAAAGCCGCCAACTTTCATTGGCCAGGTAACAGATGGCTCGTGACCCCTATTTGCCATGCATTAATACTGAAGGCATCATTAAATCGCTTTAAGCATTTGCTAATGACAGAAGAGTGTATTTTCTCTCTTGCCTTAATTGGGTTTCTGCTGCTTACATACAGCTTTGTTGCCCCCTCTGTCTTCCTACCACATGCATGATTCTTCCTGCAGCTCCTGATGCGAGCCTTCGACACCTTGCTTCCAAACGATTCCAAGCCCCTCCCCGCTACTGCGTGTTTCATTAAATTCCACCCAATAACTCCTTGATGGCACTGACATAAAATTAGCTCCATATATTCTTCCTAAACAGTAGATGAAAAGCTAAGATTTGCTTTCTCCTTCAATAAACTATTATATAAAGTATAAATGGTTTCCTCAGGGAAAAAGCTGGGCCTAATAAGGACCCAAAGGGAAATCTTAATGTAGAGATTAAGGACATGGCAAAAGTATTAAGTGCGTACTTGCACCTTGTCTTCACAAAGTGGATAGTGTGAAGGTTACACTAATAGAGAAAAAAAATAAATAAAGGAAGACTTGCATTTATATAGCGCCATTCACGATCACTGGCTGTAAAGTGTTTTGGGACGTCCAATGAAGTCCTTTTTTTGAAGTGTAATCACTAGCAATGGCGGGAACATGGAAGCCAGTTTGCATACAGCAAGCTCCCACAACCAGAAATGTGATAATGACCAGATAATTTGTTTTTGTGATGTTCATTGAGGGTTAAATATTTACAGGACACTGAGGAATAACTCCCTTATTTTTCGAAGTAGTGTCACGGGATTTTTTATGATCACTGAGAGTGTATATGGGGCCTCATTTTAATGTTTCATACAAAAGCTGACAACTCTTGACATTTTTCCCCCTCAGTATTAACTATAGAGAAGCCTTACTAAATAGTTTAGCACAATTGAAAGTTGGTAAGTCACCTGGTCCAGATGGAATGCATCCTAGTTTGCTGAAAGAAAGGTAGAAATAGTAGAGGCATCAGCATAATCTTTCAATTTTCATTGGAAACAGGAGGACTTGGGGGGGGGGGGGGGGAGTGGTTGTTATACCAAAAATTGCGGAAAGACAGAAAGGATAAACCAGGAAACTACAGGTCAGTCAGTCTAATATTGGTGATGGAGAAGTTATTGAAAACCATTATTGTGAACAAAATAAACTTCAATTTGGAAAATTTAATTAAGGATGGATTTGTCAAAGGTAAGTTGTCTTTGACTAACTTGATTTGTATTCTTTAAGGAAACAGAGAAGGTTAATCAAGATGGTGCAGTGGATGCAAAATCAGATGCTGGAAATCGAAAACAAAAATGGAAAATGCTGGAAACACTCAGGTCTGGCAGATTCTGTGGTGAGAGAAACTGAGTTTAACGTTTCAGGTTTGTGGCTGTTCACTAGAACTGATGAAAGGCAAAAGCACAAAGAAGATTGAAGCCCATGGAAATAAGACGAAAGTGGCAGTATGGGTACAAAATGGGCTCAGTGACAGAAAGCAAGGAATAGTTGCGGATGGATGTTTTTCGGACTGAGAATTGGTTTGTAATGGCATTCCTAAGAGTCAGTTTTGGTTCCATCACTCTGCAATTTTTATAGATAAGCTAGGTTTGGGTGTAGGAAATAGCATTATAAGGTTTGCAGATGATGTGAAACTTGACAAAGTAGTAGATCATAATGAGGATAATTATATGCTGCAGGACATTGAGATGGGCAGAAGCATGGCAAGTGGAGTTTATGCGCAGAAATGATGGACTTTGGCAGAACTAATAGTGAAAGACCATATACGACAAATGGCATTATTTTAAAAAGTGGAAGTCAGCAGAGGGATGTTGGTGTCCATATATGCAAATCTTCAAAGGTGGCAAGTCAAAATGAGAAGGTGATTAAAAATGCATGTGGATCACTTTTTTTTTATTTGTTCGAGAATGTGGATGTCATGGCAAGGCCAGCATTTATTGTCCACCCGTAATGGCCCTTGAGAAGGTGGTGGTGAGCTGCCTTTTTGAACTGCTGCACATTGTGTGATGAAGATATTCATACAGTGCTGGTAGGTAGGAATTACAAGATTTCAACCCAGCAATGATGCGCATGATTTGAGGTAGTGGAAAGGCTTTGGGGAGTCTGTAGGTAAGTCACATGCTGCAGAGTACCCAACCTGTGACCTGCTCTTGTAACCACAATATTTATGTGCCTATTGTAGTTAAGTTTCTGGTCTATGGTGACCCCCTCAGGATGTTGATGGGGGGAAATTTGGTGATGGCAATACTGTTGAATTTCATGAGGAAGTGGCTTGAGATTCTTGCCTTGTTCCTCCCCAGCTTCTTAAACTCTGACTGCAGGACCTCAACCTGCTTCCTCCTTACATTGTTGGTTCCAACATGAACCAACACTTAGGAGTTTCTCTGCCACAATGCACACTGGGAAAGACTCCCCATTTCACAGAAGCTGGGCAATGACCGGGGCTCTGGTGAAATGGGGCATGGGTTTCCAGGGTGTTGCATGTAGATTGCTTCCATGGAGATCATTGGATTACCTTTTCCGCCACAGTGTCCCAGCTATATGACATTACCCAACCACTACTGCAGAGAACCGTGACTGTGTTGAGTGCAATTGAGAGGGGACCTCACCACAAAGTTTTCTCCTCAAACTACATTATTTAAATTACATTACATTTGGACGTTTTTATATATGGAGGCTACTTAATGTAGATTAGTTATCTTTTATAATCATGCTTCAAATGATACAATCCTCTACACAATGCAATCCTCCTTCAGGCTATGCAGGATTTATTTTTGATATTAGGATGAATTAAAATTAGTTTCTATAGCTTCAGATCAAAGTGAACTGGCACTTTAGTCAGATTTTTGGAGCTTTGTATGACATGGGCAAAGGAAACCACGTTCAATACTGTTACCTACAACATCATGACAATCTTTTGCGTGCATAATATTTTTTTCTCAAACCAGTCAAGCTAGGTATTATTCCTATAGTGGTGCAGGGATAAAGATGATAAAGATTCCAAAGTGTAGGTGAACCTGAGCACTAATCTAGTCACCCGAGAGAATGTTCTGTAGTCCCACTTCCCTGCCTTCTCCCCACAGTCCTACAAATTTTTTCTCTTCAGATAATTATCTAATTCTCTTTTGAAGGCCTCCACTGAATCTTCCTTCATTACACTATCAGACAATGCATTCCAGACGCTAACCACCGTGTAAAATAGTAGTCCCTCATGTTGCTTTTGCTTCTTTAGCCAATCACCTTGAATCGGTGTCCTCTGGTTCTCAGTTCATCTGCCAAGGGGAACAGTTTCTCCCTATCTACTCTGTCCATAGCCCTTATGACTCTGAACACCACTATTAAATCTTCTCTTTATCTTCTCTTCTCCAAGGAAAGCAACCCAGCTTCTCTAAACTATCTATGTAACTGAGGCTGCTTCTCCCTGGAACCATTCTCGTGAACCTTTTGTGCACCCTCTCTAATCCCTTTATATCCTTTCTAAGTGTGGTGCACTGAACTGGGCACAATATGAGAGTTGAGGTTGAACCGGTGTTTTATACAGGTTTTACACCGTGTCCTTATTTATGAAGTACAGGATCTCAAATGCATTATTAGCTGCTTTCTCATCATGCCCTCTCACCTTCAGATACACATATCCACAGGTCCATTTGCTCCTGCATCCTGTTTAGAATTATACACTTTATATTGCCTCTCCCAATTCTTACAAAATGAATGGGGCTAAAAGAGGACAGATCCCGTGACCTTATGACCAAGATTGTAGGATTCTAGAGGTGGTGGCTACATAAATAGTGGATGCTTTGATTTTGATCTCCCAAAATTCCATAGTTTCTAAAATGGTCCCGTGGATTGGAAGGTAGCAAACACAATCTCGCTATTCAAGAAACTAGGAACAGAGAAAACAGGGAACTACAGAGTTAGCCTGACTTCAGTAGTAGGGAAAATGCTAGAATCCATTTTTAGGGAGACCATATCAGGACATTTAGAAAATCTTAATATGATTGGCCAGAGTAAACATTGGGTCGTGAAAAGCAAATGGTGTTTGACGAATCTTCCAGAGTCTTTTCTGATGGTGAGCAGAATTATGAAAATGAAACAAAAATTGTAGAAACATTAGTTAGGCTAGAGGATGCCGGAGCCTGATTGGTTAAATCCTAACATCCTAAGGGAAATGAGGGAGACAATTGCCAAAGCCCTAGAAATTATGATTCAGAGCTCTGGCAAGTATGGAATGTGTGCTGGACGACTTAAAAAGACAGGCAGAGCTAACAGAGGTCAATTAATTTAACATCTTTGGAAGGGAAATTTATGAGTTTCTAATTAAGGATGGATTTACCATAAAGCTGGATAAAGAGAAGTTAGTTATAAGCAGCTAGCACAGATTTCAAAAGGGAAGATCAGGCTTGGCCAACCTCAATGCTTTGAGGAGGTATCGGACATGATAGATGGGGAAATGTCACAGGTTACAAGAAGATTTAGGGATCTCAATTGAGGGGTGGATTGCAAACTGGATTAACAAGGAGAGAGGGGAGAAAACAGAGAGAAGTTCAGGCCTTTTTTTAAGTGTGTTTGGAAGTGGGGAGTGGTGTCTGAGTTCAGTACACGGGCTACAAAAACAAAAATAGCTGGAAAAACTCAGCAGGTCTGACAGCATCTGCGGAGAGGAATACAGTTAATGTTTCGAGTCCATATGATTCTTCTTCAGAATTAAGAGAAGTAAAAATGTGGTGAAATATATACTGTTTAAGGAGGGTGGGACAGGTGAAGCTGGATAGAAGGCCTGTGATAGGTGGAGGCGAAGGAGAGATTGCGAAAGATGTCATAAACAAAAATTCGAAAGGGTGTTGATGGTGGTGATACTGGATAAAGGAGGTACTAATGATGACATTAAGAGAAGAAAGCAGGATGAGCAAGTGACAGATGGCCCTAGTGGGGGTGGGGTGGAGGAGGGAGGGCACGGTGTAGGAGAAAAGATCGAAATAGGGATAAAACAATAAATGGAAATACATTTCAAAAATAATAAAAATAGGTGGGAAAAAATATATATATAAAAATTAAAATAAATATTTGGAAAAAGGGGTTCAAAAAGGTGTGAGAATGGAGGAGAGAGTTCATGATCTGAAGTTCAACAACTTCAGATCATGAACTCTCTCCTCCATCCTCTCACCTTTGGGATATTGATAAGATGGGCTTAAAAGTGACAGAATTAATGTCTCTATGTGAGGTGGTACAGTTTGATTACTAAGTAGAGTAGCAGTAATGATATGGAAATAGACTTGGTGCTGTGGTGCTTTGTGCTGAAGAGCAGAGGGATTTGGGTGGACAGGTTCATGGAACACTAAAGGCAGTGCCTCAGGTAGATAGGGCATTAGAGATAACAAGTTGATTTAAAATCTTAAGATATGCAATTAAGGAACAATATGATAGAAGTATATAAAATTATGAATGGATGGGACAGAGTTTCTAGTAGTTAAGGAGTCAAGAATGAGGAATATACATACAACTTAGGTTTCTCTTGATCTCTATTCTAAATTTCATTTTTACAGAAGATTACAAGGCTGTGGGATTCACTTCCCGAATTATTGGTTTAGACAGAACCTACAGCTCCATATTAGCCAGGAGAGACATATCTGGAAGAAAGTCCAATGTGTCTATCAGTAGCTTTGTAACTCAACCAGCTCATTAACATTTTACTTCTGTGTCTGGTGGCTATTGCATGGCAGTGATGAGGACCATCATCACACAATCTTAACTCCAGTATTTAAAGATGCAAAGGAAGTGTAAGAATGAATTCAAAATGCTCAAAGATTGCTCCATGGTTCCACATTACCGGTGTTCTACATTACAACAGTGACTATGGGCGGAATCGTCCCAGATTTGCACTGAGGTAGTAGGTGGGCAAAAGAATGTTTTACCTGCCAGCCGCAATGGCGACTTTTCGCGCTGTATTGTCCTAATCCCTAATTATTAATCATGTGTTCCAGAGAAACGTACCGTTTTGATGGTGGGCGGACTCTCATTCACTCACCATACCATCACCTCGCCGCTTCCTCATGCTGGGCACCATATTTAAAGTGCAGCCACAAGCACACCTCAGTGCTTTCAGCCCAGGACTGCTTGCCTGAACGGCAAGAAGACTGCAGCCCCCCCTGATTTAGTGACACGTCCCTGGAACGCGTTTTGGATGCAGTGGTGGCCCTCCATGATGTCCCCTACCCCCGCTCTGGCCACAGGAGGGGCAGCAACATCACCTGTCTGGCATGGGAGGCGGTGGCAGCGGTGGTCAGTGCCAAAGCCCTGCAAAAGAGAACAGCCATCCAGTGCCGAAAGAGGATGAATGGTGATCTCCGTTCTGCCAGGGTAAGTCACTCTTCTCATTACACTCAACTCACACACTCACAAACCCATCACACATCCACAGGGATCTCACTCACTGCCAGTTCAAGGGACATCGCCATTCACTCTCTCACATGCACCTTCATTGTCCTCATCCCACCCGTGGCACCACTCACCACCCACACATGCCAGGCATCCTTATCATCTGGCCTGGCAGGTCCTGCTTACACTCTGTATTCATGCAGGACAAGCTGGTGCACAAGAGGGAGAGGTCGCAGACTGGTGGAAGAACGCCTGACATTTAGCTTCTAACTGAAAATTGAGTCATACAGGTGACTGGTAACGATATGGATCATTCCTGTGCTGATGGTGAGGTTGGCGGTGCTCTATCAAGTGAGGATCCAGCAGTGCTACATCGATCAGACAACCATCCTGTGAGTGATGTGCCCTGTTTGACATGACATTGCCATGAACTAATTATCTCTCCTTGCTTTCACAGGCACATCTGGGAAACAGCCAAGGGAGTCCACAACTCCGGTCCTCAACTCAAGACACCTAGGAAGATGAATCTGCTGAAACCCCAAATGAAGACCTGTCACAGGTCACTCACCCCCTCACCAGGGCAGGGCCACACACCTTGGTGGGACCTAGCTTTAGAGTAGCCTTGGCGTCACAATCTGGTGAGCACATTGCATTGTCTGATCCACAGGAGGTGGAGGCAGGGACTTCCCAGGTTTCCGGCACTCGGAGGACTGCTGGAGGCCAGAAATCTGCAAAGTCCAAGTCAGATGATGAGCCTCTGGACTTGGTCACACCTCAGTTGCTGGAGCTGCAAAGATAAGCCCAGGGACATCAGGAAGGGATGTCCACTACATTCCTCAGATTGCAAGGCACGATGGAAGGGTCCATCTGCCATCAGTCTGAGGTGATGGTACGTTGGCATGCCGGTACTATGGTCAATGCTAGTAGGATGGTAGCTGACATGGAGACCTTGGTCTAGGACATCACTCCTGCATTGTTGTGGAGGCTGAACTCCATTTCTGACGCCAGTAGTTGGCCTCCAACAGTGTCAGTGTGGGAGGGGTACAGGGCAGCTCCATCTCACTCCAGCTTCCTCTTCTCCTCAAGGATTCAGCCAGAGGCCCTTGGACATCCATTGGGAGGAGGATCAGCAGGTGCACACCCTAGGGCCATCCACCCAGCTGACTCCAGGAGTGTCCGGCCCTGCACAATCCCCTCATCCTGTAGCCCCTGTAGCTCCAGCTCCACAGGCTGAGGAGGGTGTCACTGCCACACAGCAGGACCAAAAGCAGGCCGCGGCCCTCCAGGGTCTTAGCCTTCCAGAGGACAACTGTCACGGTCATCTCAGACAGGGCGTAGCAGTCAGCAGGGTACCTTCACCTCCACTGTGGATGTCGTGGGAGCAACAAGACGTAGCGGTAGGGTTAGGGAGGTTAAGAAGATGTAGTTGCACAGCCTGGGCACGGGTGTTAATCACCTGTACATAATGTTCACTATTATCATTAAACTCCAAAGAATGTCTCCTTGCCTATGAATCTTTGTTATGATGAGCAATGTTTGTGTCACTCAGATGTGAAACCTTGGTTCCTGCACAAGATAAACACAGGTGTCTCAGTCCAGGGCCTCTTCCCTGTGCAGTGTGTAACCTTCAGACCAAAGTGATGGTCCGGCTTCACACTCACTGGACACACTTGTGTTGCCTGCACCTCGATGCTGCTTGTCATTGCTGCCAGAATGTCGTGGGCAGATGTCACAGAGTTCCATCATTCTCTCTGCATGCTCTCAGCACCTTTGAAGTGGCGCTGGCCCCCTCACATCTCTTCAGCATCTGTAACCGGTGATGCTGTGCTGCTGAAGGGGTCAGGTGCTGAAGGTTGACAAAGGATCAGGTGCACTTAAAATTTCATGGCTGCATCTCCATGATAAGATGCTGATCAGAGGCAAGCGAGCTGCCCTCAGTCAGACTGGAGTCAAATATTCACAGATGCAATGTGAGGATTTGTGGTGTCTCCTCACCGCATGTCGTCATCATCCTCCATGAATCTAGCAGCTATGAGGGCTTCCTGAGCGCGCCTGCTCCGTCTGTCCAATATGATGGCCTCATTGCCTTCATCCTCGCCTTCGAGGACCTCCTCACTCTCATCCCCATCTGTGTCCAGCTCCTCCGTCTCCTCCTCAGCTAGCTCCTCTCCCCATTACAATCTGGTGCTGCAGGGGGTGCAGCAGGTGACGAAGATACATGACACTGTCTTGCAGGGCTCCTCCAGACCGGTCCAGGCACTGGAGTATCATTTTCAACATCCCAGTGGTTTGCTCACCAAGATGAGAGTTGTAGCATGAGCCTTGTCGTACCTTCTCTCTGCTGCACTCAGGTCCCCGCACAGGTGTCATCAGCCACGTCCTCTTCAGGTAGTCCTTGTCCCCGAGGAGCCAACTCTGCAGCCTCCGTGGACCCTGGAAGATGTCAGGGATCGGAGACGTGTTAAAGGTTTAGGAGTCGTGGACATCTTTGCAAACTGTGTGCAGATCTGCAGGATGCATTTGTGGTAGTTGCACACCAGCTGAACATTCAGTGAATGGAAGCCCTTGCAGTTGATATAGTTGACTACTTGTTGCGATGGAGATCTGAGCGCCACATGAGCGCAGTCGACGGTACCCTACACCTTTGGGAAACCTGAGTTCCGGGCAAATCCCAGTGCTGTTGCATCCTGGCTTTTCTTGTCCCAGACGAAACACACAAAGTTATATGCCTTCACGAAGATGGCATCCATGACCACCTGGATGCATTTGTGGGTGGAGGCTTGTGATATCCCCTAGAGGTCATCTGTGGAGCCCTGAAAGGAGCAACTGGCATAAAAATCGAGTGGTGCTGTCACTTTCACAGCCACTGGAAGTGGATGCTCTCCATGTCCCCGTGGCATCAAATCCTGCAGCAGGTGGCAGATGGGACTGACCAGTTCCCTTGACATGTGCAGTCTTCGGCGACACTGGTTCTCAGTATTCTGCAGGAATGAAAGGTGCGTCTATATATCCCTGACTTTGGCTGGGTGCTAACAAGCGATGGATTGCTTGGGCTGTTCAGCGGTGTGTGTGGGAGCCCCAGCCGCTCTTTCTTCCTGAGGTGCTGCTCGTCCCTCTGCCCAGCCAGGCACCTCCGTCCCTCTCTTCTCCTTCGTCTCCACTCCCTGTAAGCCATGAGGCATACAGCAAGTTCACCAGGCTCCATGCTCCTGATGTACTGCTCCTGCAGGACGAAAGAGAGAGGGGGTTAGTATGGGTGTACTAAGAATCACTCTTGGTTAAGTCTGTGGCCCCTTAACGGATCCCAGAGAGCGCTGGCAACCACTTTGACGGCCAGAGTTTAGTACGCTGCATGGCTGCCAGATACTACATCCACCTCCGCCCCACTCCACCTGACCGATTGGCAGCAGCTTCACCCACTGGACTGCATGCTGTGCTCTCAGCTCAGGTGGTGGTATTCTCATAACCCACACTGCAAGGCTGCACTATTAGCTTGAACCATGGGGGAGACAAGCCCAAACCTAAATGATATTGCAAGGGGCTGTGAGCACCTCCATCAGTGACTGCTCCACGACCAGCTTTCGCAAGGAGATTGTATAGTGTACCCAGTTGTCCAATTGTTCTGCAGTCCACTAAAACACTCATTAGTTTAGTCTGTGCCTGAGGAGTGAAAAGCTCTGGAGCATTTGGTGGCACTTTCAGGCCTTTGTGGTGCTTGAGTGGGCTAGGGACCCGACTTCAAACATGTCAATGTGGCTGCACCTGAACAGTCTCAGCTGTAGAGAAATGGTCATTTTTTATACAAGATTTCGCTAATGCATGGCCACTTCCCTCCCCACCCCCACCACGTGCTTGTGCACTACCATCAACCGGAGTGCTGCTTTTGCTCTCCCCACCTCCCCACCTGCAAGTCGCCTCAACCGTAGAGCAGCCCTTGCCCTGGCACCGCACTGTCAGCCAGTCGGGAAAAAGTGACTTACCTGTGCCCTTGCCTGAATGTGAGGTCCAACATGTGAATCTCGCAAGCGCTGTGCATTCACCTCTGAGTTCCCCTCGATGTGTAGCTCGCCAGGTGCACATTTTATAAATGCTGTTGTGAAACACATTGGCGTGCAATCTCGCCTATGTGCTCGAATGATCCAGGGTGGGGGGATGATTCTGGTGAGCTGAGCTCATAATGATATGTGGATGTATTACAATGAAGTTCCCAACGTCTGGCGTTGCGGGAAATGCGGCCTCCAATTGACTGACCCAGCGGACAGTTGCAAACTGTTTCATGACGGCGTGAAACTGATTTTTGGCCTTCCTGTCAAATTGTCCGCTTACACCTACCATGAAGCCTGCTTCCATCTGGCACAGAAAATTCCACCCTATGTTTCAAAAGTACTTAATTGAATGTAAAATACTTTGAGATATCCTGAGGGCATGAAAGGCATGATTTTAATGCAAGTCTTTCTTTTTCAGGTCTTTCAATGGGTCTCACTTTATGTGTTGCTAGTGTCAGTGTGGAGCCAGAATGAGATACTTTCTCCCAACAATAGGGCAGCACACCACCCTTTCGCTCCAATTTGTCAAACTGACTCCATCACATTACCCCTCACATCCACTTACCATGCAAGTACACCCATCCTTCTCTTTCTGTACTTTTTCTCACGTTTCCATCTATCTATCCATTACTGCCACTTACCTATATCCTCATGCAATTTCATGCCTTTTCCTTATCAAATGCATTGCATCCATTGGATGAACAGATTCCATCAGTCACTCATAGGTCTGGTGTTACCCTCATTTCAGTTTGAAAAGAGCACAGAAGATTAGGGAGAGGGAGAAAAGCAGAGTTTGTTTACAATAACTTTCCTAGTTTAATATGCAGCAGAGGAGGCACTGGAGTTCAGTGGCATTTTGGCATTCCTGGCAGTCGAATATGGTGACCTCCCAGATTCCTGGTGACACAGTTGGATATCAGTAATCCCCATGACATATATCACTCAATCACATTGACTTGATTTCAATAATGAATGAAATATCATAAGTTGCAAATTCTTGTCTTGCCAGTATTAATTCATTCTTTTTTATCTCTGACATTGCCTTCAGGTGTGCTCAGGAGTTGATGGAGGTATAGACAATGATACCTCAAAGGAGCTGATTCTGAGTTTGGCGTTGTCACAGAACTCATGCATATCATGGAACAGCTCAGATACTCATACAATGGTGGAACCAGTTAGACAGATAGTTGGGTTTTCACATGGTGACTCACACTTCTCAGAAGGTGGTGGTGGCAGGGACAATGGTGGAGAGTCTGTGTCAGAAGATGCAGCCCTCGCCAAGCTCTGTCTTATTTTATTTATTCGTTCATGGGATATGGGTGCAATAGGGAAGGCCAGCATTTATTGTCCATCTCTAATTGTCCCTGAGAAGCTGGTCATGAGACACTGCCATGAACCACTGCAGTCTGTGTGGTGTAGGTTCACCCATAGTGCTGTTAGCTAAGGAATTCCAAGATTTTGACCCAGTGATAGTGAAGGAATGGTGATGTATTTCCAAGTCTGAATGATGTGTAACTTGGAGTGGAATGTGCAGATGGTGTTCTCATGCACCTGCTGCCCTTGTTCTTCTAGGTGTAGAGAGATGTTGTATCCTGGGGGCCATCGGTGAAAAGAAGAGCTGTGCAGTAACAGAGAATATGCACACTGATCAGAATTGCTAAGGGAATGGAGGATTCCTCTGAAGCATGAGTGGGTTGATGCCACAGGGCATTACAATAATGTGGTCTTTCGTGGATAGAGTGTCCAGCTCCATAGAACATCAAATGCTGCAGTCAAATGAGTCAATACATGCCTTGACCATGGCTGTACACACTCTGGAGGCCAATATGTCTACTACCTTAGCTAGGATTTTTTTAATTGTTCGTGTGATATGGGAATTACTAGCAATGTTGGCATTTGTTGTCCTTCCTAATGGCTTTTGAGGAACTGGTGGTGAGCTGCCTTCTTGAGCCGCTGCAGTCAATGGGGTGCTATTAGGAAGGGGGTTCTGAAGTTCACACCCTCATCCTTGTTGCAGAACCTTGGCAATGAGTAAGAAAAGGTTGATCAAAACATGGTGAAGCACAGTGGGACTCGTGATGTCCTGGGCTGCTTTGGTTACCTTGAAAGCCTGCTTGGAACCCGAGGAATACTCAGCAGATGAGGCTTGGGCAAACAAGTCCTCAATGGCAGAACAAGCGGAGGAAGATGTGCCATCTGGATTATGTTAATGGTTGTTCCAGCAGGCAAATGCTGCAGCAAAACAAAAGCTCCAGCCATCTTGGTTTCCTTGCCATTGGATCAAAGTTTTGTTCTGTCAAGACATGTTTGGAATCTGGTGTGCAATGGTTTCTCCGTGCTAAAAGGTGTCATGCATAGGTGTCTTTCTTTCCTAGCACATCTCCCAAGCACTTCAACGACCAGCATAGGGTGATGGGTGCAGAATTGTGTTGTCTGGAACCTTCTAGTGATGAGCTGGAACTGAAGCAGCAGTTACAAGATGGTCGTCTAGCACACGGAGGAGGCAGGGATGCCTTTCGGCAGCTGAAACTTTGACTGAACAGAGTGGATCCTAAAGAGAGCTGTTCTCCCCTTATTGGGGAGGGGGCTAGAAAAGATGCCCTAAACATAGTCTGCTGTACCTCTCCCGGCTGAATAACTGCATCCAGCAGGATCACCTTCTGTAGTAGAAACACACAAAAGTGGTAACGTTTGGGACCTGGAAGATTGGACCCTCATGGACACTCTCCCAAGGGAACGCCAAGAGCTTCACACTGCTTTTGTTGCCCAAGAACTCTGGCAATATGACTTTGACATCGCTGCTCTGAGAGAGACACAGTGAGCTGGACAGGGGCAGCTCAAGGAATTCCGAGGCGGCTGTACTTTTATTCTGGAACGGGAAACCTGAAGAGGAACGCAGAGATCACGGAGTTGAATTTTCCATCAAGAATAAACTTGCGAACCAGCTTCATGAATTCCCTCTTGGAAGAAATGAGTACCTTATGACTCTTCATCTCAAACTGAGAAGGAGCCAATTCGTCATCGTGGTCATTGCATACGCCCCAACTCTGGATGCCGATGATGAAAGCAAGGAAGATTTCTATGCCAAACTTGACCAAGTTCTCTCTGGAGTTCCAAAGGCGGACAGGCTTATTGTTCTCAAAGACTTCAACGCCAGAGTTGCAAGAGATTCTACTGTCTGGAATGGAACTAGTGGCAAGGAAGGAATTGGAAATGTTGACTCCAACAGCATTCTTCTGCTTACCATATGCTCAGAACATGGGCTTATCATCACTAATACCCCGTTCTGCCAGAAGAACAAGTACCTAAACATCATGGCAACACCTATAGTCCAAGTACCTACTGCTGGACCAATCACAGACTTATTCATTCAATTATGTCCATCAAACTAGCTCCCAAATGATAGGTGCAACAGAAGAGATGTCCACAAAAGATCACTGTTGACGTTCTAAATTACCCAATCAAAAGAGACCGATCCAACAATGAAGTAAGAAAAATCTTTAAAATTTCATCAAGAACAAAAGAAAAGCATCCACAGTGCTTGGGATGTCCGTTATCTGCAAAGAGACAGTTTCTGTGAGGAAACATCAGGATTGGTTTGATGACAATGATTGGAATACCAATGAGCTGATCATAAGCGCAAGACTTTGTGCCTGGCAGAATGACCTGAACTTGAAGCAAAAAAAATCTGGCCTACCGACAAATAAAGGCCTAGGTACAAAGGTGCACCTGTGACATGAAGAACATGTGGTGGGCAAACACAGTAAAGGAAATGTAACATCTCACTGGTATGAATGATATCCTTGGCTTCTTCACTGCTACAAAGGCTATTTATGGCTCAAGTATCCAAGGACCAACTCCTCTGAGGCCTAAGGACCAGGGCGGGGGTGGAGGTTGCTGTAGGTGTGATCAAGGAAATGGAAGCAGTCAATGCCCATTGGAGAGAGCATTTCAATCAAGAATCAATTGTTGACAACAGAGTTTTGAACTCCATCCCACAACACCCAGTTGGAGACGAGCTCAGAACTCTGCCAATGCTTATGGAGGTGATGAAAGCCATCATACAAAAGAAGAACAGCAAAGCAGCAGGAGATGATGGATCCCTATTAAAATCTTTAATAATGGAGGAGAGGAGCTAACATTATAGCTCCATGCTCTTATCCTACAGATCTGGAATGAAGAGGAATTCACAAATAATCTCAAGGACACCATGATTGTGACAACCTTCAAGAAAGGGGACAGATCCAGCCGTGGAAATTACAGAGGCATCTCCCTGCTTTCCATTGCAGGAAAGATCATTACAAGAATCCTTCTGAATTTACTTATTACACTTGCTGAAGAGCTACTCCCTGAATCTCATTGTGGGTTTAGGCCATTATGGAGCATAGCTGACATGATTTTTACAACTTGTCAACTACAAGAAAAATGTTGCAAACAGCATCAACTTCTATGTAGCATTCTTTGACTTGACAAAGGCCTTCGACTCTGTAAATCGTGAGGCATCCTTAAAGCTTTTGCTAAAGTATGGATGTCCTCCAAAATTCATTACCATCCTTCGCATGCTTCATGATGATATGCGACTGATGATCCATTACAGACCTTTTTTGTGATTGAGACAGGAGTCAAACAATGTTGTGTCATTGCTGCAGTTCTTTTGCAATCTTCCTTGCTGCCACACTTCACTTGACTACAGACAAGCTCCCTGTTGGAATACAGCTTATTTATTGAATGGATGGTAAAATATTTAATCTCCGACGACTCCAATCAAAAGCTAATACCACCTGACCTCAGTCATTGAGTTCCAATACGCTGATGAGGGCACGGTAAATGCTGTGTTGGAAATGGACCTCCAGAGAATCATCGTGTATTTACTGAGGCAAAAGAGAAGATGGGACTTGCACTCAACATTCAGAAGACTGGAGTCCTCCATCACCAAGCTCTAAATGCACACACCTTAGCCCCATTTATTAGGATTCATGATGAGTGCCTTGGAAGTTTTCTTTCACAGAAGACTAACATTGCTGAAGAAATCCAGCATCGCCTGAAATCTGCTGGTGCAGCCTTTGGCCACCTGAGGAAGTGAGTGTTTGAAGATTGCGACATGGTCTAACATGTGGCCATGTTGCCTTTCTTACTGTACGGGGCTGAAACATGGACTACGTATAGGAAGCACCTCGAGGCACTGGAGTCATACCATCAATTTTGCCTCCGAAAGATCTTACATATTAAGTGAGAGGAAAGGCACACCAACATCAATGTTCCCTCACAAGCAGGCACCACAAGCACCGAGCCAATGGTCATCCGCCATCAGCTTCGTTGGGTTAGCCATATAGTTTGGATGTCAGATACCAAGTTCCCAAAGCAGGTCTTGTTCTCCCAGTCCAGTCAGGGCAGACACACCAGAGGAGGACAGGAGAAATGCTTCAAAGATGTGCTGAAAGACAACGCGAAGAAATGCAACATTGACATCAACTCCTGGGAGACCATCGGCTTGGATCAAATCAGATGGTGGTAGAGTCTGTGGGAAGGATCCTTGTATTTTAAGACCCAATGATGACAAAATGAAGAGGAAAAGCTAGTGGTGAAAAGAACATGCCATGAGCTGAACTGATAATACACAACCAGACAACCCACATGACAACAAATGCCCTATGTGCCATAAAGTCGGTGCGTCCTGAATTGGCTTCATCAGCCGTCTTCAGACTTGTAGAAGACAATCATCCTCATTAGTGAACGATAGCCAATAATAATAATAATTAGGGAGGGAATTTCAGTGTTTTGACCTAGTGTGCACCTGGTCCTCTTATTCTTCTAGGCGGTAGAGATCGTGCTTGGAAGATGCTGTCAAAGAAGCCTTAGCAAATTGCTATAGTGCATCTTGTAATTGGTATACCCATTAGTCACAGTGTCCTGATAATGGAGAGAGTGAAATGTATAGGTTGGTGGATAGGGTGTCAATCAATCGAGATGCTTTGTCCTGGATGGTGTCAGGCTTCTGAATGTTGTTGGAGCTGTACGCATTTAGACAAGAGGAGTGTTTTCCACTACACTCCTGGCTTTGCCTTGTATATAGGCTTTGGTGAATAAGCAGTTGAGTTACTTTCCACAGCACTCTCAGCCTCTGACCCATTCTCACAGCCACGGTATTTATTGGCTGATCTAGTTAAGTTTCTAATTAATAGTGACCTCCAGAATGTTGATGGTGGGGAATTTATCAATGATAATGTCATTGAATGTTGAGGGTTAAAATGTCTGTTGTTGGAGATGGTCATTACCTGGCACTTGTATGACATGAATGTTACTTACCACTTATGATCCCAAGCTTGAATGTTATAGAGCAGAATTATAGAATGATGACTGGAAAGAACGAGGCCACTTGGTCTGTCGTGTTCGTGCCTTTTCTCTGCAAGAGCAACAGAGCTAGTCCTGCCCCCTTACGATTCCCCCATAGTACTGCAAATCTTTTCAGGTGCTTCTCTAATTCCACTTTAAAAGACACACTGAATTTGCCTCCATCACACTCTCAGACAGTGAATTCCATGTCCTAATTGCTCGCTGAGTAAAAAGGTTTTCCTTATTGCAGTTGGTTCTTTGGGCATTCACCTTAAGTTAATTGGTGTCCTCTGGTTCTTAGTCCTTCTACCAATTAGAACAATTTCTCCCTATCTACTGTCTGGACCAGTCATGATTTTGACCAGCTCTGTCAAACCTCCTCTCAACCTTCGAGGGAAAACCACCCAATCTGTCCACGTAACTGAAGTCCCTCATCCCTGGAATCACTCTTGTAAATCTTTTCTGCACCCTCTTCAAAGCCTTCACATCCTTCCAAAATCTTTTTCTAGGTCTAGGTGCATGTGGGTGCAGACTGTTTCATTACCTGAGGAGTTGTGCTTGGAACTGAGTATTGTGCAATTGCAGGTGAACATCCCCACTTCTGACTTCAGATGGAGGGAAGGTCATTGATGAAGCAGCTGAAGATGGTTGGGCTGAGGACTGTTTCCTGCAGTGATGTCTTGGGACTGAGATGGTAGGTCTCCAACTACTACAACCATCTTTTGTGCTAATCCTGGAGAATGAACCTGCAGCACTACAGCTGGATTTTGACAGGGCCTTTGCTGTATCCAGTGTGCTTTCATGGAGTGAACACAATTGGCTAAAGACTGAAATCTCTGCCAGGAGGAGGCTGAGATGGATCAATAAGGTTGTAGCCAATGCCTCAGCTTTGTCTTTTGAACTCCTATGCTGGGCTCCGCCTTCATTGAGAATGGGATATTCATGGATACTCCTCCTGGTAGTTGTTTACTCATCCACACCTGTTCTCATGTGGATGTAGCAGGACTGCAGAGCTTTGATTTGATCTGTTGGTTGTGGATTGCTTAGCTCTATCAAAAGTATGTAGTGCCTGCTGTTTAATATGCTCCTGTATTGTAGCTTTGTCAGGTTGGCATCTCATTTTTAGCTAGATCTGACGCTGGTCTTGGCATGCTTTCTTGCTCTCCTCCACTCCTCATTGAATGAGTGTTGATCCTCTGGCTTGATGGTAATAGTTGATTGAGGAATATGCTGGGCTATGACGTTACATGTTGTGGTTCAATCCAATTCTGTAGCTGCTGATGCTCAGTTTTGAGCTGCTAGATCTGTTCTGAATTTATCCCATTTAGCATGGTGGCAGTGCCATACAACAAAATGGAGGGTGTCCTCAGTGTGAAAATGAGATTTCGCCTCCACAAGGACTGTGCAGTGTCACTTTGACCAGCACTGCTGCTGTGCAATGTTGTGCAGAGTGCAGCAAACCACAATCATTTGGAACACCCTACCTGGTGCATAATGAAGACCTCCAGATTTGCCTGGACACCTGAGCTACATTTTCAGCATGTGACATATTTGTTTGATCACACATCTGATGGACAAATGACATTCATTGTAGTGCTTATTGGTTCATTGATCAGGTATCTGAAAGGTGTCGTCAGCCATTTTGAAATGGGTATCTCTTTTCTCCTGGAAGCCATCCTTTAAGTCTGCTGGAAGGTATGAAGGCATCAGGGAGCTTGGACTGCTGCAGGACAAAAGCATCATGGTAGCTTTCCTGGATTCTTATGCACCTCTGCGTAAATAGTTTTTGGTGGTTGCACACGATCTATGCATTAATGGAATGGTCTCATCACAGGCAGAGTTCACATAATTACCTGCCCTAGGAAGCAACTCATTAGTTATCTGCCTTATGCATTTATGGAGCTGCCTGTTGGGAGATCCTGGATATTTTTCCAGCACAGCCCTGGAAGGATCTGAAAGCTAAAAGATCGAGGGTCATGTTGATTTTGATGGCATGGCTACCAGGTTCAGAAAGATGTATGCCACCACCTAACACAACAGCCTGAATCTTCTGAAACACTGTTGTTCAGACATGTAAAGGGAACTCATATTAGAGCTTGTCAGATGTCCAATCTAACCGGCATTACATGACAAATTTCTTCCCCTGGCTAGTTTGGGCAGTTGGATAAATGGAAAGTGGATAAAGGAAAATGGGTATGCAGCAGGTAAATTTAATTAAGGCTATTTGCTCGCATAAATAATAAATGCTAACATAGACTTGTTCACAGAATTTTAACGGCACAGAAGGAGGCTATTCGGCCCATCATATCTGCACTGGCTCTCCAAATGAACATTATGACCTAATGCCATTGCCCTGCCTTTTTCCCGTACCCGTTCACATTATTTGAATAGAAACAATCATCTAATGCCCTCTTGAATGCTTCGACCACACTTCCAGGTAGTGCATTCCAGACCTGAACCGCTTGTTGTGTGAAAAGCTTTTTCTCACATCACATTTGCTTCTTTTGCAGATCATTTTAAATCTGTGCCTGGGCAGGAACAGCTTCTACCTATCTACTCTGCCCAGCCCCCTCATGATTTTGAACATCTCTTAGCTCCTTCTCTCCAAGGAGAAGAGTCCCAACCTCTCTAATCTATCCTCATAGCTGAAGTTTCTCATCCGTGGAACAATTCTTGTAAACCTCTTCTGCACTCTCTCCAATGTGTTCACATTCTTCCTATAATATGGTGCCTAGAACTGTACACAATACTCCAGCTGAAGTCTAACGAATGTCTTATGTAAATTCAGCATAATCTCCTTGCTCTTGTACTCTATGCCCCTATTAATAAAGCCCAGGATACTATATGCTTTATTAACTGCTCTATCCACCTGTCCTGCCAACTTCAATGGTCTATGCACATATATACCTAAGTCTTTTTGCTCCTGCACCCCCTTCAAAATTTCACTCGTTATTTTACATTGTCCATGTTTTTCCTACCAAAATTCATCACCTCACCCTTCTCTGCATTCAGCTTCATCTGTCACCTGTCTGCCCACTCCACCAATTTGTCTATGTCCTTTTGAAGTTCTACACCATCCTCCTCAGTTTACAACACTCCCAAGCTTCATATCATCCACAAACTTCGAAATTATCCTCTGCACACCAAGATCTAGATCATTAATATATAGCAGGAAAAACAAGGGTCCCAATACCGACCCCTGGGGAACTCCATTACAAACCATCCTCCAGCCCGAAAAATATCCATTGACCATTACTCTCTGCTTCCTATTTTTCAGCCAATTTTGTGTCCACGTTGCTACTGTCCCTTTTATTCCATGAGCAATAACTTTTCTCACACATCCATTGTGTGGCACTGTATCAAATGCCTTTTGAGAGTCCATGCACACCACATTAACAGTATTACCCTCATTGACCTTTTTTGCTAACTCTTCCAAAAAAAAAAACTTCAGGTTAGTTAAACACGATTTCTCCTTTAGAAATCCATACTGGCCCTTCCTCTTGGACTGAATGAGCTATTTCTGTGTTGTAACTTGTACGCATTAGGTATGACTGAACGGCAGGAAGAAAGATTTGTCGAGGAGGGATAAAGAAATAAAGTTGGGGGGAGTAAGGGGAGGAAAAAGAGGAATAGGGAGAGGTGGAAGAAATGGAAGTGTCTGCTAAAGTCATTGCTCATACACCGAGTAAATGCCAAATCTCTGGAGCCAGTCTTTTCCTTAACAGAGGTTAATTGACAGGACCACAAGCACAGACTCCCCTTTTTCCTCCCCCACATCAGTGTAAATTAGTTCTTTTTTGCTTAAGAATAATTCCCTAATTTTTTCCCAATTAGTAACAGCTGTTCCCATTTACAAACTAAAGCATACACTTCATCATCCATTTTGAACTTTTGTTGCGATGTTTGCTATTTATAGACAATGTAAAAGCAACTTACAATCCAGGGGGCACAGTTCTTATTTTGAAAAATTTTCAGAGGTACTAGGAAATTGATAATGAATGCCCTTTAATAATTTCAGTGGAATTTAATATAACCAGTTTTCTGAACTAGCCCTCACTTGTACAGTAAATACTGGATTGCAGTATTTGAGGAGTTAATTTGGGTCAGCAAAAGGATATTTCACTTTCTCAGATCATTTGTTAACCGGAAACACTTTGACGTCTCCTGTCACCTGAATAAAACAGTAACAGGATTCCAATATTAACAGTGCCTATGGGAGGATGGAGTGGGGGGAGGAGAGAGTGGAGATAGCAGAGGGAAAGTTTGAGAGGAAATGGAAAAGGAAGGCAAGAGAAAAAGAAAGGTGGAAAAGGGGGAGGAGAGTAGGATTTGAGGGGAAGGAAACAAGCAAGGGAGGGAGGAAGGAGAGAGTGAAGCATGGAGGATAAGAAAATGGTAAAGGGAGATAACAATAGAGGGAAGAGAAAGAATTAGCTTTTTAACTAAATCCCCAGAGGCTAACAATGTTTTAGATTTTATAATAAATTCCACTCAAAGCCAGAGAATGAGGAAATTAAATGCTATTACTCCACACAATTGTGATCCCAGTAAACAGCTACAGACGAATAAGAGGCCTGACAGGAGCCTGCAAGTGAGCCAGCAATGGATGCCATAGAGGGCGAAAATTTTTTTTAGAAAGAAAATTGTATTTCACAATGCTAAGTAGTGACAGAGTAAAAGAGCTTGAGGAATGAAAACTTAGTTTTGCTTTTCAATGAAATAATGGAGGCCATGGTTAGAATGGAGGGAGAACAGACCGCAGAAAACCCATGGGTTTTCCTTAGTAAAAAGAAAGTTAAGGCTTTTATCATATCCACTTATAGTCAATTTAAATATATTAAATAAACACCCTTTAATATTTTCAAAATAAAAGCCAGGTGTTGTCATCCTTATTTCTATCTTGACAAAATGAAAACAATCATACTCAATCTACTATAACTGCCAAGATTGGTTAAAGCCATTTTGTGATGTAGCAGCAGTTCTAATGTGACAAGAGGAATATCTAAGCATCACTGATGGTTTGTTGGATATCCCATCAAGACTTGTTTAGAAGATCATATTTCCTCACCCAAATTCAGAATGTGAGCCATCTTAGATTGAATGTGACATTGTGACTATGTAATTTTAGCTCCGATGTGAGTGCTAGGATTGTCTTCATGTGTTTCTGACATGATTTTGCTGTAATGGAGTTAGAAATAGAGCAAGTAACAGCAATGGCAAATAATGATATGCACAACCTGCCATTATATTGTGCCAAAGATCTGTTACCAAGTTCTATGGAATGTCATACAGATTAGTGAATCTAAAGATGCTGCAAAACTGAATAATGCATGCTTGGACACAGTTGCCCGCTGTGACCAGTTAATTCCCCACCATGCACATTGGTGCAAAATTATCTCACTTTGAGAAATAAGTGAACAGGCAAACATCTACGTATCTCCTTAATCAATCAAACTGAAGGATACTGAAATTAAAAGCACAGTCAGAACAAGACAGTGTAATTTACAACAGTGAACTGAATACCAAAGAAAGAAAAATAGAGGGAAAAAAAGATTGGATTAAAAGCGAGAAAGCAGAGACAAAGAGAATTTAAAGAAAAAGCAGATTTTAATTTTAATTTAAATATTCCAACTACTATTTAAACCTGAAAGATTGAGATTCCAAAAGTGGAATAATTAATTTTCAGTTGCGGAGAGGTTGTAATTAAGAATTATCACACTTTTAAAAGGGTACACGGAATGAAATAGGCAAACCTGATTTTCTGTGGCATGTTTACTTTGTATCTATGGTGCGAATACAGGAACTTCACATTGATCAATGCATTTGAATGGAGAGCCAGAGAGCGAAATTTCATTTCCTTGAAATTGAAGGTGGAATGACACATCTCCGATAGCTACTTTTTGATTTCTGCATTCAGTCGAGCACCAGCTCTTGCCTGAAATTGCTGAGGCATGTGTATTTAAACAACAGAGCACTATTAACCTCACCATTATTTTGACAGAAATTTTTGAACCATTGAGCCGAGCACATCCTTCCTTCTATAAACACATCAATGCTTTGCAGAAGGTGTAATGAAATCGTTATATTATTTTTCTTCTGAATGACACAATTTAAAATATTTTTGAGAGTCCAATGAGCAATGATTCAAGGATCTAAATATAATTAAGTGATTAAGTTTAAAATTGGTTTTAGGAATATTTTCTGAAGTATCAATCTAATAAAAATAGGATTATGTATTTAGTAATTATTATTGTCACATAAAGCAACTCGATGCATTCCACCTTTGCTGCTTAAAATCTATCTGCAACATAATGGCAGAACAAAATCCCGAACATTAAAGTCCTTGCAAAGGTGTCGCATAGCTGGTACCAAGAGTATGTGCTTCACATGATTCACAAGGAGAATTCTGCATACCAAAGATGGTATTCTACCACCAGCTGAGCACAGGGACCTGGACCATAGGACATTTCTGTTGTAAGGGTTTGTTCAGTGACTCACTAAGAAGTTCAGAGGCTTGTAAGTATGAACAATAACTGTTTATTGGTAACACATAACTATATAAGTATGTACAAGGTATAGCCCAGACCATGAGATAACTCCATGCTTACTTCTACACAAGTCTCTAGACCATGCCTGCTCCATATCCAACCTGGTCTGCTTTGTGTGTCGGCCTCTTGTCATGTGACTCAGACTGTGGGAAGTACTGTTATCTAGTTCCACATTAAACCTTGCTATGCCAAACACCCTTATATTACACCTCCCCCAAGTTTTTACCCAACATTACAATCTTTCTTTACGTGCTACCCCTTCCTCCCCCAAGTCTCTGACTTTATAAATTCAGACTATCTGGAGGCTTGCCGATTTTTCTAGATCTCATTCGGAGTGGTGGGCTCAGTTGCTTTTGGCAAGCTTCGTTGGTTTGGTATTAAACTTGTAGTATTCTGTATTTCTGGCACTTGGTTGTCTCCATCTGATTCACTTATTGCACTCCTTAGAGTTCAGCTTTTCCTTAAAAACCCATCTGCTCTGTTTGGACACCATAGGCTTGTCCCTTTCCTCCCGGAGGGAATGTTCACTCTGTTCCTTTATAGTATGAACATGGGTTTAATTTTTCATAGAATCCGCCATGTTCTTTCCGGAAGTTTCTGTTTCAAAAATGGGACCTTCGTTTCCACTTGTTTCACAATCTTAGCCAAATATTTGTTTACTCTCTTATTTTCCAATTCTTTTTCATGCTTATGAGTCTTTTCATCCAGCTCAGCAGCTACTCTGCTGAGTTCAGTTGCTTTTGTTTCATAGTTATCTGCGGAGTCCTCATACAAGCTTCACCTTGGCATTCAATTCCTTTCGGAATCTTCTTTCCATGATCACTGACTGCTCCCTAGACTCTTTTAATTCACTCATTAGATCCTCAGTCTATTTCTTAGAAGTTTTCTTTTCTGCTTTTAAATTCTGGATTTGTTCTTCTATACTGTGCATCCGTCTCTCATGTTCTTCAGATTGGATCTAAATTCAAGAATTTAATCAGTTTTGGTGGTTAATTCTGCGTTCAACCAACTTTTGTGATTCATCAGGAATTCCTTATCTTGTTCCAGGCATTTTTCATGATACTTAACAGGGATTTCTGATACTTGAAGTTCATCAAATTCAAATTGAAGATCACTTCGTTGAATTTTCTTCTGCAAGGTTATTATTTAGGCATATCAAGTCCTCTATTGAGTCTTCTATTCCCTGTGAGCAACGCTCCAGCATTCTTGTCAGGTCTCATTTTTTTTATTAGCAAACTCATCTTCGTAGGTATAGTTGGTTCTTTGCACTGATCAGTTTTTCCTTAGCAGAGCTCAATTCCTCTGTGCTATCCTTCAAGCTCACATTCTGTGATTTTGCTTCTGCTAATTGTTTCTGAGACTCTTCATGCTGCTTTGTGATAATTTTGATTTTCGGTTGGGTATGCTGCAGAAGTGGTAGAGAACTTTTTTTCTGACTGTCAAATTGGAGCTGCGAATTTTCTACTTTTTGTTGCTCTGTGCACAAAAAGTTCTTTATCTTCTCCTTTTCCTCCTGCAGTTGAAAAACTCTGTTGTTCCGTAATGTTTTAATTGTCTCAAACTCTTCAACAGGAATGTACTCTAAAATGTATTCCCTCTTTAAATGCCTGGATGTCTCGTTGCAGCCTGGCATTTTCCTCCTGTGATCTTTCACTTTGCAGTTCAACCTCAGCATACTTCCAGGTGCTTATGCTTTTCACTCATAGCATTAACAAATTTGCTTTCCATTTCTTCATATATCTTTGGAAATGTAAGGTTTTTCCAAGTTTTATTCCAAATGTCCAACCAAGTTCTTCAGCTCTGCAGTCTCTCTTGGCTTTCTCCTGGAATATAGAACCGAGTCTTCACTATGAACTGGTTCTTCAGTTCTTTCAGAGTGACAAAATTCATTTTGCTTCTCTTTGTAATTTTCCAGTGGAGTGAACTTTGACCTGAGGGATCCTTGCAGTGTGTAAAAGCTCATTCAACAGTTCTCCCTTTTCTTTGTGAAGCTCCATTGTTTCCTTTTAAATTTTCTGGTGATTTAATAGAATTTCCTAGATTTTGTTCTGCTGTTCAAGGCAGTCTTCATTTCTTCATATTGCTGAAGAGTTATGTACTACTTTTGCATTTGATCTTGAAGGACAATCTGCTGTTCTTTCAACTGTTTATTTTCTTGTTCGGCTCTTGCTTTCCCATTCTGTACTGTAGTGCATTGCTTTGTCACTATTGATAGTTCCAACGCAGCTTTTCTGAAGTAGTATTCAACATCTTAACTCCTCATGTTTTTCTAGGGCACGTATTGACTCCTCAAAGAGTCTTTCAAGGCAGCAATTTCTTTCCGTACTTTTCCTGCCTGCTGTTATGCCTGGCTGTACTTACGGTTGAGTTCTGCCAACTCCCTCTTTAACTTTGCCAACAATAGAATTCAGAGTTGTTACTTCCTCCTTGTGCTTTTTTGGAGATAAGTACTGAGTCTGCATACGATTCAGATTTTTGCTCGTTGCATTCTTCTCAATATTCAACCTTTTTGTTTCTTTCAAAGCCTCCTTGTCCTATTGTGAGGCTTCAGAAATTTGTTTGTTCAGATGTTGAACAGTTTGGTTCATTGAAGACTTTAGTCTATCAGGCGTGTTCAAAGTTATGTACTCTGCTTGAATCTTGTGTTTCACATCTTCCAATTAAGGTTTGATACGAACGTTTTCCAAACTTATTTCTGCCTTTTCTTTATCCGCCTGCAGCTTGGATCACTTGACAACTTTGCCTTCAATCAAGCTAGCTGACTCAACTCTGCCATCTGCTGTTGCAGTTTGGGTAATGTGTTAGCATTTTCAAAAGATCTATCTCTAAGCCTTCTGACTGGTTCTCTGCCTCCTCTTTCCCCCGCACTAAACATTTCAGGTCATGCAATCCATTGCATTGACCTGGTCTGCCACATTGTGTGGTTTGCTTGGGTATTGTCTTCTTCCCTTTCATTGCCTTATGGGGGGGCGGGGGGAGGGGGGTGGTTTATCCTTCTTTATAAACTGTGTGCTCCACAAATTGAAGATTAAAATACTTGTCAAAGTCTTGTAATATCTCAAAGTTGGCTGAGGATTCATCAATGCCTTGCATTAGGATTATCTCATCCACAAATTCACCAAATAAGTATAAAAATGTATTAATCTGGATTTCCTCTGATTTCCAACTTAGTCCTGATGTATTGTCGTAAGTTTTAAAAAAAAATTTCTCCAAGACACCCAATTTTGCATCTAGTTTGGTACTTGCATCAGCCCAAATTGATCTGGTAGGATAGATTTGTTATCTATGGTTGCTTTTCAGCTCGGGGGGGGGGGGTACAGCTTTAAATGTTGTTGCATTTAAAGATGGTGCTGCAGTAACCATTTTTCCACTTCTTCCCATGCTTGTCAGGTTTTGGCAGGCTCCTGCAGTGATTGCAGACCTGATCTCAAGGTATCGGTTTCCTGTAACAATTCTTTAAATCACAGGTTTTTGTCCTTCAGAATGTTTTTGGACTATTTTAAGGTGATTAAAAGGTGATTCCCTGCTTTGATGAAGTTTTAAAAACTTTTTTTCCCCAATGGAGCTTGGCAGCAATGAAAGAACCCAGGACCCCAGAGAAGCTAGAGCAGGACCCTGAGCTTGTGTGGTACCGACTCTGATACCAGACTGACGACGATGATTAATGAAATGGACTGCTCTGGCTGATTAATTCCCCATAAGTCTTTTAAAGGCTAATTGAGCCTTAGAACCAAATTTTGTTCACTCTTGCTAGGTCCTTTGACTTTGCAATTGGTGGGGATTCACAATCTCAACCACAGAGCAGACCTGCATATGCTCTGGTGGAGTCCTTTAGCTGCAGAGTGGATTTTTCTTCTGCCCTCAACCTTCATGTCTGCAATAGAGCTTTTTGGGCAATCTCCAGCTGTGTCTTCAGCTCAGGTGCACTTCAGTCAGGTCAGGATGCTGTTCCTTCAGTCTTACAGATTCCGGGGTCCTGCTCTAGCTTCTCTGAGGTCCTGGGTTCTTTGCTGCCACTATGTTGTAAGGATTTATTCAGTGTCTCACTAAGAGGTTCAGAGGCTTGTAAAGTTGAGCAGTAACTGTTCATTGGTAACACATAACTATATATATTTGTACAAGACATAGTCCAGACAGTGATCTAACTCCATGCTTACTTCTACACAAGTCTCTAGACCATGCCTGTTCCATGTCCAACCCGGTCTGCTCTGTGTGTCAGCCTCTTGTCATGTGACTCATTACATCACACTGTGAGCAGTACTGTTCTCCAGTTCCACATTAACCCTTGCTATGCCAAACACCCTTAAACTCCAATCCCTAGCTTAGACAAAGACATTCTGAAAGCCAATCTTGGAACATGGAAGTTGGACCCCACTACATAGGAACAAACAGCCCTGGACAGATCCAAACGGAAAAGTCTATTGTTATGATCTCAGTTGAGTCCAGATTTTTTTATTAAAAAGAAATATGAAATCCCAGTATTTACTGATCGACGGAAACCACAACATTCCCCGGTTTAAAACAAACAAATTTTTATTATACAAGAGTTAAACAAAACAAACGCTAAATACTATCTTGATTAACCACCTATATTCTAAAACCCAGAATCAATATCAGTTAAATATGAATGAACAAGCAAATTGCAGTCGGTTAACCAACCAGAATTCCATGGGCATGGTTTCTACCAAAAATGGAACACCTTTGCAGAATTTCCTCAACACTGCTTACGAAGGTTTGGATGGCATAGATCCATCAATGGTGTCTTCAAGTAACAGAAATAGCTGCAGCAACTAAATCTTTGCTCATTTTCAGCTTCAGGATCTAGCCTCTGTGTTCTTCAGCCTGCCTATATTACACCACTGGACTCATCATCTACTGCTGAGCTCTGAGAGCTCCTGTGTCCTTTCATAAGATTTCAACCAGGTTCAGTCTCCAAACATTTTGGCTTACAATCTCAGTTTCAGTCTTAGTTTCCTTAGAAACTGGAATGGTCAGGTTCCTTTCTCAGTTTCCCTTATTAATTAGAATCTGTCTCAAAAAATTTAAGCTTTGAAACTAAGGATTCCATTGCACTTTCACCAAGCAATCTTAACATGTGAGGAGGACAGAGGCACCTCCAGGACAAGCAAGCTTGTTAGAGCCAGTGCTTTTATCGACCTCTCTAACAGTGACTTCATATGTAATTGCAATTGGATCTGCAAATCAAGTTTAACATCACATTGGAGATGACACCAACCTAAACGGTAAACAGCTGGTCTCCTTGCTTGACATTCATCCATCAAAGCAATGGGTGGCTCAACCTTTGTACTAAATTACCCAGCTTCATGTATAATGGAAAAAATCAAACCTCCATTGCCATTATGACGGACTTTGTCACCATAAATTCTGACTACTTGTTAATATCTTTCATTGAATTTCTTTATTGTTTACTACTTTAATATATACATAAAGTGTGTTAATTTTTTTGCTTCGTGCCCTGAGAATGGGCTAAATAAGATTTTTTTCTCCCATTTTAGGTCAATTGCAGGAACATTTTGCTATTCAATGTGTTTCATTGAGCACAGCTGCAGGTCACGTACATCTAAGAAGCCATTCAAAAGACAGTAACAATAATGTTGCTGAAGTATTTGTTAACCAAAAGACGATACTGTAATATGTCAATTCATATAGGGAGTGCTTAAATTTGAATGGTAGGAGAGGGAATCAAAGATTCTAAAAAGCCAGCTTTCCTGAAGAGGTCCTGTAGCATATTTTGGATGGCATGAGGTTGAAATATTGAACAAGAGATGATGTGACCATAGCCTGTCTTGTCTAGAAGAGGATTTTTAAAAATCATTCCAAAAACAATGAGTTTAAAGAGCCATATGTTCATGATAGATGGGCTGAATGAGAAATGGAAAGTGGTTACTAACTGAAAAACACCTAATGTTTTTCCAATCAACAGTACAGCAAGGTTATAGTTTTTTAAGGAGTGTACTACAAACACAAATATAATTCTTTGATGATCTGATCCAGCTTTATACAATTCTAATTCATCATCTTATTCTTCCTTCGGCTTTTCCCATGTAACATGGGGTCCACAATACTGGTTGATAATCTTAATCATAATTTTTTGGATTTGGTTGGAGGATTCACAGGCAGATACCCTTCCTGTCACTAACTTTCACCAACCTTTCCCATTTATCCACATCTGGGAGCCAGAGCATAGCTGACCAGGAATCTCTCTTGCTCTTACCTCCTGGCATAGATGCGTTGGAAGGATTTACAGGTTGACAATCAACCTTTTTGGCTTTTTAGTAATCTGTATATAATACACAAATATTAAAATAACTAAACTTTGCCATTTCCATCAATGAAAATCATGCACATTGTGTAACCATATATTTAATGCAGGGCATACACATAATTTATGTATTTTATCATTATGTCCTTTGAATTAAACTTGGCAGCTTGTATCATACTTTTATACCTTTACTGTGCTCATTAAAGTGAAGAATATTAATGCTAGAGACGGGAAAACTGCATTTTACCAGTGCTAGCTGCAAGAACATTTAGATGTAGAATTCCACCTGCACTCTGCCACAGCAATGTGTTTGAACCTCAACCAAGCATCCTGATTGTGATTGTGGCTAGAGTGCCAATTCTATGCTATGGATTCAGATTACGCAAATCTATTTTATGCATGACCTTTACAACTAACAATGACTTTCACTCTATTAGTCTGGGCGAGGCTTGAACCCTGGGCCCAAAGTTGAAAGTTCTGTATATCTTTTTGAACCGCACTTTCTATAAAAGTTTTTATGCAGAACTTATTAGTATGTTTAACATCAACTTTAGCACTTATCCTAAATTAGATATGAATGAAGGAGCCCTGAATGATCAGAAAATGCATCCAACAGCTCAAATTGTAATTGGAAGAAATTTCTTTTTTTTTACCAGCATCAATTTAAATGATTAACTGGTTTAAACAAACATTGCTTTAAAGCTGACAGTTATATTTCCTGAATGCTGTTTGTGTGAACAGTTAAGAACAGATTCCTTGACTTATGTTTTATCAGACTAGGTCGTCCTGGTGTCGATTGCTACTGTCAACATGATAGTGGGGCAGCTGTGTTGCACCTTCAGTTCCTGATCAATGAGGTAATTCACTGATTTCTCATAAACACAGAGAATCATTGCCATGTAATAGTATGCATTTAAGAGATGCTGCATAATTTACATCAGATGACTTATATGCAAAGATCATGGCTTGGATATTCTGATTGGCCAGGCTGGTAGAGGTGCAGTAGGATGGAAGATTCTCCTGCTTTAGGAATGTGCTCCTGACCCTGGGCAGATTTGAAAGATCAACTAATTTAAATAATTTTGGCAGATTCCTTCACCGCCCCCCCCCCCCCCACCCCCACCGCACAGCCTTCCAGGAATCCACCTAGAGAATGGTTTTGGCAGGCCTTGACAGCTGTTGCAGTTTTATGTAGCCCATGGCCTTTGGATTGGGCCAGAGTGCTGATATTTTTTTTCAAGTGCTTTAAGACATGATCGAATACAAAGGATTTTCATGTCCGTTCATTTCCAACCTCTCAGTCCTACCTACCCCCCATGTTGCCCAGAACAACTCTGGATGTCAGGAATGTTTTCTAGGAACAAATTATATGCGGCTTATTATCATAAATAGAACCATATTTGTGTGGATATAATGGGCCATAACTTCTGGAGGTGGGGGTGGGGAGGTGGTCCGAGGTTGGATGAGGGGGTTGGTGGTGGAGGGTTGGTGGTGGCGTGTGAGGGCTGAGTATTTGGTCTGGGTGTTTACAGTAGTTACCCAGAAATTAGAAGAGATTTTAATTCTAACTTTTTCTGGGTAACTATTAGCATAACCCCACGGCACCATCGAAGTTTGCAATTTAAATCACATTTTCAGATGGTTTCCAGCGTAGCGCAATTGTCCAGAGGAAGTTAGCACATCTGGGCAATTGCCGTGCAAACCCTTGCCTGGGAACTTGCCAGAGTGATTCCCCAGCGCATCTTTGGTGTACCCCCCCCAAACCTGATGCTGGGGAGCACAAAAGTTACGGGCCATTATATGCCTAATATCACTTCTGGCCAAAAATAGCAGCTTCTGAAGAATTTCCAATTCGAGTATCCACTATAACCCGAGTAGAAATTTCCATTCTACATAAGATAAAAGCAAAAAACTGCAGAACTGCAAAAAGCTGGAAATTCGAAACAAAAATACCTGGAAAATCTCAGCAGGTCTGACAGCATCTGCGGAGAGGAATACAGTTAACATTTCGAGTCCGTATGACTCTTTACCAGAACTAAGGAAAAATAGAAAAGAGGTGAAATATATTTCCATTCTACATGTCTGCAGCAGTGAAGTTTTGTAATTTCTAAAAGCAACAAATCATACTTGAATAAAAACAGAAAGTGCTGGATCTCCAACATCTGCATTATTTTGCTTTTAAGTCATACTTGAATCTTTTATTAAAAGACCACTTCAAGTAAGTCTTAAAGAGTATAGAACTACAAAAGGCTTTCATTGTATGTGAAAGTTCATTTGTTTAAGACATTTCTAAGTTTGAGTAATTCACTAGACATACGTAAATGAGTAGCTTGCTATAAGTTTAGGATTTTTATTTTGGTGGTAAAGATTATTCACTTGTCAAAGTATTAAACCTACAGTCCACCTTTCCCCACCGACAGATATGTACACAGCATGCTTTTTGTCAGTTACTGTTTTCTTGACTTTAGTTCTCCCTTCCCCATGCATCTTTTCTATGTGTTCTCCTCAATGGCTTTCATTTTTACAAAGCCTTTTTAAACCAGAGAAACCTACATCACAAAGTCCCCAGTGGCCATCATTAGCTGTAATTTCTGTGATTGCTCTGAGCTACTGCAGGGGGATGAGGTCATAATTCTTATTTTATTTGCATATAATTTCAAATGGAACTGACAGATTTCTCCACTTAAATCCCTGATCAAATCACTGACACTTGGCACAATTGTTTCATCAAAATGTGATAGTCTTTAATTTTGACTTATGTTATTGTAAAGCTAATGCTGTCACTACTCAAGCAGCTGGTATACAGATAGTACTTGAGAAATGATTGAACAATTATTAATTACTTTTAAATACTCAACTAATCGTGTTCAAAGTAAATATTTTCAAATCATTCACATTCCAGTTTGTTTTTGCTTCAAATGTTCATGTTTTGGTGAATGTGATCACAGCAGGCAATTTTAATGATATGAAAAATTGCAACAGTCAATATAATTTTCTGGCACATGGTCCATTAATGCAAATGATTATTCCTAACAAATGAGGCATCAATCAGCAGTAATCTCACAACTGGAGAAGAACTTGAAGAAACAGAGAAGCACACCGTTGCTGTGGCCCACATAGGAACCTACGACATAGGGAAAAGTGGGAATGAAGTCCTGCAGAGGAGTTTGAAGAGCTAGGGTACAAATTAAAAAGCAGAGGCTTAAAGGTAATAATCTCCAGGTTTACTACTTGACCACTATGCAAATTGGCACGGGAACAAACAGAGGTTTAAATGTTTGGGTGAAAGAGTGGTGTGGGAGGCTGGGGTTTCAATACAGGGCACTGGCACCAGAAATGGTGAAAAAGGGAGCTGGTCAATTGGGACAGGACCAGTGTCCTGACTAATCAAATAACTAGAAAGATAGATGGAGATTTAAGCTAATAATGGGCCTGGAGGCTTGGGAATGATAAAACAATGGCCTGAATTTTATCTTTGGCGGGCGCACGTGATTGGAGGGCCAGGGAGCAGTCGGGAAACGGGTCCCTGAACGTGATTGGCACCCAACCGTGGTTTTATGCCAGCTGGCCAATTAACGGGCAGCCAACATGAAATGCGTGTTGATAAGCTCAATGCTGCCAGGGTGGGGGCAGGAAGGTGGCGGGCAATGATGTTTCTGCAGGTGAACGCTGCAAGAACGCTCCCTCAAGGCAAACAGCTGCCTCAGGGAGCGGCAGACCTGAAAATAAAGGTTTAAAAAGCTGCAAAAACAAAAATTCTTTTGTTTTATTTATTCATGAGATGTGGGCTTTGCTGAATTGGGCCAGCACTTTTTGTCCATCCCGAGTTGCTCTAGAGAGGGTGATGGTGAGCTGCCTTCTTGAACTGTTGCCGTCTATGTGGTGTAGGTACATGCATCACAATCAATCACCTGAAAATATATCTGGTAAAAATGCTGTCCACAGATATTTATTTTATTTTATTTCATAATGAAAATTTCATCCCACCCTCTGATAAGGTTTGATGAAAAATGCAATGGCCACCTGGCCAATTTGCCCATTCGCCGACTGTAAGGTTGGACGGGCCACAAAAAAATCAGAGATAATTGTGCCATTAATGGGCTGAACTGCTCTCTTAATTGTTGGTGAGCACGTTTCCGACTTTTTGCGCACGCCCGCCCGCCGAGCAAAATATCACGCAAATGCTTTATGATTTTGGGACACTTGTCCTTCTCACATGATTTTATGCCCAATCAGGTCAGGTGCACACCCGCCTGCAGGACGTAAAATTCAGCTCTATAAGCCTGAAGAGAAAAACCAAGTCTGTAGAGCAGAGTATCAATTTGTGTAAAATCAAACAGATTGAGACAGAGAGTTCAAAGATGTTAATAGGATAGTAGTGACTAATAGTAAAAAGTTCAAATTAAAGGTGTGGTACAGGTGAATGCATGATGCATTTGTAACAAGATAGATGAATTTCTGTCACAGATAAATGGGCATGATCCAGTTGCCATTATTGAGACAGAGGGCTGGATTTTATGGGCCACTGTGCTCCCTGTGCCCCCAGCTAAAACGTCATGGGAAAGCCCGCCCAAGCAAAAGGGCAGCCATTTACCCATCATGAGAGCTGCTGGCCAATCAGGGGTTGGCAGCTCTCCAGTATCGGCAGCGCCAATAAGTGGTGGCCATTGCTGGTATTGCACTTGCGAAATGAGATGAGCTCAAGTGGACCGTAGTTTGGGGGTCTCACCAGGTGCCAAATTGACAGGCCCTGACGAGGGGGTGGTGGATGTCAGGGTTTGAGAGTC
Source organism: Carcharodon carcharias (assembly GCF_017639515.1). Taxonomy (NCBI): domain Eukaryota; kingdom Metazoa; phylum Chordata; class Chondrichthyes; order Lamniformes; family Lamnidae; genus Carcharodon; species Carcharodon carcharias. The sequence goes on along the minus strand of NC_054484.1, from coordinate 43,706,585 downwards.
CATGGAAGGAGAGGAACCTGGGGTAGGATAACGATTTGGGGGGTGCAGGGAGGGACCCCCTCCATACCGCCCGCCACCAGCTCGTGCCACAAAATCTGTCAGACTGGTTACTTTGCATGGGCTTTTCCAGCCTCCAGTTAAATCTTGGCAGTGGTGAGGTGACCCTTAAATGGGCATTAAGGGGCTGAATGGTCTGACTGTAATTTTTAGGCTATGCTTCCTAGTCCTAGACTCCTCAACTAATGGAAACAGTTTCCCTCAATCTGCCCTATCTGCTCCCCTAATATCTTGTAAACTTTGATCAAATCACCCCTTAACCTTCTAAATTCCAGAGCATACACCCTAGTTTGTTTAAGCTTTCCTCGTAGCTTAACCCCTGAAGCTCGGATATCATCCTGGGAAAGCTACACTGTCCTCTCTCCAAAGCCTGTATGACCTTTGTAAGGTGTAGTGCCCAGAAGTGCCTGTGTACTCCGGAGCCAGAATTTCACAGCCCCATCAGAGTGGGGACAGGGCTTTGAAATGTGGCGAGCCATTATAAACTCCATTGACTTCGGCGGAAATGTAAAATCCCGCTGTCATAAAATTTCGCCCCAGATGTGGTCTAATATGGAATGCTATCCATTATTAATCTTTTTAATTCTTTTCTGTACCGGTTCATGACATTTTAATGATTATGTTCATGACCCCCCCACCCGCAAGTCTCTGTGGACTTCTGCTGCCTCTAGCTTTTGACCATTCAGAAAGTATCCAATTCCATCCTCTTAAGTCCAAATGGATGACCTTGGGTTTGCGGACATTGAAATCCATTTGGCACAGCTTTGCTTATTTATTTAATCTATCAATAACTCTTTACAATTTTACTCTTCCATCTACACCACTTGCAATACTGCTAATCTTTGTGTCATCTAAGTCATTAATGAATAAAATAAATAGTTGAGGCCCTAACACATCCTTGTGGGGCATCACTGATCACATCCTGCCAATTAGAGTACCTGCCCATTGTCCCTTTTTCTGTCACCTTCCGCTAAGCCAGTTTCTGAATTAGATCAATAATTTGCCTTCAATTCTATGAGCTACAACTTTAGCTCTCATCTTTCATGAGGGACATTATGCAATTCCTTCTGGAAGATAATATAAGTAATATCCAAAGACATTCCCTGCGCACTACATTAGTCACCACTTCAAAAATTCAATCTTATTTGTCAGGCATGACATACCCTTTACAAATCCTTACTGTCTCTCTCTCTCTGATCAGTTGAAAATGATCAAAATGTTGCTTGGTAGTACAGAACTTGAATATTGCTGAAAAGAGAGACATGTTTCCTGCCAACCAATCAGCATCCTTTTCTCCTCTAGTGTAGATTGTTTGAAATTTGGCATTCTTGCATTTGTCCTGATAAGTGCAAGACAAAAAGCTTCAGCAACATGGCTCTCTTTTCAGCAACATTCAAATTAAAGTGTTCAGTCACTCTATCTTTAATTATAGACTCCAGGAATGTTAGGGTAACTGTTCTATAGTTACCTGGTTTCCTCTGTCATCATTCTCAACAGTAACCAGTGTTGGAAAGGGTATATATCAGCCGATTAGAAGTTCTTCCAGCAAGGGTTTTGCAATAATCCTAGGGGACTTTATCTTCATGTAGATTGGGAAAATACAATTGGCAAAAGTAGATTGGAGGATGAGTTCAAGGAATGCATTTGAGACAAATGCCTTAGAACAAGATGTTATGGAACCATCTAATCAAAAGGCTATTTTAGATCTAATGTTCTGTAATGGGATATGATTAATTAGAAATCTTATAGTAAAGGATCCTCTTGGGAAGGATATGTGATTTTTAAGTCAGCGTGCGGGCACGATTGGCGGGCCCAGGAGCGGCCGGGGGACGGACTGCCAGCTGCAATCAGCCCTCGACGGCAATTTCACATTGGATGGCCAATTAACGGCCAGCCAGCGTGAAGTGTGTGCTGAAATGTTCAGCGCTGCCAGGGTGCGGTGAGAAGAGGGCGGGCGCTGATGTAAGCATGGGCGAGCGCTGAATGAAAGCTCCCTGAAGGCAGAGAGCTGCCTCAGGGAGCTGAAGACTTCATTTATTAGTTTTAAGGTTTTTAAAATCCAGAAAAAAATGTTCATGCATCTAAATCACCTGAACATATACATGATGAAAATTGTGACCATACATTTTTTAAAAATTTAATAATGGAAAATAACAGTTTCATGAAAAATCCAGAGTCTGCCTGGCAGATTTGCTCGTCCGCCAACTGTAAAGTTGGACGAACCATGAAAAATTGGGGGCAATTGGAACTTTAACAACTTTAATTGTCTTCTTACTTATTGGCGCGCTGCTCCCGACACTGTCGCGTGCCCGCCGACCAGAATATCGCGTGAGCGCGGGATGATGTTGGGATGTTGCCCGACATCATCTTGAGAGATTTCGCGTCCGATCGGGTTGGGCACGTGCCCGCATATTGACCTAAAAATTCTACCCACGCTATAATTTCATATTACATTTGAGGGTGATGTGGTCAAGTTTGAAACTAGGGTCTTACGCTTAAAGCCAATTGTGGAAGTATGAGTGGCAAGTTGACCAAGGTAGATTGGGAAATTAGATTAAAAGTTATAGTGGTGGATAAGCAATGGCGAACGTTCAAATAAATAATTCATAACTCGATGAATATACATTCCTTTGAGGAATAAAACCTAAATTGGAAAAGTGTTACTACTGTGGCTAACTTGAAGAGTTAAGGATGAGGTAAGGAAGAGCTTTTATAAGTATGTGAAAAGGAAGACATTAGTAAAAATAAATGTGGGTCACTTAGAGGCAGAAACAGGAGAAATTACAATGCAGAATTAGAAAATGGCAGCAACATTAAATTATTACTTTTGTGTCTTTGCAGCAGAAGACACAAAGAACATATCACAAAGTGTTGAGAACCAAGGATCTAATACGTGAAGAACTTAGTCATTAACAGTAGTAAAGAAAGCACACTGAAAAAATTAGAGGGACTGAAACTAACATAGGTACCTGCAGCACAAGGACTGCAGTGGTTCAAAAAGCTGGCTCACTGCCACCCTCTCAAGAGCAATTAGGGATGGACAACAAATGTTGCCCTTGGTCATCATCTTCAACTACTGCATTCTGTGTCATGCAGGTAGTGACGTTGGTTAGGAAGTTGCAGGATTTTGATCCAGCAAGGTGAAAGAACAGCATTATATTTGCAATCAGAATGGTGTGTGACACGGAAGGGAACTTGGAGATAGTGCTCCCATGCATCAGCTGCTCTTGCCCTTTGGAGGGTTCTATTGAATGAGTCTTGGAGAGTTGCTGTAGTACATCTTATAAATGGCACACATTGCTGCCATAATGCATCGGTCATGGAGGCAGTGAATGTTTAGAATAATGGAATGGGGCGCCTATCAAGTGGGCCACTTTATTCTTGATGCTGCTATGCTTCTGGAGTGTTATTGGAGCTACAGTTGTTCAGGCAAGATTGCATCACACTCCTGATTTGTGCCTTGTAGATTTTTTAAAATTCTTTCATAGGATGTGGGCATCACTGGCTATGCTAGCATATTGCCCATCTCTAGCTGCCCTTGAGAAGGTGGTGGTGAGCTACCTTCTTGAACCACTGCAGTCCATGTGGTGTAGGTATACCCACAGTGCTGTTAGGAAGGGAGTTCTAGGATTTTGACCCAGTGGCAGTGAAGGAATGGTGATATAGTTCCAAGTCGGGATGGTGTGTTGATTGTAGGGAAACTTGCAGGTGGTGGTATTCCCATGTGACTGCTGCCCTCCTCCTTCTCATTGGTAGAGGTCATGGGCTTGGAAGGTGCTATCGAAGGAGCCTTGGTGAGTTGCTGCAGTGCATCTTGTAGATTGTATATACTGCTGCCACTATGCAAGGGTGGTGGAGGAAGTAACTGTTTAAAGGTGGTGGATGGAGTGCCAATCAAGTAGGCTGCTTTGTCCTGGATGGTGTCAAGCTTCCTGAGTGTTGTTGGAGCTGCACTCACCTAGGCAAGGTGGAGATTATTCCATCACACTCCTGCTTTGTGCCTTGTAGATGGCAGACAGGCTTTGGAGTCAGGACTTGAGCTATGTGCTGTGGAATTCCTAGCCTCTGACCTGCTCTTGTAGCCATAGTATGTATATGGCTGGTCCAGTTCAGTTTCTGGTCAATGGTAACCCCCAGGATGTTGATAATGGGGGATTCAGTGATGGTAATGCAATTGAATGTCAAAGGTAGATTCTGTCTTGGAGAGGGTCATTGGTTGGCACTTGTGCAGCGTGGACGTAACTTGCCACTTAATAGCCCAAACCTGAATGTTATCCAGCTCTTGATGCATATGGTCACAGACAGCTTCAGTATCTGAGGAGTCACAAATGGTGCTGAACATTGTGCAATCATCCCCACTTCTGACTATGTGGTGGAGGGAAGGTCATTGATGAAGCAGCTGAAGATGATTGGGCCTAGGACTCTACCCTGAAGAACTCCTGCAGCGATGTCCTGGGACTGAAATGATGGACCTCCAACAAACACAGCCATCTTCCTTTGTGATAGGTATGACTCAAACCAGAGAGTTTTCCCCCTGATTTCCCCTTTACTCCTGTTTTGCTAGGGCTCCTTGATGCCACAGTCGGTTAAATGCTGTCTTGATGTTAAGGGCAGTCGCTGTCGCCTCACCTCTAGAGTTCAGTTCTTTTATCCATGTTTGGACTGAGGCTGTAATGAGGTCAGGAGCTGAGTGCCCTTGGTGGAACTCAGACTGAGCAACTGGAGCAGGATATTAGTGATGCTTGATAGGGCTGTTGACGTGCTGTAGACAACCTATTGCATCACCTTGATGGTCAGGAGTAGACTGATGGGGCAGTAATTGGCTGGGTTGGAGTTATCTTGCTTTGTGTACGGGACATACATGAGAAGTTTTCCACAGTTTCGGTTAGATGCTAATGTTGTAGCTGTACTAGAATAGCTTGGTGAGGGGCGCAACTAGTTCTGGAGGTCTTCAGTGCTATTGCTGGAATGTTGTCAGGCCCCTGGACTTGTAGTATCCGGTGCCTTCAGCTGTTCCTTGATTTCATGTGTAATGAATTGAATTGGCTGAAGTCATCAGGAGGAGGCTGAGATGAATCATCTGCATGGCACTTCTAGTTGAAGATGGCTACAGATGCTTCAGGCTTCTCTTTTGTACAGATGTGTTGGGCACCCCCATCATTGAGGATTGGGATATTTATGTAGCCTCCTCCTCCAGTGAGTTGTTTAATTGTCCACCATCATTCAAGACTGGATGTGGCAGGACTGCAGAGGTTGGATCTGGTATGTTGGGGTTGTAGGATCGCTCAGCTATCTATTGCATGATGCTTCCTCCACTTGTCTTGCAAGTAGTCCTGTATCTTCACCAGGTTGATACCTCATTTTTAAGTATGTTTGGTGCTGTTCCTGGCATGCTCTACTGCACTCTTTTGAGCCAGGGTTGATACCCTGGCTTGATTGTAATGGTAGAGTGGAGGATATGCTGGGCCATGAGGTTACGGATTGTGGTTGTATACAATTTTGCTGCTGTTGCTGATGGCTCACAGCACGTCATGGATGTTTAGTTTTGAGTTGCTAGATCTGTTTAAAACCCATCCCATTTATAGTGCCACACAATATGATAGAGGGCATCCTAATTGTGAAGGCAGTTCTTTGTCTCCACAAGGAATGTGCAGTGCTCAATCCTACCAATACCGTCATGGACAGATGCTTCTATGACAGGCAGTTTGGTGAGAATGAGTTCAAGTAGGTATTTCCCTCTTGTTGGCTCCTTCACCACCTGCCACATACCCAGTCTCATAGCTGTGTCCTTTAGGACTTGGCCAGCTCGGTCGGTAGTGGTGCTCCCAAGCTACTGTTGGAGATGGGCATTGAAGTCCCCCACCTAGAGTACTTTCTGTACCCAGTCCCCTCAGTGCTTCTTCCAACTGTTGTTTGAGTACTGATTCATCAGCTGTAGGTGTGCGGTAGGTGGTAATCAGCAGGGGTTCTTTCTTGCCCTCGTTTGACCTGATGCCATAATACTTCATGAGGTCCAGAGTCAATGTTGAGTCAATGGTGTCTAGGACATTGTAAGTTATGATTCCTGAGTATGACTGTGTCAGGCTGTTTCTTAACTAGTTTGTGGGACAGCTCCCCCAATTTTAGCACAAGTCCCCAGATGTTAGTAAGGAGGACTTTGCAGGGTTGACAGGCTGGATTTGCCATTGTCTTTTCCAATACCTAGGTTGATGCCATTGGTTTGTCTGGTTTCATTCATTTTTAGACTTTGTAGCAGTTTGCTACAACGGAATGGCTTGCTTGGCCATTTCAGAGGACATTTAAGAGCTAACCACATTGCTGTGGGTCTGGAGTCACATGTAGGCCAGACCAGATAAGAATAGCAGATCTCCTTCCCTAAAGGACATTAGTGAACCGGATGGGTTTTTATGGCAACTAACAGTGGTTTCATGGTCGCTATAATTCCAGATGATTGATAATAATTGAACTTAAATGCCACCAACTGCCGTAGTAGGATCTGAACTTGTGTCCCCAGAACATTAGCCTGGGCTTCTGGATTACTACTACACCACCACCTCCCGTTTTGGAAAATCAAGAGGCAAGGTAATTGCCACAGGATATCCAGCCTCTGACCTGCTTCTATAACCACAGTATTTATGTAGGTGGTCCAGTTAAGTTTCTAGCCAATGGTAACCATCAGGATGTTGATGGCAGGTGATTTTTCAATTGCAATGCATTGAATGTTATGGGGAAGTGGTTATACTCTTGTTAAAGATATTCATTGCCTGACACTTACATGACATGAATGTTATTTGCTACTTGCAATCTAAGCTTGAATTTTGTTTAGGTCTTGTTGCATGTGGACATGGATTGCTTCAATATCTGAAGAGTTGTGAATGTAATTAAACATAATGCAACCATCAGTGAACATGTCTGCTTCTTACCCAATGATGGAAAGAGTGTCATTGATGAAGCAGCTGAAGGTGTTTGGGCCTAGGACACTACGCTAAGGAACTCCTGCAGTGATGTCTTGGGACTGAGATGATTGACTTCCAACAACTATAATCATCTTTTTATGCTAGGTGTGACTCTAGCCGATGGAGAGTATGTTTCCCGATTCCTATTGACTTCAGTTTGCTAGGACTCCTTGATTTCACACGTAGTCAAGCATTGCCTTGATGTCCCCTCACTTCTTCAGTTTTGCCCATGTTTGTGCCAAGGATGAAATGTCATCTGGAACTGAGTGTTCCTGGCAGAACACAAACTGAACATTAGTGAGCAGCTTATTGGTAAGTAAGTTCCACTTGATCACCTCCTATCACTTTTCTGATGATGGAGTGGTAAGTGACCATATTGGATTTGTTTTGCTTTTTGTGGACAGAATATACCGGATTAATATTCTACTTTGTCAGGTAGATGCCAGTATACTGCGATAGCTTGGCTAGAGACACAGCTAATTCTGGAGCACAAGCCTTCAGCACTGCAGCCGGAATGAATTCAGAGCCCATGGCCTTTGCTGTATCAAATGCACTCAGCTATTTTTTTGATACCACGGATTGAATTGAATTGGCTGAAGATTGACAACTGAGGAGGCAGGGACCTCAGGAGGAGGCCAAGGTGGGTCATCCACTTAGCAGTTATAGCTGAAGATGATTGTAAATGCTTTAGCCTTGTCTTATGTATCATGTTGGGATACCCCATCAGTGAGAATTGGGATGTTATGGAGGACTGGAGTGGTGCTTTGGGCTGCAGTAGAGTGCTTAAGTTGGAGTTCAGTGACTGAGGGAATTTAAGGGTTAATTTCTACCTAAAGTCTAGTCTTTCTTTAATTTAGTAATTAACTAAAAGTTGCTGTTTGGACTGGAAGGAGGTGAGTTTTAGGCCAGCTTTAAAACAGGGTTTATACAGGCTCTGCTTGCAGCTGCAACTAATTAATCAGAGAACTGGCTTAAACAGGTTTTCAGAGGCTAGATTCAGAGAGTATAAAAACAGGCCATCTTACGGTGCTGACTTTGGGCTGCAGTAGAGTGCTTAAGTTGGAGTTTGGTGACTGGGGGAGGAGGTGAGGAGTGAACGAGGTGATCCTTTGAGTACCCTGAGTACAGTTGGATAGGTATTTACTACTTTTATCGCTTATAGTTTTTAAGGTCTTATTTTGTGGTTCATTGATAGTAAGGGCTATATTCTGTAATAGCAAGGAGCAGGGAAGAAGGGCCCTAGAGTAATTGATATTAAGTATCTTCCAAAAGGTTTAATTTAATTTAAAGGGGTAAGTCATGGCAGGAGAGCTCAAAGCCATGGTGTGCTCCTCCTGCTCTATGTGGGAAACCTGGAACATTTCCAGTGCCCGGGGTTAGCATGTGTGCAGGAAGTATCTCCAGCTGCAGCTCTTGGAAGCCTGGGTTTCGGAGCTGGAGCGGCGGCTGGGGACACTGTGGAGCATCCTCGAGGCGGAGAACATTGTGGATAGCACATATAGCGAGGTGGTCACACCACAGGCTAGGAAGGGAATGGGTGACCACCAGGCAGAGCAAGAGGACTAGGCAGGCAGTGCAGGAATCTCCTGTGGCTATTCCCCTGCAAAACAGATATATCGCTTTGGATACTGTTGGGGGGGAATGGCCCCTCAGGGGAAAGCAGCAACAGCCAAATTCATTGCAGCATGGTTGGCTCTGCTACACATCATTAAAATATCATGAACAGGTACAAAAAAATAATGCAGGACTTGAGCAGGAAAATTAAGGCTGACGCATACAGTACTAGGGCTGTGCTATATTGTTGGAGGTGCCAACTTTTAGATGAGATTTTAAACTGAGGCCTTCGTCTATTCCCTCAGGTGGACATAAAGGATGCCACAATACTTCTTTGAAGAAGAGCAGGAGAGTTATCTGTAGCGCCCTGGTCAACATTTATTCCTCAAACATCACCACAAAAACTGATTGTGGGAGCTACCTTGAATAAACAGTTTGCTGTGTTTCCTACACTACAACAATGACTACAATTCAAAAGTATTTTGTTGGTTGTAAAGCCCTTTGGGACTATGTGCTGGTGAAAAGCACTACTAATTGCAAGTCTTTCTTTTCTTTCAATAAGCCTAATGCATTGGTATTCTAGCCTTGAATTGGGTGCAACACTTCTAGTATTGACATACTTAGTGATTTTTTTTTTCTTCCTTACTATCTGTGAAATAATGGGGGCATTTCCATCTTCTGGGAAGAAAAGAATCTCCTTCCTCACCTCCAATACCTGTACCAGGGCCTTGGTTGCAGCTTGGAAAACTTTGCTACCTATTCACTCCCTCCTTTAGACATATTTTTAGCAATTTCTTCCTGGGTTTCTGCAGCTCTTCAGCCAGAATGCATTACCTCTTTAAGAGGTCTTGGCTGCTTTTAAATGGTGCCATAAATGCCCATTTTATTGCTATTTGTCTGACCTTGATGTATGTACAGTGGCTGCCATGTTTGTCTCTTTGCTCATCCTGTGAAGCGAACATGACCATCATCTGGAGTGTTTACTAGGGTTCCAGTGAACATGTAGGTGACTGCTAAGACTGATCTTCCCCCTGAAGTTCTGCTGTAAATAGGATGGGATACCACAGATGATTGAGTTTTTGGGAGAGTTCCTGGCTTGGGACTTCCTCTCCTTGCAGTTTCCCCACCTCTGATATGCGTTTGCTTTCGAAGAAGGCCGCAGCATTTTTAATTTGGTTGCTCCAAGTACAGAGATTCTGGCGAGCTCCTCTCAGGACTCAAGGTCTATATCAAAACTCCTAAGTGAAGCCTTCAGATTGTCCTTGTAGCATTTCTTTTGACTGCCACCCCAAACTTAAGCTCTCCACAGAAAGTTCACTTTGGTAAACGAGTGTCAGGACTCCTGGTTACATGACCAGCCCAACGGATTTGTGACTGTCTCAATATGGTGTAGATGCTTGACATGCCAGCTCACGTTAACACCACAGTATCTGATATTTTGTCCTTCCATCTGATCTTCAGAAGCTTCCGAAGGCAGCTCAAGTGAAAGTGGTTGAGCTTCTTGAAGCATGATAATGGTACACAGTCCAAGTCATTAGTAGAACAGAGTAGACAGGATTATTGCTCTATAGACTTTCAGTTTGATAAGCAGACCTTTCCTCTTCATTCCCAGACTGATGTTCAGAGGCTGCTGAAGGCTACACTTGCTTTGGCAATTGTTACGTCTGTCTCATCATCAATATCGACAGCTCGAAAGAGTTGCTGCTGAGCTAAGTGAATTAAACCACTGCTGACAGGTTTTGGTCATGGACTGAAAACTTGGGCTTGAGATAGGAGCAGGCTGATACATTCTTCAATCAGCACAAAGAAAACTGAAGTAATGTTTGCATGTTTGGCGATACAGACAGTGATTATACTTCGGAAGTAATTCATTGGCTTTTATATGATTTGGCACATCATGATGTGAAAGATGCTGTAGAAATGCAAGGTTATTTTTGTGCTCTGCGTGTATTGTTTCTCAGTTGGAGTCTAAGCTAAGCTACAAGCAGGAACCAATACTACATTACCACCATAGATACTGGAGGAAGGACAAAAGTTTTAAGTGCCACCATCCACTTGTTGCCACTCATTTCAGAGTTTCAATTAGAAAAGCCTGGTCCTACTGACGCTCTGTGGCAAAAGGGTTATTTAGGATACAAGTAAATGTGAACCTTAAGAATATTATGAAACATTTGCATACCTTCTGAGTACACCCAAGGATTACACTGAAAGGGATAGTTTGGTGGGCAGGATGCGTAACCTGCATGATGAGGTCACTCCTTCAGAATAAAGGGAGATTCATCCCAAAGATTAACTGTTTCTGACAGGAAGGAAAGGAGGTAGCCAAAGAGACCAATGTGTCAGTTTTACTTATTGTTCTAGCCTTCATTCATGAGTTCAAAATGCTTAAGTTGAACAAGTATTATTCAATACAATACAGTTGCTGATTACAGTATATTCAATGAAATAAACAACCCACATTCCTGCGCAGTGAACCATAGAGACTTTCAGCTGCTTTCTCTCCCCCTCGCACCTATATCCTGGCAGATTAACTGAGAGTTTCAGGGATATCTTAGAAACTCTTCTCTTAAACAAATCTCCATAGCAAAGTAAATCACATGGGTCTTATATCTAGGCAGAAATACTGATTAGCTATCCTTGAGACCCCAACTCTTTTGCCTTGGAAATAAATGGACAGTTTAAAGCCTAACTATTTATAACCCGACATTCGCAACGCCTTCCTGGGATTTTAGAGACTACAAGTCTAACCACTAAGCACGGATGCTGCTGCCATTGTCTCCAAGTGTGAACACCTTACACTCTCTTTTTGGGTCTCCCTTTAATTTTTAACAGCCTCATCACCCAGGCCTATTGTCAGGCAGACTTCAGAACAGGTCACATGACTTCCTTCATTACACCCTAAATTAAAGACACAGTCCCAAAACATAATTGTCTTATAAACTGCATAATTGTAATAATAGGAACATTGTTCAGTTAAGCACCATTAGTACGATTGGGGATATCCAAAGCACTGCTGTGCTTCAGATGCTACAGCCCCATATAGTCAATGCACTGTTAATATTAAGTGCCAGAGCTCCGTCTCGGAGGTGTGGAGATCTGAGATATATTTTGTGCTTGTTTCTTTTTTATTCATTTATGGGATGTGGGCATCGCTGGCTAGGCCAGCATTTATTGCCCATCCCTAATTGCCCTTGAGGTGGTGAGCTGCCTTCTTGAACTGTTGCCGTCCCCATGTGTACACCCTTTGTGTTGTTCCAGGATTTTGACCCAGCAACAGTGAAGGAATGGCAATATATTTCCAAGTCAGGATGGTGAGTGTCTTGGAGGGGAACTTCCAGGTGGTGGTGTTCCCATGTATCTGCTGCCATTGTCCTTCTAGATGGTAGCATTCGTGGGTTTGGAAGGTGCTGCCAAAGGAGCCCTGGTGAGTTTCTGCAGTGCATCACTGTTCATCAATGGTGGAGGTGTGAATGCTTGTGGAAGGGGTGCCAATTAAGCAGGCTGCTTTGTCCTGGATGGTGTTAAGCTTCTTGAGTGTTCTTGAAGCTGCACTCTTCCAGGCAAGCAGAGAGTATTCCATTACAATCCTAATTTGTGCCTTTTGGACAGGATTTAGGGAGTCTGGAGATGAGTTACTTGCCACAGGATTCCTAGCCTCTGACCTGCTCTTGTAGCCTTAGTATGTATATGGTTAGTGCAGCTCAGACTGGTAAATGGTACCCCCCCCCAGGATTTTGATAGTAGGGGATTCAGTGATGGTAATGCCATTAAATGTCAAGGGGCAATGGTTAGATTCTCTTGTTGGAGCTGGTCATTGCCTGGCACTTGTGTGGTGCGAATGTTACTTGCCATCCGAAGCCTGGATATTGTCCAGGTCTTGCTGCATTTGGCCATTGACTGCTGCAGTATCTGAGGAGTCGTGAACATTGTGCAATCATTAGCAAACATCCCCACTTCTGACCTTATGAAGGAAGGAAGGTCATTGATGAAGCAGCTGAAGTTGGGCCTAGGACATTACCCTGAGAAACACCTGCAGTGATGTCTTGGAACTGAGTTGATTGACCTCCAACAACCATAACCATCTTCCTTTGTGCTAGGTATGACTCCAACCACAAGTGGGAACAGCTTCTCCTTATATACTCTGTCCAGCCTCCTCGTGATTTTGAACATTTCTGTCAAATCTCCTCTCAGCCTTCTTCTCTACCAAGGAAAACAGTCCCAACCTTTCCAATCTATCCTCTTAGCTGAAGTTTCTCATCCCTGGAACCATTCTTGTAAACCGTTTCTGCACTCTCTCCAATGTGTTCACATCCTATAAACTTTATTAATTCATTCGTGGGCATCGCTGGCTATCAGAATTTACTGCACATCCCTAATTGCCCTTGTTCAGAGGGGATTTAATAGCCTACCACATTGCTGTGGGGCTGGAGTCGCATTAGGCCAGACCAGGTAAGGACGGCAGATTTCCCTCCCTAAAGGGAAAGAATTTACAACAATTGACAATGTTTTCATGGTCATCATTAGATTTTTTTTTAATTCCAGATTTTTTTTTAGTTCAATTTCCACCATCTGCCATGGTGGGATTCGAATCCATCTTCCCAGAACGTTACCCTGGGTTTCTGGATTGCTAGTCTAGTGACAATACCACTATGCCGTTGCCACCCCCTAAATATGGTGCTCAGAACTATACACAGTATTCCAGCTGAGATCTAATGAGTATCTTAATTAAATTCAGCATAATCTCCTTGCTCTTGTGCTCTATGCCGCTATTAATAAAGCCTAGGATACTATATGCTTTGTTAACAGCTCTCTCCACTTGTCTTGCCACCCTAAATGTTCTATGCACATATACACCCAGGTCTTGCTGCTCCTGCATACCCTTCAAAAATTTCACCCCTTATTTTATATTGTCTGTTCATGTTCTTCCTACCAAAATGCATTACCTCACCCTTCTCCGCATTAAACTTCATCTGCCACCTATCTGCCCACTCCACCAACTTGTCTATGTCCTCTTGAAGTTCCATACCATTCTTCTCACAGTTCACAATACTCCCAAGCTTCGTATCATCCACAAACTTTGAAATTGTCCCCTGCACTCCAAGATAATTTATATATATCAGGAACATCAAGGGTCCCAATTCCAACCCCTGGGGAACTCTACTACAAACCTTCCTCCAGCTTGGAAAATATCCAGTGACCATTACTCTCTGCTTCCTATTTTTCAGCCAATTTTGTATCCATGTTGCTACTGTACCTTTTCCATGAGCAATAACTTTTCTCACAAGTCAGTTGTGGGGTATTGTATCAAATGCCTTTTGAGAGTCCGTGTACACCACAACAACAGCATTACCCTCATTGACCTTTTCTATCACCTCTTCAAAAAACTCCAGCAAGTTAGTTAATCACGATTTCCCCTTTAGAAATCCATGCTGGCTCTTCTTTATCAACCCATATTTTTCCATGTGACAACTAATTCTATCCTGATAAATTGTTTCTAGAACCTTGCCCACCACTGAAGTTAAACTGACTGGTCTGTAATTGCTGGGCTTATCCTTACAACCTTTTTTGAACAAGAGTGTAATGTTTGCAATTCTCTGGTCCTCTGGCACCATCTCTGAGTCTAGGGAAGACTGAAAGATTATGGCCAGTGCTCCTGCAATTTCTGCTCTCACTTCCTTCAATATTTTTGAACGCCTCTCATTCAGTCCCAGTGCCTTGTCAACTTCATGTACCGACAGTCTATTCAACACTTCCTTCCTCATCAATTTTGAACACTTCTATTGATAGACTTTCTTCGTCTGTCATCATGGCCTGGGTAGCATCTACCTCCTTGGTAAAGACAGATACAAAGTATTAATTTAATACCTCAGCCATGGCCCCCTCATCCATGTGTAAATTCCCTTTTAGGTCCCTAATCGGCCCTACTCCTTTTGCTATTTATATAGCTATAGAAGACTTTGAGATTCCTCTTGATGTTGGCTGCCAGTGTTTTCTCATAATCACTCTTCGCTTCGCTAATATGCTTTTTCACCTCTCCTCTGGACCTTCTGTATTCCTCTTGGTTCTCAGTTGTATTTTCTACCTGATACCTGTCATAAGCGCACTTTTTCTTCTTTATCTTAATTTCAATCTTCTTTTTCACCCAGGGAGCTCTGGATTTGTTTGTCCTATCTTTCCCTTTCGATGGAATATAGTGACTGTGCCCGAACCAATTCTTTTTTGAAGGTAGCCCATTGTTCAACTGTAGCTTTTCCTGTCAATCTTTTGTTCCAGTCTATTTGGCCCAGCTCCGTTCTTGCCCCATTGAAGTCGGCTCTCATCTAGTTAATTATTTTTACTTTGAATTGCCTATCGTTCTATTCTATCATCCTAAAACATACAATACAATGATCGCTGTCTCCTAAATACTCCCCCATTGACACTTGATCTACTTGGCCTGCCTTATTTCTAAGAACCAGGTCCAACAGTGTGTCTTTTCTTGTTGGATTGGACACATACTGCTGCAGAAAATTCTCCTGAACACAATCTAAGAACTTTGCCCCTCTCTGCCCTTTATACTACCATTGTCCCAATCTACATTCGGGCAATGAAAATCCCCCATTAGAACTACTCTATAATGCCTGCATCTTTGTAATTGCCCTGCAGATTTGTTCTTCTACGCCCTTCTCACTATTTGGCGGTCTATAGAATACACCGAGTAATGTAATTGCACCCTTTGTTCCTTAGCTGTAGTCAAATTGATTTTGCCCTTGAACCCTCTGGTACATCCTCTTTTTCCAGCACTGCAATGCTCTCCTTAACCAATATTGCCATTCCTCCTTTCCTAGATTTTCTGAACACCTTGTACCCGGGAATATTTAACACCCAGTTCTGCCCTTCATTGAGCCAAGCCTCTGTTATCGCCACAACATCATATTTCCACATGGCAATCTGCGCCTGTAACTCCCGAATCTTATTTACTATACTCCATGCATTCACAAACATGCACGGTAACCCTAATTTAGATTTTGTTACTATCTCCCTTACCCTGACTTTACCTATTAACTTACTATTCTCTATACTAGTGCTATTGGTCTCTCCCAGTATTTTGTGTACCCTGGTATTCCTCTAATATTTTCTCTAGGCTCCCACACCCCTGCCGAGTTAGTTTAAAGACCTCCCAACAGCGCTAGCAAAACGCCCCACAAGGAACTCAGTCCCAGCTCTATTCAGGTGCAACCCGCCTGGCTTGTACAGGTGCCATCTCCCCTAGAGTTGGTCAGGTCCCAGGAATCTAAAGCCCTCCGTCCTGCACCATCTTTCCAGCCACGCATTCATTTGCCTTATTCTCCTATTTCTGTACTCACTGGTACGTGGCAGTGGGAGCAATCTGGAGATTACTACATTAGAGGTCCTGCTTGTTAATTTTCTACTTAGCTCCCTAAATTCTGATTTTAGGACCGCATCCCCCTTCCTACCCAAGTTATTGGTATTAATGTGGACCATGACCTCTGGCTGATCACTCTCCCCCAGAAGAATGTCCTGCAGCCGCTCTGTGACATCCTTGACCCTGGCACCAGAGATCAACATACCATCCTGGAGTCACATCTACAGCCACAGAAACTCCTGTCTGTTCCTCTAATCAATGAATCCCCTATCACTATAGCTCTTCCTTTCTTCTTTCTCTCCTCCAGTACCCGCTCATGGTGCCACAAACTTGGCTCTGACTGCACTCCTCTGAGGAACCGGCGCTCTCGCCAGCTTCCAAAACGGAAAACTGATTTGTGAGCAGGACCCCAGGGGACTCCTGCACTACCTGCCTACTTCTCTTGGACTGCCTGGTGGTCACCCATTCCCTCTCTGTCTCCAGGCCCTTAAACTGTGGTGTGACGACCTCTCTGAATGTGCTACCCACGTAGCTCTCAGCCTCGCAGATGCACTGCGGTGAATCAAGCCACCACTCAAGCTCTGAAACACAGAGCTCAGGTTTCTGCAGCTGGTAGCACTTCCTGCACATGTGGCCAACTTGGACACAGGTAGTGAACATGACTTCGCACATATTACAGACCATGCATTCTACTTGATCGAGCTGCCCTGCCATGTCTCAACTCTACATCACTTATGTTAACTTTATTCTACTTTGGATTATTTATATTACTTCATTATATTCACCCTTAAATTTCCTTCATTCCTGGCACTTCACATTTAAATCCAAGTATAGGAACTTTAAAAATATGACACTTTTCTAATTCACTCACCAGTTCCTACATACCAAGGCCGCTGCTCTTCTTTCTGAGCAAAGGTAGGAAAAGAAAAGAGCACTTCCTCCCTTCTCACCTGAACTCCCTCAGTCACCAAACTCCAACTGATGCTCACTATTGTAGCCAAACACAGCACTCCAGTGCAGACAAAGTCAGCATCATAAGATAGCCTACTTTTATATTCTCTGAAATTAGCCTCTGAAAACCTGATAAAGCCAGTTATCTAATTAACTAGTTGCAGCTGCACGCTGAGCCTGTAAGAGCTCTGTTTTAAGGCTGGACTAAAACTCACCTTCTTCTAACCCTGACAGCAACTTTTGATTAATTGCTAAATTAAATAAAGACTAGACTTTAGATAGAATATAACCCTTAAACTCCCTCAGTCACCAAGCTCCAACTGAAGCTCTCTACTGCCTTGATGTCAAGGGCAGTCATTCTCACCTCACCTTGGGAGTTTAGCTCTTCTGTCCATGTTTGAACCAAGACTGGAATGAGATCAGAAGCTGAGTGACCTTGGCGGAACCCAAACTGAACGTCAGTGAACAGGTTATTGCTAAGCAAGTGCCGCTTGATAGCACTGTTGATGACCCCTTCTATCACTTTACTGATGATGGAGAGTAGACTGATGGGGCAGTAATTGGCCAAGCTGGATTTGTCCTGCTTTTTGTGTGCAGGATATACCTGGGCAATTTTCCACATTGCTGGGTAGATGCCTGTGTTGTAGCTACCCGGCAACAACTATGGATAGCAGTACAACCTGGAATTGCTTTGAGTACTTGCACTCCCATAATGGATGCTTCACAGGATACTCAGTTAAAAATTGTCCTTTCCTCCATAAGGAGGCATTGCTTATTTCAGGAGATCCTGCTGCATGGCCTTCAAGTACAGTTACAACTTCAGCTCCTTTCTTTCAAGGATCTAGTCTCTGATTTCCCCCAGCAGCAGCTGCTGTACAGCCTGGAGGCCTTCCTGCTTCTCTGGGTTGCAAGCAGTTGTCAGGCAACAGGACTCAAATTTAGAATGCTACAGTGACTGCTCACCACCCAGCTGCTCAATCTTTTCCTGCACACCACTGGATTTATGAGGCTGCACCCGAGTTTTTAATCGCCATGATTCCAATTTCCTCGCTGCTCCGAGCTTAACTCCACTGCTCAAACAATTGCCCCAACTGCCAGCTTCACAGAGCAGACAACTGCACTTCAGCTTCACTGAGCTTAAACCCATGGACTGCTCTGAGCCCCAATCTCCCCAGAAGCATGAGGATAGCAACCTTCTGCTGCCTTCTCCATTCTAGACTGATCTGGCATCCTGTTAAATTTTGCAACAGGGTCAACTTCTGTTCTGAGGCAGGATTGAATGTATCAACCCTTAAATGTTACAATCTTCAGTCAACCAAAGGTCACTTACCACAGGTGACAACCCACAATGGCTTCACACCAAGAACACATAGACAAAAATCCAAAAATATAGATTCTCTCACACCAATTGGTTCATAATGTCCTTACCCGGATGGACTGGCCAATTTGTGACTCCAGACGCCAGCAAAATGGCCTTCAGAAATGGCTGAGCAAGCCACTCATTTTAATCGAAATTGCTGAGAAAAACTGTAATCCGCACCATCAGCTGTTGTTCAAGAAAGTGGCTTGCCACCACCTTCTAAAGCACAATTCGGGATAACTATTAATACCGGTCTTGCCAGCAACACTCCACATCCTGTGAATGAATTCTACTGTGATTTTCTTTTGTCATCGGGTTGAATTCTTCCAGCTTTCTGGGATGGACTGAGAGGTGGGTGGGCCCGTAAAATGGCAAGGTAAGGGGGAGGCACAGAGTGCCAATTGCCTTTCTGCCGCCTTGCCATCCTGCCAGCAGTGGTGAAAATAGTAGACTGCCCTCCCACCTAGAAACCAACTGAACCATTTAAATGGCCAATTGAAGGCCTCATCCTGCATTTTGCCAAAAGCGGGTGGCCCTCTTGCACATAGGGTAACCACCAGGTAAATCCTAGCTGCCTCCAAGCAGACTTGGGAGGGGTGAGGGCCCCTCACACCCAGCTGGGCACTCTTTGGCAAGTGGAGGATCCCCCTCCAATAGCAATGGCCATTCCTGCAGCAATGGCACTGCCTCCCTTGCCATGGCCTGCTTGAATGGCCCATCTCCCTAGACCCCACTTAAACTCATTGTGAGTGTGACATCCTTCCAAAGCGCATCTTTCTCCAGGTGCCGTCCTAGCAACTGGTGGTGCTGTTGCGACTGCTGAGCTGTCTGCTTTCCCATTAGTCAGCAGCTCCAGAGAGCTGGTTGTCTGACCCCCATAAAAAGCAGCTCAGGGTCCTGCAGGTGACCAAAGTGGGATCACCCTCCCACAAGAACAACATTTTGGCCTCACTTTAAAGCACTTTGCAGCCCTTTAGTGGTTGCTGGCACCCTGTAACCTGCCCTCATAACCTCAGGACTGCCCCACCACTTCATATGCAACAAGGTGGTAGAACCATTCGAACACATATATGTTAGCTGACCTAACATTATGGACAAGGCCGGCTTAAGGTCATATCTGCTTTTCAGATAATATATTAAACTGAGGCCCCGTTTCCTGCTTGGGTGGATGTAGAAGATTCTATGCCATTATTTCAAAGAAGAGCAGGGAGCTATCCCTGGTGCCCTGGCTAGTATTTATCCCTCAATCAACAACTCAAAAAACAAGTTATCTGGCCATTATCACATTGCTGTTTGTGGGAGCTTGCTGAGTGCAAATTAGCTGCCATGTTTCCAATATTACAACAATGAGTACTGTTAGGAAATAGAGACGGTTTAAGCGGGTTATATTTCTAATGTAGCTGTTAGGAATGAGTTTTAACTTTAATGTTTAAGTTTGATTTGTATTTCAGTACTTGTGTGTTAAGAAGAGGTCAAGTTGAGTTTAAAAGGTGCTTGCCTTTCTAAGAGTTTTACGACTTAAGAAGTTAAGCAAACACGAGTTTAAAAAAAAACAATGCTGTTGCTTAGCAACAGATGTCCAGAGAGGCAGGTCCCTCCCATAGACGTGCACACAAAGAACTAGAAAAACAGTTTTGAGTTCTATTTTTTTAAGGACAGCTGCCAGACAGAAGCAGCCTAGGAGGGGCAGATAGCCAGTTTCAAGCTAAAGTTGGTTAAAAATAGCTGCCAGAGAGTAACTGGAGCAAAAGGGACAGATAGCCAGTCCCAAGCTAAAGAAGAAAGTCCCCAAGAATCCAGGGGAGTGGAACAGGAGAAAATCCCAAGCAGACCTTCTAGTCAAAGGAAGCACAGCAAGCTGGAAAAAGTCCTCTTAAGTAAAATGAAGCATGAGGGGCAGAGAGAAAGGCTCCAAGTTTCAGATTTAAGGAGATAAAAGCTACAGAAAGCAGATTTAAAGCAAGAACAGCTTGCAAGAGGTATGGCTGTGGGTAAAGAAGTTTTGTAATATAGTTCATCTTTTCATGCTTAATAAAATTAGGATCTATCAAGCTGGGTTCCACCCTGGGATCAAGCTTTTCCAGGGATAACCTCAGCTGTGGTCATAACAGTACACTTCAAAAAAGTACTTCAAGCTCTTTGAGATAGCCGGTGGTTGTGAAAAGTGCTATGTAAAGGTAAGTCTTTCTTTCCTAATGCATGACCAGCACCTAACATGTAGCTTTCTCTAAGTTTAACATCATTTAGATTTTTATAAGTGTTCAAACTATTTTGTTCAGGATTAGAGTTCTAGAGACAGGATAAAAGAGCGCGAGGAGAGAGGCAGAGACACAGGACAAAAGAGCCTGAGGTGAGCAGAGACAAGGATAAAAGAGCACAAGGAGAGCAGAGACACAGGATAAAGGAGCGCAAGGAGAACAGAGACACAGGATAACAGAGAATGAGCAGAGCGACGGAGCCACAGGATAAAAGAGCGTGAGGGGAGCAGAGACAGGATAACAGAGCATGAGGAGAGCGGCAGAGACACAGGATAAGAGAGCATGAGGGGAGCGGAGACACAGGATAAAAGAACGCGAGGAGAGCGTTGGAGCAATAGGATAAAAGAGCGCAAGGAGTGTGGTGGAGACACAAGATAGTGCAAAGATGTACCTTGTGGTCAAGAAGCATATAACCTTAATTGTCAGTGGTACTAGCATTCAATAAATACAGTAAATTGTAGCATATATAGGAAGAAAGTAATTAAAATAAATTAAGTAACATAAGTTAGAATGGCGGGACAGATGTTATGTTACATCTGTGAGGTGTGGGAGCTTTTGGATATCAAGGCGATCCATGACAAATATGCCTGCAGGAAGTAAGGCCATAAGACCGTAAGACGTAGGAGGAGAAGTAGGTCATTCGGTTGATCGAGTCTGCTCTACCATTCAATGAGATCTTGGCTGATCTGATAATCCTCAACTTCACTTCCCTGCCTTTTCCCCATAACCCTTGATTCCCTTACTGATTAAAAATCTGTCTATCTCAGCCGTGAATATACTTAACGACCCAGCCCCTACAGCCCTCTGCAGTAAAGAATTCCACAGATTGACTACCCTCTGAGAGAAGAAATTCCTCTTCATCTCTGTTTTAAATGGGCGCCCCCTTATTCTGAGATTATGCCTTCCGATCCTAGGCTCTCCCACAAGAGGAAACAACCCCGCAGCATCTACCCTGTTAAGGGTAGATAAGAATCTTATGTTTCAATAAGGCCGCCTCTCATTCTTCTAAACTCTAATGAGTACAGGCCCAACCGACTCAACCTCTCCTCATAAGAAAATCCCTCCATACCCGAGAGCAACCTAGTGAACATTCTCTGGGCTGCCTCCAATGCCAGCATATTTTTCCTTAGATAAGGGAACCAAAACTGTTCACAGTTATCTAGGTGTGGTCTAACTAGTGCCTTGTATAGTTTTAGCAAGACTCCCCAATTTTTATACTTCATTCCCTTTGAAATAAAGGCCAACATTCTGTTTGTCTTACATATTACCTGCTGAATTTGTATGCTAGCTTTTTGTGATTCATGCACGAGGACCCCCAAATCCCTCAGTGCTGCAGCTTTCTTCAGTCTTTCTCCATTTAAATAATATTCAGCTCCTCTACTCCTCCTGCCAAAGTGTAAGCAACTTGAAGAATTCCGGATCAGGATTATTGATCTGGAAGGTGTAATGCAGACACTGCGCAACAAAAGGGAGGGGGAGAAATACCTGGACACTTTGTTCCAGAAGACAGTCACACCTCTTAGAATAGGGTCATCTGTTTTGGTCAGGAGTGAGGGACAGGAGGATGTGACTGTCAGTGAGGCAGGCGGTGGGACCGAGCAGACAGTAGTGGAGGAGCCTCAGACTTTGCAGTTGTCAAACAGGTTTGAGGTGCTTACAACCTGTGTGGATGAAAGCGAAGTCTGCAAGGTGGATGAGCTGGCTGGCCATGGCACTGTGATACAAGAAGCCATTCAAGCGGTGGGGGGGAGCAAAAAGGAATGTAGTGGTAGCAGGGAATAGTATAGTGAGGAGGATTGACACTGTTACTTGCAGCAAAGAGCGAGAGTCCAGGCGGCTATGTTGCCTGCCCGGTGCCAGGGTTCGGGACATCCGCTCAAGGCTGGAGAGGAACTTACAGTGGGAGGGGGAGGATCCAGTTGTCGTGGTCCATTTGGTACCAATAACATAGGTGGAACTAGGAAAGAGGTTCTTCTGCAAAGTCACCATGAGGACCTAGGTACCAAATTAAGAAGCAGAACCTCAAAGGTAATAATCTCTGGATTATTATCTGAGCTATGTGCAAATTGGCATAGGGTAAATAAGATTAGAGAGATGAATGTGTGGCTCAAAGACTGGTGTGGGAGAGATGGGTTCTGGTTTTTGGGGCACTGGTATCAGTACTGGGGAAAGTGGATGCTGTACTGTTGGAACGGTTTATACCTGAACCATGCTGGGACAGGTCCTCGCAAATCGTATAACCAGGGAAGTAGAGAGGGCTTTAAACTAAACAAGAGGGGAGAGGGATCAAGTTTGGGTAGAGGTAGCAATTCATGGGGTAGAGTCAAGACAGGAGCGCAAAATAGTAATATGAGAAATGAGTGTCAGAGAATGACAGGAAGGGACAGATAGAAAAAACCTAAGAATACATCAACAGTTAAGATTAGATATTACAAAGGTAACAAAAAGACAAAACTGAAGGTGCTCTACCTGAATGCATGTAGCATTCATTACAAAGTAAATTAATTGATGGCCCACATTGATGTAAATAAATATGATCTGATAGCAATTACGGAAACATGGTCGCAGGATGACAAAGATTAGGTCCTTAATATTGAAGGATACATGACATTCAATAAGAATAGGAGGCTAGGTAAAGGTGGAGCACTGTTAATCAAAGAGGGCATTGGTACAGTAGTTAGGGATGACCTTGGTTCAGGAGATCAGGACGTAGAATCGGTTTGGGTGGTGATGAGGAATAGTAGGGGGAAGAAGTCATAAGTGGGAGTGGTCCATAGGCCCCCTAACAGCAGCCACAATGTAGGACAAAGTATTCAAGAGAAAATATTATGTGCGTGTGATAAAGGGATGGCAATAATCATGGCTGATTTTATTCTACACAAACTGGAAAAGTCAGATTGGTAGTAGTAGCCTGGATGAGGAATTCTTAGAATGCTTTCAAGATAGTTTCTTAGAGCAACATGTTCTGGAACCAACCAGAGAGCAGATTACCTTAGACTTGGTATTGTGTAACGTGACAGAATTAATTAATGACCTCAAAGTAAAGGCACCCCTAGGTAGCAGGGACCACAATATGATAGAATTTTACATCCAGTTTGAAAGGGAGAAGAGCGGGTCTAAGACTATTATCTTAAAGTTAAATAAGGGCAACTATGTGAGGATGAAAGTTGAGCTAACTGAAGTGAATTGGGAAACTAGGCTAGAGGATAGATCAATAGAGAAGCAGTGGCAGACAGTTAAGGGGATATTGCAGAGTATTCAGAATAAGTACATTCCTACCACAAAGAAAAATTCTAAGGGGAGGGCCCACCATCCATGATTAACTGAAGATGTTAAGGAAAGCATCAGATTTAAGGAAAAATCATACAACTCCAAATAGATGAGTGGTAGGACAGATAATTGGACAGAATATAAAGAATGGCAGAGAGTGACTAAAAGGCTAATCAGAAGAAAGAAATTAGAGGTATGAGAGGAAGCTAGCTAGAAATGCAAAAACGGATAGCAAGAGTTTCTACAGATATTTAAAAAGAAAAAGACTAAGTAAAGTGAGTGTCAGTCCTCTAGAGTGACAGCGGGGAGTTAATAGATAATAAGGAAATGGCGGAAGAAATGAACAAATATTTTGCTTCTGTGTTCACTATAGAGGATACAAAAAAACATTCCAGTGATAGTTGCACAGGAGGTGAACGGGAGAAAGGAACTTGGTGAAATTGAAATCACTAGGGAAACGGTACTAAGCAAATTGATAGAACTGCAGGCTGGCAAGTCTCAGGGTCCCGATGGACCACATCCTAGTGTCTTAAAAGAGGTGGCTAATGAGGTAGTCAATGTGCTGGTGTTAATTTTCCAAAATTCGCTAGATTCTGGAAAGGTTCCTTCAGATTGGAAAGTAGCAAACATAACCCCTCTATTCAAGAAGGGAGGGAGGCAGAAAACAGGAAATTATAGGTCAGTTAGCTTGACGTCTGTCGTGGGGAAGTTATTAGGATTGATCATTAAGGTGGTTATAGCTGGGCACTTAGAAGAGCTCAAGGCAATGGGGAAGAGTCAGTATGGTTTTGTGAAAGGAAAATCATGTTTAACCAATTTATTGGAGTTTTTTGAAGGAGTAACATGTGCAGTGGATAAAGGGGAGCCAGTAGACATACTGTACTTGGATTTCCAGAAGGCATTTGGTAAGGTTCCACATTAAAGATTGTTACGGAAAATAAGAGTGCATGGTGGAGTGGGTAACATATTAGAATGGATAGAAGATTGACTGGCTGGCAGAAAGCAGAGAGTATACATAAATGGGCCTTTTTCTGATTGGCAGGATGTGATGAGTGGAGTCCCGAATTTTTATGATTTACATCAGTGACTTAGATGAAGGGAGAGAAGACATGGTAGCTAAATTTGCAGATGACACAAAGATGGGTAGGAAAGTATGTTGTGAAGAGGACATGAGGAGGTTGCAGATGGATATAGATAGTTTGAGTGAGTGGGCAAAGATCTGGCAAATGCAGTTTAATGTGGGAAAATGCGAAGTTCACTTTGGCAGGAAGAACAAAAAGGCAGAGCATTACTTAAATGGAGAATGGCTGCATAATTCTGAGGTGCAGTGGGATTTATGTGTTCTAGTACATGAGTCACAAAAAGTTAATATGCAGGTACAGCAAGTAATTAAGAAGGCTAATGGAATGCTATCCTTTATTACAATAGAGATTGAACATAAAAGTGAAGATGTTATGCTTCAGTTATACAGAGCATTGTTGAGACCACACCTCGAATACTGTGTGTAGTTTTGGTCTCCTTATTTAAGGAAGGATGTAAATGCATTGGAGGTGGTTCACAGGAGATTTACTAGATTGATACCTGGAATGAGTGGATTGTGTTAGAAGGAAAGGATGGACAGACTGAGCTTGTTTCCACTCGAGATTAGAAGAGTGAGGGGTGATTTGACTGAAGTATACAAGATCCTGAACGGCCTTGACAAGGTGGACGTCGATAGGATGTTTTCTCTTGTGGGTGAGTCCAGAACTAGGGGGCACTGTTTTAAAATAAGGGGTCGCCATTTTAGGATAGAGATGAGGAGAAATTTTTACTCTTGAGGGTTGTGTCACTTTAGAATTCTCTGCTCAAAGGGTGGTGGAGGTGGGTCATTGAATATTTTTAAGGCAGAGGTAGGTAGATTCTTATTAGGCAAGGGAATCTAAGGTTATTGGGGTTAGATGGGGATGTGGAAATTGAAACACAAGATCAGCCATGACCTTATTGAAGGCTCAAGGGGCTGAATGGTCTACTCCTGATCCAATTTCATATGTTCTTATGTACATCGTGAAAGTGTTAGGCAACCTTTATTGAATACAGAATAACTGGTTTCAGGGGTACATTAAACTTCTTGAACTTGAGATGGAGAGAAAGTGATTTCTGAGTCGTGAACTTTGTGTTTCTCTAAACTAACATAATTGACTTGTTTTGAAGCTTTACATCAGCTAGTTCGACATGTCTTCAAGCAAAGTACCTTCAAAATTTTTCTATTAAAGACAACAGGCCATAATTTTCTGAAACCTTTCATGGCAAGTTTCTGAAAGTGCAAGCTAATAATGCATCAGTGAGGGAAATCCAGCATCTGGGACTTGAGTTAACGGGGCAAGTAGCTATGTATTTGCTTACCCAATTAGATTGAAGGATTGTGAAATTAATTGCACAAGGACTGAGAAAGAAGTGTTAATTAGATAGGGTGAATTCAATGTCAAATCAGGTGAAAAATAAGGAGAGGGAAAGCATGATTAGACAGACAGAGAGTGAAATGTGATCCTGTCACAAAACTATCATATTTTTCATAGTGTTATTGTGGGATATTGTAAAGTAGGCTTATGTGTGTGTGGTTCTGTGTGTGGCTGATTTAAGTGAATTAGAGGTGCATAAACTGCAAGGTTCAAATTGTCAAAAAAGTTAGCTGTAAAAAGGCATTTGAAATGCTAATGAGCGAGCTAGGGTGAAGTCAGCAGATAGGGTGTGAATGAAATTTGCATTTTTAGCTAAGGGGAAAACTTGTGGGATTTTCAAAGAGACATGATAAGGTTTTTACAACTGGCAAGATAAATAGGGCAAGGTTATTACATTGATTTTTCCCAAACGTGCTGACCATAATGACAACATAAAAGATTTTTATATTA
This sequence comes from Carcharodon carcharias, assembly GCF_017639515.1. Lineage (NCBI taxonomy): Eukaryota > Metazoa > Chordata > Chondrichthyes > Lamniformes > Lamnidae > Carcharodon > Carcharodon carcharias. Next base: position 43,679,925 of record NC_054484.1, on the reverse strand, counting down.
TAGGAAAAGTAAATTTCAAAGACATGGCGGAACAATAGGATTTACAAATCAAAGAAGGAGAACTATATTCAAAGAAGGATGGAAGGCTGTATGAGGAATGGCCTTGTAATATCTGAAAGGTACACCGTGTGAAACAGACTTGGAGAAAAGCCTCTAGCCACTTTGCAGAATTCTGCTGTTCCAGAGCCATAGTTGTGTTAAAAGCCTTTGAAATTCCACTGTTGACTGGGTGCTTGTGGTAACCTTACTGGATTGTCTCTATAAATTTAAAATCTATTTGGGCTGTTGCCTTAAAGGGGCTGTGTAGTTGGGAGTCTGGTTAATTAGGAATTTTGGGAATTTTTATAATATTAAGTAACTAATTTTGTGTATATGTTTTATTCTTTTCTTTTGATAAATGTTTTAATTTAATTTTTTAAAATCTCTAAAGGTGTTAGTGGACTCACTACTTCTGAATTCAGTGCACAAACCTTTTAATAAATACAAATTGCAAAACCCGTAGTGATAGCATGGCCAAGTTTCCTTTGTGGATTTGGTCAGCCTGGCAAATACCATCTGCCATATCATTACAAACCAGAAAGATTTTTAAAAAATTTACATCTGTACAATCTTGAACAACGATTAAAACCTGAAGGAACGTGACTTCACACTTGTAATTCTTAATTTTCAATGCCACTGAGTATGTTTGGCAGTTATTAAGATTTATCATGTCATCAAAAGGGTGCTTAGACTGATATGGACAAGACTTGACATTCTGTAACAACTTTAGAAATACAGAAACCTCACAGTGTTCAATGCATTTCAGTAGTGAGCCATACAGTAGATGCTGTTTTTGCTAAGAGCATCTCGGACAGTACCTTCTGGATTTTCGTGTTTAACCATGCACCTGCTCTTGCTTGAAGTTGTGTAGCGCTTGTGCATAATTAATGACAAATGCCATTAGCCTTGCTAATATTTTGACAGCTATTATGGCTATTATTGCTACATTGTTTTCTTATCCTCTTTTTAAAATAAGCATGTTATTGAAGCAGCAACATTAGCAACAAGACTAAAAATCAGCTGTATTAGTCACTTGGATTGGATCATTCATGAGATTAGTCATTCAACTGTAAAAAAAGGGAAAAAAAAGTTCATCTTAGAGTTTAAAAAGGTAGCCTTTCTGTTACTTTGCAAAATCTTGAATTTAATGTAGTCTGCACTTAAATTAGTTGGGTAATGTCAGAAACCACTTCTCAAGTAATTGTCCAGAAGTATGACAAATGGCCTTATTGTCCAATTAATCAACACTGCAGGCAGGTGCAACAGCAGTGATTAACTCTCCCTTTGCAGGTATGAAATTTGGATGGGCAATGGATCAATGAAATGAGAATCGGGACACATGTATGGGGTGCAAAAAATAAAGATTCTGAAATTGTACATTTAATCGATATACATTTAAATATCTCGTGTACGATAAGATCTTTGTTATCTGGCATGTTCAGGGAATGGTGGAACCAGTTAATCAAAAATTCCAGTTAACATTACTCCAGACACAAGACCAGGCACTGTTCTGTCTTTGAGGAGGTGAGGGGAAAGAGGAAGCAGCTAGGCAGTCAAGGACTCCAGCACAACAGGGCATCACAGTAAAAAAAAACACCACAGCTGAAGACCAAGCTGACGCCACAACCTTCAGATTGGCTTTTAAAAAATACTGAGCTGTCAGTGTTTGTGCACAATAACCAAAACTGACCCAATAATTTAATAGTTTCAATGTAAAGCTGAAGAACAACTTCTGCAGATTTACAATCTACTTATTATTAGTTTTTTTTTAACAAATGCATTATCTGAACATTGAAAGTGACTGGCTTTTAAAAAAAATCGAGCTGTCAGAAATTCATGCTACTAAAGAATTCTGGTTGGCAGAGTACCAGATAACACAAAGCTTACTGTACTTTTGTTCGTGGACAGGGGGAGGGGGGAAAATTGTTTTAGTATAATGATGCATGAGCCTTTTTTGATTAAAACCTCATTTACATGTCAATCATTTCAAATAAGAATGCCTTAAGTGATGCATTAGTTACACAGTAATAAATCTGGAATCTTGCATAGGTTATAAACTGCACTTTCTTCTCATAAAATGCTTGTAAACTATGGGCAAAATGTCCCTCCCCTCGGAGGGGAAAGTGCAGGAGTGGGTGTGGGCAGGTGGCCCTCCAATTGGGGCGCGGATGCCAAATGCGGAAGTACGCTCCGATCTCCCTAAGACCTTGTGCTGCCTCAGGGGGATCGGTTTCCAAAGAGAAAAAATTTATGTTTCGCAAATTTCATTTGCCATCCATGTCCCCCCATGTGACAATGTCACGTGAGTTGGGACATGGACATAACTTTAAGTAAAAGTGAATGTTAATTTTTTAATTCAGTCATGAAACCTCATCCCGCCCGTGGATGAGGTTTCATGCTTTTTCAGGTGGCCGCTAGCACTCCCGACTTACCTGCCAACGTTCAGGTTGGACGGGCAGGCCCACTAATTGCTTTAATTGATTTTTCAATGGCCTCAATTGAGGGATTGGACTTCAGGAAGCAGGTGGGGCAGGAGGCCCCTGAGACCCAACCCATGGCCCTTGCTTCCAATCATCCCCCCCATCTCACCATGGCCCCCTCCCACATTACTAACCTGCAGCCTGGGTCCTCTACGATCCAAGGACTATCATTCCAGCAGCCGACGGGAAAATTCTTGCCTATATATTTTTGCAAATGGGCAATGTGATCTCACAAAACAGAATAAATATCAATAATGTTTTCACTTTGTGCTCAGTGTTGTTCCTTACTGGCCCTGTCCCCTTGTTTACAGGAGGAAAGAAAGACATGCAACTGTGGGTGGAATCTTATTGTGACATCGGGGGTCTTCGCTTGCTGGCTAAAGAGCCAGCAAGTGATGTGCAGTGCCTCTTTTCGGGAAGGCCTGCCAAACCACACATCAGTTAGGCAGTGGGGAAGCCATCAGTGGGCTTTCCCCTGGAATCAAGACCCCTGAGGTGGAAGGGTGGAAGTCCCCCTGGTGAGAGCTGTCAGGCACTTGAGTCCAGCAGCTCTTGCGCTCAACAGCACCACTGAGGGGGCTGCTGCTGGAATGATAGTCCTTGGATCGTAGAGGACCCAGGCTGCAGGTTAGTAATGTGGGAGGGGGCCATGGTGAGATGGGGGGGATGATTGGAAGCAAGGGCCATGGGTTGGGTCTCAGGGGCCTCCTGCCCCACCTGCTTCCTGAAGTCCAATCCCTCAATCAGGTAGCAGCCTTCACCCCTCCCTGCCCCAGAGGTGACAAGCGGCCTCACAGGTTCAGCTGTTCTGCATGCTGCATGGCAACTGGCCGGCTTGCAGCTGGGATAATCCCACCCGTGGTGGGGTGAGGCACTTAAGTGGTCATTTATTGGTGGCAGGGCAAGAAGGTCAACCATGGGTCTTCCCGCCCAGAACTTAATTTTGGTGAATGCAGAAAGGAGACAGGGTTCAGGTACACCACCACCCTGCCTAAGTAAATGCCTTTCCCGCCTCCAAGGTCACCAACGACAAGAGCAGAAAATTCCTCCCAATATCACACCTTTCCTGACCCCAGGAAGCCCATAACGCTTTGTAGTGAATACACTTCAGAAGTGTAGTCATTGATGTCATGTAAGCAGCTAGTTTCCACAAACAGCAGTGTGATAATGACTGGGTATTCTGTTTTTGTCGGTTGAGGGATAAATATGGGCCAGAATATTGAGGAGATCTCCCTGCTCTTCTTTGAAATAGTGCTGTGAGACCATTTACCACATGAGAGGAATAGCAGGCCCTTGGTTTAATGTTTGTCTACTTTTTCATCAAAATGAAGCTGAAGAAAATACTACACCATAACCATTCAGTATACATGTATTATTTTTACTGAAACATCTTGGCATTCCACTTCAGTGAATGATATAGAATAGAAGAAAGCTATTTGCTTCTGTATCTGTGACAGCTATTTGAAAGAGTTATATCATTAGCCCCATTCCCCGCCGTTCCTACATAACCCTGCAAATGTTTCTCCTTAAAATAGTTATCCAGTTCCCTTTTGAAAGTTACTATTGAATCTGGACTCCAGATTCTGGAATCCCAAGAAACAATCCTTGGGCCCCCTCCTATTTCTCATCAACATGCTGCTCCTTGATGATATAATACTGTTGGGAAATAGAGATGGTTTAAGTAAGTTATATTCGTATTTGTGGGTATTAGGAATGAGTTTTAGCTTTGAAGTTTATGTTTGATTTGTATTTCTGTATTTGTGTGCTAAGAAAAGGTCAAGTTGCGCTTTAGTTTCATTTTTAAGGTGCCTGCATTTCTAATGAGAGTTTTACGATTGTTGGAGAAGTGAAGCAAACACAAGATTAGAAAAACCTGTGCTGTTGCCTAGCAACAGGTGTCCAGAGAGGCAGATCCCCGCGCGCGCGTATACACACACACACACACACACACACACACAGGCTAAAGAAATAGCAGTTTTGAGTTCTGTTTGAAGAGAGCTGCCAGGCAGAAGCAACCTAGAAGGGACAGATAGCCAACCCAAGCTAAAGTTGGTTGGAAGTAGCTACCAGAGAGAGACTGGAGCAAAAGCAAATAGCAAATCCCAAGCTAAACAAGAAAGTCCTCAAATCCAGGGGAGTGGAACAGGAGAAAGTCCCAAGGAGACCTTCTAGTCATAGGAAGGACAGGAACCTGAAAAATGACCTGTTAAGTGAAATTAAGAGTGAGGAGCAGAGAAAGGCCCCATGCTTCAAGCTTAAAGAGATAAAGGCTTAGGAGAAGTCAGAAGGGTCCAAAGAGACAACTGGAGGTCTGTAACTCTTTGCTATGGGCATGTGAAGCAGTGGTGTACTGTTGACAGCTGAGTCACTGAGAGAGAATGCGTGGAGGAAAGCTTGAACGCATGGGGTGACCCAGGGGAGAGGAACATCGGAAGGAGAGTTCGATACCCTCGAGGTGAACTCTTGCTGAAGGCGTCTTGAGAGTAATTGTCGGTTTGGAAGAAGATTCCAAGGTGAGCTCTTGGAGAGTGGAGATTGGAAACCCTCGTGTGAAAGACTGAGTTCAGTGAGACCAATTGTGGTGTGTCCAAAGATAGGTTGCCAACTGGCTTACATGGACTCTGTACTTACTGTGAACGTTAGAGTATAAGATAGTTTTTGTAACTCGTGTTATCCTTACAAATCTGTATATATCTGTAAAGGTATAATTGTGGGTGAAAGAATATTGTAACACAGTTGATCTTTTCTTGTTAAATAAATGTTTTATTTATTTGTTAAAAGTTCGTCAGCTGACTTCTCTGACTCTGTTCATTAGCTACTCTCCATGTATCCAAACAAAAAATGAAAGTTAGAATCTATCAAGCTGGGTTCCACCCTGGGATCAGGCTTGTCCAGTTGTAATATCAGCTGGGATCGTAACAATACGAAAACATAGCATCAGTTTCCACATGTATCAGATGACACTCAGTTCTACTTCACCACCAACTCTCTTGACCCTTCCACTGTCTGTAAATTGCCATATTAATGATTCAACATCAGGTTCTTGACAAAAAGTGATATCCTCCAATTAAATAATGGGAAGACAGAAGCTATTATCTTCGATTCCTTCTACAAACTCTGTTCCCTAGTCCCGATTCCATCCCTCTCCCTGGCAACTCTGAGGCTGAACCAAGATGAACTTCTGACCACTTACCCGCACCATCATTATGAATATTTTCACCTCCCTATCATTGCCACTCTTGCCTCTATTCAGAACATCTGTTGCTGAAACCCTCATCCATGTCTTTGTTATCTCTAAACTTGATTATTCCAACATATTTCTGGCTGGTCTCTTACATTTCTCCCATCTGTAAACTTGAAATCATCCCAAACTCTGCTGCTTGTGTCCAAACTCAGACCAAGTCCTGTTAACTCGTCACCCCTGTGCTTGGTGACCCATATTGGCTCCCAGTTAAGCAACGCCTTGATTTTAAAATTCTCATCCTTGTTTTCAAATCCCTGCACAGCCTTGCCCTTCCCTACCTCTGTAATCTCCTACAGCCACACAACCCTCTGATATATCTATAACCCTCTAAGATATCTGCACTCCCCGGCTTCTGTTCTCTTCAGCATCTCCAATTTTAATTGCTCCTCCACTGGTGACTGTTTTTTCAGCTGCCAAGGCCCTAAGCTCTGGAATTCCCTCCCTAAACTTCTCTGCCTTTCTTCCACTTTTTCCTCTCTTAAGATGTCCTTAAAACTTGCCTCTTTCATCAAGCTTTTGTTCATCTGCCCAAATATCTCTTAATATGAATTGGTATCAAATTTTGCTTTATAATGCACCTATGATGTGCTGTGGAATGTTTTACTACTTTAAAGGCAGTATATAAATACTGTTATTATTGAAACTACTTTCCACCCTTTCAGAAGATCACGCTTGCAGTGTAAAGAAAATGTTTCCTGATGTCAACTCTTGTTATTTTGCAATTGTCTTTTGCTTTGCATTTACTGATCTTTCTGCCACTGGAAACAGTTTCTCCTTATTTCCTTTATCCTTCATAATTTTAACCTGCATCAAATCTCTCCATCACCTCCTCTGCTCTTAGAACATCCTCAGCTTCTTTGAGCTCTCCATGCAATTGAAGCAATTTCAATGGACTATTATTCCATGGAGAGTAAGAATAATTTGAGCATTCATGAGATTTATTTTTTCATATCTCTGCAGGGAGCTTTAGTAAGTGCTTGTGCAGATGGCATACTTCATTTATGGAATCTTCGACAAAAGCGTCCAGCAATCCTTCATTCACTCAAATTCAATCGAGAAAGGTAAGAGGTCATTCTTATTGCTATTTTTCTGAAGTGGTGTGACAAGTAAATTTTAAATGTAGTGTCTGATATACAAACATATCTTGATTCATAGTTTGTGGTTTATTGACATGATCATGTTCATCTGACTATATTCGGAAGCTTTTTGTCATAAAATCAGATTAATGCATATGTGACTTCCTTTCCATAACGAGACTAACATATTAATTATTTGCATGCTGCCATCAGCCTGGCTACTCCTTAACGCTATTCCTACATATTAAAGTTTTAATTTGTGTCCTACTGCTTTTCCTTTTCCATTTTGCTCCGTTTTTCAGAGCAGTGATATTAGCAGTCCTTCAGTACATTGCTCAAGTGGCTGCTGTTAGGAAATAGAGAGTTTAAGTTAGTTTCTTTGTATTTGTGGGTGTTAGGAATGAGTTTTAGCTTTAATGTTTAAGTTTGATTCGTATTTCTGTATTTGTGTGTTAAGAAAAGAAATTGAGTTTTAGTTTCACTTTAAGAGGTGCCTGCATTCTAATGAGACTTTGACCACCTTTAAAGGGAATAAAGCAAACAAGAGCAAAAAAATAAATAAAAATACCTGGAAAAACTCAGCAGGTCTGGCAGCACGTGTGGAGAGGAACACAGTTAACGTTTCGAGTCCATATGACTCTTCAACAGAACTAAGGAAAAACAGAAAAGAGATGAAATATAAGCTGGTTTAAGGTGGGGGGGGAGGGGGGAGGGGGGACACAAGTAGAGCTGGATAGAGGGCCAGTGTTAGGTGGAGATAGCCGAAAGATATCGTAGACAAAAGGACAAAGAGGTGTTGAAGGTGGTGATATTATCTAAGGAATGTGCTAATTAAGAGTAGAAAGCAGGACAAGCAAGGTACAGATAGCCCTAGTGGGGGTGGGGTGAAGGGAAGGGATCGAAAAAGGCTAAAAGGCAGAGATAAAACAATGGATGGAAATACATTTAAAAATAATGGAAATAGATGGGAAAAGAAAAATCTATATAAATTATTGGGGAAAAAAAGGGGGGATCGGAAAGGGGGTGGGGATGGAGGAGAGAGTTCATGATCTAAAATTGTGGAACTCAATATTCAGTCCAGAAAGTGCCTAGTTGGAAGATGAGGTGCTGTTCCTCCAGTTTACGTTGAGCTTCACTGGAACAATGCAGCAGGCCAAGGATGGACATGTGGGCACGAGAGCAGGGTGGAGTGTTGAAATGGCAAGCAACAGGGAGGTCTGGGTCATGCTTGCGGACGGACCGAAGGTGTTCGGCAAAGCGGTCACCCAGTCTGCGTTTGGTCTTTCAAATGTAGAGGAAACCGCATTGGGAGCAACAAATGCAGTAGATTAAATTGAGGGAAGTGCAAGTGAAATGCTGCTTTACTTGAAAGGAGTGTCTGGGCCCTTGAACGGTGAGGAGAGGGGAAGTAAAGGAGCAGGTGTTGCATCTTCTGCGGTCGCATGGGAAGGTTGCCGTGGGAGGGGGTTGATGTGTAGGGGGTGATGGAGGAGTGGACCAGGGTGTCCCGGAGGGAACGATCCCTGCGGAATGCCGCCGGGGAGTGAAGGGAAGATGTGTTTGATGGTGACATCATGCTAGAGTTGGCGGAAATGGCAGAAAATGATCCTTTGAATGCGGTGGGTGGGGTGATAAGTGAGGACAACAAGGACCCTATCATGTTTCTGGGAGGGAGAGGAAGGTGTGAGGGCAGATGCGCGGGAGATGGGCCGGACACGGTTGAGGGCCCTGTCAACCACCGTGGATGGAAAACCTCGGTTAAGGAAGAAGGAAGACATGTCAGAGGAACTGTTTTTGAAAGAGGCATCATCAGAACAGATGTGATGGAGGCGAAGGAACTGAGAGAATGGGATGGAGTCCTTACAGGAAGCGTGGTGTGAGGAGCTGTAGTCGAGGTAGCTGTGGGAGTCGGTAGGCTTGTAATGAATATTGGTGGACAGTCTATCACCAGAAATTGAGACTGAAAGGTCAAGGAAGGGAAGGGAAGTGTCAGAGATGGACCATGTGAAAATGATGGCGGGGTGGAAATTGGAAGCAAAATTAATTTTTCCAGGTCCAGACGAGAGCGTGAAGCAGCACCGAAGCAATCATCAATGTACCGGAGAAAGAGTTGTGGGAGGGGGCTGGAGTAGGACTGGAACAAAGAATGTTCCACGTACCCCATAAAGAGACAGGCATAACTGGGGCCCATGCGGATACCCATAGCCACACGTTTTCTTTGGAGGAAGCCAGAGGAGTTTAAGAAGAAACTGTTCAGTGTGAGAACGAGTAGCCAGACAGAGGAGAGTAGTGGTGGATGGGGATTGTTCAGGCCTCTGTTCGAGGAAGAGGATGGAGGTGTAGAGGGATTGGACATCCATGGTGAAGAGAAGGCAGTTGGGGCCAGGGAACTGGAAATTGTTGATGTGATGTAGGGTGTTAGAGGAATCACGGATGTAGGTGGGAAGGGACTGGACAAGGGGAGAGAGAATGGAGTCAAGATAGCAAGAAATGAGTTCTGTGGGGCAGGAACAGGCTGAAGTATCTGTCTGCCGGGACAGTCCTGTTTGTGGATTTTGGGTAGGAGGTAGAAGCGGGCCATCCAAGGTTGGGAGACTGAGGTTGGAAGCAGTGGAAGGAAGATCTCCAGAGGAGATGAGGTCAGTAACAGTCCTGGAAACAATGGCTTGATGTTCAGTGGCCGGGTCATGGTCCGGGGGAGGTAGGAGGAAGTGTCTGTGAGTTGACGCTCAGCATCTGCGAGGTAGAGGTCAGTGCACCAGACAACAACAACTACCCTTGACAGCAGGTTTGATGACAATATCAGGGTTGGACCTGAGAGAATGGAGTGCAGCAAGTTCAGAGAGAGACAGGTTAGAGTGGGTGAGAGGAGCAGAGAAATTGAGACAACTAATATCACGCTGACAGTTCTCAATGAAAAGATCAAGAGAAGGTAAGAATCCAGAGGGAGGGTTCCAGGTGGAGGGAGAATATTGGAGGCGGGTAAAAGGATCCATTGAACGGGGAGAGGACTCCTGCCCAAAGAAGTGAGCACGGAGATGAAGGCGGCGGAAGAAGAGTTCAGCATCGTGCCGAGCCCAAAATTCATTGAGATGAGGGGGCAAGGGTATGAAACTAAGTCCTTTGCTGAGCACTGAACGTTCAGCATCGGAGAGAGGAAGATCAGGGGGTCTGGTGAATACATGGCCGGGGTTGGGATTGGAAGACGGGTTGGGGACAGGCAGGGGTGAAGGGTCCTGGATGGGTGTTGGTATCGATGAGTTGTTGGAACTTGCGTTCCTTTGCACCTGAAAGAAAGAGACAACGTTTCTTGTTGAGGCATTGGATGAGACGAAGAATAAAATGAAACTGGGGGCACGCGCATCTTAGAAATAGGGTGCGGTGGTGCTGCTGGAGGGAGAGGTCGAGTGTGTTCATATGGTGGTGCATGGCACTGAGTGTGGATCTCAGAATGCGACGAGAACAGCAGTCCGAGGAGCATTGTATGTCCCGGAGATACCTGTAATCCTGGGTGGGTTCGAAACATGAGGGATGGAACTTCAGTTGAAACCCACGTGGGGTAAGTCGGAGACGGAGACAGTCACTGAGGAAGGAAATATGGCTGTGAAAGCAGGTTTTAGTTAACACCTTGTCAAACACCAGGAGAGAAATGGAAAACAATGAAGGTGAACAAGGCAAAAGAGAGATATGGAAATCCTGTCGGAAAGAAGAGCAATACTTCTTCAAGGTAGACATTCCTTGAAGAGAAGTGGCAGTCAATTCTTGTGTTGTTGCCTAACAACAGGGGTCCAGAGAGGGAGGCCCCAATCATGTGCTCACACAGAGAAACTGAAAACATTTTGAGTTCAGTTGGTCATTTTGCTGTTAAGCCTCTCTCTGCTGACATATTAGCAGACTACTGAGGGGAATAAGTCTATGAACCTTAGATGAGTTGCTCTAAGTTAGAGTAACAGTGAATGTCAAATGAGTTCTGGATCTCAAGGGAGATACCAAGTTGTCAGCAGTCTTCTAGGAGAGGGAACTGCAGAGAAAATAGATTTCCCAAAAGAACTGCAAGGTCCCAAAGCCAAAGAGCGAGACAGAAAGGAGGGGTCCCTAGAAGACCTTCAAGTCAAAGGAAGTACAGGAGTCTGGAAAAGGTCCTGTTCTGTGGAAGTAGAAGTAAGGAGCAGAGAGGAAGGCTCCAAGCTTAAAGGGAGAAAGCTGCAGGAAGCAGATTTAAAGCAATATAGGAACGGAAGAAGCCAGAAGTTCCAAAGGGACAGCTGAAGGTCAGTAACTCTTTACTATGGGCACGTGAAGCAGTGGTGTTCTGATGCAATGGCTATCAGTGAGAGAGAGTGCATGGAAGAGAGCTTGAATGCATGTGATGATCCAGGGGAGAGGAACAACAGAAGGAGAGTTTGAAACCCTGGAGGTGGACACTTGTGGAAGGCATTTGAGAGAAAGTGTCGGTTTGGGAGAAGATTCCAAAGCGAGCTCTTGGAGAGTGGAGATTGGACACCCTCGTGTGAATGACGGAGTTCGGTGAGACCAGTTGGCTGATGGTGTGACAAGCATCTGGGGTGGAGTTGAAGAGAGATAAGTAGCATCTATCTAGAATGGCATTTGTCACTTGGTTTCAGAGTGTGGTGTACCTTACCACAAGTCACCAGTTGGTTTAGATGGACTGTGTACTCACTATGAACATTAGAGCATAAGATAATTTTTGTAAGTTGTGTTATCCTTACAAGTCTGTATGGTTTGTAACTTCTGAGCTACCCAGCGTCGGATTTGGGGGGCACCCCAGAGATGCGCTGGGGAATCCCTCTGGGAAGTTCCCAGGTAAGGGCCTGCATGGCAATTGCCTAAAAGTGCACACTTCCTCTGGACAATTGTCTGGACATTTGAAAATGCGGTTTAAATTGCTAACTTCGGATGGTTCCGCCGGAGTTATACCAATAGTTACTCAGAAAAAGTTAGAAAAATTAAAACCTCTTCTAACTTATGAGTAACTATTATGAAGACCCAGACTGACCCCAGGGACTCTGACAGACCCCATCCCCAACCACCAAATCTTACCCCCCCCGCCTCCCACTACTGACCTCCAACACCCTCCAATCCCCACCTCCTAACTCCGATACCTCCACACCTCCGACCCCCAACACCTTCCACCCCCAACCTCCGACACCCCTCAACCTCTGATACTACCCCCCGCCCCCGACCTCTGCACCCAGCCCCCCCTCCACCGACCTCTGCACCCACCGCCCCCCCCCACCCACGACCTCTGACACTCCCCACCCTCGACTTCTGACACCCCCCATTCCCCCCCGACCTCCGTCACCCCCCATCCTAACCCCCCCAACAAATCCTCCCTGGACACCCCCGCCCCACAAGTTCTATGTACTTACCTTAGACACTCACCTTCTTCCTGGCCTTTAAATTTCCGCAAGTGCTGTAAAAAAGGAGGTACAGCCTCCTTGAATACGTTGCAGCTACACTTCGCTGGGGCCTGCGAGGAGTCTTTCAATGCAGGCCCCAAGCAGCTCCGGTGAATGGAAGTGGTGACATAATTTTCGAGACCAGGTAAGTAGGTATTTATTTCTTCTAATTCCTGCGGGCCAACACTTTCCGGTGCTTGTCGGAGATTACAGCCCTGTATATCTGTAAAGGTATAGTTGTGGGTGAAGGAGTATCGTTATTTGGTTTATCTTTTCTTGTTTTATTATTTTGTTAAAAGTTCATCAGCAGACTTCTGTGACTCTATTCAGGTCCACTCTCCATGTATCTAAACAAAAAAATTAAAGTTGGGATCTATCAAGCTGGGTTCCTCCTTGGGATTTGGCTTGTCCAGTAGTTACATCAGCTGGGATCCTAAAACTGTTCTTCGTGTAAGTCGAGGCAGTGAGTGTTGATGGGTGATATAATCATGAGGAGCATTACAGTTGAGTCTGATTTTGTGCTACACACTTTGCAGCAGGGTCCTTGTTTAAGCATCAGGGGCAGGATTCCCACACTGATGTAGCTGTGACTGTGGCCAGGCCCCTAAATCTACACAAGGTAGCATTGCTTAAGGAGGAGAGAAACACTTCTATAATTCTTCTAGAAGGAATTTGATAAAGTGTCACATCAAAGGTTATTAAGGTTATTGCAGAAAATAAAAATTCATGGTATAGTGGGTAACATATTGGCATGGATAGAAGATTGGCTGGCTAACAGGAAGCAGAGAGTAGGCACAGATGGGTATTTTTCAGTTTGGCAAGATGTAATGAGTGGTGTGCCACAGGGATCAGTGCTGGGACCTCAACTTTTTACAATTTATATAGATGACTTGGATAAAGGGATGGACAGGATAGTTGCCAAATTTGCTGATGACACAAAGATAGTAGGAAAGTAAGTTGTGAAGAGGACATAAGGAGGCTACAAAAAGGTATAGATCGGTTAAGTGAGTGGGAAAAGATCCGGCAAATGGAGTATAATGTGGGAAAATGTGAAATTGTCCATTTTGGCTGGAAGAATAAAAGATAAGCATATTAGCTAAACAGTGAGAAATTGCAGAGCTGAGATGCAGAGAGATCTGGGTGTCTTACTGCATGAATCACAAAAGGCTAGTAAGCAAGTACAGCAAGTAATTAGGAACGCTAATAGAATGTTATCATTTATTGCAAGGGGAATTGAATATAAAAGTAGGGAGGTTATGCTTCAGTTATACAGAACACTAGTGAGACCACATTTGGAGCACTGTGTACAGTATTGGTCACCTTATTTAAGGAAGGATGTAAATGCATTGGAAGCAGGTCAGAAAAGGCTTACCAGACTAATACCTGGAATGGGTGGGTTGTCTTATGGGGAAAGGTTGGGCAGACGAGGCTTGTATCCGCTGGAGTTTAGAAGAGTAAGAAGCGATTTGATTGGAACATATAAGACCCTAAGGGGTCTTGATATGGAGAGGATGTTTCTTCTAGTGGGAGAATCTAGAACTAGGGGTCACTGTTTAAAAATAAGGGGTCGCCTATTTATAACGGAGATAAGGTGAAATATTTTCTCTCTGAGGGCTGTGAGTCTTTGCAACTCTCTTCCTGAAAAGGTAGTGGAAGCAGAGTCTTTGAATATTTTTAAGGCAGAGGTGGATAGATTCTTGATGTAAGGGGGGTTATAGGTTATTGGGGGTCGGTGGAATGCAGATTTGAGGTTACGATCAGATGATCTTATTAAATGGCGGAGCAGGCTCGAGGGGCCGAATGACCTACTTCTCCTTGTTCGTATGCAGATAAATCAATGCCAGCCTCATCTAACCTTAAGGACACTGCTGCTCTGTTTTTTTTAAAGTTAAAGTTCTGCTTTAACTTTAAAGTTTAGTACAGATATTTGAACAAGTGTGGCATCAGCAGATGCTGCTTTGAAGGCAAAGCAAGGAATTGGTAGCTTGCCGCCATGGTTATCAACTAGTTGGTTCCTTCAGATTCATGATATCTCTTTGCTTTTACAAAGCATCTAAATATGTAAATGCAGTGATTTTTTTTGATTCTCCATTGCAACTAAATAGGATTAAGAAATGCTAAACCTTCTGATTATTGAGTACGGACCAGTTATCTTCATGTACTAAATGCTCAGTAGAATCCATTTAAACCGTCATGAAAAAGCAGCATCAAAATTTATCCATTGCCATTGCACAATCTGCAACTTTCTTGGTCCCCTTTTCAGAAATGTATGATCTAGCAACAACAGGAGCTGTGACTTTTGAAATTTGTGACCAGTCCCTTTAGTTTTAATGGAATATTAAAACTGTTCTCCGTAGAAGACTACCATTGAGTTAATGAGACCATATCTAAGCCAGCTGTCTCATGTGACCAATGTGAACCGCCTCTACAGTGCGCAGAACTATTGTATCATAGTATGATACAGCACGGAAGGAGGCCACTTGGTCCATTGTGCCTGGGCCAGATAAATGCCTATAAGTAAAGATTTTTTGCTGCTCTGTTACTGCTCTGTCATGTTTCTGGAGAAACAGAAATGCTTCATAGCCAGAAATGCAACCACTGTGTTCTTGGATGAGGTACCGTTTTATAGTTACATGCACAGTATTAAGTCATTAAAATTTACATTGCATTTATGATTCTCTTCTGCTAACCCTCAGTGTCTGTTTTATTTTGGTATTAATTGTTAGTTGTCATTGGGCCATAACTTACTCATAGTGGCAATCAGTGTCTGATTGCTGCTCCGTGCCCAATTACTTCCTCTAAATTTCTTCAGTGTCTGTCTCGCCCGACCTTCCAACTCAGGCCAGGCGAAATCCAGGCAGCGTAGATGTCTCCAAGGCCCAGCGTTGCAGTCCAACTCTGTTAGACTGAAGAAGGACACAGTCCCTTTTTTACAGCGCTAGCTGCCATAAACCAGGAAAGTTTAAAGGTCTGATTGAAATTGACATGTCAGGGAGAAGGTAAGCGACTAAAGTAGGATTTGGGAGGCGGCAGGTGGGGGGTTGTTGGAAATGGAGGTTGAAGGGTTTGGTGGGGGGAAGGTCAGACATTAGGGGGAGTGAGGGTACCAGAGGTTTGGGGGATGGGGGTTGGGACATTGGGTGGGGGTGTGGGTAACAGCATTGGAGAGGGATGGGGGGATCCGACTTTGGGTGCTGGTGGGAGGGGGTCAGACATCAGGATGGGTGTGGGGGTGCCGACATCGGAGGAAGAAGTGGAGGGGCTTCGATATAGGGGGAGATGTCGGACATTGGGGAGGGTGGGGAGGTTTGGACATCGGAGGGGGATAGGGGGTGTTCTGACATTGGAGGGGTGTTGTCGGCAGTTGGGAAGGGGGCCTGGATGACGGGGTGCCGGAAGAGGTGGGATCGAATTGGGTCGGGTCAGGGGAAATCGCATGGGAAGTTCGGGGAGATGGGGAATACAGTGTGGGGGTGGGGTATTCAAGGGGTGGGGGAAGACCTCTGAGGAGCCTGGGTGTGTGGGGCATCCCCTGTGGGGTCGGCGGTGTGGGGCCAGTCTGTGTCTTTACGATAGTTATCCAGAAGTTAAAAGAGGTTTTAATTCTTCTAACTTCTTCTGAGTAACAATTTGTCCAATGCAGCCGGAACCATCCAATGTTTGTGATTCAAATCACATTTCGGATGGTACCCAGAGCAGGGCAATTGCCCAGAGGAAGTTTGCAATTCTGGGCATTTACCGTGCAGATCTTGACCTTTGACGTTCTGAGAGGGGTTCCCCAGCGCATCTTTGGGATACTCCCCAAATCCGGCGCTGGGGAGTTCAGAAGCTATAGCCCTTGTATTTACTATCTTCTCTAAATAAAAATTGTCTGTTGGGAAGTATGCCTATACAGCACAGTAAAGCCACATAGGTGTTTCTTGTTGCTATGAAACTCATTATTAGGACTGTGTCTATGTTGGTTCCCTCCTTTGGCAACCTGAATTTAAGATTGGAATTTACAGCCACAAACCGGGCAGGCCAACCCCCTCCCGCTGTCCCCATGCGAACGTAAAATGCAGCATGATGACATCATTCATCATGCCAGTCTCAAATATTAAACAAGGCGAGCATGTGTGTAAATTGGAATCCCACCTGCAATTTTGAAATTGCTAATTAACAAGCTATTGAGCTTGTTAACAACTAAATTGTCTGCAATTTTTCATTGCCTGCTGCGTTTCTGGATGTTGAATGTTTGAGAGTGTTTTATGGCAGCTATGACGAGCCAGCACAAGGCCAGAAGAAAAGGCCTGCCACCAGGATCATGGGTGAACGTAGTAGCGGATTCTACTGGTGAAGGTGGCAGCATCTGTATTTTTATTTAACTAATTTATAAAAACTTTTTGGAGCCTGCCATAAGAAATAAAGATTGAGAGAGCAGGGGTCCTTTAAATTTATATCCGAGTGACTTTCTGTTAATGGCATAAACCCCCTGCCATGTGATGTCCCGGCCTAGATACCCGATTGGTTGCTGAGATCCTCTTTGCGTTGCTAATTGGCCGCCTTCCCGCCTGATGGATACTAATTGACCACCTGCTGCTTCCTTTGATGAGCTGAGATGATGGGGAGGGGGAGCGACCCTCCCACACCCCACCAAAAAACATAAAATCCAGCCCTTAATATTCCATTACATAGAAGATATGATGTTGCTTTTAAAAGATGCACATTAAATAGTGGTAGTAGGTGAGTGTTCCACATTGCAAGTTATAGAGAAACTGATATCTAGAACACATCAAAATCAAAAGTATTAAGTGCTAGTAATTTGCCTTTGACAAGTACATGGTGAATTGATGAATATAAGCTTTTTGATGTACCAGATGTTTACAATGTTAGGAGTGAAAATTTAGAACTCGTTCCACAGGGCCACTGATGGCATGAGCCTGTAGCCAAATGTCACCGGAATATGTTTGACGTAGCAGCAATAACAAAGACTTATTTATATAGAGCCTTTGATGTTGTATAACATCCTTAGGTGCTTCACAGGAGCACTATAAACAAAATTTGACAAGACACCCAGGGCAGATAACCAAAAGCTTGGTCAAAGAGGTAGGCTTTAAGGAGCATCTTAAAAGGAGAAAAGTGAGATAGAGAGATGGGGAGAGGTTAGGGAGGGAATTCCAGAGCTCAGGGCCTTGGCACTGAAGAACACCCACTAGCGGTGAGCAATTAAAATCAGGGATGCTCAAGAGAACAAAGTTCGAGGAGTGGGTATATCTCAGGGTTGTGGGGATGGGGAGGTGATTATAGAGATGGAATGGCAGGATAGAATGGAGAGATTTGAAAACAAATAAGAGAATTTTAAAATTGAGGCATTGCTTAACTAGGCTCCAATGTGGGCCCGCCAGCACAGGGGTGATGATGAACGGGAATTGGTACGAGTTAATTACAATGGTAAATTTTGACAGTAAAGAATTAAGATTGAAGCACTGAAATCAACCATTTGACCTATCTAATCCATGTCAATTTTTTTCTCTGCATAAGCCAGAACTGAGAGGCTATAACCATCAGAAAGACTGAACAGGGTAGGTTTTCCTGTATAAAAGAGAAGGCTAATGGGTGAAAAATGTAAAAATAAAAATTGGAGAGAAATTAAAAATGTAAAATCTGAGGATTGTAGCGTAGAACCTCAAAGGACATACACAAGTTGGTAAAATGGGCAGACCACAGATGAAGTTCAATGTGGAGAAGTATGAAATAATTCATTTTGATAGGGAGAACATGGAGAGGCAATATAAAATAAAGGGTAGACTCTAAAAAGGGGTGCAGGAGCTGAGGGACTTGGGTTTATACATGCATAAGTCATAGAAGGCAGCAGGACAGGTTGAGAGAGCAGTTATAAAAGCATACAATATCCTAAGCTTTATTAATAAGAGCAAAGAGTACAAGAGCAAGGAGGTTATGTTGAACTTGTATAAGACACTACTTCAGCATCAGCTGGAGTATTGTGTCCAGTTCTGGGCACCGCACTTTAGGAAGGATTTGAAGGCACTGGAAAAAGTGCAGAAAAGATTCATATGAATGGTTCCAGGGATGAGGAACTTCAGTTATATGGATAGATTGGAGAAGTTAGGGCTGTTTTCCTTGGCAAAGAGAAGGCTGAGAGGAGATTTGATAGAGGTATTCAAAATCATGTGGGGTCTGGACAGAGTAGATGGGGAGAAACTGTTCCCACTCATGAAAGAATCAAGAACCAGGGGGAACAGATTTATAGACCCAAAGAAGCAAAAGCAATATGAGAAAAAAACTTATTAATGCAGTGAGTGGTTAAGGTCTGAAATGTATTGCCTGAGAGTGTGGTAGAGACAAATTCAATTGAGGCATTAAAAAGGAAATTAGACTATTATTTGAAAAGGAACAATGTGCAGGGTTATGGGGAGAGGGCAGGAGAATGGCACTAAGTGAATTGCTCATTCGAAGAGCCAGTGCATACATGATGGGCTGAATGACCTCCTTCAGTGCTATGAAAATTCTTGACATTAAAATTATGAAGAAGTTTGGTACGGTAGACATAGAGATAATTTTACTTGTGGGGGAGTTTAAAACTAGGGTTATAAATGTAATATAGGATGGAATTTTAGCTGTGGCACACCATTCCCAGTGGTGGAACAGAAAGTGGATAGCACTTCTGTTCTCTTGCTTTTTGCTGGTTCCATGCAATTATAATTAAAATTTTAAGTCCTGGCGGCATGCATGGGAGACACGTGTGATCTCACAGCAGAAGAAGCTTTTCAATGGTGAAAATGCAGCAATGCAGCAGGTACAGGGGTGCTATAAAAGAGCTTCCTGGACAAACAGGAGGCTCTGCATCACAGCCACAACTTTCCTGCCCAACTCTATTGCCATTAACATAAGACATTTTAAGAGCACAAAATTAACATGGGTGATTTTCAAATTTAAATTTCATTAATAAATACTTCACATTATATTGGTCTCACTTTATTTGAGTGTGCATCATTGTTATTTATTGAGACTAGCTTAGTCAGAGAGTTAACCTGGCATGTCTCATGGTTGGCTTGCATTGATGATTAGAGGGGAATTATGTGCATTTCTTTATAGTGGAAGAAACAAGATGTGTTTTTGCATTCTCTCTTTATTGAATATTCATGTTAGTGTCTGGTGTTGTTCTTGCAACTCTGTAGGACATGGCTGCACTTGCAGGCTCAGCTGGCCCTCCTTTCTAATGTTATGATATGGCAAGTGGTATTTACTAGGCTGATCAAATCCATAAGTGAAACTTGGCCACGCTATCACAATTTTGCAGTTTGTATTCATAACGAGAAGGCTTGTGCACTGGAGTCAGAAGTAATGAGTCTACTACCATCTTTAGAGATGTTAAAGATTAAATTAAAACATTTATTAACAAAAGAAGAAAAAAACTTGAACACATGCACAAGATTACAGTTACACAGTTATAACAGTTCCCAAAATTTCTACTTAACCAGACTCCCAACCACACACCCCCTTTAAGGCAACAGTCCAAATAGATTCCAAATTTATAAAGTCATCCAGCAATTTTATTGCAAGCACCCACTGGACAATGGACTTCCAAGGGCTTTTAACACAACTTTGGTCACTGGAACAGCAAACTTCTGTAGGGTGGCTAGAGGCTTTTCCCCCAAGTCTATTTCACACAGCCACCTTTCAACATCTCACATGGTCACACCTCACACAGCCTTCCATCCTTCTTTAAATATATTTTATCCCTTTTGATTTGTAATTTCTATTGTTTCCACTTGTCTTTTGAAGTTACTTTTCCCTGAATATAACAATCTTTTTGTTATCAGTATGGCCAGCACTTTTGGGAAAAAATCAACTTAATAATCTTGCCTTATTTATCTTGCCAGTTGTAAACATTTTCCATGTTCTTTTGAAAATCAAGCACTTCTCCACTTATCTAAAAATGGAAATTCCATTCACACTGTATCTGCTGAGACCTCACCTCTGGCTTACTCACCTCCATTTCCAAAGCCTGTTTTACATCTCACTTTTTTGATAATTTAAACGTTGCAGCCTAACTGTCTCTAGTTTAATTAAACTAGCCACACACACAGAACCATACACACACACACACACACACACACACAAATAAGCCTGCTTTAATGTATCCCACAATAATATTAGGAAAAATATGATGGTTCCTTGACATTATGCATTGTAAAGGACATTGTCCAAGATTGCTGTCGGTGGGGATTATTGAAATGTTGTAGGTGAACTCAAATCCTGTAAGGGCTTTGCCAGCCAACACTCTTGAGATGGACCAACATGTAGGCAGTAATGCCACCATCCTTTAGTTCCCACATTTTCTTGACTAAATGTTCCCAACAAACCTGCCCCCCCACCACACACAGGATGCCAAGCGCTTCCCTCTTCCACTCCTGCAAGTCCCTGACCCCACCCTCTGTCCTTCCTTGAATTCCTTTTCCACTCCTCCATGCCTGTGGTTCCACCCTCTGGCCTCCGATAGATCCCTATTTCACACCTCCTTGCCTCCGACCCCACTTTACATCGCCCCCACCTCACCACTGAGTCACCATGGGCAGTCCAAAGCCTCCATGTATGCTGCCGTTCTCCTTCTCCCTCATTTGTGCCACAGTGTTCAACAAGGAATACCGCTGACCTCAGACCCAACTGCATAAAGCCAATTGCTGCACATCACCTTTAAATGAACATGAGCCGGGTATCAAGAGATTCTCATACGCCACTGACTTTATTTTGAAGGTGGGATGTAATTTTAAAAAGTTTCACGCTAATGAGCATTCATGGCTTGCAAATGTATTACTAGAGAGAATCAGTCACAGGATGGCATGAAGCCCAATACGGCACAAATATGCTGCTGACTTAATCTCTGCAACTGCTGTCGAGAAATTGAAGTTTCGGCTCCCTCCTAATTCAGTCACCCCACATGCCACGTTTCCATTTCTTACAGGCTCCATAAAATCTACCCCCCCTCCCCCTCCATAGTAAGTGACATTAGGATTATATTTCTGGACTTTGGTTATGCCTTTGTGTATATTTGTCTGAAGTAATTCGTGTGTACTTGAAGGTATGTTTGTGGTCATGATAGGGATTTTTCCTTTTTATCAATGATAGTTGCTAAAATTGTCGTTTCTGTTTATCTGCAACTGTGGGCTGCATTTTCTGGTCGGCGGGGGCGATGCCTGCTCGCTGACACATAAAATGATGCGGGATAACGTCGGGTGGAACTCTGAGTCGGATGCATACCCGCCGACCTGTCAATGGCCTATTAAGGCCATTTAAAAAGTAATTGAAGTCATTAGTGCACCTGCCCGTCCAACCTTAAGATTGGCGGGCAGGCCAGGAGCCCCAGTGGGCTTCTGAAAAAACATGAAACCTCATCCACGGGTGGGATGAGGTTTCATGAGGGATTTTAAAATTTCAGGGTGTGTTAAAATGAAAGTGATGGACATGTCCCAACTCATGTGATTATCACATGAGGGGACATGGCAGCAAAATTTTTTCCTCATCTTTATTTAAAGTTTCAAGCCTCAGCCGATCTTGCTGAGGCAGCACTTTGCCTCAAGGAGATCTGTGCGCTCTTTCACATGCATGCGCAAAAGAGCGCACTGCTGGCTCAGGGAATGCCCCCCCCACCCCCCCAGCTTCCTGGCGCACATCACGCTAGGCGGGCCTTAATTGGCACGTAAAATGGGTAAATGATGCCATGGGTAGGGTGTATGTGGGCTGTTGCTTTCTTTCTTGAGTGATCTTTGTTTTTCTAGTGGAATGTGCCGTATATTTATCTCTATGTGCATTTATGTTTTTTATATTCTGCGAAATTTGTATGCTTTGTTATGCTTTTAGCTTTGTCTGAAAAATAATTATTTGGGGAAAGAAAAGGAAGAGGTGAAAGTGGATAAAATACTGAATAGGTGAAAAAATGTTAAAGGAGATACGGGTTATGAAAAATAGAAAAAAATTGTGGGCGCGGGGGAGGTTAGATAGAGAGAGTATGTTGAAGCAAGTGGGCAAAAAAGCAAAGGGCAAAAATGAAGTAGGCTGAGAAGAGGCAAAAATTAAATGGAATAGAAAGGCTAGTAAAGTGAGCTGTGAACATCTGAAAACAGGAATTGCAGAGAAAGGAAATTGCTAATATAGGATAGGTCACATAT
The DNA here is from genome assembly GCF_017639515.1 of Carcharodon carcharias. Taxonomy (NCBI): domain Eukaryota; kingdom Metazoa; phylum Chordata; class Chondrichthyes; order Lamniformes; family Lamnidae; genus Carcharodon; species Carcharodon carcharias. Next base: position 43,657,497 of record NC_054484.1, on the reverse strand, counting down.
GGCAAAGAGGATATCCTAACCTAGGTAGAGTGCTGATATCTATGAGACAGGAATCGAGGCAGAGTTGAGTAGGCTGCAAACTACTGGAAAGAAATAGGGATTGTGATGGAATTGCAGTTGGCTAAAATAAAAAACAAAATAGAGCAAGCAATAAAGTGGGCTTAAGGCTAGGATATAAATTGCCATGCAAAGAAGAAATGTCTGTATTACGAAAAATACAGGTTAGGTCAGTGATGAAAGTAGAGAGCAATGATTGGAGTAGAGCACAAATACCAGAAAAGATTTGTGTAGTTGAGGGAAAGGTGATTCTGGAAGCTGGGTCACAGGTGGTGTAATGCTAATGGGCGGGAGGGGGGTGGGGTGGTGAGATGTAATGGAATTATGACTGGAACATACAACTAAATCAATACATTTAAAAATAAAATTAACTGAGATGATGAAGAAAATATAAAATGTAAAAAATTGGAATGACCAGCCAGGTTTTTTATTTACATCTAAAATATAAAATAAAAATATGGGTGGAATTTTCCGAGCCCGCTGGTGGCAGCTGTGATAGATGGCACGCACGGAAAATATGGTGGGACCCACTTCACAATGGCGAGAAGGTAGGTTGCAATCTTCCGCTCAGCCCGCCAACGGCGGGCCGCGTTTCTTGCCATTGGTTGGCAGGGAGCTAATTATAATACATTTGCATATAATTAAAAGGCCATCCTGCCAGGCTCTTGGAACCCCGCAGTATCATCCGTCCACGTCGATGGGAAAGCATACCGACGTGTTTCACAACAGGGCGCAGGCAATGTGCACTTGGCAGCCTTCATTTTTGGGGAACTGAGGTGAGTGAGCAGCAGCGTTCTGCACAGCTCACCCATTGTTTACAGGCCTCAGTAGCACCGGGGGGTGGGGGAACTGATGCCTGGCCCCGCAGGCAACTGCTGAGGGGTGAGGGGGTCATCTGGGGGCAAGTGCTGACCAGCCTCGGAGGCGACTGCTGAGGGGTGGGGTGGGGGGGTGTCAAGTGCTGCCCTGGCACAGCATCCTGCGCACAGTTGTGGGACAGGGCAAGCGAGGGAAGTGGCCACACATTAGAGATGTGTGTATAAACTGACCATGCTTCCGCAACTGAGACAGATCAGGCGGAGTCACTGTGATATGATAGGAGTCAGGCTCCTAGCCTGCCCGCCCATGCAAGCATCATGGAGGCACCAAAGGGCCATCAAGTGCTCCATACCTTACCCGCCCCCCACCCCTGCGGCACAGACTTCAAGTCCATCACCAATTTATTGGACCGCGGAGCGGTTGGACTGCACACATTGTACAAGCTCCTCGCCAACACTGGCCATGTAGCAGTCACTGCTGGTGGAGCTCACAGCCCCTTGCAATCTCAGCATCCTGGTTTGGACCAGTGTCCCCCAAGTTGCAGGTTGACCGGATAGCCATGCAGCGCACTCATCTCTGGCCATCCGAGGGATGAGCAGCACTCTCCGGGAAGCATTAAGGGGTGGTCACACAGGGCCAGGAAAGATGCTAAGTACAGCTATGATAACCACGTCCCTCTCTCTCTTTCAAGCTGCAGGAGGACCATGTCAGGATCATGCTGTATGCCTGGTATCCTAGAGACCGTAGAAGGTGGAGGAGGGAGTGACTGAGGCACCTGGCTGCGCAAAGGCAGGAGCAGCAACCTCATGAAGAAGGGGCAGCAAGGGTTTCTGCACACACTGCCCAGGAGCGATAGCGAGCCATGGTCAGTCAGCGCCTAGTGACACCCAAGGTTTATAGACGCTGCCTGCCATTCCTGCAGATGACTGAGAATCAGCGTCACTGACGACTGCGCATGTTGTACAGGGACCTGGTGGCTCACATCTACCACTTATTGCAGGACTTGGCACCAAGGAGAATTGGAAGGCATCCACTGCCAGTGACTGTGAAAGTGACCGCAGCGTTCAATTTCAATGCTACTGGCTCCTTTCAGGGCTCCATATGTGACCTCTGTGGGATTTCACAATCCGCTACCCACAAATACATCCATTAGGTCACGGATGCTGTCTTCTCCATGGCACACAACTTTGTGCATTTCACCTGGGACTGGGACACCAGGATGCAAGGGCCACTGGATTTGGCCTGATCTTGGGAATCCCACAGGTGTTGGGTGCAATTGGCTGCACTCATGTGGCGCTCAGGTCTCCATCGCTACGCTCAGTGGACTTCATCAACTAAAAGGGCTTGCACTTACTGAATGTGCAACTGGTATGTGACTGCTAGAAATGCATCCTGCGGCTGTGCGCAAGGTTTCCAGGTAATGTGCACGACTCCCACATCCTGCCATGGCTGATGACATCTGTGCAGCGGCCTCAGACTGCAGCAGAGCGACGCTATAATGAGACTCATCCAACAGTTCTCAACTTGGTGGAGCAGACCATTGGGGTGCTGAAGATGTGGTTCCAGTGCCTGGATTGGTCTGATGGAACCCTGCAATACAGTTCACAGAGGGTATCATGCATTGTCGTCGTCTGCTGAGCTCTTTACAACTTGGTGCTGCAACGGGGAGAGGAGCTGGCTGAGGAGGAGATGGAGGAGCTGCATGTCTCCTCTGATGAGGAGGACGCTGATGGGTTGAGGGTGAGGGGGTCCTCGTGGTGACACCAAGGGGCATGAGCTCTTGCACTGGCTAACGAGGCAGGCGCACTCAGGAGGCCCTCAAAGCTGTCAGATTTGTGAATGTGTCCTTGTAGATCCTCACATCGAATTTGTCACACTGCCAATACCCTTAGTGAGAATGCTCCTGTCATGGAGATGCAGTGGAGGCCCTAATAGGCGCTCTATCACAGGAGGATAATGACAACATGCAGTGAGGACATTCCATAGATCTTCACATAGCCTCTGAGAATGTCTGACTACTGTCTGGCCGAGGGCAGCTCACTTGTCCTCCATGATCAGGGCCAACTCAGAGATGCAGCCATGAAACTTTAGACGCATCTGATGCTGTGTCTGCCTGCAGCACCTCAATCCTTCAGGAGCTGGTGCATAGCATCACTGGTCACAGATGCTGGTGTGATTGGGGCCAGCCCCACCTTAAAGGTGCTGAGAGCACACAGAGTATGAGAGAACTCTGTGGTGCCTACCCACTACATTCTGGCAGCAATGAGCAGCTCTGCCGAGGTGCAGGCATCAGTAATGTTTCCAGAGAGTGTGAGGCTGGACCGTCACAGTGGTCTGAAGGCCACACAGAGTACAGGGTAGAGGCCCTGGACTGAGACACCTGCCTTTTATCTTGTGCAGAAAGGTTTCACATCTTAATGACAAGAAAACTGCTCATCAGAACAAGGAGCTATAGGCAGGGAGACATTCTTGGGAGTTTATTGACAATAGTGAACATTATGTACAAGTGATTAACACCCCTGCCAGGCTGTGCAACTAATTCTCCTTAACTTTCCTAACCCTGCCGCTATGTCTTAGTGCTCCCCAGACACCTAGGGCAGAAGTGGAGGCAGCCTGCTGACTGTGACACCCTGTCTGTGATGACTTTGGTGGCCATCCGCTGGAGGGTCGAGACTTGGAGGGTCCCGGCCTGCTTTTGGGGTCCTGCTGTGTGGCAGTGAAGCTAGATCTGTGGAGGTCACGGAAAGATGGCAGTCAGATGGGCTGGTCACTCCCAGAGGCACCTGGGTGGATGGCCCTGGAGCGTGCACCTGCTGATCCTCCTCCTTATGGGTCCCAAGACCCCCTGGCTGACTCTGAGCGGAAGGGGTTGCTGGAGTGTGATCAAGCTGCCCAGCACCCCTCTCGTGTACACACTGTTGGAGGCCAACTATGGCATCAGTGATGGAGTTAAGCCCGCGCAACAGTGCAGGAGTGATGTCCTGGACCAAGGTCTCCATGGCAGCTGCCATCCTACCAGTGTTGACCTCGGTGCGCTACAATGCTGATGCTATCATCTCAGCCTGAAGATGGATGGACTCCACCCTTGTGCCTTGCAATTTGAGGAGTGCCGCGGCCATCCCTTCTTGACGTTCCCTAGCTTGCCTTTGCAGCTCCAGCAGCTGTGACATGACCAAGTCCAGAGACTCATCATCTGACTCGGACTCAGCAACGTTCTGGCCTCCAGCAATCCCTCGAGAGCCGGGGACCTGGGAAGTCCCTGCCTCCACCTGCTGTAGATCAGAAAGTGCAATGTGCTCACCAGATTGTGATGCTGAGGCTACTCTAAAGGTAGGCCCCACTGAGGTGTGTGTCTCTGCGCTGTGATGGGACTTCAGGGAGGTGCCTTCAGATTCCTCTTCAGAGGTTTCTTTGGAACTTGCTTGGAGGCTCTGGCTCGTGGACTCCGTCAGCTGCTTCCCAGATGTGCAAGGGGAGATAATTAGTGCATGGCTGTGGCCTGTGAAAGAGGACACATCACTCACAGCATGGTTGTCTGATGGATGTTGCACTGCTGGATCCTCACTTGGTAGAGCAGCGCCGACCTCGCTGTCAGCACAGGACCGGTCCCGGACATCACCGGCCAGCTGGATGGCTCTGTTTTCAAATTCTGTGAGAACTTTGATGTCCGGCATCCCTCCACCTGTCTGTGACCTTTCCCTCCTGTTGTGAGCCAGTTTATCCTGCACAGATAGAGACAGGGAGAGTGTATCAGGACCCCTGCTGGGCCAGATTATAAGTATACCTGGCCTGTGTGGGCGGTGAATTGTCCCATGGATGGGATGAGGACAATGACGGTGTGTGTGAAAGAGTGAATGGCGATGTCCCTTGAATTGGCACTGAGTGAGGGCCCTGTGGGTGTGTGATGGGTTTGTGAGTGTGTGAGTTGAGTGCGATGAAAAGAGTGACTTATCCTGGCGGAATGGAGGAGATCATTCATCCTTTTGCAGCACTGGGTGGCTTTCCTCCCTTGCAGGGCATTCACGCTGGCCACTGCAACTACCGCCTCCCAAGCCAGGTTGGTGATATTGCTACCCATCCTGCGGCCAGAGCAGGGCCAGAGCACATCCCGGCAGGCTTCCACGGCATCCAGCAGTCCCTCGAGGGACCCGTCATTGAAGTGGGGCGCTGCAGTCTTTTTGCCTTTGCTGGCCATGTCTCCCAGGCAGCGGTATTGAGCTGGTGGCGATGAGCGCTTTGTTGGCTACTGTCTTATAAAGATGGTGGCTGGCAAATTAAAGCCCACCCACCATGGAAATGGCGTGTTTTGCAGGAGTGAATGTATAATGAGCCAGGCTTGGGAAGATTCAGTGTGAAAACCTGACATTTTCATCAGCGGGTAGTAGGACTCCATTTTTCCTGCCCACTACTGCACTTAGTGCAATTCTGGGAAAATTCCGCCTATAGTAGCTGTAGAAAGAGAGCAACAGTCTCTGGTGTGCTGAACGAACAGCCAAACTTTTTCGGCAGATCAAAATTAATATTCAAAAATCCTATTAGTGCACCATTTACTAGTTTCATAAGGCAATATACCAGGTAACCTTAGTTTTCTGGCATAGGAATTCTCATGACAAACCATTTTTCACTGAGACTCCTGATCCTTGCTATGATGTTAATGTATTTTTAGTAGGTCTGTTGAGGTGCTGCTTATGGTGAGGCAGATGATATAGTAATAATGAGTGTCAGAACAAAATGAGTTACAGAAAGTGAAGTGTGATGGGTCAAGGAAGTTTCTTCATTTTTATAATGTGATTGGAAAGGCCATCATTATTTTAAAGAAAGGGAGTATGAGAATTTAAAAAAAAAATCAATTATATGTTTAGTTAATTAGCTAAATTCTGTGGTGCCCTGACCATTTATTGTTGGTGCCAAAAATTTCTATTGGGCAGGATTTTCCTGAAGAGTCAGTGAGAACGCATTCCTGCTGATAGTGGCTGCCCTGTAGCCATTTCTTATTCAGTGGGGCATTAATTGACTAAGGGTGAGACTTCCACCCCCATCTGGGGAGAAAGTCCTGCCTTAGAGAGTTGCCAGTCAATCGGAATGCCAGCAGCTTTGTAGTCCCAGCAGCACCAGGTTCAAGTGAAGGCCGCTGCTGGGGCTACAGCAATCCCCAAGAAGAGGAGCTAATGGAGGCTAGGCTGAAGACAAGTCTGGGGTATCAGCAGGGCAGGCTTGCAGGTTCCAGAGAGGGAGGTGAGCACAGTTGGGAAGCCAGGTTTGAGAGGCCCCTTTGCCTGGCACAAGCTGGCGCAACTAAAGCTGCCGGCTGACCTGCATAGCATAGGCCTCCCCCTGCCGTTGGTAAAATAGCGGCGGGGGCAGGATGAGACACATAAGTGGCTATTAATTGGCCACTTAAGGACTTCAATAGCCCCCTCTTCCTGTATAATGGGATATAGGCCGGGGGTGGGCAGGTAGGCAGCAGGCAGTTCGCACATTGCATTTTATGAGCCTCCTTCCCTTCAAACCTACTGGCAGGGGTCCTTAAAATTTATTTTTTGCTCAGTAGCAATAGAGAAAACTTAATTTGAAAGAAGTACAGTAGTAATATGAAATTTAAATTCAAGGTAAAATGATTTTTGAAAGACTGAAAGTTGAAATCTGGATGAAGAATAATTGTAAAGATGAATATAAATTGTAGATTGAATTGGATGAGCACCTGCAAATGGTAGAAATTAATTTATTAAGTTTCTGGTCAGAACCAAACAGATTTTAAAAAGGCTGATTTTTATTTCTATTTTGAGGATGTTGAGTGGGAGAAAATGCAAATTTAGAACAGACTTACAAGTTTTCAGTCACTGACAATAGAATTGATGTTAATATTTTTGGGTCCATAGGAACACAATGTATTTTGTCATATCTTGGTCAATTACAGCAGAGCACAGTGCCAAAATCTAGCCAAAAGCAGAGCAGCAAAAACATGGTGATAACTTTTCACAACATAGGGGAAAAATTCAGAGCACACATATGTGTATCTACGCTTTTATTTAAATATTAAGTACAATCTCAAGAGCAGACATGCAACTGCAGACACAACCTTTATCAAAATATCAACATGCTGGAGATGTGACGTAACAGGGATGTGTGGCTTTCAAACTAAACATTTAAGACTGTTACAAAGCAAAAATTCACTGACTCCCCAAGAGAGATGAAAGTGACTAATAAATTATCACGGCCTTATGAAAAGACCCAATCTTGAATGGCCAATCAGGAAACACTATCAATAAAAGAAAGGAGGATATGAAGTGAATGAATCAATTAAAGTAGTTTTTGATAAACAGACTTAAAAAGTGAGGGATGAGACAGAAATCAAACTATTTTTGGGAGGATTGTAGGAGCACTATCCACATGCAGTTGGGCGTTGGCAGTTGTCAGCTGTGTGTAGTCCTTATCGCCAAGCAGCCACCCTCTGGTTTGACAAGCTGGCTCGAAGGCGGCTAGAATGGCTGACTGGCACGGGAAGAAAACATCGTGACTGCTACCAGGACATTGGGAATTCACCAGTATGATGGTCGAGGTGTGGTTACATGCTCACCTGCACTTTGAGTGAGTGGACCCCTTTGCAGTTCCAATGCATCACCCTGTTCTGCATCACCTGCAAAGCCAAGTACATGCAGTCCTTGTCTCCGCATGCCATGGGGAAACCTGCTTTGCTGGCAGAATTATGTGCCTCCTCCACCAGCTTCACTCTGCTTAGAATGAAAGCAATGAGGTCTCCTCTCCTCAAGTCCCTGTCCCTGGTGTGGACAGCCTCCCGGGTCCAGTGATGGACATTGAACTGAGATATGTTGGCAATATCATCGGCTCTAGCCTGGAAGGATACCCTGATATAGAAATTGAGGACGATGGTGATCTTGACTGCCAATGGCAGTGCCATCCTTACTGCTGCACAGCTGCAGGTCTGGTTCGAGGAGGTAGCACAGTTCTATGATCATCTCATTGGTGAAGCTCAGCCACCACATAGCTGCTCCTGGCCGAAAGTTAGTTTGGAAAAGTGCTCTATGGAGATCCTTGGTGCTGGCAGCCTTCTGCTGAGAGACCTGCTTCTCCCTCTGCAAACAGTTTCTTCTCTCTGCCTGTGCTTCATCTCACTGTCATGCTACACCTAAGGGGAACTGTAACAATGAGTGTAAGTGTTGCACTCAGAGGCCTTTCCAAAACAAAACACACCTTTCAAAGCTCCAGCACCACTCCCTTCTGATAGAAGGAAACTCCATCAACTTTTCCAATAACAAATTACAAGCAGCAAGAAGAAAGTCAAAGGCACCTCACCTGAAAGTTGAATGTTAATGCATTTAAATAATGCTGGTAGGGTTTCCCTCATGCAACTGAACACATATTTAGCACTGTGTGCATAAGAGAGGATGTTAACAGGACTGATGAGATACAAAATGTCAAGTTAGGTGCGAAATCAGCATTAGACATTGATTGACAATCACAATCTGCCCATTCTGCATGCTTCCCTACATACGAAATCCAAGCTATTGACCCTCCAAACATGGTGCTCGGTACAGGCCACATCAGAAGTTAGCAGGAATGGGTCCCACACCATTTTTGTTGTCTCTCAGCTTCTGCGGTGCCATAACTAGCCATGTTAGAAATGAATTTTGGGCTAAAGTTTTACATAAAAACCTGGAAACTGCACAAATAATTATCCCTTTGGCATTTCATGAGGTCATTTTTTTAAAGACTACCAGAAGAAGAATGCACTGCCTCAGGTCTATTAAAATGCTAGCTTAGATTATGCATTCAGGTCCCTAGACTTGGTCTTCAAGTCATAGTGTATAAATTGCTAAGGCACCAACCATGTTGTGATTCAGGCTTGAAAGTTGACAGGGGGGAAGGTGTTGAGGAGGTGCATTATGGCTGAAAGAGGCCACCATCTTGTCAGAGAAGGAGCCGATCTGGCATGAGTATAGTGTGTTTCGATACCTAGTGGTCCAAAGGAGGACTTAGAAAATCGGACTTTCATTCTCCTACTTCAAAGGGCCTCCCCACTTCAAAGCTAGGCCCTTCTCTATAATGCTGAACTTGAATGGTCCTCCACTGCTGCCAAACCCTGCACCCAGTGCTACAAAGACAACCTTCTTCAAATCTCAGCACCAGTTTCAATGCCTGCAAGACCCCAGTCTACAAGATTCTCCTCCCATTGTCCTCAGACCCTGAGCTGCTACATTAAGCATTGCAATCTGAGGAGCTGTCTCAGCAAAACTACCTATCCCCCAACCTGCTATGAACAACACTTTGGGGTCAAACTTATAAAAGTGTATACCTCAGTTCTGCCTCATAAGCCCAAATAATTACTATTTGTTAAGTTAACTGTACAGATTTACTCACATATAAACACACAGGAAAGCTTCTCAATCACTATCCTCTGTAAAATGAACCAATAGAATTGCTTTTTTTTTCAAAATTACCAACTAAAAACCAGTAATTGGAGTAAAAAGTACAATTTTTTTCAGGTTTTTTTTTGGTTATCATGTTATTTAAACCTGCTAAATGCTGGTTTAAAAAGATACAATTCAGAAAGTAACATAACCATAAAAATGTTGATGGTTTGCAAAAAAGAATATATTTAAATATTTCTGTAACATTGTTCAAATCCAGTTGACAGGCCAGCTATTAGGTTTTTGCCTCATCGATTTATGCAAAAGCATGCTCACTGACATAAGAATATCTGCACTGCTGGAGGATTCCTCTTCCTCAAATGTACAACTGGCCCCTAATCTCTTGACATTCACTGACTTCACTTGACCCTTACCTGCACGAGAGAACATACACATGTAAGGGTTAAGGGTTCCCCATTTCCTGATCCCAACTATATTTGCTATGGAACTCCATTTTTCCATTGTTGGTCACAATGGCACAATGCCTTCTCTGGTGTCAGATGCACCCTTTTGTACCCACAGTCCTCAATTCACCCTCTTGGGCTGGCACTCCTGTCTCACCATCAGCAATTAGACAGCTGCCTTGGAGGCCTGCCTCCTCCATGGGGATGAGGATATGGAGGTCTGGCACCCCCTCCTCCAGTCTTCGCCCTTTCTTTCATGTTGTGTGCCATTTTTTCCTGCAAGCACAGAAAGGATGACTGTTAGTTTCCCCACAGATACAAGTACAACACTTATGCTGGTGAGGCCCAGCATCCCGTGATAGGCCACATGAATGCCACCTACATATAGCAGTGCTTCTCACAGGATATGCTGCTACCTGACCCCTTGCCAGTAATTGGGTAGTCACTGCCTTGGCATCAAACCAACCCTTTCATGCAACCATGTACAAGTCACAAAGGGAAAAGAGGTATGGAGTACTCACCTTGGCGGATCGACTGAAGTCACTGATGTACATTTGATGCTGACCCTAGGGTCTGGGGGTGACTCTATGGCTGCTGACCTCCTCTGGAATCCCCGTCCAACATTGCTTGGTAAGGTGGGGCATCTTCTGCTGTCTCTTGGGAAAATGACTTCCCAATTTGTTCTTTCAGCTTAGAGGAGAACCTGCAGGAAGGCATTGTTGAACTGTAGGGGCCACCTGCGGTTCCCTCTGGTGAAATGTTTGGTTGCTTTGAATTTTCAGTATGGGAAGCAGCAATAACAAGATGTCTCAAGGGAGCAGTAACAGCATAGCCCAAGGCAGCAGTAGCAGCAGCAACAGCAGAGCGTCTCCAAGGCAGCAGCAGCAGCAGATGAATGTCTCCAAGGTGGCAGCAGCAGCAGCAAAGTAGACTGCCTCCAAGGCGGCAGCAACAGAAGAACGTCTTCAAGGTGGCAGCAAAAGCAGCAGAATGAATCCAAGGTAGTAGCAGAAGCAGCAGAATGAATCCAAGGTAGTAGCAACAGCAGCAGAATGTCTCCAAGGTAGTAGCAGCAGCAGCAGAATGTCTCCAAGGTAGCAGCAGCAGCAGCAGAATGCCTCCAAGGTAGCAGCAGCAGCAGAATGCCTCCAAGGTAGCAGCAGCAGCAGAATGCCTCCAAGGTAGCAGCAGCAGCAGAATGTCTCCAAGGTAGCAATAGCAGCAGCAGCAGAATGTCTCCAAGGTAGCAATAGCAGCAGCAGCAGAATGTCTCCAAGGTAGCAGCAGCACCAGCAGAATGCCTCCAAGGTAGCAGCAGCACCACCAGCAGAATGCCTCCAAAGTTGCAGCAGCAGCAGAATGCCTCCGAGGTAGCAGCAGCAGCAGCAAAATGTCTCCAAGGTAGCAGCAGCAGCAGCAGAATGCTTCCAAGGTGGCAGCAGCAGCAGCAGAATGCCTCCAAGGTAGCAGCAGCAGCAGCAGCAGAATGCCTCCAAGGTGGCAGCAGCAGCAGCAGAATGCCTCCAAGGTGGCAGCAGCAGCAGCAGAATGCCTCCAAATTAGCAGCAGCAGCAGCAGAATGCCTCCAAGGTGGCAGCAGCAGCAGCAGAATGCCTCCAAATTAGCAGCAGCAGCAGCAGAATGCCTCCAAATTAGCAGCAGCAGAATGCCTCCAAATTAGCAGCAGCAGAATGCCTCCAAATTAGCAGCAGCAGAATGCCTCCAAGGCGGCAGCAGCAGCAGAATGCCTCCAAGGCAGCAGCAGCAGAATGTCTCCAAGTTAACAGCAGCAGCAGTAGCAGAAAGTATCCAAGGTAGCGGCAGCAGCTGCAGCAGAGGAATGTCTCCAAGATAGCAGCAGCAGCAGGAAAATTTCTCCAAGGTAGAAGCAGCAGCAAAATCTCTCCAAGATAGCAGCAGCAGCAGAATGTCTCCATGGTAGCAGCAGCAAAATATCTCCAAGGTAGCAGCAGCAGCAGCAAAATGTCTCCAAGGTAGCAGCAGCAGCAGCAGCAGAATGCCTCCAAGGTGGCAGCAGCAGCAGCAGAATGCCTCCAAGGTGGCAGCAGCAGCAGCAGAATGCCTCCAAGGTGGCAGCAGCAGCAGCAGAATGACTCCAAGGTGGCAGCAGCAGCAGCAGAATGCCTCCAAGATAGCAGCAGCAGAATGCCTCCAAGATAGCAGCAGCAGCAGCAGCAGCAGAATGCCTCCAAATTAGCAGCAGCAGCAGCAGAATGCCTCCAAATTAGCAGCAGCAGCAGCAGTAGCAGAAAGCCTCCAAGGTAGCGGCAGCAGCTGCAGCAGAGGAATGAATCCAAGATAGCAGCAGCTGCAGCAGAGGAATGAATCCAAGATAGCAGCAGCAGGAAAATTTCTCCAAGGTAGAAGCAGCAGCAAAATCTCTCCAAGATAGCAGCAACAGCAGAATGTCTCCAAGGTAGCAGCAGCAAAATATCTCCAAGGTAGCAGCAGCAGCAGAATGTCTCCAAGTTAGCAGCAACAGCAGAACAACGTCTCTAAGGCAGCAGCAACAGCAGCAGCAGAAGAATGTCTCCAAGGCAGCAGCAGCATGCAAAAGAATGTTTCCAAGGCAGCAGCAGCATGCAAAAGAATGTCTCCAAAGCGGCAACAGCAGCAGAAGAATGTCTCCAAGGTGGTAGCAACAACAGAATGTCTGTTAATGGCCAGCTGCCACAAAATCGCATGTGGCCAGTTGCCTAAAGCTCAAACAGAAACAGCACGCGCTGTTAGGATAGGATTCAGCCACATTTTTCAAAACTCAGTGGCCCATATCTGACCCTTTGATAAATTCTGCTCACCTATCATTTCATGCTTGCTGGTCTGCCAAGGCATTCTCTCACTTTCCCTCTATGTGCATTGCTTTTTGAAAATTTCCCCTCTTAAAGACCTTGGGATATTTTTCTTCAATAAAGGTGCTATAAAGGTACAAGTTACTGTTGTTTAATTCCGAGTAACTACACAATAGCGTAGTGCAATCCTGCAATACGATTTGCATATTTTGATCAACTGGCTAACGGTATATCTGACTAAAAGAATGCTTATGTATATTGTTATGATCCTGGTAGTGACCATGAACATTTAAAAATAAATTAGAGCACCACTGATTAAGTAAAAGAAATTACGCCACATGATTCCATAGTGTAAAACGAATTAATTTTACAATACAAGAACTAAAGCAAACAGGTTATCACTGTTTTAGGGAAAATATTTATACTGGACCTTGAAAAGCATAATAAAACAGAATCACATATACTTCAGACTAAAATTTTCAACAGAACCTCCCCTTTTTCCTTATGACTTCCCCCAAAAAATCTTTGATTTCTTTTCAAGCTCTTGAAGTTCATTCATTTGTCCTGGGACTGACCCAAAGGTGTGCCATGGCTCTCAGGAATTCACTTTGATTTTCCTCAATGTTCCAGCTCTTCTCCGAGGTATGAAATCATAGGTATCATTCCATTAGCTTTTGGCTATGTGATCCTTCAAATTCTCTTCAAAACCTCATGACTGTGGAATTCTCAGCTCAAACTTAGGCTTCACTGCTTTCTCCAAAGTAACTGCTGGTTTTCACTATGAGGGTTACTGTAAAATTAGCTCCAAGCTAGGCAAATCCTCCAGTTTCTTTCTCCCTCACAAATTCCAAACTGAGCTTGAGCCCCCACCCATATTCTTTATGGTGAATGATAAAGTTAGTAAGTTCTCTACTTAAGATGCAACTCACTAACATTTATCCCCTTTTGCACCTCCTACACAGTGAGCTGCAGGCTATAGAAGAGCAAAATTGTAGCTGCCTTCTGAAATAAACACTCAGATAAATTAAACAAAGGAACAAAAAAACCCTTCGTCCATCTCCATGACAACATGGCATTCTTGGAATGTTCCAAACAGAAATGTAAATTAACTACCTTTTACCTTCAAAACCAAACCATTTGATTCTGTGACCCATATGATTAACTCATATCTCCAATGGATATAATTGCCCTCTCTCCAGACTCCTTGGTTTCATCAAAAGATCTAGAGATGGATCATCCATTGTTTTATTTTCTGACTTCCAACTGTGCCTTGTAAGATAAACATATATTACCTTGTAACTGCAATCAACCCAGGCTTGTTTGACTTGTATTTATATTAGATGCCTACCAGCTTTTTAATTAAGTATTTCCATTTATCTTACACTTAACATTTTGATTCCTAAAACATATGAATTATTAACTAGATATTCACAACAATATCTGTAATCACAGGAACCAATGCCTAAGCTGTAATTGGCTTATGCTGACACCATGTGGTATGGCAGGATTTATTGATCTCTATTGAAGTCTTGGTTGCTACTGCTGAGTTTTTATTCAGATTTCAATGTTTATCAGTAATAGGTAAGATTATCATCTGAAGGTACCATATTGCAATTTAATCATTTATGGAATTGCAGGGCATTCATGCAGCAAAATAGTAATAGATCTTCATCATTACAATAGAAACAAAACAGATAAGCCTTATTTGTATGCAGAGCCATGTTATGTAACAAGGCATTGGAGAACTTCTATAAATCTGTGGAGCAGTTTCTTTTTCTATTGGTTTGTTTTAAATAAAAATAGGAATACTAATTGTAATCATGTTTGATGGAAGTTGTCAAATTTTAACAGCCACTTTTGAAGGTCATGCCCCTTTCCTCCGTTCTTTGAATTAAAATTATGCAAATACAATAGAAATTATTTTGTGTCAGTTGTTATGCTTGTGTACTTGAGGATTTTGTGATTGATGATTTCACCTAGTCTAATGCATCACAAATGCATGCATGCTTGCCAAGGCATGAGTTTGCAAATCACATAATGAGAAAACTGTAGTTGCTTGAACCCCTGTTTCGTTGGCAGCATTCCCAGTGGATGGCATTATACCAGAGCAAATAAGATTCAGTCATTAGCATCACAAGTAGTATATTTAAATAATGTCACTCAAGAAAATATTTTGATAGGAGTATCAACAAGCTCTGTAGGGGAGGAAATCTATTTCATAAATTTGAGATTTCTGGAAGTCAGTCACTTTTAAAAATGCAGTTGTAATCCAGTAGAATTTCTTCAGTAAATTTCACAGGTTAAATCTGTGCCCTTTTTATTCTAAATCCTAGGGCTAGGTCGAGTTGAACAGCTTCACAAAATAATTATGCAGAACTTAATACTCAGTGGGTCATGGCTTGTGTGGACATGCATGGAGAGCTGATTAAACTAGTGTACTATGTTAGATATTGGATTATTCTCCATTAGAGCCCAAAATGATTTAAGGTTCTTATTTAAATTGTTTCTGGATAAGGGATGTGCCAAAGCACTGTCCTGTTCTCATGTCCTTTTTATAGCTGCTATGACCTGGAGATTTCCTCTCATGTATGTCACGCTTGTGCCATCGTCACACATCCATTGTGGCTTGTCTGCAGCCGCTCTAAAAGGATTGGAGGGTCCTATACATTATACCACTATAAAAGAAAGGATAAGGATAAATCAAGCAACTACAGGTCAGTCAACCTAATGTGGGGAAACTTTGAGACAATAATCTGTGACAAAGTTAT
This sequence comes from Carcharodon carcharias, assembly GCF_017639515.1. Classification (NCBI taxonomy): domain Eukaryota; kingdom Metazoa; phylum Chordata; class Chondrichthyes; order Lamniformes; family Lamnidae; genus Carcharodon; species Carcharodon carcharias. The sequence continues at coordinate 43,642,210 of NC_054484.1, read as the reverse complement.
CTTTCACTTGTAAAAACGGATCAATCAATGACAGACAAAGTATATTCAAAGCAAATTGTGTTTGACTAACTTGACTGAGTTCCTCGATGAAGTATTGGAGAAGGTTGATGAAGGTGGTGCAGTTGCTGTTTATATAGACTTTCAGAAGGTATTGTTAAAGCACCATACAATGGGACATAGAAACATAGAGATTTATGGCACAGAGGAGGCCATTCATCCATGTGAGCAAAATTGAAGACCATGAGCAGTGGCGTTGTGAATACTTAAGAGGTACAAAGCGGAAAGTAGTGTTAATGGTTGTTTTTCAGATTGGAGGGAAGTACACAGTGGTGATATCCAGGGGTTTGTATTGGGACCATTTTTTTGATATATATTAATGATCGGGACTTAGGTATACAAAGCATAATTTAAAATTTTGCAGATGACACAAAACTAAAAGGTTTGGTAACCAAAGGACACAGTTTTAAGGCAATTCGCAAAAGGGCCAGTCGTGAGATAAAGAGAAATGTTTTTACACAGTGAGTTGTTGTAAGCTGGAATGCTTTGCCTGAAAGGGAGGCAGAAGCAGATTCAACTGTGAAAAAGGAATTGAATAAATACTCGAAGGGGAAAAATTTCAAGGCTATGGGGAAAGAATAGAGGAATGGGATTAATTGGATTGCTCTTTCAAAGATCCGGCACTGACACAATGAGCTGAATGGCTGCCTTCTGAACTGTAAGATTCTATAATATATGTAAATATTATAACTTCTTGCCCTGACTTTTTCCTCGCACTTTTTTTTGTTATTATAACTGTTTCTAACATATCTATGGCAAATGAAGAATTGTTGTAATTGCTAATAAAATTACAAGGTAACCTGGTATATCAAAAGCATTAATGTGTAGCAAACAGTGAGATGGATAGTGACAGATTTTAGGAGTATGTAACAGGGCTGGGGTAATGGACAGACACATGGCAGATGGAGAGTCATTAGTAGAGAAGTGTGGGAGGAAGGTTGAGGAGAGGCAATATAAATTGTCTGTTAATTCCCTGCTTCTCCAGTTGATCAAAGTATTTGGAACAGATCAAGCATTCAGTTCAAACTTCCCGGTGATTGACATCCTGGGAATCATTTTAATGTGGTGTATATGGACCGCGGTTTTCTGTTCCTGATTGCGGTGGGCGTCATGGCGGGCATTACGTTTCGCGAGAAAGTCCAAAACTGGTTGTCATGACCACGGATCATAACCCCGAATTACATAGACATATTGAACTTTTAAGTAAGACATTTTTTTTTAAAAAAGGACAGGCAAAAGCTGGCTGTGATTGTAAAGTAGCACTTGTTGGAAAATTCTTACACGGACTATACTTGACCAACTAGTCCAGAGAACGGAATGTCGCACTTAAAAAGGTGTCAAGACCTACTTCAGACTGAGACACTTCAAAGGAAAAGATGGAATGCAAAAACTGAACTGTTATCTCCTGTGGTTGCGGAGATAATGAAGGCTGATTATCTTCTCAGCAGAAACCATCTCCCGTGAGTTATATCCCAGACTGTGGATATGATTTGAGGTAAAAGAAAACAGTTTCTGGGTGAAAGACATGTTTGTTTTTTCCCCTTCAGGAATACACAAGAAAAGGGGGTAAAAGCAAACTGGCCTCTGTGTGCTAGTTTTGGTGTTCCAGGACTGGTGCGCTGTGAAGGTCACAGGTGAAGAATATCAACGATGCATCCCTACACTTGCAGGTAAAAAACTTCCTTCTCTCTGATTGCTAGAGTCAAGTCACAAGTCAGCAAAGCCACAGTCGAAAAGGAAACAGGACAACTCCTTTCAGCTAACCTGCAGAACCAAGAATCTCCAAACCCACTGCTCAACTGCCAAAGTCAGTGCTACCGAAATCATCCAACTTAACGGACACAGTGTTTCACCATCTACACTTCACAGACAAGTCAAAGACTGATTTGTATATTTTTTAAACCTTTTTTTCTGGACTCACTTCTCATTTCTAATCTGTGTGTATGTCCATTGTGTTATTATTTTTTCTCGTGTTTTAGTAACTAATAAACTCATTCTTTCTTTGACTCAAGAAAGCCTGGTTAAATTAGCTCCTTTTAAAACATAAATGCATTTGGACTGGGAAAAGGTATCCATGAAGGAAGGGATCTTTTTTAAAATTAACCTTGTTGCGACCAACCAAGGAAGTTGAATAAAGAAGGGGAGCCAGTTCAACCCTCCTCACCCAGGAGCATAACAATTTGGGGTACCTCATCTGGGATCATAACAAATTGGGGGAACCTCACTTGGGGATCGGTTGTAACAATTTTGGGGCTCGGTGCCGGAATTGTTCCCACAGACGAAATGAAAGAATTAGAGTGGGGGAAGTAAATTGTTCCTTTGACACCAATTTCTAAAGATAAAACTGCAAAAAGACTTTCTTGAGTCTGTGCTACTAAAGTGTAGAAATGTTCACATATGATGCCAGTGCTTTCCTAGGAGAATTAGGGGAAGTTACTTTTGAGGATTTAAAAGTTCTGATCCTCGAACAATTAAAAAATTTAGCGAGACCCTTAGGATTAGCATTTTGCCCGAAAGCCAGAAAACCTGAAATTTTAAAAGGGGTGGCTGACGGTCTACGGGTGGAAAATGATGAAACTGATAGAGAACAGTAGAGAGATTAAAATTGGAGCAGCAGAAATGAGAATTTCAGGAAAGAGAAAAATAGAAAAAGAGGAAAGACAGGAAAGGGCACAGAGGGAAGAGAGAGAACTTCAGGACAGAGAAGGAAAGGGAGTTTAAACTAAAACAGCTCAAGCTGAGGCGCAGGAATCCTACTGTGTCCCTTGAAGACACCACTAGCTCAGACTTAAGGCCTGAGACAACTGGGTTTGCTCATTTAACCCCTAAGTTTTAGGAGCAGAGGTGGAAGCCTTTTTTATCTCTTTCAAGCAGTTAGCATAGCAGTTAAAGTGACCAGTCTAACATTGGCCCTTATTACTGCAGAGTAAACTTCTGGGAAAGCTCACGAGGTCTACTCCCTCTTGGCTAAGGAAAGTGCCACTAACAACGAGGCAGAAAAAGGGCTAATTTAAGTGCGTACCAGTTAGTGCCGGAAGCATACTATCAGAAATTCTGTACTCTCAGGAAACAAGCCTGACCAGACGTACCTGGAATTTGAAAGGCTTAAGCAACTTGCTTTTGACTAGTGGATGTGGGCACTTAAAACAGAAGCCACTTACGAAAACCTTCTGAAATAATTCTCCTTGAGGAGCTTAAAAACTCCATACCTTTTCAATAAGAGCACACCAAGAGAAACAGATGGTAACAGGGGCCAGGTAGGCAGCCACACTGGCTGATGATCATGAGCTGATCCGCAAACCTTTGTTCTAGTAGAGACCCTCCCCTAGTTACCCCCAACCAACTGGAAAGGATAGAGGTGGAGGGAGTGATAGGAAACTAAAAACCATGGGTGAGAGGGAAACACTGGGAACCCTCCTCAGGACAGAAATGGTGGTGTTGACATGAAAAGTGAGGCCAAGAAGCATGTGTTTTAACTGCCGAAAGTTAGGGCACCTCTGGGCCAATTGCTGGAGGTTATGGGCAAAACCAGTGGGATTTATCGGGGCTCATAACCCCTGTGCAGAGAATGGAAGCCTGTCAGAGAGCATAGCAGACCAGACTATGGTCCTGACTGCGGCTGCGAATCCCTGGCACTCCTGAGAGTATGGATGAAGTTAAACAAACCCCTGAGAGTTACAATGATTTTGTATCTGTAGGAAGGGTGGTAGCATTTCACCAGGCCTGCAGGTCAAGGACTCCACTGAGGAAGTGACCAGACAGGAATGAGGGAAGGGAAGCAGTTGCAGGATGACAGCTCCACTGGGGAAGGGGCTGCACAGGAATGAAGGGAGGGATAGGCCTGGAGGCAAGGGCGCCACTGGGGAAGGGACCCAACAGGATTGAGGGAAGGAAGGGGCTGCAGAGCAAAGGCTCTACTGAGAAAGGGGTTGGAGGGAAGGGCTCCACTGGGGAAGGGGCCAGAAAGGATTAAGTGAAGGGAAGGGGCTACAGGGCAAGAGTTCCAATGGGGACAACGAGCGGGGAAGGTTGCATTGATGGGGGCACTAATGGGGCCCCCAGTTGAATTGATAGTTCCTAAATGAGGACAGAGGCACAGCTGAGAAAGATTAGCAGCTGTTCCATTGACATGCGATGATGTGCAAGTGGCAGGATCGTAGCCGATGAGGTTTAACCGAGGCACGATTATTGCTTATTGAAAACTTTTCCCAATACCCGGCTTTGACGACTTAAAATATGGTCAGCAATGGCAATTTTTGACAGTCTCTGCGGAGACTGATGAATCAAATAAAAAACAGAATGTAGTGATTAAAAAAAAACAATGGCAATCTCAGCCCTTTCAACCCTGCAAAGTCCTCCTTACTAACATCTGGGGGCTAGTGCCAAAATTGAGAAAGCTGTCTCACAGACTAGTCAAGCAACAGCCTGGCATAGTCGTCCTCACAGAATCATACCTTACAAATAATGTCCCAGAGACCATCATCACCATCCCTGGGTATGTCCTGTCCCACCAGCAGGACAGACCCAGCAGAGATGGTGGCACAGTGTTATACAGTAAGGAGGGAGTTGCTCAGGGAGTCCTCAACATCGACTCTGGACCCCATGAAGTCTCATGGCATCAGGTCAAACATGGGCAAGGAAATCTGCTGATTACCACGTACTGCCCTCCCTCAGCTGATGAATCAGTGCTCCTCCACGTTGAACGCCACTTGGAGGTAGCACTGAGAGTGGCAAGGACACAAAATGTACTCTGGGTGGGGGACTTCAATGTTCACCACCAAGAGTGGCTCTGTAGCACCACTATTGACCAAACTAGCTGAGTCCTAAAGGACATAGCTGCTAGACTGGGTCTGTGGCAGGTGGTGAGGGAACCAACAAAAGGGAAAAACATACTTGACCTCATCCTCACCAACATACCTGCTGCAGATGCATCCGTCCATGGCAGTATTGGTAGGAGTGACCACCACACAGTGGTTGTGGAGATGAAGTCCCGGCTTCATGTTGAGGATACCCTCCATTGTGTTTTGTGGCATTACCACCGTGCTAAATGGGATAGATTTTGAACAGGTTTAGCAACTCAAGACTGGGCATCAATGAGGTGCTGTGGGCCATCAGCAGAAGCAGAATTGTACTCAAACACAACCCGTAACCTCATGGCCTGGCATATCCCTCATTCTACCATTACCATCAAGCCAGGGGATCAACCCTGGTTCAATAAAGAGTGCAGGGGGGCATGCCAGGAGCAGCACCAGCCATACCTAAAAATGAGGTGTCAACCTGGTGAAGCTATAACACAGGACTATTTGCATGCCAAACAGCAAGTGATAGACAGAGCTAAGCGATCCCACAACCAACGGATCAGATCTAAGCTCTGCAGTTCTGCAGTATCCAGTCGTGAATGGTGGTGGACAATTAAACAACTCACTGGAGAAGGAGGCTCCACAAATATCCCCATCCTCAGTGAAGGGGGAGCCCAGCATATCAGTGCAAAAGATGAGGTTGAAGCATTTGCTACAATCTTCAACCAGAAGTGCCGAGTGGATGATCCATCTCGGTCTTCTCCGGAGGTCCCCAGTATCACAGATGCCAGTCTTCAGACATTTCGATTCACTCCACGGGACATCAAGAAATGGCTGAAGGCACTGGATACTGCAAAGGCTATGGGTCCTGACAATATTCCAGCAATAATACTGAAGACGTGTGCTCCAGAACTTGCCATGCACCTAGCCAAGCTGTTCCAGTACAGCTACAACACTAGCATCTACCCGGCTATGTGGAAAATTGCCAAGTAGGACCTGTACTCAAGAAGCAAGACAAATCCAACCCAACTAATTACCGCCCCATCAGTCTCCTCTCCACCAACAGTAAAATAACGGAAGGGGTCATCAACAGTGCTATCAAGCGGCACTTGCTTAGCAGTAGCCTGCTCACTGATGCCCAGTTTGGGTTCCACCAGGGCCACTCGGCTCCTGACCTCATTGCAGCCTTTGTTCAAACATGGACAAAAGAGTTGAACTCCTGAGGTGAGGTGAGAATGACTGCCCTTGACATCAAGGCAGCATTTGACAGAGTGCGGCATCAAGGAGCACTAGCAAAACTGGAGTCAATGGGAATCAGGGGGAAAACTCTCCACTAGTTGGAGTCAAACCTAGCACAGAGGAAGATGGTTGTGGTTGTTGGAGGTCAGTCAGTTCCAGAACATCACTGCAGGAGTTCTTCAGGATAGTGTTCTCAGTCCAACCATCTTTAGTTGCTTCACCAATGACCTTCTTTCCATCATGAGGTCAGAAATGCGGATGTTCGCTGATGATTGCACAATGTTCAGCACCATTCGTGACTCCTCAGATACCGAAGCAATCTATGTCCAAATGCAGGAAGACCTGGACAATATCCACACTTGGGCCGACAAGTGGCAAGTAACATTTGCATCACACAAGTGTCAGGCAATGACCATCTCCAATAAGAGAGAATCTAACCATCGCCCCTTGACATTTAATGGCATTACCATCACTGAATCCCCCACTATCAACATCCTGGGGGTTACCATTGACTAGAACCTGAACTGGACTAGTCATATAAATACTGTGGCTACAAAAGCAGGTCAGAGGCTAGGAATAGTGTAATGAGTAACCTACTTCCTGACTCCCCAAAGTCTGTCAAGCATCTACAAGGCACAAGTCAGGAATGTGATGGAATACTCCCCACTTGCCTGGATGAGCGCAGCTCCCATAACACTCAGGAGTTTGACACCATCCAGGACAAAGCAGCCTGCTTGATTAGCACCATATCCATAAACATTCACTCCCTCCACCACCAATGCACAGTAGCAGCAGTGTGTACCATCCACAAGATGCACTGCAGGAATTCACCAAGGCTCCTTCAACAGCTCCTTCCAAACCCACGACCACTACCATCTAGAAGGACAAGATCAGCAGATAGATGGGAACACCACCACCTAGAAGCTCCCCCCCAAGTCACTCACCATACTGACTTGGAAATATATTGCTGTTCCTTTACTGTTGCTGGGGCAAAATAGTAATAATGCCCATTCGTGCAACGCTGATCCCTCAAAGTGGCAATGATTGTTCCCCTAGTTTTAACTCCTCATTTGCTGCCTTCAAATTCACCAGAGTTTTATGGAACTGCAGAACTCTTGGGTGACTGAACGAGCTTGAGAACCCTCTTGGAAATGTGACCATTCACCACTCACAGGAGAAGCCTCCAGACCTCCTAAATTAATCTCATGTATTCACTGAACATTCATCCTCATGTTTAGTCCAAACAGCACAGTCTTGGAGTGCATGTAATGATGATCCCGGCACCTGGGCTGAAAGCAGAACATCCAGTTGCCTGGCCGAAGCTGCCACCAGTTGGTCGTGTGGGGTGAGGGGGTGGGAGGGTTGGTTCGTGGTGAACGTTCATGCACAACCCGCACTGGGCATCATTTCAGGGGCCAATACATTGTGGCATGCGTGAAAAGGCCTTGAGCCCAAATTCAGACAGAAAGTGGACCTCTGATAATAAATGCTGTTCTCATTGATACTGCAGTGAGGAGACCAACAGGAAGATGGAGCCTGGTGTTATTGCTGCCTGCATTATTGCTTATTAGCAGGAGAGAAGAAGGAGCTGTCTGCTTGCCAAAGGAAGGAGCAGAAGCCTCAAGACCAAAGGGCAGCAGGTCCTCCTTCAGACACAGAGGCTGATCCTCACAGAATGTAATTTGTAGGTGCCTTGCTGGACGTAGGATGTATAGACATCACATATGTTACCTGTAGATGAGTGAGAACCAGTGTGGCAGATGCCTCAGTATGTCAAGGGATCTGGGGACTCACATTTGCTACATTCTACAGAATTTGGCACCAGGGGACTTGGAAGGCATCCATTGCCAGAAAGTATCCGCCGCACTCAATTTCTACACTAGTGGCTCCTTCCACGGCTCCACTGGGGACCTGTGCAGCATCTCTCAAGCGTCCACACACAAATGCATCCAGGAGGTCACAGATGCCCTTTTGGCAAACGCCTCCAATTTTCTCCACTTTGATAGAGTACAAGCAAGCCAGGACGGAAGAGCACTGAGTTCGCAGAGATTTCTAGTTTCTCACAGGTGCAGGATGCCATCCGCTACACTCATGTGGCTATAAAAAGCTCCCTAGCAACAGGCAGTCCAGTACGTTAACCAGAAAGGCTACCACTCACTCAATATGCAGCTGGTGTGTGACCATAACAAACTTATCAAGGTGTGTGCCAGATTCCCAGGTAGCGTCCACGACTCCTGAGTAGGCCTCAGACCCTTGACATCTTTGTGGGGCCACTCAGGATGCAAGGTTGGCTCCTCTGGGAAAAGGGTTACCCGCAAAGGCTGAGACTAATGACGCCCATTTGGCGGCCTCAGACTCCTGCAGAGAGAAGGTGCAATGAGGTTCATGCCACAGCCCGGACATTAGTGGAACACACCATAGGAATCCTGAAAATGCGATTCCAATGCTTGGACAGATTAGATGGCACGCTCCAGTTCACTGCCCAGAGGGTCTCACAGCAACAGGGCCATGTGCTAGTTCTGTGCGATGATGCACTGGAACTTCATGGGTGAATTTAGAGGAGTAGCTATGCTGGTGGTCATACTGGCCCATGATGGAGGAGAGTTGTCCAGGAAGATCCTCAGTGCATCTCATCATCAACTTCCTAAAATCTGCTGGCAATGTGGGCCTTGCTGTGCGCTATGCAACCTCGCACTACAAAGTGGGGAGGACATGGCAGGTGACAAGCTGGAGGAGCTGCACGTCTCCTTTGATGAGGAGGACCCTGAAGGGAATGATAGTGATAAGATCTTGGAAGCCAAGGATGCAGGCGAAGAGGCCAATGCAAGGGCCAAACAAGGCAGGTGTGTTCATGAGGCCCTCATTGCAGCAGATTTCAGGAGGTCAATGATGAGATGCACTGAGGATCTTCCTGGACAACTCTCCTCCATCATGGGCCAGTATGACCACCAGCATAGCTACTCCTCTAAATTCACCCATGAAGTTTCAATGCATCATTGCACAGAACTATCACATAGCCCTGCTGCTGTGAAGGATGAGCAAATCTTGAGGGCATGTGTCTGTGCTGAGATAAAGAGCTACCTGAAGGAGGGCATTCTGGCATCAGACATCAGAAAGTGCTGCCTCTTCACACATTCATTCAGCATCCCAATCGCAACAGTACCTTCAAGACACAGGGTCACTTGCACAATCCTCAGTGGCCTAGTGCCTGCATGCCTTCAATCTGGCAAGGCTTCTCATGGAGGTCCATCAGAACCAACACAGCCACGCACAATGTGTTACATCGATGGTGGCACAGAAACATAACACTTGAGACAAAGCAGCTGATGAAATACCACTGCTGTGACTGCACTTAAGAGATGAGTCAGCTGGTTGCGATACACTCTCCTAAATGACAGTGACACCTGGCAGTTAAAGTTAAGAATCGTGAGCTGCTTTTCTCTTAACCCTATAATGAAGGTGGAGAACCTGAGCATGATGAGGTCAGACACTTGGCTGTCTGATATTGAGATGCCTCCTCTTACTCACAACCATTGTGCCCTCACGGCTAGCCTTGGCCCTTGCAAAGTCCAACATGGTTAGAGAACATGAAGCCCTCAAGGGTGTGCACCATTGTTAATGAGAAGCACTGTTCTGCTTCATTTTACACTTGCTCCTATCCCTTTGCACCCCTCCACCTTGCTTGTAGCAACTATCTGTAATTCCGGATTATGCCTCAAGGTTGTTTTGGCCTCCAGAAATCACCATTTGGAAGTAGCATCTGTAATCTCCTGGAGTGTCAAGACGATGGGATTCATACCAACTTTGTGACCATACCCTTCTCCCCGCAATAGTTTTAATTACAGGGTGAGAAAAGTTTAAGGTTGGATATCTCAACGCCTACACACAAATGTGCCTTGCTTCATCACCTTCAGGTGGCAAGGTTGTCCCAGTTTTTGCTGAGCTCAGCAAATTAGCACTGGGAACATCCGAAACCTGTTTGGCTGAGGGCAGTGTACATGAGCTCCGAGTATAGGCTCATATCATTATAACCCTGCCAAGAGACAGTGGACAAATGTAGTTGGGTGGTATATGAGCCTTCTCCATGTGTTGCCATGTCACTCCTTAAACACCACGCTTTCACCTGTCAAGAATGCAGACGAAATAGGGGCACACCCTTGCCTCAATCGTTCAGAGCCAAGAATGCACATAACAGGACCCTAAGAGGCATGGGAACGAGGTTCATTTCACAAGCACACTTAACATAAAGGTGCAGGTATACTGATATGGAGCATTATGTTGGAATGGGACTCTTATTGTGGTGAAATGGTAGCACACTACACAGAAAAGAAGCCCAGAATAGAGACCGTTGCCATTAGTGGTGCAGGAACCAAGATATCAGATGTAATTAACAGTAACACAGCTCATAAAAAGGAGGCATAGACAAGAGGAGATATGAAATGATTGCGAGTCTATTTATATTTGAGAACATTACATACATGTGGTTAACACCTGTGCAACTACAGCTTCACTTTTCTTACCCTGCTGCTACATCTTGGTTCTCCCCTGACATCCACAGCAGAGGTGGAGGCAAGCCTGCTGACGGCTACGCCCTGTTGTCTGTGATGACCTTGGCGGGCATCTTCTGGAGGGCCAAGACTTGGTGGGCCCTAGCCTGCTTTGGGTGTCCTGCTGTGGGGCAGGTGCACCCTCCTCAGCCTGTGGAGCTGATCCGGTCACAGGAAGAGGGGATTTGGATTGGCCGAATGTTCCCAGAGTCACCTGAGCGCGCGGGCCCGGGGTGCTGGGCTGCTGGTCCTCCTCCTTTGGATGGCCAAGGGCCCCTGGCTGACTCCTTGAGAAGAAGGGGCAGCTGGAGTGAGCTTGAGGTGCCCTGCGCTGATACTGATGGATGCCACCAATGGCTACAACGATGGAGTGCAATTCCTGTCAGTGATGCAAGACTGATGTTCTGCACCAAGGTCTCCACGGCGGCCTCCAACCTGCCAGTGTTGACCTCAGTACATTGGCATGCCAGCGCTATCACTCCAGACTGAAGGCGGACGGACTCCTCCATCATGTATTGCAATCTGAGGTGTGCAGCTGACATCCCTTCTTGATGTTCCCGTGCTTGTCTTTGCATCTCCAGCAACTGATTTAGGACTGAGTCTGAGTCTGTAGGCTCGTCATTGGACTTGGACTCTGCAGAATTGTGGCCTGCAGCGGTCCTCCAAGTGCCAGTGACCTCTGATGTTCCTGTCTCCGCCTGCTGCGCTGAGCTCACCAGATTGTGACCCTGAGGCTACTCTAGAACAAGGTTCCAAAGACTTGTGTGTCTCTGAGCTGGTGGAGAGTGTGGTGAGTGTTGTGACGAGTCTTCAAAGGTGCTGTCCTCAGGTTCCTCATCTGAGATGTCGGGGCTTGAGTTGAAGGCCTGGCTTGTGAATGCCCTCGGCAGCTTCCCAGAGGTGCCAATGAAAGAAAGGAGAGACTATTAGTGCATGGCAGGTGACTCTGAAAAAAGCGAATTCACTCACAGTATGGTTGTCTGCTGGGTGTTTTAGTGCAAGATCGTCACTTGTGTATGTGCTGCCAAACTTACTGTCAATGCAGGCACGGTCTATCCCCTTTGTGGCCAGCTCTATGGCTCTATTCTCGAAGTTTATGAGAACCTTGATCTCGGGAACTCCACGCCCAGTATGGGACCTCCTCTTATCATGAGCCAGATTGTCCTGCATGAAGAAAGATAGAGTGAGTGTGAGCAAGTCACATGTGAGGGCAGATGATAAGGATGCCTGGCATGTGTGGGTGGCGAGTGGAACCCTGGACAGGGTTAGGATGCAAACTTCAGAGGAGATGAGGCCAGATGGAGATGTGAGGGTGTGTGAGAGCGAGTGTTGATGTCCCTTGAAGTGGCAGTGAGTGAGATTCTTGTGAATGTTGTAATGGCATTTTTTTAATTCATTCACGGGACGTGGGCTTTGCTGGCTGGGCCAGCATTTATTGCCCATCCATAATTGCCCTTGAGAACGTGGTGGTGAGCTGCATCCTTGAACTGCTGCAGTCCATGTGATACAGGCACACCCACAGTGCTGTTAGGGAGGGAGTTCCAGGATTTTGACCCAGCGGCAGTGAAGGAATGGTGTTATATTTCCAAGTCAGGATGGTGAGTGACTTGGAGGGGAACTTCCAAGTGGTGGTGTTCCTACCTGTCTGCTGCACTTGTCCTTCTAGATGGTAGTGGTTGTGGGTTTAGAAGGCACTGTCCAAGAAGCCTTGGTGAATTCCTGGGCTGCAGCTTGTAGATGGTACACACTGCTATGTCGGTAGTGGAGAAAGTGAATGTTTGTCGATGTGGTGCAAATCAACCGGGCTGCTTTGTCCTGGACAGTGTCTAGCTTCTTGAGTGTTGCGGGAGCTGCACTTATCCAGGCAAGTGGGGAGTATTCCATCACGCTCCTGACTTGTGCCTTGTAGATGGTAGACAGACTTTGGGGCGTCAAGAGACGAATTACTCGTCACAGGATTCCTAGCCTCTGACCTGCTGTTGCAGCCACAGTATTTATATGGCTAGTCCAGTTCAGTTTCTGATCAATGGTAACCCCCCAGGATGTTGATAGTGGAGGATTCAGTGATGGTAATGCCATTGAACGTCGAAGGGCGATGGTTAGATTCTATCTTTTTGGAGATGTTCATTGCCTGGCACTTTTGTGGCACAAATGTTACTTGCCTCTTGTCAGCCCAATCCTGGATATTGTCCAAGTCTTGCTGCATTTGGACATGGACTGCTTCAGTATCTGAGGAGTTGCAAATGGTGTTGAACATTGTGCAATCATCAGCGAACATCCACACTTCTGACCTTATGAAGAAAGGAAGGTCATTGATGAAGCAGCTGAAGATGGTTGGACCGAGGATACCACGCTGAGGAGCTCCTGCAGTGATGTCCTGGAGCTGAGGTGACTGACCTCCGACAACCACAACCATCTTCCTTTGTGCTAGGTTTGACTCCAGCCAACAGAGAGTTTTCCCCCTGATTCCTATTTACTCCAGTTTTGCTAGGGCTCCTTGATGCCGCACTTGGTCAAATGCTGCCTTGATGTCAAGGGCAGTCGCTCTCAACTCACCTCAGTAGTTCAGCTCTTATGTCCATGTTTGAATGAAGGCTGTAATGAGGTCAGGCCCTGACGGAACCTAAAATGGGCGTCAGTGAACAGCTTATCAAGTGCCAGTTGATAGCACTGTTGATGACCCCTTCCATTACTTTACTGATGTTGGAGAGTAGATTGATGGGGCAGTAATTGGCTGGGTTGGATTTGTCCTGCTTTTTGTGTACTGGACATATCTGGCAATTTTCCACAAAGCCGGTAGATGCCAGTGCTGTAGCTGTACTGGAACAGCTTGGCTAGGGGAATGGCAAGTCCTGGAGCACAAATTTTAAGTACTATTGCCAGAATATTGTCAGGCCCCAAAACCTTTGCGGTATCCAGTGCCTTCAACCGTTTCTTGATATGATGAAGAGTGAATCGAATTGGCTGAAGACTGGCATCTGTGATGCTGGGGACCTCCAGAGGAATGTGTGAGTTGAAAGTGATGAGATGGTTCACTCTCCCTGACAGAACAGATGAGATCATTCATCCTCTTCCTGCACTGGTGGCTTGACCTCTTCTGCAGGGCATTTGCACTGACCACTGCTGCGACCGCCACCCATCCAGATTGGTCACCTTGGTGGAATGGCTGTGGTCAGAGCTGAGGTACAGGACATCACAGCAGGCCTCGACTGCGTTCAACAGGTGTTCCAGTGTGGCATTACTGAATTTGGGCACAGCACGCATTCTGCCTTTGGGAGCCATGTCTTCACTGGAGCTGCTACAGAGAGTGCAAATGCTGTGCAGGGGCGCAGTTTAAATAGGGCGTGCAGAGTTAGGGAGCACTAAGGTCACGGCGGGGCAGGCGAATCAGATGCAGCCCTCCAGCTGAAAGGCATGTTCCCTGTGGATGAATAATTGACCATCTGCAATTCAGACAATTCACCGCAAAAAGCTGCCATTGCGCCCGGTGGGCGGAACACTGTTTTTCCTGCCCTCTCACAGGCTTTGTGCATTTCAGGGAAAATCCTGGCCATGGTCTTCAACACAGATGCAGTTATCAATCAATCAGATTTTTGAGAGCAGCTGTGCCATAGTATTTATTTTTGCACAAAATCTCATGTTATAAACCACTGAATTTAAAATGGGTAAAAGAACAGTATTCAGTACAAGCACTGTAATAGTAATAAAAACTTTCATCAATCTTCCAAAAAAGCAAAACTCAAAAAACATGCATTTCTTTTGCTAATGATCAAAATTAGGTTGATTCTCAAAATATAGATGCTTACTTATTTCACGGTACTTATTACATATGGAGATAAGAATTGGACTTTGTTATGCCTGATACCAGATAAGCTTGTGATATCTGCTAGCAATTACAACAATTCTTCATTTTGTCATAGATCTTTAGAAACTGTTACAACAATAAGAAATACTGTGTAGAAAAAGTCAGGAAGGAAGTAATAATTATCTTCTCCATGATTTACAAGAGCTTATTTACTGTGTAACAAGGGGTAAAAAAGAATATATTTGTATTTGGTGGTCCCACAAGCACCTGTCTCATAACCAGATGGTAATGTGATTTGAACCTTGTGTGTTCTTTCACTCCAGCTTGTTTCTCACTCTTGGAAACACATTTTGCTTCTTGACAACTGTCTGTGAAGCTATTTCCTAAAGTGAGTCACTGTCTTTAAGAGTTGAGCGGTGAGAGGGAGAAATTGGTTATAAGCATTCTTTCTTAAAAAAACACAACAATCAAGTAAACTTTTGAAAATATTTGCATTTAAATCATGGAAAAGACTTCCATAGTTCCATTGAATTCCTTTAGTATTCATGAGAATATATGTTTCTCCATGACTGATTTCAATTCACTTTCAGACACGTTACTTCTTTGCAATATGCCCTACAGTTAAAGTACAGAATTAAATAGGATCATAACTCTGATTAAAGTATCAAACTCTGAGCTTTTTATGCTGAGCTAGGGTATTGGTAGCTGTTGTCAAGGCACTGCTGTACAAACTGGTTACATATGGGACAGGGACCAGATGTAATGTTAACCAAAATATTTAATGAAAAGTAAAATCAATTATGAAAAGCTGCAAACTCTGCTGTCTCTAATGGCTTTCACATAGAAAGCGCTTTGGTATGTTTTATTATGTCAAAGTCAGTGTATAGTAAATTTTCAGCTTAAAATGATGAACATGTGCTCCTGGAATGCATAGCAGTGCTGCAAGGGATAATCTCCCCTTATGCATGTGATACACCAATTCCTGTTTTGGTGCATTCAGTTATAACAAGTTGCATAATTGAGTTCCAGTTTCATTGTTCCAAAGTTGAAAGCAAGGAAACTCAAAAGCCTGAACTTGACCAGCCCCTGGGTGGCGGGCACAGAATCACAGTATCATTACAGTCCAAAGGAGGCCATTCGGCCCATTGAGTCTGCACGGTCTCTCTGAAAGAACATTCTACCTAGTCCCACTCCCCTGTCTTAACCCCGTAACTTTTCACATTCTTTCTTTTCAGATAGTCCAATTCCCTTTTGAACACCTCGATTGAACCTGCCTCCACCAGCCTCTCAGGAAGTTTGTTCCAGACGCCAACCACTCTTTGGGTGAAAATAATTTTCCTCACGTCTGTTTACTCCTTTTGCCAATTATTTTGAATCTGTGCCCTCTAGTTCTTGATGCTCTCTTGAGTGGGAACGGTTTCTCACTATTTATCCTGTTCATACCCCTCAGGATCTTGGAAAGCTCTATCAAGTCTCTTCTCGGCCTTCTTTTCTCCAAGGAACAGTCCCAACCTCTCCAGTCTATCCTCATAACTACTGTACTTTATCCCTGCGAACCTCCTCTGCTCTCTTCACATTTCTTCCTGAAGTATGGCACCCAGAACTGGACTAGTATCTTATACGTTCAACATGACCTCCTTACTCATGTACTAAGTGCCCCTATTAATAAAGCCTAAGATACTATATGCTTTATTAACTGCTCTCTCAACATACCCTGCCATCCTTAATGATCTATGTACATATACACCGAGGTCCCTCTGTTCCTGCACCTTCTTTACAGTCTTTCCCTTTATTTTATACTGTCTCATTATATTCTTCCTGTCAAAGTGAATCACCTCTCACTTCTCTGCATTGAACTTCATCTGCTACATGTCTGCCCAGCCTACCACATATCTATATCCTTTTGAAGTTCAAAACTATCCTCATCACAGTTGACAATGTTTCCAATCTTCATATCACCTGCAAATTTTGAAATCATGCCCTGCACACCACAGCCTAGGTTATTAATATTTATCAGGAAGAGCAAGGGTCCCAACACTGACCCCTAGAGAACTTGACTACAAACCTTCTCCTAACCTGAAAAGCAACCATTTATCACTAATCCCAATAATCCCGTCACTCAGTCCATTTCTTATCCAGGTGCCTGCTTTCCCTTTTATTCCATGAGCTAGAACTTTGCTCACAAGTCTGTTGTGTGGCACTGTATCAAATGCCTTTTGAAAATCCATATACACCACATCAACAGTGTTTCCCTTATCAACCTTCTCTGTTAGCTCCCAAAAAACTCCAGCAAGTTGGTTAAACATGATTTTCCCTTGATGAATCCATGCTGATTTTCCTTAATTATCCTGCACTTGTCTAAGTGGCTATTGATTTTGTCCCGAACTATAGTTTCTCGAAGTTTCCCTACCACTGAAGTCAAACTGATTGGTCTGTAGTTGCCCACTTTATCCTTGTACCCCTTTTTTAACAAGGGTGTAACATTCACAATTCTTCAGTCTTTTGGCACTTCCCTGTGTCTAAAGAAGATTGGAATATTATCATTAGTGTCTCTTCAATTTCCACTCTCACTTCCTTCAGTTCCCTTGGATGGATCCCATACAGTCCTGGTAACTTATCTGTTTTAAGTAAAGATAGACTTTCTAACACCTTCTCCTTCTCAATTGTAAATTATTTTAGTGTACCAGTCACTTCCTCTCACCTCGTCCTAGGTAGCATCTTCTTCTTTTGTAAAGACAGAGGCAAAGCATTTGTTTAATACCTCCGCTATTCCACCTGCCTCCACATGCAAGTCCTCTTTTTTATTCTTAATCAGCCCTATCTTTTACCACTCTTTTATTATTTATATGCTATAGAAGGCTTTGGGATTCCCTTTTATGTCAGCTGCCAGACTCTTTTCATGCTCTACCCTTGCTTTTCTTATTTGTTTTTTTTTTACATTCCCTCTGGTCCTTCTATATTCAGCCTGATTCTCCATTGTATTTTCTACCTGACATCTGTTGTACACGCATTTCTTCCTTTTCATCTTGCAAAGAAAATATCTTTCTTTCCCTAATATTACTGTAGGACACTGAAGCAGTCGTGTGTGTGTGTGTGTGTGTGTGTTTGTGTGTGTGTGACTAATTTAATTAAACTAAAGATGGCCAGACTGCAAGGTTTGAATCATCAAAGTTGTTAAGTATAAAACAGGTATTTTGAAATAGAGATGGGTGAGCTAAGATGAAGTCTCAGCATATACATTGTGATTGGAATTTGCATTTTGTAGATAAGTTGAAAGGTTGTTTGATTTTCAAAGGGACAGGATAAAATGTTTAAAACTGGAAAGATAATTAAGGCATAGTTACTAAGTTTATTTTTCCCGAAAGTGCTGGCCATAAGGACAACATGAAAGATTTTTATATTCTGGAAAAAGTGACTTCCAAGGTAATGGCGAAACAATGGGACTTACAGATCAAAAGGGAGAAAATATATTTAAGAAAAGATTGACAGCTGTATGAGGAGTGGTCCTTGAGATTTTGAGAGATGGACTTTGTGAAACAGACCTGTGAGAAAGCAGCCTCTAGCCATCCTTGAGAAGTGCTGGTTAGTTCCAATGTACAAGGTTTTGTTAAAAGCCTTGGAGTTCCATTGTCAAATGAGAGGGAGAGAGAAGCTGTGAAATACCTCCCTTATAGCAACAGTGGGTGCTTGTGGTAATATTGCTGGATGTTTTTATAGATTAAGAATCTATTTGGACTGTTGCTTGAAAGGGGTGTGTAGTTGGGAATCTGGCTGAGTGGAAATCTTTTGGGAACCGTTATAAAACCAGGTTTAATTGTATAACTATAATCTTGAGTGTTTTAACTTTTCTTTTGTTAATAAATGTTTTAATTTAATATTCAAAACCTCCAAAAGTGATAGTGGACTCTTTACTTCTGACTTCAGTGTACATACCTTCTCATAATAAATACAAATTATAAAATCGTTGTGATAGCTTGACCAAGTTTCCCCTAGGGATTTGGTCAGCCTGGCAATTAACATCTGCCATGCCATAACAATCTTCACCTCTATCTGTCTCGTCATCTAGGGTGCTCTGGATTTATTTGTCCTACCTTTTCCCTTCAAGGGAATATCCCTTGACATTGCCTGTAATTCTTTTTCTTTGATGGTGGCCTGTTTATTGTTCAGCCATCATTTGATTCCAACTCACTCGACTCAAATGCATTCTCATCCCATCGAAGTTAGCTTTCCCCCAATTAATTATCCCTGCTCTGGATTGTTCCTTGTCCTTTTCCATGGCCAACCTAAATCTTATGATACAATAGTCACTATCCCACTGATATTTGAACCACTTGGGCCAACGCGTTCCCCAGAAACAGGTCCAACAGTGCCTGACCTCTTGAAAGTTGGACTGGAAACATACGACTGCAGAAAATTATCTTAATCACATTCCAGGAACTCTCGGCCCTCTTGTCCCTTTGCACTATTCCTATCCCAGTCTATATCTGGATAATTGAACCCCCCCCCACCCCCCCATTATAATTACTCTATAATTTTTGCACCTCCTTGTAATTTTTTGCATATTTGTTTCCCCACAACTCATCCACTAGTTGGTGCACTGAAGAAGGCTTATTTTTATGCTCCCTGATTCAAGCTTCTGAAAACTAGTTTAAACCAATTATCAGATTAGCTAGCCGCAGTTCCAAGGAGAGCCTGTAAACCCCTGTTTAAAGCTGGAATAAAATTCAACTACTCCCAATCAAAACAGCAACTTTTATTTAATTGCTAAATTAAAGAAATGACTAGACTTTAGATAGAAATGGACCAAAACTCCAACTTAAGCAGTCGAATGCACCCAAAGCAGCACTCCTTTGCAAACCCGCCATCGGGCAAGTTTCTCATCAGTGGGCAGGTGGCAGGCTGGAGTACAGATCAGCCTCCACAGAGGCATGCAGCCAATTTGCATCATTTAGGCCTCTATAGGGGCCACTTAGTGAGGTAGCTGGCATGTTGTCAGGGGCAGAGCACCCCTCCTTCATGTGGGGTGGCTGCCATTTTCATGGAGGTGAAATCCCTGCAGCAGAGACTCCATCAGTGAAAGACAGAGTTGTGGGCAGGAAAGACAGCTCCCTTGGACCCAACAAATCCCTGGAAGGATTTCTCTCCAATCAGTGGGGCCTTTTGCCCTCAGCCATCCTGAATTTATCTTAACTGTCTGATGGTGAAGTGTCCTTGAGGTCTCCGACCTGCCTCAGCAGTGCCTACCTCTCCCCATGTGGCTACTGAGATTTCAAACCTGCCAACCCTGTAATTGGTTCAGCAGCATCAGGAGCCTGCCTTCTGTCCTCAATTGAATAACGGGCCCACAGGAAGCCACCTCCGGGAAAACAGCCAAGCTGATTCTGCTGCCAGTAAGTGCACTCTTGGGATCCATTTTGTCCCTACAGTGGGGTCCTAATGCCCAAGGTAAAATTCAGCCCAAAATCTCTAGAGTATATATTGCTGCAGGTGGATTGCTTTCTGGTAATTGAAAATTTCAGTCAGCCAGGTTGGAGTGGGAACGGAGCAAGTAAGTCCTCTGTTCCTTTTTAACTGCACCCCCTCCCTTGCTCCTATTCTGTTAGATGTGGGAGTTTAATTCAATAATTCTTCCAACTGTCTGACTCCCAAATGCTCTATTATAGCAAGAGTGTATTTTGTTAATTTAATATACTATCTGACCATTCTCACCAAGCAACTTTGATATGCTATGTTTTATGTTTGGCACGATATATCACTTGGAGGATTTACTTTTTGCTATAAAAATGTCTTTGTTAAGCAGTCAGTATGGTATGATCTTACTACTAAGTTACAGTTGGGTGATTGGAAATGGATTTATGATGGTACAATTTATGTATACAGGACACATGGAATGATTGGCAAACACTAAAACTCGAAACTATTGTTTCATGTTATCCCTAAATCTATTATGATAGTCGGCCATTATTTAACTGATATCAGCCCAGTATAGAACAGCTATCCATACATGTTTAGAAGAAAGGATCTGAGAATAGAGGGGACAGAAACATAGAGAAAGATTTTTCCATTTCCTTTTCTTCATAAATGTAATGCTGATTGAATTACTCGATAGGTACACGTTTCATAAACTAATTAACAGAGAAACATACGTACATCATTGTTAAAACAGAAATTGAGTTTCCTTTCTCTGGTGGTCTCTCCCCTCAGGCAACAGCACAATCTTCTAATGTTCCTTTCTTTAGAAGATCTAGAACTGGGCTGTATTCTACTTGAAATGTATAGCACTATTTGTGTCTCATTTGTTTACTACAAAGATCTACTAACTTAGGCAGTGTTATCTGCTTTCTCTTAGAGCAGAAGTATAGGTTATAATTATCACAGTAGGATTTAGGCACTGCAAGTAATCCTTTCCTATTTCTTATTAAACTTTCTCTAGGTTCCTTTCTAATTGCATGCACTGTTAATTAATTTCTCTTTCAGCATCTTTTTTTAAAGAGCTTCTATTTCATCAGGGTTGTGAATTCTTATAGTTCACAATTTGTTTTGAGTAATGAAATAATATTCTTGGGCGATACAAATACAAAATGGGCAGCACTTGCTGAATAATCACGAGTGTGCTAAGAATTACATTAACAACCAATTTAAAATCAGTCGGGCAAGCAACGTAGCTTCCTTCTAGTGCTAGTAGCTACTTATATTCATATGCAGGATCTGTCCTCTGCAGGCAAAAGGAATATGTCCAAACAGTGTGTCTTTTTAAAATAAACAAAAGCATAGTTTTATGACCCCAGCTGAGATTAACCCTGGACAAGCCTAATCCCAGGGTGGAATCCAGCTAGATAGATCCTAACTTTTATTTGTTTGTTTAGATACATGGACAGTAGCTACAGAACAGTCACAGGTAAGAGCTGATGAACTTTTAACAAAAGAATAAAACATTTATTCAACAAGGAAATATGAACTATATTACATTACTTCTTCACCCACAACTATACCTTTACAAATATATATAGATTTGTAAAGATTACCCAAGTTACGAAAGATATCATACTTTAATGTTCACAGTAAGTACACAGTCCATGTACCAATAGGTACCCTGTGGTCAGACATACCACACTCTGAAACCAAGTGACAAATGCTACCTCAAACAGATGCTGTGGATATCTCTTCAACTCCCCCTAGATGCTTGTCACACCATGAGCCAACCAGTCTCACTGAACTCTGTCTTTCACATGAGGGTTGCCAATCTTCACTCTCCAATAACTCATTTTGGAATCTTCTCCCAAACCGCGCTTTCTCTCAGATGCCTTCCGCAGATGTTCACCTCCAGGGTTTTGAACTCTCCTTCTGATGTTCCTCTTTCCTGGGTCACCACATGCATTCAAGCTGTCTGCCACACACTCTGTCTCACCAACTAACCTGTCAACAGTACCATTACTGCTTCACATGCCCATAGCAAAAGGTTACAGATCTTCAACAACAAAAACAGGAAATGCTAGACAATCTCATCAGGTCTAACTGCATCTGTGGAGAGAAAAACAGATGCTGAAAGAGAAATTCAGAGCTAAAGAGAAGTAGAAATGTGATGAAATTTATACTATTTAAGGGGGATAGAGCAGGTGAAGCTGGATAGAATGTCAACGATAGGTTGGGGCAAAGGAGATTGACAAAGATGTCATGAGCAAAAGGACAAAGTGGGTGCTAATGGTAGTGGTAAGGGCTAAGGGAGGTGCTGATAGTGGCATTAAGGTAAGAAAGCAGGATGTGATGATAGGACAAGGGTAAGCACTCTGAAAAGATCAACATGAACAAGTGACAGATAGCCCTGGTGGGATGGGGGGAGGGGACGGTGGTGGGGAAAAGAGATCAAAAGTAGGATAAAAGGTGGGGATAAAAGAATGAATAAAAATAAAAATAAGTGGATAAAAAAATAAATATTAAAAATAACAATGTGTATTGAAAAAAGCAGGTAAAAAAGGGCTGAGGATAGAAGAGAGAGTTCGTGGTCTCAAGTTGTTGAACTCAGTGTTAAGTCCGGAAGGCTGTAAAGTGCCTAATTGGAAGATGAGGTGCTGTTCCTCCAGATTGCATTGGGCTTCACTGGAACATTGTAGCAGGCCAAGGACGGACATATGGGCATAAGAGCAGGATAGTGTGTTGAAATGGCAAGCAACAAGAAAGTCTGGGTCATGCTTGCGAACAGACTGAAGGTGTTCCGCAAGGTGGTCACCCAGTCTGTGTTTGGTCGCTCCAATGTCAAGGAGACCATATTGGGAGCAGCGAATGCAGTAGACCAAATTGAAGGAGGTGCAAGTGAAGCGCTGCTTCACCTGAAAAGAGTGTTTGGGCCTGGACGGTGAGGAGGGGGGAGGTAAAGGGGCAAGTGTTGCACCTTCTGCGATTGCATGGGAAGGTATTGTGGGAGGGGGATGAGATGCTGAGGGTGATAGAGGAGGGTCTTTGGACCAGGGTGCCCCGGAGGGAACGGTCCCAACGGAATGTCGACGGGGGAGTGAGGGGAAGATGTGTTTGCTGGTGGCATCATGCTGCCTCCATTCCAATGTGGATCTGTTCTCCCCCCACCATCCCCTCTCCCCACCCCACACCTACCAGGGCCATCTGTCACTTGTTTATGTTATTCTTTTCAGAGTGCTTACCTTTGTCCTGCTACCATCACATTTTGCTTTCTTACCTTAATACCAGTATCAGCACCTCCTTTGGCCCTTACCGCTACTATTAATACCCCCTTTATCCTTTCAGTCATGACATCTTTGTTAATCTCTTCTTTGCTCCCACCTGTCGGTGGCCTTCTATCCAGCCTCACTTGCTCCACACCCTTAAACAGTATAAATTTCATCACATTTTTACTTCTCTTTAGCTCTGAGGAAGAGTCATATGGACTTAAAACGTTAATTCTGTTTTTCTCTCCACAGATACTGTTCGACCTGCTGAGTTTTTCCAGCGTTTTATGTTTTTATGTTCAAATTTCCAGCAATCGCAGTATTTTGCTTTTATGTTACAGCTCTTTAATTGTCTCTTTGGACCATTTTTCCTCTTGTCAGCTGTTCTCACTTTAAATCTGCTTCCTGTAGCTTGAAGCTTTGAACTTGAAGCTTAGAGCCTTTCTCTGCCCCTCACTCTTAACTTCACTTAACAGGACCTTTTCCAAGCTCCTGTCCCTCTTTTGACTGGAAGGTCTACTTTGGACTTGCCCTCTTCCACTCCCTTGGATTTTTTGGGGATTCTTCCTTAGCTTGGAACTGGTTATCTGTTCTTCTTGCTCCAGCCACTCTCTGGCAGCTAATTTCAACCGACCTTTGCTTGGATCTAGCTATATGCCCCTTCTAGGTGGATTCTGTTTGCCAGCTGTATTCCAAACCAGCTGAATTCCAAGAGCTTCCAAAACAAACTGCTGTCTTTTTTCTTCTCTGTGTGTTTGTGGGAGGGACCTGCCTCTCTCCCCCCTATTGCTAGGCAGAAATGCAAGCACCTTTTTAAGGTGAAACTAAAACTCCATTTGACCTTTCTTGACACACAGATACAAAAATAGAAATCAAACTTAAATTTTAAAGCTAAAACTCATACCCAACACCAAAAATACCAATATAACTTACTTAAACTGCCTCTATTTCCTAACAATAGGGGATAATAACTCCTTGGTACATTCGCCATGGCAACATCTTGACCTGTCAGAGCCCTTTTCTCTTGCAGTATAAACTGTTGTAAGATTTGATAGTATGTCTTTATTTTAGCAATACTCAAGTTCTATACTACCAAGTGGCTATAAATATAAGTTGTTGTAGCTGCGTTTTCTATATTTTCATCACTCTCTGGGTAAAGAGGTTCCTCTGAAGCTCCCTATCAATATGTTTGCCAGCTCAATATGAGTTTATAAAAGCAAAATATTGCAGATGCTGGAGATCTGAAATAAAAACAAAGTGCTAGAAAAGCTCAGCAGATCTTACAGCATCTGTGGAGAGAGAAACAGAGTTAATATTTCGAGTCCAATATGAATCTTCTTTGGAACTGAAGAGAGATAGGAACGTGATGGATTTTATGCTGCTGAAAAAGGGGGGAGGGCAGGTGGAGGAAAAGAGAAGGTCAGGTATAGGTTAGAGAGCGGCGCAGATAAAATTACAAAGATGTCACGGAACACAGGCAAAGGGAGTGGTAATGGTAGTATTAAAGACTCAAAGCTTGGTCAGAGTAGGTGTTAATAGCAAAATAAAGTTGAATGCTGCCTGAAAGCAAAATAGCAGAATAGCACAACTTTGAAGTCTGCTGTTGATACAAAACTTGGTGACATAGTAAATAAGAGCCTCCTCCATGTGTGTGCTCCCTTTCCTAGCAGTTGCCATGACTTCTTCATCCTCAGCCAGCCCAGGCTGCCGTAGCATTTCATTCCACCCCCAAATTCCACAGATAGATTCTAGGGGACGAAGGATATTCCTTGAAAGTATGACTACTCACCTCTCTACAGGAGCCCGACACAGATGCACAGAGATGCTACAACCAAAGTCATGTGCTCACAAGATCCACCATTTAGCAGGCCATCGGGCTTCTGAAAATGTGGTTCTGGTGCTTGGACTAGTTGGTTGGTGTGCAGCAATACACACCCGCAAGAATCTTGCTCATTATAGCTGCACATTCCATAGCATAGCACTGTAGAGAGGTGTGGACCTTAAAGATGGTAAGACACTGGAATGACACGGCTCATCAGAGAAGAAAGAGGAACAGAATGCAGAAGGGGAGGTGGAGAATACTCAGGTTGCACAGAGAGGTTGCCAGGCCCAGCACGGGGCTCATGGCGCTCATCAGGATACCATCAACATCAGGATACCATTAACATCAGGGATCAGCTGATTCAGGCATATTGCAACTGAGGATGAATGGCATATGGAAGTCACACTGAGATGCCTTTGCTGTTATGGACAGGCAGACTGTATCTATTTCCTGTCATCAACTATCCATAAGCAGAAGGTGTTTTGAATTATTTTTAAAGCATGTGTTCTTGTGTTTTCCCAAACCCTATGCGTGAGAGATCCAATTTACTAATAACCTACAGCAAACTCATGTTACGATTAACTCAGAAGGTTAGTTTATTCCACATTCAAAATGCAGTGGAGGCATGTTCTCAACTTCCCCCACATTCCCACACCACTACGCATACGCACATAAACACACACACACCCACACACACACCCACACACACACACAGTGAAGTGGTGGATAGAAAAAAAGAGTTGTACAGCTGTTTTTATATTCATTCATGGGATGTGGGCATCACTGGCTAGGCCAGCATTTAGTGCCTAGTGCCTTTAAGAATGTGGTGGTGAGCTGCCTTCTTGAACCGCTGCAGTCCATGTTGTGTAGGTAAACTCACATTGCTGTTAGGGAGTGAGTTCTGGGATTTTGACCCGGCGATAATAGTACAAGGCCCACAGATAGGAATACTAGGTCATGTGATTTCCAGAGTCAGAGTCCAATAAGGAAGTCTTTCACATAGGAGCTCGAATTCTGCTGGCTAAAGAACGGAGTTGTAGAGTTCGCTTTACAGTTGGAGCTGATACCACAAGATGAAGTAGGTACACAGAGACTGGGTTGGTTGCTTCTTGGCAGTTCACCAGTTGGATGTTAAACAGCAGACTGCCTATGAGGCCCAAAGATGTAATGTTAAAAGGCCAGAGGCTTGGGTCATGTGACATGGCCCATTAATGGTTAGTGCAACTTAACAATCAGTTTCTGTGCTTCTGGCTACAATTCCATTGTTCCGCCGTAGGAGAGAGTTGAGGTGGTTATTAGCATCTCTTCAAGTATAATGGAATTTCAATCTCTCTCTTTTGTGATAGTTCAGGTTGGGGATCCAGTTTGTCTGCACTACCTCTGCTTTCATTGATTACAAGGGACCTATACAGTGAGGTGTGAAATTGCACAGGCTGGGAGAGAAAGTCTTTTGTTCTTGTAACTCCTGGTGGTAGCTCCCAGAACGAAGAGCCAGTTCTGTGGTCATGTGACTTATAGCGGTCATCTTTTTATTATCCAGCAGAAATTCCATTTTTGAACATGGCAAAAGAAAGAAGTTTTAGATTTCCTTTCATGTCATATGGACCCAATGTAATGGTTCCAATTAAGACACAGCTTGGAACACATAAACTCTCACCATCAATGAAGGATGCACATCTGCCCAGAGGTGTCAAGGTCACCATTGACAAACTCTCAATCTCTTTCACCACTTGATACCTCTTCTTGTCCTGCCACTGATAAAAGGTGCCTCACACATCTGTATCAATATTTACATTGTGCTCATAAAGAAAATCTGTACACAGTTTCAGGAAGAAGTTATCCTAGTGACCCACCCAGTGCTTTGTGTGATGTGCTGGCCACTGTACACAGCCACTTCTATGTAGTACTCCCCTTATGACCTCGGAGGAGGCTGAGGCAGTCTACTCACTTGTCTCTGCCTGTGGCTGAGTTGTGCGTCCTGGTCGTCTTCATGGTGGGAGTGCATGTGGTGGCATTAAAAAAAGGGTGAGCATTAAATAAATCTTTATGTGGGCCAAGCAGGCAGCGCTCAGAGAATGAAGGGCAAACTCCTCCAGCAGCCATAGCATTGGGACTGCAAGGGCATCATTTGCTGCCAGCGGCCCCCCGCCCTGGTCCCTGGAGCCTCTAGCCCTGATGGCCACACGGGGAAGCCACTGGGAGGCTGCATCCATGCAGCTGACAGCCAGAAACTCACCCTTAATTGGGTCATTAATCATTCAAATTGGCTGCATGCCTCCATTTAAAAGACAGCTAAGCCACTGCTGTTCCCACTGCTAAGAAGCTTCCCTGGTGGGAGCTGGACTGCATTGGGGAGCTGTCCTGATGCGGCTGCCCAGCATTTTATCTGCCCCCACTGTGGGCCAGCAAAATTCCACTTTTAACTCTGTTTCTTTCTCCACAGATGTGCCTGAACTGCTGAGTATTTCGAGTATTTTCTGTTTTTATTATCTTAGGATAAGAAATTGCACTGCAACAATCTCAACAGACTGAACAAACCTACTGTGCGTTCTGACTGAAACTTACTGAACAACCCTACAGATAGAGCAATTTCCAATCCACCCCAGTGAGACACAGGTGAAATGACGCTCCCTGTGCTTACACTCATGACACCATCCCCATCCATGGCCACCACTGGAGCGGTAACTAGTTGTTTGCAGCCAACCCTCCTTAGCCACTTGCACATTGGCATTTTTGAGACTGGATTTCACATCTCAACAGTGCATATCTCTTAATCCTTCCTCACATTCGCAATATCAACTTATATTTATATAGCGCCTTTGTTGTAATAGAGGGCCGCAACTGCTGGTCTGCAGAAATTAGAAGAAATAAAAGCACACTTACCTAGTCTTGAAAACTGTGTTGCCACTTCCGTTCGCTGGAGTTGCTTGGGGCCTGAATCACAAGAACCCTCGCAGGCCCCAGCAAAATGCAGCTCCAGCGGATTCAAGGAGGTCACCATTTTTACAGCACTCGCTGCCGTAAAGCAGTTAAGTTTAAAAGGCCAAGAAATTGACAGGGCAGGGAGCAGGCAAGTGTTTAAGGTAAGTAGATAGGATTTGGAGGATCGGGGTGTTCGGGTGTCCGGAGGTCGGGGGGTGGGGGGTGGTGGGTGAGCTGGTAGGTAACTATTGGTATAACCCCATTCGAAGTTTGCCATTTTAATCCCATTTTCTGATGGTTCCCAGTGCAGCGCAATTGTCTAGAAGAAATTAGCACTTCTGGGCAATTGCCTTGCAAACCCTTGCCTGGGAACTTGCCAGAGGGATTTCCCAGCGCATCTTTGGGGTACCTCCCATCCCAAATCTGACACCAGGGAGTGTGGAAGTTACGGGCCAGAATGTTGCAAGGTGCTTCACAGAAGCATTACGAAACAAAATATGATACAGAGACCTTAGGGCAGATAACTAAAAGCTTAGTCAAAGATGTAGATTTTAAGGAATGTCAGAAAGGAGAAAAGTGAGGCAGAGAGGTGAATGAATTCCAGAGCTTCGGGTCTAGTCAGCTGAAGGCACAGTCACCAATGGTGGAACAATTAAAATCAGGGTGGTCAAGAGACCATAATTAGAGGAGTACGGCTTTAAGTCTGGAGGAGATTACAAAGATAGGCCATGGAAGGATTTAGAAAGAAGAGACCCAACTGAAGAACCCGTTGAAAACAGTTGACCCCAGTGTACAACTGGACAGCCATGCTGATTGGAAATAGTTGATCCTTGTTAACGGCCAGTTGAACTTCCCAGTTGAAACAGCTGTCGCTGGTTGCTATAAACAGTCATCACAGGTAGGCTTTTCCAGTTGAAAGGAATAGTTGCCACCTGTTTTTTTTTTGCTTATCCCCGTTGAGCCCAACTTATGAAGAGTAATTAGCGAACCCGCCCCTATAAAGGCCTTGTGCATCAGCATGATGTGGTGTGCAATCGTGAAAAACTAGTAAAGAAACTGAAAGGGACACTGACTGTAGCTGTAATTTTCAAGCTTTCATTGGTAAAATACAATTAAAGTAAACGTTCAATAAATCATATAAATAAACACTTTCTTTACAAAATTTACATACAACCTAATTCATTTCTAGAAAATGTTGTTTCTTGTTTAGGTCTTGTATTTTATCAGAGATGTAGAGCGGAATCGTCTGGTCCCGTTGGTGGTGGGCGTCATGGCAGGTGTTGCACATACAGTGCAGTGCCAGGGCAAGGGCTGTCCTGCAGTTGAGGCGAGTTGGAGGGGTGGTGGAGGGGCAAGGGCTGCACTCTGGTTGATGGTAGTGCACAAGCACGTGCGGGGAGGGAAGTGGCCATGCATTAGGGAAACCCTGTATGAATTGACCATTCCTCTGCAGCTGAGACAGTTTGGACGCAGCCATATTGGCATCCTTGGAGTCAAGCCTCAAGCTTATCTGTCCACTTGAGCAACGCAGAGGCCTGAAAGTGCAAATCAAATGCTCCAGAGCTCTTCATCCCTTGGGCACAGCCTGCAAACTAATGAATGTTTCAGTAGAATGTAGAAAACAATTGGACGACTGTGCACATTGTATAAGCTCCTTGCGAAAACTGGCCATGAAGCTGGCTGAGGCACTCACAGCCCCTTGCAATATCATCATTCGGACTTGAACCAGTCTCCCCCATGGTTCAAATTAATGGCCCAGCTTTGCAGTGCAGGTTAGGAGAATGCCTACGCCTGAGCTGCGAGCACAGCGTGCAGTCAAGTGGGCGAAGCTACCGCCAATCAGTCAGGTGGAGAGGGGCAGAGGTGGGTGGGGTTTTGGACAGAGAACCAGTGTCGCCAAATACTGCACATACCTAGGGAATTGGTCGGTTACATCTGCCATGTGCTGCAGGATTTGGTGCCATGGGGACATGGAGGGCATCCACTGCCAGTGGCTGTGAAAGTGACCGTGGCACTTAATTTTTACACCAGTGGCCCCTTTCAGGGCTCCACAGGTGACCTCTGTGGGATATCGCAAGCCACCAGCCACAAATGCATTCACAAGGTCATGGACGCCACCTTTGCAAAGGCACACAACTTTGTGCATTTCGCCTGGGACCAGGAAAGCCAGGATGCAAGAGCGCTGGGATTTGCCCAGATCTCAGGTTTCCCACAGGTGCAGGGTACCATCGACTGCACTCAAGTGGTGCTCAGATCTCCATGGCATCAAGCAGTCAACTATGTCAACCGCGAGGGCTTCCACTTGCTGAATGTTCAGCTGGTGTGCGACCACCAAAAACATGGTTTCCAGGGAGTGTCCACTACTCCTACACCCTTAGCAGATCTTAGATCCCTGACATCTTCCAGGATCCACAGAGGCTGTAGAGCTGGCTCCTCGGGGACAAGGGTTACCCGCAGAGGACTTGGCAGATGACATCCATGTGACGACCTCAGAGGGCAGCAGAGAGAAGGTACAATGAGGCTCATACTGCAACTCGCATCTTGGTGGAGTAAACCACCGGGATGTTGTAAATGAGGCTCTGATGCCTGGACCTGTCTTGTGGAGCCCTGCAATACAGTCCACAGAGGGTGTCATGCATTATTGGCTACTGCACTCTTTACAACCTGGCACTGCAATGGGGAAGGAGCTGTCTGAGGAGGAAATGGAGGAGTTGGACTTCTCCTCCGATGAAGAGGACGTCGATGGAAACAAGGATGAGGAGGTCCTCGAAGGCGAGGATGCTGGCAATGGCCAGGCGAGGCAGGCGTGCTCAGGAGGCCCTCATAGCTGCTACATTCATGGAAGCTGATGATGATATGCAGTGTGGAGATACCATAGATCCTCACATTGCACCTGTGAACCTTTGACTCCAGTCTAGCTGATGACGGTGCACCTACCCTTTGTGATAAACTCCTGTCATGGAGACGCAGGATGCCCTAATAGCCGCTAGATTCCAGGAGGATGATGATGACAAGCAGTGAGGACACTGCTTAGATCTTCACCTAGCCTCTGTGAATGTCTGACTCCTGGCTGGTTGAGGGCAGCTTGCTTGCGCTCTGTGATCAGGGTCATATCACGGAGACAAAAACAGAATTACCTGGAAAAACTCAGCAGGTCCGGCAGCATCCGCCGGAGACGCAGTCGTGAAACTTTAAATGCACCTGATCCTTTGCCAGTCTTCAGCACCTGATCCCTTCAGGAGCATAGCATCACTGGCCACAGGTGATGAAGAGATGGGGGGCCAGCCCTACATACGTGCTGAGAGCACACAGAGAGAATGACTGAACTCTGTGGTGCCTGCCCACGACGTTCTGGCAGCAATGATGAGCACATCGAGGTGCACGCATCACTAATGTGCCCAGTGAGTGTGAAGCTGGACCACCACTTTGATCTGAAGGTTGCACACTGCATAGGGATGAGGCCCTGGACTGAGACACTTGCCTTTATCTTGCGCAGGAACGAAGATTTCACATGAGTGACATGAATGCTGCTCATCATAATAAGAAGCCATAGGCAAGGAAACATTCTTGGGCATTTATTTACAATAGTGAGCATTATGATTAATACGTGTCCAGGCTGTGCAACTACTGCTTCTTAACCTCCCTAACCCTACCATTACTTCTTGGTGCTCCCCTGACAGCCAGAGCGGAGGTGGGGGCAGCCTGTTGGCTGCTACGCCCTGTCGTGATGACCTTGACTGGCATCCTCTGGAGGGCCGAGACCTGGATGGCTGCAGTCTGCTTTTGGAGACCTGATGTATGGCAGTGGCACCCTCCTCGGCCTGTGGAGCTGGGGCTGATGGGGTCACAGGGAAAGGGAATTGGAATGGGCTGGACACGCCTGGAGTCAGCTGGGTGGATGGCCCCAGGGTGTGCATCTGCTGATCCTCCTCCCTATGGGTGCCCAAAGGCTCCTGGCTGATCTCTTGTGGAGAAGGGGAAGCTGGAATAAGATGGAGCTTCCCCTCTCGTGTTGACACTGTTGGAGGCCAATGATGGAGTTCATCCCACGCAATAGTGCAGGACCGATGTCCTGGGCCAAGGACTCTATGGTGGCCCCCATCCTATTAATGTTGACTTTGGTGTATTGGCATGCTGGCACTATTATCTCAGACTGAAAGTGGACAGACTCCACCATTGTGCCTCGCAATCTGAGGAGTGCAGCGGACATCCCTTCCAGATGTTCCTGGGATTGCCTTTGCAGCTCCAGCAACTGAGTTATGACTGAATCCAGAGGCCTGTCATCTTCAACTCAGCAGATTTCTGGCCTTCAGCAGTCCTCTGAGTGCCAGAAACCTGAGGAGTCCCTGCCACCACCTGGATGGTGTGGATCAGACAGTGCGATGTGCTCACCATATTGTGACTCCAAGGCTAATCTAGAACTAGGTCCTACTGAGGTTTGTGTTTTTGTGTTGGTGAGGGTGTGGGTGAGCTCTGTGATGAATCTTCAATTAGGGTTTCAGCAGATTCTCTGCTGAAGTGTCTTCGGAGCTTGAGTGAAGTGTTGTGGACTCCCTCGGCTGTTTCCCAGATGTGCCTGTGAAAGCAAGGGGAGTTAATTAGTGCATGGCAGTGGAGTATGAAACAGGATGTATCACTCACAGCATGGCTGTCTGATGGTTATTGCACTGCTGGATCCTCACTTGGTAGGGCACCGTTGATCACACCATCAGCACAGGAACAGTCCAGATCTTCGCCAGCCAACTGTATAACTCTATTTTCAAAGTCTATTGGAACTTTGATGTCAGGCATTCCCCTGCCAGCTTGCGACTCCTCCCTCCTCTATGTCAGCTTGTTCTGCATCTTTCTACAGATAAAGAGAGTGTAAGCAGGATGCCTGCCAGACCAGATGATGAAGATGCCTGGCATGTGTGGGTCATGAAAGGTGCCATGGATGGGATGAGGGCAATGAAGGTTTGTGTGAGAGAGTGAATGGTGATGTCCCTTGAACTGGCAGTGAGTGAGATCCCTGTGGATGTGTGATGGGTTTATCAGTGTGAGTTGAGAGTGATGAGAAGAATGACCTACCCTGATGGAACGGAGGAGATCATTCATCCTCTTTGGACACTGGGTGGCTGTCCTCTTTTGCAGGGTGTTGGCACTGACCACCACTGCCACTGCCTGCCAAGTCGGATTGGTGATGTTGCTGTCCCTCCTGTGGGGGTAGAGAACATCATGGCGGGCCTCCACAGTGTCCAAAAGGTGTTCCAGGGATGCGTCACTGAATTGGCGGGCTGCAGCCTTCCTGCCTTTTGGGGCCATGCCTTCTGTGCAGGAGTCCTGGGCTGGAAATACTGAGAGGTGTGCATGTGGCTGCACTTTAAATATGGTGCCCAACGTGAGGAAGCAGCAAGGTGACAGTGTGGCGGGCGAATAAGACCCGCCTGCCATCAACACGGCATGTTTCCTGGGAATGCATGTTTAATGAGGCGGGATTGGGATGATAAGGTATGAAAAGCCACCATTGCGGCTGGTGGGAAAAATGTTCTTTTTCCTGCACGCTACCACACTTCTGGAGGATTTGTCCCAGATTTGCACTAAGTTGCTGATAGAATCAGATGTGAAATTATTTCTGGTTGGATTTCTCGGTCGTTCCGGTTGTCAAAACATATACCCAGCTATTCTATTTGGAGGCCAATGAGATACAGTTGCAGTTTTTAGCTAGTTTCAACTGATTTTTTTCCTTCTGGGCAAGCAAGTGCAGTTCCATCAAGCTGGGTGACGGTGGAGAGAAGTGCAATCAACTCTCCCAGAGGCTGCTGACAGGTGGAGAAGGATGAGGAGGGATAGTTTGCCTTTGTCACGGTCACATTGAATGTTATTTGTGACTTTGATAAGAGCTATTTTGGTACTGTGGTAGGGGCAGAAACCTAATTGAAAGGATTGAAATATGGAGCTCCTGGAAAGATGGGCACAAATTTGTGAGACAATAATGTATTCAAGAACTTTGGGGAGGAAAAGGAGGTTAGAGATGGGGTGATAGTTTGCAAGGATGCTGGGTTTAAGGGTTGGTTTTTTTGCGGCGGGATGATGACGGCAGATTTGAAGGAGAGAGGGACATAACCTGAGGAGAGAGAGCCCTAAACTATGCCAGCTAACATGGACTCAGCAAGGGAAGTTGGGTGGTCAGCAGTTTAGTGGGAATAGGGTTGAGAGATTGCAAGGTGCATCTCATGGATAAGATGAGGTTGGTGATGGCATGAGGGGAGTTGGGGAGAAACTAGAGAAAGACACAGATTCAGCACTGTAGCAATGGGAAGCTTCAGAAGTTCAGCCTGGTAGACTGGGGGAAGGATGGGAAGTGGCAGAGGCAGCTGATCAGATGGTCTTAATTTTGGTGACAAACAAATCCATTAACTCCTTACTTTTGTTTTTAGAGGCAAGAGCGGAGGGACGGGGAGAAGAGTTTGAAGGCGCTATGTCGTAGAGCAAAGAAGCTGGGGGTTACTTTTGTACTCCAGGATGATCCTGGAATTGAAAGCAGTTTTTGCAGATGAGAGGAGGACCCAATAGCGCTTTATGTGGTCCATTCAGATCTGGTGGTGAATGGCTAAACTAGTTGCTCGCCATATCCATTTGAGTCCCCTTCCATTGGATTTAAGGGAGTGGAGATGAGGGCTGGAGCAGGGGTAATGGCCAGGGTGAGAGAGAGTAATGGCTTTAAAGGGAACAGGGTCATTGATGGAGGTGAGGGTCTGTTTAAGCAGACTGGTAGCTGCAAAAATGTTGTGGTGAACAGAGGGCCAAAGGCTAAAGAATTGGGATTTTGATAGTGCAGTTGTAAGTGCATTGGGAATCATTGACCCATTCAAACTGTATCGCCCCACCTCCCCCCTACTCATAAGCACTGCTTTGATGGCTGAAACTCAGCCTCTTCACCAAAACACATCTTGTTCTCCTCTCCCCAGTGCTATTTGTTGATTGTAACTAACTTCCTGTCCTCCTTATCCCTTCCTCCATCACCCTTCTCATTTCTCTCTCCATACTCTTTCTGTCTTCCTGTTCACTTTTCATTTTACTCTTCTTTCACTTTCCCTTCTTTTCTCTTATGCCCTCTCCCTCCTTGCTTGTGATTCCTCTCCCCCCTTGTCCTCTTCCTTTTCTTTCTCACCCTCATCCCCTCCCTTTCCTTACTATACCTCATGCCCTTCATCACTCTCTCCCACTCATCCTTTCTGCTCTCACCCTTCCCTTGCAATACCCTTCCCTTCCTTGGTTCAATTCAATGGTATCTAGTCATCCAAGCTTTCTTGACCTTAATGTTCTACTTATTCTTGTCTCTCTGTGTGCATCATCACGGAAAATCATCTGGCTTTTTGTAAATGAATGGAAATATTGCCACTGAGTTTCTCAATCTTTTCATGATTGAAACAAAATTAATATCCCACCAGGGACATTATTTTCTTCTTATTACATATGGGTAATTTTTAATGGTATTTTTTTGAAAATATTGAATGTTATAACTCATGTTTCTTTTAAACCAGGATTACCTGCTGCCATCTCCCTTTCCAGAGTAAATGGTTATATGTGGGCACAGAGCGAGGAAACACATATGTTGTGAACATTGAATCTTTTGTCCTGTCGGGATATGTCATCATGTGGAATAAGGCAATAGAACTGTAAGTATCATCCATGACCAAGTGAAGAGCATTACTGTGGAAGGAAAGTCGCATCAGTTAATAATGTCCATTAACATGAAATATCTGGAATCATTTAAATTTATGTAAGTCCAATGATCATATCTGATGAAATTTGATATAGGTCAGATCCAAGTTGAACTTTTGATTTTTGTGGTAACAGTTTCAATTGCATGCATTATCTTACGAAGATCAGTTATCAGAAAGATATAACAGTTAAGGAGGACACTTAGCAAGCCCAATAAAATTTGCCTGAAGAAAGTATAAATAATAAATAAAAAGGATCAAAACTTGTCACAGTCCTTAAGATTTCCTAACATAGGAGAATAATAATAAAGTAAAAGAATGCCACTAATATCAGGGCAGTAAAAGCTGCTGATGTTTTCAATAAATTCAACTAACTACGTGAAAAGAAACAAAAGCAATAAACTGCAGATGCTGGAAATCTGAATCATGCTCAGCAGCCAGCCAGCATCTGTCAAGAGAACTGATGTTAGTGGTGAAGGAATAAGACTCTGTTTTGGCAGTTTTATGGGCAAAAATCTGGGGCAAAAGAGACCAAAATTTTGTAGCATAGTGTCTTGTGTGCACCAAGTACATTCTTTGCTATGTTAATTCGAGTGCTTGCTGAGTGTCCCTGGAAATGCCTGAAACAAAAGCTTGTCTAATTAAAATATGTAAATAAGGGTCCTGCATCAGATTCTTCTGTAAAATTGGTGTGTGGCAGTGCCTGAATGATCAGTTCCTAAAACTCCAAAAAAATAGGCTACAACTGTAATATTTAAAGGATCTCATCTCCATTAAGAGTTTCTTTATAGGCTGCTGATGTACTTTAGTGCCAATTTTGACTTTCTAAGACACTGGATTTCCACAGATACAGCAAAAATGTCATGTATCCCATGGATCGCTGATTCCTTTTCAATCAGCAATATTCTACAACAGAAGGTCTTCCATTCCTTTAATATTCAAATCATCTGTGACCACAGACAGAGAATAATGAAAGTCCATGCCCGGCTTTTTAGCAGTAGTCCTGGTGCATAAGCACCAGTCCTCAATGCCCCCCTTTTTTCCTGGCAGGCAGCTTGGGGACAACATCTGGCTTATGTTTCCTGTTAGGAACATGGGCACACTATAACAAGAGCCATGCAAGAATAAGAGTTCTGATAGAGCAGACCATTAGGCTCTTCAAAAAAGGTTTTGCTTTCTATATGTTTTTAGTGACACCCTTCAATTCAATCTTCAGCAAGGTTCATGATTCCTATTTATGTATTGAATGTTGTACAGCTTAGCAACAGAAAAGTGGCCTTGGATCAATTAGAGGAAGAGGGCTGGTGTATGATCATCAAGAATAGGATGAGGAAGCAGAAGGTCCAAAGAGACGGACCAGAAGTGTTGCCACCTAATAGAGCTCTCAGGCAGTAAATTATTGAAGAGAGGGCTTGCTGAAGAATCCCTCTCCTTACAATGTTACCAGCTTTCCGTCACCAACAGACTATCCTTCTAACCATCTCACCCAGTCCTTACATCCACCATCTGAATCCTGTCAATCTGTACAACTTGATGGGTGAATGGCTCTTACATCATTAAGAATATTAAGACTAATAGCAATTCAAAAAGAATTTACCGAACCACCGTATTTCATCACACTTCATTTGGCAAATTACTTATTTTGAACAGAGAGAACTGAAAATCAACTTTGTGAAAAGCCCTAATGACTGCCTTCTACGCCCATTAACCTATTCTGGTATTTCTACGAAATGTATCCCTATGAGGTGTATCCCCAAGTGCTACAGCTTGAGAGATAGAATGTTGTTGAACTTCCAGTGGCACTATTTTCCTCCAGTCTTTGCTGACAGGTTATTGCACCATGCCGGCTCTATGACAGATATGTCCAATGTCCAATATTTGGGGAACCTCTGAACTCACCATTCTGGCATGGGTATTTGCTGTTCTTCACCTCCGTGACCCAAACATGGGCACTCCTGAATTTCTGGATCCTGGTGTCAAAAGGAAAAATTCAGATTTCTGAGAATAAAATTAGCCATTGGGAGGGGGAATTTAGAGAGAGTGTGAAGTAGCTTCCCAATAGTGCAAAGAAATAATTCCTTCTGCATGGAGATGGATTCAAATTCTCATGTACATGCTGACCCTCGGCAACATCTGTAAGCTCAACACATGATTCCACATGTATACGGAAGTCACACAGCTTTACCTAACCGTCACTTATCTCAATCCATCCATTCTCTATATTACAATGCTTGTCTAACAATACTGGAAGAACAGAAATTTCTTCCAGCTAAATATTGGGAAGACCAAAGGCATTGTCATCAGTCTCTGCCGCAAGGTCCATTCCCTAACCACCAACTCCATTCCCCTCCCTTGCAACTATCTGAGGCTGAACCAGACCAGTTGGAAGCTTAGTGGCTCATTAACGCCAAGATGAGCTTCTGACCATATATCTGCTCCATCACCCGGACAGCCTACTTCTAACCCCATAACACACATTGGCCCTGCCCATGTCCCCAGCTCCGCAGCTGCTGAAGCTCTCACCCATGTCTATGTTACCTCTAGACTGACTATTCCAGTGCTCTCCTGGTTGGTTTTCCATCTTCCATCCTACATAAAACTCAGCTCATCCAAAATCCTGCTGCCCATCTTTCTAACTGGCACAAAGCTCTGTTCACCCATCAAATCTATGCTGATTGACCTACAATGGCTCCTGGTCTGGCTATGTCTCAATTTTAAAATTCTCAACCTGTTTTCAAATCCCTCTATGCCTTTGCTCCTTCCTATCTCTGTAACCTCCTCCAACCTAAGCTGTTGCTTACCCAATTTTAATTGCTTCATTATTGAGATTTGTGCCTTCGGCTGCTTAAGCCCTAAGCCCTGGAATTCCCTCCCAAAATCTCTATGCTGCTCCACCTATCTCTCCTCTTCAAGTTCTCTTAAAAGCTGTCTCTGACCAAGTATTTGATCATCTGTTCCAATATCATCTTATGTGTCTCATCAAATTTTGTTTCATAATGTTCCTCTGAAGTGCCTTGGGAAGTTTTATTATATTAACAGCAATGTATGCCAGTCAAAAACACCTTAGCTGCAACTTGTTGAATGGTCCTTTAAATTGTGCTGGAACAGGATCCACCTTGCTTCTCAACATTTCTTGTTTAAGCAGTGAATAAGGAAGATATTGCCTGCTCAACTCCCAATTACAATTTTGGTATCCTGATATAGCATTGGTCTGTTCACATTGATGAGATCATGATCTCACACTTTCAAAATCTTCGGGCCATAGGAGGGGACCCACCTGCATATGTCACACCATAGAACCATGGAAAAGTTACGGCACAGAAGGAGGCCATTTGGCCCATCTTGTCCATGCCAGCCTGAGGACACCTAGGTGCCCTTTCTAATCCCACCTTCCTGCACCCGGCCCATAGCCCTGCAGCTTACAGCACTTTAGGTGCAGATCCAGGTACTTTTTAAAGAGTTTAAAGTTTCTGCCTCTACCACCAACTTGGGCAGCGAATTCCAGACACCCACTACCCTCTGCATAAAAAAGTTCTTCCTCATGTTCCCCCTATACATTCTGCCACTTATCTTGAATCTATGACCCCTGGTTCTAGAATTCTCCACCAAGGGAAACAACTTTATCTGTCCACTCTATCTATTCCCCTCATAATTTTGTATACCTCAATCAAGTCACCTCTTAGCCTTCTTTGTTCCAAGGAAAATAACCCCAACCTATCCAATCTCTCCTCGTAGCTACACTTTTCTAACCCTGGCAACATTCTTGTAAACCCCCTCTGCACTCTCTCCAGAGCTATTATGTCCTTCCTGTAATGCGGTGACCAGAACTGCACACAATACTCCAGTTGTGGCCTCACCGGTGTTTTATACAATTCCAACATTATATCCTTACTTTTATATTCTATAGCTCTACCAATGAAAGAGAGCATTCCATATGCCATCTTTACAACCTTGTCTACTTGAACTGCTGCCTTCAGGGACCTGGGTACTTGTACGCCAAGATCTCTCACTTCATCTACCCCTCTTAGTATATTCCCATTTATTTTGTAATCACTGTAACTGTTTGACCTCCCTAAGTGTATGACCTCACACTTCTCTATATTAAAATCCATCTGCCACTTTACCGCCCACTCCACCAAACCATCTATATCGTTTTGGAGATTATGGTTATCCTCTACACTATCCACTACTCGGCCAATCTTTGTGTCATTCGCAAATTTCCCAATCGTGCCTCCCACGTTCATGTCCAAATCGTTAATATACAACACAAACAGCAAGGGTCCCAGCACTGAGCCCTTTGGAACACCACTTGAGACAACTTTCCATTCTCAAGGGCATCCATCGACCATTACCCTTTGTTTCCTGTTACAAGGCCAACCATTTATCCAGTTTGCCACATTACCCTGAATCCCATGGGCTTTTATTTTCCTGACCAATCTGCCATGTGGGACCTTGTCAAATGCCTTGCTAAAATCCATGTACACAACATCCACTGCACTACCTTTAGAAGACCCATGGCTTGTTCCACGTTATAGCTTTCATATAGTAGTTCAGATACGTCATCTGTGAAGGACCATAGTGCTTCAACAAACTTTACCTGTGCACAAGTAAGTCAAAAATGCCTCAGCTAAAAATTGGAAGCACTATGGTGAGCTGCTAGAGTAATTTGGAGGTTTTTGTCGATCGCAGAAGACATAACATAGCCTTGCATAGTTATGTGGATAGTTGTTGCAGTTTTGCTTGCTCTGAAACATTAGCAGGACATGCAAAGGAGGAGGCAGAGAGGGAAGCCTTTGTGAGGACAGATGAGAACTTGGGCTGCACATAGAGGGCTTATCCCAAGAGGGTCTTCTTGGAGCACCACTTCAATGTTGCAGCTAAGAGCAGCGCCTCAGGAGGCTATGTTTCACAAAGGGGATAGTGATGGAGTTGTGCCACCTCTTTCACAATGACCTAGAAACCCAAACCAGTGTGAAGACTGTCCTTCCAGTGGCTGTGAAGATCACTTGCTGCCATTACATTCTACGCAATGGGATCCTTCTGTTGGGAGCAGGCGGCATCAGCAATGTGTCTTAATTCACTATACATAGAAGCTACAGGAAGGTGACAGAGGCACCATTTAGAAAGAGAAGGTCTTCCCTGAGAAGGGAAGGTCAGGATGGAAAGGCACATGGGTTTGCCAGGATAGGAGGCCCTACCTCAATGGGGAATGATTCTACAACCGCAGGGGCAATGTGCAGTTTGTGTGTGGCCGAAAGAATGGGTTCACCTCGCTGAATGCCCACTATCCTGGCAGCACTCATGATGCTTTTATCATTCAGCAATATCAACTGTCTTCAGGCCTGTAAGACATGCCTTTGGATGCCTGCTTGCTGACGAATACTATCTCCTCCACACATGGCTCATGACTCCCTCATGCCATTTGACATGAGATAAGTGGGTCTTCAATGAAAGCTATAATGTGGAACAAGCCATGGGTCTTCTAAAGTAAAGGTTTTGCTGCTTAGATCACTTGAGGGGTTCTCTGGAGCACATGCCTGAGAGGATCTTCATATTTTGTTGTGGTGTTTTGCATCCTCCACAACCTTGCAATTATGAAAGCCCAGCTAATATTTCCTGGGACTCAGATGCCACCCTGGAACCAGGAAAAGAAAGGACCACGTCCACCACATGCAGTTAGATGGACGGGGAAGATCTGCATTGTGAGATTTCACTTCAGTCGAGCAAACATCCCCATCCCCAACGTGGACCCATCATATCCTAACAGCAGATCCATTCCAGACTCCCAATCATAAAATCCCCTTGGTCATCATCATTCAATAAGGCCAGCAGCAAAAATATCACTCAACAACCTTATCCAGCTATACATCAATTATATAGAAAACCATAAGTAATTACTCTTGTGCATCCTGTCCTGCCTGGCTTGGTGTTCCTGTGTAGTGCTATCCCAGCAGCTGCTGCAAAGCTGCTGATTTTCACTGGGTAGGAGGGCCGATGACATTGTTGAATGCCTTTGAGCAACTCTGAGCCTTAAGGGCCTGGCTCTGGATTGTACCACTTTGGCATGGGTGGCAGCAGTTTGAGCTGGCTAGCTGACAGGCATTTTCAAGGGCACAGGTGGAGTGGCTATGGTGGGAGCACAAATATTCTCATTCTTAGAGAAGACAGCAGGTTTGTGCTCCATGGTGTTGGTGCCACTGCCACACCCATGGGGTAGCATCTCAGCAATCTTTATAATCTGCTGGAACAAAGATTGCTGATCTGCTGCGAGAGCCTGCACCCCTTTGAGCACTGAGATCCGCATGCTCGATGGTAGCAGTCAGAGTCTGCAGGCCAGCAGCCAGGGATCTCTTCTTCCGGCAGAGCTTCCACTGTAACACTGAGACATAGGAATGCCTCTGCCAGTTTTGTAATAGGAGCTGAGACA
Organism: Carcharodon carcharias; assembly: GCF_017639515.1. Taxonomy (NCBI): domain Eukaryota; kingdom Metazoa; phylum Chordata; class Chondrichthyes; order Lamniformes; family Lamnidae; genus Carcharodon; species Carcharodon carcharias. The sequence goes on along the minus strand of NC_054484.1, from coordinate 43,600,211 downwards.
GCAGCAAGAGACACTTGATTATGGGCAGGTCAAGCAGTGCCACCAGCAAGGTGCCCACCACCTTCACGGTGGAAAGAATGGGCTCCAACTTTTGTGTGCTATCCTATATCATGGTGGAACTGGACTCCTTCATGCTCCAGCCAGTGAATGTAGCCTATCTAGCAGACCTGCCAAGGCACCAAGCATCTCAGTGTACAATGTCATCAGCATTTTCTTGTAATCTGCCTCAACAGAATGAATGTGAGATCTCGCACTCTGAGGAGTCAGACATAAGCTGACCTATCCCCTTGCCCTGGCCGCAGCCCATTCATACCTGGTGAGTTGTGCAGAACTTGACTCTGTACTAGCCCCTAAAGTATGCACAGTGCCAAGATCTGAAGTGGGGGCTTTGAGAATTAGGCCAAATGACGGTGCATCCTCGCCAGACATCTGCTTTTCCCTTTGTTCTTTTGCCAGAGGCACCAATGACTGAGCAGCCGGCAGTTCTTGACTATCTGAAAACATAAAAGCACAAGGGAGTTGTAGGGGATAAAGAGGTGTACAATACTCCATCTGCAGTTTCAATTTCACACAGAATCACAGTGCAGAAGAGGTCCTTCGACCCATCGAGTCTGCACCGACACGTGAGTAACACCTGACCTACCCAATCCCATTTACCAGCACTTGAATGTTATGACGTGCCAAGTGCTCATCCAGGTATTCTTTAAAGGATGTGAGGCAAACTGCCTCCACCACCCTCCCAGGCAATGCATTCCAGGCCGTCACCACCCTCTGGGTAAAAAAGTTTTTCTTCACATCCCCCTAATCCTCCTGCCCCTCACCTTGAACTTATGCCCCCTTGTGACTGACCCTTCAACTAAGGGGAACAGCTGCTCCCTATCTACCCTGTCTATGCCCCTCATAATCTTGTACATCTCAATCAGGTCACCCCTCAATCTTCTCTGCTCCAACGAAAACAACCCAAGTCTATCCAACCTCTCTTCATAACTTAAATATTTCATCCCAGGCAACGTCCTGGTGGATCTCCTCTGCACCCCCTCCAGTGCAATCACATCCTTCCTATACTGTGGCAACCAGAACTGCGCACAGTACTCCAGCTGCGGCCTCACCAAGGTTCTTTACAACTCCAACATGACTCCATACTTTTGTAACCTATGCCTCGATTGATAAAGGCAAGTGTCCCATATGCCTTTTTCACATCCCCACTCACATGCCCCTCTGCCTTCAGAGATCTATGGACACACACGCCAAGGTCCCTTTGTTCCTCAGAGTTTCCTAGTGTCATGCCATTCATTGAATACTTCCTTGTCAAATTACTCCTTCCAAAATGTATCACCTCACACTTTTCAGGGTTAAATTCCATCTGCCACTTATCTGCCCATTTGACCATCCCGTCTATATCTTCCTGTAGCCCAAGACACTCAACCTCACTGTTAACCACCCGGCCAATCTTTGTGTCATCCGCAAACTTACTAATCCTACCTCCCACATAGACATCTGTGTCATTTATATAAATGATAAATAATAGGGGACCGAGCACAGATTCCTTGATACAAGCATCCTTGTATCATCACCCTCTGCCTCCTACAACTAAGCCAATTTTGAATCCACCTTATCAAATTACCCTATATCCCATGTGCCTTTGCCTTCTTTTTCATGGCACTTTTCAGGTAAAGGTCATCAATGAGAGAAGAATTTGCATAAGACCGCAACTTGCCATCATCCTGGATGGACTTGGCAGCACCAGTGCCATTGGCTCTGTGGCATTGGTGCCCATAAACATACGCAGCATCTCCAGGGCACTGTGGAAATGGATGCTTGATGGTGCTTTGAAGGTCCACCTGTTTTTCTAACCCTTTCCTGCAAGAGAGAGAGCTGAATGTCAATGCCTGTGTTACTGTAGTTGGGTGATATGTCTGCCATTGTTAAATAACTATCAGTTTGCAGAGGCATGTAGAGTTATATTCTGTATGTTGCCCATTCTGGTTATGCAATGTGACCAAAACTGGCTGGAGGTAACAAGTCTTGATCCAAAGACCCAAAAAAGACCTGGGCAGCTTGCAAAAAAACACTGAAGAAATAGCAGCTGCAGAAAAGACAGTGTCATTTTTGCTTTTTAAGAAACTAAGTGCAAATCCACCTGTAAAGGAATTGGACCTCCTGATATAAAAGCCACAAGCGCCTAACTTCATGACCTGTTGAACTTCCATCTCTTTGAGAGAATCTTACAATAATCCTGATATCTGACTCTAGCTATCTGAACTCGTCCAAACTACAAATGGAGTGGAAAAGTCTTGCATTTTCACAAGACTATTTTCCTGCAATGAGCTAAGGGACATGTGAATTATTATTTTGTTTACAACTTGTTAACAAGTCCTATTTTCTTTAACTATATTTTCCTCCAATGTATGTGTGTGCATAAGTGCTAAGTGATTGATGTAGTGTTTAGACATGGGGTGAGTATGTGAATAAATAACCTTCTTTAGTTAAACTCATCAAAGTCTGCTGCTGGTCTTTTAAATTAACTACATGCTAAAGGGGGCTTAGAAACACACATAACTACCTTTCCAAAACAACCACAGTGATTGTGGAAAGAAAGGGAAGGGAATTAGGTGGTTTCAGTTATCTTTCCTCCCCGTCTGTAACAGTTGTAAGTAGTGTAAGTTGTATATTGCATGTAGAGTTGCATGATTGAATGGTATGTCTGTTGAAATGTAGTACAACAATATTAGGTGTGAGTTCTGGGTGTTAAGATGTGCTACAGGGTGAATATGCAGGTGTGATGCATTGATGTGAGGTGTGGGTGGTATGGTGGCTGGTGTCATGTGGGTTTACACTGACTCACCTTAACCACCTGGCTGAGCCCATTAAACTTTTTATGTCTCTGGTGCCATGTTCTGGGAACCACACTCTGGGCATTAACTACCCTGCTGATGTGCTGCTGTTCTTTCTAAAGCCTCAGAAGTGAGGATTTCCTAGTCCCTGGTGGCAACATGGCCCCTTTCCTGACACTCTACATCTCTGCCTCATGTATCAGGGTGGCATTACTTAAGCGGAAAACTCTTTCCTTAACCTTTGTCTTCTCAGAGAAGCCACATGGACACAATGGATTGAAAGGCTTCTTTCCATGCTGTAACCATTCCATGATTCTATTCTATGATCTGTGGTGTGCCAACCTCCTCGTTCCTCTGTGATTATCCAGTATCTTGCAATACATTTCAGGGCTGTAATTTAAAAATGGAAGGCTGCCTGGAACATGTGGTTCATTCACAGTGACACTCGGCTCCCTGAGGTGCACAGATGACATTGGCAATACAGAGGATTCCAGGCAAGTGTGAGAGCCACTTGTGACCACCCTACAATCCAGGAAATGAAGTGGGTACATGAATTTTATATAATTCCCACCTCGATTCCAATAGACACAAGCAGGTTACAAATTGCAGTCCCTATGCTCAAAAATTGGGGCAAGTGAATTTCTAATCCAAAGAGTCTGACAAAAGATATACGTAGATTAAATGTGTGAACAAGAAAGTGTTAGATTTAGTATAATGTGGAGTTTAATAGGAAGAATAGAAAAACATAATGGACCGTAACTTCCGAGCTCCTCAGCATCATATTATGAGATCCTCCAGAGATGCACTGGGGAATTGGAAGTTCCTGGGTCAGGTTTACACGGCAATTGCCAGAATTGCAAACTTCCTGTGGGCAATTGCCTTGCACTGGGAGCCATCAGAAATGGGATTTAAATTGCAAACTTCAGATAGTTCTAACTGGGTTACATCAACAGCTAGCCAGAAAAAGTTAGAAAGATTAAAACCACTTCTAATTTCTGGGTAACTATTGTTCAGACCCAGGGAACTACCCCTAATCCCCTAACTGCCCCTTGCCCCCCCCCCCCACCCCCAACTGCACTCCCCCACCTCTGTAACCCTCCAGGGGTTTCCACCTGCATCCCCACCCCCCCAACCCCCAAAGACTAACCTTAGGGGATGTGGTGGCATAATGGTATCATCACTGGACTGGTAATCCAGAGATCCAGGGTAATGTTCTGGGGACAAAAACAGAATTACCTGGAAAAACTCAGCAGGACTGGCAGCATCGGCGGAGAAGAAAAAAGTTGACGTTTCGAGTCCTCATGACCCTTCAACAGAACTGAGTGAAATAAGGAGAGGGGTGAAATATAAGCTGGTTTAAGGTTGTGTTTTGGGGGGGGTGTGGACAAGCAAGCAGTGATAGGAGCAGATAATCAAAAGATGTCACAGACAAAAGAACAAAGAGGTGTTGAAGGTGTGCCTCTCGGTGGGTAAAACACAGGAGAGTGGTATTATTGACATCCATGAAGAACCAACTGCCCCTTACCATCCCACCCCATCTTCATATATTCATAAATTTATATATTATTGACTTTGGGAATGGTGAAAATTGAGTTTGTGAGAAAAAAGAAACAATCACAACAGATTTGGACAAGAAAAATGTTATTTGGCCTATTGTAGCTGATGCATTCATCAAAGTATCTACCATCTTGCCATCATATTTTCTGGTTGTTCCTTGAATCATATCAGGTTTTGGCTCCATTACCTTATCCACGAGTATATTTAATCTCTGTGTGCAATTTTGGGTTCTGTACCTAAGGAAGGATATACTTGCTTGGAGAAGTGTAACAAAGGTTCACTAGATTAATTACTGGGATGAGAGGGTTGACCTATGAGGAGAGATTGAGTAAATTGGGCCTATATTTTCTGGAGTTTAGAAGGATGTGAGGTGACCTCATTGAAGCATATGAAACTCTGAGTGGGCTTGGCAGCGTAGGTTTTGAGAAGCTGTTTTCCTGGCTAGAGTCTAGGACACAGGGCACAGCCTCAGGATAAGGGATCGGCTATTTAGGACTGAGAAGAGGAAGAGAAATTTCTTCACTGGAACGGTTATGAATCTATGGAATTCTCCATCCAAGAGTTTTGTGGATGTCTTGTAATTGTGCATAATCAAGGCTGAGATTATTCGTTTTGTGGACTCTTAAGGGAATCAAGGGATATGGTGGGAAAGTGGATTTGAGGTCGAAGATCAACCATAATTTTATTGAATGCGGAGCAGATTAAAGAGCATATGGCCTACTCCTTCTTTATGTTCTTAGTACAATATAAGGAGCTTTCATTTTTTTGCTTTTGGGATAATTTGTGAGATCATTAAGAGAGCATTCTTGCAAATTAATAGGATTGTTTGCAGTTTTGGATATCTGACATGTTTGCATTGGTACAATAATCTGCCACATTATGTTTGAGGGAGTCCCACTTAACCAAATTGGTCACACACTGTAACATTCACTTTGTCACCTATAGGCACACTTTCATTAGACAAATGCAGTTTTTCAAATATAATATTTAGGGGTATATAATTATAACAATGTATGAATAAAGATTAAACATAGCTTACGTTGAGTATATGGAAGATGCTGAAGGCTAAGCATTGTGCACAAACTTTAATCTTCATTCATACCTTAGCCTTCATAAATAAAAGTGCACATGGTCAACTATATGTTTCCTCCAAATTCAATAGACCATCAATTACCATACTGTCCCCAAAAATGAAGTGTATGTGCTCAGTACATCCCAGTAAAACTTCAACTGCATTCCAGAAAATAGTATAAATGTTTAATGATAGGGGTTGGAGTTAGTCATTATTATGCAGTATTTAAAAAACTTAGTTAATTATTTTCTAATATAAAAATCATAATTACTAGAAATGGCAACATAAGTTGCAGCGGTTATTAAATTGAAGCACCACACTATTAGCTTTGTTCAGTTAGGCTTCTTCTTGATTTTGGTTTGTGGAAGAGAATAAACACTGATAGCCCTGTTTGTTCATGCCTCTCGGTGGGTAAAACACAGGAGAGTGGTATTATTGACATCCATGAAGAACCAACTGCCCCTTACCATCCCACCCCATCTTCATATATTCATAAATTTATATATTATTGACTTTGGGAATGGTGAAAATTGAGTTTGTGAGAAAAAAGAAACAATCACAACAGATTTGGACAAGAAAAATGTTATTTGGCCTATCGTAGCTGATGCATTCATCAAAGTATCTACCATCTTGCCATCATATTTTCTGATTGTTCCTTGAATCATATCAGGTTTTGGCTCCATTACCTTATCCACGAGTATATTTAATCTTTTGATTACTTTTTGTGTGAAGAAGAGCTTCTTGAGATCTGACTGAATTATGCTTTTGAACCCATGTACTATTGTCTGCTTTCAGTTTAACATTAAGTAGCATTCTGCCTTTACCTTTTATGTAGTGTTTACTAGCATTTAGGCCTGTTTGAGATCACTGTTCATTGCCGCCTTTCAAAGTGGAAAAATGCAAATTTCTTCCAGGCTATCTTCATAATGCAGTCCTCAGACACCTCATTTGATAAATCAGGGTTCCATTTATTTTTTGTAAACATTTTTTAGAAGTACCACACATGAATGCTGTAAACATAGTCATACATTCGAGCACTTACACAGTTATTTATTCATTGACTTGTTTGTATTGTGCTATTTCTCTGACATGGCACCTCATGCTTTATATGTCTTTCTCATTGTTAATTTTTCTACTGCTTCGGACAATTCCTCTGAGGTGTCAACCTGCCACATCATTTGGTCTCCGTGTACTATAGAATTCTTACAATATGCCATAGGTCATCATGGTCATATGTTTGCATAGTGCCAGTGTCATTGGGGGCTGTTAATTGGCTTTGGATGAGACTTCCACCCCCATCTGGGAGGAAGTCCCACCTCCAAGAGCTATCTACCAATCAAGTAGCCAGCAGCTCTCTAGTCCCAGCAGCTCCACCCAGAACAGCGGCCACTGCTGAGATAACAGGCAGTCCCCAATGTAAGAATCATGGAGACCAATATTTAGGTAAGTATGGGGTTTTGCTGGTGCCAGGCTGGCAGTTCCCTGCATTGCGATGGGGGCCGGGTTTGCAAAGGCTGGTGGGTGTAGGATACATGGGGGTAGCATCTCCGTTGGGCACAGGGTCCTCTAACTGGAGGCCTCTCTCAGTCTGCATGTAAGCCACCAGATGGCCATGTGCTATTGACACCTCCTGCCCAGCAATGGCAGTGGGAGAATGCCACTTAAGGACCACAGTTGGCCCAAGGGAAGGCAGGGCTCTCTGCAGCCTTGCATGCCACCAGTAAAATACCAGCGGAGGTGAGTAGGTGATGGGCACAATGGCACCGCCATGGCACCTGATCTTATGCCCCCCCCCCTTGCCATCTTTATCAATTTATCAGTTTATTGCTTATTTCTATCCTGCTGGTCGATCATAAGCTTGTACAAAAGCAAAACACTGCCTTCCTGGAATTCTGAAATAAAAACAAAGAATGGTCAAAATATGCTGTAGATCAGGCAGCATCTGTGGAGAGAGAAACACAGCTAATATTTCATGTTAATGACTTTTCTTCAAGAAATCCTTTCTAACAAAAGTTAGAACTTACGTTGACATGATTGGCCCAATGGCCTCCTTCTGTGCTGTAATTACTGTATAACTATAAACTTGTGTTTGATTCATCTTTCCTCATTAACTTCACTACCTGGACCTCCCATTTTACATAACTTCACCTTTTTGAATTAAAGTTTTTCTTCTGTAGGTCTAAGGTATTCTTGTAAGCAGATATCAGTGATTACAGTTCTCCCAGGTTTACGAATGAGTATGCATTGGCATATCTTCAAATAACTTATCCCATTAAGACAGATTGTCTATCAGACGATTACTTCCTGCAAGCATCTTAAAACTGTCAGCACTGTAAGGGACAGTTCTCAGTTCAGAAGATCAGTGGTCATCATCTTAGAATTGTTGTGACATTGTAGGATTATATCATCAATTAGTTATTTTAAGACATTGCAATTTAAGAATCATATTAGCCTACTTAACAAAGAAAGAATTAAATTACTTCATGGCAGCAGTATAATTCTGCTGCTACTCTGGTTAACCTTTTCATTACATCATTATGTTTCAGATTTATAGGTTAATTGGGGTTGGAGTTAGTCTGGGCCTTCTCAGATCCTGACCCAGACTAGGCGTTACAGAGGTCTATAGCAAGAAGCATGAGAATCAATAGAAATGTGTCCTGGGCCTCTACCAGCTAGCTGCTGGCATTGATTGTACTACCACAGATAACTTGGCCCATGGGAAAAAACAATTTCGGACCACTTACAGCGGCTCTTGGGAAATAACCATGGAATGGGTTGCCGTTGGAGCAGCTAAAGGGACAGAAACGTTGGAGGTGGGGAAGGTTGATTCCTGTGGCTCTGGGATAGCCACTCAAGAATCCTAAGCAGGGCGAATCTGCTCATGAGTTGCCCAATATGAAAAAAGGTGTCTTTTAACAAGTGTTAAGTACCTAATTTCGGTCTCCTGTTTCCTTTGTATCCCTATCTACTGTATTCTCCTCTTAATATACTTTACTTTGCTCTTCTCTCCAAAATATTTTACAGTATATCTGTTAAGTACCACTCTTTCATCACCATTTCATTATGAGCTAGAACGGACTCAAGCATCAGACATGTGTGCAAACTTTGTCATGCGCATGTGTAGAGGAGAATTGCATGCAATTTTGTGGAGACATTGGAAGATATGCCAGGTAGCAAGGGACTCATATAATGATGCCTGTGCATAAGTCTCTGCAATATATTTCAACCTGAAATTTTGAAGTACTTATACACCGCTGGGTGCCTTTTCATTACAAGATAGTCAAGCACTGATGTGAAAAATGCATGGTGTTTTGGGGTGACCTTGACTAGTCAGGCAATACAGGCAGCCCTAACTTTGGTCAACAAACACGGACATAAAGAGGCAACTTTGCAAACGCTGACTGTTAGTGTGAAATGCTGATTGGCATGTATATAGAAATATATAGAAGTTACAACATAGAAACAGGTCATTTGGCCCAGGCAGTCTGTTGGCATTTATGCTCTACATGAGCAAATAGTTCAAATCACATTTAAGCACTCTTCCCTTTCCCTTCACCCCCTTTTCCTTTATCCACATATCCAATCTAATCTCGAATGTTGACATAATTTTTGCCTCAACAATAACCTGGATGTGAATTCCACAAACTCAACTCCCTATGTAAAAGAAGCTTCTCAAAGAAATAAGAATAGCCCATTTAATCCATTCCTTTACATGGTTGGGTAACAGGAAAGACAGGAGACACAAGAGAAGGGCCCAAAAGAAGCCATTGGAAGAACAGAAAAGGAAGAAAGAAGGAATGTGCTGGGTCCAGTGCAGTAGCCAAAATGTGCTTGCAAGTGGACTTGGAGAGAATTCCAGTTACATAAGCAAAGATTAAGAAAGTCTTGTCCTGTTCGTAAACTTATAAATGGAGGAGACAATATTAGAGCTTTCGAAGTTAAAATCTACAAACCTTGAGTCAATTTGAAGCATCAACAAACCAATACCCAGGTTCAGCGACAGTTGCGGACAGGAAGGGATTCCAGGAGCTGATTGAAGGGAAGTTATTAGTGGGTGCATTGCTGGAGGTTAGCCAGTGGGAAATAGAGGTCCAAGAAAAGGCAAAGAGACTATCTTGAGCCAGCACAGTTTTATGCAAGGGTCCAGAATAAATGTTGCCTCACTGTTGGAAGTGCGTACCAGTAGATCCAGTACAGCAGAGGAATAAGAAACAGGAGGAGCAAAACCCAGGGGCTGAGGGCATGAAGACATGGGACAGTGAAAAATAAATTCACGGGATCAATGCAGATGAAGGAGCTGGCCCATGGAATAGCAGATAGTGTTGAGGAGCACACAAGAATGGGAATCACAATAGGAGCGTGTGGACCAGTCCAACCCTATTGTGTTGAAGGGGAGGGAAGGAAACAAAACAGAGATCATTTAGCATTGATTGGGATTGAGTACAGAGCAGGATGGAAATAAAAGAAGTATAAGGAACTGATCAAAGCTAACTTAGTCCAGTGAAAAATTCCTTGCGAGCAGTTGAAAACTGAGAATGCAGGAACAGATCAGATACTAGAATAGAGACATTCCAATGGAGAATATGGTCTCCATAGAACGCAGATGTAAAAGTGAATATCAAGCCCAGAAACCAGCAGAGATGTTGGGCTAAAGATTGATTGGCCATGTTTCCCAGGTACAAGGTCATTATTCCTGACATGCCCACTTGCCTGCGCCAGATCTGGTAGAGGTGGGCAGCATGCAGATTTGATGGTGTTACCTTATTTGCATGATAATAGCATTGGGCCAAGTGGCTCCCACACTGCTGGCTCTTCTGTACTCAACAGGGAACCAAACAGTGTTGCGCTGATAATACATGATGCAGCCAGCCTTCTGTGCCTAGAGGCTTCTTAAAGGAAAGCTGCACTGAATTTCAGGAGGCTAATGATGAATACTGTTGCTGCAATTCTAAATGGAGATAATGGGACACCAAGGAACAGAGAGGACTCCAGGATCATGGATATGGTGCTGGAGGCCTTAGTAGCAGAGGTGGACAAGAGGACAGATGCCATGATTCCATGGAAGGCCAGGAGGCCCTCAAGGACAACTTTCAGAAAGGATTGATAGCAGGTGGCAGAGAGGTCAGTTCCCAGCATCTGGACTGTAGAGCTGACAGCAGTGCCACAAGGAGCCTACTGACCCCATGTGGTGGTCAACGTCAGTGAATGTATCTTCGTTTGACATCTCCATGCCACTACACGACTAGCCTCTGAAACTGTTCAGTGAATTACACCCCCATGACTTACCCATTAGCAGTCCTTGGTACTTGGGGCTCGTGCCTAACATGTAAATATGCCACCTGACCTTCACATATCTACCAATGCTGCCAGCCTAACCCCCATCTCTTGCTGCCTTCACAGGCCTCCAGCTGTTCAGCAATGACAGGAATATCACCCAAATACAGTGCTGACATTCACTGACATTCTCCCCTTCCTCTTGCAGGGCAAGGTGGCACATGATAGAAGGAAACAAAGCACAACCAGACATGGATATCTGCATCTCATGAGCACTATGGAGGAGATGGCTCTCAGTCTCATGGAGCTGCCATGACAAAGCCCATGACATCCAGTGTCACTGGGAAAATTCAGGATGATGATACGTTCCTGCCTGATATGCCTTCTAAACTCCTAGGTCACCCTCATGCTACTTTCTGGCATGGTGAGCGAGCTTACAGATGATGTGACCATGGATCTCTTGCCTTCCACCCCATCCTCCCTCGCTTATCCCAACCTTCTTCTAATTTTCTGCTTTCAGACACCCAAGAACTGCCACCTGCCCAGCCCAGCAGCTGTAGAAGGAAAGAGAGCAACAGCACAGCACTGATGAAGCAGTTCTGTCAGACATTCGCAACCACCAGCTCAGAAACTGGCACTGCACATAACCTTGGGCACTACTATGGAGTTGGGATTATCACGTGGTGAGTCACTGCACACAAATCGGCTGCAGCTAGGCCAAGAGTAAAGAATGGTTTGTTTGCCAGCTCACTGAAGATTGAGATTACAGAAGAGACTCAGGAGACTCAGATGAGAACTCTGGCGGGGAGCATACCGAAGAATGCTGATGAGGACACACATGGCGATGCTGGGTGAATTCACTGACCTGCCAGACAACCTCCTGTCACTATCAAGGAGCATAGAAGAGTCCAATCCAACTTGGCAGGGGGCATCACACCCATTGCCTTAGGCCCAGGAGAAAATATATTTTTGTCTAGGACCCAAAAGATGTAAAACAGAGAAACTAGGGGTGCATTCCAGTGCAGTCATGAAACTTAGCTGATGGCAGCAATAGTTTGGGGGATGGCCAACGTGCTCTGCATAATTGGCTTTAAGCTTGCAGCTTCAATTTGTATCCATGTGTTCAAGTCTGGGATGGGGCTCCAAAACTACACAAAATGGAAGGCGCAAAGCAATTGATATTGAAGCATTTCAGTAGATTTGATATAGGAAGAATATTAGAATACCCCTTAACCTTTTAAACTTAAGGGAATGCAAATCAAGTTTATGCAACCTATCCTCAGAATTGTAAGATTTTTCTAAGTCCTAACAGGTTTTAGAGTTCTGACTTGAGAATTACACAAATAGTGAGTTCATACTCAAAAGCTTTCAGTTAAACATTACAAATCTCTACTACTCTTTTGCAATGCAATACATTCATATCACTGTTAGTCAAGTGATAGAACACATCAAAACATGGAGTTGCAAGGAGCTTATGTCTACAAATCAGTTCCACGTCAATTGTAGTTTTCAGTGATTGACCAGATGATTGACCACCTATGTTGACTACAATATTTATGTTCAAAAAATTACTGTCATTTATACATTTAAAGTTCCATCAGCATGTGCTATGTTGGGGTTGGTCCTCACCTTCTGCTGTTCTTCGCAGAGCTCGGTTCAGGTTTACTAAGCGGACAGCTTTTCAGATATGAAACCTGAGCGTTTAATTTGTTGGCTAGTAGTTAATTGTGCTAACCAAATCTTGGGGGCACTGACTGACACACATCTGCTTTTCCAGACTCAAGGTCTGTTTAGAAACCTTTTTAATAACCCTTCTTTGTCCTTTCTTTATAAGTCAGTCTGGCTTCAATATGGAAAAAATATTACTTCACAAAGACATCTCACAGTTCAGCAGCTTTGAGAAAAACAAGCTGTTTTCCCACCAGCCATGCTCCCAGTGTCTCAAAGCATGATGGACTGATTTTTAGTCAAGCTTGAACATTATATATATGTATATGTACATATCATCAGCAAGTCTCAGTCATAAACTAAGGTTATTTTTCTCCATGTTCTATAGCCTATATAATTTAGCCCTTGTATCATTATGGTGAATTTGCAGTGTACCCCCTCCAAGGCCAATACTGTATATCATTGGTGAGGTGTAGTACTCAAACCTAAATGCAATAGTCCAGAGGGGGCAAGTAACCAAGGCTTGGTCGGGCATTGTTGGGGTGATATGGTGTGGGTGTTGCGGGTGTTGTGTAGGGTTCAGTAAAGAAGGCCCATGCAAAGAATGGTGATTAAAAAATAAAACTAAAAGCTCTTTATCTGAATGCATGAAGTATTTGTAATGAGGTTGACAAATTAGTACCACAGTTGAAGATTAATGGGTTCGATGTAATCGGCATTTCAGAGACATGGGGCGGGATTTTCCAGCCCCACCCGCTGCCGGGATTGTCCAGTCCCACCGAAAGTAAATAGACTTTTGGCTTGCCCACCACAGAAACTAGCCTTCCCATGAACTTTTCCTGTGAAGAACCTGCCAACAGCATCATCATCATCATCAGATTGAACAAATCAAATTGGCAAAGGTAGTCTGGAAGACTAGTAGAATGCTTTCATGACAACTTCCTAGAAAGTTATGTTTTGGAATCAACTAGGGAGAAAGCTATTTTAGAATTATTATTGTGTAATGAGCAGGGCTAATTAATAATATTATAGTGAATGATCCTCTGGGAAAAGTGATTATAATACACTTGAATTCCACATTAAGTATGAGTCCAAAATAAAAATCTTAAATGAAGCTAATTATAAGTGGGGGGTGGGGTGGGGGTCCTGGCTAAAGTTGATTGGGTAAATAGACTAAAAGATTTGACAGTAAATGATCAGTGGGAAACATTTAAATAAATTATTCAAAATGTTCAACAAAAATGCATTCTATTAAAAATCAAAAACTTAACGAGAAACATCCATCCATGGCTTACTAGGGAAGTTAAGGATAGTGTTAGATTTAAAAAAGAGGCTTATAACATTGTGAAGAATAGTAGTAAGCCTGAGGATTGGGAAAGTTTCAGAAACAAGCAAAGGGCAACCGAAAAGTTGATAAAAACGGATAAAATAGAATGAGAGTAAACTAGCCAGGAACATAAAACCGGATTGTAAGAGCTCATACAAGTTTATAAAAAGGAGGAGAGTAGCTAAAGCAAATGTTGGACTTGTAGAGGCAGAGACAAGAGAAATTATCATGGGGAATGAGGAAATAGCAGAGACATTGAACGAATATTTTATGTCTGTCTTCATAGTAGAGGACAACAAATTACATACCAGACACAGAGGGTAACCAAGGGACTAATAAGAGGACTAAAAGCCAACAATCTGCAGGACCTGTTGGTCCACATCCTGTTCTAAAAGAGGTATCTGCAGAGAGAGTAGATGCACTGGCTATAATTTTACAAATTTCCCTAGATCATAGAATGGGGTACTAGTAGATTGGAAGTTAGCAAATGTAACATTGGTATTCAAGAAAGGAAGGAGCGAAAAACAGTGAACTACAGACTAGTTTGATATCAGTTGTTGGGAAAATGCTGGAATTTATAATGAAGGAAGTCTTAGCAATGTACTTAGAAATTCATAGTTTAATCCGACAGAATCAACATGGTTTTATGAAAAGGAAATTATGTTTAATTAATTAGAGTTACTTATTAGAGATCTTTGAGGGTGTAACTAATAGGTTGATAAAGGGGAGCCAGCAGATAATATATTTAGATTTGCAATTCAGTAATGTGTCGCACAACAGATATTATGCAAGATAAGGGCTCATAGAGTCAGGATTAATATATTAGCATAGATGGAGGATTGGTTAGTGCACAGAGAAGGGATAAATTGGGCATTTTAAAGTTGGCAGGCTGCAACTGGTGGAGTGCTGCAAGGATCAGCACTGGGACCTCAGCTATTTATAATCTAGCATCTAAGAATTAAAAGTCACATGTAGGCCAGACCAGGTAAGGACAGTAGAATTCCTTAGTGAAATGGATGGGTTTTTATAGCAATCAGTGACAGCTTTCATTCCAGATTTTTTGGCTGCTGTTGTGGGATTTGAATCCCTGTCCACAGAGCATTAGGCTGGGCCTCTGGGTTATGAGTCCAATTACATTACTGCTATACTAACATGTGCAACAAACAATTAGGGATGCAAATGGCATGTTGGCCTTTATTGCAAGGCATGCAATTGAGGTTACAATAATATCAGCCATAATCTTATTGAATGGTGAATACAGGCTCGAGGGGCCGAATGGCCTACTCCTACACCTAATGCGTATATTCGCATGTTTGCAAGAAGTCTTGTTTCAGTTGTATAGGGCACCTGGAGTATTGTGTGCAGTTTTGGTCTCTATATCTAAGCAAGGATACACTTGCCTTGGAGATGGTACAGGGAAGGTTCACTAGTTGTGTTCCTGGGACGAGAGTGTTGTTCTCTGATGAGAGGCCGAGTAAGTTGGGCCTTTACTCTCTAGAAGTATGAGGTAATTTCATGGAAACATACAAGATTCTGAAGGGGCTTGACAGGGTAAACTCTAAGGGCAGAATTTTCCAGTTGTTGTGCAGGGGCCGTGTGTAAAATGACGAACAGTGATGTCAGGCGAGTGTCCCGACGTCACTACGCGCCATCGCAATATTTCGTTGGGCGGGCACACGATGATGTCCAACGCACACCTGCCATTAATTAACGGGCTACTTAAGGCCCTTAAGTGTTCAATCGAGGCCAATTTTTTGGCACCCATGCAATCTTTGGGTCGGCACATGGGCGCGATAGGCAGGCGGGTAGGACACATTTGTATTAACCTCATCCACAGGCGGGATAAGAGGGCTCACTGGGGTCGTGAAAGTGCACAGTCAAGTATTTATTTTTGAAAGTTTTACAAACTTGCCTGTGTGATCTGCAGTACTTCAGAATGCATTCCAGCTGCTTTTCCTGGACTCTTAACCTTCAGGTCAGCACTCTGCAGTAAGAAATATTTTCTGGGCCTGCAGGTTTCAGGAAGCCTTCCCTTAGCCCGGGAATGGGAGCTGATCTGTCCACTGGAGGCAGCTCCTCTAAGGAGGAAGGGAGGGCGAGAAGGGGGAGGAGGCCAGGAGTGCACATTCAGCCTCCAGGGGAGCCACCTTTGGGAGGACAGGCGCAGGCACAAGGAGTGCAGGGCCAAGAGGTTGTCCAAGATGGAAAGGGTGGCAGAAGATGCCACTATCCTGCTGCCAGGGTATACAGGAGGTGAAGCAGCTACCTCAATATGTCTGAGGTGTAGTGCCAAAGGAGGCTCCATCTGTCAAGGGAGACAGTCAACTATATCTGTCAGACGTTGGGCCTGAGATCTCCCCTAACTGTGTGGGTGGACACCCCACACCAGTGGCTCTAAAGATCATAGCTGCCCTCGACTTCTGTGCCTCTGGCTCCTTCCAGAGCTCGGTGGGTGATCTTTGTGGTGTCTCCCAATCAGCTGTCCACACTTGTGTCAAGCAAGTTACAGATGCTCTGTTCAGGCGTGCATTGACCTTCACCCACTACCGTTGAGACCAAACAAGCCAGACACAGCGAGCCAGAAGCTTCGCAGCCATTGCTGGCTTCCCCCATGTCCAGGGTGCTATAGACTGCACACATGTGGCCATCAAGGCACCAACAGGTGAGCCTGGTGCCTTCGTCAACAGGAAGATTTCCACTCCATGAACATGCAGAAAGTGTGTGACCACAGGATGCAGATTCTGCAAGTTTGTGCAAGGTACCCGGGCAGCTCCCACAATGCCTGCATCCTCAGACACTCCCAGGTGCCAGGGCTCTTCAGTGCTGCAACCCAGCTTGATGCATGGCTGCTGGGTGACACAAAGGCTATCCCATCAGAAGGTGGCTCATAACTCCTCTCCACCATCCAAGAACAGAAGCTGAGCAGCAGTACAATAGGAGCCACGACACCACAAGGACTGTGGTGGAGACAGCCATCGGTCTTCTCAAGATGTGCCTCCGATGGCTGGACCGCTCAGGGGGCACACTCCAGTAACCCCCAGATCGTGTCTCTGTGATAGTGGTTGCATGCTGCGCTCTCCACAATCTTGCGCTGGAAAGGGGGGCGCAGTGGACAATGAAGACGTCAATTCAGTGGTTGCGGCTGCACACGATGAGTCCAGCAGTGAGTCTGAGGATGAGCATGCACAGGGAAATGCTGAGGGGGTAGTCGCTGACCTGGGCATACTCTAGGGAGGCAGGGACACCCAGGAGGCTTTAATCCAATGAACCTTCAGGTAGCACACCACAGCTGGTCCACTGGGACAAGCCTGGGCTGTCGGCTTGACAGCTAAGCGCAAAATCTGTCAGATTCGCAACAGTAACTAAGGGCATTGTTAATAAAGCTGAATGTCCAACAGAGCACTCATTACAGTTTTGGAAACCATACACATGCAGAAGAAAAGTGGCACCCTCAGCCATGGTGACATATCTGAATTTAATGTATTAAACAAAGCAGCTTATTATAAAAAAAAGACAAGAGTGTTACAAATCAAATATAATCATAAGGGCTTCATCTCGGGCCAACAAAAAAGCATCAGTGAAAAACCCGTGGTGTGCCTAAGGTGCCTTATGCTTTCATTTCCGGGTACTACGTCTTGGTGCTGCCCCATCGCTCGGAGAGGCATCTGAGACAACCTGCTGACTCTGCTGTCCTGTTGGCCTTGATGACCTTGGCGGTCGTCCTCTGACCCGTGGATCCTGTGCTGGCCTTGCCTGGGAGGGAGCTGCCAGTTGCACAGCTGGCATCTCCCCAGTCGTCCACAGCCTCACTGGATGATACAGTCACTGGGAAAGGGGCGGAGGAGCTGCCGCTATCATCCGGAGCACCCTGAGAGGAGCTTGCAGAGACGACAGGCAGCTGCTGCACTGACGTGAGATCGCTTCGGATCTCCCTGCTCACCGTGGATGGATGGGCACTGAGCTGGTAAACTTGATGCTCATACCATCTCCCACACTGGCACTGAGCATCTGAGGCCAATGCCGATATGAGGACTTGCTGGTCAGAGCGCATCCCCAGGAAGCCCTGATGGGTCTCCTGGAGTAGGCTCTCCACGAGAGTCGCCACTCTCTCCATGGAGGACGCATGGCACTCGGACATGTGGCTCATTGCTTCGGTGAGCATCCGCATAGATTCCTCCACCACGGAGACCAAGCCAAGCATAGCTTCATGTATCTCCCCCAGATGCTCCCACACACCTGCACCTGGATGACTCCAGAGGCACATCGTCAGACACCGACTGAGCATGTGCCTGGTCCCCTGCAGTCCTCCAACTGCTGGCGCCACGGGCACTCGCTATCTCTGCCAGCTCCTCCAGCGAGTGTGAAGTGCCCTCACTGTTGTGCCCCGGGGCACTAGCCGTTGTTCGAATTCCCACTGAGGTGCTAGTATCTGTGCTGGTGCCTGCCTCTCAGAAATGGTGTGACGCTGGTGAGACTTCCGGCCCCTCAGGTGTGAGAGGGGGCATCTGCTGCTCCTCCTCCTGGCCCTGTTCTGATGATGCTGAAAGGAAGAACAAGGACAGTGGATCACTTAGCGTGGAGACAATGACAAAGTCCATCCCTGTTCCCCGGATCATTATGCGCTCATCTTTCCATAACCAATGGTCAAGCCATGTTGCAAAATTAAATCATTTAACATTTAGCAGCGCTATGGCTGTTGGGAGGACAATGCTAACCTCACTGTTGGGCATAAATACCTGGCCGTAGCACCCCAGCCTCACCGACACCAGTGGACCTGGGTGCATGGCGCCTCATGAGATCCAGGGCCTCCTACTTGAAACATCTTAGAATGGTGATCTGTGCCTGGCTGCTGCCAGTCCTCGCACGTTCTGCCGTGTTATGAGCATTCCTTTTCCGGAAAATGAGAGAAGAGCATTGATTAGTGCAAATTGCACATGGATTCTGTTTGCGCACAGCCAACCCCAACCAGAATGGGACATATCAGGGCTCCAGTGCCTCCTCACCCCGCTGCTACCAAGCACTCACACAAAGATGCTGGGCCTGCTCCCCATCCCCCTACCCCTCATCTTGGACACATGCTGCCTGCATCATGTTAGGCACCACATGGTATATACTTCCATAGCAAGGAGGCGCAGGCACATGGAGCACAGAGGGCAGCAGATGGTTCCTTGCCATACCACCTTGAAGCTCCCTTCCCACCATCTCATCACCCTGAATTGGGCATGTCCTGGAGTTCAAACACAGCGCCTAGGTGCAGCTCCTCCAGGTTGCCCCCACATGTGGGACTCAGTGTAACACATGCTGCGGGGACAAAACACATCTCCTCATCATCCTCGCAGGCTGACCTCAGCATGGGCAATGTCTGCTTGCCCACCCAGCAGAGGACAAACGCCATCAATGATTCAATGCAGTCATGACATTCAGACTGGTGGTGGGGGGGCAGCAGCAGGGGGTAAGCCAACCTGCTGGGTTAAATGCCCAATACCAACATGATACTCACCCTGCCAGAGCTCAACAAGTCGTTGAAGCGCTTGCGACACTGGATCCAAGTGCGCCGCACCACATCACAGGAGCTCACCACCTCCGCCACCTCCTCCCAGGCACGTTTCATCATGTGGGGGGACCTCCTCCTCCCATCCTGGGGAGCCAGCACAACCCTCTGTCCTCGAGGAGGACAGCAAGGCAATCATCCGATAAACAAAGGGGACACTGGCTCCCTGTCTTCCTTTCCCGCCTGGCCTGTCCCACTGCCCTACCCTCCAGACTGGCGTGCTCACCAGAAGCCCTTTGCTGTGGCCTTGCACTTGCCATTGTGAGCAGCCTAGAAAGGACTGCCAGGCCTTCATTTAAACAGGCTGCCAGTTTGCCATTGTATCCAGCGGTCTGTGCACGCCTGCCGCTGCCCACCCACTCCCGCTATCCTTGGGAGTCGAGAAATACGCCGGGCGGGCCTTAATTGGCCTGCCCGCGTAAAATAGTGACGTGGACCCAATTGCAGACAGCGATCGGGTCCACCCACTCTCACGCCCGCTCCATCCCCCTGCCAACTGGAAAATTCAGGCCTAAGAAGTTATTTTCCCTGACTGGGGAATCTAAAACACGAAGGCACAGCCTCAGGATGAGCACTTTTTTATTTAGAACTGAGATGAGGAAAAATTTCTTTGCTCAGAGGATTGTGAATCTGGAATTCTCTACTCTGGAGGGTTCTGGATGCTCTATCATTGAATATATTCAACGCTGGGACAAATAGCTTTTTTTTATAAAAACAAAAAAACTGCGGATGCTGGAAATCCAAAACAAAAACAGAATTACCTGGAAAAACTCAGCAGGTCTAGCAGCATCGGCGGAGAAGAAAAGAGTTGACGTTTCGAGTCCTCATGACCCTTCGACAGAACTTGAGTTCGAGTCCAAGAAAGAGTTGAAACATAAGCTGGTTTAAGGTGTGTGTGGGGGGGCGGAGAGAGAGAGAGAGAGAGGGAGAGAGAGAAGTGGAGGGGGGGGTATGGTTGTAGGGACAAACAAGCAGTGATAGAAGCAGATCATCAAAAGATGTCAACAACAATAGAACAAAAGAACACATAGGTGTTAAAGTTGGTGATATTATCTAAACGAATGTGCTAATTAAGAATGGATGGTAGGGCACTCAAGGTATAGCTCTAGTGGGGGTGGAGGGAACATAAAAGATTTTAAAATATTTAAAAATAATGGAAATAGGTGGGAAAAGAAAAATCTATATAATTTATTGGAAAAAAAAGGAAGGGGGAAACAGAAAGGGGGTGGGGATGGGGGAGCGAGCTCAAGACCTAAAGTTGTTGAATTCAATATTCAGTCCGGAAGGTTGTAAAGTGCCTAGTCGGAAGATGAGGTGTTGTTCCTCCAGTTTGCGTTGGGCTTCACTGGAACAATGCAGCAAGCCAAAGCAAGTTAGCATCCGCAGTTTTTTTGTTTTTATCTCTGTGTTTAATTGACTGCCACTGCTCTTCAAGAAATGCCTACCTCCTTGAAGAAGTTTTGTTCTTTTCTGCGACAAGATTTCCGTACCTCTCTTTTTCCTTGCCCACCTTCATTGCTTTCCATTTCCCTCCTGGTGTTTGACAAGGTGTTTACTAAAACCCGCTTTCACAGCCATATCTCCTTTCTCAGTGACTGTCTCCGTCTCCAACTTACCCCACGTGGAATACAACTGAAATTCCACCCCTCATGTTTCGAACCCACCCAGGATTACAGGTATCTCCGGGACATAAAACGTTTCTCGGAGTTCTGTTCCCGTCATATTCTGAAATCCACACTCAGTGCCATGCGCCGCCATATGAACACACTCGACCTCTCCCTCCAGCAGCACCGCCGTACCCTTTTTCAAAGCTGCGCGTGCCCCCAGTTTCATTTTATTCTTCGGCTCATCCGACGCCTCAGCAAGAAACTTTTTCTCTTTCTCTCAAGTGCTAAGGAACGCAAGCTCCAACAACTCATCGACACCAACACCCATCTAGGACCCTCCACCCCTGCCTGTCCCTCCGTCCCCACCCCATCTTCCAATCCCAGCCCCAGCCGTGTATTCACTATACCCCCTGACCTTCCCCTCTCCGATGCTGAACGTTCAGTGCTCAGCAAAGGACTTAGTTTCATACCCTTACGCCCTCACCTCAATGAATTTCGGGCTCGGCATGATGCTGAACTCTTCTTCCGCCGTCTTCGTCTCCGGGCTCACTTCTTTGGGCAGGAGTCCTCTCCCAGTTCAACAGATCCTTTTACCCATTTCCAATATTCTCCCTCCACCTGGACCCCTCCCTCTGGATTCTTACCTACTCTTGATCTTTTCATTGAGAACTGTCGGTGTGACATTAGTCGTCTCAATTTCTCTGCTCATCTCACCCATTCTAACCTGTCTCTCTCTGAACTTACTGCACTCCATTCTCTCAGATCCAATCCTGACATTGTCATCAAACCCGCTGACAAGGGTGGTGCTGTTGTTGTCTGGCGCACTGACCTCTATCTCGCGGAGGCTGAGCGTCAACTCGCAGACACTTCCTCCTACCTCTCCCTGGACCATGACCCCACCACTGAACATCAAGCCATTGTTTCCAGGACTGTCACTGAGCTCATCTCCTCTGGGGATCTTCCTCCCACAGCTTCCAACCTGATAGTCGCCCAACCTCAGACGGCCCACTTCTATCTCCTACCCAAAATCCACAAACAGAACTGTCCTGGTAGACCGATCGTCTCAGCATGCTCCTGCCCCACAGAACTCATTTCTCGTTATCTTGACTCCCTTCTCTCTCCCCTTGTCCAGTCCCTTCCCACCTACATCCGTGATTCCTCTGACACCTTACGTCACATCAACAATTTCCAGTTCCCTGGCCCCAACCGCTTCCTCTTCACCATGGACGTCCAATCCCTCTACACCTCCATCCCCCACCAGGATGGTCTGAGGGCCCTTAGCTTCTTCCTCGAACAGAGGCCCGAACAATCCCCATCCACCACTACTCTCCTCCGTCTGGCTGAACTTGTTCTCACGCTGAACAATTTCTCCTTCAACTCCTCTCACTTCCTCCAAATAAAAGGTGTGGCTATGGGTACCCGCATGGGCCCCAGCTATGCCTGTCTCTTTATGGGGTATGTGGAACATTCCTTGTTCCAGTCCTACTCCGGCCCCCTTCCACAACTCTTTCTCCGGTACATCGATGATTACTTTGGTGCTGCTTCATGGTCTCGTCGGGACTTAGAAAAATTTATTAATTTTACTTCCAATCTCCACCCCTCCATCATTTTCACGTGGTCCATCTCTGACACTTCCCTTCCCTTCCTTGACCTCTCTGTCTCAATCTCTGGTGATAGACTGTCCACCAATATCCATTACAAACCCACCGACTCCCACAGCTACCTCGACTACAGCTCCTCACACCCCGCTTCCTGTAAGGACTCCATCTCATTCTCTCAGTTCCTTCGCCTCCGTTGCATCTGTTCCGATGATGCTACCTTCAAAAGCAGTTCCTCTGACATGTCCTCCTTCTTCCTTAACCGAGGTTTTCCACCCACGGTCGTTGACAGGGCCCTCAACCGTGTCCGGCCCATCTCCCGCGCATCCACCCTCACGCCTTCTCCTCCCTCCCAGAAACATGATAAGGTCCCCCTTGTCCTCACTTATCACCCCACCAGCCTCCGCATTCAAAGGATCATCCTCCACCATTTCCGCCAACTCCAGCATGATGCCACCACCAAACACATCTTCCCTTCACCCCCCACTATCGGCATTCCGTAGGGATCGCTCCCTCCGGGACACCCTGGACCACTCCTCCATCACCCCCTACTCCTCAACCCCCTCCTATGGCACCACCCCACGCCCACGCAAAAGATGCAACACCTGCCCCTTCACTTCCTCTCTCCTCACCGTCCAAGGGCCCAAACACTCCTTTCAAGTGAAGCAGCATTTCACTTGCATTTCCCCCAGCTTAGTCTACTGCATTCGTTGCTCCCAATGTGGTCTCCTCTACATTGGAGAGACCAAACGTAAACTGGGCGACTGCTTTGCAGAACACCTGTGGTCTGTCCGCAAGAATGACCCAAACCTCCCTGTCGCTTGCCATTTTAACACTCCACCCTGCTCTCTTGCCCACATGTCTGTCCTTGGCTTGCTCCGTTGTTCCAGTGAAGCCCAACGCAAACTGGAGGAACAACACCTCATCTTCCGACTAGGCACTTTACAACCTTCCGGACTGAATATTGAATTCAACAACTTTAGGTTTTGAGCTCGCTCCCCCATCCCCACCCCCTTTCTGTTTCCCCCTTCTTTTTTTTTCCAATAAATTATATAGATTTTTCTTTTCCCACCTATTTCCATTATTTTTAAATATTTTAAAATCTTTTATGTTCCCTCCACCCCCACTAGAGCTATACCTTGAGTGCCCTACCATCCATTCTTAATTAGCACATTCGTTTACATAATATCACCAACTTTAACACCTATGTGTTCTTTTGTTCAATTGTTGTTGACATCTTTTGATGATCTGCTTCTATCACTGCTTGTTTGTCCCTACAACCACACCCCCCCTCCACTTCTCTCTCTCTCTCTCTCTCCACACCCCCCCCACACACCTTAAACCAGCTTATATTTCAACTCTTTCTTGGACTCGAACTCAAGTTCTGTCGAAGGGTCATGAGGACTCGAAACGTCAACTCTTTTCTTCTCCGCCGATACTGCCAGATCTGCTGAGTTTTTCCAGGTAATTCTGTTTTTGTTTTAGCTTTTTTTTATCCCTGAGGGAATCAATTGGGATCAAACATGACAGTGGAGTTGAGGCAGAAGATCAGTCATGATCATATTTCTAACGTTCTTAAGTTCCCGGTGAAGTATAACTATCTTTCTTATGTGTTCCAAAAGAATTCCCAAAATAATATAGCATTTAAACTGTACAATGTTAAGATAACATAGCCATTCCAAAGAACTGGCACAGACTTGACATGTTGAATCGTTTCCCTTTATGACCAACTATTCTATGATTAGGGACAATTTTCTTGTGCTTTGTACCTAGGTGACATTTACTCAGTCAGCATCAATCACAAGAAAAGGGTGACAAATGATACCACGATACCAACTCTACTCCCATTACTTTGCACCGTTATTTCTAGAGATTCCCTTGGATAGGCGATAAAGTGCCTAAGCTGTTGTGCTTGTGAGATGAGAAAGGGTATATCTGGCTGATTTGTTTCCCCTTGATTTTAGATGCTATATCCTGGCAGGTGCATCTCACCATGTCAGCTTCACACCCTGTATGCAGATTGTTTGTTGTGCTCTGAACTGATTTAGTTGCACATCTTACATTTCAGTAAATGTTTTCTCCTAATCACTTCAACTGAGGCAACGTGAGAGAGAAAAAATTATTTGCAGAAGAGTTTACCGTGTACAGTGAGGAATTGTAGATCTTGCAAACCACATACTAATATTGGTGTGTTAATTTTTTTAAATCAAGTTTTATTTTTTCAATACTTTTCGTTATGAAAATTATATATTTTTTTGCAGGTCTACAAAAACTCACCCTGGCCCTGTTGTTCATTTAAGTGACAGTCCAAGGGACGAGGGGAAAGTAAGTAAGAAAGAAAAATAACATACAATTGTTTCTTTAATGCTTTTTTTTTGTTCAGGAATTCAGATGAGTTATTTGGGCTTTTGAATCCCAAATAACAAAATTAAAGTACATAAACAAAATGCATTCATGGTATCTGTTTGTTTACACCTTTACTGCATTAAATATTAAACTTTCATAGCATCCCCACACTTATTTCTGCTTCAACGGTAAAATTTAAAGGGGCATTCCACTAAAAAAATAATTTAACAACCCTTAAGTTGTTCACAATGGTTTATTTTATTTCACTGCTGCATAGATTTAAATGTATTCCTTCTGCATTGCTTATGAGTTCAACAGCTATTTAGACCAACAGAGTAACAAATAGATATACATCACTTCTCATCTGTTGTCTTGTGCTGGTATTTTTCTCCACTCAAGCCTTCTAGCCTAATTCAATTTTCCAGCTCACTGTCTATTGTTAGACAACTAATTCCTCTTTAAAAGAATTTAAGAACTCTACTTCAATAACATTGGATGCACAGAATTTTCCATTCCAACTACAGTATGAAGAAACTTTTCTAACCTCCCCTTGGTTCTTTTTAGGATTGGCTTAAATTTGTAACCACTCTTCTCCATTGTGCTGACCAATGGAGGCAAGCTATCATTATTTATTCCAACGTAACCCTTCAGAATTGCAAAGACCCCTGTCCAATCATCTCTTAACAATCTCAGACCCGGTGGAGAAAAAAGCAAACAGTGGTAATTGTAATGCAGAACTCCAAACACATTCAGATTCCTGGGGCTGAATTTTTACTGACCTGGGTAGCTCTCTGGAGAGATGGACACTGCTGCGGCAGGCAGGCGAGCAGGAGGGTGCCTCGACATGGAGACACCCTCAGAAGTATAATTAAAATTGCGAAAATGAAGATGCCCGAAGCCTATAGGCCTATTGCAGCAGAGGAGAAACCTCTCTAAAGAAATTGTTTTGGCCACAGGTTCGGCCTTTCCTCCTTGCAGATCTGTCATTGGAGCATGAAGCCTCTGGCTCCGATAGCCCCTGAGCCTGCCACTATGAGGCCACCACCACAGGACTACCAGGCTCTGCACTCAGCGGGGGTCTGCTCTAACACCAGGAAGATCCCAGTGGAGTCCTCGCCGTCCTCCCATTAGACATTTACTTGGATTAAGTGTCTATCAGCCATTGATGAATAGGTAGCGCGGCCAATGTGCACCCACCTCCGCCAAGATTGCCTGGAGGTGAGAATGCTCTAGAGTGCCAACCTGCCGCCCTTATCTCCGATTTTTCTCCTGGTCCCACCTTTAAGGCCACCTCCTCAGGATTGGGAAGATTCTGCCCAGCATTGCCAGAAATGCTGAGGCAGAAAATTTATCCTTTCATACATGAGTGGTAAGTTTGAGACTTTTCCAGTGTTTAAAAACAAATTTCCATAAATTAACAAAAATACCTCATAAAATACTCAGAACTTGTTAATACAATTTCTAGACTTTCAATATTTAAAATAAAACACCTTAATCATCAAAGATAGCTCAGAAGAGGGACATTCTCACTGAATTTTTCAATGTAAATAGAGGCAATTGATTAAAAGTGAAATCCAGCCTAATAAAGAATCTTTTTGTTGACATTTAAAAAAGAATGCACATGCACCGCCTGTGAGCAGTTCGTAACTTACATTGTTTTATATTTAGTCTAACCATATTAAGGATGAATCAAGATAGGAACTGTCACTGAACAACTCATGCTATCTGTAAATTACATAGCAAACACTCCATGCCTGGCAACACCATCAAAATTCCCAAGATCAGAGCAAAGACGGAATGTTACAATTATGGGTGGGTGGGGGGTAAGGGGGTGGAAGTTTTCAATGAACACTTGCCTGTTTCTCACCTGAAAAACAGGTGACTAGCAGTTGAAAATAGGAAAGAGTTGGTGGAAGGGGTTGGGGATACTTTGGACAGCCAAGATACACCTGATGAAATTTTTTGGCCATCTGTAAATGAGTACACAGCATGCAAATACCAGTTGTTGGACCCTATTTGCATTTTCAGCTATATATATGAATGTAGAATGTGTGGCACAAGCTGCTCCCATTTATACCAGACAGTGAGAAGCCTAACCAGAAGTCCTTAAAGAGACTATTGAAGGTTACTCCAGAAACAAGGATTTTTTATGGGGGGGTGGGGGTCAATTTCATGCAACCAGGAGGAACATAAGTGCTTCACCTACCCCCACAGAAGTATTGCCACCTATGGGTCCGCATCCTGCTTTTACAGCCGTCTTCTGGCTAAACTCATCCATGGAACTGCCAGATTGCCCCCCATCCAGTATGGTGAGCTGCCAGCCAGCACTCATTGACCACTTAGCAATTTGCCTTAGTTATGCTAAAGAGGCCCGAACCTAAAAAATGGTTCAGGACTCGTTGCTAGCTTCAGGCAGATGGTACAGCTACTTTGCTAACTTCACAATCATTTTGGAGAGAAGTTAAAATGGCCCCTTTGATAGTTTACAGTAGTTTGAGGATTCTGGTGGTGCCATCCAATGTTACATGACTAATTGAGCATACCCAGTGAGCACCTAATATTATGTAACAGCCCCTAAATTAATTCATAACATACCCCAGGTAACCTTATTTTTAAATTTGCATTTGTAGATGACTTAAGGGCCTCACCCTGCAACCACAGGTATTATTAACCCAGTGGCAGCCGGGGGACTTGCCATGCAGGGAGCATGACAAGCAAGTCCGTGCAGGGTTGCTTGCAGGTTCCCGGGCGGGGGCCTCATTCACAGGCACTGCATGCCTAATCATGGAACCCAACATCGGGAATGGGGGTGAGGGGGAGGATGTGATTGAGTGTCACCCCCCTGCCCGTGCTGCCAACACTCTTCACTACCCCTCCCCGTAATCCTCCTCCCGCCATCAATCATCTCTGGTCTGGGATCCAGCGGTGATCCTGGATTTCAGGTGGGTGTTGTACCAGCAGCAGCCACCAACTCCTCAGTGGTGCTGCAATTCAGTAGAGCTGCAAGCCTCTGATTGGCTGGCAGCTCTCGGTGGGCAGGACGTGATCCCAGGGAAGGCCTGCTGCTGGCCTTTCAAGAGCTTGATTGGTACATGATACAGGTGGCCTTCTCTAAATGAGATGATGCAGCAGTCTCACCGGCTCTCCAGCTGGTAGGCGAGACCCCCATCACCGCCACAAGATTCCGCCCATAGAATCTGAAGCACGGAAAGAGGCCAGTTGGCTCAGCATGCCTGTGCTGGCTTTTTGAAAGAGAACTATTACCAATTATCATATACCTGCGGCCTCTGGTCACTGACCCTACGTTTTGGAAAGTTTCTTTTTATTTGTTCTATCCACATCCTTTATAATTCTGAGCACCTCTATTAAATCTCGCCTAACATTTTCTGTTCTAAAAATAACAGCCCCAGCTTCTCCACATAACTCAAGTTCCTTATCTCTAGTATCATTCTGGTAAATCACTACTGCACTTTCTCCAAGATCTTTTCAAGTACCTGAATGTTTAATTAGCAGAGTTCTTAGACCTTAGAAATTTGTTTGTTGAAGCATCAATTTGTTATTGTAATTAAAACTTATCACAGACAACAAGAATGCCCCTGGCTTTGAGTAGAAACCACGCAATATGGCATCTGGTTCAGCAGGAATGTCACTTATTGGGAGTTCTTCCACTTTTTCCTCTTCTTGCACTTCCTCTTCCTCAGTGATACCTATATTTTCTGCCTCCATTTCCTCCTTGTTTAGGAGCAGTTATTTTTTTTCTCTCTTTATTCCTTTTCAATTTCAACTATTTAATATTTATATTTCTCTATTACATAAAAACACGCATCTCAATGTGTTGCCAAGCAATAATGCACTTCACTCAGTTTTTACAGTGTGTTTTTTTTTTGATGCAAGGTTTTTTTTAACTCATTCACGAGATGCGGGCTTCACTGGCTGGGCCAGCATTTATTGCCCATCCCATCTCTTGGAAAGCCCCCCAACTTAATTTACCCAAAAGGCATTATGGGCCAACACAATCACCCTGATATTTACAAAGAAGCAAGGAGGGAGTGGGGGAGTGCAAGGAAAATCCAGCAAGGCCGACTTTAGTGGTATGACCTAATAATCTTCTTCTGTTTCCTACCTGGCAACTGTCCACAGACAGGCTGGCTGGCTGCCTGACAAGAAAACCAGTGGCAGGAGGACACAGTGAGGGACCTTTGGAACCGGTTCCTGAGATCATCTGCTTTGGATCAAAAAAAAGGCAAACTGCAATATTTTCTTAATGGAGAGACTAGGAACTGTGGGGAGCAAAAGGATTTGGTTTTCCAAGTGCACAAATCACTAAATGCTCGTGCACAAGCTCAAAAAGAAATCAAAAGGCTCATGGAAAGCTGGCTTTTTCTCAAGGACTATTTTTCCTTGGTTTTTATTCTCCATGTTTGTGGCTGGAATTGATAGTGGGCTTTGATCCATGTTTTTTTTTAATTATTCATTTACGGGATTTGGGCATTGCTGGCTAGGCCAGCATTTACTGCCCATCCCTCATTGCCCTTGAGAAGGTGGTAGTGAGCTGCCTTCTTGAACCACTGCGGTCCCTGTGGTGTAGGTACACCCACAGTTCTGTTAAGGGGGAATTCCAGGATTACCCCCTTGCTCACTTTAAGAAGAAAAATGCAACTTTTATTGTTTCTAAGTCTGTGTCATATCTTCAGTTTCAATGGAACCAATTAAGGTTATTTCTTTCTCAAGGATAAAGCACCTCAAAGTTAGCAACTGCTTTTATATATCATCTGGTTGTTTCCCCATGCACTTAAAAGGGCCACAGAAAGCCACCAAAGAAACCAGCAAGTGAGTGTTCTTCACTAGGAATCTCCTCCTGTCTTCATATTAACACTTAGAGCTTTCAGCAGCCCACGCACCACCGTCTACCTTCCTGCTTGTTCAACCACTCTTTGAGTTTACCTGTGGGCTGGTTTACCATTTGAGAGAGAAAAATTTGAAGGGGTCAGATCAGCAAAATGCATGGGTATTCCAATGAGACACAAGGATGGTTTTAGGATGACTCCTGTCTCTCTTTTGGTATGTGAACCAGCATGTCAAATGTTTCCAGCCACATACCAGGAGCTAAGGAATTTTAGCTTCAGTGTCATCTTTTCCCCTGCTCTAATTGCCTCCCAACATCTAATCCCATCGCACCTGAGAACTGTCCTTGGTTTTGACTTCACTTGTGCAATACAATGGAAGATCGACCAGTGGTATAACAATTGATAGATCCCAAAAGTGGACACAGGGATCTTGGTCAAAAACAGAATTACCTGGAAAAACTCAGCAGGTCATGGCAGCATCGGCGGAGAAGAAAAGAGTTGACGTTTCGAGTCCTCATGACCCTTGTTGAAGGGTCATGTGGACTTGAAACGTCAACTCTTTTCTTCTCCGCCGATGCTGCCAGACCTGCTGAGTTTTTCCAGGTAATTCTGTTTTTGTTTTGGATTTCCAGCATCCGCAGTTTTTTTGTTTTTATCACAGGGATCTTGGTGTCTGATTAACTTGTACATGTTCAAAGTAGTGCAGGCAGCACAAAAATTTCATGCTGCCAACTAACTCAAATAAAATTGACAGCGGTGTGGTTTCCAAAGTTGAAAATACTGTGAGTGCCTGTATACCACAGCAGGGGCTACAAGTTTGTGCAAGGCTGGTACTGCTTAAAGTTAGCCTACATAAAGATGGCACAACATGGCATTGAGTGATCTCCTAGATTTTCTGATGCGATACTCGAGGTCTGGGTGCAGGAAGTGGACAAGAGGAATGTCCTGCATCCACAGCGAGCTGGGAGCTCTCCAGACAAGTACTTAGAAGGGAATGGGAGCAATTGCCCATGAAGGTCACTGCAAACAGTGACACCATGAGGACCTAGATACGAGAAGTTTAATGACCACACAGAAGTGGCCAGGGTCAGTAAATTCATCTTCGACTGCCATATCCTTACAACTGAACCACTAGCCTCACACACTACTCAATTCACCACACCCCTTTACTCACCCACCAGCAACTCGAGCAATTATGGCTCATAACACACATTCATAGCTTTACCTCACCCTTGCACACCTAGTACAGTTGCAAGCCTCAAACCCTCATCTCACACCTTCCACACATTGCCAGTTACTAAATCATTACAGCCACATCACCAAACATATTGTATCACACTCACTGACACACTTCCCTCTTTCTTGTAGGACAGGTTGGCACACAACTGGAGAGAGCAGGAGCTAACTGGCAGGGGACAAGCATCAGATGGTGCATCATAGTCGGGCCCACAAGTGTTCTTGTGGAGTTGGCCACCATTCCCACACTGGGAAGGATGAGTCCCACGCTCTGTACAAAGCCCTTTGCCTTGTTGAAGCCGGACTCTTCCATGCTACATGACAAGGACAGCAGACTTTCTGGCAGGCATGCTAATGCACCATATACATGCCCATCCACCTTTTTCTATACATCATCCCATCAAAGCCCTCATCTCTGCTGCTGAACTCATGTGCAACCCCATCCTCTCTAAATTGGCACCTGCATGATAATTTTCCTCTGCACTAGCTGCTGGTCACTTGTGCCTGGTGACTCACCATTTATAGATCTCGCCTCTGAGCTACCCTCTAAAGTACGTGCAGTACAGTATCTGAGCTGGTGGTTGCAAGTGTGAAATTGGGTGCTTTTTCATCATCAGAGCAATGTCCTAATTTGCTTGCAATTCATGCTCTCGCACTAGTGCTTGACCAGGTGACAGTTCTTGGGTACCTGAAAGGAGAAAAGCACAATTGTAGAATCGTAGTGACAGAAGTGAGGGACTGGCGTGCAGCGGGGAAGCAAAGGATCCATGCATACACCATCTGCAGCTTGTATATCAGAAGAGATTGTGAGATATGGGGAAGTGGGATGTGCGAAGGTGGATTAGGTAGGAAAATAGTAATCTTCTACAGCCTCAGCTCTGCTGCTGATCACAGTCTCAGTGACAGTCATTTAAATTATGGTGACCAGCATCTCCTCAATAGGGCATACAGCTATGCTTGTTCCACACCAGTTAGCTCCTGGCCTCTCTAGTTATGTGCCAACCTGTCCTGCAAGGGAGAAGTGTGCCTGTGAATGTGATGTAATGTGTTTGGTGATGTGGCTGTAATGATTTAATAACTGGCAATGTGTGGAAGCTGTGAGATGTGGGTGTGAGGCTTGCAACTGTACCAAATGTGCAAGGGTGAGGTAAAGTGGTGAATATGAGTTATGAGTCATGATTGCTCAAGATTGTTGGTTGGTTAGTAAAGGGGGTGTGGTGAATTGAGTAGTGTGTAAGGCTAGCGAATCAGTTGTAAGGATATGGCAGTTGCAGATGAATTTACTGACCTTGGCCACTTCTGTGTGGCCATTGAACTTCTTGTATCCAGGTCCTCAGGATGACATTATTTGCAGTGATCTTCATGAGCATTTGCTCCCATTCCCTTCTAAGCACTTGTCTGGAGAGCTCCCAGCTCGCTGTGGATACAGGACATTCCTCTTGTCCACTTCCTGCACCCAGGCCTTGAGTGTCACATCAGAAAGTCTGTGCCATGTTGTGCCATCTTTATTTAGGTCAAACACTTATACAACAGCTTCCAGTACATCCTGCAGCCGGAATGCATCTCCCCTTTAAGAAATTAAGGCTGGTTTAAGCAGTTTCCTTTGCAGCACAAGCAGAAACCACCAAATAACTGAGTGCTGCAGTGGAAGCTTAGACTGAGATCATGAAGCCTCAGCTTGTTGCCTATTAGGTTCAGAATGTTGCTGTTATGGCTGCAGATACCAATGCACAAAACGGCTTTCAAGGTCTTGTTGTAGAATGTTGGTTACAGTTTGGTAGGTCTGAAGAAGTCTTCGTAGTAATAGGTAAGTTAACTGCAAGTCTTGACTGACTCTTAGAACTATTTACAAACATACAAGAGTGCAAGCTAGGAGCTGTCTCCATGCTTGTTGGTACACACAGCTCTGTCCAACACTCAACTGATCCTGGGTGTGGGTCATGTGCTGTCCTACATCACTGTGTGGGTGATAGTGTACTCAGTTCCACATTAACCCTTTATGTGCCAGACCCTTATTCTAAACCTCCCCCCAAGTCTTTATCCAATGCATTTTAAGTGATTATAGTTTGCCTTATGTCTTATATTGTTATTACTATAATACATTTACATTATCATTACTATATTATCACTACCCCACCTCCCCCCTTCAAGTCCTTGAATTCAAAGGTTCAGGTAGTCTGAAGGCCTTATGTGGAAGGGTTATCTCATTTGCATTACTGTCGGACGAGTGGTACGCTCTGTTGCTGCTGGTTCTTCCTGTAGGTTTGGAGGTTGTTCTGGCATGTGCGTATGTTTTCATCCTTTTCTTCCATTCTTTTGTATTGAACTGCTCTTGTTGGTTTGGCTGTTGCGCTGATTGGTGGTTGCAACTCTAACTTGTTTCTTGTGGGGTGGACAAACATTGTGCTTTTCTCATTCTGTCATCGTGTGGTCATCATGATGTATGTGGAAGTTTCCCTTTCAAAATTGGAAACCTTGTTCCCACTTGTTTCACAATTTTACCCAAATTTTTGAGTATTTTCTTCTTTCTGAATTGTTTTTCGAGCTTATGAATCTTTTCATTCAGCTTAGCAACTACTGTGGTAAGTTGAGTTGTCTTTGTTTCAGAGTTATCTGCAGAACTCTTATGTAAGTTTGACAACTTCACCTGGGCATTCAGTTTTGTTCGGAATCTTTCTTCCATGGTCACTGACTGCTCCTTGGACTCTTCCAATTCACTCATTAGGTCATCAATCTGTTCATAGAATTTCTCTTAACTGCTTTCAAAGTCTGGATTTGCTCTTCCATATTACATATCTCAACCTTCATGTTGTTCAGATTGGACCGAAGTTCATGAAGTTAATCAGTTTTGGTTGTTAATTCTACTTTCAAGCATCTGTTCTGCTGCATCAGCAATTCATTTTCCTGTTCCAGACATTTTACATGATGCTTACTAGAGACTTCTGGTGCTTGAAATTCATCAAGTTTTAATTGAAGATCTATCTTTGTTAAATTTGCTTCTACAAGTTCATCATTTAAGCATTTCAGTTCCCCTTTCAAGTGTACTACTTCCTGTGAGTGACGTTCCAGTATTCTCATTAGTTCTCGTTTTTCCTTTACAAACTCATCTTTCATACGTGAAAGTTGGTTTTCTATGCTAATCCATTTTTCTTTAGCAGAGCATAATTCCTCTGTGCTATCCTTCAAGTTGAGATTCTGTAATTGCACTTCTGCCAATTGTTCCTGAGACTCTTTATGTTCATTTGTGAGAAGTTCTACTTGTTCTTGACATCATTTCTTCATGTATATCTTTGGAAATGTAATGTTTTCCCAAGTTTTCTTCCAAATGTCCAACCGTTTTTTTCAGCTCCATAGCCTCTTTCTTGTACCTTTTGGCTTCCTGCTGGAACATAGAACATTCCCATGTCTTCTCTGCCAACTGGTTCTTCAGTTCTTTCAAGGCTGCAACTTCCTTGAGTGTATTTTCTGCCTACTGTTTTCCTAACTCCCACTTTGATTTGCCAACAATGGAATTCAGAGTTCTTTTATTTGCCCTGGCACCTCTGTGATTCCTCAGAAATATATTTGTTTAGATCACAAACAGCTTGGTTCATTGAAGACATTAGTGTATTGTGCATTTTTGAAGGTATATACTCAGCTTGAATTTTGTGTTTCAGTCTTCCAGTTCAGTTTTGATACAAACATTTTCTAACCTTATTTCACCTTCCCTTTGCAGTGTTTGTATATCTTAGACATCATCAGACTTTATTCACAGTCAGCTGTTCGCTTTGCACTTTCCCCTGCTGTTGCAGTTCGGGTTATGTGTCAGGGTTTCCAAAAAGGTATATTTTTGGGACTTCCAGAAAATTCTTTGCCTCTCTGGCACCCTCATGTGGCTTGTTCAGGTAATGTCTTTTTCCATTCAAGGCTTTACTCGGGGTTTTCTATCCCTCTTTGTAAGTTCTATGTGCGCTACGAATTTGAAAGTTAAAGAACTTGTCAAAGATTTTTAATATTTCATCGTAGCTGTGCTGCATTAGGCTTACTTCATTAGCAAGTTCACCAAAACAGTATGAGAAAGTATTTATATGGACTTTTTCTGATTTTTCACTTAGACCTGATGTCCAGAACTCCTAATTTTCCGTTAGGTTTGGCCCTTGGATAAGTCCAAATTGTTCTGGAAGAATGGATTTCTGATCCATGGTTAAAAGTATAGGTTCTGCTTTAAGAGCTTTCTGAATTTCAAGATGGCATCACCATTCACTTTGAGGCAAAAGAATTTCTTGCACTTGCAGGTTTTGGTGGGTTCTTTTACAATGGCGATTGCGCTCAACCTGAAAAACCTTTTTTAACAATGGCTGCATGGATTGGTTGCCTACAGAGTTCTCTTGCTCGGCGTTTTACTTTAAAGTCGCAAATTTGTCAAACTCTGGCTTTTGCTTTCTCTCAGCTAAATTCAGATGTCGTGATTCTCCTGGACTTTTAAATTAATTAGTTTTCTGCATTTCAGAGCGAGCAAGGACGCCAGGTGCTCAGGCACTGACTTGGGATCAGGTTTTTTACAGAATCACAGAATGGTTACGGCGTAGAAGGACGCCATTTGGCCCATCATGTCTGCACCAGCTCTCCAAATGAGCATGATAACTTAGTACCATTCTCCTGCATTTCCCCCTTGCCCTTGCGCATTGTTTCTATTCAAATACTCATCTATTGCCCTCTTGAATGCGTCAATTAAACCTGTCTCTACCACATTTCCAGGCAGTGCATTCCAGTCTTGAACCACTCACTGCGCAAAAAAGTTTTTTCTCACATAACCTTTGCTTCTTTTGCAAATCACTATAAATCTATGCCCCCTCGTTCTTGATCTCTTGACGAGCGGATGCAGTTTCTCTCTATCCACTCTATCCAGCCCCTTTATGATTTTGAATGCCTCTATCAAATCTCCTCTTAGCCTTCTCCTCTCCAAGGAGAACAGTCCCGACCTCTCCAACCTATCTTCATAATTCAAGTTTCTCACCCCTGGAACCATTCTTTTAACCCTCTTCTGCACATCCTTCCTATATTCTGGCATCAAGAACTGTACACAATACTCCAGCTGAGGTCTAACTAGCGTCTTACATAAGCTCAACATAACCTCCTGCTCTTGTACTCTTTAGCCCTATTAATAAAGGCCAGGATACTGTATGCTTTATTAACTGCTCTCTCCACCTGTCCTGCCACTTTCAATGATCTATACACATATACACCCACCCACCTCTGCTCCTGCACACCCCCTTAACAATTCTACCCCTTAATTTATATTGTCTTTCCATGATCTTCCTACCAAAATGAATCACCTCACACCGCATTGAACTTCATCTGCCACCTATCTGCCCACCCCACCAACTAACCTTTGGAAGTTCTTTACTGTTCTCCTCAGTTTACATTGCTTCCAAGTTTTGTGTCATCTGCAAACTTAGGAATTGTCTCATGCACAACAAGATCTAGATCATTAATGTATATCAGGAAAAGCAAAGTCCCAATACCAACCCCTGGGGAACTCTACTACAAACCTTCCTCCAGCCCAAAAAATATCCATAGACCATTACTGTATGTTTCCTATTACTCAAACAATTTTGTATCCATGTTGCTACTGTCTCTTTTATTCCATGAGCTATAACGTTTCTCATAGGTCTCTTGTGGGGCACTGTATCGAATGCCTTTTGAAAGTCCATGTACACTATATCAACATCATTACTCTCATCAACTCTCTCTGTTGCCTCTTCAAAAAGCTCCAGCAAGTTAATTAAACATGATTTCCCCTTTTAGAAATCCATGCTGACTCTTCCTAATCAACCCTTTTTTTCCATGTGACAACTAATTCTATCCTGAATAATTTTCTCTAGAAGCTTCCCCACCACTGAAGTTAAACTGACTGGTCTGTAATTGCTGGGTTTATCTTTACAACCTTTTTTGAACAAGTGCGTAATGTTTACAATTCTCCAGTCCTCTGGCACCTCCCCTGAGTCTAGGAAAGACTGAAACGTTATGGCCAATTCCCCCAGCAATTTCCACTCTTACTTCCTTCAATATCATTGGATGCATCTCATCCGCTCCAGGGGCCTTGTCAACCTTAAGAACCGACAGTTTATCCAATGCTTCTGCCTTATCAATTTTGAACCCTTCTAGTGACAGAGTTTCCTCTTCTATCACCATGGTCTCGGTAGCATCTGCTTCCTTGGTAAAGACAGATGCGAAGTATTTATTTAACACCTCAGCCATGCCCCCTGCCTTCATGTTTAACTCCCTTTTATGGTCCCTAATTGGCCCTACTCCTCCTTTTACCACCCTCTTAATAATTATGCACCAATAGCAGATTTTGGGATTCCCCTTTATGTTGGCTGTCAGTCTTTTATCATGATCCCTCTTTGCTTCTTTTATTTGCTTTTTCACCTCCCCCCTGAACCTTCTATTCTCTGTTGTATTTTCTACCTGACACCTGTTTATAAGCACACTTTTTCTCCTTTATCTTAATTTGTATCTCCTTTTTCTTCCAGAGAGCTTTGGATTTGTTTGCCCTGCCTTTGCCTTTTGAGGAAATATACCTTGTCTGTGCCCGAACCATTTCTTCTTTGAAGGTAGCCCATTGTTCAGCTACAGTTTTTCCTGCAACCCCTTTGGTTCCAGTCTCTCCGGCCCAGCTCCATTCTTGCCCCATCGACGTTGGCTCTCCCCCAGTTAATTATTCTTACTCTGGATTGCACATTGTCCTTTTCTACCATCATCCTAAAACTTACGATATGATGATCACTGTCTCCTAAATGTTCCCTCACTGACACTTGATCTACTTGGCCCATCTCATTTCCAAGTGCATCCTTTCTTGTTGGACTGGACACATACTGCTGTCGAAAATTCTCCTGAACACAGTCTTGGAACTCTTGCTACACTAACACTGTCCCAGTCTAAATACCCATTCGGGTAACTAAAGTCCCCCATTATAACTACTCTATAATGTTTGCTTCTCTCCGTAATTTCCCTGCAGATTTGTTCCACTACACCCTTCCCACTAGTTGGCGTTCTATAGACTACAATGTAATTGCACCCTTTTTGTTCCTTGGCTCTAGCCTAACTGAGTCTGTTCTCGAACTCTCTGGGACATCTGCTTTCTCCAGCACTGCAATGCTCTCCTTAACCAATAACTCCACCCCTCCTCCTTTTCTTCCTTTCCTATCTTTTCTGAACACCTTGTACCCTGGAATATTTACTATCCAGCCCTGCCCTTCCTTGAGCCAGCTCCCTGTTATCGCCAAAACATCATATTTCCACATGGCAACCTGTGCCCATAACTCCCCGATCTTATTTACTATACTACATGCACTCACATACATGAACAGTAACCCTGATTTAGAGTTCATGACTTTCTTCCTTACTCCTACTCCACCTATTAACTTACAATTCTCTACACTAGTGCTATCTGTTTCTCCCAGTATTTGTGCACCCTGATATTCCTTGCTAATACTCTCTCCTGGTTCCCACACCCCTGTTGAGTTAGTTTAAAGTCCTCCCAACAGCACTAGCAAAAAGCCCCGCAAGGAACTTAGTCCCAGCTCTGCCCAGGTGCAACCCGTCCAGCTTGTACATTAGCCACCTTCCCCAGAGCCAGTCCTGGTGTCCCAGGAATCTAAAGCTTTCCCTCCTGCACTATCTTTCCAGCCACCCATTTATCTACCTTATTCTCCATTTTCTGTACTCACTTGCACGTGGCACTGGGAGTAATCCAGAGATTACTACATTTGAGGTCCTGCTTGCTAATTTTCGACCTAGCTCCCTAAATACTGATCACAGGACCACATCCCCCATCCGACCTAAGTCCTTGGTACCAATGTAGGCCCGACTTGTGGCTGGTTGCCCTCCCCCAGAAGAATGTCCTGCAGCTGCTCAGTGACATCCTTGACCCTGGCAACATACTGTCCTGGAGTCACGCCTACGGATGCAGAAATACCTATCTGTTCCCCTAACTAATGAATCTCCTAACACTATTCCCCTTCCACTCTTCTTCCTCCCGCCCTGTACAGCTGAGCCACTTGTGGTGCCACAAACTTGGCTCTGACTGCACTCCTTTGAGGAACCAACACCCTCATTGGTATCCAAAATGGAAAACCGATTTGCGAGCGGGATTCCAGGGGACCCCTACACTACCTGCCCGGTTCTCTTGGACTGCCTGGCGGTCACCCATTCCCTTTCTGCCTGCATGCTTCTAGCCTGCGGTGTGACCACCTCTCTGAACATGCTATCCACGTAGCTCTCAGCCTCATGGATGCGCCACAGTGACTCCAGCTACCGCTTGAGCTCTGAAACCCAGAGCACAAGTTTCTGCAGCTGGCAGCATTTCCTGCACATGTGGTAAATGGGATTAGAACAGTTATGTACTTGTTTGACCAGTGCAGACTTGATGGGCCAAAGGGCCTTTTTCTGTCCTGTAGACCTCTATGGTCGTCTAGGACACCAGCAGTGTCTATGACTTCCCACATATTGCAGGACATGCATTCCACACGACCAAGCTGCACTACCATGTGTTAACTTTACTTCCCTTACGTTAACTTTAATGTACTTTGGTTTACTTATATTACTTTATTTTACTGACCCTGACTTAATTTTACTCCCCTATTCCAAGTGTTTCTTACTTAAAAACAAGTAGCTACTTTTTAAAAGATAGTACGCTTTTCTAATTTACAGCTATTTAAACACATGCCCTAACATTAGTTTCCCAACAGCCAATGAACTTACAGTTTTTTCCTGTGATGTCACTCTTCGTTTTTTTTCTTTAAAGCCAGCGTTCTGGAACTGAAGCTGAAGCAGCTGTCTCCTGTCCATTCTCCAGTCAGGTTCGCCCTCTGCCTATCTTCCAAGTAAATGTAGGCCCCCAAGCCCCAATCTCTTTATATCCATGCTTTCTCCTGTGCGTTCTCCAACCAGGTTCACTCTTTGCCTCTCTCCCGGGAAAAGGTTTTTTTTCAAACTGCACTTCTGACTCTGAATTATGAAGGTTGCTCAAGATTTGCTGTAGCCTGGAATTATAAAAGATTTAGCTCACCCCTGTTTGGACTGCTGACTCTGCACTCTGGGGTTTAAATCTGGTCTTCCAAAAGAGATTCAATGGAGTTTTCTGCTTCAGGAGGAATTTTAAATTTCTGCCTTCAGCTTCCAAACCTTTCTTTTGGCCATTTTCCTGGCGATTTTTCCTTTGTGCCTCTGCTTCTGGAGCTTCTTTTCAGGTCAGAACATTTTGTTAAATTTTTCTCGGTCTTCCAGCATTTTAATTTTTCTCTGCATTTTTTGTGAGATTTTGAGTTTTTCTACAAGCTGCCACATTGTCATAGGATGTCGGCTACAGTTCGGTAAGTCTGAGGAAGTCTTTGTAAAAAGCTCTTAGAACTACTTACAAATGTACAGTAAAAGTTACAAGTTAGGAGCTGTCTCCACACTTGCTGGTACACTCGGCTCTGACCAACACTCGACTGACCATGGGTGCTCTCTTTCATCACTGTGTGGGCCGTATTGTACTCAGTTCCACATTAACCCTACATATGCCAGACCCTTACGCTACAAGTTTCGATGCATTGATCAAGAACACTGCCCACAAGGTTGATGGAAGCCGAGACAATCACTGACTTCAAAAGGAAATTAGCTGGGCACCTAAATGAAGTAAACTTGCAGGGCTTTGAGGATAGAGTGGGGGAGTGGAACTGACTGGATTGCTCCATGGAGAGCTGGCCAGATAGACCGGATAAGCATGATAGGCCAGATGGCGAATGCCATAATTGACTGTATGATGGCCCAGCAATCTGTGCTCCACTAGATTATTTGGATTGCTGAGGCAGTGGCAGTGGTTCTGTGGTACCTTTCTGTTCAGCTGTTCTCTCTTAGGATGACGACGTTCATGCTCCCGCCATTTCCACTCCACAAGTGCCCCTGCTGTTGCTGGTTAGCCAGCCAGCACCCATGCTGAGGTGCTGTAGTCCAAAGCTACATACTAGGCCCAAGGGTGCTTAAGGTCGTCCTCGACTGAAAGTCAGCAGCCTTCACCTGGCCATGCTGCAATAAATGAGGTAGCACTGCACAGGAGCACAAGGCCAAGTAAAGATACCCACAAGACAGGCAGTAAGGTAATGTACAGGGGATGTTTAATTGACTTTTGTATGGAATACTGGATATTTGGTTAGGTAAAGTTGGTTTGGAATTGTTGTTTTGTGACGGATTGTGGTTTTGCTCATGGCAATCATTGTTGAATGAGGCAGCTGTGGACAGGCATGTCATTATATTGGTTGCCTCCTCCTTCTTCTTCTGCTCTCCCTCCTCAGCTACTTCCCATATCCCTAGTGGCTAGGGCTGCACCCTCATGATGGCCAGGTTGTGGAGGAGATAATGGACCATCTCGATCAGGACATCTAGTCCAGCGAGTACTGAAGGGGTTCTCCAGAGAAGGCCCAGGCAGTGGAACTGTTGCTTTAGCGCCCCACTAGTCTATGATGTTTCCCGTGGCAACAGGATGGACATTGAGCCCATGATGGCCACATTTGATTGGGTTGTGGATTGGAATCAAGAGTCAGGCGTTAAGCAATATTCACCCAGCAACCACCCTCTGATTTGACCTGGTAACTGAAAGATTGCAGGACAGCAGATTGGCACAGAATGAAAGCATCATGACTGCTGCTAGGATAGCAGGCATTCACCAGCATCCTTGTTGAGTGTGATTGCACAACAACTGCACACTCAGCTGTTGTGGTACTTCTCAGCATTGAGATGCAGTTCCTGCAAAGCCATGTGCACACAGTTGATAACACCCATCACTGCTATGCTGGCAAAAACTTGTACATGTTCTGCCTGCTTCTCTCTGTTCAAAGATTCCTCAATGATTTCCCCTCCCCTGACATAAGGAGTGTCTGTCACATCGCTGCAGCAGTGGACAGCGAACTGGGTGACGTTTGATATGTCTAATACAAAAGCAAATTACTGAGGATGCTGGAAATCTGAAATAAAAACAAAAAGTCCTGGAAAAACTCAGCAGGTCAGGCAGCATCTGTGGAGAGTAACAGCATTAACGTTTCAGGTTGAGTGATGTTTCATCAGAACTGAAGAAGGATATAAATGTAAGAGTTTTTAAGCCAGTGGAAGAAGAGAGGAGCCAGGAAGAACAAAAGGGAAGCTCTGTGATAGGGGGGAAGGCAGAGGAAATTAAATAACATAAGATTTCATGATGCAACAGTCAAAGAGAGTGCCAATTGGGTATTGTTAAAAAAACAAAGGTTGTGTCCAAACGCAACATGAAAGGATAAAGGAAGGAACAAGACAAGACCAAGCCAGCAAAACGAAAAACAGAGAAAACATGATGAAGACAGAGTTTATGATCTAAAGTTGTTGAACTCAATGTTGCATCCAAAATGGTAAAGAGTGCCGAGTTGAAAGATAAGGTGCTGTTCCTTGAGCTTGCGTTGAACAATTCAGCAAGCCATGGACAGAAAGGTCAACATGGGAGTAATGTCAGGAGTTAAAATGGCAAACAATGACAGTGATGTTAGGTATGTTGACTGCTCCTGCCTGGAAGAATCCTGATGTGAAGAAATTCATTGTCATCTTCACAGTCGCTGGTAACGCCATATTTTCCTGCTCTGAAGTTTGCAGGTCTGGTTGCAAGAGATGGCGGAGTTCTCTGAGCACCTCCTTCATAAAGTGCAGATGATGCACACACTGCTTCTGGCTTAGCTGGTGCTCCCAGAAGACCCTAGATAGTTAAGGCCTCCAGCTGAGAGGCCTTCTTCCGCTTCTCCTCCCTTTGTGAGTAGCTTATCCTCCTCTTTGCTGCCTTTGCTCCAAATCCCTCTTGTGCTGCATTCCAAGGAGAATTGCAACTATAGCACCCATAACTGCGAACAAGTAGTGCACCCATAACATTTGCTGTCATAACCAAGGTCTTCTGCCCACAGGCTTCATCAATTTTAACTCCTCAAAATACCAAGCAGTTCCACAAACTCAAACAGATCTAGTAGAAATTAATCAACAAATAACCTGCAAGTTATTGATTATCTTTAATATAGTGTTGGTGATGGGGATGGGGAGAACACACATGCAGCTACGTAAGGTTAAAAGAGGTCAAAAAGATTGAAACTGGCAACACTAATGTCAAATCAGTGTTACATGTTGATTGACATCATGGTCTGTCTACTCTGCGTACTTCTGACACATGTTCTTATCATCTGCCCTACACCTTGTCCAAGATGGAATTTGGCACAGGCTGCACTGGACTACGGCCATTATGGAGCATAGTTTTGTAACCATAATATTTCCACTTTAGGTTTACCTCCATATCAGTGTATTCATAAATTCTTTGTTAACTGTAGTTGCCTCCTCACATTAGGGGAGTACCTCATCAATTCATTTAAGGTCTGTTAAAGATAACTTCCATGGGCATAGGGTTCAGGAGGCTCAATGAAAATATTTTTTAAAACAAGGCGGTTGGCAATGGAGCCTTGTAATTGGATTTCAACATATTTATCAGGTGTGTCAGGAAAGAACTACAAATCTCATACTTTGAAAGAAGGTGATGTAACACAAGCTGCTGGCACAGCATCTTTGAAATAGAAAACTAATAAAAGCTGAACCATAACCACGGATCAAATGACTTATGGCCCTTCTCTTAATTGGCATTGCTGTTGTTCTGAGTGAATTTTGTGTGTTTTCTGAAAAAATAAATTAGACTGTAAGAAAAGTTTCAGTTTGAGATTATATTAATTCAACACAGCAATGCACTGGGTTATTGGAATTTTGATGTTGATATTGCAGCAATAGCTTGAATTTATATAGCACATTTATCATTAAAAAACATCCCAACACACTTCACAGAAATGAAATCAAACAAGAATCAACCACAAGCCAAAGAAGAATATATTAGAAGGGGTGATTGAAAGCCTGTTGTTTATCTATTGAGTTTCTTTACAGCCTTTAAGGTTTCAACATTTCTATAATGTGACACTGAAAC
Organism: Carcharodon carcharias; assembly: GCF_017639515.1. Classification (NCBI taxonomy): domain Eukaryota; kingdom Metazoa; phylum Chordata; class Chondrichthyes; order Lamniformes; family Lamnidae; genus Carcharodon; species Carcharodon carcharias. Next base: position 43,556,300 of record NC_054484.1, on the reverse strand, counting down.
AGCTTTAATAGTGTGACCTTGCAGGCATTTTTGTCAGTAAAACAGTTGAGCAATTTTGAAGAATTAGTTTACTCACCACCATGTATATAATGTTTAATTGAATATATACTTCTTGCTGCTTGTAATTTATCCTGATACATTAAAAGTCAAGGGAGTTTCGTCCATCTCAAAGGATACTCATGATCGATAAAATTGTTTTTGCTCATTTAGTGACAACTAAGTAATCATTGAATCATAGGGCTGAATTTTAACGGGCGCCATGGTCCCTGCCTCCCTGGCTGAAAGGTCAGGGCAGGGGAGTCCACTCACAACCTCAACATTTGTCTCACAGCAATTTAACACTGGGAGCAGGCAGTCCCACCACGCTGCCCAGGTAAGTCTGGGGTTGGGGTCTCAGTAAGGGAGAGTAGGGGCTGGTGGTGGTGGTGGGGGGGGGGTTCAGATTCAAGAGGTCAATGGGAGGGTTAAATTGGGGAGGTGAATGACCTGGTGGATAGGTGCAGGGGACCCTCAAAGGAGGTTCCCCCGTCTCCTCCACTTGCCTGACAGTAGCCCACGGTAAAATGCCTGCACCGGCAGGAGGAGGCCCTAAGGTGGCCAGTAATTGGCCATTTAAGGGTCTCAATAGACCCAAGGGTGGGCAGGTGCCTAAAGTCTCCCCCAGCACTGCAACCCCCACCCCTTGTAAAATTTCAAACAGGCCAGGGCGGACAGGTTGCCCGTTGCCTTTTAAAAGCCCCCACCCGCCTTCAAATCCACCAACAGGAGAGCGTAAAATCCATTCCATAGAATTGTTACAGCACAGAAGAAGGCCATTTGACCCATCATGTCCATGCCAGCTCTCTGCAAGAGCAACTCAGCTATTCCTACTGCCTTTCCTCTTTAGCCCTGCAAATCCTTTCTCTTCAGTTAATTTCCCAATATACTTTTGAAAGGCACAATTAAATCTGCCCTCCACTGCGCTCTCAGGCAATGCATTCCAGATCCTAACTTTTTTATTCTTTCAAGGGATGTGGGCTTCGCTGGCTAGGCCAGCATTTATTGCCCATCCCTAGTTGCCCTGGTGGTGGTCTGCTGCCTTCTTGAATCCACTGCAGTCCCTGTGGTGTAGGTACACCCATGGTGCTGTTAAGGAGAGAGAGTGTTCCAGGTTTTGACCCAGCAACAGTGAAGGAACGACGATATATTTCCAAATCAGGATGGTGAATGGCTTAGAGGGGAACTTCCAGCTAGTGGTGTTCCCATGTGTCTGCTGCCCTTGTCCCTCTAGATGGTAGCAATTGTGGGTTTGGAAGATGCTGTGTAAGGAGCCTTGGTGAGTTTCTGCAGTGCATCTTGTAGATGGTACACACTGCTCCCACTGTGCATTGGTGGTGGAGGGAGTGAATGTTTGTGGATGGGGTGCCAATCAAACAGGCTGCTTTATCCTGGATGGTGTCAAACTTCTTGAGTGTTGTTGGAGCAGCGGGCTCTAGGCAAGGGAAAAGTATTCCATCACACTCCTGATTTGTGCTTTGTAGATTGTGAACAGGCTTGGGGAGTCAGGAGGTGAGTTACACACCGCAGGATTCCTAGCCTCTGACCTGCTCTTGTAGCCACAGTATTTATATGGCTAGTCCAGTTCAGTTTCTGGTCAACCATAACCTCTAGGATGTTGATAGTGGGGGATTCAGCAATGGTAATACCATTAAATGTCAAGTGGCGATGGATAGATTCTCTCTTGTTGGAGATCGTCATTGCCTGGCACTTGTGTGGCATGAATGTTACTTGCCACTTGTCAACCCAAGCCTGGATATTGTCCTGCTGCATTTAGACATGGACTGCTTCAGTACTGAGGAGTTGCAAATGGTGCTGATCATTGTGCGAACATCCCCACTCCTGACCTTATGGTGGAAGGAAGATCATTAATGAAGCAGCTGAAATGGCTGGGCCTAGGACACTACCCTGAGGAACTCCTGCAGTGATGTCCTGGAGCTGAGATGACTGATCTCTAACAATCACAACCATCTTCCTTTGCGCTAAGTATGACTCCAACAAATGAAGAGTTTTCTCACTGATACCCATTGACTGGAGTTTTGCTCAGGCTCCTTGATGCCACACTCAATCAAGTACTGTCTTGATATGAAGGGCAGTCACTCTCACCTCACCTCTGGAGTTCAGCTCTTTTGTCCATGTTTGAACCAAGGCTGTAATGAGGCCAGGAGCTGAGTGGCCCTGGCGGAACCCAAATGGGAACATCAGTAAGCAGGTTATTGCTAAGCAAGTGCCGCTTGATAGCACTGTTGATGACCCCTTCCATCACTTTACTGGTGATCAAGAGTAGACTGATGTGGTGGTAATTGGCCAGGTTTGTCCTGTTTTTTGTGTACAGGAAATACACATTGCTGGGTAGATGCCAGTGTTGTAGCTGTGCTGGAACAGTTTTGCTAGAGGTGCGACAGGTTCTGGAGCACAAGCCTTCAGTACTATTGCTGAAATGTTGTAAGGGACCATAGCCTTTGCAGTATCCAGTGCCTTCAACCATTTCTTGATATCAGGTGGAGTGAATCGAATTGGCTGAAGACTGGCATTTGTGATGCTGTGGACGTCTGGAGGAGGCCGAGGTGGAGCATCCAATCGGCATTTCTGGCTGAAGATTGTAGCAAATGCTTCAGCCTTATCTTTTGCACTGATGTGTTGGGCTCCCCCACCATTGAAGATGGGGTAGTTGTGGAGCCTCCTCCTCCAGTGAGTTGTTTAATTGTCCACCACCATTCACAACTGGATGTGGCAGAACTGCAGAGCTTAGATCTGATCCATTGGTTGTGGAATTGCTTAGCTCTGTCTATCACTTGCTGCATAAAAAATGTTCCCAGACCTTAAATTGATATCTTCTGCTTCTCGACCCTTCTGCCAATGTGAACAATTTCTCTTTATCTACTCTGTCCAGACCCCTCATGATTTTGAACACCTCTGTCAAATCTCCCTCAGCCTTCTCTGTGGAAAACAGCCCCAACTTCTCCAATCTGTCCTCATTACTGAAGCTCCTCATCCTTGGAACCATGATTGTAAATCTTTTCAACACCTTCTCTAAAGCCTTCACATCCTTCCTAAAGTGTGGTGCCTCAAGTTGGATGCAATACTCCAGTTGAAGCTGAACCAGTGTTTTAGAAAGCTTCGCCATAACCTGTTTGCTTCCTTACTCTATACTGTTCTATTTATAGAGTCAGAGTTATACAGCACAGAAGCAGGCCCTTCGGCCCATCATGTCCATGCCAGCCATCAAGCACTTATCTATTCTAATCTCATTTTCCAACACTTGGCCCGTAGCCCTGTATGCTATGGTGTTTCAAGTGCTCATCTAAATACTTCTAAATGTTGTGAGGGTTCCTGCCTCTACCACCCCCTCAAGCCGTGTGTTCCAGATTTCAACCATTCCTCAAATCCCCTCTAAACCTCCTTAAAGTGGTCCGTGAATTAAGAATTTGTGCCTGTGTACTTAGTCCACTTTTTAATTTATGATTTTAAAATAACCCAGCAGACAAGATTTAGTCTTATACAAGCTAAAAGTTAGTTTATTACAAAACTACTGCTAAAAGTTATTTAAGTAAAAGTAATGAAGTTATTAACTAAAATACAGATACAAAGATTAAAATGCCGGTAAAGGAAAGCAAAGATACTTAAAGATGGGATTTCAAATCAGTCTCTGTGAGATATCATTGCGGTCCCATTCTTTCCGAAGTGAAGGGCTTGAAACAGTTGAATATTTAAAATAAGACGTGTTGCTGACTCATTAAGCATAAGTACACAGTATGGACTTTTGAGATGAAGTGTACTGTAATTTTCAGTAGCCAAATATCACTCCATTTGTTTGCTTTTCCCAACATTTGTCTGGGATTGTTTTGGCCAGTTATTCCATTATTTTCCTGCTGCCCCTCCATCATTCCCCACCAGGTCTCCTAACCTGCAATGCTGGGGCCAGGAAAATTGAGCCCATCTACTGCATAACAGAATTTGAATTAAAGCAAGTGTACAATTGTTATATAAAAGCAGAGCAGCTATAATATCTTTCAATTATCCATTATTGTTAAAATGCCATCTGCATGCGTCAATCCTGTCAACTGCCAGTTATTTACAAATGCATGCCAACAGCCTTGCAAATACTGTGCCAAATGGCTGTTTGGATCTTTTTATATTGCCTGCACTGATCCTAACATGAGCAAATTTTGGAATAAAGCAAATAAATGGAATGATATTTAGTTATTGAAAATTACAATGCACTTGGTCATCTCAGAACTCGATAGTGTGTACTTACACTTAATGTATCACAAACATGTCTTATTTTAAATGTCCAACTGCAACAAAATAATTTTGCTATAATGGAACTTTTATTGACAGTAAAAATTAGATGGTGATTGGCTCTCATATTTAAAAAGACTGTGTCCCTTCTCCAGACTCATAACACAGACTTAATGCTGGTAAGTATAAAATTATATGCATTTAGCAGATGCTTTTCTTTTTTTGCAGTTTCTATACTACTACTAAGATATATATACACACAGTGCTGCAGCTAAGAAACACAAATATCTACATGTAAAAATGCAACACATTGTGTTGGCACATTAGAGTTAGCTTTGAAGCAAATTATATTTACCTGGGATTGATTATATATCTTCAATTTTGGATTGCAGCTACTCATGGGATTTGAAAGTGGAACAGTTGTGTTGTGGGACATAAGGTCAAAAAGGGCAGATTTCAGATTTTATTACGATGAGGTGAGTAAAATTTTAATGTTTTGAAGCATGCAAGATCCACCTTTGGAAAAAGCGGAGCTAGCTTTTGTGTGTGAATTTTATATATTTAGATTGGGTCGATCAATATCTTTTCTAAAGTTTCTATTTTTGGAGCTGCACAGGACCTTTACTTTATGATATCTGTCCAAATGGTGTGATGAACTGCTTTGGGGATTTTAGGTTTGTATATAAAGTTGGCAGCTTTCTAATGAAGACTAGAATGTACTAAATTATTTCATGAGAACATATGAATATACGAATTAGGAGCAGGAGTAGGCCACTCGACTCTTCAAGCCAGCACTGTCATTCAATAAGATCATGGCTGATCTGAATGTAACCTCAGCTCCAGGTTCCTGCCTATCCCGATAACCTTTTGCCCCCTTGCTTATCAAGCATCTATCTATCTCTGCCATAAAAATATTAAAAGACTCCTTCCACTGCCTTTTGAGGAAGAGGATTTCAAAGACTCAAAACCCTCTGAGAGAAAAAATTTCTCCCATCTCTGTCCTTAATGTCCTTATTTTTAAACAGAGGCCCTTCGTACTAAATTATCCCACCAAAGGAAACATCGTCTCCACATCCACCCTGTCAAGACCCCTCAGGATCTTATATGTTTCAATCAGGTCTCCTCTTACTCTTCTAAACTCCAGTAGTTACAAGCCTAGCCTGCTCAACCATTCCTCATAAGACAACTCAACCAATCCAAGTATTAGTTTGTAAACCTTCTCTGAACTGCTTCCAATGCATTTACATCCTTCTTTAAATAAGGAGACCAATGTTGTACACAGTACACCAGATGTAGTCTCACTGCCCTGTATAACTGAAGCATAACCTCCCTACTTTTGCATTCAATTCCCCTCGCAATAATTGATAACAGTTTATTAGCTTTCCTATGGAAATGGAGGACAGCAGTGACATTTTCAGAATAGTTTTCTCCTGATTTTGTAAATCTGATCATTTTCGTAGGCAAACAAGAAAGCAACATACTTGACTATTTATAAAGGTCTTTAGATTGTAATCTAATTAGTTTGAACTCAGTTTTGGTTTCAGAGATCCGAATTTTGATTAATGATGAGGCTAATTTTTATCCACTTGTCTAAGTCCAATCTAGATGTAAGAACTTGTGTAAATATGACCAGAAATGTAGTGTTAATAGCATTCAAATGTTGTGGGTCTCATATTTCCATAATTATTCAGAGCATCAAGTGCAATTTTGACAGTAACTAATCTTTGAAATTATAGACTTTTATACAGGTTTACAATATATGGCTAGAACTTATAATTAAATAGTAATGGTTAACATTAAACTGAAGTAGAAAGTTCAAATGGATAAATTATTATTCTAAATTTATGTATGAATCTCTGATGAATTTTGAATAAAGTACTGTTGCTGAATGCCAAATTAGACACCCGCTATCTTTAATTGTGAAGTTTTATTCACACTTAAACAGGACTTATTTCTGAGAACTCATTGAATTCAAACTTTTTTTGGAAAGGATCCTGGTACTTTTCAAATGTTATAATTGCTATCAAAACCAGCATTTTTGTTAACTTGTTCAAAAATACTTAAATTTATTTACGTTTTTATTCTTAATTGCATATGTTGAAAATACAATGATCCACAACCCAAAAGAAATGAAACAGTTCCCATGACTAAATCAAATATACAAATCTACACAATGAAAGAAGTATTTCTTTCACATGGAATATAGATAAAATCAGTTAATTTAAGCATTCAGTCTCAAAAGACAATTTAATTTTTAAATAAGCTATTAAGCAACTCACACTAGAATTGCCTGGACAATAGCATGGAATGATGCAGGGTGTTTTCAATCACCCATACAATTTCCCATTCCTGCTACATTACACCTAAGAAGGGAAAATCACATAGCAAGTTCTAGCTAGACCACTAGCTCCTCTCACAATATATAAACAATAGGCTATCTTCAAAGAGGAGATGATTTGGGCACAATCAAGATATGTTCCCTAAAAAGGTAAAGGTAGGACAAACAAATCCAGAGCTCCCGGGATGAAAAAGGAGATAGAAATTAAGTTAAAGAAGAAAAAGTGTGCTTACGACAACAGGTGTTGGGTAACAAATACAATTGAGAACCAAGCTAAATACAGGAGGTACAGAAGGAATGTGAGAAAGCAAATACGAGAAGCAAAGAGGGATTATGAAAACACTGTCAGCTAACATTAAAAGAAATCCCAAAGTATTCGATAAGCACATCAATAGTATAAGGGTGGTAAGAAGAGTAGGGCCGATTAGAGACCACAAAGGAGGATTTACACATAGAGACAAGAGACACGGCTGAGGTGTTAAATGAATACTTTGCATCTATCTTTACCTACAAGGTAGATGCTCCCTGACCATGGTGACAGTGGAAGAAACTCAGTCACTAGGAGGGATTAAAATTAATAAGGAGGAGATATTGGATAAGGTGTCTGTACTTAAAGTTGATAAGGCACTGGACCGGATGAGGTGCATCCAAGAATATTGAAGGAAGTGAGAGTGGAAATTGCAAAGGCACTGGCAATAATCTTCCAATGTTCCCTGGATTCAGGGAAGGTACTGGAGGACTAGGGAATTGTAACCATTGCGCCCTTATTCAAAAAAAGTTGTAAAGATCTGCCCTGCAATTGCAGACCTGTCAGTTTAACTTTGGTGGTGGGGAACCAATTATTCGGGATAGAACTAATGGTCACTTGGAAAAATGTGGATTGGTGCAGAAGAGTCAGCATGGATTTGTTAAAGGAAAATCGTGTTTAACTAACTTGCTGGAGTTTTTTGAAGAGGTAACAGAAATGGTTGATGAGAGCAAGGCCATTGATGTGGTGTATATGGACTTCCAAAAGGCGTTCAATACAGTGCCACACGACAGACTTGTGAGGAAAGTTATAGGTCATGGAGTAAAAGGGACAGTAGCAATGTGGATACAAGATTGGCTGAGGGATAGGAAACAGAGAGTAATGGTTAATGGGTATTTTTCAGGCTAGAAGAAGGTTTGTAATGGAGTTCCCCAGAGGTTGGCATTGAGACCCTTGCTTTTCCTGATATATATATAAATGATTTAGATCTCGGTGTGCAGGGGATAATTTCAAAGTTTGCGGATGACACAAAACTGGGGAGAATTATAAACTTTGAGGAGGACAGTATAGAACTTCAAAAGGACATTGACACGTTAGTGGAGTGGGCAGATAGGTGGCAGATGAAGTCCAATGCGGTGAAGTGTGAGGTGATACACTTTGGTACAAAGAACATGGAGAGACAGCATAAAATAAAGGATACTATTCTAATGGGTGTTCAAGAGCAGAGAGACCTGGGTGTAATGTACATAAGTCAATAAAGGTGGCAGGACATGTAGAGACAGCTGTTTCTGAGGCATACAGTGTTCATTAATAGGGGCATAGAGTGAAAGAGCAGGGAGTTTATGATGAACTTATATAAGATACTGGTTAGATGCAGCTGGAGTATTGTGTACAGTTCTAGGCGCCACACTATAGGAAGGGTGTGAACGCTTTGGAGAGAGTGCAGAAGAGGTGTACAAGAATGGTTCCAGAGATGAGACACTTCAGTTATGAGGAAAGATTGGAGAAGTTGAGACTGTTTTCCATAGAGCGGAGAAGGCTAAGAGGAGACTTGATAGAAGTTTTCAAAATCATGAGGGGCAGAGTAGATAGGGAGAAACTGTTCCCACTTGTAAACGGTTCAAGAACCAGAGGGCACAGTTTTAAGTGTTTTGCAAGTGAAGCAAATGCGAGGTGAGAAAAAACATTTTCACACAGTGAGCTGATAGAGTTTGGAATGCACTGCCTGGAAGTGTGGTGGAGGCTGGTTCAACTGAGGCATTCAAGAGGGCATTGGATGATTATTTAAATAGAAACAACATGCAGGGTTATGGGGAAAAGGCAGGAGATTGGCACTAAGTTAAAATGCTCAGAGAGCCAGTGCAGACACAATGGACGAATGGCCTCCTTCTGCATAATTCTGTGATTCTGTGAAATGATCTGAGTTAAAAGGCAAATAATCAAGATTTTTGGAGATGACACAAAAATATTGCATGCACTGTTGCACAGTCAACATCCTGGGGATTACCATTGACCAGAAACTGAACTGGACCAGCCACATAAATACTGAGCTGCAAGAGCAGGTCAGAGACTGGGAATTCTTTGGTGAGTAACCTGCCTCCTCACTTCCCAAAGCCTGTCCACCATCTACAAGGCACTAGTCAGGATTGTGATGGAATACTCCCCAGTTGCCTGCATGAGTGCAGCTCCAAAAACACTGAAGAAGTTAAACATCATCGAAGAAAAAGTAGCCCGCTTAAATGGCACTCCATCCACTATCTTAAATATCCACTCCCTCTATCACTGACGCACATGCATACCATCTACAAGATGCAGTGCAGCAACTCACCAAGGCTCCTTAGACAGCATTTTTCAAACTTGCAACCTCTACCACCTAGAAGGACAAGGACAGCAGATGCTTGGGAACACCATCACCTGCAAGCTCCCTTCCAAGTCACACACCATACTGACTTGGAATTATATCCTTTTCTTCACTATCACTAGGTCAAAAGCCAGGAACTCCCTTCCCAACAGCACTGTGGGTGCACCTGCACCACATGGACTGCAGGGTTCAAGAAGGTCATCACCTTCTCAAGGACAATTAGGGATGGGCAATAAATGCTGACCTAGCCAGTGATGCCTATATCCCATGAAAGAATTAAAAAACTTAACAGTGAAGAAGATTGTAAGAAACTTCAGAAGGATATAGACAGGTTAGTAGATTGGGCAAATTCAGGTAAGTTTAAATCTAGTGAAGTTTTTTATTTTGGAAGGAAATGCAATCAAAGGACGAATATACTAAATGATAAAGTTGTAAAAGAAATAAAAGATCAGGAAAATTCAGGGGTTCAATGTTTAATCATTAACAAAGATGCTAGAAAAGTATATGGGATCTTATAAATAAAAGTATGTGGGTTTTATAAATAGGGGCATAAAGTTCAAAAGCAAAGATGTAATGCTAAACCAAAAAAAACACCAATTAGACCACTTTAAAAATATTTTGTCCAATTTTGGATCTCACCTTAGGAAAGATGGCAAGGCCACAGAGAGAATGCAGAAGGGAGTATAAGTTGATATCAGGGTTTATTGGCTTTTGTTAAGAGAAGGGACTAGAGAAATTGGGACTCTGTTTAATAAAATGGAGGAAGACCTAATAGAGGCCTTCGAAATTGAAGAACTTTCTCAAAAGGAATAGGGAAAACTATGCACACTGGTCAATGAGTTGGTAATCAGAGGAAATTAGCATAAATCGCCAAGGGACTGAAGGGAGAAGTTAGAGATTTTTTTAAACACAATATTGTTAGGTCGGTGAATAAACAGGCAGAAGCAATGGGCGGAACTTAATCGGGCCTTTGGGTGGGTTGGTAGGTTGTGGGGGGGGGCGGATGCTAGAGTATTGAAAGGCAAGACAGGGTGGAGTGCATGTGCCATGGAATTTTATCACTGGCAGGGAAGGTGGATGATGTCCAGATACCAATTGAGGCCCCAGTGTGGCCAATTAAGGGCCTCTTCCAGCCACTGCCAGTATTTTACCAGTGGTGGGATCCCTCCCCAACATGGGGGCCAGGAGGAAGTTGCTCTCCTGACCGGGCACTCGGTGGCTTTCGGAGGAGCCCCCCAACGGTAGTGGCGGGCTCCACAGCAACACCTACTTTCCTCACCAATCAACTCCAACCCCTGCTTCTGCCAGGGCTTGCCTGACTGGTCCCTATGACCTTAAGACCGCTTATCCTGGCTGGGCGCAGTCCCAACAGTGACCACCGCTCCCAGTGGTGCTGCTGGGGTTGAAGAGCTACCAGCCCTCTGATTGACTGACAACTCTTGGAAGTGGGATATCATCCTTTAAAGGGAGCCCCAGAAGCTCATTAGCCACCCTGAAAAATTTAAGCCTGGTGATGAAAATAGAATCCGTAATAGCTTTTAATACATTAGTTCATGAACATTTGAAATGAAAATTTGAAAGACTGAGGTGAGAAAGCAGGTGAATAGAAAGAACAGATAGCTCTTTTAGAAAACCGGTTCAAAGGTAGTGGGCTAAGTGCTTTAGTCCTATTAAATTCTATGATTATAGCTTAGTTAAATGATTAACTTAAAATTCCTGCACAGCTTCAGCCTTATGCTGGTAGTTAGTCTAAATGAGGCAGGTGGAAAATCTAGCAGCTCAAATTTGAAGAGATGTAGTCACTTAAAGCTATGTGGCCGCACATGGGGGTAAATATTGTTCTAGCCTTTATAATAGGTCAAGTTAGATTTAAAATATTTCATCAGCTTTTGACAAAGTTTTGTGAGGGTTGAGGAGAATGATTGGTGAGACAGAAAGAAATGAAATCAAATCCAGTATGGCCCACAAATCAAGCTGTGGGAAAGTGACAAAGTGGCATGTCACTGAAATGTTTGATGGTTGGTATAATGGACGTGCTACTGCATTAAATAAATGCTTGGTATCAGAGTACCCTTCCCGAAGGACAGCAGTTACACCTTGACGGCCAGAAGATGGCAATTAGGGTTAGTGTTCCCTACAATACATGAACATCATCTCTGATGCTTTGCACCCTTGTTAACCCTACCACCAAAGTTCTGTGTTTTGTTGAGCTGATGCCCCTTCCTTAAGGAAAGGACAAGAGCAGCAAATAGATAGGAACATCACCATCTGGAGGTTCCCCTCCAAGTCACTCACCATCCTGACTTAGAAATATATTGCCGTTCCTTCACTGTCGCTGGGTCAAGATCCTGGAGCTCCCTCCCTAACAGCACTGTGGGTGTGTACCTACACCACATGGACTGCAGTTTTTCAAGAAGGCAGCTGACCACCATCTTCTCAAGGGCAATTAGGGATGGGCAATAAATGTTGGCCTAGCCAGCGACGCCCATACCCCATAAATGAATAAAAAAGAAACATACTGCCTCTTATAAACAAGGCTCCTATTGCTTGCTTGATACATCTGCTGACTGATGGTGGCTTGAAAGGAGTTGGTGATGAAATAGTTTAATGCGCTAGGGACCTTCACACCTCTATGATGTATGCAGTTTCTCCTTAAGAAGCGCAGTTCTTCCTCCAAATCTAAGGGTATCATTTGGGTTGCCAATAGAATTCTACTCTTCCCACTTTGGTTGCTCCAAGCCAAGTAGCACCTTTACTTAGAAAACAGACCTTCAACACACTGCTGTGTCTATTTCAAGCTGCTAGGTGCTTCATATGCCTGAGATGATCACACAAGCAGAAAACACCTCCAATTGCTTGTGCTGGAGGACAAGGCTTTTGAGCTGGAGGAGCAACTGGTGGCACTGTGTCACATCTGGGACATTCAAAGTTCCTGACACAAATAGGTGATCCACTAATTGATCACCCACAGCTAGAGGATATTTATAAGAGAAGAAAGTAGGTAACTAATTTTCTGGATTAGGAAGATGAAACAAAAGACATTGCAAAAATAAAAAAGTGTTGAATTGACAAATTAGTATTCACTTCATAAGTATTTCAGGACATCACTGCAAGAGTTCCTCAGGATAGTGTCCTAGGCCCAACCATCTTCAACTGCTTCATCAATGACCTTCCTTTCATCATAAGGTCAGAAGTGGGGATGTTCGCTGATGATTGCACAATGTTCAGCACCATTCACGACTCCTCAGATACTGAAACAGTCCCTGACCAAATGCAGCAACAATATCCAGGCTTGGGCTGACAAGTAGCAAGTAACATTCGCTCCACACAAGTGCCAGCCAATGACCATCTCCAACAGAAGAGAATCTAACTATCACCCCTTGACATTCAAAGGCATTATCATCACTGAATCCCCTGCTATCAACGTCCTGGGGGTTACCGTTGGCCTGAAGCTGAACTGGGCTAGTCAAGTAAGTACAGTGGCTACAAGAACAGGTCAGGAGCTGGGAATCCTACAGCGAGTAACTTACCTCCTGATTCCCAAAGTTTGTCCACCATCTACAAGGCACAAGTCAGGAAAGTGATTGTATACTCTCCACGTGCCTGGATGAGTGCAACTCCAACAACACTCAAGAAGCTCAACATCATCCAGGACAAAGCAGCCCACTTGATTGGCACCACACCCACAAACATACGTTCTCTCCACCACCAACTCACAGTGGCAGCGGTGTGTACCATTTACAAGATGCGCTGCAGGCTCCTGAGACAGCACCTTCCAAACCCAGGACTGCTATCATCTAGAGGGACAAGGGCAGCAGACACATGGGAACACCACCACATGGAAGTTGCCCTCCAAGCCACTCACCATCCTGACTTGGAAATATATTGCCATTCCTTCACTGTCGCCAGGTCAAAATCCTGGGACTCCCTCCCTATCAACACTGTGGTGTACCGACACCACATGGACTGCAGCGGTTCAAGAAGACAGCTCACCACCATCCTCTCAAGTGCAATTAGAGATGGACAATAAATGCTGGATGCCCATATCCCATGAATGAATAAAAAAAACTACTCGGTCCTTATGACAATATGAGAGCTGACAGGAGAACATTCCTGACCAAAATCACAACACAATGGAGCAAGTAGTTGCCAAAGAGAGGGAAGTGTAATGTAGAAAGAAAATAGTAACAACAGATTCCCTAGTTAGGAGAATAGACAGTTGTTTCTGTCACAATGAGTTCCAAATTACCTACCAGGTGCTAGTGTAAGAAAAGTCCCCGAACAGGCATAGAAGATTTTAGACATAGGAAGAAGTAGAATTGAGAGTTACCGTCAAGGTGTACACCATCCTGCATTCAACATTTATCCTGGTTCAGTTCCTATCAAATACTGTCATTGAAGCACCATTTCCTTAAAGACTTCAGCGGTTAACAAGGAAGGTCAAGCAACATTTTTTCAGGATTACTAGGAATGGGCAGCAGTAAATGCATCTTGCTGACATTGTCTGCGTTGGGAGAACTAAAAAAAGTGTTTCAGCACTTCGTTGAATCTTGAGGCTATTCCCAAGGTCACATATTAGTCAGCATAGTCATCAAATGATAAGGGAGCAAAATGCGTGTCTAAAGACCTGGGCTGAGAAATTGCATCAGACTCTTAAGGCCTCAAAATAGTGAGCAGGAACTGAGCATAAACTTATGGCCAGAAATGCACCATTTGCTATATTGCTTGACAGATATCCCTGAAACAGGCATTTATCATTTGTATATGTAAAAAAGGAACTAATACCTATTTGAGGTTCCCTCTCCAAAATTGGTTTGCCCTGAGGCAGTCAGGATTATTGCAAGCTATACTCAAAGAAACCAACCCTAATCATTGCCTGTCACGAATGAGGTAAGCAACCTATCTGAATCTGGATTCTCTTGACCACATTTAATTACCCTCCTGATCACCGCCACTCCAATCCTCAATCCACGCAGTTGTGCTATGTTGGCTCGATTACAATGAGGTCTGAAGCCCAATATTTTTGCTCAAGGTATTTACCCTTCACCACTCACTCACCCAAAAACTAGGTACTCCCAAATTTTGGGCCCTAGTAACAGAGGGAAGGATTCAGATTTCTGTGAAAAGGCTCTGGCTGAGAGCAAAAGTAAAACCACCTCAGTTGTTATGATGACACTATTACACTGTCAGTGATAATGTTAAGAAGGTGGGCTATTTTCTTTCTTTTTTAACCATCCTTTTACTTTTACTGTGTTGCATAAAATCCTTTATTTAATGAGCAGCGTTTCTACCCTCTCTTGGCCTTTCTAATCTCTTTTGCTTTCCATCTATATTTTTGATACTCTGTTTTGTTTTCTTTACTGCCACCAGTCATCTTTTCTTTCCTACTCTATCTTTCCTGAACACCTTGGGCACTCAGACTTGACCACATACTCAACCTCCAATGCAGTTGTCAACTTGCAGTTTAGTTGATTAGCTAAAATTTTATGCATCATTTCATTAATCACCGTATGATTCCTTTCATAGATTCATTGCTGAAAGAACTTCCTGCTGTGGTATTCATGACCATTATGTTCATGTTTTCACATATTTCTTAACTTGTCATTGGAAAATTTCCCTCTGTTAGTCATCAGAAACTTTGCTATTTTAGGTGGAATTACAACTCTCTTTAATGACCTCAATGTGTTGTCATCACCAAACCTAAAACAAGTAGTACTAGTATATTCCTTAGCCTTGTGTTGATCATCACTACATAGTGAATCAAGATAACATATGATGAAGTGCAAGTTATATCTTGCACTGCACACTTAAAGTAGTCCATGACCAGTACATTCATCACAGGACAAAAACTTATTGTAGCTAGTATTATTTGTTTGGATTCATTATTATCTTCATCCTCTTCCTCAAATTCCTTGTGTTATACATTATTTCAAGGATCCTGTCTCTCCACTTTGGGCAGTTAATTGTATAATAGTACTTTGGGTTACATCTGAAGCACCTGTTAGCAGTTCTTTGGGCACTCCTGAAATTTATTCATCCATTATTGCTGTTCCAATTCTGTCTTCTGCTGTAATATTCAGATCTGCTAATGTTGCTTTCATTCTCACTGTCTCTGTCTTTAATCTTTTCATTGTATTTGGTGCCTGCGTCCAATACCTGGATCATTTCAAAATCTGGCAGTCATTTAGTCTTCTGTTCCTTGTGTCACTGTGGAATGTCCCATTTGCTCCATGAAGGCTGAAGGAAATGACCATTTCCCCAGGAACTTTTCAAGGCAGCAGACATCTGATCCAACAGGGCCCTCCTTTTAAAGAGCAATTGGAACCCAGAATCTGTCTTTATGAGACAGTTTAGCAATTTAAATGCTAGCACTGATCCTGGGGTCCCCAAATTGAATTTAGTCAATCCTTTTATGCAATCTGTTAAAGTCCATAATATATTCCACCATGAAATGGCCAACTGTTTTCTGAAATTGATATAAGTCTGACCATGCCTCATTGGCATTTAACAGATCACCTTTCTCATAAATGTCATGAAAGAACTCTAATAGAGGGGGAAAACCTTCATCATTGTCAACTGATGAGCATCCAGCACAGAAAATACTTTCCTTACGATTTTACTTCTGGTAGAAAGCAGCAATGCCGAGGCCATATCTGGTTTCCTTTTTGGTAGGATGTAACCCGTATTCACATATCCACTTTATTATTCCACTGTCATATTGCCCAGACTCCAAGAACATCTGAGAGTGATGTTACAGACCAAGATGGGAGAAGTGCACAGTTAATTCTAGCCGCATTTTTCCACAGGTTGTAACAATATTTTAAATGTCTAATTCATCCACAAACTGGCCAATTGTTACCCTTTGTTCCTGTTATTCCCAGCATAAAAACTCTAACCAGGCTTCTTTCAGTAAACACAAAGAAATAATTGATTTATTATAAAACAAACTACTTTTTATAGAGAAGTTAATAAACTGGTTAACATACAAGTTGTAGTTTAGAAATGTAACAATTTTCCCCTTTTTAAAGAAAAGCTATTTTAACCCCCCATACACACACACAAACACAAAACAGGACAAAACAAACACAGTTCCCTGTAGATATTGAGTATGGCAACGTTCCTTTTAAAAGGATAAAATTCGAAGAGATCTTGGCGCTTTTGATCTTACGGAATTCTGGTTACAATAGATCTGGAAGTTCCTTGCGATGGATTTTTTGGTGAGAATGTCCTTGATGACTCTTACTTATCACAACTTTGCGCACTCTCAAAAAAAAGATGAGTTATCCTGATGAGTTATTTCTGAGGAAACTTTAGCACAAAGGTGGGGCAGACAGCAGGAGAGTGTTTTCTTGCAGCCTGCTTCAAAGGCACCCACACACTCACTCTTGCAAAAGTGTTTTTAACCAATCAGCAAGAGTCTTTAGCCTGGCAACAGCAGTTCTTTGTTAACTTAGCTATATAAAGTATCTCAACCTCTTCAGGTGTTCCCTGCTGGACATCTGTCCTGATCCGTTTTTTTTTAAGAACGGCATAATCACAGTCTCGAGTTAATTTTGCAAAGTTTTAAAAATACCTCAAGAGGAAGAATTATCCGAAATTCAATGTCCTTCACATTTTCCAAAAAACCTGTTCCTCACAGTAATCATACACCCAACAATTTACACTTGATTTCTATCATTTTTGATGATGGCTACTAGGATTATAATTTTCTGTCCTTTTTTAAGCTTTCAAGCTTTAACTTTTTTTTATTCATTCACGGGACATGGACGTCACTGGCTAGGCCAGGATTTATTGCCCATCCCTAATTGCCCTTGAGAAGGTGGTGGTGAACTGCGACCTTGAATTGCTGCAGTCATGTGATGTAGCTACACCCACAGTGCTATTAGGGAGTGAGTTGCAGGGTTTTGATCCAGCGACAGTGAAGAAATAGTGATATATTTCCAAGTCAGGATGGTGAGTAGCTGGGAGGGGAACTTCCAGGTGGTGATGTTCCCATGTGTCTGCTGCCCTTGTCCTTCTAGATGGTAGCAGTTGTGGGTTTGCCTGTCTGTGGAGCCTTGGTTAATTTCTGCAGTACATCTTGTAGATGGTACACACTGCTACCACTGTGCATCGGTGGTGGAGGGAATGAGTGTTTGTGGATTGGGTGCCAATCAAGCTGGCTGCTTTATCCCGGATGGTGTCAAGCTTCTTGAATGTTGTTGGAGCTGCACTCATCCAGGCAAGTGGAGAGTATTCCATCGCAATCCTGAATTGTGCCTTGTGGATGGTGGACAGGCTTTAGGGAGCCAGGAGGTGGCTTGCCACAGGATTCCTAACCTGTGACCTGCTCTTGTAGCCACAGTATTTTTATGGCTAGTCCAGTTCAATTTCTGATCAATGGTAACTCCCTGGATGTTGATGGTGGGGGATTCAATGATGGTAATGCCATTGAATGTCAAGTGGTGATGGAAGATTTTCCCTTGTTGGAGGTGGTCATTGTCCAATGTTACTTGCCACTCATCAGCCCAAGCCTGGATATTGGATTACTGCATTTGGACATGGACTACTTCAGTATCTGAGGAGTCGCAAATGGTGCTGGGTATTGTGCAATCATCAGTGAACATCCCCACTTCTGACCTTATGATGGAAGAAAGGTCATTGATGAAGCAGCTGAAGATGGTGGGACCTAGGACAACTACCCTGAAGAACTCCTGGCATGCTGTCCTGGAACTGAGATGATTGACCTCCAACAACCACAACCATCCTCCTTTGTACTAGGTATGAATCCAATCAGTGGAGAGTCTTCCCCCTGATTCCCATTGACTCAGGTTTTGCGAGGACACCTTGATGCCACACTTGGTCAAATGCTGCTTTGATATCAAGCACAATCATTCTCACCTCACCTCTGGAGTTCAGTTCTTTTGTCCATGTTTGAACCAAGGTTGTAATGAGGTCAGGAGCTGAGAGACCCTGGCAGAATCCAAACTGAGTCAGTGAGCAGGTTATTGCTAAGCAAGTGCCACTTGATAGCACTGTTGATGACCCCTTCTGTCAGTTTATTGATGATGGAGAGTAGATTGATCTGGTGATAATTGGCCAGGTTGGATCTGTCCCCACTTCTTGCGTACAGGTCATAGCTGGGCAATTTTCAAAATTGCTGTGTGGATGCCAGTGAACAGCTTGGCTAGAGATGCAGCAAGATCTGGAGAACAATTCTTCAGTACTATTGCTGGAATGTTGTTATGGCCTATAGCCTTGGCAGTATCCAGTGCCTTCAGCTGTTTCTTGATATCAGGTGGAGTGAGTGAATTGGCTGAAGACTGGCATCTGCGATGCGTGGGACCGGAGGAGGAGGCCAAGATGGATCAGCCACTCAGCACTTCTGGCTGAAGGTTGTTGCAAATGCTTCAGCCCTATCTTTTGCACTGATGCGCTGGGCTCCCCCATCATTGAGGATGGGATATTTGTGGAGCCTCCTCCTCCAGTTAGTTGGTTAATTGTCCACCACTATTCACGACTGGATGTGGCAGGACTGCAGAGCTTAGATCTGATCCATTGGTTGTGGAATGCCTTAGCTTTAGGCAACTATTCTTTGCTACCATGTATGATTCAAGAAAGCCAGTCTGGAGCCAATCTTTACACACTTCTGTATTTACTTACAGAGTTACATATTACAAGTACATACCAGCCCAACAAACATAGTTTTAGTCTGTGTCTATTCATAGGGGTTCAAATGAATCCCCAGTTAGTGCCCATCACCCATTCGATTAAACATATTGTTAGATTAAATGAGTGGGTAACACTGTGGCAGATGGATTTCAGTGCAGTTAAGTATGAGGTCATGTATGTTGGACCAAAAAGGATACACTTATGTGTTTTTTAAACAATGAAAATCTAGGAATATTGAACATCTAGGAACTTTACAAAAGGTCTATAGAGAATTAGGGATCATGTATACAGTTCACTCAAATATGTGTGGTCAGGTTAAAAAAATACTAATCAAAAAGGCTAATTGAATGTTATCCTTTATATCTAGTGGGCAATAATATAAAGAGGGGAAACTTGCTATATAAAGTCCTGGATAGACCACATCTAGAATACTGTTTGAGTTCTGGGCACTGCATCTAAGAAATGATATATTTGCCTTGGAAGGAGTGTAGAGGAGAGTCAGCAGAATGTTACTAGGAAGCCAAGAGTTAAAATATGAGGAACGATTACATAAACTAGCCTTGTATTCCCTGGAACATAAAAGATTAGGGGGTGATTTGCTTTTTTTGTTTAGGTTTTTAAAAGGAATTGTTAGGGTAGAGAGCAAGAAACTGTTTCCACTGATAGGGGAATTTAGGACAGGGGGACATAGGCATAAAGACAGAGCCAAGTCACTCAGCAAAGACGATAGTAGCTGAATTTTAAGCAGGGGGCAGAGACCCACCCCAACATAGTAATTAGGGGTAAACCTGCCTGCGTATCCCACAGCCATTTAACAGATATTGCACCTTTATTTACCTTGAGTCGGCCATTCTGCCACCATCCAAGAGGAAGCTGTACCTCTGGGAGCTGTCAGCCAATCAAATGGCTATTATTTAGCCACTTAAGGAGCTCAATTGACCCATGGGTGCATGGGTTGCCTAACACCCTCATCTACTGCATGGATACAACACCCACAGGAGCGACTGGGGGCTGTCAGGCTGCAGACAAAGCCACGCACCCCCACTGCTTGTCATCGCAACCCCAGGGACTGTAAAGTTCAGGCCTAAGAAGCACTTCTCTAAAAAAGAGTAGCAGAAATGTAGAGCTCCTGCCACAAAAAGCAGAAGATGCTATGCTCGTGTAAATAATAATTTTAAATCTAAGACGATAGATTTTGTTTGCCAAAGGTATTAAGGGATATGGAGCAAAGGTGCAGATGGAGAGTTGGGGAACAGCTTAGCCACAATCTCTTTGAATTGCGGGTAGAACAGGCTCAAGAGGCTGAATGGTCTACTCCTGCTCCTTGTTCCTAACCATTTTTAAGCAAGTGCAGAGCCATGGAAAAGGAGACAGGAAAGAAACAAAAGCTAAAGGTATGTGATAGGGTGGTGAATAGGAGTGATGAAATGACAAAAGTCATGATGGCACCAGCCAAAATAAATGATTATGAGACAAATATCAAAGTAAAAGATGGGTCCAGAGGAGGTGTAAATGGCAACAGCAAAAGTAGGGACGCATAGAATATCTGGCGAAGTGAAGGCCCACATGACCCAGGAATGTGGCAGTAGAAAGGCAGGTAAACGCCAGGGGTGTAGACCACCTACTGGCCACAGGGAATCCCACTTCAGACACCAGCCCACACCTCCTCCACTCCCAGTTGCTCTGGTGCAGCCATCCTTTATCACTAGCATCTGCTGTCCAACAGCAAATAAGAGTGATTAAGATCTAAAATTGTTAAACTCAATGTTACAGCTAGAAGGCTGTAAAGTCCCTTGTAGAAAGATGAGGTGCTATTCTTTGAAATAAAGACAGAAAATGCTGGAAAAACTCAGCAGGTCTGGCAGCGTCTGGAGAGAGAAACTGAGTTAACATTTCACGTCCGTATGACTCCATAGATGCTGCCAGACAGACCTGCTGAGTTTTTCTGGCATTTTCTGTTTTTATTTCAGATTTCCAGCATCTGTAGTATCTTGCTTTCATGCTATTCTTTGAATTTGTGTTTAGCTGATTCAGAACAGTGTAGGATATTCTCAACTGCGGCTGCCCGATTTCCTGCGTGATCCCTTCGCCTCCCTCCCAGACCATGGTTGGGTTCTCCTTATCCATTATTTCAGCCCATCAACCTCCATATTCAATGGATCATCATCTATCATTTCCTTCAAAAACCTTTGGGCCTTTTTGTTTAGCAACAGTAAGAGGCAATTTACAACATGAGATTATTAGACTTACATTATATGAATGTGACGGTAACAGGTGTGAGCTTCATTATAGAAATAAGCATCTTGAATTTATACAGCACATGTCACATTCTCAGGATAGCCAATGTGCTCCAAAACCAGTGATTATTTTTGACATATTATTGCTGTTATTCAAATGATGCAGTAGAACCTTTATATCTCCTTGTGTTTGTTTCCACACATCTTCACCACTACTAACCATAATGAATATAAAGGAAATGGAGCTGAGCATTACCTGGAAGTACATTTCAAGGGGCCAAAAGATGAAAACGTTTTTATCTAGTATGATTTTCTTCAATTTTTTTCTGCTAGTGCTTAGAATTTCTTGCGCCTTTGTGCCAACAATTTTGATTTTTTTTTTGCTCCCCTATATTATCACAGACATCAACAGATGATGTCATGAAATGGCATGTAGGGCGATCTTTTCACGGTCAACTTATGCATGAATTCAACTTCAATCTCTATGAAACAGATGGTTGGGTTCTAAGCTGCTCCATTATTTGCATGCAAATTCGTGATTGCACATTGGTTAGCCATTATTAGTTACCCATTATATGTCTGGTGCAAGCAATCAAAGACATTATAGGAAATGACTTTTTTCATTGACTTTTTTGTCAATCATTATCATCCACAGTAATCTCTCTTCTCAGTAGTCAACATGTTGGCTGGAATCTTCCAGCCACCACCACCACACCATACCACCACCCCCCCACCCCCCCACACTGCGCGGCAGAGCCAGTGAGCCATTGACATCTTCGTTCACATTGACAGGACCGGAAGATCCTGCTGGCATGAAGGGCTGGAAAATTCTGGCCGATGTCACTGCAGATACAGCTGGGAACACCACCACAAACATTTAATTGAGATTAATCCCAAAATTCTGGCATGGTCAGAGTGTAGGGCCTATGAATCTTTTCACTATTCTCAGTTATTTACAGTGTAGCCCAAAGCAATTAAACCCATAAATAGCTATAAGATTGACACTGAATACTAATTGTATTAACTCACTAAGGACAGATGGAGTTTCTAGTTCCAGGATACAAATACTGTTCTTACATTTTTAATAGTCTTTTAAAATATAGATACTATGGCATGAAGCTGCCAAAAGAATAACCTGAAAAGATCGCAATAGTCTAAATGCCATTAATCCTATTATTTTCGGTAATCTTATTAATACTATGATCAACATGATGGTTTGTTATATTCATAATTTCATATAAAATAAAATGTATTCACTATATTAATACTTTAAACAACACAGTGCCTACATTACTGACATCATGCCATAAATTTTAGTATTTTCAACCTAAGATAAAGACATCTTGAAAGCCAACATTACAAATGCACGTTACATGTAGGAGTCTCACCCACCAGCCTTATGGCCAGAAAATCATAGCTATATTGTCAAGACTACAGCTATTTTTGTGTTAGAAGCTAAGGACCAGGAGTAGACTGTTACAATCCCTCTAGTCTGTTGTGCTTGACAAGATGATGGCTGGCCTGTATCTTAGCTCTATTCACCTGCCAGGCTCCATGTATTTTAAAATCCGTGTCTAACAAAAATCTTTTGATCTCAAAATTAAAACTATTATTTGGACTAGCATCTATTATTTTTTGTAGGACAGAGTTTCGTGTTTCTACCACCTTTGGCATGAACAAGTAAGGCCTAACTTCTTTCCTAAATCTCCTGGCTATGATTTTAAGGTTATATTCCCTTCTCCTAGATGACTCCTTCCCCACCCCAACAGCAGAAAATTTAACTTTCTATCTACCCTATCAATTGTTTTCAAAATCCTAGAAATCTTAATCAAATCACCCCTCAACTTTCTATATTCCAGGTATACAAGCCTGGTTTTTGTCATTTTTCTCATAATCTAACCCTTGGAACCCTGGCAACATTTTGGTTACTGCACTTCTTCCTAGGCCAATATATCTTTCTAATGTGTGGTGACTAGAACTGTACACAGTACTCCAAATGTGGTTTAACCAGGGCTTTGTATAGCTGTAGCAAAGTTTCCTCTTGTTTATATTCTAAACCTCTGTCATAAAAGCTAACTTTCCATTAACCTTTTTGATCATATTTTTGTAACCTACCATTGCATTTTAGTGATCTGTGCCTCAGTATCCACCACCTTATGACAAGCAGCAGGCACTTGTGTAGTAGATTGGGGTTGCTCTCCATAAATTTCTTGCCCCCTCCCCAACCCTGCCCCACCTGTGGTGGGTGGTTAATATTGAGGCCATTGTGTTCCTGACCTCAAACAGATTTGTGAGTGACACTTGTAAAAGAAGACACATCCCACAATCCAAGTTGCCCTCCTGATAGTAATGTTGATATCAGCTATAATCTTTGTAATCCCCAATCGTTCATGAGACACCTCCTCCCCCCCTCCCCCCGCTTCCCTGAAAATTCCTTTGTCCTATCTGATAGATATGGACAGGTGCTGATGATGGATTTCCTTTGGTGGACTCAGCAGAAATTATATTTTGGCAGTTGCCCTTTAATCAATTTGTGATAGTGGTGAGTGCATCACTATTAGGCCACAGGGAGACAAATCTGCAAGATGAATGGGTGCAGAGTTTTCATTTGTACAGTCATGTAGCTTTTCAGTTATTTGACATTTCAAGCAATACACTGGAGTTTCACTAGCAAACAAGGGGGGGAGGAGCCATTCTCATTTACTTTGAACTATGGTTGGTACTCTGGTACCTGATCTGAGGCATTCGTCTTAATTTTCACCCTGTAGGAGTAGGGAACATAAAGGTATTGGCTTCAGTTGCTTTATTATCCGTCAACTTGAGAGAAAGAGAAAGCTAATTCAAGTAACATTCTGCACTTTGGTTGGATGGACATCAACCCATTTCTACCAAGAAAACCATCTAAGATCTCTGTTCTGTTCTGGAAAAAAGGCATTTTCAAATGGAAGCGGCTGGTCTCTCCTGTTCTCCAATTTGGAGATTTCTGTGCATGGTTTCTTCCTTTTTCTAATTCCCTAGGTAATGCAGAAGGAACTGGTAAATTCTGATCACCCTTCCTCATTAGCTGTGTTTCCTGATGACTTAGGTAATGAGCAGAGTCAGCATTCCTCCAACCCATCAGCAAGTTCTGTCCTTACAGATTTTGCATAGTGCCAGATACTTTTGGCTGACAGCATAGTTGTTAAATGGTATTGACTTCTCGATCTCTGTCTCCTTATGAGGATAATTGAGACACTATTCCCTTTCAGGAAATCTGCCTGTAGCTAAAGTTTATTATATTGTGGAATAAATTTTTAGAACGGTGCACCTAGGTCTAATATGCTTTGTCAAATGAGGGGTTCATTATATCCTCGGATAACTCCAGTGGTTGAGCTGAATCTGGAGCCCAATTCAACTCTAGTAGATGTGGCCACCATCATGGCCCTCATGAACCATTAGCATCAGGTTCTCATGGCTTTGTGTTTGCTTTGAAAACTATGCAGAAATTGCATCTAATTAGACTTTATTTAGATGTAACATCCATTTAGCTCAGATAAGTGGGGCTTTAATGTAGTCATCATAATTTTTGGGATATTCTAGAGTTAAGCATCACTGCTCACTCACGTAAGCAGATTTTATGTCCCCTCTGATGTGAAAATCATCTGTTTCTGTCCATTAACCAGCTACCATAGAAACCTTACTGCATAAATAGGCAATCGAAATAATATGCTGTCACATGAATTTAACTCATTATAGAAGGTAGGCTGAATAAAGACAAGGCATAGAGTGGGAATTTCTGGTCCCGCCAGCAGCAGGAATTGGCATGGTTGGGACAGTAAAATCTGGAGAACAGCTGAAAGTCTGCTGGTGGGACTGGAAAATCACACCTAAAGATTTTGCACTTGAAGGATCTATTTATGTAAGACAAACTAATGAAGAGTGGGCAACACATTCACTAGTTCAGGCAAGTTGGTGTGTATTGGTGCTGGTCCCATGCCCAGAGAAATGGAGAGGGTTTGCAGCAGAAAGGGCATTTAGCTGTAAAACCACCCACCAAAACCAAGAGCTGGTTGATATGAATGCTACCCAAACCCTGTGAGGAATGGGCAAGGGGTGCCATCCAATGGACAAGATGACTAAACAAGAGAACCTGAAGGAGAGGTGAAAAGATGACCAAACTCAAAATAGCAAGTCTATATGTTGGTAGTCTGTTGGCAGAAGCAATGAAGTAACTGACCTGATGGTGAGACAAGGAATACAAATCATGGGTCTCCAGAAAACAAAGTGGAAGGGCAGCAAAGCAGAGAAATTGGTAGTTACCCTGGCAGAACCCAAACTGTGCATCAGTGAGCAGGTTATTGCTAAGCAAGTGCCGCTTGATGACACCTTCCATCATTTTACTGATGATCAGAGTAGACTGACGTGGCAGTAATTGGCTGGGTTGGATTTCACCTGTTTTTGTGTACAGGACATACCTGGGCAATTTTCCACATTGCCGGACAGATGCCAGTGTTGTAGCTTTACTGTAACAGCTTGGCTAGGGGCGCGGCAAGTTCTGGAACACAAGTCTTCAGGACTATTGCCGGAATATTAGCAGAGCCCATAGCCTTTGCTCTATCCAGGGCCTTTAGCTGTTTCTTGATATCAAGTGGAGTGAATCAAATTGGCTGAAAACTGGCCTCTGTGATGCTGAGGAGGCCGAGTTGGATCATCCACTTGGTATTTTTGGCTGAAGATTGTCGCAAATGCCTCAGCCTTGTCTTTTGCACTGATGTGCTGGGCTCCCCCATCACTGAGGATGGCGATATTTGTGGACCTTCTTCCTCCGGTGAGTTGTTTAATTGTCCAACATTACTTACGACTGGATGCGGCAGGACTGAGCTTAGATCCGATCCGTTGGTTGTGAATCACTTAGCTCTATCCGTCGCTTACTGCTTCTGTTGTTTGGCATGAGAGTGGTCCTGTGTTGTAGCTTCACCAGGTTGACACTTCATTTTCATGTATGCTGGTGCTGCTCCTGCCATGGCCACTTGCACTCTTCATTTAACCAGTGTTGATCCCTGGCTTGATGGTAATGGTAGAGTGGGGGATATGCCAGGCCAATAGGTTACAGATTGTGTTTGAGTACAATTCTGCTGTTGCTGATGACCCACAGCACTTAGTTGTGAGTTGCTAGTTCTGTTTGAAACCTATCCCGTTTAACATGGTGATAGTGCCACAAAACACAATGGAGGGTATCCTCAATGTGAAGACGGGACTTCGTCTCCACAAGGGCTGTGTGGTGGTCTCTCCTACCGTTACTGTTATGGACAGATGCATCTGCGGCGAGCAGGTTGGTGACGATGTGGTCAAGTATGTTTTTTTCTCTTGTTAACTCTCTCACCAGCTGCTGCAGACCCAGTCTAGCAGTTATGTCCTTTAGGACTCAGTCAGTAATGGTGCTACTGAGCCACTCTTGTGATGGGCTTTGAAGCCCCCCACCCAGAGTACATTCTGCACCCTTGCCACCCTCAGTGCTTCCTCCAGATGGTGTTCAACATGGAGGGGTACTGATTCATCAGCTGAGGGGGAATGGTACATGGCAATCAGCAGAAAGTTTTCTTGGCCATGTTTGACCTGATGCCGTGAGATGTCATGGGGTCCGGAGTTGATGTTGAGGACTTCCAGGGCAATTCCCAATTGTATACCACTGTGCCGACACCTCTGCTGTTTCTGTCCTGCCAGTGGGACAGGACATACCCAGGGCTGATGATGATGATGTCTGGGACATTATCTTAGGTATGATTCCATGAGTATGAATTTGTCAGGCTGTTGTTTAACTAGTCTGTGAGATAGCTCTCTTAGTTTTCGCAGAAACCTCCAGATGTTAGTAAGGAAGACTTTGCAGGGTTGACATAGCTGGGTTTGCCATTGTCGTTTCCAGGGCCCAGGTCGATGCCAGGTGGCCTGTCCGGTTTCATTCTTTATTGACTTGTTCTTAGTAGTTTGATACAGCTGAAAGGCTTGCTGGGTCATTTCATAGGGCCATGAAGAGTTAACCATATTTCTGTGGGTTTGGAGTCACATTTAGGCCAGACCAGGTAAGGACTTCAAATTTCCTTCCCTAAAGGACATTAGTGAACCAGATGGGTTTTTACAACAATGGATAATGATTTCGTGGTCATCAGTAGAATTTTAATTTCAGACATTTATTGAATTCAAATTCCATCATCTTTTATTTCTATTCGTTCATGGGATGTAGGTGTCATTGGCTAGGCCAACATTTATTGCCCATCCCTAATTGCCCTCGCTGAGAGGGCATTTTTAAGAGTCAACCACATTGCTGTGGGTTTGGAGTCACATGTAGGCCAAACCAGATAAGAACGACAGACATTAGTGAACCAGATAAGTTTTTACAACAATTGGCAATTTTTTCATGGTCCAGATTTTTATTGAATTCAAATTTCACTATCTGCCATGGTGGGATTAGACCCTGGGTCCCCAGAACATTACTCTGGGGGCAGAATTTTCCAAGCCCACTGGTGGTGAGCATGATAGCTGGAGTGCACGGAAAATCTGGCGTGACCTGCTTCATGATGCCATCAAGGCTGATCGCAATAATCCGCTCAGCCTGCCAACGGTGGGCTGCATTTCGCACCATTGGTTGGCAGGGAGCTAATTGTAATACATCAGAATATAATTAAAAGTCCATCCCGCCAGGCTCTTGGAACCCCGCCGTATCATCCATCCACGTCGGCAATAAAGCACACCGACATGTTTCACAACAGCATGCAGGCGACGTGCACTTGGCGGCCTTCACTTTTGGGGGAACTGAGGTGGGTGAGTAGCAGCATTCTCCACAGCTCGCCTGTTGTTTACAGGCCTCAGGGGCACCGGGGGGCGGGGACAACTGATGCCTGTCCCCGGAGGTGACTGCTGAGGGGTGGGGGGCGTCCAGGGGCAAGTGCTGGCCAGCCTCAGAGGCGACTGCTGGGGATGGGGTCAAGAGCTAACTTGGTGCTGCATCCCGTGCACAGGCAATCAAGGTGGGGGGCTGGGTAAGCGAGGGAAGTGGCCACGCAGTAGGGACAGCTGTATAAACTGACCACGCCTCTGCAACTGAGACAGATCAGGCACAGCCACAGTGATATGATTGGAGTCGGGCTCGTAGCCTGCCCACCCATGCAAGCAACATGGAGGCACCAATGGGCCACCAAGTGCTCCATACCTTACCCCCTCATCACCGCTCCCCCACGCCCCCTGGCACAGACTTCGAGTCCACCACCACTTTATTGGACCACAGAGCAGTTGGGCTGCACATGTTGTACAATCTCCTCGCCAACACTGGCCATATAGAAGTCACTGCTGGAGGAGTTCACAGCCCTTTGCAATCTCAACATCCCAGTTTGGACCAGTGTCCCGCATGTCACAGGTTGACAGGGGAGCCATGCAACACACTCATCTCTGTCCATCTGAGGGGTGACCCGTACTCTCAGGGAAACATTAAGGGACGGTCACACAGGGCCAGGAAAGGTGCTAAGTACAGCCATGATAACCACGTCTCTCTTTCTTTCATGCTGCAGGAGGACCACGACAGGATCATGGAACCTGGTGACATAGCTGTATGCCTGATGGCATACGGAGACCGTAGAAGATGGAGGAGAGAGCAACTGAGGCGCCTGGCCACACAAAGGCAGGAGCAGCAACCTCATGAAGAAGGGGCAGCAGAGGCACCCCACATATGCTTCCCAGAAGCGACAGCGAGGTGTGGCTGGTCAGTGCCTAGCGACACCTAGGGTCCATAGATGCCGCCTGCCATCCCTACAGATGACTGAGAACCAGTGTTGTTGACGACTGCGCATGCCTAGGGACCTGGTGGCTCACATCTTCCACTTACTGCAGGATTTGGTGCCAAGGGGTAATGGAGGGCATCCACTGCCAGTGGCTGTGAAAGTGACCGTGGTGCTCAATTTCTATGTCAGTGGCTCCTTTCAGGCTTTCACAGGTGAGCTTTATGGGATTTCACAATCCACCATCCACAAATGCATCCATGAGGTCACGGATGCCATCTTCTCCATGGCACACAACTTTGTGCATTTCATCCAGGACCGGGACAGCCAGGATGCAAGGGCCATTGGATTTGGCCTGACCTTAGGATTCCCACAGATGCAGGATGCAATTGACTGTACTCATGTGGTGCTCAGGTCTCTGTCGCTACACTCGGTGGACTTCATCAACTGCAAGGACTTCTGCTCATTGAACATGCAGCTGGTATGCAACCACCAGAAATACATCTTGCAGGTGTGCTCATGGCTTCGCGGGAATGTGCACGATGCCTGAGTCGCTCACAGATCCCTGGAGTATTCCAGGGTCCACAGGTTGCAGGGCTGGCTTCTTGGGGACAAGGGCTACCTGCAGAGGCTGTGACTGATGACACCTGTGCATTGGGCCTCAGACTGCAGCAGAGTGATGCTTTAATGAGGCTCATGCACCAGTTTGCAACTTGGTGGAGCAGACTATCGGAATACTGAAGATGCGATTCAGGTGCCTACACCAGTCTGTTTGAGGCCTGCAATACAGTCTGCAGAATGTGTCACGCATCATTGTCGTCTGTTGCGCCCTTTACACCCTGGTGCTGCAACGGGGAGTGGAGCTGCCTGAAGAGGAAATGGAGGAGCTGCACATCCCCTCCGATGAGGAGGATGCCAACGGGGATGAGGGTGAGGGGTGACAATGGCGGGGACGAGGCAGGTGCACTTGGGAGGCCCTTATAGCTGCCAGATTTGTGGAGGATGATGATGACATGCAGTGAGGTGTCTCCATAGATCCTCACATCGCAGTTGTGAACGTTTGACTCCAGTCTGGCTTATGGCAGTGCCAATACCCTCTGTGAGAATGCTCCTGTCATGGAGATGCAGTGGAGGCCCTAATAGTCGCTCGAGCTCAGGCGGATGATGACAACATGCAGTAAGGACACTCCATAAATCTTCACATAGCCTCTGAGAATGTCTGACTCCTGTCTGGCCGAGGGAAGCTCGCTTGAGCTCCATAATCAGAACCATCTCAGAGACGCAGCCTTGAAACTTTAGACGCATCTTATGCTGTGTCTGCCTTCAGCACCTCAGCCCTTCAGGAACTAGCGCACAGCATCACTGGTCACAGATGCTGGTATGATAAGGGCCAGCCCCATGTTAAAGGTGCTGAGAGCACACAGAGAGAATGAGAGAACTCTGTGGCTCCTGCCCACTACAATCTGGCAGCAATGACCAGCGCTGCCGACATGCAGGCATCAGTAGTGTTTCCAGGGAGCATGAGGCCGGACCATCACTGTGGTCTGAAGGCTGCACAAAGCACAGGGAAGACGCCCTGGACTGAAACACCTGCCTTTTATCTTGTGCAGAAAGGTTTCACGTCTGAGTGACAAGAACACTGCTCATCAGAACAAGGAGTCACAGGCAGGGAGACATTCTTAGGAGTTTATTGACAATTGTGAACAGTAAATACAAGTGATCAACACGGTGGCCAGGCTGTGCAACTACTTTTACCTAACTTTTCCTGGTGCTACGTCATGGTACTCCCCGGACATCCACAACAGAGGTGGATGCAGCCTGCGAACTGTGATGCCTTGTCTGTGATAACTTTTGTGGGCATCTTCTGGAGGGCTCCAGCCTCCTTTTGGGGTCCTGTTGTGTGGCAGTGGCACCTTCCTTGGACTGTCAAGCTGGAGCTGCGGTGGTCACAGGAAGATGGGATTCAAATGGGCCGGTCACTCCCAGAGTCACCTGGGTGGATGGCTCCGGAGTGTGCAGCTGCTGATCCTCCTCCCTATGGGTGCCTGAGGGCCCTTGGCTGACTCCATGAGCTGAAGGGGTAGCTAGAGTGAGATCAAACTGCCCAGCACCCCCTCTCGCATACACACTGTTGGAGGCCAACTATGGCATTAGCGATGGAGTTAAACCCGCGCAGCAGAGCAAGAACGATGTCCTGGAACAAGGTCTCCATGGCGGCCGCCATCCTGCCAGTGTTGACCTCAGTGCGTTGCAATGCCGGCACTATCGCCTCAGCCTGAAGATGGACAGACTCTTCCATTGTGCCTTGCAATCTGAGGAGTGCAGTGGACATCCCTTCCTGATGTTCCCGAGCTTGCCTTTGCAGCTAAAGCAACTGTGACATGACCAAGTCCAGAGACTCGTCATCTGACTTGGACTCAGCAACGTTCAGGCCTCCAGCGGTCCTCCGAGTTCTGGGGACCCGGAAAGGCCCTGCCTCAGAAAGTGTGATGTGCTCACCGGATTGTGATCCCAAGGCTACTCTAAAGCTAGGTCCCATTGAGGTGTGTGTCTCTGCACTGGTGGAGGGTGTGAATAAGCACTATGATGGGACTTCAGGGAGGGTGCCTTCAGATCCCTCTTCAGAGCTGTCTTCAGAGCTTGATTGGAGGCCCTGGGTCATGGACTCTGTTGGCTGTTTGGCAGATGTGCCTGTGAAAGCAAGGGGAGGTAATTAGTGCATGGCAGTGGCATGTGAAAGAGGACACATCACGCACGGCATGGTTGCCTGGTGGATGTTGCACCGCTGGATCCCCACTAGAGCAGCGCCGACCTCATTGCCATCCAACTGGATGACTCTGTTTTCGAATTCAGAACTTTGAACTCTGGCATCCCTCCATCTGCCTGCGACCTTTCCCTCCTGTTATGTGCCAGTTTGTTCTGCATGGATAGAGATAGGGAGAATGTATCAAGACGCCTGCCGAGCCGGATGATACGTATGCTTGACTTGTGTGGGTGGTGACTGGTCCATGGACAGGATGATGACAATGACGGTGTGTGTGAAGGAGCGAATGGTGATGTCCTTTGCACTGGCAGTGAGCAAGGGCCCTGTGGATGTGTGATGGGTTTGTGAGTGTGTGAGTTGGGAGTGATGAACAGAGTGACTTACCCTGTTTGAACGGATGAGATCATTCATCCTTTTGCGGCACTGGCTAGCTGTCCTCCTCTGCAGGATGTTTGTGGTGATCACTGCTGCCACCGCCTCCCCAAGCTGGGTTGGTGAGTTTGCTGCCCATCCTGTGGCCAGTGTGGGGGCTACAGCACATCCCAGCAGGCCTCCACAGCATCCAGTTCCTTGAGGAACCCATCACTGAAGTGGGGGGCTGCAGTTTTTTTTCTTTTACTGGCCATGACTCCCAGGCAGAGGTGGTGAGCTGGTGGCGATGAGCACTTTGCTGGCGGCTGCCTTTTATAGATGGTGACCAGTGTGATGCAACAGCGGGGTGATGGCAGGCAGGCAAATGAGAGCCCGCTCGCCATGGAAACAGTGTGTTTTGAGGCTTTGCAGGACGATACAACATGAAAACCCTCCATTTTCATCGGTGGGTAGGATTCCATTTTACCTGTCCGCTACCACACATAGTGCAATCCTGGGAAAATTCTGCCCTGGGCCTTTGGATTACTAGTCCAGTTACAATACCATTACGCCACTGCCTCCCCACCGCACACCAGTGCATTGGATCCAACTTGCTCAATCTTTCCTCCTAAGACAACACCTTCATCTCAAGAATTAACCTAGTGAAACTTCTCTGACCTGCCTCCGAGCCATGATTATTTTTGAAGCATTTTATGATTCTGCCCATTAAATCAGGTTTCTGCCTCCTGTGTTATTCTAGAATTTGCCAGATCGGCAATATTGGGCCTGTGTCTAGAATAAATGCAGACTCAGCATAATCATTCAAATGGGATAGGGAGTGAGTGTTCCCAGCATGGTTCAACTATTGAGTATACAGACAGAGCTATACCAGGCAGAAGAAACCAGAAATTGGAGCATGTGTTAAAGCATTCAGCCACTGAACTGAAGGAGGTGAGCAAGAAAAAGCCTGTGCCTGAAAAGCTCCCATCATCTGAGAAGTTGGTGGGGGGCACATCCCTGCCAACTCCAGCAGCCCTGAATGCCATTTTATGCTATAATGAGCATTGATTGGCATAAGGCAGGACTTCCGCTCACAGACTTCCAATCTCACATGAGAGGAAGTCCGCCCAGGCACAGCGCTGCAGTGGTTAGAAGAAGCACTGCAGGGAGCTGCCTGGAACGAAGCCCCGGGACCTGGAGGACAGGTAAGTGGCAGGGGCCCCAATGCAGCGAGGGTCGGTGATGTATGGGGGCATTGTGAGGGGGGCAATCGTAGTCTCGGGAGATAGGTCAGGGAGGCGGAGGGATGGCCGGAGGTCACTGAGCCCTAAGCGGAGGGCGCCCCCAGTCAGATGGGTCTTCTGATAGTGGCAATCTCCCTCAACTGAGATCCTCCTCAACTGAGATTGAACTCAGTTTATTTCCAACCTTCTACCCCTGAGCTGTCATCTGCCCACCAGCCTAAATATTGAGGCTAGGCGGGAAATGGCCATTAAGTGGCCACTTAAGGGCCTTAATTTGGCAAGGGTGGGCTTCCTGACACAGGCCCTGCCCACCCCACTGTAAAATCGGTACCAGAAAGGTGCGGGCGGACCCCGGAGAGAATCCCATCCATGCAATTTCATGTTCCCCCCCCACCTCGTCTCAGAACCTGCCGGGTGTGGGTTAGCAGAAAATTCTGGCCATGGACACATACTGAAGACTTTGGAGCGTGGATACACAGAAGAACATCTAATCTGAAGACTGATAAAATTACTTATAAATTGTTGAGCCTAGGTTAAAAAACCAATGACAGCATATTGCTTGAATCTAGGGGCAATATAATTTCATATCTATTAGAGTTCAATGGAATGACTTATTTTGCACAGTCAATCTGCATGGGTGTCAAATGCTTTCTAATGTGCATAAGTAGATTACATTTAATTTTACCATTACATATTGAATGTAAAGTATAAGGGCACATTAATCTGTAACATCAATGTTAAATTGCTTGAATGACACCAATAAAGCATAATGTATTACTCACAAAATATAATTTACTTACTATAACTTTACTTATAGGCCATCCATTCTGTCAGCTGGCATCATGAAGGGAGACAGTTCATGTGTAGCCATTCAGATGGTAGTTTAACCCAATGGAACTTGAAAAATCCAAGCAAACCTTTTCAGATCATAGTACCACATGGTAAGCACTTCTGAAAGCTAATAGGTAAGTGTAGGTGTATATTACCTTAATTTGCATTATGTCTTTAAAAAAATTAACATAGAATATTTATGTATTTTCCAATATCTTTGGACGTTGCAAAAATGGATGCCTTCCAATGGTGTATGAACTTGTTCAGTCTGGCTCATTGGCTTGAACTGGACACGGAGAATGATTCCTCTGCCAAAATCAGTAGGCCTGAGGCACACCCACTGTCTTATTACAGGGTGTCAGGTCAGGTGGTGAAGAATATTTCAATCTTGGGCCATTAAGTTATCAATAGTGGCACTCAGGTAGAACCTAGGATGGGGGAAACGATCAGGAGTGAGGGGAGAGAGTTGGAGAAATGGGGAACTGATGGAAGGAAATGGTCAGGAAAGATAGGGGCGAATGGAGAGTGGAATTGGAAGGAGGCAACTGAGAGAAAACTGAGTGGGGCTGATGATTGTATTCAGTAGTGCTGTGCACCTCTATTGGCTCCATGTTCAGATAAGTACTTTTTAAATTTACATTTTTGTTGATGGCCTCCAAGAAACCATTTAGGCTGTGCTAGTTAGGCCATCACATTTCCTGAACACAGTCACCCAATGCCAACAGTGTTCAGGGCAGCTTAGTTTTGTAAATGGGGATTCAAAGAGGTGTTTTGTCCCTAAATTTTCATATACAAGTGTGATAATCCTCCCCACAGCTGTGGAGAGGAAAAAAAACAAAGAAAAAATTTTAAAGCGAAATACTGCGGATACTGGAAATCTGAGGCAGAAACAGAAAATGCTGGAAAAACCCAGCAGGTCTGACAGCATCTGTGGAGAGAGAAACAGAGTTGATGTTTCAAGTCCGTATGACCCTTCTTCTCTGAAGAAGCTCCACAGATGCAGTCAGACCTGCTGAATCTTTTCAGCATTTTCTGTTTTCGTTTAAGAAAAAATTTAAGGTTAGTTCTGAAAATTCTGGAAAATTAATCTACAATCCTAACCTTAGAATTAAGGCATAAACTTAAAATTAGAGCTTGGCCATTAGGGAACCAAATCAGGAAGCTCTTTCTTCCACAAAGGATAATAGAAATTTGGAACTCTCTCTCCATATCCCACCTCCATAAAAGCAATGGATGCTGGGGCAATTGGAGCTTTCAAGACTGAGATAGACGATTTTTGTTAGGTAAGGACATCAGGGATATGAAACAATGACAAGAAAATGAAGTTGAGGTGCAGTTGAAGGTTCAATATCAAGTTACTTGCTCCATCTCATTATAGGAATGTGTTTCCTCACTTATTGGACATGTACAATGATGCAAATGAGTGTGTTTCCTTAGCAAGGAGCTGAATTTTCACAACTGAGGCAGGAAACAGGAGCTGGGTATGTTTTTGGGTGAGAAACCCACCACTGAGAGGGAAACTGATTAAAGTTAAGATTTTCATATGGGTAAGCCCTTAATTGGCATGGAGATGGGCTCCCAATCTAACGAAGGGTGGTGGGCAGGCTCTCAAAGCTGAAAGGCCACCCAGAGGCCTTCCAGCTTTAGATAGGCATCTATCTTCAGAAGAAGGTAAATAAAACTGGTATTAGACTCAACAAGAAGGTGCCCTCTAAGCAACTTCTTAACAAAATTAATAAAACTATAAAAAGCTGCCATGCCACCAGTGTGCAGGGAATGGGGAGAATCCCTCTACAGGGTGGTCTTTGACTTTACTCCAACATGCAGGCCGGGTTGGCCTGTTGGACAACTAGGAGTGCTGGCATCCTTGCCTACTGCTGAGCGCCTGCCTCCAGGCAGTTGACCTGCCCCCTGTCACATGAGGAAACTAGGCCGACTGGAAAATCCCTAACCTTTAACAAAGCCCTTAATAAGCATAATTGCCTGCCTGTCTCATGGGACAGGCAATCTTTCCAGGCTCTGAACGTGTCTGCCTAAAAATGGCTGGCTCCAGGAATGGCATCCATATATTGAGTTGCTGTCCATGGCACTATTTTCACACCCCCGCCCTTCCGGCCTTCTTCTTGACTTCCACGAGTGGGGTGGGGCAGGGGTCAGGGGGGCCGAAAGTTCATCCTAAGACATTTACCCATTTTAACTTCATTGATGCTGTTGAGTGTATGGCCCTTTAAAGACAAGTGTGATTTTAATTGCACCCTTCAAGGTCTAAACTGCACTGGTTCCGCAACACAAAAATCACACCCAAGTGCAGTTTTGGAATCAAAATATTAGCATTAAACTATAGCAATTTACAGAATGGAAAGAGGTAATTTGCCTTATTGTAAATGTGCTTTTATTTTGCTGAAGCAAACCAAAACTAATACCATTGCTCCACTTTCTCCATGTGACAAAAAAGGATGTGCTACACTCTTTATTCAATACAGAAAACCAGATGAAGCAAATTCCACCTGATTGCAATAATTATTCCCTTTTGGAAATAGAAAAGATTGCTGTGATTTATCCATGCATCATGGAATTTTTCTATTAACATTTTGTGCCATCAGCTCTGAGCAGTACAATCACACCATTTGTCTGATTCCAATTGTGCCACCAAAGCATGAGCTGCATGTTGAGATTCACTAACAACATGATTTATGTAATTAGATTATTGGTAGAAAAACAATGATAGCTCATTGACACATTTTAAGTCGCATTTTCTGATTTTGAAAAGTCGTTGATTCAGTTAACCTTTTAGCTACCGACTTGGATGAGTAAAAAAAATACAAAGATTTCAATTTTGGTACAGTGACGTCACTAACTATATTCTCATTGGAAACCAATTATCGCTAAATTGTGCATTCAGGAGTTCATTTATGTTAGATTATGGTCACAGAACACTGAAAACTGTTATGAACAGAATTATGGTGGCAACATCACAGAATTACCTGTTTGGAACTACACCAAATAGAAGCAAGAACCCATTAGAGGAACACAGAAATTTGGGAGCAGGATGAACAAGGTAGGGAATAGAAGAATTGGCAAGAAGCCAAGAAAGGTTGCAAGATTCCAAAAAAGAGTAAGAAATGGGAAAACATATTGAACTGATGAGCAAAGGAGAATTTAAATGTAGTCCGCAAAGTTGAAATTGGTAGGCTAGATCTGGACTGTTGTTTTTATTTTGTACATTCTTTGACATCTATGATGGAGTAGATAGCTATAACTATTGACTTCTTAAAAGGTTCAACAACACCTGTTGAAGAATATTGGTACGTTGTGTGCAGTTATAAAAATAGATTTGCCTTGCAGACTTAAAGATACATTGTAAACCAATTACAGAGTTGGGAAATAACAGTAAATTAAATTCAGCTCTGACCTCAGAGATTTGCATTTTACTGTTGGGCAGTAAATGGAAGCAAATCTAAGTGAACATCCTGTGAAAATACTAATAACAAAGCAAAGATCAGATGTCACGTCTGTTCTTATCAGTTTAACATTTGGTATGTCTCCATCTGGGGACCACGTATTTAATTGATTTTAGTAACAGGAAAATGAAATGGTGGGGAAGGGGGTGTGTGGGGCATGTTTGGTCATCTCCTCCTTGGGCTGCTGTGGTATTGCACTGCTCCGAGTATTAGCACATAATACCCCTTGGGAAGGCTGGGGATAATCTCTAAAATAAAAAAAATAAAACTATGACAAGAACAGCCAATCTGAACTAGCCTTGATGCTGGAGTAATCACTGTCCACTCCAATATTATATCCATTTCCCTCTTTTATTGAATAGGAAAAGTCCAGCGGGATGGGAAAAAACCTGAGCCGTGTAAACCAATCCTAAAAGTAGATCATAAGACGTGTAGATATAGGTAAGTGCAGTAATTTGTATTTATCAATTGCATCTTTAAGACTACCCCTGGAAAATACACATTACTAATAAAAGGGGTTTTTCAACAACCTCAAGAGAATTTGCTAAATTTTGGCAGATCAGTTTTTTGTTGCTTGTTCCATTTCAGTTCACTGGAGCTTAATCAGACAAACTTCAACACCAAGTCATAGAAGGAGATATTAAGACAGGTGATTAAAAGCTTTGGTTAGAGATAGGTTTGTAAAGAAGAAGTCATATTTTCTTCACTGAGGCTGCTAGACTTGCTAAGTATTTTCAGCTATTTCTGTTTTTATTTTAAAATCAAGGTGTTGGTTGAATGGGAACCATTGTAAGTCAGTAAGGACGAGTGATAGGTGAGATTTAGTGCTGCTTAGAATACTGCAGCAGAATTTTGGATGAGCTCAAGTTTATGAAAGATGGGAGTCCAGCCAACACAGCATTTTAATAGCCAAATCTAGAGGTAAGGAAAGAATGGATGAGGATTTCATCAGCAAATAAGCTAAGGCTCCGGGGGTGGGTGGGTGAGGTGGGATTTGGACAATGTTATGGAGATGTGTTCAGCTGCTTTTGTGATGGGCAGACTATGGGGTTAAAAGCTGAACTCAAGGTCAAAAAGGAAACCAGGGTCATGAATAGCCTGGTTCAGCCTTAAAAAATAGTCAGGAAGAGGGATGGAATGAGTGGTGAGGAAATGGAGCTTGTAATGGGAAACAAAGTCGGTGGTTTCTGTCTCACCAATGCTTAATTGAAGGAAATTGCAGTCCACCAAGGACTGGATGTTTGTCATGCAGTCTGACAACACTGAGACAATGGAGGGATCAAGAGAGATGGTGGTGAGGAGAAGCTCCATGTTGTCAGCAAACATATTGAACATGTCTATGGATGATATCAATGAGGGGCAGTACGTAAGCGAGAAATAGGAAGAGACCAGAATTAGATCCTTCGAGGATTTGAGAGGTAACATTGTGAGAGCTGAAAGAGAAGCCAGTGAAAAAAATTATATGTCAATTTCTAAATAGGTAAGAGTAGAACCAGAAAAGGATATCCCACTCAGCTCAACAATGGAGGAGAAGCATTGGAAGAGGAAGAGGATGATGTGATCAATTGTGTAAAAGGCTGCAGAGAGTTCAAGAAAGATGAGGAGTGAAAGTGCACCACAGTCATGGAGAATGTCATTTTTGACTTTGATTCAGTCTGCTTCAGTGCTGTAGCAAAGGCAGAACCTTGAAAAGGTTCAAACTTGGAGTTGCGGGAAAGAGGGGTGACATTTCCAAGGACTTTGGGGAGAAAAGGAAGGTCGGAGATAGGGCACCTTCATGATCAAACATTGGTTCAAGAATTTGGGGTTATATCTCATTGTATGCAATAGAAGACATATTGGATGAAAAACCCACTAGCAGCATCGACTTCACATTTGAGGACCAGTTTCCATTGACCTAATATCTCAAAGAATATCTGAAGCAAAGATCAGTCAAATTGGCTAATTCCAAAGATGTCTCTAGTGGCAACTTGGAATAATTCTGCCACACTCAGAATTTTCAAGACTTTTACAGCCACTGGCAGTGAAGTGGGGATGGGCTGTATTGCATGCACTGCGCACGCATAACTGACTGATGACTTACAGCTGCTACAACCGTTGCTTCTGGGAGGTAGGAACACTTTACTCTGTAAATTCTGGAGTACTGGTGGGTGTATCCTGTGCAACTGCATGTTACCTAATCAATATGGTCACTTATCTATCCAGTCTTAACCGGTCACTTATCTATCCAGTCTTAACCAGAATAGCTTTACTACCTGTTCCCACACTGTTACCTTTGAAATCCCCAAAAGATCTATCCTTGGTCCTCTCCAGCTTCTCATTTACATGCTGCTCCTCAATAGTATCAACCAAAAACACAGCATCAGATTCCAGAGCAGAAATTTCTTATAATTAAATATTGAGAAGACAAAAGCCATTTCTTCGTCATTTGGTTTGATCCCAGGAAGTGAAGGAATCTTCAAGAGTTTGAGAAGTAGCCAAAAGCTTTTTGAGAAGAAGTAATAAGGAAAAATGGGAGGTTAAGTTGAGAATTTTAGTTTTAAGTATATGTGATTCTGTTTTATAATGCTTTTTGATGTAAAGTATAAGTATTCACCTAAGGACAGTGTTTATTTAGTAGTGTTTGCTTTTCTTGTTTTTTGTATAGTAAAATTCACCACGGAATCTTGTGGTGTAATTTCTTTCAGTTAATCGGTGGATGTTGAAATTTCTCTTTAAATGTTAATAGTCTCTAACAGGTTCATAATATCTGAAACAACAAGTGTGATGAAACAAGATGGACCCTATTCTGGGGCTATTTAAAGAGCCAGAAGACAAGTTGCACCTGTGGTGCTTTTAACATGCCTGTACTCAGGCAAAGTTGTTGGAAGCAATGTGAGATGCTGGTAGAATTTGGAGATTTTTACTGATCACAGGAAGGCAGAAAATAACATTGCCTTGTGTAGGTATGGGGACAGTGGTTGCAGTGCCACTTGGGTCTGCAACATGAACAAGACACACAGAGGAGTAAGCTCTCCTTAAGAGGCCTTATCCAGAAAGGGTCTTCCGGGAACACCATTCCTACAGTGAGCCAGAAGCAGTGCCTCTGGAGGCTCGCTACACAAAAGTAGTGATGGAGTTATACCACCTCATTCATAGTGATCTGAAATCTCAAGTCAGGGCAATGCTGGCCCTCCCTATGGCTATGAAGATCACTGTTGCCTTTTCTTTCTACACAATGGGATCCTTCTAAGCGGGAGCAGGTGACATCAGCAATGTGTCTCGGTTCACTGTGTACAGAAGCATCAGGATGATGACAATGTACAAAAGGAGAGGGCATTTCATCCTTTTCTTGCCTGAGAGGATGAAAGGACAAATAGGTTTGCCTGGATTGTAGACTTCCCAATGATGCATGGTGCCATCGACTGCATGCAAACACCTCTGCTAGCCCCCCATATCAACGGGGAGCGAGACTGCAACTGCTACCTTTCAATGTGAGGTTGGTGTGCAACCACACAAAGAAGTACATCTTGGTGAATGCCTGCTATCCTGGCAGAACCACAATGCTTTTGTCCTGCAACACTTAGCAAATATAAACCATCTTGGGCCTCCAAACCCCTCAACAGGATGACTGCTCAGTGTTAAAGACTAACCTCGCCACACATGGCTCATGGCCCCCTTCTATCATCTACCATGAGAGGCCAGATAGCCTTCATTGAAAGCCATGGAACTACCTGCAACAACATGGAGCAAGCCATTGGTCTCCAAAGCAAAGATTTCACTGGTGAGGTTGCTTGGGGGAATTTCTGCACTGCATCCCAAGAGGGTCTCTACAACCTTGCAATAATGAGGGTCCGTCCTGTACCTTCTGGACTCTGGAGGATAGGAAGCAACCTGTAGTTTTGAGATCAACAAAGGCAGAGCAACTTTCTAATGATGGAAGCAAAACCATCTTCCAAGTGGTGGGAAGAAAATTTCTCAGAGGCAGACCTGAAAGTTCTTCCAGAGCAGATGTGGCAATGGAGGGACAGGCTGTTTGGATAGTAGAGAAAGAGGCATTTAATGTCAGTTCTGAAAAATTCGAGGATCGAGGTGGCAGTAAGTGCTGCCTCTCTTAATCCTCCAAACAATAGTACAATTCCAAAAGAAGTTCAATCTAAGACAAGAGTTACACTTTCCCAGAATGCACTTCACTACAAAATCTGCCAGTCCTTCACTATTTACCATCTTGTTTATGAATTGTAACAGAAGACCAATAGTGTGAAATAATTTTTGCTGGAACTGTTGTATTACAATCCACCATTTTCAAATTAACCTTCGGTCACAGCCT
This sequence comes from Carcharodon carcharias, assembly GCF_017639515.1. Taxonomy (NCBI): domain Eukaryota; kingdom Metazoa; phylum Chordata; class Chondrichthyes; order Lamniformes; family Lamnidae; genus Carcharodon; species Carcharodon carcharias. The sequence goes on along the minus strand of NC_054484.1, from coordinate 43,514,479 downwards.
TACATGCATGTTCACCCTTCAAAATTTCAGCTCTCATGACATTGTTTCCTTCCAATCATTGATATTACCATTTCATTCTCAGCCCATTGATACCTGAGATGCGCCATGTTACCTGGCTAACAGAGGACTTTCACACTATCTATTTCTTCATCCAGGTAAAGATGGCACACACTGCCATGAAAAGATACGCCACAGGAGATGGCCTCCCAATCTCCTGGTCTGACATCTTTTGATTAGGAAGCAGTAGAACCCTAAGGGTGATACACATCAGAGGATGTTAGGGATGGAGAAATTGGGGGGGGGTTGTGTCAGCTACAGTTTGTTATGACAATCTGTTGCTTTTTCACTACCTACCTGGGACCAAAGCCAAACTTTCTGCAAGCAATCAATTCTTACTCCTTCTGAATGTCTCAGGAAAGGTTTGCCCACTCTTTCTATTCTTTTTTCCTCTTCTCACCCCCCAGATGAAAGAAACAGAGGAGGAAGATTTACAGGCCCCTCTGCTTCATGGCACACCACTACATCGTTATCCACACAATCATTTGCCCTGTCACTGCCACAAAAGCGAGTGTTGGTCTTGGAGTGAGTGAGTCTTGGAAATTAATAATGGAAAACAAGGAAATGGCAGAAGCATTGAATTGGTATTTTGTGCCTGTCTTCACTGTGGAAGACTTGACTAACTTCCCAAAGATACTTGAAAATCTAGAGGTGAAAGGGAGGGAGGAACTTAAAACAATCATAATCACCAAGGAAAAGATGCTGGGGACACTATTAGACCTAAAGGCTGACAAGTCCCCAGGACCTGATGGCCTGCATTCTAGAGTCTTAAAAGAAGTGGCTGCAGAGATAGCTGAAGCATTGGTTATAATCTTCTAAAATTTCTTAGATTCTGGAAGGGCCCACTAGTAGCTTGAAGACATCAGGCCGAATCTTCTAAGGAGTGTCAATCACTGTTGAATTGCCAATCTGCTCTTATTTATGTAGCGCTGGAGCTCCGCACTTCTGGCCTGAAAGTCCGAAACGGGTTTCCTCAGAAATGCGGAGCATACCTGTTCTGGAAGCTCTTCCTCCATGGAAGTGGGTTGGAAAATAGCAAATGTGACACCTTTATTCAAGAGGAGGGAGACAGAAAGCAGGAAACTATACGGAAGTTAGCCTAACATCTGTCTCTAGGAAATTGCTAGGATTTATTATGACGGATATTATAGCAGGATACTTGGAAATCATAATGGGATCAGGCAGAGCCAATATGGTTTTAGAAAGGGAAATCATGTTTAACTAATTTAACAGAGTTCTTTGAGGAAAGAGAAGAAAGGGATAAAGGAGAACCTGTAGATGTGGTGTATTTCAGGTGGCACTCTACTGACCCTGCCACCTAACACCCTCTCATCTATCACCCTGTCACCATACCCAGTTGCCACCCTGTCATGTACCACCCTGCCATATAATACCCTGCGACCCACCACACTTCCACCTGCCACCCTACCCAGCTAGCACCCTATCCACACTACTACCCTACCCACTTACACACACTCATTCACTAACACAGTAAAAAGCTATTTAAATATCTAAAGACTTTTCACTGCGTTAGTGAATGAATACTTACCAAGACACAACAGCTAGTGCCATAAAAAGGGCTTGGCTTGGCTTCCTCCAACAATCCTGCACTATAAGGAAGGGCTTCCAGAGCAGGTATGCTCCACATTTCTGAGGAAGCCCGCTTCAGACAACCAGACCAAAAGTGCGGAGCTCCAGTGCTACATAAATAAATAAGAGCAGACTGGCAATTCAACAGTGATTGACACTCCTTGGAAGATTTGGCCTGATGTCTTCAAGCTACTAGTGCTGGAATTCTGGCAAGCATAGTTTTGGCTTCTATTATTTGATTGGAACTTCTAAGTTAGCCCTATCCACAGATTAGTAGTTGACCAAAATTGGGATCCAGCACCTGTGGCATCAGAGGGCTTCGCTTATGAGGTGTTGCTATTTCTCATGATAGCAGTACTTGCAAGGCCTTTGGCCAGCCTGCTAGATGACTGAAATTCTAACTGAAAGAAAGCCCATCAGGATGCCCATGCAGCAAAAACAGTAACGCAAACTGCAACAAGTTCATCCAAGAACAGAACTGACCTAAGACCAGAACCAGCACATTTCCAAGAAGCTGATTCTCAAAGTTTTCAGCCAACCACTTCTTGCACAACCTGGTTTTCAGCTAGCATCTAGAAGGAGCATCAGATTAGGGTTGAAAACATGGTACAGCATAGCCAAGTGGAATTACAGCTTTAAGAAACATTAAAGACTGGAACACTGTGGTGATGATGGTGATCGGGTGGGTGTGCGCACAGAATAAGCAAATGAATGTTTTGTTGGCGAAGTTAGAGGGATCAATATGAATATTAATATGAATATCCTTTTGTTGTATGGATGGCAGGAGTGTGGGCTATAAATTATGGAGTGCACGGGATAGTGGAAGAGTGTAGATGCATAGATGTAGTCTTCAGCTATATTCAATGATAACTACAAGAAGAATATCAACCCGAACCCTGAGCTTTACAAAGAGGCTGACGTTTCTAAGCAGAAGTACTAATAAAGACATTTGAAGATATAAAACACAATTTATAGGTAAACAGTAAAACATTTTTTATTAATTTACTGGAAGCATTATTTTCAGCTGACTAGATGAAAGATCAGTTGGTCCAATTAACTTGTTACCATAAACCCCACATCCCTGCAGGAAATGCAATCTTTTGGGAGAGGCAAGCAAACATGTGGGCAGCCTAAGGGAAATAAAATCAGGAAATTCAGTTAAGAGGAAAATAGAGAAGCTGATAAAAGAATTTTCCCATCCCAAATTGGAAAAGAATGGAGGTGGGATGGCAAACAAAATGACCACCGAGCGGTGGCAGCTGAAATTTCTGCCTCCTGCCATTTTCTGCAGTGCTGGAAGTGGCCAGTAATTGGGAGCCCTCAGCAATGACACCTGGTGAGTGGAGCCATGAGCAGTGATAGAATCAAGTAGCAGGCAAGGAATGTATTTAAACTTTATTGGAATTGTTTGAACTGGCTAAAGGGTCTCACTGCATGCACTGAAAAGTTGCAGGAGTTCATCAAATGAGAGTGGAGAGATAGGGTTGAAGTCCCTACCCCTGCAGGGCCTGGGAACACAACTGGCATTGCCTGAGCACTGGAGCATTGGACCAGGCTGCTTGGACATCACCTGGGCAGCAGGCAAGGTGCACCTGGAAATGGGACTTGCTCAATTACATAGAGAAAGTCGAAGCATTACAGCGGTAGCGGGCTCAGCAGTGAAGGGTTCCTTGGCATCAGGCATCAGGTGCACACAGCTGCAGAGCCAGAGCCACAGAGGAGAAGGCGAGACTACCCAGAACGCAGGACCTCCTGGAACAGGTGAAACCACCTGGACATGTCAGAAAGGCATTGCTGAAAGAGACTGCGATTCTTCAGGGACATCTGTGCCCTCGTCTTTTAGGAACTTATACCTCATTCCACTCATAGCCAAGTCCTACCAGTAACTGTCTATGTAACTGTGGCCTTAAATTTCTTTGCCTCTGGATCATTTCAGGGCTGAGGCATGGACCTCTGCGACATTTCGCAGTCTGCTGCACCCTGATGGTCACAGATGCCATCTGTGCCAAGGCTGAAGGCTACAGCAGATACGTCACTGATGGAGCCTCCCAGACTCCAGGGACAATTGGATTTGCTACAATGCTCTGTTCCCACAATCTGATCCAAAGGTTCGGCGGATGAACTCTGAAGCTTGCAAAACTAACCACATGGCTGTGAATGCAAAAAGCATATGCTGGCACAGGAAAGACAATCATGCATCCAGCATGTACAATCTTATCCTCACAGAGATGGACTATTGCCTACATTCTCCACTGTCACTGGTGAGAAGCCATTGTTTTGTTTACATGCTGTTACTGCTGTTTAGTTCAAAGTCAAAGACAACGCGTCCCTTTGTAACAGAGTGAATTTATTTACATTGAGTCGAACATAATACTTGCATGCAATATCCACAGCACACCACAGTGACCCACTTAGTGATTACCCAATGCAGTGCCATGCACATTTCAGAATTCCTATGTTGCGCTCCCTTTGTTGCCTCAGAGGAAGTGAACATCACATGCTTACATCTGTGGCTTTGTGGCTGTGAAGACTGTGGCAGCTATCCTCATCTTGGAGGGGCCCCTTTGGGGCCTCTCCTGGGAATGCTGCATCTCAGTAGAGGCAATCATCATCACCAGGACTTGGCACACATATGCATCCTCTGTCAGAAGGGCCAGAATGAAGAGGATACTGCGAGCAGTGTGGGGCCCTCATTCTTCCCTAGCATATCTTCAGCCTTTGGTAGGCATTCCCATTGGTCTGAGGGATTGGGCTGCTGGAGCAAACCTGGCATCCCGCCAGCCACCATTGGGCCAACCATGCAAATGTCCTGTCCAGGTTTCTCAGCATTTAACGCATCCATGGACATCAGTGCTCAGGTTATGAACTGACCGATCTAGGCTAAATTAAGCACCCTGCTTCCTGTGCAGGGCATTACGCTGTCCTTGCATGCACCCCAGGTGTTGCTGCATATGGCTATCCATGCGGTTGGCCACTCTTTCATGGAAGGAACTCATGCGCTCAAGGTCCCAAGACATGATTGAGCTTATCTGTTCCATGGACTTCTCCACTCAAAGTCCATGAGCCCATACAGCGTCAGAGAACTCTGATAGATGGTCACATTTCCACTGTTGGTTCTCCAATTGCCAAGCCCCAAACAAGGTCTCCTGAGGCCTTTCCTCACTGCCCAGCAGAACATCACTATGACTGTCCTTCCCCTTTCTGAGGGTAACTGTCCACAGATACCTCTGCCTCAGACACTTCCTCCTTCATACTGGTGTTGTGCTCCTCACCAAGTGCCTTTGTTTCTACACGCATGCATGGACTCACAAGATGCTAGTATCTATGCTGGTGGATAGCGCACTTGTCTGCTGTGATAATGCATTCTAAGTTATCTTCTCTTCCTCCTGCTTCCGTCTGAGTGATTCCTCAGAGGGACGGGTGACCTGAGACTACTGGCACCTGTGTGAGACACAGGAGGAATTAATGAGACTTAGCCTTGGAGGTTTTGAAGGATCTGCAGTACTGCGACTTTCCATCCACCCAGTGCTTGGAATGCTTTCGGACAAGGTGTTGTGCAGTGGCACCATGCTCCCCCCCACCCACCACACCATGTGCACATGGGCCTCTTCAATGCTGTGTGCACCTGGGATGACAGTCTCACCTTCACCAAGTGTCTGCTGCTGTTACTTACACTAAACTGGATGAAATAAGGGGTAGATGTTTAGCTACAAATGTTCAGTGTGAATGGACTACACCTTATAGAAACAGACCAATTTTCATTCCTGTTGATGGAAATTAAAATTGGGCCCTTTCTATATCAGGGGACCAATCCTCTAGGCGGCAAGAGGTACCAGACCATTTTATCATGACCAAAGTATTATGCCATGTAATGCATAATGTATTATTCTGTGGGCTGGATTTTCATGAAGTTAGGGAGACTCGTGGAAAACAGCAATTCCCGAATTCCTGACCTCATTCCAAGGGATTACAATTTTCAGGAGTGGCTTTTAAGGGTGTGGACTGGTTCAGGTCACAAGCCCACACCCTGCTTCCCCAACCTAGCCAGCTCAATTGCAGGGATAGGCACAGTCTAGTCCTCTGCAATTTTCATGGAGGTGGGTCATTTTTTCAAAACATTGTGGTTCATGTCACCCCAGGGCTAAGTCTCATTATGTATTCTTGGCTGAAAACCAAGTCATCCATTAAAGTACTGAAACACCTGTGCCCCAAGAAAAACATTGTTTGATTGACAGCTCTGGTTCTCTGATCTCTTCTGTCAATTGCACAATGCTTATTTACATGAGATAAAGAGATTTCAAGTGCTTGCTGTTTCAGCTATTGACACCTTAAAGGGCCTGGATCATTCACACTTTTATTGGGCTGTAGTAAAAGCAATATTATGAATTAATGACTTTTTAAAAGCTTTTTTTTTACACATCCTACCATCACTGTTGGGTTTCATTGGTTCTATACAGCATATAGTGGATGAATGGGCATGGTGGTACTATAGCTTGGTAAGGGGACATGAGGGGGAATACCTTAGCATGGGGGCATGAGGGGCCATGGAGGGTGGGTGAGGGTCAAGTGATGGCATGGATAGGGCATGGGGAGTGTGTGGGAAGGTGAGGGGTGAGGGCCAGAGGGCCTTTTATTTTCTTCATTATGACTGGAACGAGTCCCACAGCACCGAGGCAGGCATTTTAGCAGCCCACCTGAGCACCCGTTAGTCCTGCAGCTACTTCCAAACTCTTTTCTGGAACGGCTGGCCTGACTGCATCCTACATTCGCCCGCCACAATGAAATTCCTGTTTTTCCTGGCACATTCTTCCAAGGCAGGTGAGCCGAGTCGGGAATTTCCCTGACTCCCATTACCTGCCTCCAGGGTGAAAATGCAGCCCTATGTTTTAGCAATTTTGTTCCTTTAATGCCTAAAGGTTTAATTGCTGCAAGTAAACTGAGATTGACATGATGCTAGTTTTAATTGATGCTTGGTCAGATAACTTTTAAGAAACATTTGTCAGTTTCAGGTTATAGTTTAGAAGTAGCCAGCAGTTCAAGGTCATTTTGCAAAATGTGATGTCTAGATTAAATGTAAATTGTATTCTAACTATGATTTTCATCTTCCAGTGAACCATTTATAATTTTTTCTGGAGGACTTTCCTATGATAAAGCGTGCAGAAGACCCAGCCTGACAATTATGCATGGCAAATCCTTTACAGTTCTAGAAATGGATTATCCAATTGTGGACTTCCTAGCTCTTTGTGAAACACCATATCCAAATGGTAATAAGAATGGGTGAACTGTTCATGTTTTACCTACCTCCTTAAATGGAATGTGTCATTAGGCTTAAATTAATATTGGCCCAGAATTTGTTCAAATGGCATAACCGACAAATAACACCAAAATATATGCTGAAGTATATGCTGATCTTGGCATCAGTCGCTTTTGCCAAAATTTACTGTGAATGTCATTAGCATATACTGGAACATAGAAATCAACATAAGATCAATGTAAATAATCAGGGTCCAAGCAAAGTGTATAATTATTCCATTCTCCTTTTATGTGTAAAAATTAGAAGTTTGAAGCCATTGAACCATTCTTCGTGCATATTAAGCACAGTGACCAAGAGAGACTTTAGGTATAATTGGCAATCCAGGTCTGCTCATTTTAAGAAATGCTTTCTCCCCCCAATTTTCTGCTCTAACTCATTTGCGTATTACAGTACATAAAATCTCCCATGAATCAACGCAATCATTTCAGAACACAATTTTTAATAAACAAATTAAGTTAAAAATGTTCCTTAATATAGTTCAAATGGAAACCTGGTGCAGTATTATTATCAATTAAATAGGTTGATCATAAATTAACTTATTAATCATTGTCTAGCACACCAGTAAGTATCCCAATTTGAAAAAACTAAAAATGACTTTAAAAAACGATACTGAACCATTTGCTAATTATTTTGGTGAACAATAGTTTAAAAATATTTAAAAGTTTTAAAAATGTGCAATTAGTGTTTTAGTGTTCAAAACAAGCAGCTTAATTTGAAGATCCTCCTTAAAGGCTCCTAAATGAATGTAATTACTGGAAACTTGCCATGGTGATTCAATCTGGGGGCATGGCTGGCTTCCAGTACAATTTTTTTTTGACCAGCATAAAAGGTCGCAGCAAGTCTTTTTGTGAGGGATGTAATATGTGCCTGAAATTTCTCAATCTTTTGCGCTGATTAGGCTGATTTCAGGCAAACTGCATTGAGGAAAATAGTGCAATCTGGGAGAAACTCTTGCCCAGCATGCTTCAGTAAATGCAATCATGAAAGCATTTCATTTTTTAGTATAACTCATCCAGATGCCACAAAAATGTACTCAAGGATATGAAAGATACAGTGCAGGTCTCTGTGACAAATAATTTTAAAATGGCTTAGAAAATAGCCAAAAATGACTTTGGGTCTTCCTGCACTTAGAATTTTGGTGTACATTTAAGAATGTTCAGAACTGGCATAAATATAGGAAACCTGTGATTTCTGATCCTTTGCTTGGGGGTGGAACTATGTTAATGGGCAGCAGAAGGTTTCAGGGGAGGTTTCTCTGAAATGACATAAAATTAAGCAAATTCAAGAATGGTATAAAAATGGATGTAAGCTCCTTATGCCTAAACTTGCGCACTCTTTTGTGGTTTAAATCAATAATACACCATAGTTACTCTTGTCTTAGAATAAGTATTCAGGAAATTTAGGGCCAAATTTGACTTCAAACCAAAGTTACTATATTGTTTCCCCCTCCGTCCAAACCGCACCACCCTGCCCTCCATTCAAATAATCTTTTCCTTATCTGTCTTAAGATCATTCAGGAAAAAGTTCTAACACACATTTCCATGTTTATGGAAATGTCACTGGCCCATAAAAAAGACTTGGATAATAATAATTTACAGTTAGTGATCGGCATTTTCGTGCTTGGTTTGAATTTTCTTGCACTTATACTCTCCAGTTCACAAATGTTTACCTCTTTTTATTTGCCTAGTTCTTTTTATTTGTTCACGGGATGTGGGCTGGGAAGACCAGCATTTATTGCCCACCCTTAATTGACCTTGAGAAGGGTAATTCCTGAAACAAATTATTTCCAAATTGCAATCAGTGTTTAAACATGGAATTTCAGTCAATTTTACCATCGCAATCTGCTACTGTTCAAAATAATGCAAAACATAGATGGAGCAGGGAATGGAAGTAGTAGAGCAGTTAACTTGCATCACTCTACATTCAATACTGGGTTTACAGTATTGTGCTAGAAATAAATAAAATGTGGACAAAACATACTGACTGTAGCTTTCATAGTCATAGGGGAGGCGGTAGCATAATGGTAATGTAACTGGACAAGTGATCCAGAGGCCCAGGCTAATGCTCTGGGGACACGGGTTCAAATTCCACCACGACAGCTGGTGGAACTTAAATTAGTTAATAAATTGGGAATATATAGGCTGATCTCAGTATTGGTAATCATTGATTGTTGTAAAAGCCCATAGGGCAGGAAAGCTGCCATCCTTACCTGGTCTTCCTTACCTGTGACTCCAGACCTACAGCAATGTAGTTGACCCTTAACTGTCCTTTGAAATGGCCTAGCAAATGCAATCAAAGGCAATTAGGGATGGGCAACAGATGACACCCATGTCCCATGAAAGTGTAAAGAAAAATTATTAGTGCTCTCACAATTAAGAGGAGCATTTAATTAGTTGGTTTAATTTTGATTTACTGTTTGCATATAAATTTAATAAATTAAGCAGAGATATCCATCCTACATAAATCCAGGATTTTTTACCATTTGTCCCTTCTATCAGCATAATAAATGAGTAGCTTTAAACAGTGGAGAAGTTGTACATTAGACATGCAATTCAGTTCCATTATATGGAACCTACTGTACTGGTACTATATAATTAGTTTCTGTTTAATTATGCTTTACAGAATTCCAGGAACCTTATGCAGTGATTGTGCTCCTTGAAAAAGATTTGATTGCTGTTGATCTTACGCAAAGCAAGTAAGTGTATTTATGCAGATAGAATGTCATCTAGCTTGACTTTTTTTTTGCAAATGTTTAAAGTGTTTTTTTATGTGGAAAATCAGTTATTACCATGAATTGCATAAAAGATTCTTTGTTTTTGGAAGGACTGAAAAGATGAGAAATGAGAGCAAGGATGTTTTGTGGAAATTTCACAACACGTTTTCTTCTTCTTTCACGGTTAAAATAGCAATAAACTAGCAAACATGACTAAGTCTGAATTTTAGCTTAAAACACTCAAACAATAATAAGAGGCCATAACTTCCGACTAACATCAGAAAGAGATGGCCCGCAGGAAATAGAAGGAATAAATACATGCTTACCTGCCTTTGAAAATGATGCTGACACTTCTGATCGCTGGAGCTGTTTGGAGCCTGCATCGAAAGGCTCTCACAGACCCCAGTGAGGTGCAGCTCCAGTGGATTCAAGGAGGCCATGCTACTTCTTTTACTGCACGAGCTGCCATAAAGCAGGTAAGTTTAAAGGGCCCAGTGAAATTGAACAGGCCAGGGTGAAAGTAAGTGTCTAAGGTAAGTGGATAGGATTTGGGAGTGTGGTTGGGGGGCGGTGGGGGGTGCGCTTCAGAGGGTGGGAAGTTCAGAGGGTCGGGGGGTCAGATGTCGAGGTGGGAGTTGTGGGAGTTGGATGTTGGGAGTTCAAGTGGGGGGTGGGGAGGTCAGAGGTCAAGTGGCAGGGGTGTCGGATGTCGGAGATTCAGGTGGGGAGGACAGGGGTGTGGGAGTATCAGAAGTAGGTGTGGGGCGCTCAGAGGTTGGGGGGTTGAGTGTGGGGGGGTGGGAGGTTGGAGTTAGAGGTGTTGGGTGTGGAAGTGTTGGTGGTTGGGAGGTCGGAAGTCAGGGGAGTGGGGAGGTCAGATGGTGGGAAGGTGGGGGGTTGGGGGGACTGGAGGTCGGAGGCGTGTCAGAGGTCAGCAGGGGTCGGGTCAGGCCTGCACGGGGGTGGAATCCTTGTGGGGGTGGTTGGGGGTGTGGAGGGAGTTCTGTGGGGGTCGGTCTGGGTGTTTACAATAGTAGTTAGATGAGGTTTTAATTCTTCTAACATTTTCTGGGTAACTATTGGTGTAACCCTGGCGGAACCATCCAAAGTTTGCGAGTTAAATCACATTTTCAGATGGTTCCCAACACAGGGCAATTGTCCAGAGGAAGTTTGCACTTCTGGGCAATTGCCATGCAAACCCTTACCTGGGAACTACTGAGAGAGATTCCCTAGTGCATCTTTGGCGTACCCCCCCCGCCCCGCCAACCAAATCCAATGCTGGGGAGCTTAGAAGTTACAGCCCAATGAATTATCAAAAACTCTTACTTAAATACTGATCAGAGAGGTAGAAAGATCAAAATATTTGCATTGCAACTTTTGAAACAAGCTATAACAGAATAAGTAGAACAGCTTAAGAATGCCAACTAAAGGTAATTTTACCAGTGAAAACAGTGATTGATAAGAGCTAGTTGTTACAATCCCCTTAGAGACCGATAACTTTTAAAAAGAAAATTGAACTTCTGGTTAATAGCTGAAAGAATGACACATCAAGATTTCATGTTTAAAACGTTTACTATAACAGCAGGTTAAAAGCACTATTGACTAAATTCTATATTTGTAGGCAACATATATTTTTAAAGCACAGAACACAATTCCCCCTTATTTTTAGCCCAATCGAAAAAACACACATCTCAGGTATACTTTACACTGTCCTTTTACATAGTCATTCAATTTTCCCAGAATCAATACAAAGAAATTCTTAGCTCCTGGAATTTATTCCTGTTTTCTTTTCCCAGCCTGGTAACTTGCAATCTTAGAACTGTCATTCGCGGTGAAATTTTCTTTTCCCTGAAACTCTCCCTCCAGCTGTCGGGGATATTCAGGGGAAGCCTGTAACCTGATCTTTACAATGGCCTCCTCTGCATCCTTCCCCATATCAATGTGAATCACATGGGCTTTGTATCTAGATAGAAATGCTAATTAGCTATCCTTGAGAGCCCAACATTCTTTTATGTTGAAACTAAATGGACAATTTAAAGCTCAAATGTTTTCAATATGACATTCTTGACACTTTTCTGGGACTTTGGAGGCTCACGATTTATCCACTGTTAGCATACAGGCTGTTGCCATTGTTTCCAAGCCTAAGCAACTTGCATCTTTTTCCCAGAAAAACACTCTGGGCTTTCTTTAATTACTATCAATCAAACCACTTAGGCTCAATGTTAGGCAAACTTCAGAACAGGTCACATGATTCCTTCAGTTTACCTTTAAGACCAAGTCCCAATACATAACAATCTTCGAAACCTCATAATTGTAACATTGTTGCTCAGAAAAATGTGATCATTTTGTTTGACAAACATTTGCAATCCTGGTTGGTAGGTTTCAAAGTTTGGAAGTAAAAATTCTTAGTTTTCTCAGTTTTCTTAGGTTGCTTTCCTAAGTCCAACTAGCAGTAGCCATGTTTCTGAATGTTGCTTTTCTTTTCTCATTGGTAAAACTACTGCACCTAAAACTGGTGGTTAATAGTAGGCAAGTAAAATATCAGATTCACAAAGCTGTTTTGAAAGTGATTTTGTATTATGAAAGGATGTGGGTTGGGAATTTCCTAAGATCTGCACCCACTCTGCTGCTACAGCTTGGCAGGAAGTACAGAAGATATCCCATTTACATGTCAAGTTTAGAGCAGTGGAGCAGGTGCAGCTCTGAGGAAATTGTTAATTCCTAAGGTAAATTTTGTGAGGTTTCACACCACAGGTGGGGCTGCGACTGTAGAGACACCTATTTCAAAATTGAGTACTACATCCCAAAGTCTGATTCCTACTATGCCAGATTTTGAAAGGCACAACAGGCCCTCTTCCTTATGGGCATGGACGTAAGGATATTTAAATTAGTTTAGGAAGGGCCCTACCTAATTTTAAGATATTTGCCTTTTAAAACCTGGCCAGTTAAAGATCTTTGACCTAAAATGTCTAACTTATGTGGGAACTCATGGAAACTGGCATGCATCCTGAATGTAAAGACAAAAAAAAAATACGTGGAAGGCATTTGTGTCATTTCCATTTAAGTCTTCATTTGTTTCAAGCAGAAGCTTCCTCTGCTCACCCGTGTGGTCACTGAAAATGTGCATCCAGCTGAAAAAGAATAGAGTCCCAGCGTTGTAGCTCTGAATTAGGGCTGAATTTAATGGCCACAGTGGTGGTCTCATCCACGGCTGTAAAGCCGGGGGCAAGAACTCCGCAGCCATTTTCAGAAGGCCAGTGGAACTCATACTGTTAACTGCCTGCCCTCGGGGCACTCGCCCTTTAAGGGCAGAGATCCCACCTCCAAGAGGGTCAGCAGCTCTTCAGTCCCAGCAGTGCCAACATGAGCGGTGGCCACCACTGGGAATGCTGCAGGCTTGGACCAGCGAGGATGGAGGAGGCCCTGGAATGAAAGTGGGTTTGCTCAGCCAGGCCCTGGCAAGGGGTAGGGTTGTTGTGGAGGTCAGGGGTTAGTCTTAAAATTGGGGCCGCAGGTTGTCCAATGAAGAGCCCCTACCAACCCCTTTCCTTCCCTGTGGCAGGATGAGGCACTTAAGTATCCTTCCCTGTCCCCGACTCAATCTGGTGGGGGTGGGGGAAGAGTCAGGAAGGCAACAGGGATACTAAACCCCACTTTCCCTCTGATTCTGGTATTAAATTCCCCCCTTGGTTTCTATTTACTATAAATTATAGTTTTGGCTTGATTGTCTGAGCATGAAGTTGTCTTTATTTTTGAAAAATTTATTACTGTCTTTGATTTTCCTGGTCAGCTTTCCTATCTTTGAGAACCCATATCCAATGGATGTGCATGAGTCTCCAGTGACGTGCTCTGAGTATTTTGCTGATTGCCCTCCTGATTTGATACCTGCACTTTATTCCGTGGGAGCTAAACAACAAAAAAAGCAGGGATATAGCACAAAGGTAACGGACTGCACTTTATTCTTGTTTATATTGGTGTATTGAGATTATTCTACTGCTGGCAGAGGTATTTTAGTTGTTAAATATTTGCCAAGGGTCTTGTTAAATAAAAACGTAGACATTTAATGATGAACACTAAAGACTATGTCTTCACATTATGAAGTGTTGTCCCTTTTAGTTCAAGATACCAGCATGCTTTTTAGTTTCATATAATATTGTGCTATTTGAACATTAAGAGGAATAAGAAAGCTGTTGACAGACTTCAGGGAAAAACCTGTGACACTACAAAATAATGATTTCTGTTAGATTTCTTAGCATGTCTTTTTGATGCATAAATCTAATACAAGTCCCACCTGCAAGGTCTTTTTCAGCACAAATCCATCTTTGTGACAAAGTTGGTTGCCCGTTAGCTGGTGTCTCAGAATAAACTCCAATCTCTCTGCAACTATCTCATATTCTTTGGGTAGAATTTTGCCATCAGCGTGCAGGGGACGGGGCCCATTTGCCGATGCATAAAATGACGTGGGATGACGTCGGGCGGAACCCTCGATGTCATCCCGCCCCATTTAAATTTTCAGGAAGGTGGGGGCACAGCAAAATCAGCTGCGAGCCCGCTAACCTGTCAATGGCCAATTGAGGCCATTGACAGGATCATTTAAACAACTAAGGTCGGTGGGCAGGCCAGGAGCCCCGGCAGCAAATAGAGAAAACATGAAACCTCATCCAGCGGTGGGATGAGGTTTCATGCAGGGTTTTAAAAAAAATTTATTAAAGTTATTCTGTAAATTATGAACATGTCCCATGAGGGGAACATGTTGGGGAATTTTCTTTTCTATTTTAAATAGTTTTCAAAGTGGCAGCGATATCCCTGAGGCTGCACTTAGCCTCAGGGAGATGTGTGCTCTTTCCCCCTCCCCCCACCCGCACTGGAAGCACATAGCGCTTCCCACTGGACATCAAGCTGGGCGGGCCTTAATTGGCCCGCCCACATAAAATGGCAGTGCAGCCCACTTCGCTGGCAGGGATCGTTGCCCTGCCCGCCGGAGATTGGGTTGTGCCTGCCCACCCGACAAGCAGAAAATTCTGCCCTTTGTTTTGACCCCTTATTAGTTTATCCTTAAGTTTTTTGGCAGCCACCAAAACTTTGTGAGGACTTCTGTATTTAATTCTGTTCCAAGACTATTCTGTGGCCTTTATTTCACTGTATAATGTATTCAAGCTATGGCACCTCAATTTGCACTTTCATATTTGTCGGAACTACAGCTGTGAGATTTCCCTCTTGCACTAACCGGAATGTCATTCCCTGGTAATTGTCTTCTGATGCAAAAATCAATTCCGAACCCGCTATCAGCACTTGCACTGTGCTTTCTTACTCAAAACTCTTTCACCCCCTTCTGCCAATCCATGGACCTCTTCTTGACCATTATCCTGAATACCCAACCAATATTTAAACTTGCCTTTAGCTTTTCTACACATCCTAAAAATGTTGCATCCCTCCATTCATTAGACCCCTCTGGAATATATGTCACCCAAGTAACCACTCTGGGTAATTGGCTTTTGGATGTAATAATTCTGCCCTGTGTGCCATGATCACTCATATTGCCACTCTTGAACTACAATATTCTTGTGGTACAAAATGCTTTGTTTTGATCAGCTGTTCAGAGCCTGAGATTTTGAAATTAATTTTTATTAATCATGCAGAATGAACCTTAACAGTTTGATTGCCATGTTTGATGAGCATTGTCTTACCACCATGACCGTTACCTTATCAGGGCCTTTCCATAGTCTTATAATGCATCAAATCTCCCAAATTAAATTCTGTCTTGGATGATCTTATACAAGGCTTTGGTGGGCTCTGAATTTGAGACCTCAGTCTTGATGAAAGCATTCAAATGTGCATTAAAAAATGCACCAATTGTAGTACTTTCTAGAGCAAGAGTACTATCGTATAGCACAGAAGACAATTTGGGACTTCACCCATAGATTGATTGAGAGGGACTATATCTGCCAGCCATCTGGAATGAATCTTTTACATGAATCGCCCATGCCAGGGCAGTTGTCAACTTGCAGTCTGGTCGATCAGCTAAAGTTTAATGCAGCTTTTCATCAATTACTACAATTCCTTTCACAGAATCCATTGCTGAAAGGAAATTTGACTGCAATATATACATGACCATTATATTCACTTTTCACAAATGTCTCTTAACTTGTCATTGGCAAATTCCCCTCTGTTATCTGTCAGAAACTTCTCTGATGCCCCAAGTCTGATCCCTATCCATTTTTCCATGATTTTACCTGTAATAAACCTTTTGTCCTTTCTAAGTATGATTGTAAAGAGACTAAATTTGGTTACCAAGTTTAGAAAATGTGGACTGCAAATATATCTGCCTTGTCCCATTCCTTTAGATCCATGGCAACTACCTCATTAAAGTAATGTGCCAATGAAGGCTTGCAATAGGTTGTGGTGGCATCCTTCGATACTTTTTATGGATTTTGCAATTCTCACTAGTCTATTCTATTAATCTCGTACACTCTTCATCAACCACATCTTTTAGCATTTTTTTTTATCTTTGACAAATAAGATTAGTGCATTGTCTATGCAACTTTAAGATAATTCCTTTTTTTCTCTAATCCTTAATACCTGATGCCATGAATACTTGTCTAGTATGTCGGTGAGAAATATCAGGTTTTGTTCAGGGGACATAATAATGTCCCTGTTTTTTATTCATTCACGGGATGTGGGCTTCGCTGGCTGGGCCAGCATTTATTGCCCATCCCTAGTTGCCCTTGAGAAGGTGGTGGTGCCTTCTTGAACCGCTGCAGTCCATGTGGTGTAGGTAAACCCACAGTGCTGTTATGAAGGGAGTTCCAGGATTTTCACCCAGCGACAGTGATGGAGTATTCCATCACATTGCTGACTTGTGCCTTGTTGATGGTGGACAGGCTTTGGGGATTCAGGATGTGAGTTCCTCGTCGCACGATTCCTAGCCTCTGACCTGCTCTTGTAGCCATAGTATTTATATGTCTAGTCCAGTTCAGTTTCTGGTCAATGGTAACCTCCAGGATGTTGATAATGGGGGATTTAATGATGATAATGCCATTGAACATCAAGAAGCAATGGTTGGATTGTCTCTTGTTGGAGATGGTCATTGCCTGACACTTGTGTGGCGCGAATGTGACTTGCCACTTGTCAGCCCAAGCCTGGATATTGTCCAGATCTTGCTGCATTTGGACATGGACTGCTTCAGTGGGAGTCGTGAATGGTGCTGAGCATTGTGCAATCATCATTGAACATCCCCACTTCTGATCTTATGATAGAAGGAAGGTCATTGATGAAGCAGCTGAAGATGGTTGGACCGAGGACACAACCCTGAGGAACTCCTGCTGTGATGTCCCGGAGCTGAGATGACTGACTTCTAACAACCACAACCACTTTCCTTTGTGCTAGGTATGACTCCAACCAGCGGAGAGTTTTCCCCCTAATTTCCCATTGGCTCCTTGAAGCCACACTCAGTTAAATGCTGCCTTGATTTCAAGGGCAGTCACTCTCACCTCACCTCGGGAGTTCAGCTCTTTTGTCCATGTTTGAACTAAGGCTGTAATGAGGTCAGGAGCTGAGTGGCCCTGATGGAGCCCAAGCTGAGCATCGGTGAGCAGGTTATTGCTAAGCAAGTGCCACTTGATAGCACTGTTCATGACCTTTTCCATTACTCTACTGATGATGAAGAGTAGACTGATTGGTTGGGTTGAATTTGTCCTGCTTTTTGTGGTTAGGACATACCAGGGCAATTTTCCATGTAGCTGGGTAGATGCCAGCGTTGTAGCTGTACTGAAACAGCTTGGTGAGGGAGGTGGCAATTTCTGGAGCACAAGCCTTCAGTACTATTGCCGGAATATTGTCAGGGCCCATAACCTTTGCACTATCTAGTGCCTTCAGCTGTTTATTGATATTACATGGAGATAATCGACTTGGCTGAAGACTGACATCTGTGATGCTGGGGATCTTTGGAGGAGGCTGAGATGGATCATCCACTTGGCAGTTCTAACTGAAGATTGTTATGAATGCTTCAGCCTTATCTTTTGCACTGCTGTGCTGGGCTCCTCCATCATTGGGGATGGGGATATTTGTGAAGCCAACTTCTCCAGTGAGTTGTTTAATTGTCCATCAACATTCATCAGCTTAGATCTGATCCATTGGTTGTGGGATCACTTAGCTCTATCATTTGCTGCTTATGCTGTTTGACACACAAGTAGTCTTGTTTTATAGCTTCACCAGGTTGACCCTCATTTTTAGGTATGCCTGGTGCTGCTCCTGGCATGCCCCCCTGCACTCTTCTTTGAACCAGGGTTGATCCCCTGGCTTGATGGTAATGGTAGAGTGGGGGATATGCTGGGCCATGAGGTTACAGATTGTGTTTGAGTACAATTCTGCTGCTGCTGATGGCCCACAGTGCCTCATGGATGCCCAGTCTTGAGTTGCTGGATCTGTTCGAAATCTATCCCATTTAGCATGACGGCAGTGCCACACAACAGAATGGAGGGTATCCTCAATGTGAAGGCGGGATTTCGTCTCCACAAAGACTGTGTAGTGGTCACTCCTATCGACACTGTCATGGACAGATGCACCTGCGGCAGCCAGGTTGATGAGGATGAAGTCAAGTATGTTTTTCCCTCTTGTTGGTTCCCTCACCACCTGCTGCAGATCCAGTCTAGCAGCTATGTCCTTTAGAACTCGACCAGTTCGGTCAATAGTGGTGCTACCGAGCCACTCTTAGTGATAGACACTGAAGTCCCTCACCCAGAGTACATTCTACGCCCCTGCCACCCTCAGTGCTTCCTCCAAGTGATGTTCAATGTGGAGGAGCACTGATTCATCAGCTGAGTGAGTGCGGTACGTGGTAATCAGCAGGATGTTTTCTTGCCCATGTTTGACCTGATGCCTTGAGACTTCATGAGATCCGGAGTTGATGCTGAGGACTCCTGGGGCAACTCCTTCCTGACTGTATACCACAGTGGCACCACCTCTGTTGGGCCTGTCTTGCCGGTCGGACAGGACATACCCAGGGATGGCAATGGTAGTGTCAGGGACATTTTCTGTAAGGTATGATTCTGTGAGGATGACTACGTCAGGCTGTTGCTTGACTAGACTGTGAGACAGTTCTGCCAATTTCGGCACTAGCCCCCAGATGTTAGTAAGGAGGGTTTGCAAGGTCAACAGGGCTGCGATTGCCGTTGTTGTTTCCGGGTGTTCTGTCTGATTTCATTCCTTTTTTGTATCTTTGTAGTGGTTTGTTACAGCTGAGTGGCTTGCTAGGCTTTTTAAGAGTCACATGTAGGATGACAGATTTCCTTCCCTAAAGGGCATTAGTGAACCAGATGTGTTTTTACAACAATCGACTTTTAATTTCAGATTTTTATTGAATTCAATTTCCACCATCTGCCATGGTGTGATTCAAACCCAAGTCCCCAGAACATTACCCTGGGTATCTGGATTATTAGTCCAGCGACAATACCACTACGCCTTCGTGTATTATAGTCACTTTTGTAATGTAGAAAACACAGCAACCAACAAACTCTAACAGAGCCCAACTCATCTTATCCATTCCCCTTAGTCAACTGGCTCCTTATCCTCCTTCGGGCATTTTCTCTGGACCATTCCTCTCCCCTTTCATTCAAAGACCTTAATCTCATGGCATCTTCTTCATCAAAATATTCTACCCTCTTAATCTCTGGCACTCATCCTAAATCCCTCCACTTTTCTACTCTACCAGATTAGATAGAGAGAAACTGTTACTGTTGGCAAAACGATCAAGAACCAGAGGACACAGATTTAAACTGATTGGCAAATGAACCAAAGTAAACAAGAGGAAAAGCTTTTTAACACACCAAGTGGTTACAATCTGGAATACACTGCCCAAAAGGGAAATACCTTCAAGTGTGGCTTTCAAAGGAAATTGTATAAGCACCTTGAGGGAATATATATATATATATATATATATATTTGCAGGGCTATGGGCAGAAGGCCGGGCAGTGGGATTTACTAAATTGCAGAGAGCTGGCACAAGCTCAATGTGCTGAACCTATTCATAACCAGACGATGGATCTATGATTCTCTCCCTTAATAAACCTTCTCAAAACCCAGCTATCGTCCAATCCTTCGATTACTTTCAAACTCTCCTCCACCAAAGTGTCCCCTGCCTTTTAAGGCTATTGTAAAATGCATTGGAAAGCTTTATAATTTAAAGGTGCTTTACAAGTGTAAATTGTTCTTGTAATAGCATGTAATTAACAGTAGACTCTTCAATTCCTTCAGTTCTTTCATAACTTCCTTATCTTTATATAGATTCTAAGTTCTTGAACTAGTTTAACTAGTTTAGAATTTGTGTTCTGTTTTTTGTATGTGAAGACTAATGTAAATAATTAGTTTAAAATATCTATCATTTACAGGGTCCTTTTTAAGTTTTACTAGTTATAGAAGTGCTGAGCTATGCAGATTATGAAGTGTTCATTCTTTGGTCTATGCTAAGGACAATTTTTAGTGTGTCACTCTAGATGGCATTCACATGAATAGGTAGGGAAAGCACTTCCTTCTAGATGGTGTCTGGAAATTATTATTTATTTTTGAGGGATCCAAAATTCAAATTAGCTGAGTCAGACGTAAACACGTTTTGATTCTCCTCGCTCAGCTTATATCCAGCTCAGCATGGATGTTAGTTGTAACCTATAAAATGTAATTGCTGATCTGGAAAGTAATTCAGAAATATTCCTCTGTATGCTATTTATTTTTAAAGGAATGGGTCATTTGAAGAAGAGATGGTCAGAATTAGTCTAAGTTCAGGTTTCCCGAATAGATTTAGACTATCAAAGTTAATGGTTCACCTTTGACATTCTATTTATCTGGTAGCTGCACAAAACAGGTAAGCAATTACTGTGTGTTGTTAAAAATGAAAGCTTTCCTTTGTAACCAGCCTAATGATTTCAGCCTTTTGTATTTTCCTAGGAATGGCCAATCGGTGGTGGAACATGGAATTTGGGTGCACAAACATATCCTGAAATCATCATAACTGGGTAAGGTCATTATAAATGGAACATGAATCAATAGCTTGTTAGTGTTAAATATTTTTGATTTTACTGGTATAAATGTGTATAGAGTTGAACCAAACATCTTCAGAACAAACATTAATTTATATTTAGCACTTCAATTGAAAGTTATTCCTCTTTCAGGTGATTCATTCAAGGATGAATAGTGTCAGAAGCTCAAAGACTACAGTCTTTCTAATGTAATGTCTTTATTGAACTGAATATAAATTGGCTGCCTGCAGGGAGTCCCTCATGACATTGTCACATGACTACGACAAACCAAATAGGACATGTCATAATGAGTGCACTTCAGAACCCAAACATCTCCCTTTTCATTACGAACACAAAACAAATTTGCATGCACTACCATATGTAACTGTCAGTTACCCAAGCTACCTACTATACCATAACTGTTCTCATACATGAACAAATTGTTTATTATTCTCATCAGTCCCTGCACCAGCATTGCATAGTCATTAAATCATGCAGGCCTCTTTAATGGTGCGCGTGTGCGTCATCACTGGCTGTTCGTCTGGCTGGTGTTCCCTCTCCAGGGAGTGTCATTCCCGTGGCACCCATTGCCATGGTAACTGTTATTGTTCCATTTCCATTTTGGAGACTGGTGGACCTCTGGGTGTGATGGCCATTTTGTACTCTGTTCAGCTGATGAGATCCCATCTTCCTGATCGGCCGCTCTGCAGTGAAGGCACAGCTTCTCTAGTTGTTCATATATGACTGCAGTTGCGCCAGTATATTTGGTTGTTCACTTCCACCACATACGATCAAAGTGACAACTGCTCTACACATGTCCCAAGTTGCCACATGGGCTGACTCCTGTTGAGAGCATTGGAGGCTTGTATCCTGTGATCAACTCTGGTAATGGTTTGGCAGTCTTGTCAAAATTATATTTGGCTTTCTGCTGTTTTACTTTGATTTTTTCACTCACGCCTGTTACTACTTCTGGTTTCAGTAGCTTTTTTTACTATTGGAAGAGTAGTTTAAGTGCGGTGTGACATTAGTCTTTGGACTGGACTACTTTCCATGCCTTCAATTAATGTGTTTCTCCACTCGAGGATTGCTTTGTATGCATCTGTGCTAGTTCTGCTTGATTTCTTGATGATACCTTTGGCGATTTTCACTGCTGCCTCAGCCTTTCCATTCAACAGGGGATAGTGGGGAGATGACGTATAGTGTTGAATTTCCTAATCCTTTGTGAAGCAGCTGAATTCTTCACTCGTGAACTGAAGGCCATTGTCACTCATCACAATGTCTTGAAGGCCATAACAACTGAAGTGTGTTTTCAAGCTTTCTACTAATCTCTCTTGTCGTCGTTGAAGTCAGCTGGTCTACCTCCCAGTAGTCAGAATAGTAGTCTGCAGTGACAAGATAATCAGTTCTTGCTGTTATGAAGAGGCCTACTCCCAGTTTCATCCATGGTCTGTCTGGAATGTCATGCGTCATCAACGCCTCTCTAGTTTGTTTAGCTTGGTATGCATTACAAGCACCTTACTGGCCGATGTGGTCTTTAATTTCGTTACTCATGTTTGACCAGCAGAGTACTTCTATTGCCTTCCTCAGACTCAATTCATTTCCTTGATAGCATGCATGGATGCGCTTCAGCATCTCTCCTCATCTTCTTAGGGATGATGACTCTATTCCCTTTGTACAAGATACCATGCTGTCAATTCATCTTGGTATGTCCAATATGCTCTTGTGACCACAGGTGTGTCCTTGATGCTCTCAGGTCATCCTTTCATCACTACTTCTTGCAGCACTTGGAGAGTTGCATCTTGTTCGGTAGTTCGCTTGATTTGAGCACTGCACCTGTCTGTCAGATTCAATGTCTCTGCTAGGTTGATGACTTCCAAGCATGTTGAGCTGCTGCTTCATGTTGAATCTGAAAGATTTCACATCCTATTGTAGCATCCTCAACTTTCTTCATGGGAAGTGCTGCTTTCGACTGCATGTCAGCGATGTACATCTGTTTCCCTTGCTTGTATGTCACGTCCAGATGATATCGCTGGACGTAACATTCTTGGCAGATGTTTAGGAGCAGATAGTAGCGGTTTGAGAAAAATGCTTTGAAGTGGCTTGTGGTCAGACTCCACTGTTATTTGTCTCTCCCAAGCAGGTATTGATGAAAGTGCTCACAAGCAGAAACAATAGCCAGGCACTCCTTCTCGATCTGAGCATAGTGTCGTTCAGTTTGCATTAATGCCCTGTGTGCAAATGTGACTGGTTGTCCTTGCTACATTAGGGTTGTGCCAAGATCTGTCTCGCTGGCATCACACTGTGAGGTAGCTTCATCATTGACATCATAGTACTTCAGCACTGGCATTGTTGTCACTAATTGTTTGATTTTAGTGAACACTGCTTCGTGTTCTGTGCTCCAATACTACTGAACATCCTTGGCAGTGAGCTTGCGTAATGGTTCACATCCAACAACAAATTAAGCAAACATCTTGCTAAATAGTTCACAAATCCAACAAAGAGTTGCATTGCTTTCACACCTGTTGGCTGCTGCATTCCTGCTACAGCTCTCATCTTGTCAGCATCCAGGTGAAGGCCTTTTGCTGTCAGTACATGAGCTATGTACTTGACTTCAGGTATCCTCAATTGCAATTTTTTCTTGTTCATCTGGCAAGCAGTCGTATTAAATTCTGATCATAGTCACCTTGGCTTCTTCCCTTGTGTCTGCACATCCTTAAATCATTCACTATGGCTTCCACTTCGGGAAGTTCACTAACTACCTCATGCTGTCTGTGTTGATATTCTCCCAGAGCCGTGGAAATGCCCAGTGGCATGTCCAGCCATCTGTATCTCCCAAACAGCGTCCAGAATGTATTTAGAAAGCTGCTGCTTCTTCGCAACTAGGGTGATAAAGATCTTTGCCTTTGCAAGTTGTGGCAAAATTCCTTCGATGATTGGCATGGGGTAGTGAGATTGCTTCAGTGCTTTAATTAGATCCTTTGGGTCTAAGCATACTCACAGCTTTCCAAGTTGTTTCACCACTGTCATGCTGCTAATCCAGTCTGAAGGAGTTGTCCCTTTTTTGCCCCCTCTTTTCCAGCTCTTTCTTCTATCTTGTTTTTTAGCCTTGATGTGAGGGCAGCTGGAACTCTTCTCGGCAGATTCTGATTTGGTCTTACACTCTTATCTACATTGAGATGATATTCTCCAGGTAGACATCCAAACCCTGTAAACACATATTTGTATTCTTCTAGGATCAGTTCAGCAGTGTATGGTTTTATGTGTTGTGACACTTGTAAATCTCTGTTGGCATGTTTAGGGTTACTAGTCCAAGCTTTAGACTGAGATAAGTGGCTGTTGCGTACCATCTATGATCTGGAACCCCAATTCTTCATTCTTGCCATTGCTTTGGGCTCTCAGACTAATTTGTCCTCTCGGTCTGAATATCGCTTCATCGTATAGCCTTAACCTTACTTTCAAGGGCTTCATTTTTGGATCGCCATGTCGACCCACTTCGCGCAGATCGGTGAAGATCACGATATTGCATGACGCACCAGTGCATATCTGACAATTCTTGTTCACTTGATGTTCTCCTTCTGCGGTCATCATTCTAACTGTCACAAACTATTTATCACCTATGGACTTGAAGGAACCAACCTGTTGTATCATGTATAGTGCTTCATCAGACTCTCCAGCTGATATCTCTTCAGTGGCCATCTGTATAGGCTTGTTTTGTTTCTTTCTAGCCAAACACTTGTGTGCAAAAGGATTCAGCTTCTTATAGTTAAAACACTGCCTTCCCTACGCTGGACAACCCTTCTTTTCCTTTGTATGATGTCCTGTGCAGTATTTGTATCCTGCCCTTTGTCGGTGATTGTTCTGCTCTTTCAGCCTGGAATGTCTTTCAGCATAAAGTATCTCCTGATCTGTTCAACTATACATGTGCTCTAGCTGACGTTTTACAACCTCCACGTTTCTGCACACATCTATCGCTCTCTTGAGAGTAAGTTTCTCCTCTCTCAGTAGACTTGGTCTCACAGTTGGATCTCTTATGCCTAAGACAATTCTATCTTTAATGAGATCCTCATTTAGTTGCCCAAATTCACATGATTTTGCAAGCTGCGTTACTGTAGTCACATACTGATCAATGGACTCTTCTTCACCTTGCGCCCTAATGTTGAACACATGCCGTTCGTAAGTTATGTTCACTTGGGGTTCAAAGCATGCCTTCAAGGTTTTCAAAATTTCTGCAATCTGTTTTTTTCTGCTCTTGGGATAGATTTAGAGTGGAATACAATTTGTAGTGTTAAGATCCCAGCTGATGTTACTACTGGACAAGCCAGATCCAAGGGTGGAACCTGGCTTGATAGATCCTAACTGTTATTCTTTGACAGATCTCTCATTAACTCCCCCCAGACACTTGTCACACTGTGAGCCAACTGATCTCACTGAACTCTGCATTTCACATATGGGGTTTCCAATCTCCACTCTCAAAGAAC
Source organism: Carcharodon carcharias (assembly GCF_017639515.1). NCBI lineage: Eukaryota > Metazoa > Chordata > Chondrichthyes > Lamniformes > Lamnidae > Carcharodon > Carcharodon carcharias. The sequence goes on along the minus strand of NC_054484.1, from coordinate 43,489,318 downwards.
TGGCTTTGGAATCTTTTCCCAAACTAACACTTGCTCTTGGATTCCTTCCACAAGTGTTCTCCTCCAGGGTTCCAAACTTTCCTTCTGATTTTCCGCTCCCCTGGGTTACCATGTCATTCAAACTTTCTTCCACGCTCTCTCTCTCATTGACTCATGACCATTGTAAAGATTTACAGGCATTCACCTGTCTCCTTGGACCTTCCGGCTTCTCACATGCCTATATAGCTTTAAATCTGCGTACCGCAGCTTTCTTCTCTTGAAGCTTGGAGCCTTCCTCTCTGCTCATTACTTTCAATTCCACATAACAGAACCTCTTCCAGATTCCTGTCCTTTGACTAGATTATGCTTTTGGGACCTTTCTTGTTCTTCTCCCCTGGATTTGGGGACTTTATTCTTTAATTTCTTTCTGTTTCTGCTGGCAACTGCTTCTAACTTAATGCAAACTGCTTTGCTTTAGCTTTTTGTGTGTGTGTGTGTGTGTTTCAGACACTACATTTCTGCTACCAGGCCTGATGCTGACATGGAGAAATTCAGCTGCTCTAAGAGGGCATCCAACACTTGCAAGTTCCATTTCCTGAAAGCTCCCTGGCTCATGTTGCACAGATGCCCTGTGCAACAATACAAAGTCATAAAAGTTGAAGACTGCTGTCATTTTAATTTCCACAAACAAAACAGTCGTGGCAGCGGAGCAAGTCTGTAAATCTTCATAATGAGGTTGATAGAGATGCCCAATGACATCCTTGGGAGATATACAGCATCTTAGAGAAGTCCGAGTAGGACCAGAGTGGCTGTACATGCATTGTGAAGAGTAGTATGTGGTTAGCTGCTGTATTACAAATACATAGAAACATACAAATTAGTAGCAGGGGTAGACCATTGAGCCTGCTCCATCATTCAGTAAGACCTGATCTGATTGTGACCTCAACTCCACATTCCCACCTAACCCCGATATCCTTTGACTCCCTTGTTAGTCAAGAATCTGCCTACCTCTGCCTTAAAAATATTCAACGACCCTGCCTTTCTGGGGAAGAGAATTCCAAAGACTCACGACCATCTGAGACTGAAAATTTCTCCTTATCTCCATTTTAAATGGGAGACCCCTTATTTTTAAACTGTGTTCCCTGGTTCTAGTCTCTCCCACAAGGGGAAACATCCTTTCAGCATCCATCTTGTCAAATCCCCTCAGGATCTTATATGTTTCAATAAAATCGCCTCTCATTCTTCTAAACTCTAATAGATACAGTCTCGGCCTGTCCAACCTTTCCTCATAAGATAACCTCCCATCTCCGGTATCAGTCAAGTGAATTTTCTCTGAATTGCCTCTAAAACATTTATATCATATCTTAAATAAGGAGACCAAACGTTTATACAGTACTTCAGATGAGTTCTGAGATGCAGAGGGATCTGAGTGCCTCACTGCATGAATTGCAAAAGGCTCGTGTGCAGATACAGCAAGTAATCAGGAAAGCTAATAGAATATTATCATTTATTGCGAGGGGAATTGAATACAAAAGTAGGGAGTTTACGCTTCAGTTATACAGAGCACTAGTGAGACCACGTCTGGAGTACTATGTACAGTATTGGCCACCTTACTTAAGGAAGGATGTAAATGCATTGGAAGCAGTTCAGCGAAGGTTTACCAGACTAATACCTGGAACGGGTTGGTTGTCTTATGAGGGAAGGTTGGATAGGCTAGGCTTGTATCCACTGGAGTTTAGAAGAGTAAGAGGCAACTTGATTGAAACATATAAGATCCTGAAGGGACTTGACAGGGTGGATGTGGAGAGGATGTTTTTTCTTGTGGGAAAATAGAGAACTATGAGGTCACTGTTTAAAAATAAAGGGGTGTCCATTTAAAATGGAAATGAGGCAAAAAATTTTCTCTGAGGGTCTTGAGTCTTTAGAACTCTCTTCCTGAAAAGGCAGTAGAAGCAGAGTCTTTGAATATTTTTAAGGCAGAGGTGGATAGATTCTTGGTAAGCAAGGGATTGATAGGTTATTGGGGGTAGGTGGTATGCAGATTTGAGATTATAATCAAATCAGCCATGATCTTACTAATTGGCAGAGCAGGCTTGAGGGACCAAATGGCCTACTCGTGCACCTTGTTTGTGTGTGGTCTCAGAACTGTAGTCTCAGAACTGTAGCAAAATATCCTTATTTTTATATTCCATTACACTTGCAATAAATGACAACATTCCATTTGCCTTCCTAATCACTTGCTGTACCCACATACTAACTTTTTGTGATTCATGCACTAAAACACCTAGTCTCCTCTGTACCTCAGAGTTGTGCAATCTCCCTCCATTTAATAACATATTGCTTTTTTATTCAGCCATTCTGACTAACTCTTCTGGCCTGGACAGCTCCTCTCCCATATGATGTCATGGAATGATATGCCTATAGGGAAAGCCACCCCCGATCTGAGTGTGTGTTTGGAACTAGGAGGAGGTCAGGGTCTCTGTTATAGAGTTGATTTTCCAGGCAACTTTTCTTGGTGGAAGCATCGAACTTTATTTCTAAGACAACAGCAGCAACTACATGTGTCCATCTAACTTTATAGCTGAAGAAGAACTCTCTGCTGGAGGTTCCCTGTGCTGTTAACTCATTGATTTACATAGATCATGTGATCTTACAACACAGGATTATTCTCAAAGCTACAGTCCTCCATTTATCAAAACTATAATGAATACGTTTCTTCCCTTTAACTTTTCTGTACATTTTGTATTTACAAGGATATTTATCTCATGATATTACAATATTTACACAGGTCATGAAATTATAATTTCAGTCTTTCAGATGGTTTCCTGATCCATGTGGAACCTCGTAGCTCCACTATTTCTGATTCTTTTGCAGGAACCGCATTAACATCAGGTACCTCATTAGACACTTGCAGTTCAGTGTCTTTCACTGCCACAGAGACATTGGGCATGTCTGTCCTTGGTTGAGCAACTTCAACAGGAACCACTGCTTCAACAATAGTTACATTTTTTGGGGGTATCTCCCTTCTTCTTAAATGATCCACATGCTTATGGGTGATCCGGCCCTCTACTTCCACATGGTATGACAATGGTCCAGTCACAGAGCTTACTTTACCAGGTAACCACTTCAGTCCTCCACTGAAATTCCTTACGTATGTTGCTTCTTCAACAGTAAATTGTGGCTCATGACTATGCAAATCATGAGTCATTTTTTAGTTCCCTTGATTTTTCTCCACCTTCCCCTCCAAATTGCGAAGTATCAGGCTTAGTCTTGTTCAAAGATGGTGCCTCATCAGAATTCTGTATCTTCTTTCTACGTGTTTTCTTCTTTCTACCACAGAATTTAGTCTCTGCCTTTTTGACTTCACTGTCAGCCAGATTTCTCTCAGGTGAAATCTCCTCATGTCTTAGTTCAGTAGTTGTGCTACCTATGATTTCATTATCTGCTCGTATCCTGGATAGTTCTATGACTTTTCCTTTCGAAGCCTCCTTAGCTTCATTCAGCTGATTCTTCAGCTCTTCTGTCTCCTTCTTGTATCTGCTCGCTTCCTCCTTGAACCATGAACATTGTGCGTCTTCTCTGCCAACTGGTTCTTCAGTTTATTCAGAGTGATGTTAAATTCTTCCTGTTTCTCTTCGTAATTTTCCAGAGGTACAAACTTTGACATGAGGGATCCTTGTGTGTGAAGGTCTCGCAACAGGTTTTAGTTTTCTTTGCGAGACTCAGTCGCTTCATCTTGAATTTTGTCATTCAGCAGACTCTCCTTGAGTTTCTTCTGCTGTTCTTCTACGTCATTGTTTAAGACAGAATTCATTTCTTCAGGTTGCTGCATAGCTACACATTCCTTTTTCATCCACTTACGGTGCTTGGACTCTCCAGGCTCTTTCTGAAGTACCTTGCCTTGTTCTTTTTCAACTCAGGAACTCTTCCTGCTTCCTTTTGAAATCTCACTGGCCAATCAAGGTTAGTTTCCCTCAAACAATTTCGACAAAGAAGTCTTGGTCCTCGGCCTTCTAATACACCACAGGTAGATGTGCCCCATGGTGTCTGTAATGAACTCTTAATCTGATGATAGCTTTCACCTGAATTTCTTTGCCTGTGTACATTTTCAACTTGGCAGATGTTTGTTCCAAATTTAATTGTTGAGCACCTTTACTTAATTATCTGAAAATGTGTTCTCCTATTACCGTGGTAGAAGCACTGTTTCAATATGCTAATCATTAGGAGTATGATTGTATGCATGTCAATAAAAATTAGTTTTCGACTTTGCTGCTAAGCTGTTTCCTTTAAGTTTTAATTTAGCGGGGGCTGTTTCCTGCTTTTCATGCCACTTTCGGCTGACATTCCCGCCCAACTAGGAAAATGGCACCATTTTGTGCACCTTGAATCGCCTGTGAATACCTTACAGTGTCTTCCATTGCAAGTGCTATTTCTAACGCTTTCTTAAAATCATGATCCACTTCAGCAGCAGTCTTCACTAAATGGTATTCTCCTGCATCCCACATACCAAACAACCCCTGAGCATATCATTCAGGGCTTCACTGAAATTTCAATATTCGATTAGTTGTTTCACTTTTGCCACCTAGGTAGCAATGGTCTCCTCTGGGACTCTATTCTGTGAATTGAACCTGAACCTCTACATTGTGACTGAGGGCTTGGGTTGGAAATGTCCCTTAACGAGGTCTACTAATTCACTGAAAGTCTTTGAATCTGGGGCACTGGTGTACTTCAAGCTTCGAATTAAACTGTAGGCTTTGCTCCCACAAATGCTCAGGAGAATCACTCTCCTCTTTACCTCCCCCGTGATTTTGTTGGCTTGAAAGAAGAATGTGAGACGTTCTACATATTGAGGCCTGTCGCCTGTGGCTGGCTCAAAGGGATCGATTCTGCAAAATTGTGGCATCTCAGATGAATATATCTTCCTTTCTTTCTAAATTATCTTAGATATTCACAATGGCTGGGCGAGGGACAGTACCTGATCTGATTTATCCTCATCGCCTGCTTGTTATGGAGTTAATCTTGCAGGCAACTTTTCTTGGTGGAAACATTGAATTTTATTTATAAGACAGCAATAGCAACTATATGCGTGTATCTAACTCTATAGCTGAAGAAGAACTCGCTGCTGGAGGTTCCCTGTGCTGATAATTCATTGGTTTACACAGATCATGTGACCTTACGACACAGGATTACTCTTAAAGCTACAGTCCTACATTTATCAAAACTATAATTACTCCAGTCCCAAAATACAATTCTGGAAAAAGAGGAAAGCACTAAGGTAACATAAAGTATTAGGTGTTAATGATTATTAAAAATGTGATGGAAGGGTTTAAGAGCATGCCTTGGAAGTGTTTATTTTTGGAGATGTTAATTTTCATATAGATTGGGAGAAGCAGAACAGCTCGAATCCCAAAGGTGGAGAATTTCTTGAGCTTTTCAAGTCAGTTTTCTGGAACAACATGATCTTCAATCAAGAAAAGGACAGAACATATTTGTTTCAGTGACAATAACAGCAAATCTAATGGGAAAGGAACATCTAGCTTGTGATTATAATATGATTAAATTTGATATTAGGTTTGAAAGGGAGAAGGGTGTGTCATAAACCAAGGTTTCAAACTTAAGTAAGTTCGACTTTGAAGGGATGAGGCAAAAAATTGACCACAACCTGGGTGGAATTGTTAACAGATAAACTAAAGATGAACAGTGGGAGGTGTTCAGAAACACATCTGGTACAATATAGGACCAGTATATACTCAGAAATATTGATATATCAGAAGGAAAGATTGATCTTTGAGGCAGTGCGCACTGATTCACCAAAGGCACTTTACAGCCTTCTCATTACCCTATTCAAAAATTTTGATATTTTTGCATTCATTGCATTCAAAAATGGCCAGCGATCATTTGACATCAATTGTTCTAATTTGAAATGAGTTTGAACACAATCAACAGTGCTGTGCCATCTTTGACATCAAATGCAATCAAATGGCAAAAGGCACTCAAAGCTATCAAGTGCACTCAAAGCTATCCAATGCACTCAGCAACCTGCATTGAAAAGGGCAAAGAAATTAGTTAAATAATATCTGAATGTATTCACGTAGCCTTTTGGTAGTATAGAACTTGAGTGCCCATGAAAAAAGTGACATTTTTTGTTGAAGCTTTTCATCTTGCACTCATTGGGACATTTCGCAAGAAAATACCAATGTCAGGGGAAGCAACATATTTATACTATATGAGAAGATAGTGCTGATTGGTTGGCAATTGGACTGATTGATAGAGGCATTGCCATGGAGAATGTGCCAATTGATTGTGACTGACAGTTAACTGCCAGATATTGTTTGAAATTTAAACCAGGTAGCTTGACTCTGATTGGTCAAGACATTGTCCTAAGTAATAAACCATTGAATGGCTGTCATTTATTTTGCTTAGCTGAAACAGGTGCACTATGTGTACATGTTTTTTCGGTCCGCAAAGAACAGGCTCTGTGTATTAATATATACAGCTCCAGTACATGCAAATGCACCACATTGTGTGCCCGACTGACAATCTTAAATTTGTTGTCAGCATAATTCTTAGCACACTGAGGATTATGTAGCAAATGTTGTCCAATTGCGGAATCACACCTAATGTTGGACACCATGTTTTGGGTTTTGCAAACATGGGCTGGTTGGGTATGGTCCTTACCTTGCCTGTTATGAACAGCGGAAGGGACATGCTGGTTGATACGGGATCATAACTCTCCCTATATCCCCCACGCCTCCACCTCCAGTCTCAGGGTTGAAACTCTCCCTCCCACCACACCCCCCCATCCTCCAGTCTCCAAACTCTCCCCACCTCTTCTTCCTGTCTGTAGCCCTTGGGTCCCACCATTGCCGCTGACCTCCATGCCCTGCCATCGCCACTGACCTCCAAGCCCTACCATCGTCACTGATCTGGCCCTGCCGAACTCTCTCTTCAACCCCACCCACCCCCAACTTCCCCGGTACTCAACTTGTTGCCTCGGCCCTTGCTGCTGCTCCCACACCTGCTTCAAAACTGCAGCAGGGCCGGCCTAAGCGCCACTCCTGGTTCCGGCTGGCCCTGTAAACTGAGATCTCCAATTGGGCTGGGGGGATGGAGAAGAAAGGGGGCAGTGAGAGGGGGAGAGGAGAGTGGGTAAGAGAGGCGTGAGGGGAGATAGAGAAAGGTGAGGGGGAGAGAGGGGGAGGGGACAGATGAGGGAGGTAAAGGAGAGGGGGAGAGAGAAAGAGAGCAGGAGGGGAGAGGGAGGGGAGGTAAAGGAGAGGGAGAGGGGGAAAGAGAGGAGTGGGGAGGAAGAGAGGGTGGAGGAGAGGAGGGGGGAAGAGTGGAGATGGGGAGGGAGAGAACTGTTGAAATTTGGAGGGGATGGAGCATTCGAGGGGCAGAAAAAAATTGCTCAGGCAGGTTGGTGAGGGAAAAGATTGTTTCGGGGGGTGTGGTGGAGAAAATTGCTCAGGGGCTATGGGGGAGAAAGTTGCTCAGATGGGTGGTGGGGGGAGAAAGTTGCTCTGGGTGTGGTGGTGGGGTGAAAGTTGCTCCGGGGTGCTAGTTGGTGGTGGAAAAATTTGCTCGGGGGAATTGATTTGAGGGCTCGTGAGGATGGATGGTGCAGGGTTGCAGCGCATGAGTTATAGAATTATGAAGAAAAACTTAAAACTAGCTCATCAAAACAGGTGTCAAAACAGAGTCTGCTTTGTCTAAAGTTAGCTTAGTTTTATGACATTTGAAGCTATTGAACTTCAGAAATATGGATAATAAACTCTATGATTGTTTTTAGTGCCCGAATGCTTAGGTGATGTTGCTACTCGCAAATGTTTGAGCTGTGGTTTGGGGCAACTGAGAGCATTGATGTCAGTTAAATTACTTGTAATGATAAATGATAGCTAAATAATTGCTTTTGAGTGCAATTGATGTTAAATGAGTGTAAATGAACGCTGTTGAATGCAAATTATGTCAAATGTCGTCAAAATTTTCAAGTTCCAGGTCATAGCCTCTGCCTCCATTTTGCTTTTTTGAATGGTAACTGATGATTCTGTTGAGTTGAGGATTATCAGATCTGCAATGATCTCATTGAATGGTGGAGCGGACCCGATAGGCCAAATGGCCTACTTCTGCTCCTGTGTCTTATGGTCTTATCCCAATTACACCTCCTCTTGACTAAACTATTTGTTTCTTTATTTGTCCCATTACCATCTCCTTTTGCCTTGGATCATCGTACCTTTTAATCTTTCCTCCTTTCCACTGCATCACAGTCTATCCCTTTTGTTCTTTCAACCCTCTGTTATTGTGGGTTTATTTCGGGATTCATTAGCTTCTTACTATAGAAGAAATCTTGATGGAGACCATGGTCTTTTGCTCAAAAAAAATATTTACATGCTAACTATTTACAAAGGTTAATAAGTCCAAGTCATATCTGTAGCTACTCTGAGATGCTTCATACTTATCTCCTCTCAATGAGTGACACCACTGTGACAGCTCCTTATGCACATGCTCAGTAGCTATCATTAGAGTTAACCCTTCATTCTATATCTCCCCCTGAGTTTTTATCCCCATACTATTATATACACATTCTCCTACACCACCCTCCAAAGTCTCTTCTGTTAAAGAGAAAGTCTCTTTGGTGGTTTCACCACTCTCCCTGAACAAGTGCAGAGCTCCTTCTGAGGTAGATGGGAAGCCTGTTGTTCTGAGATCAGTTCATAGGGGTTGTCACTCTTGTTTTCCCTCATTTGTGGTTCTGTAGGTGTGACATTCTCTTGCGGTACAGGGTACTCTGCCCATGCTGTTAATGGTTTTCTGTCCATTGAAATTAGGGCAGATCTGTTCTTTTGAATGATACCTGGCTGTTGTTTGACTAGATACGATCTCAGTTGCTGTAGCTTCTCAATTACAGTACCAGCACGGTTGTGGTCTCTGATCCATACCCTCACTCCCCTTCCAAGAATCAGAAGGTCTTAAGCTCTGTGCATCTGGTTAAACGTTCAACCTTGACTCGCTCAGTAGGCTCCTTTCTTCTTCCTGGCTCAATTAGGTCTCATACCCTGACATTTGATAGCAAGATGTGGAGTAGGAAAGGAAGTTGGGTCTTTGGCCTGCAGCCCAATCAGAAGTTTGCTTTGGGTAAACCTATTATGTGATCGTGTGGAGTGATAGCTAAGCAGAGCGAGCTGAAAGTTGTCATTCTTCAGAAAGGCTTTTATAGTGCATACTCCTCAACTCAGCTTTTCTGTTAGGGTGAGGGTATTTTAGGGAGCTTGTGGCAGCACAGATCCATATGATGCTGTGTAGGATTGGAAACACTTGTTGGCAAATTGTGGTCTATTATCAGGCATGACAATGCCCAGAATATCATGTATAGAGAACATTTTCTTCAAGGAAGTAATAACAGCTTTAGCGGTGAGGCCATGTAGCTTTTGCACTTCTATTCTCTACTATAAGAAATATTTTTGTTTATCGTCAAACAAATCCATGCTAAGGCATTCTCAAAGCCTTGATGGGAAGGAGGAGGGCAGAAGTGGCTCTTTCAGCCCCTGTCTTAAATGGCTTCAACCTCCTGAATGCCCGGTTTCTCTTCCTGTTCGTTGGTTTCACCAACATTTATGAGCAGGTTGCCTTCAAATTCCTCAGTAGCCAGTTTCTCTACCTAACTTTTGACTTCACCAACTTTTATAAGCAGGTCCAGAACAATGCAGGCTTTTCTGCTCAACAAAGAACAATCTTGATTCTTGATAACGTACAATATTTCAGAAATTTCTCTTTACATTTAGTGTCATATCTAGCTGTCCATGAACATTTGACTTGATACCCCATGGACTTTGGAGTTTAGTGGAGGACAGTTGTCATGTCACTTTATTCAGCCATGAAACTCTGGAGATAACACTGAAACACCAGCTCCTGTGTCTAGCTTGAATTCACTCGGTTGCCCATTGACATCAATGTCAGCACCCCAATACTGCTTTTGATTTTCCTTTATTTCCCGAGGTTTCCTGGTTATTGAGGTCTTGAATGGAGGTTCCTTTAACAGATTTAAAATGGCCAAACTTGGCACACACCTAGCACTGCATAATTTGGGTGGGCCATTCTTCCTCCCTGTGGACCTTCTTCCTGACATAGCGGGGAATTAGAAAATGTTGCTGCCTTGCTATACTTTCGGTTTTATAACCCACAAATTGAACAACTTCATCAAGCTGTTCTTGGGAAATTTCCCTCACATTTTTGACAAAATTCTTATTCCGTCTTTACTCTTCGGCCTGTCTGGCCAGTTATTTAGCTTTGCTTAAATTTAAATTGTCCCAAGATTGTAAGAAGTCAACAAAAATGCCAATGACTATTCTATCTCTGATCAAGTCGTCTTTTAGTGTTCCATACTCTCAATTTTCAGCTAGGCAGTACACTTTGTTGATGAATGAGTCAATCCCTTCACCCTGTTTTTGTCTGTGCCAATTAAATTTCACCCTCTCCATGGCAATATTTTTTTGAAGGCTGAAGTATGAGTCAAAGGCTCTGATGAAACCCTTGTAAGAGGCTGTCTCTTTATTCACCCTTTGGCCAGCTTGTTGTCTGCTATGCTCCCAACAGCATATAACAAAATGTTAACTTAATCTTAAGTTCTCTTTACTTGCAGCACCTAAGGCGTTGCGGTACCAAGTGAGATGTCTGCCAATTTTACCATTGCTTAGCCTGTCTGGGGGCTCTCTATATTTTGAAGGGATTCTGGTAGCTATTTCTTAACCTGGTTCAAGGTTGTCTTGTCTCATGCTGCTTGTCTTGCCAGTCACTGGGCTGCCCTTATTGTTTTGTCGTTTTCGGTGTGGTTGCTGGGCTGGCCTCAAAGTCCTTCATCCACTGCACTGCACTGTTGCTGGGTTTCACTTGAGGCTTTTCCTGTTGGTTTCTACTGTTCCTCTGTGGGTGTAGTCACTGCTGCCGCCATCTGTTATTGTGGGGTTATCTCGGGATTCATTGGTTTCCTACTCTAGAAGAGCTCTTGCTGGAAGCAATGGTCTTTTGTTCAAGAATATTTATTTACATGCTAACTATGTGCTAACAATTATAAAGGTTAAATAAGACCAAGACAGAGCTGGAGCTGCTTTTTGAGATGCTTTACACTCATCTCCTGTCAGTGAGTAACATCAATATGACATAGCTCCTTACACATATTCTTAATAGCTATCATTCAAGATAACCCTTATTCTACAACCACCTTCCCCTTTTCTCTGCCTCTGTACTTGCTTAACATCTGTTAGATCTCTATTTCCAGTTCTGATAAAAGGTGATCAGCCTGAAATATTGGGTGTAATTTTTCCAGCACCTTGGCGTTGTGTTCAGAGTCAGGGGACCCGGGAAAGCGGCAGAAAAACATGTCGGGCTGACTCCCCAGTTTTCCTGCCTCCACGCACTTATACCCAGGGTGGCCACCTGGCAGTGGTGGGAAGCCAATTAAGGGATGTGATTAGGTAATTAGGTTGTATTTTTCCACACCACACCACACCAGAACTGGAACCCTGCTGCATGGATTGCTTGCCAGCTCACAGGAGGCGATTGCGCTATGGGAGGATCCAGCACTGCCAATCTTATTTGAGATCAGTAAATAATCAGAAGGCAATGGGAAGCATGTGATCAAGGGTAGATGGATACCTGTCATTGCGGCAGCAGTCTTTCTTGGAGCCTGCTGCTACTGAAAGTGCTGGGTATTAAGAAAATCATTCCAGCTCCTCCCTCTTCACCTATCTTTTCAGTGCTCTCTCTTTGCCCCAAGCCCTGTAGGTGCAATTCACTACAGCTACGTCGCAGGCTGTCAGCCTCTCTCACATGCCACTTCCTGTTTCACACTCCTGCCTCCACAGCCAACCCACCATCCCTCATTGCACAACAAAGGTGGAGGCTAATTGACTGCTTCACTTAAAACTAACCTAGCAAACACACTACTGAAACGCATGTGATCAGGACTCCAATGCTTGCAGCAAAATTCAGCCCATTATTTTTCACTCCACAGATGCTGTCTAACCAGCTGAGCTTTTCCAGCATTTTCTGTCTTTATTTCTGATTTCTAGCACCCACGGTACGTTGTTTCTATATTGGTATTTAATTAACTGCCACTTCTCTTCCAGGAATGCCCACCTTGAAAAAGATCTGCTCTTCCAGCATCCATAGTTTATTCTATTTTCACCAGACTGATATCAGGGATAAAAGAGTTAAATTATAAGGCCATGTGATAGTCTGGGATTGTATTCCTTCAATGTAGAAGATTTAAGAGGAATCTGAATTAGGTATTCAAGCTGGTTAAAGCATTTTATTGGGCTGATAAAGAAAAACTACTTCCTCGGGCAGTGGAGTCAGAACAAGGGAAATATCCTTAAAGTTGGAGTTTGGCCATTCAGGGGTGAAGTCAGGAAGCACGTCTTTACACAAAGTGTAGTGGAAAACTGGAATTCTTTTCCCCAAAATACAGTTCAGTCTTGGTCGATTGAAAATTTCAAAACTGAATTTGATAGGTTTATCTCAGACACGGTTATTTAGGATAATGAAATCAAGACAGGTAAATGGAGTTAAGATACAGATCATCTATGTTCAAACTCCTGTTCCTGTGTTCTAATCCTGGTGTTGTGTCCAAGTACTCACTAAACACTAGTAGTACAAGAGGTAGTTGGCTGCTCAAGATACACAGAAAATATCCTAATCAGTTATAGATTAAATACTCTCTTATTTCAGTGTCCATGTGGTTTAGATTTAGCATTAAATTAGTATTTGATTACTTTTACGTGCAATATTACCAATTAATTTAAGAAAAGCTATTTTCCCTTCATTAAATGAATTATATTTGCATATTCTCTAGGGAGTTCTATGTTACTCACCAATGCAAACAAAGCATTAATATGGTACGTTATGTTTCTCTTTTACCATTCCTTTTTTGACAACAACCAACAGCTTGTAACCACATAGAGAGATAATTTTTAGTTGAGTTGGACCAAATTGCAAATTGCTTTTGCTTATCATGGTTTGTTTTTAGGATCCTTCAGATGAATTTGATGGTCATATCGATTTGCCCATTTAGTGAGTTGCAGAGTATAAAATATTTCTATAACATTCAAACTATATTTTGTAAATTACTGCACCTGTCAGTTTTTTGTTCACTAATTAAATTACTTATCTCACTTGCACTTATCTAGTCTTATTTGCATTACATCCCTGGTGTCAATTAGTTTTCATTTGCAACAAAACTTCTGTATTTCACAGGCATGCAGATGGCTCATTGAAATTCTGGGATGCTTCTGCCAGTGAGTATCTGAGCTCCAACTTTTGCACGGCACTTTCAAATCTTTAATGGCCTGTTCATAAATTTTAAGATTATATTAAATTTAGTTATCAGTTTACGTATCCTATAGTATGTTTTTGTATGGGCCAGTACAGCTATGACAGGTGCTTGGTGCACTGAGATATAGCTTTTTATATTATAAAAATGGGCCAGAGGTCTAATCTGAACCCAATGTACTTAGCTCCACTGTGGCATATGACAAGTTGTATGCCGGGATGCTGCACACAAAATATGTATGAGCCTCATTAAGGCCCCAAAAGTTATCAAAATTAAGGGACTTAACTATAACGCCACTGCAGTGCCTAAGCAGTGTTCTCCTTGTGGAGTACCTGTTTGGAAGATTTTTCACGGGGTGTCTGGAAGGGGTAGAAAGAACAAAAATGTTTCTTCTCACCAGTCCTCTCCTTTATAAGGTCACTGGTCCTTTTTGCTGCTTTTCTTTTTTGCCTTTAACTGCCAAATTTAGAGGAGACTTAAATCCCAAGCAGCTGAGTTTTTTTCCCTAAAATGCCAGCATTGTTCAGGCAAACAGCAACCCTTCACTAGATGCTGGTCTTGTGGCATTCTCAATAAATTATGTCCAATGTGGTAGAAGCGTTACTCAACTATTCAAATCAGGTGACCTCACATTATCATACATGGTCAGCTCATTTCAGTGCAGCTCTGTCCAGCGTCTGATTCACTGCAGTTTCTGGGCCAACTTCACATTATCAGCCTTATGTGTAAATTTAATTTTTGATTAGAGATACATAAAAGTACTGGTTTACAGTTATTAATGAAATATAGTGAAAAATTATTTTGTTCCAAGCAGCGCTTTTTTTGGGGAAAAGGATGTATTTTAATGCTAATTAAGGTGGTGTATTTGGTGGGAATGGAATTCTTTTTCTCCTTTGGTCACCATGTGCTGGCTTTTGGTGGCCAAACAGGGGCGGGAACTGAGGTGGTCAGGCACGTAATTTCCTTATAAAAAGGGTGCACAACTGAAAGGGGTGCTCATCCATTGGCAGACAGTTACCATCAAGTGAGCAGGTGGCCTGTGCATGCTCGGTCTGTTGAAGGGGTTGTGATCCTCCAGGGGCATCGTGGGACCATAAGAGTGGGGTACAGTAAGCTTTGAGTACAGTTGACTGCAAGCAAGACAACAGCTGGACATGGTATTAAGGTACTTGGAGATAGGGACAAGTAGCAATGAACATCCTCAGGAGCAGATGCAGAGCCCTGAGCATGAGGAGGGCAAAGGAGAGGAATGAGGGGCAAAAAAAACAATGAAGGCCATACCTTCAGCATTGAATGCACTGCTGAAGAAGTTCCTGGACATGTCCGAGAGCCAGCACTGCAGGAAACCGTGCCTGACTATCTGAGATTTATCCCCACGTTGAGGAAGACTTCAGACCTCAGAGGACTGGTCAGCATGTCCTGCCAGTATCCGTTAAAGTCACTGTCGCCTTGAACATCTTTGGCTTTGGCTCATTCTAAGGATCAGCGGTGATCTTGGTGTAAAGCAGCACATTGATGCCTTATTTGTGAGAGGAGGGTAGTATATACAATTTCAAACAGATTGAGCCACTCAGGCGTAAAAGACAGTGGGATTCACCTCCATCTCTGGATTCCTGCAGGGCATCATTGATTGCACCCAAGTGGCCATCAAGGCATCAAGTGAGCGACCAGTGAAAATGCATCAACAGCGAGGGCTACTATTCCCTAAACATTCAGCTGGTATCAGAAAGTACTTTATACTTGTGTCCTTTCACTAACTTGGCACCTGCCATCACATCTTCATCATCCAGCAGTTGAGAATGCTGCACCTCCTTATGTCACCATCGAAACTCTATGGATGGCTTCTCACACCTTACGTGATTCTGAGACAGGGTCACAGAGATGCTACAACTAAAGCCATCTACTCACCCGAAAACCATCAAGCAGACCATCGGGCTTCTGAAGATGTGAAGGAGGAAAACTTGGAGGAAGATGCAGAGCAGAATGGTGCCAATGCTGTACAGAGAAGTGACTGGGGCCATCTCAGGAGTCAAATCATTCCTTAGGGTGACACAAACACCAAGGCACATCTGATGCAGGAATATTTCACCTGAGTTCTACTCATTCAGCAGGATTGGATGCACTGGTATTCACTTTGCTCTGATTGTGAAAACACATCCATAAAACACACAATTTTGATAAGTTTCATTCTTATCAACAATGCATGGAACACATCTCTCTAGTGGTCTCAGTGTTTCCATTCAAAGGCCATTGCTTCCCTTCACCACTTCCCTTTTTTTGAGGTTTACTGCCCACAGATTTGGGATCAGGTTACAATATCTCCAATGTAATCAAAAACTAACAATTTCTATAAGCACACGTACCAGCCGATGGGGACATCCCCAGAAGCTGCTGCACCAATGTCAATGTAGGGTTGCCTCTGTCACAGGGTCCGAGCATAAATGGTCCCTCATTCAGCAGAGCCAAGAGGGCGATAGCAATGATGGTGCCCTTTGAGAAGCAACATCCTATCCTTATTGGTGACTGCCTCAGTCTGTTGGCACTCTGGATTTATAGAGGGTACCACTAGTTGGATTGAAATTAGCATCCACTCCATATATCTTTCCATTATCAGTGCCACTGAGCAATCAGTGCTACAAAATGTAGCATGCATTCTCTGCATGTCAGTGCACTGTTCCTGCATCAACTCCAGGTGTTCCCATATATGGCTTTCCATGAGGTTGGCCATTCTCTCATTGGAGGAGCTCATGCTCTCAAAGCCCTGAGACATGGTATTTCACATTCCTCCATTCTCAGCCCATGACTCCACACTACCTCAGGGAACTCTGACGACATTTGGGTATACAACTCATGCTAATGGTCAAAATAGAGCTGCCTTGTTTGTGACTCCTGAGGCTGTGCATCTGTGCTCAGTTGAGAATGTCTGAGTCTGTCCTTCATCCTTTGAGAGGGACTGTACATAGCTGCCTCTGCCTCCCTCACCTCCTCACTTGTGATGTGCTTTTCACCCAGTTCCGCTCTTTCTAATCATACCCAACCCTGACGTGTTTCTGCGCAGGTGGAGGGTGCACTTGAATGATGTGATGGGACTGGTTCTTTGGCTTTGATACTGTCTAGGGAACCTGCTGATGTTGCAGCAGCACTAGTATACTCCCCCTATAGAATTGACCCTGTGGAAGATATAAGAAAGAGATCATGAGAACTTGCCTCTCACAGCAGATACCTTTGCAGAATTGAGGCTTCTCAGTGCAGCTATAGGTTTGACATGCTGTTGAACAGGGAGTTGGGTACTCCATCCTCTTCAGCTACAGAATTCAATGTCTTCTCATCCTCTCATACAGGTTTTCCCATTTCTCCATCGTCCACTTCCTCGAGTATGTAGGCTATGTGTCCCAACAACTGGCAGATCACATCAAACAGCATGTCCCTTTGGCTGTTCACAGTAGGCAGAGTACTGTATGTACCTAAACAGCCCGAGCTTGCAAAACTCGGAACAGAATGTCTAATGTTAGATGTGATTCGTGAATGGACAACACTTGCTGAGCAATCCTGAGTGCACTAAGAATTACATTAACAACCAATTTAAGATTATCAGTTGAACTCACAATGTGGCTCACTCAATTGGACGCTACATATATTCATACGCAGAGAGCTGTCCGCTGCAGGCAAAAGGAAAATGTCCACGTATTGCGCCTTTTTAAAATTAATCAAAAACCTGGAGGACAATAGTTCCATGGAGCATTTTCCGTGGCAAAGCCTTGACTAATCTGAATTGACTTGCCAATTAATCACCACCCTTTTCTCATGCAGTACAAGTTGTTGTTCCCTTTGAAATTTGACATTCTTGCGTTTGTCCTGAATAGTGCAAGACAAAAAGCTTCAACGGCATATCTCTTTTTTCATCAGTACTCAAGTTCTATACTACAAAGTGAATAAAGTTTTTTGCTCTGGCCCAATAATGTATCTTAACCCCAGCCTCAGAAGGACACCAGTGGTGCCTCTTAAAAGGTTATACCTAAGACTTTTGTCATTAGTGTTTCTTTGCCAAAAGTTGTCTTTTGTCATGCAAAAATGCGAAGCTTAAGTATCAAGAAGATAAAGTAAAGAATACTGTGCTGAGATAATTGAACATTAGAGGCTGAATTTTCAGGCCCCACCAATGTCAGGAATGGAGGCAAATGAGGCCCAAAAATAATGAGGCCGGCTGGCATGCCGGCTTCCCGACGTCAGCCATTTTGGCTGAATTGGATTTCGGGACCTGTGAACGACTCATTAAGAACCCTGTAAATGATCAATAATGGAGGCCGACTGAGATTTTCCTGTCAACTTTCAGTTTCCTGACATAACAGGGGTGGCAGGTTTACTGCCTGGAGGCAGACACTCCATGGCAGACTAGGGTGCCAGTGTTCCTGGCAGGCCTACCTGTGTAGGGGTAGAGCAAAAAGCTGTCTTGTGGAGGGGTTTTCAACCCACCCCCATGCTCTCCACAATTGTGACATGGGTGCATTTTATATCTTTCTATTAAAGATTTTTAAAAATGGCTGAGAGGGCACCCTTTTGTTGAACCACCCCCTCAGTTATTTACTTTGTACTGCAGCTAGTTGCTTTTCTAATGCTGGAAGACCTTTGGCCACTGTACTTTATTGAAAAAGGAGCCATGCCAATTAAGGGCTAAAAATCTTGACTTTAATGAGTTTCCTACCAGCGCGGGTTTCTGACTTGAAAACAGTCCTGACTCCTGTTTTCCACATCTGTAGGGAAAATTCAGCGCTTTGTCATCAAACCTAATTAGAAAATTGAAAGAAAAGGAATGTTTTGCCTATTAGTGTTAAATTCAAGTTGTGATATTGATTTATCAACTGTTTCTTTAGCTACTACTGCTGCTTTTTAACTAATCTAGTTATTTTTATCTGTCCATTGCTAGTAACTCTTCAAGTATTGTACAAGCTGAAAACCTCCAAAGTGTTTGAAAAGCAGAAAGTGAAAGATGCAAAGCAAATTGCAGAGATTGTAGAAGAGGATCCCTATGCTATACAGATGATCAGTTGGTGTCCAGAGAGCAGAATTTTCTGTGTCGCAGGCATTTCGGCACATGTAATTGTTTACAGATTCAGCAAGCATGAAGTTACGACTGAGTTAGTGGTGAGTCTACAAGTTAACAGGCTTTTTATTCTTCCCCTTTTTGTTGCCACAAGCGGCAAAGTTATTTCCATGATGAGATACAATTTTAATGGTACTGTATGTTTTATGCATTTGCATTTTTAAGTTAAACATGAATGTTAATGGGTGGACTTATAATTGTAGCTGCTAATTACCAAATAAGAATTGTTTGCTGTCATATATATCATTGTATTCAATTACTGCAACAGTGAATTTGAATTAATTAATTTGACTTCTGATGAGTGGGGAGATAGATAATTGTGTCCATTGTTCATTTCTCTAAATTAACTATTTTTATTTTCCAGACAGATGAAAACAGTTTAGTATGTATCATGTATATGGACGTCACTTACACATCCTTGTAGATATTTTGTACAGTACAGATATCATCAGTGAGATAATGCAGAAATATCAGAAGGACAAAAGAATATAAAAGTAATTGAGGGGAGGTAAAAAGACATTTCCTGCTTCCCTCTGCTTCCTGCTTTTTGGAAATACTAGTCCCTTTGCAATACTTTGTCCATTCTTCCACCACTCCATTTCCAGTTACTCTTATCCTGGCTTCTTCCCCTGCAAGTGTAGGAGATGAACACATGTCCATTGATCTCCGCCTAGACCAATATCCAGGCCTTTAAAGAGTTCTTCTCTGAGTGCTGAAAATTCAGTTCTTCTAATCTAGTAGTACACTATTTTAACTGCTAGCATGCGTTCTCCTGTACATTGAGAAGACCATATGCAGATTAGGTGGCTACTTTCTGGGAATTTCTGTTCTGTTGGCAAGCGTCACCCCAATCTGCCTGTTGCTTGCTACTTAACTTCACCCTTCTAATCCCATTCTGACCGCTCCATCGTTTTTTTCACCTTATGCACCTTGAGACTTCATTTCTGCCTTAAAGAGGCTAGATAAATGCAAATTATTGTTGGTCTTTTACAGTGTTCTTGTGAAGCTCAGCACCAGTTTCCATCTTTCATCTTTCTGCTGTGTATTCTGTAGCCCTCTGGTCTTATCACTGACTTTGGTAACTTCAAATCTTAGCTACATCTTCCATCTTCATCACAGCAGTGGGCTCATGCAACATGGGGTGTGTCTGTCAGTGTCCAGTGGAAAGGGAGGCTAATATTTGGGTCAGAGATCTTTTGTCAGGACACAGTGTTGGTGACCATTTGAGCAATTAAATAAATTCATTTTTCTCTCCTTATGACTGATGGATGCACCATTTCTTTTACTTGTATTTTGCTTTCATTTTCATGTCTGCTGACCTTCAGCTTTTTAAAAAATTTACCTTCTTTTTTCTCATGCTTTTGTGTACTTTGTCTTGTTTTTGTCTTGTGGTTTTCACTGTTATATTATCTACACTTTATTTTGCCTTTTTATGTGTCCCACTGATGAGCTTTTGTATCTCTTAACTGTTTTTCATTAAGCAATTTACTGGTAATTTAATACATTAACACCCTCTGTTCTCTAAAGACCGCAAACTTGAAACGTTAACTTTATTTCTCTCCGCAGATGCGGCTTGACCTGCTGAGTATTTCCAGCATTGTTTGTTTTCATTACCATCTCTTTTTGCCTCTCACCATCATTTCTTTTGTCCTTTAATTACTCCTGCCTGCCACACAATCACAGACCTTACCTTTTGTTCTTCACCCCTCCCCCCTTTCCCTGTCTCTGTAATTGCTTAAAATCTGATACGTTGCCAAATTTCTCCAGTTCCAGTTCTGATGAAAAACTATCAACTGGAAACATTAACTCTGTTTCTCCTCCACAGATGATGCTTGGCCTGCTGAGATTTTCCAGTATTTTCTGTTTTCATTACATTCATTCATAAATTCCTTGCTGTGATAAGTGTATTGCCTGCATCAGCCACATTTGCCATTATTGTTGATGCTACCTGGCAACAAACTATGGGGATTTAACCACCTGATTAAACTGGGAAATAGGTGCAGAGTTGTCATCTGCAGATAGAACATCTACAGTTACCACACACTTAAACATGACATACAATAGTGTATGTAAAATGGCTGCTATATTTTGAATAATAATATAAAATATATAGTCTCAGAAATTCAAGAGTGCCCATTTTTGGGTGTGCTGGACAGTGTGAGGTGAAATTTGAGTTTCACCAGATATTGGTCCTCAGACCTCATTATAATGGGCCCAGTGTGGCACAACTGCCTCCCATCGAAGACTAGAGAAAGATAATAGGCTAGATTTTCACAATTCTCTATTCTGGCCATGCTACTCTGGAGAAATGGCAGGTGAAGGCTGCAGCCACTTTCCCAAAGTAAGGAAAAATCAGAAGGTCACTTGTTCCTGGGTCACTCATGCTGTGGAGTATAGACGAAGACCTAAGGAAAGACCTCCATCCTCTAAATTATATGCGTTGGTTAAAAACTACAGAGAGGAAAAACAGCAGGTTAAATACATTTAGAAAAAGTTTGTAATCGTTAATGTAAGAAATTGTGCTTAATTTTTTTTTCAAATTTTTGTGTTTCTAGGCTCTAGAACTGCGATTACAGTACGAAGTTGAAGATATTGTTACTCCTGAACCCGAATCTGTACCGTCAATCACTGATACTTCTTCACAGCTTTCCTTCTCAAAGACTCCAGCATTATCTGGTAGTGCAAATGCATTAACACCAGAAGGAGTAAAGGACAACATCCCATGTCTCAAGTAAGAGTGTGAGATAAATTACCACACTGATGTATCCCATCATTTATGTTCCCTTTCAACCTTGTGAAAGGGAAATTCTGAGATACAGAATGCTCTATACCATCTATCAATAGCATTTCATAATCGTATTGCAGGGAGGTTGGAGGGAGTGAGGGGTGGTTGGAGGGGGTTGAGGGTAGTGAGGTCATTTTTAAGGTTTAGTACCACAAAATTAAATATTGCACATTTCTCAGAACTCTCTTTTAAGCCAGCATATAAATAGCACTCTAAATTTTTATTATGCCCTAATGTAGACACAATTCTGATGACATGCTGTGTTGATGTACTAGAAGCTTGAGAATCTTGGGCATCATCAAAGTAAATGTAAGAAACTAAAAGACCAGGAGCAAGCTATCACCTGTTTTATTACTCTTGCAAAGCCTGGGAATTTAATCCCTATTTGTCACAAGATTGCTTCAAGAAAGGTTTTACAAATCTCTGCTCTACTCCATCCTAGGTTAACCCCACTCTGCACAATCCTGTTTAAAATCTAGCAGAAGGTGGTCACACTGTGTGACTAACATTTCTCTGGGGGTAAGGATTCCCAATCATCCATTGTAACTTTGGCAAAAAAAAATCTATTGAAATCTCAGAGAAACAGCATAAAGGGCTTTTACCATAAAGGATCTTTATAGAAGCCCAATCCTCTGACATAAGTGTCTAGAAATGATTTCTCTCAGGATTTTGCTGTCATTTTTGTTGTTGTTAGAGTTTCTTATTAATTTCATTTTTCCACTTAATTTGCCTCTTTCCCTCATACCTCGAACAACGATTAGAATTTTTAAAAATACTATCTGCACATTTATTTAGTGCAAATGCAATGTAACATGTGGATGAGCTGTAAATTCACAGTGTACAACACAATTGTATGACAGTGGGTTGGTGCCAGAAACGTCAGAATGGTAAGGATGTATTAGCTACAGAGTTGAATTGTTTTGTAAATGTAGTGATTTTTTTTGCAGCCACTTTCCTAACGTAGTTGATTGCTCTGTGACTAACTTCGCTGAGAGACCATTGGGCCTTCAAGTTCACCATTACTACAGCCACTCTGCCTACTGCATGCAGATGTAATGAAAGAAAGACAAAACCTATATTTATTCAGCACCGTTCACAATGTCCCAAATCGATTTACAGCCAATTAAGTACTTTTGAGTTGTAGTCACTGGTATTATGTAGGCAATGTTATCAAATGGTGGAGCAGGCTCAAAGGGCCGAATGGCCTACTCCTAATACAAATGTTTGTATGTCATTCATGGATGGATGAGACAAGCTGGGCTAGGTGGCCTTTGTCATCCATAATTATCTTGCGAACAGAGGGTGGAATCATGGCTGGGGTTCTGTTTATTATGTTGGAACACCACCACCTGGAAGTTCGCCTCCAAGTCACTCACCATCCTGACATGGAAATACATTGCTGTTCCTTCACTGTCGCTGGTTCAAAATCCTGGAACTCCTACCCTAACAGCACTGTGGGTGTACCTACATCACACGGACTGCAGTAGCTCAAGAAGTCAGCTCACCACCACCTTCTCAAGGGCAATTAGGGATGGGCAATAAATGCGGGCTTAGGCAGCAAAGTCCACATCCCACGAATGAATAAAAAAATAATGGAAGTTTATTGTGAGCAGGCTTTGTGGGGTGGAATTGCCAGGACAGGAATGCATTATGGGCTCATAGTGAATCAGTAAATTGTTTTACACTGCACATGATTTTCAAAACTGTTTTCCATTACTTCAATCTTGTCCTTTTGTCTACTTACCTATTATGTCACTCTATCCTGGTGCTTTTTATGAGTTTTTTCAGGTATTGAAATATTGTGATAAAGTTGTGTTGCATAGTAGATAGTAAAAATATATTGCAGTGAGAAGCAGCGATTAGCGGAGTCTTCAGAAAACAAATACAAGTGTGCACCATTCAGTCTTTGTCCTTTGGCCTCTTAAAAGTTGTGTCACACAGAGATATTTGAGGGCTCAGCGCTTTTCACTAACAGTGAAAACCTATGTTGTTCAATCATTCCACTTTGTTTCTCTGGAGCCACTTGATCTTTCCACCCTGTGAGATTACTGATAAAATAGAATACAATTACACCCCTTGAATGAAATAATTATATTGAATAATATCATGCACCTGGACAGAAAAAAGTCTTCTTCTACTTCTACAGAATGGAAAAGGTCTTCTGCAGTTTATCTGTGCTGCAAATATTAAATCTTTCCCCAAATATAATTTACTGTCACCATCTCCATATGGTGCAATGTGCAGAACATGTTAATGAGGCCTGAGGCAGTCTCCAAAATCAGTGTAATCATCTGCACAGCGTTATACATAACTAATGGGATATTTTCCTGTAAAATTAGCAATATAGCACAATGCTCCTAAGGTAAATTTTGTACCCTCTGGTTTGTTTAATAGTCATGGTGGGATCACCTATAGGGTGCACACAAACTAACACTGCATTATACCATTGCTGTTCTTAATATTAATGACCCATTCTGCATATATATCAGGTGATAGTTGTAACCAGATGTCAAAAATGGACATTATCATTTTACTAGGACTTTTCTGTGATTAGTGAATCTTGAAAGGGGAAAAAAATATTATGCATGATTGATGGGGAAGGTTAAAGTGGGGATGGAGGAATAAGGGGCCCAGAAACAGGAGAAGCAGCAAGGCCCATGATTTCTCTCCCTGGCCCTGGTGTTGGCACCTGATATGATTTCAAAAGTTATTTTTTATTTGTTCATGGGACGTGGGAGTCGCTGGCTAGGCCAGCATTTATTGCTCATCCCTAATTGCCCTTGTTCAGGGGGCATTTTAAAAGTTATCCACATTGCTGTGGGTCTGGAATCACATGTAGGCTAGGTCACGTAAGGATGGCAGATTTCCTTCCCTAAAGGACATTAGTGTATCAAGTAGGTTTCTATGGTCATCATCAGACTCTAATTCCCGACTTTTTTATTGAATTCAAATTTCACCATCTGTGATGGTGGGATTTGAACCTAAGTCTCTAGAGCATTACCCTAGGTTTCTGGAACACTAGTCCAGTGACAATACCACTATGCCACCACCTTCCCTCTAATTACATCTTTATTTACTCTTTGGAGCACTAAATATCCTGCATGGTTTTCAAAATGCATGTCTTCTTTATGCCTATAAAATTATTTCCTTTAATTTGTCAGGACTGAATATTATAAACTACATGTAATTTGTGGCATTTTCCATTTGCAATACTATCTTCCCATGTAGTATTCTTTCCAAATTCAAAGCTGTTAAATAAATGTTAATATCTTAAGTCATCTAAATCATACAAATCCAAGCAAGAAGCCACATTTCTGCATGTTTGTGCACAGTACCCTGGGAGTTGCCATGACTCCTACATTCTGAGACACTCCCAGTTGCCTGAGATTTTCGAGGGGCCAATATGCCTGCAGAGATGGCTGCTTGGGGATAAGGGGTACCCACTGGCTGATGACACTGGTGCGTCGCCCTCAGAGTTGTTCCTCACACTCCCTTACAGAGTCCCATAGGGCTCCTGAAGATGTGTTTCAGATGTTTGGACAGCTCAGGTGGCTCACTCCAAGACACTCCCGACAGGGTTTCCCATATCATTGCAGTGTGTTGCACCCTTCACAATCTGTCTATGCAAAGAGATGAGCCTCTGCCAGAGGATGACCTGGATGAAGATGAGAGCTGATTAGAGGATGAAGATCCGGAGGCCCAGGAACCTCAGGAGGCTGCTGAGGATCGGTATGAGTGTAATCACGCCACGGAGGAAGGAAAACTTGAGACACGGGCCTGTGATACGTTAATCGCTGACAGGTTCCAGGAACAGTAAAGTTAAGTGAGGAAATATGGCCACATCTCTGCTGGCCCTCAATGCCATCTTCTTTCAACTCAGGGGATGTCCACCCATTTTCAGTGAATACAAGTCCCGCATTCACAACTGCCTCATGAATCACCAGGCCATAATATTTGCTTTGGTCCATGGGCCCTGTGAGTGAGCCTCACTCTGGGAACTGAGAGCCCACTTAGGAACAAGATCGATGCGAGAGAAGACTTGAAGCCTTCACCACCATCTAATGGTGCCAATACTGCTGCGACTAAGATGTAGACATGCACGGGATCTCCTCCTCCCGTGTATGTCTTAACTTCTGCCACTAACACTGAACCACTGAGGCCGCTAGATTATCAGTGCTGATGAGCTGCCCTTACTCAATGGTGTTCTTTGAGGAAGAAGGGTGAGAAACGCTTACATCACACACTCCCGATAAAGATTTAAACACATCTCCCCAACATTGCACAAGGAGTACAGATACTAGTTCAACTGAGGTTGACGTCACAGGAATGTTAATCTCAAAGTAGGATACTATCACTAAGTGGGAGGAAGGCTAAACCTCAAAATAAATAGGACTCAAAGTACAAAATCACAACGCCTTCATAGGAACATTCACATAACCATCAAATGTATTAACATAAGTGCAATTTAGTTACGCCTAGCACACCCATGACCCAAAAGTGACATCAATTTTTCTTAACTTTCCTAACTCTAGCGCTACGCCTGGGTGCAGTTCCAACATCCACAGCAAAGATGGAGGCAGCCTACTGACTGCTACATCCTGATGCCTTTGATGACCTTGGTGGATGTCCTCTGGTGGCCCGGAGGGCCCTGGCCTGATAACGGTCACCTGCTCGGGGCAGAAGCACCCTCGGCAGTTTGAGAAGCTGGAGTGGATGGGGTCACAGGCAGAGGGGGCTGTGAGCAGCTGCACACCCTTGGGAGTGTCCTGAGAGAAGGCCCCCTGGGTATGGGTATCTGGCTGATGCTCATCCTTCCAGTGGGTACCCAACTCCTGTAGAAGGTGGCGTGACTGGAGTGAGGTCAGGGTGCCTCGTCACCATGTTGCCTATATCCTGATGGTGCCCACCAGGGTGTGCAGCACAAATCCGGCAAGACCTGCTGGAGCAAGGTCTCCATGGTGGTCGCTAGCCTCCTTGTGGTGACCTTGAGGCGCTCGCATGTCGGAGCCAGGACATCAGACAGAACACGGACAGACTTCTTCATCATTCACTCTAGTCTGCTGAGTGACTACCGAATCTCTGCCTGATGTTCCGCCACCTGTCATTGCATCTCCAGCATAGATTTGGTGGCCGCTTCCATCTGACTCGGACTGAGCATGTGGCTGGCCTCCAGCAGCCCTCCAAGTGCCGGAGACCTGGGCTGTCCTTGCCTCCGACTGCTGGGACGTGTCAGTGAGGTGTTCCCCAGAAAGTGAGCCTGAGCCTAATCTACATCTGTGCCCCACCGACACGTGTGTGTCTCTGAGCTGGTGGAGGGTGCATGTGGGTGCTGTTATGGCCCTTCTGGAGCTTCGTCCTCAAATTAAGTCGGGAGCTCACACTGGTGGTGCAGAAATGGCTTGGGGCCTTAATGCGATTGTGCCTAGAAAATAGAAAAGAACATTTTAGTAAAGGAGCATGAGCTAGATAAGACAGTACATGACTCACTGTGAATGTCAGGATTTGATGAGGTGATGGAGCTGAGATCTGTACTAGGTTGGTTGGAGAGGCCGATCTCCCCTTCCCCACAGGACCGATCCCTGTTGTCCTCAGCCAGCACAGCGGCAGCCTCCAAATTCACTGAGGATGCGGATGTCGGGTGTCCCTCCCCTGGTCTGCGCTCTCGTGCCTATTATGCACCAGCTTGGCCTATATGAAGAAGAAAGAAAGGCATGTGATGAAAAGGGATGGAGCAGAGGTTGGGAGATATGCACATCCCATGTGTGTAATGAGCCCTTCCCAGAAGGGCCAGAGGATGGAGTGTGAGCAACATGACAGATGGGATGGTGGTGATGTGAACATCTCGGTGAGAAAACAAGTGTTGATATGCTTCCCCCGCTAATGATTGCGTGAAACCCCTGAAGAGAATAGCTGTTTGAGTGCACGATGCCAGGATGAGAGTTTGATTTTAGAAGGTGCTGAAGGATGACTTACCCTGCCAGCGCGGGCAAAACCATTCATCCTCTTCCTGCACTGGGTGGCACTTTGGGCTGACCAGCTCCATTACGGTATCCCAGGCCCAAGAGGTGGGGCTGCTATGCTTCCTGCAGCCATCCGTGGGTAGAGCACATGCTGTTGTTCCTGCACCCTTCCGACCATGGCCTGGAGGGCCTGGTGGGTAAAGCGGGATGCAGACTTCGTCCTGAGGCTCTCGGCCTTTCTCTTATGGGTTGCAGATATCTCTGGTGGGTTGGAGAGATTAAGATTGTGTGACAGACTGCCATTTATGGCATTGGGACCTTTGAACCTGCCAGCTGACGGCAGATGAACAATCAGCTTCCGGCCTGCCAGGCAATTCGAGTGAAACATGACCCTACATAATTAATGAGGCTCTAAGCGCAGAATCGGTTATGAGTTGCTGCCATTATGGACGGCAGGCTGGGCGCTGTAACTCTTAGATACAGCTTCTTTTCAATACTCTTTAAGTTTAAGTTCTTAACTTTGTGGTTTGGTTTCCATGTGACATTGCTTCTGTTGGAACTTTGTCATTAGCTGGCAATATCCTGTGTACTCTGCTCCCCTTTTTATCTAATTTAACTTAATTTTCCCATAATCTGCCTAGTTTTCCTCTGTTCCCAACAATAGGTTGGTGTTAAAATTGTAGTTGCTTTCGTTCTTCTTGCCTCTTATTCCGTTGACAGAATTTTTGGGACCCGCCAGCAGGCATCATGGCTAGCGGGACCAGAGAATTTGGAGTGCAGCCAAAAGTCAGTTTTCCATTCCCAATTTTTGTGGCAGGTCGGGTTGCCCGCCGAGCCATGTGGGGAACCGTATTTGCATCTCTGCATCTCATAAATACTCATTAAAAACCCAGCTCGCCAATATCACACTCCCACTCCATATCAAATGATCGTGCTGGGGCTAGTTGGACCCTTGTGAATCACATCCGGATTTAACTGACATGCATCTGATGAAATGCATTACACTCACGATTTCGAGGTTTGTGCTGCAGCAGTGGCCTACCTTTCACTGCTGTGCGCTAGCAGCTGCTCCAACTGTGCCAAGGTTGCTCAGGCAAGACCAGCGGGAAGGGAAGTGGGTGTGGTCTAAGAGGTACACACTTGACTGGGGGGTGCAGTGAGACTCGACAGAGGCAAGGGAAGGGGGTGGAAGGCACACGTTTGACCAGGGGTGGGGTGTCTGACTGGAGCACAGGAGGGAAGGGGTGGACAGAGACACATGATGAGGGTGAAAGGAAGATGGGGAATAAGTCTAGGGCAGTGTGCACCATGTAGTTGGGGCCAGAAGACACAGTTGGTTTTGGGGTAGTGCCACCATGCCACAAGGCTGTGTCTGGCATGCATGTGCTGGCCCCAGTTCAGGAAGGGCGAAGGCCTTTCCATCCTGTGTCACCATGCGTAACATGGTGTGCAGGGTGTGGTCAGTCTTTCACACATTTCTGTCCTGGGGGTTGGGGGCTTGTTACTAGGCCACAGATGGCACAGTCACAGTCAGGGGAGGCACCTGCAGTCTGTAAATGGGGAACTGATAATGATAACTAATGGTGGTGGGGGGGGGTTACTCGATGGTCTCATTGGGTTCTCGGTAGGTCACTGTGCATAGGATCTCAAGATGGGGAGGGGTCAAGTCAACATGGGACATCGGGACATCAACAGATAATGGTTCAAGGGGGAGGGCAGGGATTTCTACAAGAATTACATTGGGCTCCAGGATCAGAGGGGAGGCAGGAGAGGATCGGAGGGAAACTTGAACATGATGCTCTTCCAGGACGATAGGAGGGACTTAGACAGTGACAATGGTGTGGGTTGGGGGTGGTGTGGGGATTGGAAGCTGGTCTCATAATAGAAGTGGAGTTGCACCATTTTGACAGCCAATGGAATGACGCAGTTGAAAAATAGCCTAGATAATAAATCACCAGGGGAGAGGCCTGAGGGCTTGTGGGAGGAGTCAACTACCACATCTTTGAGCCAATTGAAGGGGCAAAGGGGCATCCTAATAATTTCTGCTTCAGGACATGGAGAGCAAGGCTCAGCTGAGACATGTTAGGAAGATTCAAATGCCAACTGAAGGATTTGGGCACCTTAACTCATGATATGCATTCTTACGATTATCCATTATGGATTGGGGCCAAATGTTGATTGGGCTTGAATGACTATTTTTCCCTCTCATAGGAATGCGCAAAGGTCAGAAGGATCCACCTGTAAAGGAGCCATGGCTAAAGTGCATATGCAAAAAGCTCCAAAGACCTCTACACATTGCAGCTGGGAGGTTAAGGCATTACACGCCTCAACGATTACAGTCATTACATTAGTGCAAGCCTGGGCTCTAGTCTGCTCCAGAGGATGCAATCTGACGGTGTCCTGACTGAGGCTCATAGCACCTGGCTGTACTCATCCAGATGCAACCCCCTTTGTGAAAGCACTATCGTCTCTGGGGCGTTTGGTGGCAGGGGCAGGGAGTCAGCTTTCAGTGATCCTTAAGGCCGTGCTACAACTGCAAGGGAGGATCTGAGGATGGACTGCCTGGAATGGGGGCAGCCCAAGGACTTCACAATGACTCCCTAACATGGCAATGGAAGGTGATCATTACAGGGTTCTGTTCAATTATATCTCTGTTCAATTTTTCCACAGAGATGAGGAGTGCAGAATGGAGACAGCAGGCAACACTATCTTTTTCATGGCTCTCATGCAACTGAGGAGAAGAAGGGCCCGTTGCCGTCAGGCAAGGCAAAGGAAGGAGTCTGGCCCTCAGGAACATGGGCCAGTGGGGCCCCAAGAAGTCTTTGAAGATGAGGCGGAGAAACCAATTCTATGGAGGCCTTTGGTGCAACCCAGGATATACTGAAGAAGTCTCTCATGCTTGCAGATGGGCAGGAGACAATGGTGTAGATACCTTAACTTATCAAGGGATGTGGTGGCTCACATCTGCTGAATTCTTTGGGAGGATCTGACACCGCATGGTCTGGGAGGTCATCCATTGCCAGGAGCTCTGAAGGTGACCACCGCATTCAGCTTCTTTGTGAGTAGCTCATTCCAGGGTTTCGCTGGGGGCCTCTGCGGAATATCACAGTCCTCCACTCATAAATGCATCCAGAGGGTCACCAATGTCCTATTCAGTATGGCACACAATTATGTCCAGTTCTCCCTGGATAAAGCCAGCCAGATTGCCAGAGCAGTGGGATTTGCAGCGATCTCTGACTTCCCACAGGATGCAGGTAGCCATCAACTGTGCACATGTGACTTTAAGAGCTCCCTGGCAGCAGCCACAAAGATTCATCAATAGAAAAAGCTTCCACTCTCCCAATGTGCAGCTGATCTATAACCACCAAAAGCAGATTATGCAGGTCTGCGCTAGAAATCATGGGAGCTCGCATGACTCTTACATCTTCAGTCACTCACAAATGCCACAGATCTTCATGGGTCCTCAGCACATTCAGGTGACAAAAGCTATCCCCAAAAGATGTGGCTAATAACGCCCATTCAGAGGCCACAAGGTGCTTCAGAGGAGAGGAACAACGTGGCTCATTCCGTGACTCCTTGATTGAGCAGATCATTAGCATGTGTCAGGCTGTGCACTCCAGTACTTTCTCCAGAGGGTGTCCCACATCATTATGGTTTGCTGCGCTCTGCACGACCTGGCACTCCAAGGGGCGTAGGAGTTGCCAGATGGAGTATGCTGTACTTCTCTGATGAGGAGGACATCGAGAGGGATTAGCTTGATGAGGGTGAAGATGTTGAGGCCCCAGAGGAAGGGGCCGTAGCATGGACCAGACATGGCAGATCCACGGCCAGGAGATCCTTATAGCCACAAGGTTCCTGGTGAAGATAATGACTAGCTCACAGGAGCCTCTTTTATCTGTGCCTTCTATGCAGGCTTGACATGAACACCACCTTTGTTATCCTCAGCATCTTGATGAAGGACATCAATCACAGAATGACTAGTCACAATCTTGCATGATGATGCCTCATCCTTGGAAGACTCTGGAGTCTTCTGTTCTATAATGGGATAAGAACTCTAGCATGCACTGTGAAGAAATTAGACATGATGCTGTCTTTTCAAGCATCATGCCAACATTTCACTGCCTTAGGCAGCCTCCAAGAGGCAGGGGCAGCACTGCATATCTCAGTGCACTCATGGCAGTATGCCTGGAGTATTGCAAGTACCTCAAGGTGGACAATCATCAAATACTAGTTCTCACATGAATGTCTGAAAACAGATCTAAATCTGGACTGCGGCATTTCTGCACAGGCCATCCCCAATGCAAGAATTATCTTCTGACCTGATCCTCATTCTGAGTCCCCAGCAGGAGATCGTTCTTTACGGTGCAGTGATCTGTCACTCTCAGTCGTGGATGCAAGCCTCATCATCACGATGGTCTGATCATTGACAAACACTCATGACTCAGCCTTCATGTGAAGCTTCCCAAGTTCATGTCCACCATTGCCTTGGCACCTGGATGTAGGGTAGCCCAGTAAATGTTGAGACTGCATTTAGGCATTACTTTGTAACTTCATGATAATAAAGAGAACACATCAGATGTAGAGGAACTTCACTCTGATCCCACTTGAGGCCTCCACTTTTTCATTCTGACAGTTTCAGATAAATACAAGGAAACCTGGGACACTGATGGCATTGTCACAATCAAATAACCATGTCAACTGCTGATCAGAGAGCTAGCCAGACCTTCAGGTCCAAAGTAGCATCCTCCCATTTAATAGCCTGGCATCTGGATACTAGACACACATTTCTGATCTTGCATAGTCAAGGCCATGTAGCAGACATTTCAGGATTCACCAAGTGGTAGCCAGGTCCATAGCTCTGCATCATGCAGGTGGAAATTGAGAACTACTATAGTAGACGCCATCATGACATCACGCTGCAGGTTACCATGAGTGCTTAAGGTCCCCAACTATTACTTGAAATGTAACCCACACCCAAACCTGAAAGACATTCCATGGAAGCCATTGAAACATGTACCAAATTAGATTGACTCTAATGCGGATTGCTAGTAAAACCTAAAAGATCTACATAGACCAGCCTTCAGTGTAGCAGCGTCAAGAAAATAAACCAAACTCCAAATCGATACTCATGAGGCCACATGATATGACCCTCTGACAGAAGTCTAAATATATTGCCCAGCCACCATGTTGATAGAGCAACAGGCTTTGCTCATATCACTGCTGTGGACAGAAAGGCGACCCACTGTATTGAGATTGTACAAGACACCATAGACACGAGGCACATGATGGGAGATAAGTAAGGAGGGAGGGCACCTGTTACACTTGTGTGGCCTCAGAGCATTGCCTCAGGTAGAACAGCCATTTGCTAAATGAGAATTTCAGACAAGCAAAATATATTCACAGATATGCAAAGTATATACAGTGAGAGAACACCCTTGCCACTTTTGTGCTCTCAATATTTCTTAATTTTTCTTAGCCTACCACTTCACCAGTTGTTTCCCTGATATCTGCAGCAGAGGTGGCGGCAAGCTGCAGACTGCTATACCCTGTTGTCTGTGTTGACCTTGGTGGTTGTGCTCTGGAGCACCCCAGCCTGCCTTGGGTCTCCTGCTATGGGGCAGGTGCGCCCACCTTGGCTTGAGCAGCTGGAGTTGCTGGGCTCACAGGCAGAGGGGATTTGGAGCGGCTAGACAGCCCAGGAAAGTCCTAGGTGGATTGCCCCAGGGTGTCTGGCCAACGGTCCTCCTCCCTTTGTGTGCTCCTTGGGAGAAGGGACTCTAGAGATAGATCAAGGTGCTCCGTCCCCCTTTCACGTAGCTACTGATGCATCCCACTCATGGCTATAGCAATGGCGGGCAGGTCCAAACACATATCTGGTATAAACTGCTGGAGCAAGGTCTCCATGATGGTCTCCACCCTTCCAATGATGACTTTGATGCGCTGGCATGTCAGTATCGCTACATCAGACAGAATGTGGATAGACTCCTCCATTCTAATCTGCTGATGAACAATTAAAATAGAAGCAGAAGTAGGCCATTCGGCCTCTCGAGCCTGCTCCACATGATCAATAAGATCATGGCTGATCTGTTTGTATTTCTAATTCCACATCCCCATCTACCCCCAATAGCCTTTGATTCACTTGCCTAACAAGAATGTATCTACCTCCACCACCTTCTGAGGCAGAGTTCCAAAGTCGCACAACCCTCTGGGAGAAAAACATTTTTCCTCATCTCTGTACTAAAAAAGGACCCCCTAATTTTAAAACAGTGCCCCCTAGTTCTGGACTCACCCACAAGAGGAAACATAGTTCTGCGTCCACCTTGCCAAGACTGTTCAGGATCTTATATACTTCAATCAAGTTACCCCTCACTCTTCTAAACTCCAGTGGAAACAAGTCCAGCTTGTGCAACCGATCCTCATAAGACAATCCACACATTCCAGGTATCAATCTAGTAAACATCTTCTGAACCGCCTGTAATGCATTTACATTGTTCGTTAAATAAGGAGACCAAAACTGCACACAGTATTCAAGGTGTGGACTCACCACATCCACAATGCCCTGTATAACTGAAGCATAACAGCCTTACTTTTATGTTCAATTCCTCTCATAATAAAGGATAACATTCCATTAGCCTTTTTAATTACTTGTACCTACATACTAACTTTTTGTGACTCATGTACCAGAACACCTAGACCCCTCTGCATCTTGGAATTCTGCAGTTGTTCTCCATTTAAGTAATACTCTGCTTTTTTATTCTTTATCCTAAAGTGAACATCTTCACATTTTCCCACATTATGCTCCATCTGCCAGATTTTTGCCCACTCACTCAACCTATCTATATCTGTCTACAGTCTCCTTATGTCCTCTTCACAATATATTTTCCTACCTATCTTTGTGTTGTCAGCAAATTTAGCTGCCATGCCATCATTCCCCTCATCTAAGGCATTGATATAAATTGTAAAACGTTGAGGCCCCAGCACAGATCCCTGCGGGATTCCACTCGTTACATCCTGCCAACCAGAAAAACCATTTATGCAAACTCTCTGCTTCCTGTTAGCTAGCCAATCTTCTATCCAGGCTAACGTGTTACCTCCTACACCATGAACTTCAGTTTTCCGCAATAAGCTTTGATGTGGCACCTTATCAAATGCCTGCTGGAAATCCAAGTACAGTACATCTTTTACAGCCACCTCTTTTAAGACCCTAGGACGAAGTCCATCAGGACCCGGAGACTTGTCAACCCGCAGCTCCAACAGCTGGCTCAGTCAGGCTCCCCTAGTGATTGTAATTTCATCAAGTTCCTTCTCCCTTCCACCTCTTGATTTACAGCTTGTACTGGAATGGTTTTTATATCCTCTGTAGTGAAGACAGAAGCAATATATTTGTTCATTTCATCTGCCATTTCCTTATTATCCACTATTAACTCCCCATTCTCACTTGGTATTCCTTTTTAAATCCATGAAGAAGCTCTTGCTGTCCGTTTTTACGTTTCTAGTTAGCTTCCTCGCATACTTTAATTTCTTTCTCCTGATTAACTTTTTAGTCATTCTCTGTCGCTAGTTATATTCTGACCAATCATCTGACCTGCCACTCATCTTTGCGGAGTTGTATGCTTTTTCCTTAAGTTTGATGCTTTCCTTAACTTCTTTAGTTAGCCACAGATGGTGGGCCCACCCTTAAAATTTTTCTTTATAATAGAAATATACTTATTCTGAATATTCTGAAATATCCCCTTAAATGTCTCCCATTGCTCCTCTATTGATCTATCCTCTAGCCTAGTATCCTAATTCACTTCAGCTGGCTCAGTTCTCATGCCACATAGTTGTCCTTATTTAAGTTTAAACTACTAGTCGTAAACCCACTCTCCTTCAAACTGATTGTAAAATTCAATCATATTGTGGTCTTTGCTACGTAGGGGTGCCTTTACTCTAGGTCATTAATTAATCCTGACACATTACACAATACCAAGTCTGATATAACTTGCTCTCTGGTTGGTTCCAAAACATGTTGCTGTAAGAAACTATCTCGAAAATGTTCTACGAACTCTTCATCCAGGCTCTCACTGCCAATCTGATTTTTCCAGTTTATACATAAGTTAAAATTACCCATGATTTTTGCCATCCCTTTATCACAAGCACCCAATATTTCTTCTTGTATACTTTGTCCTTCTTGTATACTCTGTCAAGGCACCTGTAGATCACTCCCACTAATGACTCTTTCCCAACTATTCCTCATCCCCACCCAAACCAATTCTACATCCTGATCTTCTGAACCAAGGTCATCTCTAATGATTGCACCAATGCCATCTTTGATTAACAGTGCTACCCCTCCACCTTTACCTAGCTTCCTATTCTTCTTGAATGCCATATACCCCTCAATACTCCGGACCCAATCCTTGTTGTCCTGCAGCAACATCTCGGCAAAGACTATGAGATCATATTTATTTACTTAATGTGCGCTATCAATCCATTTACTTTGTTATGAATGCTATGTGCATTCAGATACTAAGCCTTTAGTTCTGCCTTTTTGTTATCCTTGTAACATCTAGTCTTGACTGTTGGTGCATTCTTAGGTTTTTTTCTTTCTTTCCCTTCCTAGAAACATAGAAACTAGGAGCAGGAGTAGGCCATTTGGCCCTTCAAGCCTACTCCGCCATTCATTATGATCATGGCTGATCATCCAACTCAATAGCCTGCTCCTGCTTTCTCCCCATACCGTTTGATTCCTTTCGCCCCAAGAGCTATATCTAACTCCTTCTTGAAAACATACAATGTTTTGGTCTCAACTACTTTCTGTGCAAACGAATTCCACAGGCTCACCACTCTCTGGGTGAAGAAATTTCTCCTCATCTCAGTCCTAAATGGTCTACCCCATATCATCAGAATTGACCCTTGGTTCCGGACTCCCCCACCATCGGGAACATCCTTCCTGCATCTACCCTGTCTAGTCCTGTTAGAATTTTATAGGTTTCTATGAGATCCACCTTCATTCTTCTGAACTCCAACGAATATAATCCTAATCGACTCAATCTCTCCTCATGTGTCAGTCCCTCCATCCCAGGAATCAGTCGGGTAAACCTTCGCTGCACTTCCTCGATAGCAAGTACATCCTTCCTCAGATAAGGAGTCAAAACTGCACACAATATTCCAGGTGTGGTCTCATGAAGGCCCTGCAATTGCAGCAAGACATCCCTGTTCCTGTACTCGAATCCTCTGGCTATGAAGGCCAACATACCATTTGCTTTCTTTACCGCCCACTGCACCTGTATGCTTAACTTCAGCAACTGGTGTACAAGGACACCCAGGTCTCATTGCACATTCCCCTCTCTCAATTTATAGCCATTCAGATAATAATCTACTTTCCCATTTTTGCTACCAAAATGGATAACCTCACATTTATCCACATTATACTGCATCTGCAATGCATTTGCCCACTCACTCAGCTTGTCCAAATCACACTGAAGCATCTTTGCATCCTCCTCACAGCTCACCCTCCCACCCAGCTTTGTGTCATCTGCAAATTTGGAGATATTACATTTAATTCCCTCATCTAAATTATTAATATACCATCCCAGCGGTACCCCACTAGTCACTGCCTGCCATTCGGAAAAAGACCCGTTTATTCCTACTCTTTGTTTCCTGTCTGCCAAATAGCTTTCTGCCATTCTCTGACCCTCATTTTCCAAATTAATATCTTTCTCTCCTGCTTTGACTCTTCCCCATGATTTGCAACATCTACCCAAGCTTGATCTCTCACCCCACTCCCCTTGTTTAGTTTAAAGCCCTCTCTAATTCCCTAGTTATGCAGTTTGCTAGAACATGGTACAGCCCACGCTTTCCCCAGGGCTGCTACCAGTGCCCCATGAATTGGAACCCACTTCTTCACACCAGTCTTTGAGCCACAATTTCATCTCTCTGATCTCATTTGCCCTATGCTAATTTGCACATGGCTCAGAAATTATTACCTTTGAGGTTCTGCTTCTTAATTTGGTGCCTAGCTCCTCATACTGACTATGTAGAGCCCCTTTTCTAGTTCTGCCTATGTCGTTGGTACCTACATGGGCCACGACAACTGAATCTTACCCTCCCACTGCAAGTTCCTCTCCAGCCCTGAGCAGATGTCCAGAACCCTGGCACCGGGCAGGCAGCACAGCTGTCTGGACTCTCGCTCTTTGCTGCAGAGAATAGTGTCAATCCCCTTCACTATACTGTCCCCTATTACCACTACATTCCTATTTGCTGCCCCACCCCCTTCCCCCACCCCTGCTCGAACAGCTTCCTGTACCACAGTGTCACGGCCCGCCTGCTCATCCACCTTGCAGATCTCGCCTTCCTCCACACAAGTTTTGAGTGCCTCAGAACTGTTTGACAATTGCAAAGTCTGAGGCTCCTCTACTCCTTTCTGTTCGATCCCTTTACTTGCCTCACTCACGGTCACATCCTCCTGTTCCTCACTGCTGGCCAAAACAGATGAACCTATTCTAAGAGGTGTGATTGCCTTCTGAAACAAAGTGTCCAGGTATTTTTTCCCATCTCTTATGTTGCAGTGTCTGCAGTTCGGCTTCCAGATCAATAATCCTGATCCAGAATTCGTCTAGCTGCTTACACTTTCTGCAGTCGTGTTTGTCCTGGATTGCCTTGGTGTCCAAACTACCCACATTCCACAGCTGCAACATAACACCTGTCTTGCCATTGTTACATATGTTATTTAGTTAATTTAATTACTTTCTTAATTCATTTAGAATCATTCCTATGTATACTGAAATTTACTGTACTTACGAAGTGCTAGTATCACCCACAAGTAAAACTAAAGGTCATGTAATTGTTAATTGCGCTGGTATGTGTTTTAGGCATTTATTTTAATGATTTTATTTTAACACTTTCATTTTAACTATTTTATATTTATTTTTATTTTATTTTAGTTTTAGTTCTTTTTATAGATCTACCTATCTTAGCTATTGACACACTGTCCCTTACACCAAGCACTTACCAGCCAATCAACTTACTAGTTTCCTGTGATGTCACAGTTGGTTATTTTTACTCAGTTTCTTCAGAAGCTGAGATGCCATTCCTGAGTCCCGATTGCCTCTGTTCAGCTCCCAGGTCGGAAAGGCCACTCTCCGATCCCCGGGATCTCTTTATGCCACTCCAGACTGTCTCTGTTCAGCTCCTAGGTTGGAACGGCCACGCTCCGATCCCCGAGCTCTAATTATGCCACTCCTGACTCCAACCTGCCTCTGCTCAGCTCCCAGGCAGAAAAGCACGGTCTTTGGCAACCTGCTTATTGTACCCCTGCCTGTCTTTGGAGCTCCAGCATTTCTACGCAGGCCAATTCCAGAGGCTCATCATAGGACTCGGCAGGAGCCTGATGTCCAGCAGTCCTTCGAGTGTCAGTGACCTTGGTTGTCACTGCGTCTGCCTGCTGTGGACCTGAATCTGTGCTGTGCTCACCAGATGGTGACCTCAAGTCTGCTCTTAAGCTAGGTCCCACTGAGGCTTGTGTCGCTGCACTAGTGGAGAGGAGTGCAGGTGAGCTTTGCTTCTGGCAGGTCCTCAGGATCCTCATGCAAGGTGCCTGGGGAATAGGCTGATGGGCTTAGCTGGCGGTGTGTCTCCTTTTTTGCTGGTGGCTGTAATAGAGAAGATATAATTAGTGATTCGCTGGATAGTCAGCTGCAATAAAAGGCATTCAAAGTCATTAATATAGGTCATAAATAGTTGAGGCCCCAGTACTGATCCTTGTGGCACTCCACTGGTTACAGTTTGCCGATCTGAAAATGATCCATTTGTCCCGACTGTGTTTTCTATTAGTTGACCAAACCCCTATCCTGTTACTATATCACCCCAACACCATGGGGCAGGATTTTCACTTTGTCGGGCGGGGGCGGTGGGCGGGCTCAGGAACAGCCACGATACCGAATACTGCCTGCAATTGGGCCCCGACCACGATTTCACACTAGTGGGCCAATTAAGGCCCACCCAGCATGAAACGCGGCTCTGCATTGGTCAGGAAGGGCCATGCGGGACTGGGGCCTGTCAGCCAATGATGACCCGATGGCCAGTTTGAAGGTGATCCAGGCAGCCCCTGGAAGGTTGCCACAGAGGATATTTCCTGAGCCAGCATGATGGACCTGAGTGAAGCTGGACACGACAGGCAGGGGGACAGGTCGGGTGGGCGCTTGGCCCCCCACTGCCCACGCTTCTCTGATGAGTGCCTCACTGTCCTCCTGGAGGAGGTGGCTGCCAGGAGGGAGATGCTTATCCCCAGGGATGGGAAAAGGAAGCCACCGCACCTCACCAAGAAGACATGGGAGGAGGTGGCAGCGCTGGTCAGCAGCCATGACGTTGGTGTGGCACTCCTGGATGCAGTGCTGAACGTGCTTCAATGACCTACTGCACACAGGAAGAGTGAGTACCATGTTGGCATGGGTCAGTGCGCAGATGTGTTAAGGTTTGGCCATCCCCCCATGGACCTCAGGGGCACTAGAGTCTGAGTGCCAACTGTCACTCACTCCGGAGCTGGCCAAGGGCGAGTCCTGTCTGCTTGGACTGAGTGCCTTGCGGCTCGAGGGCCATGACTCGGAAGTGCCCTCCAGGTGCTCCTCAGCTGGGGTTGACCAGGCTGCAATGGGGCTGCATGTACAGAGTGGACTAATCAATGCTCCTCTGTTGTTTCAGGAGAAGACTGCCCATAACAATATAAAAAGGTCACAGACTGGCAGAGGCCCTGCTAGCCACCTAATCCTTTTTGGGTATGAGCAAGATGCTCTGGAGTTTGAGAGCCCCACGTGCAACCAGACGTGGAGAGAAGGGGGTGCCAGACAGTGCATAGAGATAAGAATTTCAGCTTGTGCAACCATTCTAGTGTAATCTTTTCACTGATGTGAGCCTTGAACCTGGAGTCCCCATTGATCATTGGAAGACGAGGGCACCATGATGCAGATCTCTGTTGTCTTACCAAGGTGCCTGGCATACACAGTGACAGTGTGATGACTTTAAATAATGACATAATGACATGTCCTTCTTTTCTCTTTTAGGTTTGCCAGCAGGCGTCTAATTTGCAGACCCCGAAGGGCCACCCCTGACACTAGAGGACCACCAGATCTAATTTGCACCTGCGTCACACCCGCTTTCTGAAGCAGGCACAAGCGAAGATACCAGCACCTCAGTGGGTATTAGAGTGGCGACTCTCGGTGCACATTGGTGAGGGCACTTCATATTTGCTTGAGGTGCAGGTGGAGGCAGAGAGTGCCCAGGGGTGCCGGCAGTTGCAAGACTGCTTGGGACCAGGACAATGCTCAGTCAAAGGCTGATGATGAGCCTCTGGAGACATCCATTAGGCAGCAGATGCTGGGTATCCAGCGAGACGTGCGGAAGAATCTAATGGAGATCCATGACCATCTGCATGCCATGGTCTCCATGATGGAGGAGTCCATGCAGAACATGAGCACACTGCGTTGACCATCATGGTCGAGCACACTACCTCCTCCACTGAGAGAGTGGCGACTCTTGTGGAGAGGCAGCTCTAGGGACAGAACGAGGGGTTCCTGGGGTTGCACCTGGACATGCAAGCCCTCACATCAGGCAATGACCTCAGGTGGTCAGTGGCAGTGTGGGAGATGGATGAGGCACCAGGTATCCCAGCCTGGTGCCCGTCCATCAGGGATGTGCAGGGAGGTCCACAGCGACCTCACATTGGTGCACGAGCTGCCTGTTGTCTCTGCAGGCTCATCTCATGGCGCTCTGGATGATGGAGACAGATCCTCTGCCCCTCCGCCAGGCATTCTGATGAGGATGCGGTGACTGGGGAGGTGCCAGCCGTGGTATTGGCCGCTCCCTCCTAGGCAGGGCCAGCACAGGCTCTGCTGGCCAGAGGATAACCGCCAAGCTCATCAAGGCCAACAAGAGTCAACAGGCTGTCTCCAGTGCCAGTGGCAGCGAGGGGGGAGCACCTAGATGTAGCACTCGCAAACATAAGTTAAAGGCACCATGAGCACAGGAGGGACAGGTCACAGGTGATTTCATGTTCATTTATGTTTACTTTATCTATACTGGTCTGAGAATGAAGACCAGAGAAGCTTGTGTAAATAGTTTGCATTCGTCAAAATGAGATAAATTTTGTTTATGTAGTCATGGCCTGAGTATTTTATTGGTGCAGGGTACGCCAGTATGTAATGCTGAACATATGTGGCTCTGAACTTTATTGCACAGGGAATGTGTGTTCTTTGTGTTCAAATGAAAATGTCCTTTCAGACCTCTAGGATGAAGGAGGCAGCCCTGGCTTGCGTTTGAAGCTGATCTTTGGTAGCCTAGCTGAAGGAGCGTTGGACCAAGCTGTCCCTAGTGTCCCTGCCTCCCTGGAGGTTACTGAAGTCTGTCTCCACGCCCTCAGCATTCTCCTCACCATCCTCATCTTCAGACACTACTGGATGCATCATCTATGGCCTGTGCAGCTGCGTCAAGATCCTGTTCCTCCAGTGGATTGCCCTTGCCAGTGCCAGATTGTGGAAAGTACAGCATGCAACCACTATCAGTGATACCCACTCTGAGGAGGTATTGTAGTGCTCCACCTGAATGGTCCAGGCATCGGAAACGCATGTTGAGAAGACAAATGGTCCTGTCTACCACCGCCCTTGTGGAGGCATGATTCGTAATGCTGCTTTGCCTGTCCTTGGGTGGCAGAGAGGCATCATGAGCCATCTCTTCAATGGATAGCCCTTGTCACCCAGCAGCCATCTTTCCAGCCGGGCTGGAGCACTGAAGAGCCTCGACACCTGGGAGTGTCTCAGGATGTACGCATCATGGGAGCTGCCAGGG
Source organism: Carcharodon carcharias (assembly GCF_017639515.1). Taxonomy (NCBI): domain Eukaryota; kingdom Metazoa; phylum Chordata; class Chondrichthyes; order Lamniformes; family Lamnidae; genus Carcharodon; species Carcharodon carcharias. The sequence continues at coordinate 43,447,349 of NC_054484.1, read as the reverse complement.
TACCTTGCACAGACTTGCAGAATTTGCATGCTGTGGTCACACACTATCTGCACATTCATGGAATGGAATCCTGTCCTGTTGATGAAGGCACCAGGCTAACCCGCTGATGCCTTGATGGCTAGATGTGTGCAGACAATGGTACCCTGGACACAAGGGAAACCAGCAATCGCTGCAAAGCCTCTGGTTTGCTCAGACTGGCTGGTCTTGTCTGTACGGTAAAGAATAAAGGTCAGTACCAATCTGAGCAGAGCTTCTGTCACCAGCTTGACACAACTGCGGACAGCAAATGCGGAGACTCCACACAGGTCCCACACTGAGCACTGGAAAGAGCCGGAGGCATAGAGGTTGAAGGCCACAGTGACCTTCAGAACCACTGGCTTGGATTTCCCCCCACACAGTCGGAGCCGATCTCAGGCCCAATAATCTGGCAAATGGAGGTCATGCTCTCCCTTGAGAAGCGGAGCCTCCTTACGCATTGCACCTCGGACATAGTGAGGTAGCTGCATTGCCGCCTGTAAACCCTGGCAGCAGGGTTGCCCTTTCCACTTTGGACTACCTGCTGGCCCTGTGCCCCTTGTGTTTGCGCCTCTCCTCCCACAGGTCCTTCCCCTGGAATCTGCATAGAGACACATGGCCTCCTCTCCCTTCTGTCTCTCTCTTCCTCAGAGGAGGAGGTGCCTCCAGTGGGTCCCTAATCCTAATTACCAGGGTAAGGGAAGGCTGTCTGATGCCTGGAAGGGTCCAAACTGTCAGGATCCTCTGGGGGCCTGGCAGACAGCCACAAGTCCTGAAATGAAGCCTGAAAATGCTAAGAATGAAGCCCTGAACAGAGATGAAGTTGCCAAGTACCAAAAACGACCAGCTGCAAACATTCTGCAATATTACTCACATTGGCAACGCTGCTGACCCTTTTTATCCCGCCCTTAGGTGAGGTTTGTGAAAATGTCGGCTGGCCGCCTGTCCGTTTTGCCCTTGCAATGAGCAGAAAATTGCATGGGCAAGGAAAAATCACAGTCAATTGGAGTGTTAAGGGCCTTAAGTGGTCGCTTAATTAATGACAGGCGTCGCTTCGGCACCCATGCACACCGTCGAGCGAAATATCGCACGAGTAGCACTTTGAATCTTAAACATTATTCATCACCCACCATCAAAACTTAATATCTAATTTTGCTGTTTGTGGAGTCTAGGTAGCAACAGCGATGACTGTGAAGCACATTGGAGCATCCTAAGGATGAAAGGCACTATATAAATGTGCCTTTTCTTTATAGTTGTCTTTTTCTTGCGCTTCCTCCCTCTTTGCTCAATTATCATCTTCCTTCCGCTTGACTTTAGATGTTTCCTCATTTTAATGTGTTCTCTTTTTCTCCGTGCTCTTTTGCCTTTAAACTATACCTTTTTTTATAATACTGCATTTTGTGTAGTTTGGTTGTTTCTGTTTAGCAGAAATTTTGCCATCTCTTTTCAAATGCACCTTGCTTTTCAAATTGTATCTTGTTTGTACTCATCATCCCAATTCTCAGCACCAGACTGATAAAAGTGATAAAAATGAGTGGAAAAATTAGTGTGTTCAAAAAGTAAGACATGTCTCAAAAGAAAATAGGCCAGTGATAGTGTGAATAAGGAGGGAAAACTGAGGAAGCATAAGAGAAGAAGGATTATTAAGCAAGAAGGCACAACATTGTAATAACAATGAAAACTGAAAGAAATACATAAAAAACCATGGTAATGGTAAGCAAACATCAGAGTAGAGGTGAAGGAAGCTCATAGAAAGTACGAGGACCAAAGATTGGAAGATGTAAGTACACAGACCAGTAAACTATAACCAACAGAAAAATATATATTTTTTTTTTAGCAGATTATGTGGTAAATATGAGGAATACATCAAACCAATATAAAGAAAAAGAAAAGTAACTAACAGGAAGAAAATGACTTGCAAAAGCACTTTTCAGACCTTCTAACTGCCATTGATTCCATGAGGTAGATCCCCACATCAAGTCATTGTTGGACCAGCAGGCCATCCACCCAATGTCGAGTCTCATTTGAATCTGAATGGTGGGCTACCTACAGGATTTCAGCTCTAATGAGCAGCCTGCCAAATCTGAGGACAGGATTTGCAGCATTTTCCTGCCCAGTTAAAGAATATACTTTTTAAAGTGAGGTGTCATTGTACTTGCTTAGATTTAGTGCTGCTAGTAAGACGAGGTTTGAAATGTCTCAGACAAGAGCTCTACAGTTCTCTGATACAGTGGTGCAGGTGCTAGTAGAATAGTTGAGGGTGGTTGGGAGGGCGGTGAGGGTGAGTGCATGCAAGAAGTTCCTGCTCCTCTCACGTGGCAGCAGCATTCCGAAGGAGATTGACGTGAAATGCAAGATCTTGTAAATGCCTGCTCCATAATCTCCCAGTATATGGATTCAGTGCCTGAACACTTAAACTATGTGACCCCAAACAACAGGGTGAGCGCACAGTGTTTCTTTCTCTATTCTTGTAAGTTAAAATGATCACAGCACTCTCACAGAATTCTAAGCACTTTTCTCCCCTGCACCACATGCTTTTCTACCAATCATAAAGGGGCACTGTACCTTCTGTCCCTTCCATTCCAATCACACACACTGCTGTCCTCATAGACAGTACAGTATTATATGGTATTATGATAACAACTGTTAAGCATTTCATTCTTATGCTGACTGTTTTTTTCTCTTCACAGTGGAACCTTTTGCACAGGACCACCTCCGTCCTGCTTGCAACTTGCTGCATCTCCTTCTCAGCATGCACAATATACAAAGTTGCCAATGACCACTCACCAAATCTCCCTTTTTTTGAAGGAGAAGTTGCCTCGCAATATAAGAGAGAGGATCAGAATTGGGAGGGGATGCAGACTCCATCCAAGCCCTCACCCAGATTAAGCTGGAAGAAATAGGTATAATCAGGCAATAAGAGCAATGTGCATTGGTGAAGCCAAAGCTCACATTCAGCAGCATGTCTACTGTTATTTGTACCCTTTCACTTTCCTGAAACAATCACATATTCAGGCAGTGTGATAATGTGGTACTGCATAATGCTGCCAATCGTTTGCTATCACCTAGTCTTCCCATGCCAAGCTGCTCTTTGTTCCTTTACCCTTTTAGTAGGTCCATCTAAAGACTGGGAGTCTGCAGAACATTATATTTGGAGGAGCAAAATCCTCCTGAAAAAGCACTGAGATTTGCACCATTTTTCACCATCGCCAGCACAGAAATTTTCAACTCGGACAAGATAGATAGCAAATTAGAGTGGGTAGGTACTTGGTGAAATATACAGAACAAGTGAACAGGAGCAAGGGCTAGTGGAAGGGATGGAAAATTGGACAGCTAACTGGATGTCATGCTCAGTTTATGGGAGGATGGAGATGCTGCTGGCAGGGCTCCATCCTTCAAAAGAAAGGTCCTTTCTGCACATAAACAACTATGCAATGTATTAGAGAGTTTGTCGAGGAGCAGTTGCAACATATCTTAGAATATAGGGAAATCTTATGTGGAATCTTCCAGTGTAGCCTGTCAACCAATGTCCAAATGGTGCAATAAGCCCTAGCTGTCAGCTGGCAACGAAGGGGTCACTGACCATAAGCATCTCATGGCATGTACTTTCTATTCACAAATGTTACTTTCTGTTTATTTCTTCATTTATAGTGGAAATTTTCTTGTAAACCTTTATGATGAAAAATCCTATCAAAATATTTCAATAACTTATTTTTTGAATCAAAGCGCTTTATGAAAAAGCATAGTTTCCCAATAATAAATTCTCATGTTTAAATTAAGGGTCTTTTTAAATTAATGATTATAAACTTCAGAATAACACACTAATGTCACTGATGTGCTTTTCAATACTTTGGTTAAAGGTATTACTTTGATTTTTGACAATATTTTTGCCTGAAGTGGTTCCTACAGGCTGAGTATGTGCTGTGGGCACAATTTCCCAGGATGTATCAGTAGTGTTTAGCTGGCCAAACAATCGAATGCTTCTCTTAGTCTCTAGCGATTCTGTTTGGTTGTTTTTTAAAATGATTTGAAGAAAGCTACAAGACAGATTTGAGAAGCTTTCTTTGGGTAAATTTATTTTTTTTAAAGAAAGAGCATGTGAGAGAGAAAATAAGGGATAAAAATATGACAAGCTGCACTGATTACATAACTATTGCTGATTTTGTTGGTTTTGGATTATAAGTACTGAAATAGATTCAAAATTCAAAAGCAGAAATAACTTCAAATGTTTCCTCTTCCTGATTTGAATTTCTTTTTTAACAAAGTTAAAGTTTGAAAGTAAATGCAGCTAATTATCATCTTTAATGCACTACCATTTGGATTTTTGGGGCCCCTGTGATAAAACAGTACATCCTTTGACTTACTGTGTACAATTCCTCAGAAGATCCTATAATTTAAATGAATCAATTAGCAGCCTCTTTAAGATACTGCAGGCAAGAAGTTAACCTGCATGCTTAAACTCTGGTTTTCCAATTTTGTATTCATGGGATACTAGATGGTTTTCGAGGAACCTACAGTTACATATAAAAAGCCATAGACTTCCAGCTTTACCATAAGCATGCATAGGGTGCCCAGAGTTTCTTAACCTTTTCACATCTTTTTGATGCTTTGGTTTATTTCTTTCTACCCCTCCTTCAGTACATTTTTATTTCCCTCTCCACTATATGGCTGTACTCTGTTGGCTTCTGCTTCCTTTCTTGCATCCCTTGCACCCAATTTACTTTGGCACCCCACCATTTCCCACCTTCCTTTCCAATTCATCCTGAAACTCTCTTCACTCCATTGTGGTACCAGGCATCTTCCCCAGTTAACACTGATGCCTGTTTCAACTACATATTGTGGGTGAGAATTCATGATATGGTGAGAATTCCCTCCCACACGGTGCAGAGGCGTTCAATCTCTTGGTGTAATGGCAGCAGGCAGCAAGAGGTAAGAATTGACAAGTGACAATGAAAGGGAAGTGGAGCTGGCACTTCCATGGAGAGAAAGCCTGCAGACTCACTCAATGTATAAAAACTGGATAGTTCAATCATGTGGGCCAGATCCAGATTGAAGTCTATAACATTTGGAAACTTCTGCTTTAAAAATATTGCAGACAGGAAATTAAACTCTTTGATGTGGAATTTCATCTGTGGACTCCAAACCTGCAAGTTAGACTCCAAAATGCATCCATTCTTGCACACTTTACGCTGTTATCAAATCAATCTCAATTTTCCTGTGAATCTCAATAGAATATCCCAAATGTAAAGTGGCTATATATCAATGTAAACAATCAGTACTTATAGAAAGCACCAAGCTCATACCATATATTTCTTCCTTAGATGTGAAAATTAAACTTTCAACTCACGTAACCATCATTGCTGCATATTTGGTACTACCATGTTTAAGAAACTGCAATCAGGGAAGTTTTTCCATTTTTACTGTGACTTATGCCATGAAATGCATTTAAAGAAACAGAAAATAAAGATCAGACCTCAGTGAAGAAAATGCCAGTAAAACACTGCACCTGAAAATCTGGTCATAATTTGAAGAGCGCTTCTGAGCAAATGCAACAGCAACAAACTCATGTAACAGTAGCAGAAGGAAGTATACATGGGTGAGAATCTTGCTGTAGTGCCGAGGGTCCTTACAGCAGGGCCAGAAGTGCGTGGGACTTGCACTTGTAGCTCGGATGGCTGACCACACACAATCACACGGCAGCCAGCCAATTAGATATTCATAGACGAGGTGCCTGACTAATCGTGGGGTGGGGGTGAGCAGGAAGTCGATTACTCCGCCATTACCTCCATTCAAGGCACTATATTTAAAGGGTACCAAGACAGTCATTCATTCTCTGCAATCCAGCAGCATCAGTCTGGCTGTGTGAATCAGTGCCTCAAGAAAACAGCTGCTGCTAGCACTTCTTTCCCCCCTGCCCCCACCCTGTGGATAATCTCAGCTGCTGCTACCATTTGTTCATTTCCCCCCCCATAATAACTACAATTGCTGCTACCACCTGCTCTTCTGGAATGATGTCTCAGAGCAGACAACGGGTGGCCCCACAGTTAGTGATGCCTCCTTGCAGGTTCTTCTTCAGGACGTCCAGGAACAGCGTGAGGTCCTATTTCCCGATGATGTCAGCAGAAGGCCCTCCCAGCTGACCAAGGTGACCTGGACGGAGGCCTAAATGGAAATTAACAGCCATTTGGTCCGCAAGGGAAACTGGGTCCAGTGCAGTAAAAGGGCCAGTGACTTCCTTCAAGGTTAAGTGACATGGTGTAGTTACTGTAGTATTAGGCTGTTCCAGACTGTAAGGGTTAATTTGGGACTGGGGAAACAGTACCACCCACATTATGATGTAGAGAGTCACATGGGAGTAGTAGTGTAATAGCCTGGTAGAAGTCAGCATGAAGATAGCATCTAATCAGGACTGTAACTATACATATATCTTCATGAAACAACATACCACATGGTGGTAGCAGGTGAAAGACCCCAAAATCCCTAAGAATAAAGAAGTAAAGAGACTGCAGCCTGGCCTGAGAAAAGTGCGCCTAACTTGAAGGCCTTGAAAACATAGCTGGAGATCACCTAAGAAGCTCCATTACAGGTGTGGAGGCTGAAGGGCAGAAGAAAGATCCACAGTGCAATGTAAGAGAACTCCACAGAGCACTTGGAAGTCCATTGCGAGACCTGATCGAAAGCAGAGTCAAAGTACCTAGCCAGATCGCAAAAAGATGAGCAAAGTCAAGAAAGAAAGGCTGAAATAAGATTTTAAATTTGAGACAATAATCAGGCAGCATTGGTAGACTGATTATTTTAACGGGTGAGGCTTGAAGAATGCTGCAGCTTGGATCCAAAGTCAGCACCATAACACATGCCGACCACACGTGAACGAAAAAAATAAATTTTAAAGGGAAGTCAGAGCAAAAAATCTGCTTCAATTCAATTCTCCAAACTTAGGAAAGCAACTAGCTGGCCAAAATGATTTGGTCAAAAGATTTTCTGCAGAATTTCTGAAGTTTAAAATGGCTCAAAAACTGTAACGGGAGCCCGCCAAATCCCGACAAGTGCGGGCAGAGAGAAAAAAATGATTACTGCAGCACCATTTTAAAAAAAATGAAAGCTCTATTCCACTCTGCTGAAAATAGCCATGGATAGTAAATCAATACTGCCAGTCCAATTAAGGCAGATGGAAGGGCCAGACCAGGTGCAAAAGTGGGTGTTATGGAGGAGAAAATGTTTAGCATCAGGTTTGAACAAGAAAACAGATGCTGAACAAGTGAATACACTATTAAATTCAGTAGGTCCAATAGCCGACGGCATAATTGCCAGACAAGCAATAAATTAATATTCTGGTAACTCCGAAGAGGTCATGAGGTCCTTTGACACCTACTTTAACCTAAGAAGCAATAAAATTTTGGAGTGAGCAAAATTTAACAAGAGAGTTCAAAAGCCCGGGGTACCCGTAGACTCTTTTATAAATGAGTCGCACATGGCTGAAGGCTGTGACTATGGTGACCTTAAGTTGGAGCTCATAAAAGACCGAATAGTAGTGGGAGTGTGGATATACTCCAGTCTAAAAAAGACCTAAAAAAAAGAAAAAGCATCCAAGATGTCAATCATAAGCCCACCAGCAAAACTGATCTATTTTGTGTGGCAAAGTTAAACCGTGGTACAGAGCAACCCCAATAGTCCAGCTCATAAAGCAACAAAAGAATGAGGAGAGACCAGGGCAAGGAAAGCAATACCCAGGCAAAACAAAGATGGTGGCAGACCATATTATCAGTGTGGAGCCAAAAGACTTCATAGGCGCGAGCAGTGTCCAGCAATCGCAATACAGTGCTTTGACTAGAACCGCCTGAAACACTTTGGAAAGATGTGTAAGCTGAAAATCTCGAGAAGTGCAGAGGATCCCAAACGAGTCCATGAGATAGATGAGCCACACCAAGAAGTCCAACAACGCTTCTTTGGAGAAATTAAGGATCCCAGATCCACATCTTGGAATGCTGACATATATGTAAATGGTTACCTCACGAATTGCAAGTTAGACACAGGAGCCAGGTCCAGATCAGGAACCATAACTAAAAGACTCTGGCTACGGACGACAGACACACCACTATATGGTCCTGGAGGAATCCAGCTACCAGTTATAGGCATGATTCAAGAGCCACCATGGTATGGCAATATGCAAATATTCAAAATTCTGTATGTCATCCTCAATCAACCCTTTTCTCTCCTAAGCAGAGATGCCTGTGTTGCACTCAACCTCCTCAAAACGGCAGAAGACATCAAAACAATCGCCGTAGTCAATTACATTGAATTGAAGACTTCCAAGTGGTCCACTAGTGGTGACGATCTCAACTGAGACTTTAGCTCAGAATTGTCCTCACTCTTTGCAGAGGTAGTTATTCTAGCTCTTTGGCAGATGGCAGAAAATACTCTTCTTGGTCAGACCATCCAAACCTCCAGATAGCAACAACATTCTTAAAACAGAAGATACAGTGGAGAAGGAGCAGCAGCAGAATGTTGAGCCCAAACTTCAGAGTCAAACAGTTGCTGTCATAGAACCAGGAGAAACAGCAACAACAAAACTAGAGCTTCAAGCTCACATGCACAGTATGAAGTTGATCCCGGAGCAGGAGAGAAGCGATCAGCAAATCACCAAGAGAAAACTCAGTGAGGCACAAGTGCACATGAAGAAACAGAGTGCAGCATTAGAAGCCAAAGTGCGGGTTGAGCTCAAGGATGAGGAACATAAAAACGTAAGGGAAGTAAACCTTCAACTTCCAGGAAGAACATGGCAGACCCTACCGAAAAAGAAAACCAAAGTCCACTCTATCAATGAACGGAGTGAACATTCTTCCAGAAGGAGAGAGAGATAAGCCCATGTTATCCGACCAAGGCAGACAGATTGTCAACAAAGGAAAATACAACACTAGGGAGCACAAGAAGCAAACCAAATGGGAGGTGTCATTGTGCACTGACAGGGGAAAAGCACCAGCAAATGGCATCAGGAGGGAAACTCAAACTCTTCCCACCCACAGCTTATTTCAAGAGGTCGGAGCAGCAGTGGTTCAGCCACCCACAGACAGGAGGCAGTGGCCAATTAAGGTGATTAACTGGCTTGTTAATGGCCATTTTACCCCCCGCCGACATTTTACCAGCACCAGAACGGCATCCTGCCTTGTGGGGAGACAACCCCAGGTGCATCAAGGCAGTCTCCCAGTTTCTTTACCAGCTGGGGTGGCCATTTTAAAATGATGCTGAATGGCCCACCGTGGGGCCCCTCAGCGGCAATAGCCATCCCCGGGACTCCAACACTGCCACTGATAGGTTCACCCCTCCTTTGGCACTTACCTTCCAGAATAAACTTTCTTCCCAGCCCTTCTGCATCCCTTTGTAGCCTCAGCTCTAGCCACCTCTGTCAGTGGTGTGGTTGGCCCTCTGATTAGGCTGGCAGCTCAGAGAGACAGGCCGCCATACTTAATGGGACAGCAGTCCCAGCAGCATCCTCTTAATTGGCTGCTGCCAGTAACATCACTTCCACAGTTTTGGCATTTGTACTCTAGGGCTCAGGATCCATGGCATGCTGGTAAAACTCCAGCCATAGGGTACAAAAGCAAGGAACTTTTGCTAACCCTTTATAAATCACTGGTTAGACATCAGCTGGAGGTCCAATCCTGGGCAACACACCTTAGAATGGACAAGGCCTTGGAAAGGGTGCAAAGGAGATTTACTAGGACATTACCAGGAATGAGGGGTTTCATTTATTTTGGGAGACCAGATTGTTCTCCTTAGAGCAGAGAAGGTTAAGGGAGATTTAATTGTGCTCAAAATTATGCATAGTTTTTATAGAGTAGATAGGGAGAAACCATTTCCACTGGCAGGAGGGTTGGAAAGCAGGAGGCACAGATTTGAAATATGGCAAAAAAAGTCAGTGGGGAAAATTAGTAATTTTTCTAAGCAGTAAGTTATTATGATCTGGAATACCTTGCCTGAAAGGGAGACGAAAACATATTCAATACAGTAAAATTTCTGTTATCCAGCACTGTACCAACCAGCATACTCCAATGGCCAGAATTTTTTTTTGACTGGAGATGCCTCTCATCTCACACCCCTCGCACTAACACTTGTGGCTGAGTGGATAGTTTGCCGCTCCCTGTCAGTCCCACTCTCACACATCACTAATAATTGTGAAACTCACAGACAGTTGTTATCTTCGGCTTGCCCTCGCTCTGGTCTCGGCCTCCCAATGTTCTGCAGCACCATGTTCCCTTGGTGCAGCTCACTCAATTCATGGCCTCCTGGACCTCTTGCAAGACCTCAACACCTGCATCACCGCAGGAGCTTTCTAATTGGATGGAAATGTGGAATTCATCTTACATCCGAGTTAACTGGTATTTTTGATTAACTGACACCTGCCATTCTAGGAGCATGCCAGAAAACCAAAATTTTGCTGGATAACAGGGAATTGGATATATACTGAAAGAAAAAATTACAAAGCTATGGGGAAAGAGCAGGGTATTGGAACTAATTGTTAACTCTTTCAGGGAGCTGACACAGGTACAATGGACCAAATGGCCTCTGTGCTTCTAAGGCTATTTAACTTGGGAGGCGGGGCTTTGAGGGCTTTGACAGATAATCACAAAGGAGATTTGGGCATGAGATGTGTGCATAGTTCTTGCTCAACATTCTGTGATCTTTTATGCTGCGTATTTGATATGTGCCCGGGTTACACAGGTCTCTTGATGCAATTATGTAGGAAATTCCAAACCTTTATGTGTTTGCTAACGGAACTATGTTTGTGGGATAGATTTAATTATTGAGTTACAAATAATATTGTCAGTTCCATGATTTAAATCACAGCATAAAAAATTCTGAATTTTGCAATACTTCCATAATAGAATCATAGAAATGGTGGTCCAAACTCTAATTATGATATCACTTCGGATTTATTTATTTGATTTTACCAATCTTCTACAGAAAGTTCTTTCATGTACAAAATCAAGTTCACTCGAGTATATTGAACAAAGACCCAGAATTTTCTGGAACAGGGCATTGAATGGCATGCACTGACTTGTTCCCTCCCCCTTCAGCTTGAAAAGCTTTGCTCTGTAAGTTGCTGGAAGTTGGAGGCCAATGGGGCATCTGGGACAATATGCACCACCAGTCCATCTCCTTATCTGCGCCTATCATTCCCAGAATATTTTACTGTTACTGCTAAGCTTGATTACCTGATTGTGGCTTCAGACCATAATGCTTACAACTAACATTAAAGTTGAACATTTCAGAATGAGCCCCACAGATGGAACAATTGAGAGTGAGTCCCAGGCCAAGTTATTGTGAGACTTTATGTTACACATACACAACTGAATTCAGGATTTCATGGAACTAAAACATTGGGCTTCAGCATTACATTGCTCTCAGTCTCAATGATGGAAGGACATACGGCTCTGAGAGCCAATGTAGTGAAGTTAGAAGCTCTGTACATGAATGCCTCTAGGATCAAAATTGTTGTAAGGCACCCTGTTCCTACACCTTTATGCATGAATTTAAATCTTGAGCTAGCAGCATCTGTCCCACATATAGGTCATAAAAGTGGCTGCACTTTGGAGCAGAAAAGATTATACTATTCTTTGCATTTAAATGGGTGCCGTGGGGCCCAGGTGAGGAACAGTATGTCAAGCACAGCAGAGGTTAGATAGAAGCTAAATTTACTTTTATGCAATCATAGTGCTGTCTTAACTCCAACCCCCAGAAGTTTGGAGCTTGCAAGATTGCCAGTTCAGTGCAAATTGTGATGAATTATGGATAGCTGGTTCTGTTATATTCATGACCAAAAATATCTAGGTTGAAATTGCTTCCAAAAAGAGGTTACAGTTTCTTGGGTTGTTGTAGATAAGGAAGACACAGGTATAAGTGATTGGCCAAAGAACCAGAGGCGACGGCAGAAGAAAGTTATATGCACCAGATGGTTAGGAATTGGAATACACTGCCTGATAAGTTGTTGGATACAGAGTCAATAGTAGCCTTCAAAAGGAAATTGAACAAATAATTGAAGGAGAAAAAAATTGTAGGAATATGGGGAAAGATTGGGTGAGTGGAACAAACTGGATTGCTCTTTGAAAGAGCCAGTACAGGCTTGATGGGCTGACTGGCCTCTTTCTGTGTTTGACTCTTCCAACTTCTCATTTGAATGCCTCCAATTAGATTTCCTCCCCTGCCACAGGATAGAAACAGCTCTTAATCAAAGTCACAAATGATATTCTATTTGACTGTGATGATAGTAAATTGTCCCTCCTTGTCCTTCTCTGCCTCTCTGCAGCCTTTTACAAGGTTAACCACATTATCTATCTGCAACACCTCTCTACTGTTGCCCAGCTGGAATGGTCTGCATTCACCTGATTCTTTTCTATTCACACATAGCCAGGCAATCACTTGCAATGGCTTCTCTTCCCACTCCTGCTTTGTGGCTTTTTGATGTCCGCCAAGGATTTATCTCTTCTCTTATCTATATGCTGCCCCTCAATGACGTCATGTGTAAACACATAAGTTGACAATACCCAGCTGTACCTCACCACCACCTCTCTCGACCTTTCCCACTGTGAATAAATTGTCAGAATGCTGTCTGACATCCAGACTTAAATGATCAGAAATCTCTTCCAACTAAATTTTGGAAAAACAGAAAACATTGTGTTTGGTTGCTGCTATGAACTCTGTTCTGTAGCCACTGACTCCATTCTTCTCTCTGGCAACTGCCTGAGGTTGAGCCAGATTGTTTGCACCCTCAGGTTCAGTTTTCCTAGAGCTGATTGGGCTGAAATGGAGGCGGGCAGTTAACAAAAAATGGCTGTGATGTCACACGTCTGTAAGTACCCCCTCCATTTCCACCCTCCCCAATCTTCCTGAGGGCATGGGAGAGCATGAGCCTTGTAACTGGCCCACACCTATTATCAAGACAATTAGGATCATTGACAGCTTATTAAAAGTCCATATCTTAAAACTTCCCCAATTTTCCCGGAGGGGGTTTGGCATTTAGCAGCTGTCTGTCTGACCAGCTGCATGGAGGTGAGGACAATGTCTGAGGAAAGCCATGGAGACAGGAGAGTTTAAAAAGGTAAGTGTAAATGCTTTTTATAGGATAAAGGGCTTAACCCTTTGAAGGTTAGAGAGTGTGCAGAAAAGATCCATGAGAATGGTTCCAGGGATGAGGAACGTAGATAGAGGGGAGAAGTTAGGACTGTTTCCCTTGGAGAAGAGAAGGTTGAGAGGAGATTTGATAAAGGTATTCAAAATCATGAGGGGCCTGGACAGAGTAGAAAGGGAAAAACTATTCCCGTTGATGGAAGTATCAAGAACAAGAGGACACAGATTTAAGGTAATTGACAAAAGAAGCAATGACAATATGAGGAAAAGCTTTTTCATTCAGCTAGTGATTAGGATCTGGAATACACTGCCTGAGGTGTAGTGGAGGCAGGTTCAATTGAGGCATTCAAGAGGGAACTGGATTATTATCTGAAAAGGAAAAATGTGCAGGACTACAGTGAGATGGTGAGGAAATGGCACTAGGTGAATTGCTCCTTCAAAGATCCAGCACAGAGAGGACAGACGAATGGCCTCCTTCTGTGCTGCAACCATTCTGTGATTCTATAAAGGTGGGGCAGCCCATCACAGGCCGGGGAGGTGCCAAAATTAAGGACTTTGCCAGTTCAGGGGGTCTTCACCCTCCTGCCATTGCCTAGCATTGTATGGGTATTAGAACGGCTGTTTGGACTTCACTTGAGCATCAGGAAGGCTGCGGATGGGACTGGTTGATGTACTCTCAGAAATCAGGGCTATTGGAGATGGGAAGCAGCAGCCTGCACAGGAAGGTCAGAGCCTCTGGCAGCAGGATATCAGAGGAGAGGGATAAAGGAGAAAGCACAAAGGAGAAGGTGACACTATGCTTAGCACAGGATCTATGGGTAAAGGCGAAAAAATCTGTAAAAGACTTAGAACCTGTGGCAACGGAAACCAAAAGTCTCTAGGCAGATTGACATAGACATCTGGGTGCCTGTCCGCCATCCCACAGGCAGCAGCACATAGATGCATCACCTAGGTGACAGATGCCCTCTCTACCAATGCCGGACAACACACCACATTCACAACTGATGGGACATCGCAGGCTCAGACGGCACTGGATCCAGTACGTGGACCAGTTGAATGGTGCCCTCCAACACCTTGCTGCAAGAGTCTCGGTCATTATAGTGACCTGCTGCACTACCCATAACATGGCCCTTCGGAGAGGTTTGGACCTTTACGACGGGCAGGCCTAGGAAGGGCTCATCAGAGGAGGAACAGGAGATAAGAGAGCAGGAGAAATTGGAGGCAGGGGGAGATGATGCTGAACAGAGAGTTGCCACTGCTGAATGACAAGGTGGCCTCCTCCTGTCACCCTCTGGGAAGAGGAGCTCCCCCCTCTCCCTCATGGGTGCCAAGCCTCTCCAGCTCTCCTGTGACATCTCACTACTCTGTGGTGCAACGACAGACTTTGGCATAAACCCTCTCCCTCAAGACAACCAACAGCCTCATTGATGGCTGCCTTGAGTGTTGGAAAGTGACCTCCGTTTCTGCCACCCACTGGCTTTAATTGGACAGGAAACCCATCTCCATATCAATTAAGGACTTACCCTGGGAAAATCCAAAACTCAATTAGTTTCCAACTGGAGTTGGATTTCTAACATAAAACATACCCAGCTCTTGTTTCCCATCTGCAAGGGGAAAATCCAGCCCCTGATGTCATATTCAACCCGAGGATGATCTGCTGACCACATATCTACACCATCACTAATACAGCCTATTTCCACTTCTATAACATCGGCTCACTCTACCTTGTTGCTGAATTCTTCGTCCATGCATTTGCTACCTCTAGACTTGACTATTCTACTGCATTCCTGGCTGACCTCATGGGCAGGATTTTACATTCCCTCGCCAACAGGTTTGTAGGTGGTGTTTGGCCACAAAACTTTTTGGACGGCCTTCCCAATTAACTCTCACCTGGCCCGACCTCTCTGCAATTTTACAGTGGGATGGGTGAGGCCTAGGCCAGCTCCAGCACCCGCCCTTGCCCCAGTTGAGGACCCTAAGTGGCCAATTAGTGACCACCTAAGGGCTTTTTGCTGCCCAGCCTCTATTTTCAGGCTGGCGGGAGGAGTTCAGAGGCTATCAAGGCGTTAGCAGGTCAGTCGGGTGCTTTCATCAGCAGGAAGGGATTCCACTCCATGAACATGCAGATAGTGTGTGACCACAGGATGCAGATTCTGCAAGTCTGTGCAAGGTACTCTGGCAGCTCCCATGACGCTTACATCCTGAGACATTCCCAGGTGTCGAGGCACTTCAGTGCTCCAGCCTGACTGGATAGATGGTTGCTGGGTGACAAGGGCTATCCATTGAAGAGATGGCTCATGATGCCTCTCCGCCACCCAAGGACAGAGGCAGAGCAGCGTTACAATACGATTCATGCCTCCACAAGGGCGGTGGTAGAGAGGACCATAGGTTTTCTCAAGATGCGCTTCTGATGCCTGGACTGTTCAGGGGGTGCACTACAATACTCCCCAGAGCAGTTATCACTGATAGCAGTTGCATGTTGCGCTCTCCACAATCTAGCACTGGCAAGGGGGGACCCACTGGAGGAAGAGGATCTTGACACAGCTGCACAGGCCACAGATGATGAGTCCAATAGTGAATCAGAAGAGGAGCCTGGTGAGGAGAACGTGAGGGCATGGAGCCAGACCTCAGTAACCTCCAGGGAGGCAGGGATGCTTTGATCCAACAGTCTTTCAGCTAGGCTACCAAAGATCTGCTTCAACTGCATGCCAAGGCTGCCACCTCCATCCCAGATGGCTGAAAGCACACTTTCATTTGAACACAAAGAACACTGAGTGCCTGTGCAATAAAGTTCAGAACCACTTACATACTGGTGTACCCTGGACCAATAAAATAAAAAAGGTGAAGCATGCTCAGTCCATAGCAACAAAAGCAAAATTTATCTTATTTTGACAATTCCAAACTCTTTCCCAGACCAGTGTAGATAAAATAAACATAAATGAACTCAAAATCACCCGTGTCCTGACCGTCTTGTGCTCATAGTGCCTTTAACTTGCACTTGTGAGTGCTACATCTAGGTGCTCCCCCCTCATTGGCACCAGCATTGGGGACAGCCTGCTGATCCTGCTGTCTTGTTGGCCTTGATGACCTTGGTGGTCCTTCTCTGTCCAGTGGAGCCTGTGCTGGCTCTGCCTGTGAGGGAGCAGCCAGTGCCACGGCTGGCATCTCCTCAGTCATCACAGCCTCATCAGATGCATCGGTCACTGGAGGATGGGCGAAGGAGCTGCTGCCGTCACCCAGAGCGCCCTGAGAGGAGCCTGCGAAATGACAAGCAGCTCGTGCGCCAACATGAGGTCACTCTGGACCTCCCTGCTCACCATTGATGGACATGCACCTAGCTGGGATACTGGTTGCCTCATCCATCTCCCACACTGACACTGACACTGCATGAGGGTTTGCAGGTCCGAGTGTAACCCTAGGAAACCCTGATTCAGTTCCTAGAGCTGCCTCTCCATGAGAGTCTCTCAATGGAGGAAGCAGTGCATTCGGCCATGATGGTCAACACAGTGCTGATGCTCCGCATGGACCCCTCCATAACAGAGCTCATGGCATGCATACTCTCATGGATCTCCCGCACATCTCACTAGACATCCAGCATCTGTCACCTGATGGACGACTCCAGAGGCTCATCACTAGCTTTTGACAGAGCAACATCCTGGTCCCCAGCGGTCCTCTGACCCCCAGTACTCTGGCAATTGTCTGCCTCTGCCTGCACCTCAAGCGAATGTGAGCTGTCCTCACCAATGTGCTAGCTGCCGATCCAATGCCCACTGAGGTGCTGGTATCTGCGTTGGTGTCTGGTTCAGTGTGCAGGTGTGATGCAGGTGCAACAGAAGTTCGCTGGTCCTCTGGTGTCAGGGGTTGCTCTTCAGGGTCCGCAGAGCGAACATCTGCTGGCATACCTAAGAGGGAGAATCTGGTGAGACCATGGAGACCTGCATCACGGCACCATCGTCTTTCAATGATCAATGGGGACTCCAGGTTTGAGGCTCACATCAATGAAGACACTACACTAGATTGGTTGCACAAATCGAAATTCTCACCTCTGTGCACTGCACTCTTACCTTCGCCTGGCACCCTCACCTCTCCACGCCCGGTTGCACGGTGGGGTGGGGGTGTGCCGGCTCTTGAGCTTCAGGGCGTCTTGCTCAAACCTGTTGAGCAGCAGGAGGTTGGGCTGCCCTCCGCCTGTACGTGCCCTCTTGCCTAATTGTGTCTTATCTTCTCCTGAAACAACAGAAGCACGTTGACTAGGCCACTCTCTACCTGTAGCACCTTGCAGCCTGACCAACCCCACCTGAGGAACACCTTGCAGGGCACATCCAAGTCATGGCCATCGAGCTGCAAGGCACTCAGCCCAAGCAGTCAGGGCTCACCTCACTTGCCCAGCTCCAGTTTCATTGACAGTTGGTACTCAGGTGCTAGCATCCCTGAAGTCCACGGGGGGACAGCCGGACCTTTACGCTTCTGCACACTGACCCATGCCAACAAGGTACTCACCCTTCTTGAGCGCTGCAAGTCATTGAAGCGTTTCCGGCACTGCACCCATGTGTGCTGCATCACGTCATGGCTGCACACCATTGCTGCCACCTCCTCCCATGCCCTCTTGTTAAGGTGTGGAGGCCTCCTCCACCCACTCCTGGGAACAAGGGTGTCCCTCCTGGCAGCCACCTCATCCAGGAGGACCGCGAGGCACTCGTCAGAAAAGCGAGGGGCCAAGTGCCCACCCGACCTGCCCTTCGGCCTGCCGTGTCCAGCTGCACTTAACTCCATTGGGAATGCTGAACACCCATCCTTCTGTAGCACCCTTCCAGGGGCTGCCGAGGCCATTGGACCCACCGGTCAACAGGTCCCCGCCGCTGCGCGGCCCTTCTCGGCCAGTGCAGAGCCGCATTTCACAGTGGGCGGGCCTTAATCAGCCCACCAGCATGAAATCACAGACAGGGCCCGATCGCAGACGGTGGACCATTTTCCGTCCACTCCCGGACCCGCCCGCCCATCAACCTCAAAATCCTGCCCTTGGAGTGTTAAAAGACTGCCAGGCAACCAGTATCGGTGACAATGTGTTTACTGTCGACTCCTCAGATGGTTGGGAGTGAAACTCCACTGTCTGAAAAATCCTGGCCCATATCTTACACCTCCATAAACTTAGGGTCATCCAAAAACTTGCTGCCCATATCCTAACTCGCAATCCATTCACTCAACATCCCTGTGTTTTTTTTTTAAATTATCCTTTCATGGAATATGAACAAGGTCAACTTTTGTTGGACATTCCTAATTGTCCATTCCACCATGAACCAGTGCAGTCTACCTGGTGTGAATACTCCCACAATGCTGCTAGGAAGTGGGTTTAGGAAGTGAAGGAATGGCGATATAGTTCCAAGTCTGGACCGTGCGTGACTTGGAGAGGAACTTGCAGGTGGTAGTGTTCCCATGCATCTGCTGCCCTTATGGTACAGGTCGCAGGTTTGGAAAGAGGTTAGGTGAGTTTCTGCAGTGCATCTTATATGTATACATACTGCTGCCATTGTGCATTGGTAGTGGAGGAAGTGAATGTTTAAGTTGGTGGACGGGGTGCCGATCAAGTGGACCACTTTGTCCTAGATGGTATTGAGCTTCTTGAGTGTTGTTGGAGCCACACTCATCCAGGCAGTTGGAGGGTATTCCATTACGTTCCTGACTTGTGCCTTGTAGATGGTGAACAGGCTTTGAGGAGTCAGGAGGTGAGTTACTCACCTCAGAATTTCCAGTCTCTAACCTGCTCTTGTAGCCACAGATTTATCTGGCTTGTTCAGTTCAGTTTCTGGTCAGTGGTGACCCCAGGATGTTGATAGTTGGGGATTTAGTGATGGTGACACCTTTGACTGTCAAGGAGAGATGGCTAGATTCTCTCTTGTTGGAGATGGCTAATGCCTGGCACTTGTGTGGCACAAGTGTTATTTGTCACTGATTTGCCCAAGCCTGAATGTTGTTCAGGTCTTGCTGCAGGTGAGCACAGTTTGCTTCAGTGTCTGAGGAGTTCCAAATGATACTGAACATTGTGCAATCATCAGCAAACATCCCCCACTTCTGACCTTATGATGGGGGGGAAGGTCATTGATGAAGCAGCTAACAATGGTTGGGCAGAGGACACTACCATCTGGAACTCCTGCATCAATGTCCTGGGACTGAAATGATTGGCCTCCAAAAACCGCAACCATCTTCCTTTATGCTAGGTATAACTCCAGCCAGTGGAGAAATTTCCTCCTGAAACACATTGAGTTCAATTTCGTAAGGGCTCATCATGCCACAGTCGGACAAATGCTGCCTTGATATTAAGGACAAGTCACTCTCACCTCCCCTCTTAAGTTCAGCTGTTTTGTCCATGTTTGGACCATGGTTGTAATGAGGTCAGGAGCCGAGTGGCCCTGGTGGAACCCAAACCAAGCATCAATGAGCAAGTTATTGCTGAGTAAGTGCCACTTAATAGCACTGCTGATGATACCTTACATCACTTTGCTGATGATCAAAAGGAGGCTGATGGGGCAGTAACTGGCTGGATTGGATTTCAATTCCATTCAATTCAATATTAATTTGTTGTCCATATGGAAATTCATTTTGGGTATCTTGCTTGTTCATTTAAAACAATTACAAACAAATTAATAATAACAATCAAAGAAAGAAAATTACCCTATCACAAGTCTAACTTTGCTTAAATGGATGTAAAGAACTGTTCTAGTACATTAACATAATCAGTCAATGAGACCCATTATCAGCGCATATCCTCATCCATTTATCAAACTCCTGTTAAAAGTTGTTATACAGAAAGACACAAACAAGTTCAAGAACCAATTTGTCCTGCATCTAAGAGATTGTAGCCTTTTCCCTGAACGCATCCAACAGTAACACTGAGACAATGAGGTGATTCTCACTACATAGTAACATAGGACTTAGGAGTAGGAGTAAGCCATTCAGCCATTCGAGCCTGCTCTGCTGTTCAATAAGATCGTAACTGACCTTGTTGTGGTCTTAACTCCACTTGGTCATCTTCCCCCATCCCCCCATAACTCTTGACTCCCTTGTCTAACAAAACTCTTTCTAACTTTACCTTGAAAAAATTCAATGACCCAGCTCCTCTGCTTTCTGTAGAAGAGAATTCCACATACTAACAACCCTTTGAGAGAATAAAAAATTCTCCTCATCTCTATCTGAAACGGTAGTCCTCTTATTCTTAAACTGTGTCCATGGTTCTAGTTTCTCCCACAAGTGGAAGCATCCTTGCAGTATCTACCCTATCAGATCCCCTCAGGATCTTTCTTATATGTTTCAACAGGATCATCTTGCATTCTTCTAAACTCCAATGGGTATAGGCCCAAACTGTTCAATCTTTCTTCATAAGATAAGCCTCTCATCCCAGGAATGAGCCTAGTGACCCTTCTCTGTACTGCTTCTAATGAAATGGTATCCTTTTTCACAATATTCCAGATGTGGTGTCACTAAGTTCCTGTACAGCTGCAGTAAAAATTCCCTACTATATAAAACTATATGTTCCATCCCCTTGCAATAAATGCCAACATTCCATTTGCATTCCAAATCACTATTCATAACACTCTACATTCATCAAGATTTTTCTTGATCAAGAAAGATCTCCTCATCAAATACCCTTCTTGCCTGGTTCAACAATCCCTGTACCCTTAAAGAGTCTACTTTCCTGAGACAAAAGTACCAGAAGAGACATCCAAAAAGATAGGACTGTCAATTATAGCCATAGAAAAGAGTTTCATAATTGTGGGATTTACTCAAAAGGATTTTAAGTTTCTGAAGCAATATAGTGGTGTATTTGTCCTGCTTTTTGTGAATAGGGCACACCTGGACAATTTTCCATATTGTTAGGTAGTTGCCAGTGTTTTAGCTGTACTGGAACAGCTTGGTTAGGGACACAGCTAGTTTTGGAGCAGAAGTCTTCAGTACTACTGTCAGAATGTTTCAGGACCCATAGCCTTTGTAGTATCCAGAGCCTTCATCTGTTTATTGATACTACATGGAGTGAATCAAATTGGCTGAAGATCTATGATGCTGGGGACCTCAGGAGGAGGCCAACCTACACTGCTGACCTACATTAGCTCCAGGTTAAGTAATGGTTTGATTTTCAAGCTCCCATCCTTGTTTTCAAATCCGTCTCTGAGCTTATTCCCTATATCTGTATCTTCTTCCAGCCTCACCAACCCTCCAAGGTATCTGTGCTTCTCCAATCCTGGTCTCTTGTGCATTTCTAGTTTTAATGACTCCACCATTGGTCTCTGCGCATTCAACTGCTGAGGCCTAGAGTACTGGAATTCCCTCTCTAAACCGTTCTACCTCCATACCTCTCATTCTGCCTGTAAAATACTCCTTAAAATCTATCTCTTAGACCAAGCTTGTAGTCATCTGCCCAAATTTTGTTTGATAACATTCCTCTGACACATCTTGAGACATTTTACAATGTTAAAGGTTCATTTGTAAATGCAAGATATTGTTATAAATTTTAAGAATGACAGAGGAGAAGGGTGAATTGGAATGTGTGGCTTAGATTCAAATCAGGTACAGAAAGAGAAATAAAGGGAAAGAAAGATTGAATTAATAGAAAAAAAGACAAATGAAAAGTAGGAAGAAAAACTTCAATTTTTTTTTAAATGACCCAGAAGAATTTACTACATGCAGGAATGAGACTCAACAGTTTAATTGTTCATTTTCTGAGCCTGAGAGGTTGATTGGCGTTGCACTAATAAATATTGCATTGTTAAAAGGGTACTTATGCTGTAAAGTACTAGCCATAACTCTGCAGTGAGTTTAATGTGCAAATCCAACAAGCTCTTAAAAATAACAGGGAAACTATAGATAAGGTGCAATTTTCGAGAGAGTAATGGCAGAGCAGCGTGGGTTGTTCAACTTCTGGTGATATGTAATTCACAGGGTATCTCTTCCTTGCCACAAGTTATTGTACCATTTATGTCTTCAAAATAGCAAGCGCCATTAAACTCACCATTATTTTCTCAGCAAATTCTGGGCCAAACAGTATAATGGAAATCAGGAAGATAGCAAGATTGCCTCAGTCTCTCATCTAAAGCAGGCAGTGTAGCTAATTGGGAAGAGCACTGGAAAAATAAAGATAGAAGAAAAATAATTGACAACAAAGTGTTCGGTTTAAATGTTGGAGGTTTTTACTCATATGTGATGTTGGTAATAAAATAATAATATAATTGCACTATTGTGTTTTCCATGTCTGTAATATGCTATTAATTTCAAAAACAATTCCAGTTTGAATTTATTTTATCCAGGATTCTTATCCTATAATCTTATTTTTTTCATTAAAGGGTGAAAACTCGTCCTGTCAAAATGACTCCTGGGTACCAGGCTGACCTTGTCATTCAGCTGGTCTGGATAGATGGAGAACCACCTCAACAAATCACAAGCCTAGCAGTGAGCTCTGCCTATGGCCTGTAAGTAACACAAGCGTGAAATAATTGTGCTATTGAATGAGTATAAACATTCACTAGCAGGAACCCAGATCTTCAGACAAGCTTTCAAACAAGTAGTTTTCATGTTCATGCACAATAAAAAAGAAAAGCCTAGGTGGTTGGATTAATATGTTAAATCTTTGTTTGTTCCATTCTTTTTCTTTAATGTTTTACAAATATACCAGTAATGTCAAGAATATATGAACAAATGCATATCTAAATGAAATTTGTGTCATCAGTTTTAGAGGCTCATACGGTACATTGAAATGTTTGTGTCAAGGGTGATATTTAAGAACATGGATTTATCAAATATTTACTAAATCCAGATGTTTGTGATTTAGGCTCTATACTTCAAATGCTTGCAGTATTTCGACTTTATTATATAATCATTTTGCATAATTTAAATTGACATACACCTTTGACATTGTATAGGGCACTGGTTGTATGGGTTCAGAAGAATTGGACAATTGGGGACACAGATCTTAGATATATTTTACACTCCTTCAGCCCATGATTTTTTTCGTCTGGCTGCATTTTGTGTACAGACTTATTGCATATGTGTCATACCATTGCCTTATTAAAAACAGAATGCATACAAAATTTTACATGAATACATTATGGGCAGAATTTTATGCCTGTCGTGGGGTTTTGTTTGGGCACGTTTGCGGGCGGGCAGGTTCCCGATTGGCACCCCATGTTGGGTCCCACCCCTGCACGCCGACCGGGAAATTCTGCCCCATGTAATTTTCTGGCTTTTGCACTGGAGTTGCATTTTTTTACTACAGCTTCAATTTTAAATGATTGCAAAGGAAACTCCAAGCTGTCAAGGTCTTAAAGAGAAAATAATTTGGATTTTCTCCAGAGACTTGAGCACATAATCAAGGCTGACCCTTAAGTGCAATACTGAGGGAGTGCGGCACTGTAGAGGGTGCAATCTTTTGGATGAGACGCTAAGCCATCTGTCCTCTCAAGTGGACGCTAAAGACATGATTTTGAAGAAGAGGATAGCAGTTCTCCGTACTGACCCTGCCAATATTTATCCCTCAACCTATATCATTAAAAGCCTAATTATCTGGTCATTATTACATTGCTGTTTGTCAATGCTCAATGTGTGGAATTTGGCTGCCAGATTTCCTACACTTCAAAGGTAAATAAATTGGATATAAAACACTTTGTGAGATCCTGAGATTGTGAAAGGCATTATATGAATACAATCTTTTTGTTCTGGCTCTGGTCTCCATATTATACAAAGGATATAGGGTGGAATCGTCCCAGATTTGCACTAAGTGCTGTAGCAGGCGGGAAAAAGAACATTTCACCCCTGGCTGCAATTTTCACCCTGTGTCGCCCCACTCCCACCTCATTAATCATGCCTTCCCAGGAAACATGCGTTTTGCTGGCAGGCGGGCTCCGATTCGCCTGCCATGCCATTGCCTTGCAGCTTCCTCACACCAGGTGCCATATTTAAAGTGCAGCCATGCGCACACCTCTCAGTGCTTCCAACCCAGGACTGTTGCAGAGAAGACATGGCCCCAAAAGGGAAGAAGGCTGCAGCCCCCCGATTCAGCCATGCATCCCTGGAACGTCTTTTGGATGCCATGCAGGCCCGTCTTCCCCCACGCTGAGTGAAGGCCAGCAAGCAAGCTGACAAATCCAGCATGGGAGGCGGTGGCGGCAGTGGTCAGCACCAATGCCCTGCAAAAGAGGACTGCCACCCAGTGCCAAAAGAGGATGAATGATCTCCTCCATTCCACCAGGGGAAGTCACTCTTCTCATCACTCTCAACTCACACAGTCACAACCCATCATATATCCACAGGGATCTCACTCACTGCCAATACAAGGGACATCACCATTCACCCTCTCACACACACCTCCAATCCTCATCCGTCCATGGGATCACTCTCTACCCACACATGCCAGGCATATATCATCTGACCTGCAGGCATTCTGCTTATATTCTCTCCTTCTGTATTCATACAGAACAACCTGGCACACAAAAAAAGGCGGATTGCTGGAGGCATGCCTGAAATCAAGGTCCTCATGGACATTGAAAATAGAGTCTTCCAGCTGGCTGGCAAAGATCTGGAACTTTCCTGTAATGACGGTGAGATTGGCGATGCTCAAACAAGTGAGGATCCAACAGTGCAACATCCATCAGATAACCATGCTGTGAGTGATATGTCCTGTTTCACAGGTCACTTCATGCACCAGTTATCTCACCTTGCTCTCGCAGGCACACCTGGGAAACAAACAAGAGAGTCCACAACCCAGGCCCTCAACTCAAGCCCTGAAGACACCTCAGAAGAGGAATCTGCTGAAACCCTCATTGAAGATCCATCACAACTCTCATCCACACCCTCCACCAGGGCAGAGAGAGACACCTTGGTGGGACCAAGTTTTAGAGTAGCTCACAATCTGGTGAGCATATTGCTCTGAATGATCCACAGCAGGCAGTGGCAGGGACTTCCCAGGTTTCCTGCGCTCGGAGGACTGCTGGACAACAGAAATCTGCTGAGTCCAAGTCAGGTGATGAGCCTCTGGACTTGGTCATACCTCAGTTGCTGGAGCATCAGGGAGGGATGTCCGTTGCACTCCTCGGATTGAAAGGCACGATGGAGGAGTCCGTCCACCTTCAGTCTGAGGTGATAGCGCCAGCATGCCAATGCACCAAGGTCAACACGGGCAGGTTGGTGGCCGCCATGGAGACCTTGGTCCAGGACATCAGTCCTGCATTGCTACATGGGCTGAACTCCATCACTGATGCCATAGTTGGCCTCCAACAGTGTCAACGTGAGAGGGGTGAGGGGCAGCTTAATCTCACTCCAGCTTCCCCTTCTCCTCAAGGAGTCAGCCAGGGGCCCTTGGAAACCCATAGGGAGGAGGATCAGCAGGTGCACACCCTGGGGCCGTCCACCCAGGTGACTCCGGGAGTGTCTGGCCCATCTGAATACCCTCTTACTGTGACCTCAGGAAATCCAGCTCCACAGCCCAAAGAGGGTGCCACTGCCACACAGCAGGGTCCTGAAAGCAGGCCGGGGCCCCTCCAGGTCTCAGACATCCAGAGGACACCCATCAAGATTAACACAGACATGGGATAGCAGTCAGCAGGTTGCCTCCACCTCCGCTGTGGATGTCGGGAGCACTAAGATGTAGCAGCAGGGTTAGGAAGGTTAAGAAGATGTTTTTGCACAGCCTGGGCATGGGTGTTAATCACTTATACATAACGTTCACTTTATTAATAAACTCCCAAGAGTGTCTCCTTGCCTATGGCTCCTTGTTCTGATGAGCAGTGTTCGTGTCACTCACATGTGAAACCTTGGTCACTGCACAAGATAAAGACAGGTGTCTCAGTCCAGGATCTCTCCTCTGTGCTTTGTGCAACCTTCCCAGCACACTGATGGTGCACCTTCATTGTCATTGGTCACATTAGTTGTGCCTGCACCTCGATGGGGCTTATCTTTGCTGCCAGAATGTCATGGGCTGGCGGCACAGAATTCCGTCATTCTCTCTGTGTGTTCCCAGAACCTTTAAGATGGCCCCCCATCTCATCAGCATCTGTGTCCAGTGATAGTGTGGTCCTGAAGGGTTCAGCTCATGAAGCATGCCATAGGACCAGGAGAAGTTAAAGTTTCCCCACTAGAATGGTTGCGCAATATGAAACTCTCACCTCTGTGCACTGCACCTTCATCTGGCACCCCCACATCTCCACGCCCGGTTGCTTGGGGAGTGTGCCAGCTCTCTAGCTCTAGGGCTTTCCACTTGAATCTGGTGAGCAGCAGGTTTGGCAGACCTCTGCCTGCTGTACATGACCTCTATGATTGGTTGTAGCTCATCTTCTCCTGAAAGGACAGAGGAGCATTGATTTGTCCATTCTTTACCTGCAGCACCATTGCAACCTAACCAACCCTAGGCGAGGAACACCTTACAGGGCACATCCAAATCACGGCCCTTGAGCCACATGGCACTAAGCCCAAGCAGCCAGGGCCCACCCCCTTGGCCTGCTCAGGCATCATTGACAGTTGGCACTCAGACTCTAGCACCCTGAGGCCTGTTGGGGGGGGGGAGGGGAAGCGAACAGCCACACCTTATCACTTCTGCACACTGATCCATGCCAACACAGTACTCAACCTTCCTGAGCGCAGCAGGTCATTGAACCTCTTCCAGCACTGCACCCATGTGTGCCACACCACGTCATAGCTGCTAACCTGTGCTGCAACCTCCTCCCATGCCCTCTTTGTGAGGTGCAGATGCCTCCTCCTCCTCCCATCTCTGGGGACATGGGTGGCCTCCTGGTGGCCACCTCCTCCAGGAGGACTGCAAGGCACTCTCTGAAAAGCAGGGGCCAAGTGCCCACCCAACGTGCTCTCCTATCTGGCATCTCCAGCCACACTCAACTCCATCACGTTAGGTAACGAGGGACAGAAGAGACGTCCTTCGGCGGCAGCCTTCAAGGGACTGCCTGTGCCATTTTAAAACTGGCTGCTGGTTGCCATTGGATCCGCCCTCCGACAAGCCCCCATCCACGCCCAGCTCTTCCCGAACAATGGGGAGCCGCATTTCATGCTGAGTGGACCTTAATTGGCCCGCCAACATGAAATTGCGGTCAGGAGCCTGTCACGGGCAGCGATTCATTTCCGAGCCAATCTCGGGCTTGCCAAACTGAAAATTCTGCCCCTATGAAAAGTTTTGATAGGGTAGATATAGAGGGCACAATTTTCCCAGATTTGCACTAAGTGCGGTAGCAGGCGGGTAAAATGGAGTCCTACCCACTGACGAAAATGGGGGGTTATCGTTCCAAGCCTGCCTCATTATTTACTCACACCAGCGAAACATGGAGACTATCGATATAAAATAGTCATCAAGAATTCCAATAGGGAATTCAGAGGAAACTTCTTTACCCAAAAAATTGTGACAATTTGGAATTCCCTACCACAGAGTGATTGCTGCAAATAGCCTAGATGCATTTAAGGGGAGGCTAGGCAAGCATATGAGGGAGAAGGGAATGGAGTTTACGTTGATAGATTTGTAAGAGGTAAGATTAGATGAGGATCAAGTCGAGCATAAATACCGGCATGGGCTAGTTGTGCCAATTGGCCTGTTTCTGTGCTGTAAACTCTATGTCATATGTATTATTTATAACTTTTCATGCAATGTTTTTATCAGAATTATTTTCAGGTTTAAATATGAATTTTTTTCATCTGAGTTTGTTTTACGGGGAGGAATTTTTATTAACTCATTATGGTAAGCTTAGATTTAAACTTCCCAAAAGAAAGACCATTATTTCCCATTAAGACATTGGAAAGCGGAATGTAAGTAAATCATTTACAGGACTACAGCAGGACAGAAGCAGATGGAAAAATGGAGCTCTTCCACTACCAACTTTCGCAGGAGCTCAGAAAGCCACAAGGCATCTAAGTAGAAGCTGCATTATCCAATGAGGACAGCAAATGATGGTAATGTCAATTATATGTTTGGTTTGGATATACCCAAAATATAGCATCTCATTGTTAAAATAATGCAACATGAGAAAAGGAAAACTTAGTCTACTGCATTCGTTGCTCTCAATGCGATCTCCTCTACGTTGGAGAGACCAAACGTAAACCGGGCGACCGCTTTGCAGAACACCTGCAGTCTGTCCGCAAGAAGACCCAAACCTCCCCGTCGCTTGCCATTTTAACACTCCACCCTGCTCTCTTGCCCACATGTCTGTCCTTGGTTTGCTGCATTGTTCCAGTGATGCCCAACGCAAACTGGAGGAACAGCACCTCATCTTCCGGACTGAATATTGAATTCAACAACTTTAGATCTTGAACTCCCTCCTCCATCCCCACCCGCTTTCCATTTCTTCCCCCTTCCTTTTGTTTTTTCCAATAATTTATATAGATTTTTCTTTTCCCACCTATTTCCATTATTTTTAAATCTTGTATGCTGGGCTAGTCTTTCCACCCCAACCCCACTAGAGCTGTACCTTGAGTGTCCTGCCATCCATTCTTAATTAGCACATTCGTTTAGAAAATATCACCACCTTCCACACTTCTTTGTTCCATTGTCTGTGACATCTTTTGATTATCTGCTCCTATCACTGCTTGCTTGTCCCTACAACCACACCACCACCCCCCCACTTCTCTTCCCCCCCCCCACCTTAAACCAGCATATATTTCACCCCTCTTCTAACATTCAGTCAGTTCTGTCGAAGGGTCATGAGGACTCGAAACGACAACTCTTTTCTTCTCCGCCGATGCTGCCAGACCTGCTGAGTTTTTCCAGGTAATTCTGTTTTTGTGATGAGAAAAGGAATACCGAGGGACTCAGATACCCAAGCTGCATTTGTTGCATTGGGCATAGCGCCAACCATATCTAGCGGCCTTGGCTTAACTGCCTGCCAATAACACAGATCTCTGAAGGCTTTAGGCAAGCAGGAAGTCTGTCACAGAGCTTTGTCATCTATCCAAGCTCCAACTAGATTCAACATTGCCAATAGTAATCAAGGACACCAGAGCTCTCAATTTTGTCTCTTGCCCATTCCAGGCTACCGCTGTCATTTCAACTAATGAAACCCTTATATCAACAGGTGCCTTACACATTGCTCAAAATGTCATCTCTCTCATTTCCTTTTCTACAGAAGGACAGCAGCAGTGTCACCTGGTTACCCAATCCACTTCACTGCTGCATTTCATAAAGTACACAGAACCATCAGGGCAGCGGGTTGTTACTATTCCTCAATTTTGGCTGTGACTCAGTGCTATATTCTCAGCTCACTCAGTATATGTGTAGCTATATTGGTATTTGCAAAAATTGATAAAAGAAACATACAAGCAATACTTTCAAACTGCTTTTACAGTCCTCCAATTTAGTTTCTAAGAGACACTTTCCAATAGAACTTGTAAGATACTGTTATTTTCTGTGGTTGCACAAAAGCCATGACGAAGATGAATGAGAATGATACAAGCCATAAGAATTGGATGGTGTTATTAGTCAACCTCCTTCCTTCTCCGGTTCACAATTGTACTTTTCAAGTAAGCATGAAAAATATTGTCAAGTTCTAAACAGAATAGACTTTATTAATGACTGTTTTGAATGATCAGCTTAACCAGGTAAAAGAGAGTGGTTTTTCAACTTCAAGTTGTATCTTTTGAGACCTCTGAAGAATAATTGAAAACCATACTTTATCTACATCAAAGGTACAAATTGTGCAAATTGTTAAAACCTCATTTTTGAAGACAGTGTTGTTCATGAAGACATTTGCAGTTCTTCACTTCTAGGAACTTCAGTCAAATGAGACTCCCTGATGCAACTGTCCCCAACCTCTGAAGAACAGGCTTTACTAACGTCATCTTCTAATTGCTCCTGAATAGCATCATTACTGTTATGTATTTCCTTTGGCAAGCACTGCTTGGGCTGGATTTTAGAAACCCGCCAAAGGTGGGTAGGCCCAGAATTTCCCAGTGCCAGCTGGCATGCAGATTTGTCAGCATTCTCCCAACTCCAGGCCATTTTTATGCAGGCAGGTCAGGCAGGGTGATGGCTACCCAGCCGCAAGCAGCCAGTAACTCATTAACATATTTAAAAGGCCTTTCAAGGCTAAAGATTTTTTAGTCAGCCTGCAGTACCTGGAACCTGGCTTCTGGAGTCTGAAAGATGCCTGGAGGTTGCCCCTCAGCAAAGACTATGGGCCAGGACCCCAGGATCAATCTGAGACCTTGGCAGCTTTCTTCAAATCAACTCTTAAGAATAGTGCACACATGAGTTCAACTTGATTGCCAGTTACTGTCAGACATGGCCCAGATTTTCACTCCTGAAGTGGGAACGCTGAGTCAGGAAATTTTCAGGCTCACCACACCCAGCTTGGGAATAAGTGCCCTGAATTGCAGAATCATCATTTCAGGTTGGTTAAAAGGCCTGCCCCAGTTCTCTGGGACTTCGTCTCACTTGTGTTGTTCAATATTAAGCCCTGTAACCCTCATCCCTCAAACCTCCCCACTTCTCTACCCACTCCCCAGGTCCAATCCATGCCAACTCATGCCAACCCCACCCCTTCACTCATCCTTATGGCCCCTTATAGACCCATGCCAACTTAGTGCCAACTCATTCCAATCCATGCCGCACCCACCATGTTTACCCTTAAGCCGTCCATGTCAACTCACCCAGTATTCACCATGGACTGACTCAAAAGTCATGTTGAGATGAAATAAAACAAAGTTTTAGGTATCTATAATAGACTTCACTACATAAAAAACACTCTCATTGATAAAAGCCCATTCAATACATTTAAATCCTTATACTTAATCACTTATAAAATCAAACATTTGTACTCATGCTGATCCTTTAATAAGCTGTTGGAGCTTATAATCAAACTATGAACTTACAGTCTTACTTCAGTCTGTCTGCAAGCATGACCCAGACCTCCCTGTTGCTTGCCATTTCAACACTCCACCCTGTTCTCACGCCCACATGTCCATCCTTGGCCTGCTACAATGTTCCAGTGAAGCTCAACACAAACTGGAGGAACAGCACCTCATCTTCCGACTAGGCTGTTTACAGCCTTCCGGGTTGAATATTGAGTTCAACAACTTTAGATCATGACCTCTCTCCTCCATCCCCACCCCCTTTCCGATCCCCCTTTTTTCCAATAATTTATAAAGATTTTTCTTTTCCCATCTATTTCCATTATTTTTAAATATATTCCCATCCATTGTTTTATCTCTACCTTTTAGCCTATTTCAATCCCTTCCCCCCACCCCACCCCCCCTAGGGCTATCTGTACCTTGCCCATCCTGCTTTCTACTCTTAATGTCACCTATTAGCACATTTCTTAGCTAATATCACCACCGTCAACACCTCTTTGTCCTTTTGCCTATGTCATCTTTTGGCAATCTCCACCTATCGCTGGCCCTCTATCCAGCTCTACTTGTCCCACCACCCCCCTTAAACCAGCTTATAGTTCACCTCTCTTCTATTTTTCCTAGTTCTGTTGAAGAGTCATACAGACTTGAAACGTTAACTGTGTTCCTCTCCGCAGATGCGTCAGACCTGCTGAGTTTTTCCAGGTATTTTTATTTTTGTTATGAACTTACAGCCCTCGCTGTGATCATTGGATGTGAAAAGCAGTAATAATGCTATAATGATAGCCCTTATGGTTATCCAACAAATAGCTATTGAAACTGCAAGCATCAATTTTCTTTTTCAACTCAGAGACACTGGCAGGCTGTTTCTTTTATTTAAAGCGCAGGACATTTAGATAACTTGACAGCTCCACAGACTTTATCTGCCTTTTACAAGCATTTATATTTATTCTAAAAAAAAAGTAGGTCACATACTATAGGATAATGTCGTCAGCTCTGAGGTCAAATGGCCCTGTTGGGCTTGTGTTTCCCCCATGTGTGAGTCATGCCCCACGCCATTCCCCAGCTGCAAAAATAGGATCTGTTAGAAATGAGGGTGGGATTTCCGCATCCAGTGTCCTGACACCAATTTGGATAAGGGTCAGAGTCTCCGCGACTCCATGAAAATCTAGGCCAATGTCCTGCTATCTCTGAATTTGAAAACATTGCAACCCTCCTCACACTAATCTCATGCAGCAGCACCTCCATTTCGCCAAACATCAGTTAAGGAGTTCAAGTTCTCTGCTGTTGTACCGTTTGCTGACAGACTTTGTATCCTGCCTCCACATTTATTGTGCTAATAATGATTTTGCTCCAAACAACACCTGGAAAGGTTGAAATGTGCATTGCAAATTTGTTTAGCTTTCTTAAAGGTGGTAGTAATTTTCTTTTATTTGTTCAATGGATGTGGGCACCACTGGCTAGATAAGCATTTATTGCCCATCTCTAATTGCCCTTGAGAATTTTTGCTCCCATTTCTGGCTACTTTAAGTGCTGCATCTCTTTAGAGTCAGCCATTGTCAGCAGCCTTCTAAGGACTACTCAATTCCATCCACCCACTTTTCCAGCACGTTGCCAGCACCAAACTCAAGCTGTAAGATTGCCACCTTTATTAAAATGAGACAGCCCTAGCCAGACCAGGACTCATCAATTAGTGCTTACTCCATTTAATCTACATGCAAGTTTCCAGCCCTGACTGGATTGTGTGAGAAAGGTACCTCCACAGAGAAAAGAAAAATTATTTAATGAGATTGGAAGAAACCACTGAAACTGTGTCCTATTTATGCAGTGCATGTTGGGATGCTTTATTTATGGAGCTGATCTGGTCTCCCACAGAGAGAAGAAAAATATTTGATCTTTTGTCCCCAGCTGTTTTCATTTTCCTCTTTTAAGTTTGCAGAATAATGCCACATTCCCTAAGCAGGGAGACTATAGATGGCTTGATCTTAGGCTTCCACCAAAGTGACTCTGTAACATGTTATTCTTTAACATTCCAGTTGCCAAACAGAACTGTTCGAACTGGATGGATGCATATAGTCACCTGGAATTCCCATAGGGACTCCAACCACTAACTTAGAGAAGTTTTGATGAAAATCTTATAAAGGTATTCGACAGAAAATTTCCACTCATGCCTGAGCCAGTTCTTTGTTAGTCTGACTCTTCTCTTTCTCCATAGACCTGCAAATTTGCCCCCTTCAATTGATTATCCAATTCCCTTTTAAAATTTATTTTTGAATCTACTTCCATCACCATTTCAGACATGCATTACAGATTGTGACAACTCACTGCTTAAAAAAAATGTTCGCTCATTTGCTTTATGTTCTTTTGTCAGTGCCTGTACCCTCTGATTATTGACCTTTTTGCAACTGTAAGCAGTTTCTTCTTAGCTGTTCTTTCAAATCAGTTCATGGCCGGGATTTTCCATGCCCGCTGGCGTCAGGCATGTTCAGTAGCATGAGCGGACAATATGGCAAGAACGCCAGAAATAGTTTCACAACGTTGTGAAAGCAGTTTGCGATTGTTCGCTCCGCCTGCCAATGGTGGGTAGCATTCCCCGCCATTGGACGTCAGGAATCTCATTGTAATACATCAGCATATCATTATAACGCCAGCCCGCTGGACTCATTACACCCCGCTGGATCATCCGCCCACTGTGTCTTTCTGCTGACGTATTTCACAACAGCGTATATAAGGCGTGCGCTTGGCGGGCTGCACTTTACTTGGGACTTCAAGGTTTCTTTGCCTAGCTTGCTTTGGTCAGCACTTATAGTCACCAGCACCAGGCTTCACAGACAACACCACAGCACTTTTAGGGGGGCACACAGGTAGGTCTCTACCTACCAGATCAGCCATATGTGGGTGACTTTTCATCAGCTACAGGGCAAGGTCTTGCTTGGGGAAGATGGAAAAGTGGCTTCAGGTAAGGGAAGAGGCTGCAGGACAAGAGCAGTACTGGGGATGGAGGGTATCCCAGGGTGTGTGAGGGGGCACATCTTGATCTGTGCAAGTGGCCTCAAGACGGTGAGGGCTGAGGAAGCATTCTCCAGAGGAGATGAGGCCAGATGGACATGTGAGAGTAGGTGTGTGAGAATGGGTGGTAATGTCCCTTGAGTTGGCAATGAGTGAGATGTCAGTGAATGTGTGATGGGCTTAAGTGTGTGAGTTTAGAGTGATGAGATGGTTGCCGTATCCGGACTGCACAGATGAAGTCATTCATTCTCTATCTGTATTGGATGGCCAACCTCTTCTGTGCAACATTGGCACTGATCACCGGAGTATGGCCAGAGCGGGGGTAGAGGACATCACAATGGGCCTCCATGGCATCCAAAAGATGCTCAAGGACTGCAGACTTCTTGCCTTTAGGGGCCATGACTTTTTTGCTGCAGTCCCGGGCTGGAAACACTGAGCGCGGCTCTGCTTCAAATGTGTCTGGCGTGATGAAGTGGCGAGGTGATGTCATGGCGGTTGAATGAGAGCCCGCCAGCCATGGAAACGGCATGTTTCCCAGGAATGCATATGTAATGCGGTGAGTTTGGGACAATGCGGTGTGAAAATCAGCCATCCTGGCCGGTGGGTAAAACGTCACTTTATCTGCCGCTACCGCACTTAGTGCAAATCTGGGACGATCCCACCCCATGATTTTGAACACTTCTATTAAGTCTCCCCGTAAGCTCTCTGCTCTAAGGACCACAACCCCAGTTACTCTAATCTCTCCATGTAACTGAAGTCTCTCAACTCTAGCATCCTGGCAGATTCCTCTGTATCCTCTGCAAGATCTTGACATCCTTCCTCGAGTGTGGTAACCAGGTTTGTAGACAGTACTTTAGATGAGGCCTATTAATGATTTGTAAAGGTTTAGCATAACTTCCTTGCTTTTGTATTCAATGCCCCCATTTACAAACCCAAGTATCCTGAATGCTTTCTTAACTGCTTTATCAACTTGTCCTTCAAGGATTTGTAGATATGCATCTCCAGGTCCCTCTGCTTTTGCACCCTCCTCAAAATACTACCATTTAAATTATACTGCCGATCTATGTGTTTCTCCCAAAGTGTATCAGTTCACACTTATTCGTATTAAATGCACCTGCCTTGTCTCTTCCCATTTTACCAGTCTGTCTATGTCCTCCTGAAGTCTGCTACTATCTTGTTCACTATTTACTACATTGTCAAATTTTGTATCATCGGTAAACTTCAAAATTCTACTCACTATACCCAAGCCCAGGTAATTTATATATAAGAAAAGCAATGCTTCTAATTCGGACTCCCAGGGCACCCCACTACATACTTCCATTCAATAATATGATTCACATAGCTATAATCTGACTCTTCCATCAAGTTGACTGTAATGCTAAATTACAACTGACTTTATTTCAGCATATCATTGCATAAACAGATTATCTCATGTGAGAAACGGTTGTCAAGTATAAACATTTAACCGAGTGAGAAAAATTACATCTGTATGTTGTATAAGGCTGAAAGCAAAATACTAAGACCTCACAGAAGACAGTACTTTGCAAATGTGACATTCACTTGTAAATGTGATCAGTTGAAAAATGGATTATGAGTTATAAATGAATTGTACAAAAACGTAGGAGACTTCGTACATGCAAGCATCAAAGTTTCCAACCAAGCAATCAACAAAGCCAATCAAATGTTGAAATATATAGTCAAAAGGGGTAGAATAAAAGTTAGAGAATTCATGATCAAACTTTAAAGTGCTCTGGCCATACCACCTCGACTACTGTGTCCATGTCCTCACTGAGATACAGGAGTCATTCAAGAGCTGGAAACATAAAAAAGCCTCAAGGCTGATTTCCAGTCTTAGAGTTATGAGGAAGGACTAGTGTAACTTGGGCCCTTTAGTCTTTAAAAGAGACATTTGATGATTAATCTTACTGAGCATAAAAAATTATAAATTGTATGGAAATGATAAATCAAGAAAATTACTTTTAATCAAATGGGTCAAAAGAGTAATGGGTTTAAATTAGTAAAAGGCAAATGTAGGACTCATATTGGGAAGTCCATCTTGAAATGGACTCCCAGAGGGAGTACTGGAAGCAAAAACTTGGAATAATTTAAACTCTGAGGTTTTGAGGTGGAAGGATAGTTTTACTGTCCTCCTTCATTTGTAATTACTTTGTGATCTTTGTAGTATAAAAGTCTGCATCATTCTAAATAAATTAATTTGTGTATTGCAGCATGAAAACAAAATTTTACCTACATTTTTCTTTGTACTTTATCTGCAGTGTGGCATTTGGAAACTGTAATGGTTTGGCTATTGTGGACTTTATGCAAAAGACCATTCTACTCAGCATGGGAACTATTGAACTTTATGGTACAAGTGACCCATTTCAAAGGCAGCTTAGATCTCCCCGAAAAAGCAAGCAGCTCAATGCAGGTAAAATCCAAATATTAGTTATAGTAGCTATCATTTGTTGTGATTGAATGCACATTACATGAAATTCTGCTTATTCACATTTATTTTGTGTTCTTACCTCTATCACTTGTGGTGTACACAAAATGCTGGTTGCTAATCTGTCAGGAAGATTTACATATTTGAGGAAAGGCAGCATACCTAGATTACAACTGATGAGTAGTGCAAAATATTGCAGTAGTTTTGTATATTAATTGTATTGGTGTCTCAATTGTTTCTCTAAAATTGCTGAATTTAGAGATGTGACTATAAACCCGGATTTAATAGTATTTATATAATAACATATACCTAAATTTTCGAAGGCAGTATCCTTTTCTGTTTAGACCCTATGCTTTTATTGAAATTTTCATTTTTAAATGCTAACTACATATAAATCCGGGTTATTTTATTTAATAACAGTTCAGTGCTTAACTGAATTTTCATGTTGTTACTTCAAATATCAGTGATTTACTTGTACAACATTTTAAAAATTCATCCATAACTACTTATGCACATCTTGTCTTGTGAATAAACAGGAAATAATTATGAGTGGTTCTGAGTTCTCAAAATGATCTTTGTTATGCTATGGCAGATGATGTGTGCCAGGCGGACCAAATCCATGAGGGAAACTTGGTTGCGCTGTCACAACTGTTTTGCAAGTTATATTTATTACAAGATGTGTGCACTGAATTCAGAAGTAATAAGCCCACCAAGACCTTGAGAGATTTTTAAAAAGTAAATTAAAAATATTTACTAACAAGATAAGAGATTTCAAGCACATACATAAGACTACAATTACTACTATGATAGCTCCTAAAATTCCTAATTAACCTGACCCACAGTTACGCTGCTTTTAAGGCAACTGTTCACAATAGATTTTAGATTTAAAATAAACTCAGCAAGTTAACACAATACCCTGGACAGTGGAGTTCCAAATGGCTTTTCTCCAGCTTCAGTTTCGTAAAACAGCAGACAAATGCTGGAGACTTCATTACTGCTATTTCACACTCTCCTGTTAGATCTTACATGGCCATCTCCTGATACATAGCCTTTTATTCTCCTTTATATGTTTCTTTCTTTTTAATATGTAAATATTAAAATAATATAAAGTTCCATACATCTTTGAAACTGTATCCCCCTCAGAATATTAAAAAAAATTAATGTTTTCACGACATATTCTCAGTAACCTTTGGGAAAAATAAACACATTCCTTGGCGCTACTTAACTGGTTAGTTGTAAGCAGACTGAGATCCCTTTGAAATCCAAATCTCCCTTCATTTATCAAAAAATGCAAATTCCCTTCACATCTTACATGCTAAGCCAGCATCATGTTTACTCATTAGCATGTCAAGCACCTTGCTTCTTTTGATGAGTTAAAGCTTACTTGACTCCAAATGTAATTAAATCACACACATACAGGCCCAACTATACCTACCCCCATAAACCTACTTCACAGTAAACCAGAAAAATATAATATACACAAATCCTTGATATTACCAGAGGTCATTTCAGTCCAGTGTCCAGGTTTTAAATGTCCAATTTCCCTTTTGAGCATTAAACCCTCGAAAATGCATCTGCAATTAGATTTTCTCATCCAGCCACATGTATAATCTGTAAAT
Organism: Carcharodon carcharias; assembly: GCF_017639515.1. Classification (NCBI taxonomy): domain Eukaryota; kingdom Metazoa; phylum Chordata; class Chondrichthyes; order Lamniformes; family Lamnidae; genus Carcharodon; species Carcharodon carcharias. The sequence goes on along the minus strand of NC_054484.1, from coordinate 43,409,318 downwards.
TAAATGGTTGCAGTAATAAACTCAATTTGAACAGCTTTGGACTTTGGTCTCGAAGTCTGTCCAGAAATTATAAAGGAATATGGACTGTATAAACAATTGTTTCTGACGAATTGCAATGTAAACCTTAAAACGCTGCACGCTAACACCAGATCCAGTCTCCTTTTCGATCATTGAATATTTCCTCTGTTGTACATTCTGCTTTCATGAAACATACCATGTCGGTTTCTCAATTACAGTTTCATCTTATTGCAACAGTACAGTCCCAATGCTTATAACACTTCCGTCAATGGCCAACTTAAATTGCTTGGCATAATTGGGTATTGCCAAAACTGTATTGTAGTCAATACAGTTTTAAACTGTCACATGCCTTCTGACACTCCTGTGCCCAATGAAATTTCTTATTTCTTTTTAATAGTTCAATGGAGCAACCACACTGTTAAAATTTGGTAAAATTTTCTGATAAAACCCATTCACACCCAGAAAACATCAAAACTTCTCGTTTTGTTGTAGGCACAGGGAAATCCACAATAGCTTTGACTTTCACACCTCCATGTCCAATGGTATAGCCTAGATATGTAACTTGCGCTTTTGCAAATTCATTTTTAGCCACGTTCATCACCAAATTAGCTTTTTGCAGTCAATTAAATCATTCTTCCCAGTGTTGTAAATGCTCCTCCCACGTTTGACTGAAAACTATCAAGTCGTCAATATAAACAGCACATTTGCTCAGTCCTGAAATTACTCTGTCAGTCTTTGAAATGTTGCAGGTGCATTTTTCATACCAAATGGCATGACCTTAGACTGATATAGTCCATCTGGTATCGCAAAAGCCAATATCTCCTTTGCTCTCTCCAATAACGGTACTTGCCAACATCCTTTCAGCAAGTCAATCTTTTTGATAAACTTTGATTGCCCCACTTTCTCAATGCAATCTTCTAACTGTGGTATAGGATAGGAATCCGCTTTTGTCATTGCATTCCCCTCTCGACAGTCCTTACACAGTCTTTGTGTTCCATCCGGTTTCGATACCACCATAATAGATGAATACCAGTTACTGCAACTAGACTCAATGATGTCATTTTGAAGCATGAATTCAATTCAACTATGCTGTTCACACACCTCCAATTCCCCCAAAGTGAAGGCTGCCAAGCGCACGTTGCCTGTGTGCTGTTGTGAAATACGTCAACGTGCTTTCCCGCCAATGAAGACGGACAAGGGTCCAAGAGCCTGGTGGGGTGGCCTTTTAATGATATGCTTATGTATTACAATGAGTTCCCTGATGACCGTTGGCAGGAAGCGCAGCCTGCCGTTGGCCGGCTAAGCGGACGATCACGACATGTCTTCCTGCCATCGTGAAATATATCATGCCTTATTGTCCGGACATGCCACCTATCATGCCCGCCGCCAGTGGGCACGGAAAATTCCACCCAATGTCAGCTAATTGTACTTCAACACCTTTTCCCTGCCTTTTAAGTTTCCTCTTCTTCATGTTTCCACCTGTGAGCTTGTGATCTCGTTGCAACACAATCTGGAAACAATCCAGGATGCTCCTTCTGCAACAATTCTGTTGAAAGCACCTCTATAAGCTGCTCAGCTACCATCAGTATCACCCACACCTGTGATCCAGCTATATCATTACCTTAAATAAATTGAACTGCTTACAATGCACAATTTTTCCACTACTCCAACAATCACCTCACCTGTTTTCCACTTACTCTTTAAATTTACCTTACACAGTGGAATAAGTTTGGCATCTCCATGAACCCCACTTATTATTACCTGTTCCTGCAACACTCCATCTGAACAACAAATATCACTATCCCATAACATTAAGGATTGACTAGCCCCTATGGGCTGAATCTTTGGCTCAGTGAGCAGGGGCGAGGCCCACTCGCTGAGGGCTAAAATGATGCATGGTGATGTCGGGCATGCGTCCCGATGTCATGGCGTGTCATTTAGACTTACAGTTCGGCAGGTGCGCACCCGAGTCAGCTGCGCACCTGCTGAACTGTCAAAGGCCTATTAAGACCATTTAACTGTCAATTAAAATAATTAATGGATCTTCCCATCCAACCTTACGATTGGCAGGCAGGCAAAGAGCCCAGGCGGCCTTCATAATTTTCATGGAACCTCATCCAAAGGCGGGATGAGGTTTCATGAATGATTTTAAATTTTGAAAAAAATTTTCATTGAAATTAATGCACATGTCCCAGCTCATATGACAATTTCACATGAGGGGACATGTCCAAATATTTTTTTAAATTTTTTTTTCAATTTTTCACACTCAGATTAATCTCCGAGGCAGCTCTGTGCCTCCCCACGCCCCCTCCCCCCGGCACACAGGGAGCACACAGCATTTCCGGGTGTGCGTCACACTGGTGGGCCATAATTGGCCTGCCTACGTAAATTTGCGGCATGGACCCAATCGGGGGCATCGATCGGGTCTGTGCCCACCCGCAGCCGCTCCCACACCACCGCCCAACAGGCAGAAAATTCTGCCCTATGTCTCTTAAAATTTTAATATCTTTACTTGCTCCACCCTGTACACATGGAAAGATTTCCCCTTCATTTACAAAATCTTTAAATATTTCTGCAACTTGCTCTTTAGAACTCCCTTGGGTAAATTGTGAACACATTTTCACTTCTTTACCTATCACTGATTCTTTCTGCTTTACCTGTATACAAACCACTGGTTTTTACTGTGCCTGGACGTCAGAACCCACAGTACTTTTACTTGCAATTATTGTGATGCAAGAAAGTTCTGCAATAGATTTTCCCTGTATTTTCCAACGCATTGACTTTGTGTGCCCAACGTTATTACAGTGAAAATCTCAATTTCAGAGTGTCACATCTACCCTCAGCACCTTCATTTTTAGCCTGTTAGAAAAAAATCTTCCTGAGAATTCCCAACTACTCCCCATCTTCCCTGACCATCTACCTTCCTTTCATCTTCCCACATTCTATCCTTCTCTAACTTAAAAGTGTGATGAAGAAAGATTTAGGTCTGTGAACCAACTCACAATTATCAGTTATCTCTGCTGCTTGTCTTGCCATTTTAATCCTCTGTTCCTTCACATGAGTTCTCATTACTGAAGGAATTGAATCTTTACATTCTTCCAAAAAAATCACTTCTCTAAGAGCTGCATATGTTGTCTCCACTTTTAATGCCTGTATCCATCAGTCAAAATTACTTTGTTTTACTCCCTCAAATTCAATTTAAGTTTTCCCAGGCTGTTTCCTTATATTCTTAAATTTCTGTCTATATGTCTCAGGAACCAACTCATACACACTCAAAATAGCCTTTTATACTGCATCATAATCCACCGACACTTCTTCTGACAATGAAGCATAAACTTCATGAGCTCTACCCACTAACTTGGACTGTAAAAGTGATGTCCAGTTTTATTGTGGCCATTTCGTCTGTTTAACTATCTTCTTAAATGATACAAAGGACGCCTCAATATCCCTTTCTTTAAACTTCAGAAGAGCTTGCAAAAATTTAAACATCTCCCCACTGGATTTCAGGTTGAAGGTTTTTCATCATTAGAATCTTCCTCAGCATCTGAGGTCGTTTTAAGCAGATATTCTCTTTCTCTTTCCTTCTCCCTCGCCTCCATTGCTAACTTTTCCCTCTGGAGATCAAGTTTTTGGATATCTATTTCTTTTTGAAATACTCTCTCTGTCTTTTTCTCTTTCTTTTCCTGTTGCCTCTAGTTCAAGTCTTTTTCATTACCAATGCTTGTTCAAATTCAGGCTTCTTCATTTATAACTGAAGTCTCACTACCTCCAGCTGTGACTCACTAGTGTCGTTATCACTTCCAATTTCAAATGCTGTGCTATCACTTCAACTATGCCTGCTATCTTTGCCTCTCCAGGTAACCTCAACTTCAACTTATCCACCTTATTCAACTTACCTGTAGATACTTTTTGTAACCCAATCAGAGTTATACCTTCTACTTCCAAAAAGGTTTTAGCCATGGATACAGCCATTTTTGCAGTCTCACCACTTTAAAAATCCCTCACACCAAATCCTGAATTCAATCTGCTTCTCACACTCGTAATCTTAAGATTCACCAACTCCAAACAAATCAAGGAACTTCAAATATTCCCGGACGTGCCCCCAATTTGTTATGACATGGCAGATGATGGCCAGGATTTCCCGGTCGGCGAGAGGGGGCAGGGCTCACTCGCCAATGCGTAAAATGATGCGGGATGACGTCAGGCAGAACTCCCAATGTCACCCCGCCTCATTTCGATTTTCAGGTCGGCGGGGGCTCAGCAGAATCAGCTGTGCACCCACCGACCTGTTAATGGCCAATTGAGGCCATTGACAAAGTAGTTAAAGTAATTAATGGACCTGCCCGTCCAACCTTAAGATTGGTGGGCAGTCCGGGAGCATTGGCGGGCTTCAGAAAAAACATGAAACCTCATCCACGGGCGGGATGAGGTTTCATGTAGGTTTTAACTCAGGGAATCCCGCCCCACCCGCACAGGGAGCACATAGCGCTTCCTTGAGGACATCACGCTGGGCGGGCCTTAATTGGCCTGCCCACGTAAAATGGCGGCACACTCCCGATAGGAGCGGCTGTTTGGAGGCGTGCCTTCACGTGCCCACTCCTGAACTTGCCCCCCAAAGGGGGTAAAATTCTGCCCGATGTGTTGCGGGCGGCTAAATCCACGAGGGAAACTTGGTCACACTATGACATTGGTTTTGTGCTGTGTGCATTGAATTCAGAAGTAATAAGTCTACCAAGAACTTCAGAGATTTTTAAAAATTAAATTAAAATATTTATTAACAAAATAAAAGATTTAAAGCACATACATAGACTACAGTTACTACTATAATAACTCCTAAAATTCCAAATTAACTTGACTTCCAGTTACACTCCCTTTAAGGCAACTGTCCATAATAGATTTTAGATTTAAAACAAACTCAGCAAGTTATCACAATACCCTGGACAATAGGATCCCAAATGGCTTTTCTCCAGCTTCAGTTTCATAAGACAGCAGACTCAAGCACAAATGCTGGACGCTTCATTTTGGCCATTTCACACACTCCTGTTAGATCTTCGATGGCCTTCTCCTGACACATAGGGCAGAATTTTGCCCTTGGTGGGCGTGCGGACCCCACCAGCTCAGCAGCGGGCGGACAGCCGACCCCCATCACCAAAATGGGGCCCACTGCCATTTTGAGTGGGCAGGCCAATTAAGGCCTGCCCAGCAGCCTGCCCGACAGGAAGCGCTATGCGCTTCCTGTGCGGGGGGGGAGGGAATCCCCAGCTGTCAAAGTTGCTCCCCGAGACAAAGTGCTGTCTCAGGGAAATTACTGACAGTGTAGAAAAGTTAAAAAAAATAGAGAAATAAAAATATTATTAACATGTCTCCCTCATGTGACAGTGTCACACAAGATGGGACATGTCAATAAATATCACATTACATTTATTAAAGTTTTTAAAAAGGAACATGAAACCTCATCCCGCCAGCGGATGAGGTTTCATGTATTATCAAAAGCCCTCTGGGGCTCCTGGCCTGCCCGCCAGCTTTAAGGTTGGACGGGCAGGGCCTTTAATCACTTTAATTACTCTGTCAATGGCCTCAATTGGCCATTGATAGGTCGGCGGGCGGACAGCTGATTTCGCTGTCCGCTCGCCTTCCTGAAAACTTAAAGGGAGCGGGATGACATTGGGGGTTCCTCCCGATGTCATCCCACGTCATTTTCCCGTCGGCGAGCGGGCCCCACCCTCAAATCGCCAATGGGAAAATCCTGGCCATAGCTTTTCATTCCCTTTGTACATGTTTTCTCTTTTTAATATGTAAAATCTATTGTTCCATACGTCTTTGAAACTGTATCTCCCTCATAATATAAAAAAAGTGTTGTCACTATGTATTGTCAGTCACCTTTGAGAAAATAAACACATTATTTGGCCTTTCTTATCTGGCTAATTGTAAACAGACTGAGACCCCTTTGAAATCCAAATCTCCCTTCATTTATCTAAAAATGCAAATTCCCTTCACACCTTACATGCTAAGCCAGTATCCATGTTTACTCATTAGCATGTCAAGCACCTAGCTTCTTTTGATGAATTAAAGCTTGCAGTCTACTTAAGTCACACGCAGACAAACCCAACTGTACTTACCCCATCAATCTACTTCACAATAAACCACAGAAAAATATTATGAAAATTATTATACTTTCATGACATCTTTAATGTTTTAACAAGTAAGAGGTTTGCTTTTATCAGTTGTAATTTAATGTAAATACAGTGTGCCATAGCATTGTTGCTGTTCTGCAACATGATAATCAAGCAGTCAAGTCTCGGGGCTGCCTGATTCTCATTGTTCCAATATCCTTGGCAGTAGTCAACCAGGTTACTGGACAGAGCATGTTGCACACAGAAACAGAAATTTATTTTATTCTTTTTCCGAAATGTATTAGCCAGAAATTTAGTTTACTAATCCATTCACTAAGTATAAGTGTGTTATGACATAGTGTTGTCACTAGGTCATTTACACAGCGAAAACATATTTCACCACATAGAGTCATCAATAGCAATTGAAAGAAAAAAAATCCATCAACAGTGTAGTTTCTCACTGCAGTAAAGAAAGACTGATTTAACTCCTTCCTATATTTCTCTCTACAACAAACATACTGCTTTTGGATAATCATGAAGCTACATGGATCTAATCATAAAAACATGCCTTTTTGGAGCCCCTCCTGGTTGAAGAAGATTGAAGACATATGTAGCTTTGTTAGGGGAGGGATAAATATTCATAAATTTTGAGAGCAAGTTTATGTTGCACATGGACTGCAGCAGTTCAAGATAGCGGCTCACCATCACCTTCTCAAGGGCAATAAATGCTAGTCTAGTCAGCAATGCCCATATCCTGTGTAAATTTTAAAAAGTAAGACCACTTGAACCTTTGTATTTGTTTCAAAATTACAACTTTTTAAAATCAGGTTTTGAAATACCAAAGGAGTAAAGCCTTCATGAAATTTATTAAAATTCAGAAATGATCAAAGAGTTGCTTTCTTTAAATAAAGCACCACTGAGATTCTTTATGCGTCATTTCATGTGTGCATCCCTTTTCAATCATCCATGTTTTCTTCAATCCCTATATTTTTCTGCTGTACACCCACAGGAAATATGCATTGCCATTGTTACAGACAGGCTTTAGCATTGAATATTCTTGAGAACCAAACTCAAACATCTGGCTGAGAGGCATGTCCACATCAAACGTTTGTATAAATGAGTAATACTGAACATTATAGCATTGACATTGTAAAAACTTGTGATTCTCAGGATTCAATAAATTAATTAAAACATATAAATATCGTTACATAAAGTATGTTTTAAAACCATTACTACATTCTCAAGTTTAAAATACAAGTCAGAAAAGAATTAGAGCAGCCATAGAAAAATGTCAAACCTTTTCTACATTTCTATTAAGTATCAGGAACAGGCTGTGAATTATGGTTCATTCTGGATATTGTATAGCTTCAAGTTTGTTTTAACAGACAAGCAGAAGATATTAAGATAAAGCTAGATTAATCATTAGATAATATTAAGTGGTCAAATGACCAGTCTAAACTTATTGTCACATTTGGTCAAGAAAGGTTAGATCAAGTATAAAGATGACAAACACATCTACTGTGTATCAAACATACAGGCTAGATTTCTTAACTATTAATTACGAATGGTCAGCAAATGCTGCCCATTGAAGCTTATGACTGGTTAACCATCAAGAATTCAGGGAATTTTTCATTATGTCCTTAATGTTTGACTTTTGGTGCACCTTTAGCAAAATTCTGTCTGTTAATTAGGGCACAGATTCAAATCACGGGGTAAATTTGAAAGCATCTGAAAACAGGTGCGGGGATCGCAATGTGCAACTAACCCATACTCATTAATCCCCTCGCAGGCTGCACACTAACTTTGTGCTGCCTGCTCATTTTAATGCTTTCAGCATCCAGTAATCAGCAACCCTGAAGTTGATTGGCTAGACACGTACATCCGCAGGGGGTAATATTGTGCGTGGCTAACACCACTTAAAGCTAACCTGCATGTGTTAAAGGGGCAGTGCATTATGGTTGGAGCAGGTGCTGGCTGTCTTGCAGGAAGTGACTCTGATCTGGAAAACAACAGAATGGCACAACTTGGGAGAAAGCAGGCCCCAAGGCTTTCAAGTGCTGATGTGGAGGCCTTGTGGAGGAGCTGGAGAGGTAGAGAGATGTCCTGGATCCACAGTGGACCAGAAGGCCTTCCAAACACACACTTATAAGGCATTGGGAGCAGGTACCCATGCAGGTCAACAAGGGTTCTGCTTGAGAAAACTCAGAGGAGAATTTTGGACAGAAGAACACTGACGAGCATGCATGATAAAATATTTGGTGCATTGGGCAGCCTGCAGTCAATGTCAAGGAACATGGAGGAGTCCATAACCAACTTGGCACAGGATTTAGTGCAGTGTTTAGGGCCTATACTTTCCACCATGGAATAGGTAGCCAATTCAGTTAGCATACTTTTCTACCTGATGTCTCAGCTTCCACCTTCGCAAGGGCACTTAGGGATGGGCAATAAATGCTGGCCTAGCTAGCAACACCCGCATCCCATGAAATGAATTAAAAAAAAGTTACCCAACATCTGAGTAGCAGCTCACACTGCTGTCATGCAAGATCAACTTGCTGCCATTGCAAGCTCCGACTACTGCTATTATATCTGTGGATTACAGTGCACAGAAGGGCTTGTAAGGTGTCGCAGCAGACCAGCAATCTGTCCTGTGACACATTACTAGAATTGCTATGGACTATCTCAAGGCACTGGCTGAGGCTCAATGGAACATGAACACATTGCCCTCTCTCAAGAAGACAGCGTTCATATTTCCACCACTGCCAATCCCCTATTGCCCTTGCTGTTGCCTGTCAGAAATCATCCCAAACTGCTGCCACATCTCGAAGTGGTGTGATCTGAAGCCAGGCATTCTAAGAATAAATAAGCCATGCTACAGTTGTACAGGTTTTAGTGAGACCACATCTGGAATACTGTGTGCAGTTTTTGTCTCCACATTTAAGAAAGGATATACTTGAGACAGTACAATGAAGGTTCACTAAATTGGTCCATGGGATGGGTTCTATGATGAAAGGCGAATTAACTCAGGGTTATATTCTCTGGAGTTTAGAAGAATAAGAAGCAATCTCATTAAAATCTACAAAATTCTGAAGGGGCTTGATAGGGTAGATGCTGAGAGATTGTTAAAAACAAAAAACTGCGGATGCTGGAAATCCAAAACAAAAACAGCATTACCTGGAAAAACACCTTCTCCTCCCTCCCAAAAACATGATAGGGTCCGCCTTGTCCTCACTTATCACCCCACCAGCCTCCGCATTCAAAGGATCATCATCCGCCATTTCCGCCAACTCCAGCTTGATGCCACCACCAAACACATCTTCCCTTCACCTCTCCTGGCGGCATTCCGTAGGGATCATTCCCTCCGGGACACCCTGGTCCACTCCTCCATCACCCCCTACTCCTCAACCTCCACCTATGGCACCTCCCCATGCCCACGCAAAAGATGCAACACCTGCCCCTTCACTTCCTGTCTCCTCACCATCCAAGGGCCCAAACACTCCTTTCAAGGGAAGCAGCATTTCACTTGCATTTCCCCCAACTTAGTCTCCTGCATTCGTTGCTCTCAATGCAGTCTCCTCTACATTGGAGAGACCAAACGTAAACTGGGCGACCGCTCTGCAGAACACCTCCGGTCTGTCTGCAAGAATGACCCAAACCTCCCTGTTGCTTGCCAGTTTAACACTGCACCCTGCTCTCTTGCCCACATGTCTGTCCTTGGCTTGCTGCATTGTTCCAGTGAAGCCCAACGCGGACTGAAGGAACAGCATCTCATCTTTCGACTAGGCACTTTACAGCCTTCCGGACTGAATATTGAATTCAACAACTTTAGATCTTGAACTCCCTCCTGCATCCCCACCCCCTTTCTGTTTCTTCCCCCTTCCTTTTGTTTTTTCCAATAATTTATATAGATTTTTCTTTTCCCACCTATTTCCATTATTTTTAAATCTTTTATGCCCTGCTAGCCTTTCCACCCCACCCCCACTAGAGCTGTACCTTGAGTGCCCTACCATCCATTCTTAATTAGCACATTCATTTAGATAATATCACCACCATCAAAGCCTCTGCGTTCTTTTGTCTGTGACATCTTTTGATTATCTGCTCCTATCACTGCTTGCTTGTCCCTACAACCACACCACCCCCCGACTTCTCCTCCTCTCCCACCACCCCCCCCCCCCCACCCCAAACACCTTAAACCAGCTTATATTTCACCCCTTTCCTAAGATTCACTCAGTTCTGTCGAAGGGTCATGAGGACTTGAAACGTCAACTCTTTTCTTCTCCGCCGATGCTGCCAGACCTGCTGAGAGATTGTTTCTGCTGGTTGGGGTCTAAAACACAGGGGCACAGTTTCGGGATATGGGGTCGACCATTTAGGACTGAAATGAGGAGAAATTTCTTCACTCAAAGAGTTATGAATCTTTGGAATTCTCTATCCCAGAGGGTTGTGGATGCTCCATTGTTGAATACATGTTAGGCTGGGATAGACAAATTTTTGGTCTGTCATGAAATTAAGGGATATGGGGAGCTAGCAAGAAAATGGAGTTGAAGCCCGAGGTCAGCCATGATCGTATTGAAAGGCAGAGCCGTCTCATTAGGCCATGTGCTCCTATTTCTTGTGTTCTGTTTCTAGAGCTGCTTGGGCTCATCATCCAAGCCCATCCGCAGCCTCCTCTACTGAAAACAGCAGCCTTCCTCCAACCATGCTGCAGCCACTGGGGTAGCAATCCATTGAAGCAGCAGGCAAACAAAGACATACGGAAGGGCATTAAGACAATTATATCAGGAAATGGCAGAGCATACTGGGTACAACAAAGGCTATAGACTCTGACAATATTCCGTTGTATTGCTGAAGACATCTTCTCCAGAACTAGATGCACCTCTAGCCCAGCTGTTTCAGTACAGCAATAACACTGTCATCTACCCGACTATTTGAAAACTGCATAGGCATATCTTGCCCAGAAAAAGCAGTTCAGCCATTTGCCACCACATCAGTTTACTCTCAATCATCAGCAAAGTGATTGAAGGTATCATAGACAGTACTATCAAATAGCACTTACTCAGCAATAACCTGCTCAACATTGTTCAATTTGGGTTTGGCCAGGACAACTGATCTCCAGACCTCATTAAAGCCTTGGCCTAAACATAGACAAAGGAGCTGAATTCCAGAGGTGAGGTGAGAGTGACTGCCCTTGACATCAAGACACCATTTGACCAAGTATCCCATCAAGAAATCCTAGTAAAATTGAAGTCAATCGGAATCAGAAGAAAATCTCCACTGGCTGGTGTCATACCTAGCACAAAGGAAGGTGGTTATGGTTGTTTGAGGCCTATCATCTCAGCCCCAGGACATAGCTGCAGGAATTCCTCAATGTTGTCCTAAGCCCAACCGTTTTCAGCCGCTTCATCAATGATCTTCCCTCCATCATAAAGTCAGATGTGGTGATGTTTCCAGATGATTGCACAATGTTCAGTTCCATTTGCAAATTCTTCAGGCATGGAATGCTTCATGACCTGGACAACGTTCAGGCTCAGGCTGATAATTGACAAGTAACATTCAAGTCACAAAGTGCCAGACAATAACCATGTCCAAGAAAAGAGAGTCTAACCATCTCCCCTTGACATTCAAATGGATTGCATTCGCTGACTCCCCCACTACCAACATCCTGGTGGTCGCCATTGACCAGAAACTTAACTGGATAAGTCATATAAATACTGTGGTTACAATAGCAGATCAGAGGCTGAGTATTCTGTACACCTCCTGACTCCCCAAAGCCTGTCCTTCATCTACAAGGCACAAGTCAGAAAAGAGGAGCAAGAGTAGGCCATTCAGCCCATCATGGCTGATCAACCACTTCAATGTTTTTTCCCACCATATCCCCATGTCCCTTTATGTTATTGGCATTTAAAAATCTGTTAATCTCTACTTTAAACATACTCAATGACTGAGCTTCCACAGCCCCCTGGGGTAGTGAATTCTGAAGATTCACAACCCTCTGAGTAAAAAAAAACCTCCTCATCTCAGTTCTAATGGCTTCTCCCATATTTTGAAATTGTGTCCCCTGGTTCTAGACTCCCCAACCAGGGGAAACATCTTACCTACATCTGCAAACACCTTCGGTCTGTCCGCAAGCATGACCCAGACCTCCCTATCGCTTGCCATTTCAACACTCCACCCTGCTGTCATGCCCACATGTCCGTCCTTGGCCTGCTACAATGTTCCAGTGAAGCTCAACACAAACTGGAGGAACAGCATCTCATCTTCCGACTAGGCACTTTACAGCCTTCCGGACTGAATATTGAGTTCAACAACTTTAGATCATGAACTCTCTCCTCCATCCCCACCCCCTTTCTGATCCCCCTTTTTTCCAATAATTTATATAGATTATTCTTTTCCCACCTATTTCCATTATTTTTAAATGTATTTCCATCCATTGTTTTATCTCTACCTTTTAGCCTATTTCGATCCCTTCCCCCCACCCCACTCCCTCAGGGCTATCTGTACCTTGCCCATCCTGCTTTCTACCCTTAATGTCACCTATTAGCACATTTCTTAGCTAATATCACCACCGTCAACACCTCTTTGTCCTTTTGTCTATGACATCTTTTGGCAATCTCCACCTATCGCTGGCCCTCTATCCAGCTGTACTTGTCCCATCCCCCCTTAAACCAGCTTATATTTCACCTCGCTTCTATTTTTCTTTAGTTCTGTTGAAGTCATACAGACTCGAAACGTTAACTGTATTCCTCTCCACAGATGCTTTCAGACCTGCTGAGTTTTTCCAGGTATTTTTATTTTTGTTTTTGTTACCTGCATCGACTCTGTCTATCTCTTTAAGTATTTTGTAGGTTTCAATAAGATAATTTCTCATTCTTCGAAACTCTAGAGAGTGCAGGCCCAGTTTCCCCTTCATAGGACAGTCCCACCATTCTGGGAACAAGCCTGGTGAACCTTGGCTGCACCCCCACTATGGCAATAATATCCTTCCTAAGGTAAGGGGACCAAAACTGCACACAGTACTCCAGGAGCAGTCTAACCAAGATTCTGTACGATTGAAGCAAGACTTCGCTACTCCTGTACTCACACCCTCTTGCGATAAAGACCAACATACCATTAGTTTTCCTAATTGCCTGCTGCACCTGCATGTTAGCATAATGACATATTGACGAGGACACCCTTCTAATCTCTTACCGTTTAAGAAATACTTTGCGCATTGGTTTCTCCTACCAAAGTGGATGGCCACACATTTTATCACATCATATTCCATCTGCCATGTCCTTGCCCACTTCTAAGTCTGTCTAAATCCTTTTGAAAATGCTTTGCGTCTTCCCCATAACACACATTGCCACCTAGCTTTGTATAATTTGCAAACTTGGAAATATTACATTTGATCCCCACAGCCAAATCATTTATATACATTGTGAACAGCTGGGGCCCGAGTACTGATCGCTGCGGTACCCCACTAGTAACAGCCTGCCAACTGTGATATAATACTGTCCACTTGCCTGGATGAGTGTAGTTCCAACAACACTCAAGAAGTTCACTGCCATCCTGGACAAAGCAGCCCACTTGATTGGTAACCGATTCACCACATTAAACATTCACTCTCACTATCCATGTACCATGGCAGCAGTGTGCATTATTTACAAGATACAGCAACTCATAAAAACTTCTTCAACAGCACTTTCCAAGCCTGCAACCTCTGTCACCCAGAAGAATGTGGGTAGTTGTGTATGGAAATACCACCGCCTGCAAATTCCCATCCAAGTCACGCACCATCCAAACTTGAAAAAATATCGCTGTTTCTTCGCCATCACTGGTCACAATTCTGGAACTCCCTCCTTAACAGCACTCTGGGTGTACCTACACCATGAGGATTGCAGCGGTTCAAGAAGGCGATTCATCACCACCTTCTTAAGGGCAATTAGGGTTGGCCAATAAATGCCTTTGTTAGTGAGGCCCGCATCTCGTGAATGAAGAAAAAGAAGTTGATGATCCCTTTTAATAGTGCCATTAGAGGATCCATCCTGCTGCTGAATATGTATTAGCTGTGTGAGGTTAAGAGAGGGTGTTAGCTGAAGCATTGGACTCCAAAATGGCACTGTAAAATCAATGATGGATATTGTGATCTGCCTGCTCTGTATACTTCCAGCAGCCATTCACTCTGCATGCACCTTCACCAATATGGCAGCCAGCACAATTCACCCCAAAAGTGTTCACATGGCCATCATTTGGAGCTCTGAGGGCATTCAACATGTATGTGTAGATTCATCCAGATTTTCTTTCTCTGTTTAGGCTGGATTTTCTGGTCCTGCTTGCGGCGGGAAAAGTTATGGACATGATGGAAAATTTGGAGAGGCAGAGTCCATTGACTTTCATAGGAATTTCCTGGCCTTTATTCTTCCGTGGGATGTGGACATCATTGGCAAGGCCAGCATTTGTTGTTCATCCCTAATTGCCCTTGAACTGAGTGACTTGCTAGGCCATTTAGATGGGCCACATTGCTGTGGGTCTGAAGTCACACCTACAGGCTAAACTTGGTAAGGACAGTAGATTTTAGTGAACCAAATGGTTACCATTACTGAGATTAGCTTTCAATTCCAGATTTTATTAATTGAATTTAAATTCCACTATCTGCCATGGTGGGATTTGAACCAATGTCCCCAGAGAATTAACCTAGGCCTCTGGATTACTAGTCCAGTAATATTACCACTATGCCACCAACTCCCCATCAAATATATATATTTATAAACATATCCAAATAGATTGTATGGTTCTGTGTTGGTCATATTTAGTTTAACCTTCACATCATTGTTCCTAACTGCTAATGAATGGCTTTGGCTTCAGTCTGCATACAAAGATTAACTTATTTTTCAGTTACCTGTTTCTCCTATGTGCCCCTGAATGAAGACTTGCTGTTTGACAGCTAGATGCCACTTCCTTTCACCTTAGCCTATGTTTGTTTTTCTCTCCTCTGCCTGCCTGCTGCTGGTGATGGTTTGGCATGCTGAAAGAAACTCTTTGCATGCGAGGCTTGTGTAGTTTATACTCACTGAAACGACTCCGTACATCTTATCAGAGTAAGTTATGCATGTCTGTAGACCATATTTTATTCTGTTTTTGATGGATGACTACTATTGTTTTGCCACACTTGAGTGCAACTGGCAGAATTAATATTTTGAGCTGCAACTTCCAAGAGAAGAGCTAATATGGTTTCTTGATGAATTCTCCTTTTAAAGCAATCATGATTTTCCATAATAATTATTGGAAAAACACCGATTAAAATGTGTTGTCCTAATAAGGATGTTGTAATTTCTTTTTACTTTTCACATATGGATAATTGACACATACCAGCATTCTTCTGTGTGGCAACTAAGTTATCCATATATTAAAACAAAAAAGTATAGTCTATAATGTGCTCAAACTTTGAGTAGGTTAAGAAAAAATTGGTACATTGGATTCTCGTAATTGTCATTTTTCCAGCTGAAAATATTTCAGTAAGAATTATGTGCCAGGGTAATATTTTGATTAAACATTTCACAGTAAAATCACTATAAATTTATGATCAGTTACTCTATGCTTAGAGTGCTGCCATCCTTTTGCAAAGGTTATAATTCCAGTTTAGAGATATCCACAGACATTCAATAGTTTGACAATTCTGATATACCTTCTCAGTAGCAAAAGGGCATCAGATATAAATACACAAAGAACAAATTGCATTAGAATTTTGGAACAATTTAAATGACAATGCTGTATGTGAACTTAGTAATTAGAGTTGACATCAAGCAGAATCCACTGTACAGAGCAAGTTATCAGGCTTGCCAGTGCTCTCCAACTTATTCAGCCCTCGTGGTCAGCTGAGGTTTCTTTATGGTATAATAGCTGATAATATTGAAGATTCAATAATCAGAGTAGAAATGAAAATAATGTAAATTTGGTTATATTGCTCAGCTTCTTTCATGCAGAGTTCTTTTCTGTAATATGATTGGGGTTCACAATATACCAAGCTTTTGTTTGTACAGTTACTGCTGGTTGTGATTTCAGCAATTTAAATTTTAGCACATTCTTGGTATACAATGTTCCTTGAAAAGAAAGAAATTAAGTCCAGTCAGTTTGGATTAAATGAAGCATAGCGTTCAAACAAATGTCAATCAATACATTTATCTTTCCAGAATTTACATTCAAGTGCGCAGGTATGTTACTGAATCTTTGTGATCTTTAAATGATTTACAGATTTTATGAAAGAACATTGTGACTCACACACAAATTAATTGTTGTTCAGAGCAGGTCAAAAATCTGACTATGGGCCTCTGTTTGGAGACCACTGACGGTAGATGCATTGCAGTACTTTAAAGTGCAGCTACTGTGGGTACTCTCATAACTGAATGGGTCACTCAGCAAATATATTAATTAAATTAGAACTGGAGAAATTAGTGCATTTTCTTGTGGGCATCTCTCCCCTGAACCAGATACACATTTGATTTGGTCAGTAATGCTAATGGAAATGGAAACTGATCAGGCTGACTGTGCTTTAGGAAATAATAGCACCCAATGAGAATGAGAAGCTAAGATCAAACTGAGCCAGAGAAAAACGTGTCACTGTGTTGAGTTCTATAGTGAATGTATACTATTTGATCTACAACTTAACAATGTATGACTTTGTTTAATGTTTTACTTCAGAATGCAGTTTACTTTCCTCATGAATAAAATTAGTAATAACGATAGCCAATTGCTGTTGCCAATAATATTCAATAGGACACTTTTTTTTATGATCATTGAGTTAGAATTTTTATCTGACCTTGTGTTTGAACTGCAATGCAAAAAATTATATTTATACCCAATTGCTAGCCACCAATTAATATAGTATATTGAAATTAAATGTTTACCCAATTATCTTCTCCAGCAGTGCTGGACAGTAAGGCATCAAGAATAGGACAAAAGGTAAGTAACCTAAATAAACATTAACATTCAATTTGTCAAAATTACATAGAAATAACCTGAAAATTCACTGAGAGAGCATTTATTCCTTTTCCCAGTTACGTTTTTGACTTTGCATTATGCTAATACCAGCTTTCAGCATGCAATATTACAGAAGACTGTCTGCTTCTGTAGTGCCAAAATTCAGGCAGTCAATTTCTGAGTGTTGACTGGCCTGTCATCTTCATGCATAATGCTCAATTCCTAGCATTACTACTAATATACTGATCTGCACTAGAATGAACTATCCACTTAAGTAAAAACAGAAAATGCTGGAAATGCACAAGAGATATGTCAGTCTCTGTAAAGAGAAACGACAGGTTATTAACATTTCAGGTATGCACTGACACTGTTTAAAAATAAGGGGTCGCTCATTTAAGACAGAGATGAGGAGAATTTTTTTCTGTCAGAGGGTAGTGAGTCTTTGGAACTCTCTTCCTCAAAAGGCAATGGAATATTTTCAAGGCAGAGCTAGATAGATTCTTCACAGAATCGCAGAATGTTATGGCGCAGAAGGAGGCCATTCGGCCCATCATGTCTGCACCTGCTCTCCGAATAAGCATTATGACTTAGTGCCATTCTCCTGCCTTTTCCACATACCCTTGCACATTGTTTCTATTCAAATAATCATCTAATGCCCTCTCGAATGCCTCAATTGAACCTGCCTCCACCACACTTCCAGGCAGTGCATTCCAGACTCAAACCACTTGCTGTGTGAAAAAGTTTTTTCTCACATTACATTTGCTCCTTTTGCAAATCACTTTAAATCTGTGCCCTCTCGTTCTCAATCCATTTTACAAGTAGGAAGAGTTTCTCCCTATCTACTCTATGCAGCTCCCTCATGATTTCGAACATCTCTATCACATGTCCCCTTAGCCTTCTCCTCTCCAAGGAGAACAGTGCCAACCTCTTCAATCTATCTTCATAACTGAAGTTTTTCATCCCTGGAACCATTCTTGTAAACCTCTTCTGCACTCTCTCCAAGGCGTTCACATCCTTCCTATAGTTTAGCGCCCAGAACTGTACACAATACTCCAGTTGTGTTCCAACTAGTGTCTTATAAAAGCTCAGCATAATCTCCCTGTTCTTGTACTCTATGCCCCTATTAATAAAGCCCAGGATACTGTATGCTTTATTAGCTGCTCTCTCCACCTGTACTGCCATCTTCAATGATCTATACACATATACACCCAGGTCCCTCTGCTCCTGCACCCCCTTAAGAATTGTACCCCTTATTTTATATTGTCTCTCCATGCTCTTCCTACCAAAATACATCACCTCATACTTTTCCGAATTGAACTTCATCTTCCATCTATCTGCCCACTCCACCAACTTGTCTATGTCCTTTTGAAGTTCTATACTATTCTTAATTAACAAGGGGATGAAAGGTTATCAGGAATAGGCAGGAATGTGGGGTTGAGGTTACAGTCAGATCAGCCATGATCTTATTGAATGGCGGAGCAAGCTCAAGGGGCTGAATGGCCTACTCCTGCTCCTAATTCGTATGTACACTTTCATCAGGTGAAGACTGAAAGAATAAACAGGCATTTGGTAGGGTTGGAAAAATTGAAAGAAAATGGAAAAGGATGAGATAGAATCATGGTATTGAGTTACCTTACATAGAATATACAATGTAGAAGTAAGTTGTTCACCTCAACTAGTCCCTGCTGGTGTTTATACTCCACATGAGTTTCCTCCCATTTCATCTACCTCATCTCAGCCTTTCTGTATATCTTTCTATTCCTTTGATTTCCTTTTATTTATTTACTTGCCTAATTTCATTTTGCAAACGCCTAAACTATTTGGCCCAACCACTTTCTGTGGTAGCAAGTTCCACATTCCAACTACTCTTTAATTAAAAATACTTCTCCTCATTTCTCAATTAGATATATTAGTAACTATCTTGGATTCTCCTGCGTGGAAACATCCTCTCAACATCTACGCTGTCCATAATTTTAAAGGCCTTTATCAGGTTTCCTCTAAGTCTCTTTTATAAAGAAGAAAGCTTCAACTTGTTAAATTTTCTCTCAGAACCTTTCAATTCTGATCCTTATAAATTTCTCGTGTGTTTCTGTGGCCTGAATTTTACCTTTGGCAGGCGCGCATGATCGGTGGGCCCTGGAGCGATTGGGAAACGGGCCCCCGACCATGATTTCACACTAGCTGGCCAATTAACGGCATGCTGTAAAGCTCAGCGCTGCGGGGGTGGAGGCGGGAAGAGGGTGGGCGATGATGTTTCTGCAGGTGCAGGTGAGCGCTGCAAGAAAGCTCCCTGAAGGCAGGCAGCAGCGGGCAGACTTCCACTTTTGCATATGCCTGCCCAACGAAATATTGTGCGCAATGATGTTGGAACGCTCGCCGGACGTCTTCTCGCACCATTTTACACCCAATCGGATTGGGCGTGGGCCTGCTGGAGGAATGTAAAATTCAGCCCTAGGTCCTTTTTATTGTTTGGAAATCAGAACAGTGCACAGTATCCTAAGAGTGACCTGACCAGGATCCTATACAACTTTAACTTAACTTCACTACTTTTGAATTCTATACCCCTAGAAATAAATTCCAATGCTTTGATAGCATTTTTAATTGTTTTGCTGATCTGCGATGCTGCTTTTAATGACTTATTTTCCTCTGTTTTGCTAAATTCCATTGCATTTCAACCCTATTCAGATAAGGCGTAGATACTGGTCTTAGAAGATTCTCAAGCATCAGGACAATTTTTGGGTACTAACCCTGATGGTGTCTGCATTCCTTCCACTTGTACAATTTTCTAAAGGAGACTAATTAAGAGGCCACCTCCATGTTTGGGTTCCCAAGATTGCAGGCCCAATCTAAGGGCCCAAAGATGTGAATCACCAACAATCCCACTGGGAGTGGCAGGTGCTGCTGAAGCATGTATGAGAGAGAGCAAGGGCATCTCAAGATGGAGACATATGGATATTTAAAAATAAAGAACGCAGGCCAAAAAATGCTGAGGTGGAACCCCTCCACAAAATTCCTTGTGGCCACGACTGTGGTCCTATGATCCCCATCTGATTCCTGGATGGGGGAAGTTAAAGGAGGCATTGATGGCTCCCAGCCTGTTGCCAGGAAGCCGTCCCCATATATCTGGCAGGATTCAGCCTCAGCAGGGCGGCCCTTCCAGCATCGGGAATATCCTGGCAGCGGCATCATGCTCCCCAGTCGGTTCCTCAAATGACCATAATTGGCAACCTGCTGCTGCCGGGCGGTCAGCCATGAATGCTCAGAGAGGAAGGCACATTGGGAAGCTGACCCGACATGCGACTCTCTCAGAATTTTTGTCTGGTTCCTTCCGCCTTCAAACACCTCCACGTGGCCAGGAAGATACCACCTGAATATTTTCATCTTCCTGTCAAAGTGAATCACCCATATTTATATATGTTAGTCAGTTTGCCACTTAACTGCCCAATCTGCAAGTTTGCTAATGCCTTCTTGTATTATGATGCTTTCTTCCTCAGTGTTAGGTATAACCCCAGCTTTCTATTATTGGAAAATTTTGATATTGAGTTTCTTATTCCTAAGTCCAGGTCGTTGATGTAAATTATAAATAACAGTGGTCCCAGTACTTATCCTTGTGAAACCAAGGCTTGAATCTTCTGGTCAGCATGCGGGGGCGGGCCCCGCTCGCTGACGTGTAAAATGATGTGCAGTGATGTCACCACGCATCATTCCAATCTTCAGTTCGGCAGGCATGCACCAGAGTCAGCTGCGCGCCTGCCGAACTGTCAAAGGCCATTTAAATAATAATTGAAATAATTGACAAGGCTGCCTGTCCAACCTTAAGGTTGGCGGGCAGGCGAAGAGCCCATGCGGCCACAGGCGGGATGAGGTTTCATGAAGGGTTTATAAATGTAATAAAAATCTTTATTAAAATTCATTGACATGTCCCAGCTCATGTGACACTGTCACATGAGGGGGCATGCCTGAATAAATTTTTTTCCTTTATTTCAATTTTTCATAAGCAAAGCAATTTCCCTGAGGCAGCTCCATGCCTCAGGAAGATTTCTGCGCTCTTTCACGTGCATTCGCGAAAGAGCACAGGCACCGACCCTCCCTCCTCCCCCCACCCGCACAGGGAGTGCTCAGTGCTTTCGGGTGCGCGTCATGCTGGGCGGGCTGTAATTGGCTCGCCCACGTAAAACGTTGGCACGCAGCCGATCGCAGGCAGCAATTGGCTGCACGCCCACCCACCCGAGCCCGCCCAATCCAGAGAAAATTCTCTGCACTTTCTGCCTTTTTCCAATCTGAATAACTATCCTTTATCACTATCTTGCTTTCTGTTTTCAGCCAATTTGCTATCAATGATCTATTCTGACTCCATATGCCCCACCTTTGTCATGATCCTACTATGTGTTTTATCAAAGGTACTTTGAAAATCCAATAATATAACAACTACTGCAATACCTTTATGTACTCTTTCCTCTATTCCATCAAAGAATTCTATCAGGTTAGTCAAGTCTGACTTAGTCTCTTGGAGTCCATGACAACTTTTTTAAAATTATATTTTCTGTTTCTAGATACTATTCTATCACTTCTTTTAGTATAGATTCCAGTATCTTTCCTATCAATGATGTTAAGCTGACCAGTCTATAGTTACCAGCTTTTGTTCTATCTCCTTCTTTGTAAACAGAAACAATAATTGCTGCCTGCCAGTTCTCTGGCTACTCCCTCTTCTCCTCCAGGTACCATGCCCTAAGAGGTCATTGGTGACTGTGGACTTCCACTGGATGTGTCTATGATTATGCTTGGCAAAGTACTTGCCATGGTTTGCCATTGCCTTTTGCAAAATGGCTGACCAGGTAACTCTTCTGCTCTTGCCGCCTGCCATCAGGCGTATTGGAAGGATTTACAGGCTGATAATCAACCTGTTTGGCCATGTTATGAATGCACCTTCTGTGGGCATCAAGTGGGACTTAAACCCAGAGCTTCTGACCCAGAGGTAGGGATGCTACCACTGCGCTACAAGACCTAACCCACTCTTCTATGCAACTTTTATATATATATATATATATAAACTATCTCCTCCCTAGTTTTCTTGAGTATGCATGAGTATGGATCATCCAGAACTAGGATTTTATCCTCCTTCAGTTTTGCTAATTTGTCAATTATTTTCTCCTTTTCTATCCCAAATGTATTTTTTTAAAGATCATCCTCTGGGTAACTGTCTATTAGTTGTTTGGTAGTACAAAACTTGAGTATTGCTGAAAAAAAGAGACATGTCAAAGCTTCTTGTCTTGCGCTCATCAGGACACTTTTGGAAGAATACCAATACAAGGGGAAAACAACAATATATACTGTATGTGAAGAGACTGCTGATTGGTTGGAAAGTGCACTCCGATTGGTAGAGGTGTTGCCACGGAGAATGCACAAGTGATGGTGACTGACAGTTAACTGCCAAGCATTGTTTGAAATTTAAACCAGGCAGCTTGGCCCTGATAGGTCAAAGCATTGCCCTGAGGAATGAGTCATTGTGCCTGTTTCAGCTGAACAAAGTAAGTGACATCCATTCGTTGACTCATTCCTCAGGGCAATGCCTTGACCAATCTGGGTCATGTTACCAGATTTAAATTTCAAACCTAACTTGGCAGTTAACTATCAGTCACTGTTACTGGTGCATTCTCCATGGTAACATCTCTACCCATCAGAGTCCACTGGCCAACCAATCAGCACTCTCTTCACATACAGTACAAATTGTTGTTTTCCACTTTGTATTTGCATTCTTGCAAAATGTCCTGATGAGTACAAAACGAAAAGCTTCAATGTCTCTTTTTTCAGCAATAACTGTCTATTGTTATCATTAGTAAAAGCTGAGGTGAAGTAGTCTTTCAATACCATTTCTCATATTATCTGTAATCTTATCTTGCTTATCCTTAGTGACCCCATCCCAACTTTATTTTTCCTTTAGTTAGTCACCTGGTTATAGAACACTTCATTACTTCTTTTTATATCCTTGACAACTTGATTTTGCAATTTCTCTTTACCTTACTGATGTTTTGCTTTAACTTCTCTCCTAAGTTCTTTGTATTCCTCTTTGATCTCTTCCCTTTCTATATATAAATACTTCCTATACACTGTTTTCTGATGTGTCCCTATACTGAATGAATTATCCAGTATTTGTTCCTCCTCCTTCTTACATGTCAGAGTGTCTATTAATCAGACTCCAGCTCAATCACTCTGAGCCAGAGTGCCTTGAGACAAAGGTATTTCTTACAGAAGTGGCAGTCAGGGACAGTTTCATTGTCTAACGTCTCCCACATACTACAATCCTGACAGACTACCTGCACAGCCATGTCTTTATAATTAATTAAATTATTTTTGTAACTCTTTCAAGTACAAACACGTTTCCATCTGTTCCTATTCAGATGAAGTTACGTTGTTTCATAGTTTGCCATTGTGAGATTTGAACTCTTGATAGTTTTGCCATTGTGAGATTTGAACTCTTGATCTTTGGGTTACAAACCCAGTACTATAACCACTTGGCTATTTAGGCCAAGCTCTATTCTAACCTTGGTGCACACCAGGAAGCGATCTGTATCGCAGTCAGCATTGTGATAGCTGTGTAACTCTTTCGAGTACAAACCCGTTTCCATCTGTTTCAGATGAAGTTACATTGTTTCATAGTTTGCCATTGTGAGATTTGAACTCTAGATCTTGGGGTTACAAACCCAGTACCATAACCACTTGGCTATTTAGGCTAACTAGTTTATTTCTTGGACTAATTGGTCACCTGAAGTGTAGATTTATTAAATTGATGCACTTTGCTTGATGCTAAATAAATTAGTAATTAGATACTGTGATTAATTACACAGCTTAACAGTTATTAGCATCATTAAATGCAGCTAGAATCTAATCCATAAGTTTTTTTTCTTTGACTTACTTAATCACACTAATATTAAATCATTACTTACCCAAGCAAAACACTAAATTAAAGATATTACGCACAAAGAGATATCTAAATACTTACCTATGTGTTTATTTTAATTTCCTTGGGTTCTGCCACCCCTCTCTGTTTGTTGATTCAGACATCTCTAATACTATTTCCACTGGTTGAATTGTTTACTTATTTACTGTTGTATTTTCTATCACCCCTTGGCTAAAATTACTTCAGTACCTTCTTCCTCCTCTGCACCAAATTCCTATCGCAAGTCACTCCATTTAGTGGCTTCTACCTATTAATGTTCTAGATAGCCAGGCAGTGAAAGATAGAACTGGAGCCTAATCCTTACACACTTATAAGCTTTTATTTAGAGAAACACCTATTACAAACATGCACCTCAAAACTCAATAAACACAGTTTCAGTTTACTCCTATATATGAAGGAGCTCAAGTAAATCCCCAGTTAATGTCCACCGCCTGAATATAATTAAACACCCAATTAATTTACAATTAACATTCCCAGCTCTGTGCCACATAGCTCTTACAGCACAGAAGGAGCCCATTCATCCCAACATGCTTGTGCCAGTTTTTTAAAAGAGCTATCTAATTAGTCCTGTTCCCCTATTCTGAGATGGGAGAGAATCAAAACGAAGACCAATCAGAAAAGGAGCAAATGGGTTGAATCACCTGTAAGCATTATATTGGAAGGCTGCTCTTTGTGCCTAATTTCCTGCAAGTCACTGTTTTTGCTCATTTTCTTTCTTTTTTTGCACTTTTGTTTTTGTAAACTATTTCATAGGGTAAAAGTTCACAGGTGCACATAGGGTACAGTGTTCACTATCTGTGTGAAATGATGAGGAGGAACAGAGGTCAAGGAGGGAGATCGGAAGGTGGGAGTGGAAATGGAGGTTGGAGAAACATTAGAAACTGTGTCAGGAGTGACAGTGGCTGGAAGAGTCAGAGTAGAACTCAGCCTGATTGTGGAATGACCTATGTGTTTTTAAATGTGGGACAGGGCAGAACTCTCCTGGCCCTCTTGGCTTCACATTCAGGTAAGCAAGTTTTAAAAACTTATCTTTTAGGTAACGGGTAATCCCAAAGTCTGGTTCTCCGAAGGTCGTGCTCACAAGATGCCTCAATCTGCATTTTGTCCCCCCCACAAAGTAGACAAGACCGCATTTTGAGCAGTGAATGTAGTATGCTAAATTGAAAGAAGTATTTTTTTTTGGTTTTGGACCGTAGCTGCTGGTGAAGACCTCTTCTTTTCCATTTATGCCACCTCTGACAACATCTTTTATTACTTGTTCCATTACCACCTCCTACTGCCTTGAGCTTTTAATCCCTTTCTTTTCATTTAATCTCTCCTAACTTCCACCCTATAACAAACCTTCCTGATTGCTCTTTCTCCTCTCCCCTTTCACTGCCTCTGTACTTGCTTAAAATCTGTTATATCTCTAACCTTTTCTAGTTCTGACATCAGTCTGAAACATGAACTCTATTTTTCTCTTCTCAGATGCTGCCACATCTGCTGAGTCTTTCCAGCACTTTTAGTTTTCATTTCAAATTTCCAGCATCTAAGGTATTTTGCTTTTGCTTGGAGGTGAAGGAACATCGTTTGCTATGTAGGACAGACTATCAAAGTTTTAAGCAACTTGATAAAACATACCCCTGTAGCTCTGATGAAAAAGTTTTACATTCATTCTTGGGGATGTGTATTATCCCACTTCGAAAAATAAATTAATTTTTAGATACTGGGTACAAGCAAGTGTATGATCCATCTCAGCCTCCTGCTGAGGTCCCCAGCATCACAGATGCCAGTCTTCAGCCAATTTGATTCACTCCACATGATATCAAGGAACAGCTGAAGACACTGGATACTGCAAAGGCTATGGGTCCTGATAACATTCCAGCCATAGTACTGAAGCCTTGTGCTCCAGAACTAGCTGCGCCTTTAGCCAAGTTGATCCAGTGCATCTACAACATTGATTTCTACCTGACAATGTGGAAGATTTCCCAGGTATGCCCTGTACACAAAAAGCAGGACAAATACAACCCAGCCTATTACCACCCCATCAGTCTATACTCGATCATCAGCAAAGTTATGGAAAAGGTTGTCAACAGTGCTATCAAGCGGCACTTACTCAGAAATAACCTGCTCACTGCCCAGTTTGGATTCCGCCAGGGCCACTCGGCTCCTGAACTCATTACAGCCTTGGTCCAAACATGGAAAAAAGAGCTGAACTCAAGGCGTGAGGTGAGAGTGACTGCTCTTGACACCAAGGCAGCATTTGACCGAGTGTGGCATCAAGGAACCCTAGCAAAACCAGAGTCAATGGGAACCAGCAGAAAAACCTTCAACTGGTTAGAGTCATACCTAGCACAAGGGGAAATGGTTGTGTCTATTGGAGGTTAATCATCTCAAACCCGGGTCATTGCATCAGGAGGACCTCATGGTCATGTCTTAAGCCCGACCATCTGAAGCCGCTTCATCAATGACCTTCCCTCTATCATAAGGTCAGTAGTGGGGATGTTTGCTGATGATTGATGGTGTTCAGCACCATTCGCGACAACTTGGATATTGAAGATGTCCGTGTCCAAAAGCAGCAAGACCTTCGAACTTGGGCTGATAAGTGGCAAATTACATTTGTGCCACACAAATGCCAGGCAATGGCCATCTCTAACAAGAGAGAATCCAACCATCTCCCCGTGACATTCAATGGTATTCACACCACTGAATTTCCCCCTATCAACATCCTAGGGAGATTACCATTGACCAGAAATTGAACTGGACCAACCATATAAACACTGGTTACAGGAGTAGGTCAGAGGCTGGGAAATCTGTGGTGAGTTACTCATCACCTGACACCCCAAAGCCTGTCCACCATCTACAAGGCACAAGTCAGGAGTGTGATGGAAAATTCTCCACTTGTCGGGGTGAGTGCAATATCAACAACACTCCAGCTCAACACCATCTAGGACAATGCAGCCTACTTGACTGGCATCCCGTTCACTACCTTCAACATTCAATCCCTCCACCACCGATGCACAATGGCAGGAGTGTGTACCATCTACAAGATGCACTGCAGCAACTCATCAAGGCTCCTTTGAAGCACCTTCCAAACTCTCAACCTCTACCACCAAGAAGGAAAATGTTAGCAGATACATGGGAACACCATCATCTGGAAGTTCCTCTCCATGCCATACATGATCCTGACTTGGAGCTAATCGCTGTTCCTTCACTGTCGCTGAGCCAAAATCCTGGAACTCCCTTCCTAACAGCACTGTGGGTGTACCTACACCACGGGAGTGCAGAGGTTCAAGAAGGCAGCTCACCACCACCTTCCCAAGGGCAATTAGGGATGGACAATAATGGCACTCATATGCTGTGAAAGAACAATAAAACACTTGGAACAGTGTGTGTTTCATTGGACCATTCCCATGATTTGCAGGGACCTATTTATTTCAGTGTTTTTCTCACCCCTATCATGCATACCACATCCTTAAATGAGCTCCCTTTATTTGGTAAACTGTACAGCCTGCAGTTGAAACCAAATACTCCTGATGTGAAAAATTTAGTTGGTAGTATTTTATGCAATATCTATCAAGCTTTGCAACATATTTGAGCAGAAAGGTTCAGTTCCAGTCAGAGAATTTCAGTTTGTCATTCTCACTTTCACTAGGCAAATAATGGATATAGAAATCTGTTTCAGCAATCACAAAGCTCAGTAAATTTACAAAAAATTTATCAGTGGTCATTTATAATCCATTTCAGTTCAGGTTCATGTTTTTTATTGGCCTTTAGGTTCATGTACAACATTTTTAGGAATAAGGCTAAATAACATACCTAAGAGCTCCTTTAATAAAGATCATCTTTAATATTTGTTTTTTTTTAAATTACATCATTCTCTTCACTGTCCAATTTGAAAAGCTGCTGTTACAGCATTAAGCCTTGGATGCTGTGAAGGTATGTTTGACATTTGCTTCTCTCTAGCTGTTTGCTGATGTGTGTATGTATGTTGGAATGAATGAGGATCATGACATTGGATTTTTTAATCCTTTAAGTATGAATAATGCAAATAGCAACACAGTCCTCTGCAATGTGTTAAAGTCTAGGCATTAATTTCATCTTGTATTTCATTTTATACACTACAGCAAAACTGCATTACTTTTTTCTGCCAACGTATTGTGAATAGCATAATGCAATATAATTTCAGTTTGTATCATGCCATACGATTTTACATAGATTATATGATAGATTAAGCAGGGTTTTTTGTTTTTAACACAATGCCAACTTAGTTCATTTTCATGGAAGTAGAAAAATTCTTCCAAAAGTAAGTAAACT
This sequence comes from Carcharodon carcharias, assembly GCF_017639515.1. Taxonomy (NCBI): domain Eukaryota; kingdom Metazoa; phylum Chordata; class Chondrichthyes; order Lamniformes; family Lamnidae; genus Carcharodon; species Carcharodon carcharias. Next base: position 43,380,980 of record NC_054484.1, on the reverse strand, counting down.
GTGAATTTATCCCGAATAACATAACAGCTGTTCTCACTTTCTTTGAAGCCTTGTTGGAACACTCATGAAAAAAATCCTCTCTTCCAACATATTCACTATACATGAGTAATCAATTAATAAAGATGCAGCAAAAGTGTGTTATATTATTGACGTGCCTCTTTCCAAATGGATCATAGGATGGTATGTTAGTCGTATATATGGAGGGGCGAGTGATAAGCATATTACAATATTATGTATTTAAAGCCAGAAAAAAGGAAATGACCTTTTAACTCTCAAGAGGGTCTGAAGGCAAAAGCTTCATTCATAGGGCAGAATTTTCTGACTGCCAGGCGGGCGGCCCGGACCCAATCTCCGGCAGGCGGGAAGACGATCCCCACCAGAGAAGCAGGCCCCGCCGCCATTTTACGTGTGCAGGCAAATTAAGGCCCACCCAGCGTGACGCCTGGCGGGAAGTGCTATGTGCTTCCTGTGCGGGTGGGGGGGATTCCCCAAAAGCGAGAGTGCGCTTTTTCACACATGCGCGTGCGCACGAAAGAGCGCAGATCTCCCTGAGGCTAAGTGCTGCCTCAGGGAGATCACTTACACTTTGAAAAAGATTAAAAATAGAAAAAAAAATTCCCTAACATGAGATGGGACATATTCATAAATTACAGTAAAACTTTATTAAACTTTTTAGAACCCTGCATGAAACCTCATCCCACTGGTGGATGAGGTTTCATGTTTTTTCCATTTGCTGCCGAGGCTCCTGGCCTGCCTCCCAACCTTAAGGTTTGTTTGTTTAAATGATCCTGTCAATGGCCTCATTTGGCCATTGACAGGTTGGCAGGTGCACAGCTGATTTTGCTGTACCCCCCGCCTTCCTGGTAATTTAAATGGGGCGGAATGAAGTCGGTATCACCCGACGTCATCCTGCTTCATTTTACACATCAGTGAGCAAGCCCCGCCCCCCTGCTCGCTGACAGCAAAATTCTGCCCATAGTATGTTTGATATTGTATCTGAATAATAGGAACATAGAATTGTAGGTCATTCATCCCCAAGAGCCTGCTCTATTAGATCGTCACTGCTCTATACCTCAACTCCATTAAATTGCCTTAGCTCCATAGATCTTGATACCCTTACCTGATAAAAGTTTATCAATCTCAGTCTTAAAAATTCCAATAGTCCTGATATCCACAGCTGGTCGGGGGAGAAAATTCCAGAGTTCTACTAACCTTTTTTTGAAAAAGCGCCTCCTCATTTCCCCCATGAATGTCCTATCTCTAATTTTGACTATGTCCCCTCATCCTCGATTACCCCATCAGAGGAAATAGTTTCTCTGTATCTATCCTATTAAATCCTTCTGATATTTTAAACATCTCAACACGATCTACCCTCAATCTTTTATATTCAGTGGAATACATGCCAAATTTATTCAACCTGTTTTTATAATTTAATCCTCTAAGCCCCATCTAAGTCATTGCCACTTATGGTATAAAAAAGTTCTTCCTTGCATCCTCCCCTTTATCTCTTGCCCAAAACCTTGAATCTGTATCCAGTAGTATCATCATCTAATGGGAACAAATTTTCTTTGTCTACCTTATCTAAACCTGTCGTAACCTTGTACATCTCTATCAAATCTCCCCTCAATAATCAGCATAATCAGCAAATCATATGGGATCTTGGGTTTCATAAATAGAATCAGCATTATTCTGATGGATCTGCATTACCCTCTCACTAATGTATCCTTCCTGTAGTACAGTACCCAAAATTTTACACAGTATTCCAGGTGGGGTCTAACCAATATTTAATAGAATTGAAGCATAACCTCCTCCCCTTTATCATGCAGACCCCTCTTATAAACACCAACATTCCATAGACTCTTTGATTGCTTTTCGTACATGTCCACTAACTTTAAGTTATTTGTGTACTTGGACTCCTAAATCTCATTACTGCCCAACAGTTCTTCATTTCTGACCATTCAAAGTCTAAAGTGGATGACTTCATACTTTCCCACCTTAAACCCTATCTGCTTTAGATGTGCCCACTTACTTAATCGTCTTTGCCCCTTTAAAACTTACTGCTCCCATCTGCAGTAGTTACCTTCCCTCATAATTTGGTGCCATCTATAAACTTGGATATCCATCTCTCTATTCCTTTGTCCACTTGTTGTCCTTGTCCTTCTAGACGATAGAGGTCGCAGGTTTGGGAGCTGCTATCAAAGCAGCGTTGATAGGTTGCTACACTATATCTTGTAGCTGGTACACACTGCCACAGTGTGCTGGTTATTGAGAGACTGAATATTTAAGGTGGTGGATGGCGTACTGATCAACCGTGCTGCTTTGTCTTGGATGGTGAACCTCGAATGTTGTTGAAGCAGCATTCATCCAGACAGGTGACCCATTTCCACATTGTCAGATAGATGCCAGTGCTGTAGCTGTTCTGGAACCTGGGGTTTATGTGCCCAGACCTTTGAAGGTGGCAGGACATGTTGAGAGCATAATCAGCAAATCACATGGGATCTTGGGTTTCATAGAGTTTTTGAGTACAAAGGCAGGACAGTTATGCTGAACCAAAATTATGAAGTTCTGGTTAGGCCACAACTGGAGTATTGTGTCCAATTCTGGTCATCACACTTTAGGAAAGACATGAGGTTACTTGGGAGGGTGCAGGGGAGATTTACAAGAATGGTTCCAAGGATGAGGTATTTTAGTTACAAGGTGCGGTGGAGAAGCTGGGGCTGTTTTCTTTGAAGCAAAAAAGATTGAGGGGAGATTTGATAGAGATGTACAAGATTATGACAGGTTCAGATAAGGTAGACAAAGAAAATCTGTTCCCATTAGATGATGATACAAGTGGATACAGATTTAAGGTTTTGGGGAAGAGATAATGGGGAGGATGTGAGGAGGAACTTTTTTATACCATAAGTGGCAATGACGTAGAACTGTGAGGGTGGTGGAAGCAGAGATGATCACTGATTTCAAAAGGAAATTGTGTGGGCACTTTCGGGAAATAAACTTGCAGGGCCAAAGGGATAGAGCGGGGAATGCAACAGACTGGTTTGCTCCACAGATTCTGTGACTGTGTCTCCTTCAGTTAGTTGTTTAATTGGTTGGCTGCCTGGCTTGATGGTAATGTTAGAATGAGGGATATTCCAGGCTATGTGTTAGAGTACAATTCTGCTGCTGCTGGTAGCCTGGAGCACCTTGTGGATGCCCAGTTTTGAGTTGCTAGATCTGTTCTGAATCTATCCCATTTGGCGCACAACCATGATGGAGGTGTCCTCAATCTGTAAACTGTACAATGGCCACTCTTACCAATAAGATAGATGTATCTGCGACAGTTTGGTGAGAATGAGGTCAAGTTTTTTTTTTCTCATCACCTTGGCTCTCTCATCACCTACTGTAAGCCCAGTCTAGCAGCTATGTCTTTCAGGACCCGGACAGCTCAGTCAGTAGTGTTGCTACTGAGACATAACTGGTAATGAAATTCGATTTCCCCTGTCCAGAGTGCATTCTGTGTCCATGCAAACCTCAGTGCTTCTTCCAAGTGGTGTTAAACAGAGGAACTCTGACTGATCAGCTGTGGGATAGTAAACAGTTGGCTGATAGGTATTATTATGATGTTATGACTATGTTAAACTGTTCCTTGACTAGCCTGTAGGATAGCTATCCAATTTTGACAAAATTCCCCAGGTGTTAATGAAGGTTGACTGTGTTGGGTGTACCTTTGTCGTGTCCGAATTTGTAGCCTATTTCAATACTAGATGATCCTCCAGTTTTAATGTAATTTTTTTTGTAATGGTTTGGTACAACTGAGTGTCTTCAGTGTCTCATTATAGTCCAGACCAGGTAAGGATGACAGCTCTCCTTTCCAGTTGGGTTTTTGTTACAACTGACAGCTTCATTACTGCTACGAGCTTTTTATTCTGGATTATTTAATTAATTAATTATAAATAACAATTTATTTGATTAATCAAATTCACGAACTGCTGTTCTGGGATTTGAACTCTCATCTTCAGATTATTAGTACAGACCTCTGGATTACTAATCCAAAAATATAACTGCTATATTACCATACAATGAACTTTTGAAATACAAAAGCTTGAGGCAGAATTTTACCCTTGGCGTGCGAGATTGACGAGCGGGAGTGGTCAGGAAGACGACCGCCACCCACGATCAGCAGCGCTGTGCAATTTTATGTAGGCGGGTCAATTAAGACCCGCCCAGCGTGATACGCGAGTGGCAGCACTGAGCGCTGCCTGTGCAAGTGGGGGGAGGAGGGCAAGCAAGCCTAGAATGAACTTTGGGCATGCGCGTGAGAGAGTGCAGAATAATCTCCCTGAGGCATAGAGCTGCCTCAGGGAGATGAATTTTTTTTTTAATAATAATAAAGAGCAGAAAAATGTAATGAAACATGTTCCCTCATGAGCAGGATGTAAGTTATTTTATTTGTAACTAAAAACATTTACTTTTGAAAACCGGATGAGGTTTCCAAAAAAATGCAAAGGCTTGGCCTTTTCGCCTGCCCGCCAACCATTAGGTTGAACGGGCAGTGAAAAATTAAAGTTAATCGTTAACTTAATGGCCTTAATAGGCCTTTTAATTGTCGGTGGGCACTCTGCTGGCTCCGATGCACGCCCACCGACCGAACTATCATGCAACTGTGCATTGACGTCGGCACACTTGGCTGACGTCATCGCACGTCATTTCATGCTCAGTCGGGTCGGGCGCATGCCCACCCTCCAAGCTAAAAATTCTGCCCTTAAATTATCTCAGGAGTTTGAACATACTTAGTTCTGTGTCTACATAGACATTTCTTCTCTCCATAACCTCGCATAGCTTTTTTTAATTCTTTTATGGGATGTGAGCATCGCTGGCTAGGCCAGCATTTATTGCCCATTACTAATTATCCTTGAGAAGGTGGTGATGAACTGCTGTTCATGTGGTATAGGTACACCCACAGTGTTGTTAGAAAAGGAGTTCCAGGATTTTTACCTGAAGGAACAGCAATATAGTTCCAATTCAGGATGGTATGTAGTTTGAAGGGGAAACTCAGGTGGTGGTATTTCAATGCATCTGCTGCCTTGTCCTTCTAGGTGGCAGAGTTCACGTGTTTGGAAGATGCTGCTGAAGGAGCTTTGGTGAATTGTTGCAGGGTATCTTGTAGATGGTGCACACTGTGCATCAATGGTGGAGGGAGTGAGCTTTTGAAGTGGTGGATGGGTTGCCAATCAAGTAGACTGCTTTGTGCTGGATGGTGTCAAAGCTTCTCGAGTGTTGTTAGAGCTGCACTCATTCAGGCAAATGCAGAGTATTACATCAAACTGTTAACTTAAACTCAAATCTCTAACCCTTGACACACAGAAACTGTAGAGGTATTCTGTCCTTGTAGAAATGTCTATTGGACGGATTGATGCTTAATGCGTTCATTACAGTCTTGTGTTACAGAACCAAGTTCTATTTGAAATGGTGGATTTTACCACATGGACTGATAGTTGCTTTTATGTGTAAGCTAAGGTATTTGCATAAATTTAAGTCTATTCTCACAGTGTCATTGGCAAGCTTGGATTCCATCCCATCATCCAAGCTATTAATAAATGCAATCAATAGTTGAGGCCCCATCACAGATTCTTGCAGAACACCACTAGTCATAGCCTGACAATCAGGCTCATTACTACTCATTAACACTATTCTCCCTCTCTGACCACTCAGCCAATTTCCTAACCAGATCGATAATTTGACTTCAGTTCCATAAGCTTTAACTTCAGCCGTCTCTTCCCTGCGCAAGGATGACACGCAAATTCGTGAAGCGTTCAATATTTTGTACTTTCAAAACATTTCAGCCGTCTCTTATAAGGAACTTTCTAAAATGGCTTCTGGCAATCCATATAATTAACATCCAAAGACGATCCCCTGCCCACTACTTTAGTTACCTCTTCAAAAATTTCAGTCAGGTTCATCAGGCATTATAAATCCAAGCCAGGTCCTTTTGATCAATTGAAAATTTTCGAGATTTTCAGTCACTCTATCCTTACTTATAAGCTGTAGTAAATCCCTGACAACAGGTATCAGGCTACCTGGTCTATAATTCCATGGTTTCTCTGTGTCACCTTTTCTAAGTAGTGGAATGACTTGCGCTATTTTTCAATCTAAAGAAAAATTCCCAAATCAAGGGGAAATTATAGTTAATAGGCCACTTCAGAAGGCAGTTAAGAATCGACAATCCAACACATTATTTCCAGCTTTTAAAAAAAACTGAATTCAAACTCTCAAACTGCCATGTTGATATTTAAACCCACATTTTCATAGCTTATGTAAATGCAGAAAAAAGGATAAAAATTGAAACCTGCATTATACCTTTCAATTACAAGTAGAAACTGATCACATTTTTTGGGGTATGTTCCTTAAATATGACAGTATCATCTGGCTCTCACCAATACCCCAGCTAGCGGAGGCTTCATCTGTGAACTTGGGAATTCCATATTGTAGTTTGATAGCCGATGCAGCCCTAACATCAGAGCCTATAACAAATTCCCACCTTACCACAATATCTACCAGCAGTATCTCCACAAATGGATCTGAAAACTTCAGTGCTGCAACATGCAAGCCTGCTACTCCTTCAGTGTCTGAAACTAATAATGCAGCACATGCTTCTTAGGGCTGCACCAGAACTTGATTTCCTTCATCGCAAGAGGTAACATGTCAATAAAGGGCAGTTTTCTGACTTGCAGCTTGCTGTGCATGGCTAATGAGTGTTCAGGGAGTAAGTAACAGCAGTTTGGCAAAAGTTCACATTGTCAGATACCCACGAAAGGGTGGAGAATCCAAGTCCTTGATCCTTTTGATGTGATTTGTCATTAAGTTTGAGATTGTTTACCAGTAAATAGGTTATCAAAAACTTTTCAGGGAGAAAGTGACCTTTAAGTAACTAACCTATATTCAGCAATGCACATTTTGGATGTTTGCTTGACTAATTCTTCTAGTTCAGAAGCCCATTCAAAGTCTACAGGTTAGTGCAAATGTGATAAATGGTGTACTTTTCCTTTCCCATTTAATATCCATGAGTTTCTGCATGAAAGTCGCTGTAAGTAGGAGATTAAAAGATTGCGGCGTCCTTTACAAGGCATGTAGGATCAGTATGAACAGGGCAAGCAATTATGATTCTTCTTAACCAGTCAGATTGAAAATTGTGCAGCATAAACCAGTCACTTCGAGTAGTGAAAGCAATGTCAAATTAGATGCAAAAAGTGAAATGAAGAGAACAAAAGAGAGATTGGATTGAGAGCGAGGCAGAGCAAAAAAAAGAAAAAGTTAAAAGCTGCATTTTTTAAAAATCTCCAACAATTAAAAGCTGAATGACTAAGACCTCCTCATTTGTAAAAGTTAATTTTCAGTGCCAGGGACATTATCTGACAATAATTAGAACTTGTCATGCTATTAAAAGGATAATTAAACTGAAAGGGACAAACCTTAATTTTCTGTAACAAAAACAGAAAATACTGGAAAAACTCAGCAGGCCTAACAACATCTGTGGAGAGAAAAAAAAAGAGTTAATGTTCCAAGTCCGTATGACTCTTCTTCAGAACTGAAGAGAAGAAAAATGTGATGAAATTTATACTGTTTAAGGGGGGGTGGAGCAGGATAAAAGGCCAGTGATAGGTGGAGGCAAATGAGAGATTGCCAGAGATGCCATGGACAAAAGAACAAAGGGGTGTTATTGATAATGGTACTGGGTAAAGGAGATGCTGAAGGTGGCATTAAGTTCAGAAAGCATAATGTGAAAATAGCAGGACAAGGGTAAGCACTCTGGAATGAACAACATGAGCAAGTGACAGATGGCCCTTGTGGGAATGGGGTGGGAGGAGGGGATGGTGTTGGGAAAAAAGATTGAAAATAGGATAAAAGATGGGGATAAAACAATGAATAAAATGAAAATAAAAATAAGTGGATAAAAAATAAGAATTAAAAAATGAAAAATAAGAATTAAAAAATTAAAATGAATATTGAAAAAAGGGGAAATAAAAGGGGTGAAGATGGAGGAGAGAGCTCATGATCTGAAGCCTATAAACTCGTTGTTAAGTCCGGAGGGCTGTAAAATGCCTAATCGGAAGATGAGGTGCTGTTCCTCCAGTTTGTGTTGGGCTTCACTGGAACAATGCAGCAGGCCAAGGACGGACATGTGGGCATGAGAGCAGGATGGGGTGTTGAAATGGCAAGTGACAGGAAGGTCTGGGACCGCAAACTGGTCACCCAGTCTGTGTTTGGTCTCTCCAATGTAGAGGAGACCACATTGGGAGCAGCAAATGCAGTAGACCAAATTGAAGGAGGTGCAAGTGAAGTGCTGCTTCACCTAAAAGAAGTGTTTGGGCCCTTGGATGCTGAGGAGGGAAGAGGTAAAGGGGAAGGTGTTGCAAGATCTCCAGAGGAAATGAGGTCAGTGACAGTCCTGGAAACAATGGCTTGATGTTCAGCGGTGGGGTCATGGTCCAGGGAGAGGTCGGAGGAAGTGTCTGAGAGTTGGCGCTCAGCCTCTGAGAGGTAGAGGTCAGCACGCCACACAACAACAGCACCACCCTTGTCAACGGGTTTGATAACAAAGTCAGGCTTGGATCTGAGAGAATGGAGACGGGTTAGTGTGGGTGACAGAAGCAGAGAAATTGAGACGGCTGATGTCACACAGATAGTTCTCAATGAAAAGATCAAGAGCAGGTAAGAGGCCAGAGGGAGGGGTCCAAATGGAGGAAGAATACTGGAGGCAGGTGAAAGGATCCATAGAACGGGGAGAGGACTCCTGCCCAAAGAAGTGAGCACGGAGACAAATGCGGCGGAAGAAGAGTTCAGCATCATGCCAAGCCCGGAATTCATTTAGTTGGGGGGGGGTAAGGGTATGAAACTGAGTTCTTTGCTGAGTACTGAACCTTCAGCACTAGAGAGGGGGAAGTCAGTGGGTATGGTGAATACAAGGCAAGGGCTGGGATTAGAAGATGGGATGGGGTCAGAGGGATGGGAAATGGTGGAGTATCCTGAATGGGCCTGATTTTCCTGTGGTGAGTTTTGTTCATATCTGTCATATAAGTATAGAACCTTTATGCCATTCAATATACTTGATGATGAGTTAGACAATGAGATGCCATTTTTAGGAAACTACTAATGGTGTAACAGCACATAAGAGACAGCAACTTCCAGATTTTCCCATTTAACTGTGTCTGCCATCATTTGAAGTTCTGCCTATCACTCAAATGAGTAATACAGTATATGAATTTCAGTGCCAGTGTGATGCTAGGTATGTAGGCCGTACATCCCAATGACTGGCAGATCGTATCAAACAGCATGTCCCTTTAGCTGTTCGCAACAGGCAAAATACTGAACATACCCAACCAGCCTATGCTTGCAAAACTCAAAAAAGTGTCCAACATTAAGTGTGATTCCATGATTGGACAACATTTGCTAAACAACTCTGAGTGTGCTAAGAAGTACACTGATACCCAATTTAAGATTATCAGTCAGGCTCGCAGTGTGGCTCACTTAAACGTGCTAGAAGGTGCATATATTAATACACAAGACCCCGTCCTTTGCAGACAGAGGAAACATGTAGACGCATTGTGCCTTTTTCAACTAAACAAAATAGGTGACAGCCATTCCCTGGTTCATTCCCAGAGCAATGTCTTGAACAATCACAGTCAACCTGCCTGATTTGAATTTAAACAAAGCTTAGCAGCTGACTGTCAGTCATCAGTTAACTGGTGCATTCTCCATGCCAATGTCTCTACCAACTAGCGTTTACTTGTTAACCATTCAGCACTCTTTTCTCATGCAGCTTAAATTGTTGTTCCCTTTACAGTTTGGTACCCTTGCGAATTGTCCTGATGATTACAAGACGAAAAGCTCTGACAGCATGTGTCTTTTATCAACAATGCTGAAGTAAAACTGCTTAAACAGACTGACTTAGAAATTCAGGCACACCCATTTTTGGGCATGTGGTAGGGGGCAGGATATAATCCCTACACCAGAATGACCTCTGATATTGGCCCTCGGGGCTCATTTGTTAGTAGTAGTGCAGGGAAGAGTGGGCAATTGGACCAGGAAGAATGGGCAATCATACTGGTAAGAATGGGCAATCATGGGAAGGGTGGGCAAATAGGCTGAAAAGATGGACGATTAGGCTGAAGAGGGTGGGCACTCAAGCCAGGATGGCTGGGCAATTGGGTAAGGAGGTGGCTGGTTGGGGAATGGACCTTCTTTTCAGGAGAAACTTTTCAGGTTGGGAGGGACATTCGTCCTCCTCCTGGTTTCACATTCAAGTAAGTACATTTTAAAATCTTACCTATTGGTTGCAGCCTAATGGGAAGTTCCTTTAGGATTACATGCTAGGCTGCATGTAGGCCTGATTTTCCTGACTGCAGCTTGGGTTAAACCAGTCATGCAGTGGGGGCCTCAAAGTGCTATTAGACTCTCCTGGGCCTCTTCTGGAGCATAACAGGACTGGTCACCAGTGCCACAAACACCAGTTAAAATTATGTAGTATCCAGTTTTGCTAAAGACTGTTAAAAATCACTTATTTAGGACATCAGCACCTTGGAGGTACAAATGGTTTCAAGCTATTCTTTTCAAAGAAAGTGGATAATCTGCTGTATTGTAGACTTTATCCAATCCATTTAATTTCATGAGCAAAGACCCGGGAAGTTGCTCTAGCAGCCTCTAATTCCAATATGTTGTTGCTGAAGTACTTAACTCACTGGTGCCTCTAGTACTTTAACTCACTGTTGCCTCTAGAATATGTCTACGACTATTCCGGTTCTTGTAAATCATCCCAAAAAAAATTAATTCTTGCCTATGGTTGCAGAGGAATCAAAAGTATTAAACTTCCATTTCTCTGAATTACCCTGGAGGTGGACAACTTGTGAAAAAAATCATTTGTTTCTTGCCAAAATTAAAGTGACAAGGCAACATACCAGCCCCATCGTGCCAGGGAAAGAGCCATAAAATGCGGCAAGCCGTTCAAAAGTCCATTGGCATTGACGGGACCTTAAAATACTGTCGGAGTAAAATTCCACCCTCTGGTTCAGATCATCGAACTTTGGCTGATGTATAATTAAGGTTGTGCAGTTATAAATATTATCAATATTTCCTTATCCTGTTGGAATCATTGGGAAGAATTTTCCAGTTGGTGAGCGGGGGCGGGGCCTGCTCACTGACGCATAAAAAGACGCACAGTGACATTGGGCGGGCATCCCGGCATCACAGCGCATCACTTAGATTTTCAGTTTTGCAGGCGTGCCGCTGAATCAGCGGCACGCCCGCCGAACTGGCAAACGCCTGTTAAAACCTAATTAAAAGAGTCAAATGAGCTGCCCCTCAACCTTAAGGTTGGTGAGCATGTGAAGAGCCCAGGCAGGTGAAGAGCCCAGGCAGCCTTCGCATTTTTCCTGAAACCTCATCCACGGGCGGTGAAGTTTCATTAAATTTTTATAAATAAAAAATGTTTTCCATTAATGTTCCTTGACATGTCCCAGCTCGTGTGACACTGTCACATGAGGGGACATGTCTTATAATATTTCCTTTTCTGTATTTAGCTTTAACTAATCTCCCTGAGGCATGATTTCTGCGCACATGCGCGAAAGAGCGCAGGTCCTGACTCAGGGAATTTCCCCACCGGCCTGCACAGGAAGCGGTGAGCGTTACGCTGGGCAGTCCTTAATTGGCCCGCCCATGTAAAATGACGGCACACACCCGATCAGAGGCGCCAATCAGGTTCGCACTAGCTCCCGCCCACCCCCGCACAAACCCCCCCCCCCACCCCGACAGGGGGAAAGTTCAGCCCATTGTTTCAGAATCCTCCAACCATTTGTCAATATTGGTAATGGGATTTTAAAATGTTAGGCTTTGATCATGTTCAGTAGCGTGATAATTATTTATTCCTGTGTTTTAGGTTTGACTGAACTTGTGGATAGCCCAATATCACTGGATATTGAACGCTGCAAATCTCCCACATCAGGTAAAGGTAATCGGCTTCTATCCATCATTACTTGTGTTGTCTGTGGCCCAGCATTGTTGTTTCATGCAAGTTATCTATGCAAGATGCTGTGCATGTATTACAGTAAGTATTAAATGCCTTTCAATAATTACTTCTTGTAGAACCTGCATTAGAAAGGAAGAATGTTGTAATATTTCAATAAAAAACTTGTTGAGAAATTTGCACAAAGCCTGCTATTGGCAAGGATAATACACTTCATAGAATTAACTTACTCTGTATGGTAGAATCCAACTTCATTGGGGCACAAAACAGGCATCAGTGGATCAGCTATCCATTATATAACCTTTCCATAATGGAAAGGAAAATTGTTCAGGGTATATAACAGTCTACTACTGCCTTTTTATGCCCCCTCCTGAAACCCCAATAATGTCTATTTCTGTCAGGGCCAAACTGTGGCCACAAGATCAAATGAAAGTGCCAATCAAATTAGTGAAAGTATCGAGAACAAGAGGGCACAGACATGGCAAAAGAACCAAAAGCAACATGAGAAATAACCATTTGCTGCATGACAAAGTTAAGGTCTGAAATGCACGGCCTGAGCATAGAGTGGAGGCAGGTTCAATTGAAGCATTCGAAAGGGAATTAGACTGTTATCTGTAAAGGAAGAATGTGCCAGCTTATGGGGAGAAGACAAAGGAATGGAATAGGTGAAGACATAATGAGCTGAATGGCCTCCTTTTGCACTGTAGCATTTTTATGGAAATTTACATTACAAGCAGACAACTTGTTTTGATTGAATAATACTAGTATTACTGGGCTGTATGATTAAATTCACATTTAAATCCCAGAACTCAACTGCATGCTGCCAGTTAACTGCCTGCCCAAAATGGCTGAAAAGCGGCAGCTGGCAGGCAGGGGTGAAATTTTAGGTGGTAGGAGACTGGCAATCAGCACCAAAGGTACAGTAGCCATCAACAAGGTAAGTCACGATGAGGGATTTTCATAAGATGTTATGGGAAGGAAGGGAAAGCCCAAGACAAGTGAGGCCCAATAGGCAAGTAAAAAAAAAGTTAGCCTGTTGTACTCCTTTGCTGGTGCCTCTTCCTACTGCCTTCTCCTGATTGAAATGCCAAAACATCATCTCTGCTCAATCCACGGATGGCCCAGTAACCTCTTAGGACGTTGATCTACATGTTTAAGAACATCCCAACTGGCTTAAGACTCATTGCCAGCTGCTGAGAAGATGAGGTCAAATTAGAAGACAGCAGGATTGGTGCAGGAAGTCAGTGAATAAATCATCACACCAACCTTAACTAACTATCTACCTACCTGCCAGGTTTCCACCAGATGGGTATGTGTAAAGTCGTTTCAAATATATTTGTTGCTTATTTGCATTTTTGGGATGTGCTAACGTTGTTGCAGTGCTACTGGACACTTTTCCAATAAGTAAAAGGTAGTAGTTATTGCACATCAGCACTAGTTGCTGTTTCAATGCTTTGTGAAAGACCTTTTACAGGAGGGGTGTCCAAACTTTTTTTCTTGGTGGATTACATAGTTGCTTAAAGGAGTCCTGTATGTCACATATAAACAATTACTGTATAATATTCCTCAGTTTATGTTGGGAGTTGAAAACTCAGGCTTCACAGCTTGATGTCAGATGAACAGCCTAACTTGTGCCTAGTAAATGGAGGACAGGCTCTGGGGAGTCAGGGGATGAGTTACTTGCTGCAGAATTCCCAGCCTCTGACCTGCTCTTTATAACCACAGTATTCATATGGCCAGTCCAGTTCAGTTTCTGGTCAATGGTAACCCCGCAGGCTGTTAATATTGGGAGATTCAGTGATGGTAATGCCACTGAATGTCATGGAGCAATGGTTAGATTCTCTCTAGTTGGAGACGGTCATTGTCTGGCACCTGTTTGGCATGAGTGTTACTTGCCACATGGCACATGGGGTCTTACTTTTGTGCATGTGGAGGTCTCATTTTTGAAGACCTTGGTTGTTGTGAGCATGGTCTTCCATTTTTTTGTAAACATAAATGAGCTATTCTGGATTTTCCATGGTTATCAGCCTCTAACTCTGAGGCTGCACATCCATTTTCTAGTACACAAATTCAGTATAAGCAACTGATGAATAATAATCTTACATATAATCAGACACTTCTATACATAAGTCAGTTTGTTAAGGTAGATTTTTGTCAAACCAGGCAATCAGCCTGAGTTCAATGAAGAATGTAGAACAGCATGTCAGAAGCAACATCAGGCATACCTAAAAATGAGTTGTCAACCTGCCAATGCTACAACACAGGAATAAACACTGATAGCAGCATGTTATAGACAGCTAAGTGATCCCCAATCACTGGATCAGTTCAAAGTTCTGCAGTCCTTCTACATCCAATGTTGAATGATGGTGGACAAGACTCCATAAACACCCCCATCTGCATTGATGGCAGAGCCCATCATATAAGTGCAAAAGACAAATACTTGAAGCATTTGCAACCATCTTCAGCCAGAAATGCTGAGTGGATGATCCATCTCTGTCCCCTCCTGTGGTCCCCACAATCGCAGGCGTCAGCCAATTTGATTCACTCCACATAATATCCGGACATAGCTATATGTACTGGATACAACAAAGGCTATGGGCTCTGATAACATCTGTGATGCTGAAGACTTGTGCTCCAGAACCAGCTGTGCCTCAGCCAAGCTGTTCCAGTACAGATGCACACTGGCATCTACCCAACAAAGTGAAAAACTGCTAGATACGTCCTGCCTACAAAAAGGGCACACCAATCCTCCCAGTTATTGCCTCATCATGCTAGTCTCAATCATCAGCAAAATGATGGAACGTGTGGTTGACAGTACTATCAAATGGCACTTACTCACTAATACCATGCTACTCAATGTCCAGTTGGGTTCTGTATGGATCACTCGGCCTCCAGGTCACATTACAATCTTGGTCCAAACGTGGACAAAAGAGCTAAACTCCAGAGGTGAAGTGAATGCAGTTGCCCGTGACTTCAAAGCAGCATTTGACCAAGAAGCCCAAGGAAAATTGAAGTCAATAGGGATCATTGGGTAAACTCTGACTGGTGCCATGCCTAACACAGAGGTAGATGGCTGTGGTTCTTGGAGGTCGATCATCTCTGTCCCATGACAATGTCCTTGGCCCAACCATCTTCTGTTCCTTTTTTTAAAATTCTCTCACAGGTTGTGGATATCACTGACTAGGCCAGCATTTTTCTTGCCCATTCCTAATTTCTCTTGAGAAGGCAGTGGTGAGCTGCTGCCTTGAAACACAGTGCATGTGGTGTAGGTACACCTGCACTGCTATTGGGAAGGAGTTCCAGGATTTTGACCCAGTGACAGTGAAGGATCGGCGATATATTTCCAAGTCAGGATGGCATGTAGTGTGGAGGGGAACTTGCAGGTGGTGGTGTTCCCATGCATCTGCTACCCATGCCCTTCTAGGTGGTAGAGGTCACAGGTTTGGAAGGTGCTTTCATAGGATCTATTGGTGGTGGAGGGAATGAATGTTGAAGGTAGTGGATGGGGTGCCAATCAAGTAGGCTGCTTTGTCCTGGAAGGTGTTGAGCTTCATGAATGTTGTTGGAGCTGCACTCATCCAGGCAAATGGAGAGTATTCCATCACACTCCAGACTTGTGCCTTGTAGATGGTGGACAAGCTCTGCTGCGTCATGAAATGAGTTACTCTCCACTGAACTCCCAACCTCTGACAGGCTCTTGTGGCCAACATATTTATATGATAAAAGCAAAATACTGCGGATACTGGAAATCTAGAACAAAAACAAAAATACCTGGTAAAACTCAGCCTCAGCGGAGAGGGATACAGTTACAGGTATTTTTATTTGTGTAACATATTTATATGGCTGGTCCAGTTCAGTTTCTCGTCAATGGTAACCCCCAGGATGTTAATAGTGCGGGATTCAATAATGGTAATGCCATTGAATGCCAAGGGGAGATGGTTGAATTCTCCCTTCTTGGAGATGGTCATTACCTGGCACTTGTGTGGTACAGATGTTATTTGCCACTTATCAACGCAAGCCTGAATGTTGTCCAGGTCTTGCTGCATATGGGCACGGACCACTTCAGTATCTGAGGAGTCATGAATGGTGCTGAACATTGTGCAATCATCAGCAAATATCCCCACTTCTGATCTATGATGGAGGGCAGGTTATTGGTGAAGCAGCTGAAGATGGTAGGGCCTAAGACACTTCCCTGAGGAACTCCTGCAGTGGTGCCTGGGACTGGGATGATTGACCTCCAACAACCACAACCATCTTCCTTGCTGCTAGGTATGACTCCAATCAGTGGAGAATTGTCCCCCTGATTCCCATTGACTCCAGTTTTGCTAGGGCCCCCACAATGCCACACTCAATCAAATGCTGCATTGATGCAAAGAGCAGTCACTCTCACCTCACCTCTGGAGTTTCAGCTCTTTTGTCCATGTTTGAACCAAGGCTGTAACAAGGTCAGGAGCCGTGTGGCCCTGGCGGAACCCAAACTGAGCATCAGTAAACATATTATTGCTGAGTAACTGCCACTTGATGGCATTATCAACGACATCTTCCATCACTTTGTTGATGATCAAGAGTAGGCTCATAGGGTGGCAACTGGCCAGTTTGGATTTGTCCTGCTTTTTATGAACAGGACATACCTGGGAAATTTTCCACATTGCTGGGTAGATGCCAGTGTTGTAGCTGTACTGGAACAGCTTGGCTAAGGGCGCGGCTAGTTCTGGAGCCTAAGGCTTCAGTATTATTGCTGGAATTTTGTCAGGGTCCATAGTCTTTGCAGTATCCAGTGCCTTCAGCTGTTTCTTCATATCACATGGAATAAATCGAACTGGCTGAAAACTGGTATTTGTGATGCCTTGTCCTCCGGAAAGGGCCGAGATGGATTGTCCACTTGGCTCTTCTGGCTGAAGATGGTTACAATTCCTCAGCCTTGTCTTTTGCATTGATGTGCTGGGCTCCTCCATCGTCAAGGATGGGGATATTTGTGGAGCCTCCTCCAGTGAGTTGTTTAATTGCCCACCACCATTCTTGACTGGATGTGGCAGGATTGCAGAGCTTAGACCTGATCTGTTGGTTGTGGGATCGCTTAGCTCTGTCTATCGCATACTGCTTTCGATATTTGGCATGCAAGTAATCCTGTGTTGTAGCTTCATCAGGTTGACACCTCATTTCTAGTTATGCCTGGTGCTGCTCCTGACATGCCCTCCTGCACTCTTTCTTGAATCAGGGTTGAACCCTGGCTTAATGGTAATGTTAGAGTGGAGGATATGCTGTGCCATGAGGTTACAGATTGAGAGTGTGCAATTTTGCTGCTGCTGATAGCCCACAGCACCTCATGGATGCCCAGTTTTGAGTTGCAAGATCTCTTCAAAATCGATCTCATTTAGCACAGTTGTAGTGCCACACAACACAAAGTATCCTCAATGTGAAGACAGGGCTTCACAAATACTGTGCAGTCGTCACTCCTACCAACACTGTCATAGATAGATCCATCTGTGACAGGTTTTTCCCTCTTATTGGTTCTCTCACCACCTTCTGCTGATGCACTCTAGCAGCTGTGTCCTTTAATATGTGGCCAGCATGATCAGTCATGGTGCTACTGAGCCACTCTTGGAGATGGGCATTTAAGCCCACCACCCAGAGTACATTCTGCACCCTTGCCACTCCTCAGTACTTCTTTCAAGTAGTGTTCAACATGAAGGAGTACTAATTCATCAACTGAGGGGCGGGGGAGCATTAAGTAGTAACCAGCAGGAAGCTTCCTTGCCCATGTTTGACCCAATGCCATGAGGCTTCATGGGGTCAAAATCAATGTTGAAAACTCCCTGGACAACTCCCTCATAACTGCATACCACTGTGCTGCCACCTCTGATGGGCCTGTCCTGGTCAGTGGGACAGGACATACCCAGTGATGGTGTGGTGTCTGGGACATTGTCTATAAGGTATGATCAGATGAGTATAACTATGTAGGCTGTTGTTAGACTACTCTGTGGGACAGTTCTCCCAATTTTTGTACCCCCCTCCCCCCATTGTTAGTAAGGAGGATTTTGCATAGCTGACAGGACTGGGTGTGCCGTTGTCATTTCTGGCGCCTAGCTCAAGGCCAGATGATCTCTCCAGTTTCATTCTGTTTTGTAGGCTTTGTAGTGGTTTGGTACAACTGAATGCCCTGCTAGTGCACTTCAGAGAGTATTTAAGAGTCAACCATATTGCTGTGTGTATGGAGTCACATGTAGGCCAGACCAGGTAAGGATGGCAGATTTTCTTCCCTAAAGGGCATTAATGAATCAGATGGGGTTTTAAAGACAATTGGCAATGTTCCATGGTCACTATTACCAAGACTAGCTTTTAATTCCAGATTTATTGATTGAATTTAAATTACACCAGATGCTATGGTGGGTTTTGAATGTGTGCCCCCAGAGTCTGTGCCTCTGGATTGCTCATCCAATGGCATTACCACTATGCCATAGCATTCCCTCCATCATAAAGTTGGAAGTGTGAATGTTCATTAATGATTACACAGAGCTCAGTTCAATTTGCATTTCCTCAGATCAGAGCACACCTGCAGCAAGACCTGCATAACATCTAGGCTTGGGCTAATAAGTGACAAGTAAAATTTCCACCAGATAATTGCCAGGAAATGAGGGTCTCCAACAAGACAGAGTCTAACTTCCTCTCCTTGACATTCAATGACATCACTGAACCCACACCATTAACATCCTTGGGGTCACCATTGATCAGAAACTTAACTGGACTAGCCATATAAATACTGTGGTTCCAAGAACAGATCAGAGGTTGAGTGACTCACCTCCTGACATCCCAAAGCCTTTCCACCATCTGCAACTCAGGAGTGTGATGAAATGCTCCCCATTTGTCTGGAAGGGTGCAGCTCCAACAACGCTCAAGAAGCTTGACATCATCCAGGACAAAGCAGCCTGTTTGACTGGCACCTATCCACCACCTTAAACATCTAAAACCTCCACTACCACAACAAGATGACTAGTGTGTGGCATGTACAAGATGTACTGTAGCACCAAGACTAACCTGTGACCTCTATCACCTAGAATGACAAGGGCAGTAGGTGCATGGGAACACCGCCATCCTGACTTGGAAATATGTCACTGTTACTTCAACATTGCAGATTCAAAATCCTGGAACTCCCTAACTAATGGAGCTACTTTCACCACACATATGGCAACAGCTCAAGAAAGTGACTCATCGTTACCTTCTCAAAGGCAATTCTCAAAGGCAATTAGGGATGGGCAATATTGACTTTGCCACATCCTCTGAACATATTTTTAAAAATTTATCAACTGCACAAAATTATTGTAGCACAAAGCAGTATGGCAGGAGTTCAGCACCTGTAACTTCCAAAGGGCTTCTCTTGATCTCCCATCAAGTATTTGTGGAGAAATAGTGTAAGTGGCCACTTGTGCCACTTCTCCAGAGTTTCCACCAATCTTTGCCAAAGTCACAATGAGAGATCCTGAGAATTCTGGA
Organism: Carcharodon carcharias; assembly: GCF_017639515.1. Classification (NCBI taxonomy): domain Eukaryota; kingdom Metazoa; phylum Chordata; class Chondrichthyes; order Lamniformes; family Lamnidae; genus Carcharodon; species Carcharodon carcharias. Next base: position 43,361,494 of record NC_054484.1, on the reverse strand, counting down.
AATGCTACTCTCAGTCTTAAACTGTCCTATTATTTCTGGCAGAGTCAAATGGAGTAATAAGAGCCATATGGAGTAATTAAATGAATTGCAAAAAAAAAATTCTGCTCAGGCAAAAACCTGTTTGGAATAATGATTTTGGGGCTGTAAGTGGGATGACCCTGCCACCTTTTTCACGATCAACCTACTAAAATTTTAGCTGCACTGCCTCTGATTGGAAGCTTACTTTGTGGGACTGGGGTATGGTGGAATTGCATGTTATGACAGTCTTTAAGGCCTTTAATCCCGTCTCTTCATTAGGAAGTATTCCTTCCCTCACTGACTTACATGCAATCACCCCACTCAAAGCCTCACACAAACTCAACTGCATACTGCACAAAATTATCATAGTATTATGGTATGCTTGCTGACACCTGGGTGTTGCTGATCTTATGAATTATTTTCTAACTTATTCAATTTTTTTGAAGGAGAAGCTAAACCATAATATTAGAGTGTGAAATTCCCTCTCACCCCCAAAAGGATGAATCACAGAAGCCCCAGAAGGAGGAGAAACTCATGGGTTGTCAATGATAGGGTAGCCACCAGCTTCAGGTTTGTTCAGACATTCTGCTCTTTTTGTATCTCATTCTATTGTACTTCACATCTATCAATAAATGAAATCATAAAATCCCCTATTTACTCCTATTGAAAATGACAAACTCAGTTCATCAGTGACCCATTCTAAGTTATTTTTCTTCTCCAGATAAACCAGAACCAGACACCATTGGATCCAGCCCTGCAAGCATGTTAGAGTTATGCTATCACTTACTCTTTCCTTCTTAAGCACCAGCTCAGAGACATCCATCCAAGAGAATTAGAGATTCAGGTACAGAGAATTACGCAGAATCAGGATGTAAAGCTGAGACTGGAAGATGAGGAAAACCCATTGTTGACCAGAGAGTCAGGAGATGTCACCCCTTGATTGAGGGCCTGGATACACAGATCTCATAGTTCCTGCTTTGTAAAAGATGGATCTTTGCAGAGCACTGATGATGGTTTCTGAAAAGGTGCAGCAGATGCCAGGACAATTGATAGAGTAGACTACCAGCATTTGCCATGTCATGGTGGATGGATTTGAAAATTTACAGACCATCATGTGGCATGTAGTAGCTCTACAGCAAAGCCTCCTATAATAGAGGCCCAATGGATGATGTTAGCTTTTGCTGGATATTGAATGGATATATGGCACAGAAACAGGTCATTTGGCACAACTAGTTCAGAAATTCAGACACCTGTTATAGAGGACCATCACTTCTGACCTCCAAGCAATTAGGGCTTGGATGCTGGTTAGTATCTCTCCGAACTTCATTGATCTCATTAGTACCATTAGGTTTGCTTTCCCATTAATGAGTTGTCACACACTTACTACCAGGTATGAGTGGTAAGACAGGCATGCATTTAATGATGGCACTGCCTCTTAGTAGCAGCACTCATGTAAGTTCCCAACATTCTATTGATATGCCTGATATGTGGCAGAAAAGAGATAGGGTTAAGGTGCCCACAAAGCAACAAAGAGATGCAGTCAACAGAAGTTCCATCTTAAGCTAATCTCAGTTCTAAGAATCTTATCTTGACACACAGCAGCCAGAAACATCATGCACCCCTGCCACTCCTATAAAATTAGAAAGAGCACTAGATTAGCGTTATGAATTCACAAACCACATAACTGGTACCAACCAGAAATATACTGGAATGCAAATAATGTGCTCGAAGTAATATTGGTGTGCAGGTACACAATTTTGGTTGCAAGGTTTGGAAGATGACTTGAATGAAATCTGTGATGAAATCCAAGGGAAGGGTGTGAAGCGGATAACATATTTTTGATGAAAAGACGAAGATATAAACAGGACTATTGAAAAATTGGCCAGATGTAGTGGCTAAGAGAAGGTTTTTTGATATGAGATTGGCCCAAATGAGCCATAATGGGCTTTAGATGCCTTCCCCCTTAGGCCTTCCATGAGGAGGAAAGGATTCTGGTAATCCAGGGTTTTGTAGCATTTAGCAAACAATCATACTCCTTGAGACTTTAACTAGACCATATTGCACAGAACCCCAAAGCTGATCCAGATAGCTGAAGAATGCTTTCAACACTCCAAATTTGCTGGCAATGATGACTCTGGTGGTAGAAATTTTTTAGTGAGGTGCTCAGCTATTTTCCTGAAGTGAATCTTAAAAGCTGTTAGGCATCTTCATATTAATACCAACCTTTAACTTAATCAGTAGATTTTCTGTGGCATTGTCCATATTAAATTATATCACTTGTAGAGAATGTTTTTCTCTTCTAAGATGAACATGCTTTAAGACAATTGGTTTCTTATTGATAGTTATCTATCCCTTACCTACTTTGATTCATAAGTCCCAAATTTAACCTAACCTGCCCAGTGGGGATGAGGCATTATTGAGTCAGACGTCTGTTTTACACTCCTTCTGATTTGATTCTCCGTTGTCTTCAGTATTAGTTCTTTAATATTACTGAGATAAAAAAAGGCCTTACTTTGCTAAATTACTTAAAGAATTAATGCTATATATTGATAGAACATAATGAGTTTAAGTGCTTATAAAGTATTCCGTCTGTTGGAGTTCATTTAGCAGGCCCAAGGGAGAAAGAGACATTACTAGTAAATTTGGGGAGTGGGGAAAGGGTGGAGGAATTGTAGGATTGAGAGCTCAGGGGTCAAAGAGTTGGGTTGATAATGTGGATTCAGGCATGAAGCCTGAGGTGGTAGACTGGAGGACGGAACATTACCAGTGAAGAAAGCAAAGAGCTCTGGAGGTGCGTGCTGCTGCCTAAGGCCCAGAATAAGGCAGCCACAAAAAGGTCTGGCAGTGTCTTTGGAAAAGGAACAGAGTTAACATTTCACATTGTTGAATTCTGAGTTCTAACAACACCATCAAACTAAAATGTTAACTCTGTTTCTCTCCCCACAGATGCTGCCAGACCTGTTGAGTATTTCCAGAATTTGTTGTTTATATTTCAAATTTGCAGCATCCACAGTACATTTCTATTGTATCAGCCACAAAAAGGGTTGGAAGTGGGGAGAATGCCTTTCAAATGGGTTGCATGAGTAGCACGAGTCTGAGTGCCTTAAAGATTTAAGTGAAAGGTCCAAAATTCAAGCTTAAAATGGAATGAAAATGAATTCTAAAATTGGCATGTAATTCACTCTGTCAGATTAATGCCCAGGAGCTTAATACAAAAATTTATCCTTTTATGTCAACATTTATGTTAAACTTTAAAATGGTAACTGCTATATAAATATTTATAATAGGCCATCCTTATCTAAACATGCCAACATTTAAAAATGGAGAATCTATGCATAAATATTTTACCATGATGTTTGATGAAGTAACTGAATTACTAATTTTGAAGCACAGGAACAGGCTACCCCAGGTATGTGGGGAAGCAGCTAGTGAATTTCATATCTACATTGCCTCAGTGAGCTCCTTCTGCCTCAGATTTAGTATCCACCCTCTCCCATTCCAACTAGTGCTCCTTGTTCCTTGTTGACTTCTTAGCACCGTGAACTAACAATTATAGCACAAAATTTGGATATGTAATACCTTTTATTTTTGAGCATTATGAGAGAGGTCCAGAACAGCATCTGGGGCATGCACGTACGCATCTAGTGCAAGTTGCTCTGCTTGCCATATGGATCAGGATGATAGCATTCACAAAGTGAGTGTCCTGTAGAAGTATGCAGAGTGAGCAGATATAAATGCTGATTTAATGCCAGCACTGCTACTTTGGAGCTCAACATACCAGTTAACGCCTTCTCTTAAACATGCACAGCTGAAGGCTCGTTCAGCAGGAGACCAATTCTATTTAAAAGGATCATCAATGTCTTACAGGTTAGTTGTTGATTGATTTCTACTGGATGTTGCTACAATGATGCAAGTGTTTGGTGCTTTCTAGAGTTCTTTACAGTTGCTAAGGCCTACAGAGTGCCAGGAGCTGAAGGCGTTGGTCCTGAGTTCAAGGTTTCTGCATAAACTTGTTACCCCCAGACATGAGTGCAGGAGTATGAATTCCTCTTGGATTTGGGAAATAAGCAGAGGAAGGCAAGCTGCTAGAAGAGGGAGGAGGAATTGGGGGAGCAGGGCTGTCAGAAAGAGGTCATATCCTCCCAGATGTTCATGGAGTAATTCTCCAACCTGGATCTCAGTGTGAGACATCTGAGCTTCACTAAGGATGTCCTCACTGAAATCTGCCACCTGCTGCAACCACAACTACAAACTCAGGGCCAGATGAGCACTGCATCGCCAATAACTATGAAGTTAACTATGGCCATGAATTTCTATGCATCCAACTCCCTCTAGAATGTAACTGAACATATTTGCAAATTCCATGGTTATCATCTACTGTTATATAAGTGAGGTCACTGATGCCCTCTATTCACAGAAAGCCGACTACATTTCATCTCTCTTACCAGAGAGAGTGACCACATGGCTTTGCAAGTATTGCAGGCTTCTCCATGGCCCAGGATGCCATTGACTACATGCACATTGCTCTGCGGATGCTATATGTCACCTGCCCTATAACTGGAACCAAAAATAATTCCATTCTGTGAATGTCTAGCTGGCATGACTGCATGGAGAGAAACATACAGGTCAATGCTGCATATCCTGGAAGCTGTGCTGATGCCTTCATTCTACAACAGTCCATTGTACCATCTCAACTTGAGCTGTCATGGCAAACCAGAGGGTGACGACAGGGAGACAAATGCTATCTGCTTATGTAATGGCACACGGCTCTGAAGTGCAACCCTTGCGCACATAGGCAGCACACATACAATAAAAGCCATGCTGCCACGGGAAATGTGATACAGAATCACAGAATTGTTATGGTGTAGAAGGAGGCCATTCAGCCCATCTGTCTGCACCAGCTCTCTGAGCATTTTAACTTAGTGCCAATCACCTGCCTTTTCCCCATAACCCTGCACATAGTTTCTATTTAGATAATCATCCAATGCACTCTTGATTGCTTCAATTGAACCTGCCTCTGCCACACTTCTAGGGAAAGAGTAGGGCTCATTAGGGACCAAGGGGACAACCTATGGGTCAAGCCAAAGGACATCGGTAGAGTGTTGAACGAATACTTCACATCCACCTACACCCAAGAGAATGAGGATCGAGGTATCGAACTCTGGGAGAGAGACAGCAAGGTCCTTCAGCAAATTGATATAGGGAGTGACAAGGTATTGGAGGTGATGGCAGTCTTAAAAGTGGACAAATCTCCAGGTCCAGATGATTTGTGTCCCAGACTGCTGAGGGAGGCAAGGGAGATCACAGGGCCCTGTCCCAAATTTTTAATTCTTCTGTGGCCACGGGGGGGGTGCCAGAGGACTGTAGAACTGCTAATGTGATTCCGCTATTTAAGAAGGGTTGTAGAGATAAACCAGGGAACTACAGGCCAGTGAGTCTCACGTCAGTGATAAGGAAGCTATTGGAGGAAATTCTGAAGGAGAGAATCTATCTCCACTTGGAGAGGCAAGGTTTGATCAGGGATAGTCAGAATGGCTTTGTCAGAGGGAGGTCATGCCTAACAAATTTGATTGAATTTTTTGAGGAGGTGACCAGGTGTGTAGATGAGGGTAGTGCAGTTGATGTAGTTTATATGGATTTCAGCAAAACCTTTGACAAGGTCCCACATGGGAGACTTATAAAGAAGGCAAATGCACATGGGATGCAGGGTAATTTGATAAAGTGAATTCAAAATTAGCTTAATTGTAGGAGACAGAAGGTGATGAAACAAGGATGCTTTTGTGACTGGAAGCCGGTGTCCAGTGGTGTACTATAGGGATCTGTGCTGGGTCCTCTATTATTCGTCAATTATATAAATGACGTAGATGACTATGTGGGGGGTAGGGTTAATAAGTTTGCAGATGACACAAAGATTGGCCAGGTGGTTAACAATGAGGTTGAGTGTCTTGGGCTACAGGAAGATATAAATGGGATGGTCCAATGGGCAGATAAGTGGCAGATGGAATTGAATCCTGAAAAGTGTGAGGTATACTCTTTGGAAGGAGTAATTTGACAAGGAAGTATTCAATGAACGGCATGACACTAGGAAGTTCTGAGGAACAAAGGGATCTTGGCGTGTGTGTCTATAGATCTCTGAAGGCAGAGGGGCATGTTAGTGGGGTGGTGAAAAAGACATATGGGACACTTGCCTTTATCAATCGAGACATAGATTACAAAAGTATGGAGGTCATGTTGGAGTTGTGTAGAACCTTGGTGAGGCCACAGCTGGAGTACTGTGTGCAGTTCTGGTTGCCACATTATAGGAAGGATGTGATTGTACTGCAGGGGGTGCAGAGGAGATTCACCAGGATGTTGCCTGGGATGAAACATTTAAGTTATGAAGAGAGGTTGGATAGACTTGGGTTGTTTTTGTTTGAGCAGAGAAGACTGAGCGGCTACCTGATCAAGGTGTACAAGATTATGAGGGGCATGGACAGGATGGATAGGGAGCAGCTGTTCCCCTTAGTTGAAGTGTCAGTCACGAGGGGACATAAGTTCAAGGTGAGGGCCAGGAGGTTTAGGGGGGATGTGAGGATAAACCTTTTTGCCCAGAGGGTGGTGACAGTCTGGAATGTACTGCCTGGGAGGGTGGTGGAGGCAGGTAGCCTCACATCCTTTAAAAAGTACCTGGATGAGCACTTGGCATGTCATAACATTCACGGCTATGGGTCAAATGCTGGTAAATGGGATTAGGTAGGTAGGTAGGTCAGGTGTTTCTCACATGTTGGTGCAGACTCGATGGGCCGAAGGGCCTCTTCTGCACTGTGATTCTGTGATATTCCTTTTGCTTGCAGAGAAAGGGTCCCTGCATATGAATGTAAGTCACTTGAGGCAAGCATAAATGAGCTATGTTATAAATTTGACTATCGTAAATTAGTTGTTAGTGTAGCTATTAGTGTACTCAGGATTGTTCAGCAAATGCTGCCCAATCGCAGAATCACATCTGACGTTAGACATTATGTTCTGAGGTTTGCAAGTGTTGGCTAGTTGAATACAATTTGTACTCGACTTATCAAGAACAATTGAAGGAACTTGCTGGTTAAATCAATCAGCCAATTGTTGGGATGCGCAGCCTACATACCTGGCATCCCACCGGTGTTGAAATTCATACATAACATTGCTCAATTGTGTGATAGGCAGAGTGTCTTTTTGGACTGATGGCAGCATCCTGTTCGTGGAACATACCGCTCCCGTAGCACTGCATACTAGTAGCATGGAACAGCTTGCTTATGTTGTTCATATTTTCGAGATACTGTGCCTTTCCATGGTAATTTGAAGTAGACCAGACACTTTTCAGGTCCAAAAGTGGCAATCTTTGGACCATTTGCGAGTTTGTGCAAAACACAGCAAACAATAATCTGATCAGAATAGCCATTGTCCTGCACAATAGCTTTGTGCTCAATTTTTGCGTCAAACTTGCAAGATAAGCAAATGGCTAGGGCCCTATTTACAAGGCCTAACTTATCTCTTATGGTTAGCCCATCAATGCATCAAGCATTCCATTGGACATACCCATAAGCCTTCTTCTGTAGCCCACCTTATCCTCTGCAGTAGAACTCCTCTCCCTCTGGCAAGCTAACAACCATGCTACGTTTGCCCCAGCTGTTGACACATCATGTCCGGTCTCTCACCGTACGCAGAACCTGCCTCTGTTATTCTTAAATTGTGTGTAGTGTCTATATCTAAGCTAGTGGCAGCAAATATTAAATTGAATGATAATGGGTTGAATAATATGGGGGGGAGGCGGATGTTGCACACACCACCCCACCTCCAGAAACCATGTTGACGTGAAGCCAACATGCTCTATGCCAACCCGACCCACAACCATAAAGCAAACAAGGGCCGAGTGGAACTTCCACCTTTCATTGGGGAAATCCCGCCCCCTGAATCTGTCAGCCAATCTGATTGATCGGCAGCTGCATCAGTCCCGACAGCGCCAGGAAGTCATCAGCGGCTGCTGCTGGGGCTACAGGAGAAGAGGAAGATCAAGGCCCATGGATCCCCAGAGCTAGTAAGCCCAGGGTCTTGGGCCGAGAGGGTTTGGGTGGGTTAGGGAGAGGGGTGGGAGTGTGGAGGGGTGGGTAGGAAAGAAGGGCAGCAAAGGGCAGCCCCCAAAGAGTGATACTCCCCGCCTATTCCTCCCTGCTCTTTAAGCATTTGATTCAAAAAAACAGGCTTCCCAATCCTGCCCAGCTGCCCATGCCATACGTTTTGGGTGTAGGCAATGTATTATCAGGGTCAATTGGCTTGATAACAAGCTGAATTGACCCTTGGTTATTCATTTAAATATGGCGGTTTTAAGGGCCCGCCTGTCCCTGTATTATGAGGGAGAGCTTGAGGGTAGGCAAGAAGGTGCTACAGTGGGCGGCCACCCTATTTTAAGTTTCACCCCCCCTCCCCTGCCCCCGGCGGTGAACACACCCACTGGAGACAAGTAAAATTCAGCCCAATGTTTCTTTGTCACTTTGTCGTTTATCTGCCACTGCTTGGCCAGGTGGCAGTATCTTAAGGAAGAAAGGCACAAGGGTAATGTGTTGAGGGAAGGACAAAACAAAAACGTGTCTGTTTACACCACCTGTAGCTTTTAAATCAGAAGACGTTGGGCGGAATTTTCCATGCTCGCTGGCATCAGGCATGTTTGGCTGCGTGAGCGAACGATATGACGAGAAGGCCAAAAATCAGTTTCACAATGTCATGAAATCAGTTCCCAATCATCCGTTCAACCTGTTGCTGGCAGGCTGCATTTCCCGCTGTTGGATGTCGGGAGCCTCATTGTAATACATCTGCATATCATTATAAGGCCAGCCCACCAGAATCATCCGCTGGATCGTCTGCCAATGTTGGCAGGAAAACATGCTGGTGCAGAACAAGCCTTGATAAGCATGACGTGCAAAAGTCGGGACTTACTGCCAGGGCCTTGCACACATCACAGACATCCAAGGAGCAGAAGATGCTGGAGACCGACAGCAACGGGACCCTGGAGGAACATCCATTGCTTGCCGGGTGGATGCTCATGGACATGGCTCCACTGTGAAGCAGCTCACAGAAGGTGGAAAGTCATCGTTGAGGATCTGCTCACAGTGGATGATGGTTGAGGGGGTGGAGAGGAAGGTCCAGCCGCTTTTGGGAGAGGATTATCCAGCTGTGTTTGGGAGAGGAAGATGTACCGGGAGTGGGAGAGGAAGTTCTAGGATCGACTGGGAGAGGAAGAGGTGTCGGGGGGAGGTGTGGTTGGGAGGAAAGGAATGAAGGTGTCAGGGGTGGGGGAGGTGAGGTTGGGAGGGGGGAATGAAGGTGTCGGGGGGGCGAGCTGGGAGGGGGGATTGAAGGTGTTGGGAGGATGAAGTTGGGAATGGGGGGGAGCAAAGGTGTTGTGGGGGGCAGAGAGCGGGGGAGGAGACGGCAACTGGGGAAGCAGGTGAAATGGACTGGAAGGTGTAAGGGAAGGAGTTCAAAAGGGGAAAGGATTGCGGAGAGGGGGGGAGTCCGGGGGAAGAAGGAGCTTTTGGTGGAGGTGTAAGAGTGGAGGAAGGAGTGTGGAGAAGGGAGGGGGTAAGGGTGAAAGAAGAATTAAGGGTGTTTGAAGGAGGAAGGAGTTAGGTGGAGGAAGAAGGAGTTGGGAAGGGGGGAGTACTAAGGGGGGTGGGGGGTGGGGCAGGGGGGTGAGGAGTTCCGGAGGGAAGGAGTTCTGGGTGGGAAGGAGTTGGGGTTGGGGGGTGTGCCCTGGTGAACATGCAGTGGAGGGGCTCTGATGAGTCCATGACTGTCTCCTGGGGAGAGAACTGAGGGTGGGTGTGGTAAGAGGGAATGGTGAGAATGACCGAGGACTGAGTGAGATGGAAGGGTGAGAGTTCAACGGTATTGGTAGAAGGGACGGCAGGGGTGTTGGTGGGGACTTGGAGGCAGACACAGACCCTGGGGGTGAGAAGGAGGAGGTCGGGGAAGTTAATATAGATGGGGCTGAGATTTTCAGGAGAGAAGGGAACGTGCACGTTCATCTGGACATCCTTGAAAAAAGAAGGTTGTGGCTCGTAAGTCACTGAGGGCAGGTGGAAGGTGATGCTAGGAGGGTCGACAATGATCGGGGAAAGGAAATGGGTGACTGGGGGAGGGGAAAGGACAGGGAACAAAATAAAAACTCTATTACCACCATGCTGGCTAAATCGAAAGTGAAACAAGAGTTGTGGTGGGCAAGATCAGGTGCTGCATGGGAGTGTGATCATTAGGTGGGCAGAGATGCAGGTCAGCTCATATAGTCAACTGAAAGCGAATCCCAGCAGGCAGCATTGAAAATGCTCAGGATAGTGAGATGAATGTAAAGCAGGAAGGATCTGCATGCGTGGGAGTGTGCTTGCACGAGGCCTCGAAAGGCCCTGCCACACACCCAGACATACACTCTCTCTCTCTCTCTCTCTCTCTCTCTCTCACTCTCTTTCACACACACACATTCCCCCCTGCTCCCCACCCTTCAAAATCACTTGTGGGCCGGCTGCGTGCAGCTGAACTGCTAGTTGGGGGCGGATGCAGTGGGAGAACTCGCAAAGCCTGTTAATGAAGCTGAAAGACACCATTATACAGTACTCAGTGAAAGTTCTTATATTTCCAGATTGTGAAGTGACAAAATGTGTTCACTCATGCAACCAACTGTGATCAGAATTTCTTAACTTGTGAACGCCTTAGACTACTAGTTGCTGCCCTGACATCCACAGCAAGGGTGGAGACAGTGAAAGTGGAGATAATTAGTGCATGTCAGCACAGTCAAAAGCAGGAGAGAGAGCACTCACATTTGCGTTGAAAGAGGGATGATGTGGTTCAGGATCCTCACGAGTGTGTTCACCGTCACCTTAGACATGGTCCATGTCCTCACCAGTCAGCTCGATGGCACACTCCTCAAAGTGAGTGGAGGTCCTAATGTGGGCCACTCCAACCCGCAGTTTGGGACTTCTTCCTGCTGAGATGTGCAGGCTTCTCTGCATGAACACAGATGGAGAGAGTGTGAGCAGGACACATGGCACTGCATGGAATGTTTGTGTGGTGAGCAGAGACATGGATGGGATGAGGAAGAGAGCTCCACAGGATATGCGTCTGAGTAAGATGTGAGGGTGTGTGTGAGAGTTAGTGGTGTTTTCCCTTGAGGTGCGAGATCCCTGGTGGAAGTGTGATGGGTTTGTGAGCCCGAGAGTTGAGAGTGATGAGAAGAGTGACTTACCCTGGCGGAACAGAAAAGATCATTCATCCTTTTTCGGCACTGGGCAGCTCTCTCTTTTGCAAGGCATTGCACTGACCACCACTGCCACCACCTCCCAAGCCAGATTGGTGATGTTGCTGCCTACCCTGTGGCCAGAGTGGGGGTAGAGGACATCACGGCAGGCTGCCACTGTGTCCAAAAGGCACTCAAGTCATTAAACCTGGTAGCTGGAGTTTTTTAGCCATTCGGGGCCATGTCTTCCGTACAGCAGTCATTGGCTTGAAGCACTGAGAGGTATGCGCACGGCTGCTTTAAATATGGTGCCAGCGTGATGACATGGTGGGATGATGGAGTGGCAGGTGAATGAGATTATATTATTTGAAATGGCCTGTTTTCTGGGAATGTATAATTAATGTGGCAGGATTGGGACGATAGAGCATGAGAAGCCGCCATTGTAGCTGGAGGGTAAAACGTTGTTTTCCCTGCCCGCTACCACACTTAGTGCAAATCTGGGATGATTCTGTACGTTGAGGGGGATGTGGGATGTGAGAAGGAGGGTTAGGTAAAGGGAAACCATCACCTTGCACGGCTTAAACCAGACAGCTGACCAAGGCATCAACAATGGTGTTTCTAATGATAGTAAGCATTGTCTTCTCCATGGGGGTAAGGACAGGCAGTTGTGTCTGCCCCTCCTGCTTAGCACCTGCTGCCTCCAGTTGTGTGCAGCATATCCTGCAAGAGAGGGGCAGGCAGTTGTGTCGATTGGTGTAGTTCAATCTGTGCGGATAATGTGCATTAACAACTTCTCATTCTCAATGATTTCAACCTCCATCCCAATTCATCATATGCTCTCCCTCTGGCTTCATTGCCCTCTTATCCCTAAATCTCTGCCTCCAATTAAATTCCCTAACACATATTCATGGCCACTCCTTCACTTTGCCACCTCACATGGTCTTGTTAGTCCTATTGTATTGAAACAGATGAGGCCATCTCCAATTACTTCCTTGTATCACTCAACATCCATATGCCCCTTCCACACCCAAACCCTACAACCTTCTGTATCCATCTCTGGAAAAAAATGATCCCCCAATTCACTTACAACAGCACTTTCAGAATCCCAATTGTCTGGTCTTTGGCCCTCTGTTTGCCATAACACTTCTGTAGCTACTGATTTGTTCAACCACACCTTCTCCTCCATCTTTGATGCCCTAGTTCACAATAAAACCATTATTCTCTCCCATCATGGCCATTCAGTCAGCACGACCCATCTCTGTTTCCTTACATTCAAGGGACACAGATGTCCCTGGATATAGAGTTTTCAGGCTGGGTACGGAGGGGGATAAAAAAGGTGGGGGTATAGCATTATTGGTTAAAGAATTATTTACAGTTGTGAGGAGGGTTGATGTACTAAATGAAGCATCAAATGAGGCCATATGGGTTGAGCTCAGAAATACAAAGGGGCAGCCATACTGCTAGGAGTGTACTATAGACCCTCAAATAGTGGAAGGGAGTTAGAAGAGCAATTATGTAGGCAGATTTCTCAGTGCAAAAACAATAGGGCAGTAATCGTTGGGGACTTCAACTACCCAGTATCAATTGGGATGCAAATAGCTTGAAGGGCATAGAGAGTGCAAAATTCTTGAACTTCATTCAAGAGAGCTTTTTTTTAGCCAGCACATAACAAGCCCAATGAGAGAGGTCATAATTCTACATTTCATTCTTAGGAAATGAAGCTAGGCAAGTGGATGAAGTAACAGTGTGGGACCATTTTGAAAATTGTGGCCATAATGTAGTTAGATTTAGCATCATTATGGAAAAGGACAAAGCTAGAACAGGTGTAAAGTTCTAAATTGGAAGACAAATTTTATAAAACTGAGAAGTGAGCTGGCAAGAGTGGGCTGGGTACAGCTATTAGAAGGAAAAACTGTGTCAAATCAGTGGGAAGCATTCAAATGAGAAATTCTACGGGTACAGTGTAGACATGTCCCCACAAAGAAAAATGTTGGTACTGCCAAAGCTAGAGTGCCCTGGTTATTCAGAAGCATACAGATCAAGATGAAGCAGAAAAAAAGCTTATGAAAGTCACAAAAGACTTAATACTGTAGAAAGCCTATAGGAGTATATAAAGTACAGGGATGTAGTAAAAATGGAAATTAAGAAAGCAAAGAGAGGATACAAAAAATATTGGCAGGTAAAATCGCAGAAAATCCTGAGATGTTTACCAGTACATTAAGAGCAAGAGAATAACTAAGGAAAAAGTAGGGCCTATCAGAGATGTACATGGTGGGTTGATGCAGAAGATGTAGGCAGTGTTTTCAATGAGTACTTTATCTCTGTCTTCACTAAGGAGAAGGATGATGCAGACATTAGTTACAAAGGAGGAGTGTGAAATATTAGACATAATAAGCATAGAGAGAGAGGAAGTACTTGAGGGACTAGCATCCTTGAAGGTGGATAAATCACCAGGGCCAAATGGATTGTATCCCAGACTGTTGAAGGAAGCTGGGGAGGAAATAGCAGATGCTCTGAGGAACATTTTCCAATCCTCACTAGATACAGGTGAGATCCCAGGGGATTGGAGGTCTGTGAACGTTGTGCCATTATTTAAAAAGGGTGCAAAGGATAGGCCAGAAAATTATAGGCCGGTCAGCCTGACTTCAGTAATGGGCAAATAATTGGAAACAATTCTGAGACACAGGATAAGCTGTCACTTAGAAAGGCACGGATTGATCAGGAATAGTCGGCATGGTTTTGTTAGGGGAAGGTCATGTCTTACTAACTTAACAGAACTTATTGAGGAAGTAACAAGGAGGATTGATGAGGATAAGAATATAGAACATAAGAAATAGGAACAGGAATAGACCATTCGGCCCCTCGAGCCTGTTCCGTCATTCATTAAGATCATGGCTGATCATCTTGTGTTTCAATTTCCACATTTCCATCTAACCCCGATAATCTTTGATTCCCTTGCCTAACAAGAATCTGTCAACCTCTGCCTTAAAAATATTCAATGGCCCCTTAAAAAATTCAATGACCCCACCTCCACTTCCTTCTGAGGCAGAGAGTTCCAAAGTCACACAACCCTCTGAGAAAAAAAATTTCCTCATCTGTCTTAAAAGGGCAATACCTAATCTTAAAATAGCACCCCCTAGTTCTGGACAAACCCACTAGGAAATATCCTTTCGACATCAGGATCTTGTATACTTCAATCAAATCACCCCTCACTCTTCTAAACTCCAGATAAGCCCAGTCTGTCCAACTTCTCCTCCTAAGACAACCCACTCATTCCAGGTACCAGTCTAGTAAATCTCCTTTGAACCGCCTCCAATGTATTTACATGCTTCCTTAAATAAGGAGACCAAAACTGCACAGCATATTCGAGATACGGTCTCACCAAAGCCATGTAGCACTGAAGCATAACATCCTTACTTTTATGTTCAATCCCCCTTGTAATAAAGGATAGACTAAAAGGAATTCTAAATATTAGAATATAAGAGCAGGGAAGTTATGCTACAACTGTAGTGCAGTGGATCTTGCCTGCATGGATTTCAGGAAGGCATTTTACAAGGTCCAACATGGCAGATGGTCAAAAAAGTGAGATCTCATGGGATACAGGTGGCAGATTGGATCCAAGATTTTCCCAGCAACAGGAGAAAAAGGGTAATGGTTGATGGATGTTTTTGCGAATGAAAAACGGTTTTCAGCGTCATTCCACAGGGCTCAGTGTTAGGTCTCCCTTGTTGTTTGTTGTATATATTAATGATTTGGACTTAAATGTGGGACATGATTGGTAAATTTGCAGATTACACAAAAATTCACTGTGTAGTTGATAGTGAAAAGTATAGCTGTTGTCTTCAGAATGATATCAACGGTGTGGTTGAGTGAGCAGAAAAGTGGCAGATAGAATTCAATCCAGAGAAGCATGAGGTAATACATTTGGGGAGGACAAACAAAGGTAGGGAATACACAATAAATGGGAGGATTTTGAAAGGGTTAGAGGAATTTGGACCTTAGAGTGCATGTCCACAGCATCCCGGAAGGTGGCATGACAAGTGGATAAGGCGGTAAATAAAACATATAGAATGCTTTCCTTTATTGGACGAGGTGTGGAATACAAAAGCAGGGATGTAATGATGAAACTGTATAAAATGCTGGTTATGTCACAGCTAGAATTTTGTGTACAGTTCTGGTTGCCACATTACAAGGAGGACATAATAGCTCTAGAGAGAGTACAGAGGAGATTTACAAAATTTTGCCAGGGCTTGAAAATTGTAGCTACGAGGAAAGATTAGATAGGCTGAGGCTGTTTTCCTTGGAACTGAGGAGACTGAGGGGTGACCCATTTGAGGTGTACAAGATTGACTGATAGAGTAGACAGGGATGCCCTGTTTCCCTTAGCGGAGAGGTCAATTACCAGGGAGCATTGATTTAAGATGATTGGTAGAAGGATTAGAGGGGACCTGAGGAAAAACTTCTTTGCCCAGAAGGTGGTGAGCGTTTAGAATTTGCTGCCTGGTTTGGTGGTGGAGGCAAAAACTCTCAACTCATTTAAAAGGTACCTGGATCTGCACTTAAGGTGCTGGAACCTGCAAGACTACTGAAGGTGGAATTAGAATGGGTAGCTAGTTTTTTATTTTTTATTTTTCGGCTGATGCAGACACGATGGGCTGAATTGTCTCTTTCTGTGCCGTAACTTTTCTATGGTTTTATAAAATGACTAAGGATTTCACATTAATATGAAGATCATGCTGCAAAACTGATCATCATCAACATTAGTTTACGATTTGTTCACAAGAAAGGATATTGTGACTAACGTATTGTAAAGTGGTCACAAGTGCTTGTATTTGTTTGACAAAACATTATTGTGCGATACCATATTTTTTCACTACATCGTTGATCACTCTCAGTATACAGACATTGAGATGCGTGCTGCAGTGTGCCAACCGATTCTCTTTTCAAATTCTGTATCTTTTATATTTGAAGGTCATGGAAGCATTACCGTGTTCTTTGTCTTTTCCCTTAGTTCCATAAAATCAAACAACTGTACATTTTTGAAGCTGTAACCTGAGTGTTTTGTTCTTTATGGGTTATTTTTCTTAACAAAAAAAGGTTTGCTTTGCTAACACTACAAAAATGGGACCAGTAACTATAAATTGAACATTTGAAATATTCAATCCTTATATTTTGGCATTTCTAAGGATTCCTGAATGAGAAAACAGCAAATGCATGAATGGTTTGAGATCCCATGTAAAATCTATTGTATGAATTCACTTACTAAAAGTCCAGCCTGTGGTCTTGAGCAATACAGTTTGCTGATTGATATGTTGAGCATCCACATCCCAGTTTGTCCTGTGCCGCTGCCTTTTTATCCAACATTACAATTTTAGTACACTTTTTCCACACTACCATGCAAGTTTTGTTTTCTAGTATTAACTGTTGCTTTTTGTTTTTCTTTCTGTTGTTTCAGTAAAAGGACCAAGAAAGTTAAGTCTGCCGACAGATCTTAAGACTGATCTCGGTACGGTAGGCGAAAGCTGACAGTTTGTTTTTTTTTCGGGTTACTTAGGTTGGGGATGAGCAAATTCCAGCAAACTGAGGTGAACTAAACTGAACCAAACAAAATAAATGGTTATATGGGGCTTCATAAAGGGCATACATTGCACAGAAATATATATTAATTTCATAAGCCTAGACACTAAATGTCCCCTTAGAGCTCCACGCCATGTTTGTTTATGGTCAGATGGTTCTTTGCTCATCTCTAACTTTTTTTTCCCTTTTTCCCTCTTTATTTTTAATCTACTTGAATTTTGTGTTTTGTGTTTTGTATAAAAAAGTCACTTATTTTGACATCCTAGCCCAGAATTTATAACTAGCAAACTTTTAAAACCTGTAAATTAGTGTATTCCATCCATTCAACTTTGTTCTAAAGTATAACACATTTTAATATAGTAAAAATCCACATGGAGAGGAAAATATAATCAGTGAAGTGCAGGCAGTTTCCCTTAGGAGAGTATAGAATGCTGCTTAACAAAGTTTCTGTGTTACAGGTATTAGCATTTTCCTTGCTAATTTATTTTTCAGAAATGATTTGTGTGCATAAAACTCTAACTTAAAGATTTAGATAGTGTAATCTGCTCAACAGGAACATTGTAGGTTTTGCAACCATTTGTATCTGAATAAGCATAGCACATGTGCTGTTTTCTATCCAGCGCCAGCATAGAGAGTTGTCAGGAAAATCATGCCAAAGTGTTTAATAATATTCACAATTCTAGTGTTCTCATCTTCCTTAATCTCAGGTTAGAAAAAAAGTATTCCCTTTATAAGGATCTAACTTCTTGTGAGAATTAAATGAAATTTTAAAAAGCACATTGGTAGCTAACAGTCAGAGAGAGAGAGAAGTGAGTGTGGGGCCTTTGCAGAGAATATCAAGGTTGCCCTTGCTTGCCAATACAATGCCTGGGCTATTTTAACTCTTGAGCTTCATTTAAATACATAATTTCAGTAACCTTAAGCCTACGCTGGTGGTCAGGCAAGTGGGAATAGTCGACAACAGTCAGATAAGTGGTAGAAGGAACTGGGAGGTACACCTGTTCCTACTGACCCACAGGGAAACTTTTTAAAAATTTAAAGGCCAGAAGGCAATTAGAATGAGCTGAGTAACTTATTGGCTGTTTTTTAACACCACACATTCCCGATTCTCGTCAGGCATGGGGTGGGTGGAGGGATAAGTTAAAATTGGGCCTTAATTTTCTGTTAAGGAGAATAATTTTATTTATAGTTTAGTATTTTCCACCTTATCATTTTGCTCCAACTCAAAAAAGAAACACCCTGCTGCTGTGCTCTACTAATCGTACTTAGTAACAGACTATGAAAAGAAAATTGCCCCATGGCGGCTCTTACTCTGAGTTTTTTTTTATTCCTCATACAGTTTTGTTTTTCTAAAAAATATGCCTGTGTTACAAGGTTTCCTTGTAGCCTATAGCATTAATGACCAATAGCCCATGCAACTAGAATTAGCCTCACTGCCTATTTCATAAAAAATGAGAGGAATGTACCAACTTTCTGATTTCATGTCTAAAGGTTTTCACATTGATGTATCTAAACAGATGTAATTTTAGTTCTTTGTTGCAATTGTGGTATACTGGCACAACACACATCCATTGCATACTGTGAGGGATAAGATACAAATTCATGTCCATGATATCCCACATAGTGAGCACCTAATTACAGGTCAAGCCAAGGAGAGAACTACCAAGTGAGGATACTATACAGTCCCAAACAGAAGGACAGAAAATCATGTGGTTGGTCACTATGGGGTATTTGATTAGCAGCTGATTACAAAATACATATTAGTAGAGAGTCATTTACCTGTTTCCGCAAGTGAAATGGCATGTGCCATTATAAGGATGAGAGAGAATATTATACTTTAATTTATATTTTCGAATTATAGAAATTTATAGCACAGGAGGAGGTAATTCAGCCCATTAAGTCAGTTCCAGCTGAGAAAAGCTGTCCAGCCTGTCTCACTTTGCAACTCCTGGTCCATGGCCTTTTATGTGATGGCACTTCAAATGCTTATCCAAGTATTTTTTGAAAGATAATGAGAGTTTCTTTCTCTAACACACTATCGAGCAGTGAATTCCAGATCCCCACCATCCTCTGAATGAAAAACATTCTCCTCAACTTCCTCCTAATTCTTCCAGCAATTACTTTAATTCTATGCTCCTGGTTATTGACTTTTCTGCTGAGTGGAATAAGTCTTTCCTAATTCACTCTATCTAGACCCCTCAATTTAATGCACTTCGATTAAGTCTTCTGTCAGCCTTCCATGTTCCAAAGAAAGCAATCCCAGCCTATTCAGTCTTTCCTCATACCCCAAATTCTCCAGTCCTGCCAATATCCTTGTAAATCTTCTCTGTCCCCTCTCTAGTGCAATCATATCTGTCCTGTAATGCGGTGACCATAATTGTCATGTAGTGCTCTATCTGTGACCTAACTAGTGTATTGTACAGTTCTAGCATAACCTCCCTGCTCTTATATTCTAATATTTACTCTCCTTAAAACCAAATGGCTGTATATGAATAATTTTTGCATGTTTACATCAATTAGTAATAACTAAACCAGCAACAAGAATAATTTCAGCTTTCAGCAGTTTTTAGGCAGAAATCCTACCTGCTCTTAAGAGGAGCTGACTGCAGCAGAAACTATTGCATCATCTACCAGCACAGGCTTCAAAGTAATGTTAGGCGGGCCATGAAATAGAGTTCAAAATACTATGTATACAGTAACGCACTACTCAATTGGAATTGCCATAAGTTGGCACCTGATTATACAGGCCAATATATTGTACAGTGAAATGCTATTGGAAAAACTAGATACTATAACTTCTAGAACATATTGTTGTCATATTTGATGATGAGTTTTGTGTTGCCTGTTTATCAACGCATGTAATACCTAATGTTTTCCATACTCATAACCATTTACATACATGCCAATCTAAAAACTGAAAAGCTAACAGACCCCAAAATGCTGACAATTCAAAATGAATTATACAAGTGAAAAGCAGCCCTGAATAATTGCTGAATAAAAAATACAAGACAGAATAGATGCAATCCTCTTTATTGCATTTGTATTTCAGGATTTTTATTAATGTTTTTTTGACAACCTTCTGTAATTTATTTATTTTATCTATAAAAAACAAATGGTTCAAAGTGGCAAACAAAGCAGATACAATAGGAGTGCAGTGGGACATGAACTTGCCAACATCTAAGTTGCACCTATATATAATATTCTATCAGTTATTGCATACTTCAGTTATTGAAGGATGTTGAATTTTTGAAACTTGTTTTGATAATTTCCCAGCAACAACAACTTGTATTTATGTAGCACCTTTAATGTGGTAAACATTCCAAGACACTTCATAGGAGCATTATCAAACAAAATTTGACACCAAGTCACATTACAAGATATTAGACGAGATGTCCAAAAGCTTGGTCAAAGAGGTAGGTTTTAGCTGCTTCTTCAAGGAGGAAGGGAGGTAAAGCAGACCTTCTACATCTTAGGGCAACTGAAGGCATGGCCACCAAAGGTGGAGTGATTAAAATCGATGCTGAAGAGACCAGAATTGAAGGAGCATAGATATCTCAAAGGGCTGTGGGGCTAGAGGAGATTATAGCAATAGGCAGGGATGATGCCATGGAGGGACTTGTAAACAAGGATGAAAATATTAAAATCAAGATGTTCCTCAATCAGGAGCCAACGTAGATCAGCAAGCACAGGAGTGATAGGTGAACAGAACTTGGTGTGAGTTAGGATATCCGTAGCAGAATTTTGCATGACCTCAGTTTACAGAGGGTAGAAAGTGGAAGGCTAGCCAGGAATGCATTGGAATAGTCAACTCTAGAGGTAAATAAAAGTTTGGATGAGGGTTTCAGAGGCAGATTGTTCTGATGCAGAAAGCAAGTTGGTGAAGGATGATATGGAAGCAGTCTTGCATTTATTTACAGAGTGAGACATTATATGCATATGCTTCCTAACTCAACCACACCACAGTTTCAGGAGGTGTCTCTATGGGCTCAAGTGAAAACCCAATAAATGTCCTCCATCCACATATAATTAAACATAATTGATATACAATTATGACAACTGAGCTGCGGCAGGGAGGGAATTGGGCAGTATTACTGAGGTGGAAATAGATGGTCTTAATGATTGTGTAGGTATTTAGTTGGAAGCTCATAGACTCATAGGCTTTTACTGCACAGAATGAGGCCATTCGTCCCATCATGTCCACGCTGGCCAACAGAAATCTGGCTACACTAATCTCATTTTCCAGCGCTTGGCCCCTAGTCCTGGCGGCTATGGCAATGCAAGTGAATATCTAAATACTTCTTAAATGTTATGAGGGTTTCTGATTCAATCAGCCTTTCAGGCTGTGAGTTCCAGACTCCCACCACACTCTGGGTGAAAACATTTCTCCTCAACTCTCCACTTATCCTTCTACCTCTTGCCTTAAATCTATGCCCCCTGGTTATTGGCCCCTCTACTAATGGAAAAAGTGACTTCCTATCCACCCTATCCATGCCCCTCATAATCTTATACACCTCTGTCAGGTTCCCTCTCAACCTTCACTGCTCCAAGGAAAACAGCCCCAGTCTATCCAAAACAAAAACAAAAATACCTGGAAAAACTCAGCAGGTCTGACAGCATCTGCAGAGAGGGATACAGTTACATTAACTGTATCCCTCTCCGCAGATGCTATCAGATCTGCTGAGTTTTTCCAGGTATTTTTGTTTTTGTTCTAGATTTCCAGCATCCGCAGTATTTTGCTTTTATCCCAGCCTATCCAATCTTTCCTCATAGCTCAGACCCTCCAGCCCAGGCAGCATCCTGGTAAAAGGTGTTCTGTTGAAGAGTCATATGGACTCAAAATGTTAACTGTTCTCCTCTCTGCAGATGCTACCAGACCTGCTGAGCTTTTCCAGGTATTTTTGTTTGTGTTAAGCATCCTGGTAAATCTCCTGCGCCCCCTCCAGTGCAATCACATCCCTCCTATAATGTGGTGACCAGAACTGCACTCAGTACTCCAGTTGTGGCCTAACTAGTGTTTTATACAGTTCCCGTATAACCTCTCTGCTCTTGTATTCTACGCCTTGGCTAATAAAGGCAAGTATCCCATATGCCTCCTTAACCACCTTATCGACCTGCCTTGCTACCTTGAGGGGTCTGTGGATATGTACACCAAGATGCCTCTGATCTTCAGTACTTTTCAGGGTCCTACCATTCATAGTGTAATCCCTTGCCTTGTTAGCCCTCCCCAAGTGCATTACCTCACACTTTTCCAGGTTGAATTCCATTTGCCACTGCTCTGCCCACCTGACCAGTCCAATGATATCCTCCTGCAGTTTACAGCTAACTTCCTCACTATTTACCACCCTACCAATTTTCGTGTCATCCGCAAACTTCTTGATCATACCTCCTACATTTAAGTCCAAATCACTTATGTACACCAAAAATAGCAAGGTCCCCAGCACCGAGCCCTGTGGAACCCCGCTGGAAACAGACTTCCAGTCACAGAAACACAACTCTACCATCACCCTCTGCTTCCTCCCTCTCAGCCAATTTTGGATCCAATAGATCCCATGGGCTCTTACTTTCTTGACCAGTCTGCTATGAGGGACCTTATCAAAAACTTTGCTAAAGTCCATGTAAAGCACATCAACACTCATGGTTACCTCCTCAAAAAATTCGATCAACTTTGTCAAACACGACCTTCCCTTGACAAATCCATGCTGACTAGCCCTGATTAATCCATGTCGCTCCAAGTGAAGATATATTCTGTCCCTCAGAATTCTTTCTAGTAACTTCCCACTACCAAGGTTAGACTGACTGGTCTGTAATTTCCTGGGCTATCCTTCCTTTTTTTAATAATGGGACAACGTTAGCAGTCCTCTGGCACCTCACCTGTGGCCAGAGAGGATTTGAAAATGATTGCCAGGACCCCGATATCTCTTCCCTTGCCTCCCTCAATAGCCCGGGATATATCTCATCATCCAGGCCCGTGGATTTACCCACTTTTAAGACCACTAAACCCACTAATACCTTCTCTCTGTTAACTTTCTCTAATATTTCACAGTCCTCCACCCTGATATCTATACTGCATCATTCTTTTCCATTGTGAAGACTGACGCAAAGTATTCATTGAGGACTGCACCCACGTCTTTCGGGTCCACACATAGATTATCTCTATGGTCCCTACTTGGCCCTACTCTATCCCTAGTTATTCTCTTGCTCTTTATATATTTACAAAACCTCTTTGTGTTTTCCTTTATTCTAGCCACCAATGCTTTCTCGTGCACTCTCTTAGCTTTTCTAGTTTCCTTTTTAAGTTCCCCCCGCACTTTTTTATCTTCTAGGGACTCTGCCATATTGAGCCCTTGGTAACTGCCATAAGCTTCTCCTTATTTCTTAATCCTAATCTTTGTCCCTTGACATTGAGGGCTCTCCAGACTTGGTCCCCCTTTGCCTTTATGGGAACATATTTACCCTGTACTCTCGCTATTTCATCCTTGAATGCCTCCCAATGCTCTGACCTGATTTTATCTGCAAGTAGCTGTTCCCAGTCCACTTGGGCCAAATCGTATGTCATCTTAGTAAAATTAGACTTTCCCCAGTTTAGAACTTTTATTCCCCACCAAACCTTATCCTTTTGCATAACTATTCTAAATCTAACTGAGTTATACAGCACAGAAACAGGCCCTTCGGCCCATTGTGTACGTGCCAGCCATCAAACACCTAAAATTCTAATCGCTGTTTTCAGCATTTGGGCCATAGCCCTGTATGTAATGGCCCTTCAAGTGCTCATCTAAATACTTTTAAAATGTTGTAAGGGTTCCTGCCTCCTACAGTCCCCTCAGGCAGTGTGTTCCAGATCCTAACCACTCTCTGAGTGAAAAAAAAATTCCTCAATTCCCCTCTAAACCTCCTGCTCCTTACCTTAAATCTATGCCCCCTGGTTATTGACACCTCTGCTAAGGGGAAAAGCTTCTTCCTATCTCCAATATCTATGCCCCTCATAATTTTTTAGACCTCTATCAGGTCCCCCTCAGCCTTCTCTGCTCTGAGGAAAACAACCCTAGCCTATCCAGTCTCTCTTCATAGCTGAAGTGCTCCAGCCCAGGCAATATCCTGGTGAGTCTCCTCTGCACCATCTCCAGGGCAATCACATCTTTCCTATAGTGTGGCGACCAGAACTGCACATAGTACTCCAGCTGTGGCCTAACTAGCATTTTATACACCTCCAACATAACCTCCCTGCTCTTACATTCCATGCTTTGGCTAATAAAAGCAAGTATCCCATATGCCCCCTTAACCACCTTATCTACCTGTGCTGCTGCCTTCAGGGATCCATGGATATGCACATCAATCTGATCCTCTGTACTTCCTAGGATCCTACCATTCATTGTGTATTCCCTTGCCACGTTAGTCCACCTAAAATGCATCACCTCACAGATCTCAGGATTACGTTCCATTTGCCACTGCTCTACCCATCTCACCAGCCCATCTATATCATCCTGCAATCTAAGGCTTTCCTCCGCACTATTTATGACACCGCCAATTTTCGTATCATCTGTAAACTTACTGATCACACCTCCCATATTCACATCTAAATCATTAATGTACACTACAAACAGCAAGGGTCCCAACACCGATCCCTGCGGTACACCACTCGTCACAGGCTTCCAAATGCAAAAACAACCTTCAACCATCACCCTCTGCCTCCTGCCGCTAAGCCAATTTTGGATCCAATTTGCCAAATTGCTCTGGATCCCATGGGCTCTACCTTCTTGACTATTCTTCCATGTGGAGCCTTGGCAAAAGTAGTACTGAAATCTATGTAAACTACATCAACTGCACTACCCTCATCTACACAACTAGTCACCATCTCGAAAAATTCAATCAAATTTGTTAGACATGATCTCCCCCTGACAAAGTCATGCTGACTATCCTGATTAACCCCTGCCTCTCCAAAGATTAATCCTGTCCCTCAGAATATTTTCCAATAGTTTCCCTACCACTGATGTTAGACTCACTGGCCTGTAATTACATGGTTTATCCCTACTACCCTTCTTGAATAATGGTACCACATTCACTGTCCTCCAGTCCCCTGGCACCTCTCCTGTGGCCAGAGAGGATTTGAAAATTAGTGTCAGAGCCCCTGCAATCTCCTCCTTTGCCTCACATAGCAGCCTGGGATACATTTCACCTGGGCCTGGGTATTTATCCACTTTTAAGCCTGCTAAAACCTTTAATACTTCCCTTATGATGCTAATTTGTTCAAGTATATCACAGTCCCCCTCCTTGATTTCTACACCTACATCGTCCTTCTCCATAGTGAGCATAGACGAAAAATAATCATTTAAAACCTTACCTACGTCCTCCAGCTCCACGCACAAATTGCCACTTTGGTCCTTAATGGGCCTTACTCTTTCCCTGGTTATCCTCTTGCCCTTAATATATTTATAAAATGCCTTGGGATTTTCCCAACAGAGTTTTTTCACACCCCCTCTTCACTCTCGTACTTTCTTTTTTAAGCACCCCCCCACACTTTCTATACTCCTCTAGGGCTTCTGCTGTTTCCAGCCCTCCAACTGCCATAAGCCTCTTTTGTTTACCATATACAATTCTCTATATCCCTTGACATCCAGGGTTGATCCTACCCTTCACCTTTATGGGAACATGTTGGCCCTGAACTCTCACTATTTCCTTTTTGAATGACTCCCTCTGGTCTGATGTAGACTTTCCTACATGTAGCTGCTCCCAGTCCACTTTGGCCAGATCCTGTCTTACCATATTGAAATCAGCCTTCCCCCAATTCAGGACCTTTATTTCCAGTCCATCTTTGTCCTTTTCCATAACTACCTTAAATCTTGGACTCATGGTCACTATCCCCGAAATGCTCCCGTACTGACACTTCTACCACTTGCCCAGCTTCATTCCCTAAGATTAGGTCCAGTATGCCCCTTCTCTTGTAGGACTTCAAAAGCTCTCCTGGATGCACTTTAAGAATTCCGCCCCCTCTAAACCTTTTATACTAAGACTATCCCTGTTAATATTGGGGAAGTTGGAATCCCCTACTATTATTACCCTATTATTTTTACACTTCTCTGAGATTTGCCTACATATTTGCTCCTCTGCCTCCCCCTGACTGTTTGGAGGCATATAGTACACTCCCAGCAAAGTGATTTCCCGATTTTTGTTTTTAGGTTCTACCCATATGGCGTCATTTGAGGAACCTTTTAAGATACCATCCCTCCTTACTGCAATAATTGACTCCTTGTGCAATGCCATCTCCTCTTTTACACCCACCCACACCCCCGTCACGCCTAAAGATTCTACACCCTGGAATATTGAGTATTCTAGTCCTCCCCTTCCCTCAACCTTGCATCTGTGTGATAGCAACAATATCATATTCCCGTGTGTTAATCAATGCCCTCAGTTCATCTGTCTTACTTCGCCAGAAACAGACCCAGTGATCCAGGAAAATAAAGCCCTCCTTCCTGCATCACCTGTTCAGTCACACATTCATCCTCTCTATCCTCCTATTTCTATACTCACTAGCACGTGGCACAGGGAGTAATCCAGAGATTACAACCTTTAATGTCTTGCTTTTTAATCTGCTACCTAGCTCCCTAAATGCTCGTTGCAGGACCTCATCCCTCTTTCTACCTATGTTGTTGGTACCAATGTGAACCACAACCTCTTACTGTTTGCCCTCCCTCTTCAGAATGCCTTGCAGCCGTTCTGTGACATCCTTGACCCTGGCACCAGGGAGGCAACACATCATCGTGGAGTCACTTCTATGGCCACAGAAGTACCTGTCTGCACCCCTCACTATTGAGTCTCCTACCACGATTGCTCTTACACTCTTACTCCACCCACCTTGTGCCGTTGAGCCACCCACAGTGCTGTGAACTTGGCTCTGGCTGGGCTCTCCATTTTCCAACACAGAAAAAGGGTTCTTGAGTGAGATGCACACTGGGGCTTTCCTGACTACCTGCCTGCCTCCCTTCTTCTGACTTGTGGTCATCCACTCTTTCTCTGACTGCACTTGCTTAAACTGCGGCGTGAACACAATTAAAAACGTGTTATCCATGTAACCCTCAGTCTCGTGGATACACTGCTGTGTCTCCAGCTCAAGCTCCAAAACCCGTTGCTCAATCTGGTCAAGCCAGTAGCACTTCCTGCACATGTGGTCATCCAGACTACAAGGAGTGTCTGAGAATTCCCACATGCTGCAGGCCATACAACACTGAGCTCCCTTGCCATACTTTTTGTTTGTTTTTAGTTAAAAGACTATTTCCTTAAATTTAAGCCCCGCTCTGCTCTCTGAAGTCTCGCTCTTTACAGTCCCGCTCTGCTCCACTATCTCCAAAATGCTCCCCTACTAATATACCTTCCACCTGCCCAGGCTCATTTCCAAATATTAGGTCCAGAACTGCCCCATCCCTTGGGCTTTCTACATACTGGCTAAAAAAGTTCTCCTGGATGCAACTTAAGAATTTTGCTCCCTCCCTACTTTGCACACTAAAACTGTCCCAGTTAATAATTGGGTAGTTAAAATCCCCTACTATTGCTGCCTTATTATTCTTATATATTATCTGATCCTCTATCTCTCCCTGACTGTTTGGGGGCCGATACTACACACCCAACAATGTGTTTGCTCCTTTTTGTGTTTTTTACTTCTACCCATATGGTCTCATTTGATGATCCTTCCAAGATACCATCCCTCCTCACTGCTACAATTGACTCCTTGATCGATATTGTGACCCCCCCTCCTCTTCTATCCCCCTCTCTATCTCGTCAGAATACCCTATAACCAGGAACTGAGCTGCCAATCCTGCCCTTTTAGCCAAGTCTCGATCATAGCTATATCATACTCCCACATGCCTATCTGTGCCCTCAGCTCATCTGTCTTATTCATCAGACTCCTTGCATTAAATTATATTCCATTTAGCCTTGCTAAGCTCACTTCTTTCTTATCTAGCCTATGTTTCCTCTGCACCGCCCCCACCCCACCCCACCCCCCGCCCAGACTCATTTATTAGCGTTTTAACTTCTATTTCCATCTCTGCTTCTCTCCCCTCTGAACTACTTTTCAGGATCCCATTCCCCTGCCAATTTAGTTTAAATCCGCCCCCGCAGCATTAGCAAACCTCCCCGCGAGGATGTTGGTCCTGTTCCTGTTCAGATGTAACTTGTACAGATCCCACCTCCCCCAGAAACGGTCCCAATGCCCCCTGGAATCTAAAGCCCTCCCTCCTGCACCATCTCTCCAGCCATGCATTCATCTGCTCTATTCTTCTCTTTGTATACTCACTACTTTGTGGCACCAGCAGTAATCCGGAGATTACTACCTTTGAAGTCCTGCTTTCCAATTTCTGACCTAACTCCCTAAAGTCTCTTTCTTCCTGTGTCATTGGTCCCAACATGAACCATGACTTCTGGCTATTCAACCTTTTCTTAAGAGTGCCCTGCAGCCATTCCGTGACATCCTTGACCCTGGCACCCGGGAGGCAACATACCATCCTGGAGTCATATCTATAGCCACAGAAGTGCCTGTCTACTCTCCTCACTAAAGAATCCCCTACCCCTATTGCCCTTCCACACTTCTTCCTCCCCCACTAAGCAGTTGGACCACCCACAGTGCCATGGCCATGGCTCTGGTTGGCCTCCACAGAGGAACTCTCACTGTTTTCCAAAGCCAAAAAACGGTTTGCAAGTGAGATGCACTGGGGGGATGCTCTCACTACCTGCCTGGTCTCTTCCTTCTGTCTGGTGGTCACCATTCCCTCTCTGCTTGCACTTCCTTAAGCTGCAGGGTGACCACATCCTGAAACGTACTATCCGTGAACCTCTCAGCCTCATGAATACACTGTAGTGCCCCCAGCTGCCGTTCAAGCTCCAAAATCTGGAGCTCAAGTTGCTCCAGTCGGAGGCACCTCCTGCATACGTGATAATCCAGACCACTAGGAGCGTCTAGGATTTCCCACATAGTGCAAGATGTGCAAATCACAGGACTGAGCTCCCCATACATATCTTAACTGAATAGAATATGGATCCTTGCTTTTATTTTACCCTTACTCCTATTTGAGTTTCACTGTTTTAACCTCTCTTTCCTGAAATTGAACTGAAGTCCCTGCCACTCTCCAAGTCCTTTTTAAACTGAAGGCCCTGCCGCTCTCTGCTCCCTTTTCAAATTGAAGTTCCCGCTCATCTAAGTCAAATATGACACCGGAGTTGTGAGCAGTTTGGTTAATTGTGATGGGTGCTATGACTTAACATTTGGTAGCAAATTAACTTATTTATAATAGTAATTATTATTATAACATTTCTGATTCTGTTGCAACATAATTTCAGTGCTTAACTACAGGCTGTCTTTGGAATCACCATTGGTTGCATTATACAGTCAGAATTTTCCCCAAAATTACAGAAACTGACTCTCAGTTCCTCAATTTGCATTTAGTGGAATGGAGCCTGATAAAATTCCACATAGTTTTATTACTGCATTTGGAGTTTTGTTATTGAATTTGCTGGATTTCTTATTTGGGCATCATTAAGACTGAGACTTACCATCATTTACCATCATCAACATGTCTGACATTCCTCAAGGAAAGGATTGCTGCAGTGCCATGCAGTAGACAAAGAATCACATTAAGAATTCTCAGAATAACTTTAAGATTAGTTGTTTGACTAGTTACTTAGCGATTTAACTTTAGGTGGAATGTACCTGAAGTTAATGAGTTATTTAACTTTCTGACAACACAACCCACACATACTATAACTTTATTGTAATTATCTTCAATAAAGAAAGGCATGGTTGCACCAAGTGAATTTTTGAACATTTTTAACAGTCACACTCTCATCTGATCTCCATTGTCCTAGTTAACACGGACACACTATGCCCTGCAGACACGTTTCATACAGAACCCCATTCAATTCCCCAACTATTCACAGAAACACTACCTTCTCTAGACTTTCCATTTAATACGACCACTCTTCTCCCTCTCCTTTATCAATCCAAACTGGTGGTCCACTCTGCCACCCCCGCCCCTGAACAACCCAAGTAGCTTCCCAGTTCATGTTGCATGCTGGCAATTTCTTTGCCCCCACCCAAAAATACAGCTCCCATATTTTGCACCTTTCTATCTCACCTTACCATCTGTTTTTCCTTCCTTTTTATAGCCGTTCATTTAACTCCTGCAATACAATTGATTTTTCCATTCCTCTTGCACTCTTCTGTCCCCCCACCCTACTCATTCTACTTTACCATGCAACTTACCTTCTCCCTTAGTCATGCCCTCTATCCCTATCCCTTGCATTTTGACCCCACCCCTCTCCTGGCCTTTTCTCTCCCTGAATTCTTCCTTCTCCTTTTCCCTTGCATTCTCCTCCACCTCTCTTGTCATAATTCCCTCCTCCCTCCAACTTTGCAACTATTTTTCCCCACAAACTCCCGCCCCAGTTCCTTGGTCCTGTACTCTGGACTCCTTTTTGCACCCTACTCGTTTGAATTGGGGTCTCTGTATGCTAGAAGTGAAAACTTCCATTCTTGCAAGAGAATTCTTGCCTTCAGGATACAAAGCACTAATATTAACACTAGAAACACAAGCCAAGGAGGAGTGGGGCTTGCAGAGCACATAAGCCATCTGAGGCAAGAGGAGAAGGACTGAGGAGAGCAATTCCAACTCCACTAATTTCTTAGCACAAGCACAGACAGCATGAGCAGGGTTGCAAATGTTGACTATCCATGTTAAAAATGGACAATTGGCATGTATGCATTTGTCATGCTTCATCATACTTGGACATCAATTTGTATGTGGTGTGGTTAGTGCACAATATTGATACAGAACACAATAAATCTTTAATGATTTTAAGGAGATATGTCAACAATGAGAAACCGTAATCCAACTGAGTAACGTATTGCTATTGTATATTTTAAATTACAAGAGCTTGGCAGCCTACCCATAGTGTTAATAATGTAGTACACTACTAATCAAAGCACCCTATTACCTGACACTGACAGAGTTTTGCCAATTCCCAGGAAGCCCGATAGACACAGTGAAACATGCCCCATTTTGAATGGAAGGGGGAAACCTGAGATGTTTTGTTCACTGCAAACATGCCTTCTAATGGCTATTCAGAAAGTGGAATTGGTGATATTTGTGGACAATGATATCATTCAAACCATATGGCTCTAGTAAGAGGATGAAATGCAATTAATTGCTAGTGTGAGGCATTCTTAGAGGAGGGAAAAGAGATGGGAATCAGGGTAAAATACCATTGTTTAAAAACAGCATTCAGTGCTTAGCAAAATAACTCGAAGGAATGTTTTATCTTCAGTACTATGTGAATGTGACTGTAAAAAGGTGCAGTCAAAAGATTAAAGTTTTACTTCAGGAATCAGTTACCATCTTGCTCTCTAGGGTCTGTGAAAAGTTCCTGTGTAGAAGGGAAAACAACTGTTTCAAGGAACTCAGTGAAAACTTTTGAGAAGACTAGAACCATTTATGAAGGTATGTTATGAGGCATTGGTTTATGAAATTTTTGAATTAAAACAAAAGTAATTGATCAAAATGGAAAATTGCTTTAATTATGTAATGCACAGATATCTGAGACATAAATCAGAGTTAACTTGAAGTTGGTAGGTTGGGTTATGCATGGCCTCATCTCTTTAAAATGGTCATATTTAGTCCATTTTACACACACAATTATTTGAACTAAAACCAGAATGGATTAGAAAATGTGGAGCTGAGACAAAATTATATGTGGGCGTTTTTGATCCCAATTTTATTAATCCTGATTTAACTTGATAGATTTATGTTTGTTTATTAAAAGTTGAACCAACTCACACATCCTTTACAAAAACAGAATTACCTGGAAAAACTCAGCAGGTCTGGCAGCATCGACGGAGAAGAAAAGAGTTGACGTATCGAGTCTTCATGACCCTTCAACAAGGGTCATGAGGACTCGAAACATCAACTCTTTTCTTCTCCGCCGATGCTGCCAGACCTGCTGAGTTTTTCCAGGTAACTCTGTTTTTGTTTTGGATTTCCAGCATCCTCAGTTTTTTGTTTTTATTTTTTTACACATCCTTTATTCTGATGAACATATTTGGCTCTAATTTATTCAATACTCAAGAGTAGCTGTTCCCAACATATATCACATGCGTGCTTAATCTTTCTTTGATAGCAGTTTTCTAATAATAGTAAACAATGGCCCAAAATTTCTGATGGAATTGATGACATTTGCTATAATTTCTCCACTAAAACTGATAGCAATATCGGGAGTCTATGGATGTACAGAATAATGCACAAATCCATTCGTTGCTGTCAGTGATTCTACGCTTCTCCAGAGGGTGCACTGTTGAGGTATTCCTAGATTGCAATAATAGGAAATCATATGAATTGACAAGAACTTTCACTCTTACGCTGTTGACCTTGCTATAAGAACACTTGAAACAGTTACACCTTGTTGAATGAGGTGTAACTGAGTTTTTAACATACTAAGCTACACAATTGCTGCTGAACATCCTCACTGACCCTAAGAAGTTAATTTTCTGTTTGTGGAATGTCAAATTTCTCCATAATAAATTTACAACTTTTAAAAAATTAATCTTGTTTATCTTTATTTTTGCTTCAATCTGAATCCAATCACTGCCACTTTTTGAAAATATAAATTTAAAATATTAAGTCATTATAACTACTTGGGTTGTGTGTTATGCAAGCTTACCTGCTTGCTGTCTTCACTGTTGCTACATGGCAAGAGTTCCCCTTGACTTGACGCTAGATTTAAACTGACGATAGGAAAGGGGAAAACCATGCCACATATTTTGTCAGACCTTTGTAGGCAGCTTTCTTCGAGGTCAACAGCAAGTGCCATTGGTCTAAATTTTGCAGGCAGCAGTGAAGCAATATATCTTTGTCAGCAAAATATCACCTATAAAAAGTTTAAAGCACAATATTTTACAGTCTTGTAAATATTGTCCGGAATATAATGGTGCCCGCCAGAGCAGGCTAGATGGCGGGCGGGCCTACATAATCATAGGGAGTGGCCCAGTTTCGTCAGTGGAAAAATTGACCCCCATTTAGTCAGTGGCAGAATGGGGTGACGTAGGCTAATTAGGCTCATTATTGAGCCTTTTAAAGGTCATTATCCCTTGGATTAGGGAAGGTTGAGCTGGTTGGGCCTATACTCATTGGAGTTTAGAAGAATGAGAGATGGTCTTATTGAAACATTTTAGATTCTGAGGGGGCTTGACAGGAAAGATGCTGAGAGGATGTTTCTCCCCTGGGGGAATCTAGAACAAGGGGGTGCAGTTTGAAAATAAGGGGTCTCCCATTTAAGATCGCAATGAGAAGGAACTACTTTTCTCAGAGGGACCTGTGAGCTGTACCTGTGTCATCACACTAAATTCTGCCCATTGTTAGAAAAAGTACTTTGGTGCTGAAAAAATGCACTACTTCAGGAATCATGCACTACAACATATTGCGTGATATATAATTAATACTCCTTAATAAAATTACGAAGAGGGTGGTTTTCAACTGCTGGTCATTAATTTCTTGCCTGAAAAGCAATTGGCCAGCATTTGAAAAGTGTGTGTGTGTGTGTGTGTGTGTGTTTGTGAGAGAGATTTAATTAAGCTGGGCAGAGATTAATAGGGGACAGGTTGTCTGGGGGTTTAAACATGAAAAGGATAGAGGTTTTAGATTTGACCTTCAAGTGAATAGGTTAGATCTGACATCTGTACTTTTAGATAAGTTGAGAGTTTGATTATCAAAGGGAAGTCAGAGGTGACAAGAAAAATATTTACATCTTACAGGAGTTCCATATGTTATTAGAAGTGGGGATATTATATTTTATTGACCCAAAAGCAAAGACAAAATAGAGACATGAAAGATTTTATATTTGGCAGATTTAAGTTTCAAAGAGGTGCAAGAACAATGAAATCTGAGACTAAAGGAGAAGAAAGGTATTTGAGTTACTGTAGCTGTTTGAGCTGCAGGAGCTGTTGGGCTGGAGCTATGAGATGTAGCAGCTGGAGCTATAGCTGGAGCTCTGGGCTAGGAGGGAATGCACTTTGAATCAGCCATCCAGTCAAGCCAGAAAATCCTTGGGCTGCAAATTGCCGATTTATTCTGAAGTTTGGATTTCCACGGCAGAATGGAAGAGAGTTCAAGGGGTCGTGTGGTATGCCTCTATTAAAGCTACAGCAGTTTGCCTTAGGTAATATTACTTGATTTTTATAGTTAAACGCCTATAAGAGGATGTTGCCTGGAAGGTGTTTTCCTATGGGCCTGACCAAGAAAGCGAGTCTTTTTGGGGGAATATTTTGTAAGACTAAGGTTAACTGTGTAACTGTTATCTTGTGTGCTTAAGTTTTCTTCTATTCTTGTTATTCAAATTTTTACTTATAATTTTTAAAATCCCAGAAGTGTTACTGGAGTTCTTACTGCTGAGATCAGTTTTCAGAATACGACAAAGAAGGGTATAGCTGTAAGCCAAGTTTCTCTCTGGGATTTGGTTTGCATAGCAATTAACACCATTGTGATCATAAAGCTGTCAGGTATGTCTTAAATGGATGAGCAAACCCACCCATCTAAAACAAACTGCTTCAATATACAAAGCATGGTCCTACACTGGTTTCTGGGATCTGATTGCAAATTTCAGGAATGTGCTCACCATATATTTGTGCTGAGCATTAAGCTGCCAAACCAACGGTCCCTAAAAGGACTGCTGCAAACCGCTCAAAAAATGAAGACATTTTCAATTTTTTGTTTTTGTGTGAGGAGCAGGACAGCTCCTCCTGGGTCCACCAAGAAAACTCTGGCTCACTGCCAGCCCATTCAAGGCCACTTGCCAGGAAGCCAGCTCAGCATGGAGACAGGCTGATTTTCTATCCTCAGCACAAGCAAGTTGAATTGTGGTACCTGTTTGGCACCCAGAGAGCACTGGTGGTGTTTAAATGAGGCCCAAACCTAACTACATCTTATACAAAAAGTAGCACCTCACCCAGCACAGCAATGCCTCAGTACTGCATTGAAGTGTTAGCCTGCATTACATGCTCAAGTACTCTGGAAAGGGGCTTGAATCCTTTTGACTCAGAGTTGAGAATTTTACTAATGAACCAAGGTTGACAACTTGCTGAAGAGGATGACCATCAACCTATTTTGTATCTTTGCACATGCCACTCCAGATGTTTGTGCATTCTCTCTCAGCAGCACCCATGGTCAAATTTGTGATATATCCTTTCTTAATCCCTGAATTCTTCTAAAATCTGATTACTTTTAATCAAAATCCTCATGACTGGCCCACAATTCTGAGCTAATAATAGAGCATAAAATATAGAATAATAATTTTCAACTTTAGTTGAAACTGTGGTTCCATATTCGCAAATGAATACCTATCTCCAGACTGGATAGGAGGTGTGGTCTGTACAGCTGATACCAAAGTTCGACAAATACCATATACTACTTTCTACCACATACCTCTAAAACACTTTCTTTGACAAGCATCTAAACAGTTCACTGTATTCAACTTCACAGCACCAAGCAACCCACGTTTTATTCATTGTAAATACAATTAAATAATTTGTGTTGGCTTCTGTATCAAAGCTTGGTATCTTTCGGTAAAGCTTAATAAAGTGTATAAAGATTAGAGTCACTGGATGGGCTATAAATTGATAGACATATTCGAAAGACTGGCCATATTTAAAGTTGATAACTCATCAGAAAAGATCAGATGCATCTGAGGATACTGAGAAATGTAAGGATAGAAATTATGGAGGCACTAGCCATGATCTTCCAATTCTCCTTAGATACAGGAACGATGCCAGAGGACAAGGGAATTGCAAATGTTGCACCCTTTTTGAAAAAGAGTGCAAGAATAAACCCAGCAACTACAGGCCAGTCAGTTTAAACTCAGTTTTGGATATGCTTTTAGAAACGCTGGGCAGTATTTAATGAGGCCTGTAAGAGGCAAAGAAGACGGGCAGGGATATTTAATTAGGCAGGGGCCGAAATCTCATTTTCCTGATGTCGGGTTGAGTATGAGAAATTCAGTTAGTGGCCTGTCAGCCATGAATATTCATTAAGTGGAAACTTCACCAAATTAAGTCCTACCTTCAGGATTATGTCAGAGGCGCACAGAAACTCGTGTCTCCTATTTCCAACAGCTTAAAGGTGACGTGTACCAGATAAGGTTGCTCAATCTTTGGATCTGAGATGAGGTTTTGTCTTTGTTTAACAGTAGCACATGGGAGGGGAGCAGAAGAAGCCAAACAGTCTATAATGACATGGACAAGGGAAATTGAGCTGGCAAGAGGCTGACGGTGGCCAGGTCCTCAAGTCACACTGGCATATGTAGAGGCAGTGGGGGAAGAAATTCCCGAAGGGAGCCAGGGTCGGTATATAGGGCGGGGTCCATCGTTTCAGCAGTATGGCCTTGTGTCTCCAAGGGAGGCAGCTGTACCACACATTGCAGGTTGACAGTCAGGGAAAGGATATCAAGCTTGAAGCAGGGCAGGTGCAGCTAGAGGGACGGCATATGAATGGTCTGAGGGAGGGTCAAGGGATATCAAGGGCAGATCAAGAACAACGGAGGTAGGCTCCAGAATGATGGCAGGAAGGTCAAGGGTGAGGTGGAGGCTCAAGGGTCACTGGCTCTGGGAAGAGGGTGACAGCTGGAGGCTCCAGAATGATTTGTGGAACACAGGGTGAAATTGAGAAGGTCAAGGGAAATGGGAGGCACCTCAAAGGTGACAGAGGGTGGAGATGGATGGGCTGTAACTGCATGGTCACAGTTTGCGAGTCCATCAACATGGCTGCTAAGAAAGTTTGAGCTTGCAGGAGATCTCGTTGTTGTGGAAGGAGGCCACTATGGGATGGGATGAGTTCTGGGTGTGGCCCATGGGAGGGCATGCACTCTCATTGATCAAGTGCAGCTGCTATAGGAATGAAGGCCATGTGAACAGAGGTGCTTATGTCTTTGCTTGCCTTCTTCACACCATTCACTCTGTGGATTCACAATGGGTCTTATACACCCAATATTTTTGCAAAGTGATGGAGGAGAGGATTTGTCAGTGGAGGGTCATGGAAGCTATCAGCTGACACCAACTTGTGGGGAGGGAGGTCAGGAGGAAGGCAACGAGGGTCATCATCATCGCCAAAGAGAATTGGCATGAAAGCGCATGTTCAGAACACGTGCCAACGACGTTCAGACGTCTGTGAGCAATGCCAGAGACCGCTAAGGCTTTCCCAGGAGGCAATCACTGACCTGTGCACACTCCTCAACAAAGCCTGCATCCCGACATATTTGGAGGGAACCCCATTCCAGTTGCCCTTGAGGTGACTGCGGCCCTGAATTTCTATGTCAGCAGCTCATTCCAGGGCTCCATGGGGGATATGTGTGACATTTCCCAGACTGCAACATAGATGCATATTGGAGGTGACCAATGCCCTATTCATAAGGGCCAACAAATTAATTCAATTCACAACAGGTGCTGATAGCTGGGCTGCAAGTTAGCTTCAGGGCCATCATGCAGTTCCCACAAGTACGGGGTATAATTGACTGCACTCATGAGGCCACGTGCAGGGTTGGGATCCTGGGTTACAAGGCCTCCCCTGAGGACTTGGCTCATAAGAACATAAGAAATAGGAGAAGCAGTCGGCTGTTCTACCCTCAAGCCTGCTCCATTCAATAAGATCATGGCTGATGTGATAGTGACCTTAACTTTCCTGCCTGCCCCCCATAACCCTTGACTCCCTTATCTATATTCAATGATCCAGCCTTTATTGTTCACTGGGGAGAGAATTCCAAATACTAACAGCTCCTCTGAGTGTGTAATGGCTCCTCCCTCTATCCCTCAGGAGAAGGGGCATTTGGAGGGAGGCCTCATTCTCCTCTGGCCTAGTTACTGATGTACTGAGGCCTTGGCCAGAACAAAGGAATGCAGGTCCTCGTGCATGTGGGTTGTATTGTAGATCTGGCTCATCATGGTGGTCGCCAACCCCTCTGCGAAGGAAGACAAGGGCTCACATGCCAGAGCCATGACAGAAGTCAAGGCGTGGATGAACAACTCCACCACCTGTGCAAGGTTCCACATAGTCCCTAGCATTTCTGCAAGAATTTCCTCTACTTGTCTCTGCATCTCCAGCAGGCTTATTGTGCCTGAGACCAGAGGCCCATCATCAGCCTGCTCAAAATGGTCCTGATCCCAACAGTCTTCCCACTGTCTGGGACATCGACTGATAACAGCCTCCTTCAGCTGCTTGGCCGTGTCCATAAAGTGATCAACACCATATGCCCGATTCTATGCAAAACCTGCATATGTGTAATTGTGCTGCTGGAGGATAAGGGAGAGGCACATGATGGTGCATCCTCTGGGTATTCTTGGTCTTCATCAGTGGTGGAGTTGTCAGTTTCCACCATGGACTTTGGCACTTTTTCACCTATGGCAACAACCTGCAGTGGAGAATAACAAGAAAGATATTAAGGAGAAGCTGAGTGTATCAGGAAACCAGAGTTTCTTGTATGTATCTAATGTGCCAATGTCTCTACACCAGGTTGGAGGCATTCTTACTCCACTAGCTGGCTAGTCCAGCCTCACCATCTGCAACAAACAAGCCTCCCTGCTTGCCCGCAATCACCAAGGCATTCTTTTCACAAGGTTTTAACACTTTGAGGTTGTCCACCGCTCCTCTGTTCTAGGCCTTCTCCCTGGCATTGAATGTCTCCTTATCCTGCATAACAAAGTGGAGACTTGATGGCATGTCAAAAGACACCTAACCCCCTTGTCCCCATGCATCCCCATGCCACATACTGGCCATTCATTCTAACTGCTACCCAATCGCCTTATCATGCACAACTGTCACAGAGTCTAGCCTCTTTTGCCATTTGGTACCAATGATGACCATACATTTACCAACCTGGTCTCTCTCCTCACTAACAAAGCTCCTTTGCATGAGAGGCCCTTCGACACAATACCACATTGCCACTTATCCTGGCTGATCGGAGGAAGTTGTTCATTCTATTGTGGCACTGCACCCAAGTTCATGGCTGGACCCTATGGCTGCTCACCTCCTCTGCGATCTCCAGGTGGGAAGGTCTTCAGTTCTCATTCCTAGGGAGGAACACCTCCCGCCATTCCCAGAAGACCTAGAGGAGAGCCTGCAGGGAGGCATTGCTGAACCATTAGGCTACTCTTTGTATGCAGACATGTTGCTGAGTGGCGGGTAGCGATGGGGGTCCAAGACGCTGATTTGCCAGATGAAAGAGAAAAGTGATGGGGGTCCGAGACAATGATTTGCTGGATAGAAGGGGGCATGATGGGTATCCAAGACAATAGCAGGATTTTGCTCTCATCGGACGGGCTTGGTGAGGGCAAGCAGGAGCGGCCAAGAAGTCGACTGCAGTCCATGATTGGGCCCCAACCGCGATTTCATGCTGGCGGGCACAAAGCTGCCTCAGGGAGATGAAGACTTTTGAAAATTAAAAATAAAGAATTCCGAAATGTCAAAAAACATGTCCCCTCCTGTGATTCTGTCTCATGAGCATGGACATGTCATGAATGAAATGTTAAAATTTTAATTTAACTTTTAATTGCTGTTGGAAATCTCATCCCACCCATGGATGAGGTTTCCTAAAAAACTTGGCCTTTTCGCCTGCCCGCCAACCGTAAGGTTGGACAGGCAGGAAGAAATTTAATTCAATTAGATCTTTAATGGCCTTAATAGGCCTGTTAATTGTCAACGGGTGTGCTGCTGACCCCCACACATGCCTGCCAACTGAAGTATCAAGCCAGTGCGCAATGATATCAGGACACTCTTGCCCGACGTCATCGTGCATCACTTTATGCTCATTCGGGTCCGGTGCGAAAAATTCTAACCAATAATGGCCGTTCCTGTGCTGAAGGTGGGGTCAGCAGTGCTCTACCAAGTGAGGATCCAGCAGCACAACATCCATCAGACAACCATGCTGTGAGTGATGTGCCCTGTTTCACAGGCCACTACCATGTCAGGTCATGACATTACAATTTGTGGTTGTGTACAATTCTCCTGCTGCTGATAGCCCAAAGCACTTCATGGACACCCAGTCTTGAGTTGCTAGATCTGTTCGAAATCTATCCCATTTAGCATGGTGGTAGTGCCACACAACACAGTGGAGGGTATCCTCAGTGTGAAGCCGGGACTTCACCTCCACAATGACTGTGCAGTGGTCACTCCTACTGAAACTGCCATGGACAGGTGCACCAGCGGCAGGTAGGTGAGGATGAAGTCAAGTATGTTTTTCCTTCTTGCTGGTCCTCTCACCACCTGCCACAGACCCAGTCTAGCAGCTATGTCCTTTAGGACTCGGCCAGCTCGGTCAGTAGTGGTGCTACATTGAAGTCCCCCAACCAGAGTACATTCTGTGCCCTTGCCACCCTCAGTGCTTCCTCCTCCAAGTGGCGTTTAACATTCATCAGCTGAGGGAGGGCAGTACATGGTGATCAGCAGGAGGTTTCCTTGCCATGTTTG
Organism: Carcharodon carcharias; assembly: GCF_017639515.1. Taxonomy (NCBI): domain Eukaryota; kingdom Metazoa; phylum Chordata; class Chondrichthyes; order Lamniformes; family Lamnidae; genus Carcharodon; species Carcharodon carcharias. The sequence goes on along the minus strand of NC_054484.1, from coordinate 43,321,177 downwards.
ACCTGATGCCATGAGACCTCGTGGGGTCCAGAGTCGATGTTGAGGACTCCCAGGGCAACTCCTTCCCAACTGTATACCACTGTGCCACCACCTCTGCTGGTGGATGGTGATGTTGTTGTCTGAAACATTATCTGTAAGGTATGATTTGTGAGCATGACTATGTCAAGCTGTTGCTTAACTAGTCTGTGAGACAGTTCTCCCAATTTTGGTACGAGGTCCCAGATGTTAGTAAGGAGGGCTTTGCCGGGTCGACAGGGCTACGGTTGCTGTTGTTTCCGATGCCGGGTGGTCTGTCCGGTTTCATCTTTGTCGTGGCTTGTTACGACTGAGTGGCTTGCTAGGCCATTTCAGAGGGCATTTAAGAGTCAATCACATTGCTGTGGGTCTGGAGTCACTTGTAGGCCAGATTTCCTTCCCTAAAGGACATTAGTGAGCTAGATGGTCTTTTACAACAGTCGGCAATTGTTTCATGGTCATCATTACACTTTTAATTCCAGATTTTTATTGAGTTCAAATCCCCCCATCTTCCGTGGTGGGATTCGAACCCAGGTCCCCAGAATATTACCTGGGGTCTCTTGATCACTTGTCCAGCAACAATAACACTACGCCATCACCTCCCCAAACTCTGAACAAGGGCAATTGGGGATGGGCAATAAATGCTGGCCTAGTGAGTGACGCCCACAGAGGTGGCAGGCAGGCCACCCACTAAATTTTATGTGCTCCTGCCTTCAAATCTGGCAGTGGAAATAACCTCCTAAGCAATGCCACTCTCCTCCTCCTCCCTCCTCTGGCAGCTTTTCCTCTCTGTGATATCTTCCTGGCTGCTCCTCATACTCCAGTTCAAGGGCAGCTCTAGAAAGAGACCACTTATGTCAGCAGGCAACCTATGAGGCAAGCAACAACAGCAGTATGTAACCAACAAAATCTTTTTCTGTGTAGAAAATGTGAACTATATAGAGTGATAAAACATACAAAAAAAGACCACAAGTCAAGCAGTCAAAATAATAAACCAGCAACTAACCTTTAAGTACTGCATGATCCCTTTAAATTGTACTGGTGAGAGGGCCTTCTTGCCAGTTAGCACCTCAATGTACCCTACGAATTCAGCATGTGGCGTGTGAAGTTTGGGACATTCAAAAATTGAAAATGGGAGCTGCAAGATGTTCATTTATTCATTCATTCACGTGTGCTCTGACAAAAGGCAGGTCCTTGGCTCACTGTCCGCCGATGCTTCAAACTGAGCCATTTTCTAGGCAGTTTCTGTCAGTGGTTGTTTGCCATTGCCTTCAACTTTCAGTGGCAGGGTGGGAGTCAGGTGACAAGTTTACTGCAGCCAGAACATGAATCAAAACTGTACTGTTGACGTTGATCTGAACCACACGTTAGCTATTTAGCCAACTGAGCTAACCAGCCCCACTGTAAGATGTACAGGACCCTAATTTGATAAATTCTGCACTTAAAATGTTCCCAATGTGTGGTGCACTTCAGAAATTTGCACGTTTCCAGTCTTGCACATTGGAAACATAGAAGACCATTTAACGTCCAAGAAACAGGCAATGTATAGCTGAATTTCTACGCCATGGTTTTGGATAATCATCCAAATGATCTTGGGGGGAAAAAACCATCCAAAACCTAGGTTTTGAAAAAAGGTAAAGACCTTGAAGTAAATTTTTTTCAAGGACATCCAGTGACACAAAAGGCAATTGAACATGTAAATTTAATCACGTTATTATAAAATATGTAATTCTTTTTTTTTAAAGTCCTGTTTAAAACCTATTTTCTATATTAGAAATTTTAGTTGGAGAATGAAACGGCAGACATTTAATGCAATCTAATTAGTTAATCAACATGCAATTGGACAAAATGTTTATATACATTTTCTCAATTAAAGTGGTGATCTTTGAAGGCTGTTTTCATTGTGAATGCTATGTAGTTAGTTTCTATTTTAAATGTTTGTATAAATAATGACTGCAAATTGTTACGGAAAGTATTGCTTGTGGGCAGGAAGTGCATGGTATATTTTTAGTAGCATACAGATATGTAACCCACCCTATTATTTGAGTCTTGAAGATGCTATGATTGACTTCATTTTTATAGGTTGTTTATATTCCTGGACTTAAAAATTCCTGGTGATTTCTTTCCCTGTCCAAACTGCCTCATATACTTTAGAGTGGTATATATTTTGGCCTTTTGATGCAAAAAATGTTTCATCTTGTTTATATAACAACAGGGTCCTATTATGGAGTCGCAACATATTGGTGTAAATTCAAAAAAGTGAAGTATTCATCCTTCCACGTTATATTATAATATGTTGGAAAATTGGAAATGCCTTACTGTGTTAGTGGTAATGGAAATAAAACAAAATACACTTGAGAGGTAAATATAATTTTAGCAGAAAATATTTGGCACAAAATCTCTTAAACAATTTGGTGTCTATTTACCACTTGGCACAACACTTTGGTTGAAGAATTGTACCCAATTACTGGGAATACAGAATAATAATGCGATTCAGTTTATCATTTACCCAATAGAAACTATTATTAGTAGCAGCTGTATATAAATGTTATTATCCCATTTTGACCAAATTTTCATCTCAATTCCATATAAATCATTATAAAGCAAGCAAATATACTTCGCAAGCATTATTAATCAAAATATTATTCTAAGCTACAAAAAGGGGTATCAGAACATAGGGCTAAAAACTTGGTTAAAGAGGTTTTTAAAGAGTGTTTTCAAAAGGGAGAGAGAAGTCGGGAGGCAAAGAACTTTGGGGAAGAAATTTCAAAGCTTAGAGCCTTGGCAGCTGAAAGCACAATTAAAGTCAGGGATGTACAAGATGCCAGAATTGGAGGAACACAGAGATCTTAAAGCCTTGTAGGACAGGAGGTGATTACAGAGATAGGGAGGAGTGTGGCAATGAAAGGATTCGGAAACAAAGATGAGAATTTTAAAATTGAGTCTTTGCCAGGCAACAATGTAGATTAGTGAACACTGGAGTGATCGGTGAATAGGACTTGGTGAGAGATGATACATGGGCAGCAGAGCTTTAGTGAGCACAAATTTAAATACGGTGGAAGATAGGAGGCCTGCCAGGAGAACTTTGGAGTAATCAAGTTTAGATGTTTCAAAGGCATGGATAAGAGTTTCAGTAGCAGATTATCTGAGGCAGGGTAGATACAGAGGTAGAGAGGTGGAACTAGGCAGTTTTGGTGTTAGAACAGATGTGTGATAGAAAGCTTATTGCAGGGTCAAATACAACACCAAGGTTGCGAACAATCTGGTTCTGCCAGGGAGAGGGATGAAATTAGTGGCCAGGGAACAGAGTTTGCGGTAGGGACTGAAAACAATGGCTTCAGTCTCCTCAATAGTTAGAGGAAGTTTCTGTTGATCCAGTACAGGGATGTCAAACTAGCAACTTGACAAATCAGAGACAATGGAGGGGGTCAGGTGACGTGAAGTAGAGCTGAGTGTCATCAACATGCATGTGCAATCTGACATGTTTTCGGATGATGTTGCTGAGGGGCAGTACGTAAGTGAGAAGTAAAAGGGGGCCAAGGAATAGATCCACAGGAAACTCCAGAGGTAATAATTTGAGAGTGGGAAGAGAAGCCTTTGTAGGTGATTCTCTGATTACAATTGAAAAAATAAGAATGAAACCGGGTTGGGTGGGGGACAATCCCTCCGGCTTTTGACAGAAGAGAGGTGTTGTAGGAGAATGGTGTGACCAGCTGTGTTGAATACTGCAGACAGATTGAGAAGGAAGAGGAGAAAATGGTTCATCATGGTCACAGTCACATGGAATGCTATTTTTGACTTTGATAAGGACAATTTCAGTACTGTGCCAATTTCAGTACTGATTGTAAGGAATCAGATATGGAATTACAAGAAAGGTGGGATTGGATTTGAGATGCAACAAAATATTCAAGGACTTTAGAAAGAAAAGTGATTTTGGAGGTGGGGGCGGTAGTCTGCAAGGACAGTGGTTTTTGAAGACTGCAGATTTAAAGGGGAGGGAAACAGTACCGTGGTTGAGGCAAACATTAGCAACACCAGCTTACAAGGATAACAGGAAGGGAAGTTGGGTGGTCAGCATTTTATTGGGAATAGAGTCAGCGCAGCAGAAAGTGGGTCTCACAAGGTGAACTTGGAGAGAGCATTTAGGAGGTCAGAAAGAATCAAGAGAAAGATGCATGATGAGGGCTAGGACAATGTCCCAGCTTATACCAGGAGACAAAATGCTTTCAAAACTCTCAAACAACTAAATTATTGCTTGACATTAAAATAATTTTCACAGGTAATCCAAACTAGGTTATTCTTCAGTTTCTCACTTTATTCTACATTTAGCCATTTGGTTGCACAGAACTTGAGTATTGCTGAAAAAAAGACTTCTTTTTTATGGAACCTTTTCGTCTTGCTACCTACCTCCAGGCCACATGCAAGACCATTGGCTTCCCAGCCCTTGATGCTGTATTTTGTTACTCCAAGTTTTCATGCAGCTCATTAAAAAAACTGTAGCTGGGAATGACTGTAATTGCCCCACCTGCAGCACTAAAACAACATGGAACACTGCCGATTTAAATGTATTCGGTTGACTGTGAACTCTACCATTTGTTACACTTATTTCAGATCATGTCAACGGAGTCTGCACAAGCCCTATTTCCCAATCATGCAATACCGGGAAGCGCCTCTCCATTGCTGATACTTCAAAGCTGAACCGCCGCGGACCAGGCCGACCGCCTTTTCGAAAAGCACAATCAGCTGCCTGCATGGAAGTCTCATTGCCTGTCACCCACGCAGAAGGTGTGTGAATGTATGAATGTGTGTGTGTGTATATATATTATATATATGTGCATGTGTCTTTAAGTGTTCTCAGTTGACTGCAGTGACCTCAGATCCGGGAACAGCAAATACGTTGCTATCAAATAGGAACGAGCAGCTGGAAACAATATGACTGCTAACACTGATGATATAGTTACTAGTTTAGCCATCTAGTGACAGCACAGATGCTCTGGCCATCAGGTACTGCATGCCCCAAAGAGTGATTCCACTTGTTCTTGTGCACTTATGTAAAATTGGAGGTTATACCACCAGTGAAAATACTTTCTTTGCTTAAAATAACTTTAAAATCTAAGCCTATAGACTTACATCAGAGTGGTTTAAGTCAAAATCTTTTCTGTCACTGAAATAGATACCTCAAATGGAGTACTGCCAAGAAAACTCAGCTCTACTTACAAAATCATACTTTTCAGAACTTTGCTCTTCAACATGATCCTGTACCATGCTTTTCTTATGAGCTTTTTAGGTTGGACAAATATGTTTTATTATCAAAATTTATCATCTTGGGGAAAGAGTCATTACTGCTGAGAAAATCGGATTTAATCTTAGTTATGTTTATCAATTTATATTTTAAAATATAAATTGCAAGCATGATGCATCATGTAGAATATTTCAATGAAAGAAACTACCATATTGTTTCTGAGGGCAGAATTATCCCAGATTTACAATAAGTGCAGTAATGGACGGGAAAAAGAACATTTTACATGCCGGCCACAATGGCAGCTTTTCAAACTGTATCATCCCAATTCCACCTCAGTAATCATGCATTCCCTGGAAACACCCTGTTTCCATGGCGAGCGAGCCCTCATTCACTGCCATGCTGTCACTTCGTCACTTCATCACGCCAGGCACCATATTTACAGTGCAGTCATGCACACACCTCTCAATGCTTCCAGCCCAGGACTGCTGCAAAGAAGACATAGCCCAGATAGGCAAAAAGACTGTGATGCATCCCTCGAGCGCCTTTTGGATGCTGTAGATGCATGCCATGATGTCCTCTACTACCACTCTGGTTGCAGGAGGGGCAGCAACATCACCAATCTAGCGTGGGAGGCGGTGGTCAGTGCCAACACCTTGTGAAAGAGTACAGCCACCCAGTGCCGAAAGAGGATGAATGATCCCTCCGTACCACCAAGTTAGATCACTCTTCTTATCACTTTCAACTCACACACTCACAAACCCATCACACATCCACAGGGATCTCACTCACTGCCAGTTCAAGGGACATCACCATTCACTCTCTCACACGCACCTTCATTGTCCTCATCTTGCCCATGGGACCACACAAGTCACTGCGCTCACCCACACCCTGCACCATCGCAGAGACACACACCTCGGTGGGATCTAGTTCTGGAGCAGATTCAGGATCACAATCTGGTGAGCACATTACTGCCTGATCCACAGCAGGCAGTGGCAGGGACTCCCCAGGTTTCCAGCACTCGAAGGACTGCTGGAGGCCAGAAATCTGCTGAGTCCGTGTCAGATGATGAGCCTCTGGATTCGGTCATACCTTAGTTGCTGGAGCTGAAAAAGCAAGCTCAGGAACATCAGGAATGGATGTCTGCTGCACCCCTCAGATTGCAAAGTACAATGGAGCAATCTGTCCACCTTCTTGCTGAGGTGACAGCACCAGCATGCCAATGCACCGGAGTCAACACAGGTATTATGGCGGCTGCCATGGAGATCTTAGTCCGGAACATCGGTCCTGCACTAGCTGAACTCCATCACTAACACCATAGTTGGCCTCCAGCAGTGTCAACGCAAGAGGGATGCGGGGCAGCTCAATCTCACTCCTCAATCTTTTCTCCTCGAGAAGATAACCAGGGGCCTTCAGGCACCCATAGGGAGGAGGATCAGCAGGTGCACACCTTGAGGCCATCTACCCAGCGACCCTAGGGGCGTCTGGCCCATCCAAATCCCCTTTTCATGTGACCTCAGCAGCTGCAGCTCCACAGGCCAAGGAGGAAGCCACTGCCGCACAGCATGACCCCAAAAGCAGGCCAGAAGACACCCATCAAGATCAGCATTGACAGGGTGTAGCATTCAGCAGGCTGCCTCCACCTCCACTGTAGATGTCAGGGGAGCACCAAGACATAGTGTCAGGGTTAAGAAGATGTAACTCTTTCGAGTTACACGTTTCCATCTGTTTCAGATGAAGTTACATTGTTTCATAGTTTGTCATTGTGAGATTTGAACTCTTGATCTTGGGGTTACAAACCCAGTACCATAACCACTTGGCTATTTAGGCCAAGCTCCTGTTAAGAAGATGTAACTCTTTCAAGTACAAACACATTTACACCTGTTTCAGATGAAGTTACATTGTTTTATATTTTGCCATTGTGAGATTTGAACTCTTGATCTTGGGGTTACAAACCCAGTACCATAACCACTTGGCTATTTAGGCCAAGCTTTAAGATGTAACTCTTTCGAGTACAAACACGTTTCCATCTGTTTCAGATGAAATTACATTGTTTCATAGTTTGCCATTGTGAGATTTGAACTCTTGATCTTGGGGTTACAAACCCAGTACCATAACCACTTGGCTATTTAGGCCAAGCTCCCATTAAGAAGATGTAGTTGCACAGCCTGGGCATGGGTGTTAATCACTTGTATATAATGTTCACTATTGTAAATAAACTCCCAAGAATGTCTCCCTGCCTATGGCTCCTTGTTTTGACGAGCAGTGTTTGCGTCACTCAGAAGTGAAACCTTGGTTCCTGCACAAGATAAAGGCAGGTGTTTCAGTCCAAGACCTCATCCCTGTGCTTCGCGCAGCCTTCAGACAAAAATGATGGTCTGGCTTCACACTCATTGGATGCATTACTGATGCCTACACCATAAGGGAGCATGTTGTTGCTGCCAGGTGGGCAGGCATCACAGAGCTCTGTCATTCTCCTTGTGTGCTCTCAGCAACGTTGAGGTGGGGCTGGCCCCCCATCTTGTCAGCCTCTGTGACCAGTGATGCTGTCCCCCTGAAGGAATGAGGTGCTGAAGGCTGACAAAGTATCAGATGCATTTAAAGTTTCATGGTTGCATCTCTATGACCTTGATCACAGAGCGCAAGCGAGCTGCTCTCAGCCAGACATGAGTCAGACATTCACGGAGGTTATGTGAAGCTCTATGGAGTGTGCTCACTGCATGTCATCATCATCCTCCTGGAATTGAGCGACTGTTAGGGCCTCCCCTGCGTCTCCATGATGGGAGCCTTATCACAAAGGGTATGTGCGCTGCCATCAGCCAGACTGAAGTTAAATGTTTGCTGATGCAATGTGAGGGTCTATGATATCTCCTCACTGCATGTTGTCATCATCCTCCATGAATCTAGCAGCTGTGAGGGCCTCCAGTGCCCACCTGCCTCTCCTGGCCAGTGCAAGGGCCTCATCGTCAACATCATTGCCTTCTTGGACCTCCTCACCCTCATCCCCATCGATGTTGTCCTCGTTGGAGGAGATGTGCAACTCCTCAATTTCCTCCTGAGCCAGCTCCTCTCCCCATTGCAACGCCAGGTTTTAAAAGACACAGCAGGCGACAACGATGCATGACACTCTCTGTGGACTGTATTGCAGGACTCCACTAGACCGGTCCAGGCACAGAACCTCATTTTCAGCATCCCAATGGTTTGCTCCACCAAGATGCGAGTTGCAGCATGAGCCTTGTTGCACATTCTTTCTGCTGCACCCTGATGCCGCCGTACAGGTGTCATCAGTCACATCCTCTGAAGGTAGCCCTTGGTCCCCAAAAAGCCATCCCTGCAGCCTCTGTGGACCCTAGAAGATGTCAGGGATCTGAGACCGAACGAGAATGTAAGAGTCTTGCACGCTCCCTGGGAACCGAACACAGACCTGCAGGATACGTTTGTCACACACCAGCTGAACATTCAGCGAGTGGAAGCCCTTGCAGTTAACATAGTTGACTGCTTTTTGCCATGGAGATCTGAGCATCCATTACCTGTGGAAAACCTGAGATTTTGGCAAATCCCTGCGCTCTTGCATCCTGGCTTTCCTTGTCCTAGGTGAAATGCACAAAGTTGTGTGCCTTCGCGAATATGGCGTCTGTCACCTCATGGATACATGTGTGCATGGAGGCTTGCAATATCCCACAGAGGTCACCTGTGAAGCCTTGAAAGGAGCCACTGACGTAAAAATTGAGCACCGCAGTCATTTTCACGGCCAGTGGCAGTGGATGCCCTCCATGTCCCCATGCAGCAGGTGGCAGATGTGACCGACCAGTTCCTTGGACATGCACAGCCTTCGGCGACACTGGTTCTCAGAAATCTGCAGGCATGAAAGGCAGCTTCTATAGGCCCTGGGTCTAGCTAGACACCAACCAGTTACGGCTCGCTGTGGCTCTTCGGCAGCGTGTGCAGGAGCCCCAGCTGCTCCTTATTCCTGAGGGTGCTGCCCCTCCCTCTGCCCAGCCAGGCAGCTCCATTGCTCACTTCTCTTTCATCTCTACTCTCTGTAAGCCACGAGGCATACAGCTAGGTCACCAAGCTCAATGCTTCTGATGTATTCCTCCTGCAGGATGAAAGAGAGAGACATGTGGGTTAGCTTGGGTGTTCCAAGAACCTCTCTTGGTTAAGTCTGAAGGCCCTTTAATGCATCCCAGAGGGTGCTTGGCACCATTTGGTTGACCAGATTTAGTGTGCTGCATGGCTCCCCGAGACCCCATCCATCTCCGCCCCACTCCACCTGACTGATTGGCAGCAACTTCATCCACTGGACTGCATGCTGTGCTCTCAGCTCAGGCACAGGCATTCTCCTAACCCGCATTGCAAGGCTGCACTGTTAGCTTTAACTATGGGGGAGACTGGTCCAAACCTGAACGATGACATTACAAGGGGCTGTGAGCACCTCCACCAGTGACTGCTCCATGGCCAGCTTTCGCAAGGAAATTGTACAACTTGCTAAGTTGTCCAATTGTTCTGCAATCCCCTAAAATGCTCATTAGTTTGCAGTCTGTGCCTGAGGGGTGAAAAGCTGTGGAGCACTTGGTGGCACTTTCATGCCTCTACATTGCTTGAGTGAGCAGATAAGCTTGAGGCCTGACTCCAAGCATCAGTGTTGTTGCATCTGAAATGTCTCCGCTGCAGAGGAATGGTCACTTTATACAAGATTTCCCTAATTTATGGCCGCTTTCCTCCCCCTACCTTGCATGTGTTTGTGCACTACCATCAACCACAGTACAGCCCTTGCGTCCCACCAAGTCGCCTCCACCGCAATGCATCCCTTGCCCCTCCTCAAGTCATCTCAACCACAGTGCAGTTCTTGCCCCCCACTCACATCGACCACAGGGCAGTCCCTTGCTTCCACATACCACAGCCCCCCCCCCCGCCTCAACTTCAGGGCAGCCCTTGCTCCAGCACCGCACTGTCAGCCACCCGGGAAAAAGCAACTTTACTATGACCTTGGCTGAATGTGCAGCGCCTCAACCTTGAAGTCCAACAGGCGACCCTCTTGAGCGCTGCGCAACGTTAATGTGCACTCACCTCCAAGTCCCCCTCAAAGTGCAGCTCGCCAGGTGCAGGCCTTTAATATGCTATTGTGAAACATGACAATGTGCTCGGATGATCCAGCATGTGGGGATGATTCTGGCGAGCTGGACTTATAATGCTATGCAAATGTATTATAATGAAGTTCCCAACAGCAGAGAATGCAGCCCGCAATTGACAGGCAGAGAAGGCGATTGCCAACTGGTTTCCCGGCATCGTGAAACCAATTTTTGGCCTTCTCACTATATTGTCCGCTCAGGCTACCAAACACACCCTCCACCAACGGGCACTGAAAATTCTGCCCTTAGTTGCATTGATAATACCCTGGTATGATTGATTCTACAATTAAACAATCAGTGGGACTGATTGCTTAGCTCTTAATAGTGAAATCATTATTATGTTACAACCAACAATTCAATTCAATTCAATTTCACTTTATTGTCTGTACAAAAATTCATTTTTGGTACATTGCTTATTCTATCAAAAATTACATATAAATTAAGAAAAACAATAAAAGGAAGAAAATTACCCTATCACAGAGGTCTAACTTTAATTAAAATATATTAAAAACTATTCTGGTGAGTCCTATAATGAGTGCATATCCTCATCCATTCATCCAACTCCTGTTAAAAATTCACATAGAGAAGGGCACAAACAGGCTCAAGAGCCGATTTGTTCTCCATCTGAGGGATTGTAGCCTTTTCCCTAAATGCACCCAGCAGTCATACTGAGATTGTTCTTGACACTCAAAAGACCATGGCCAGAATTTTGTAACCCCCAGGAGGTGGGATGGCAGGTGGATGGGGGGGGGAGTGGGGGGATGGGGATGGGTGTGGGGGTGGGGGTGGGGGGGGGCCTCCTTTTAAGGTCCCCTTTACCCATTGGAAGCCCCCCACTAAAGTATTCCCCTCACCCCCGCCCACACATGTTCTACTCATCTTTCCATCCCTCTTAATGGAGCCTGCCAACCTGGCCCCGGCAAGACCCAGGACATACCTTCATCCAGGTTCCATCGCAGTTTGGTACTACCTGCAATCTCAGTAGTGGCTACTGCTCTTGGTGGTGATGCTGAGACCAGAGAGCTGCCAGCCATTTGATCAGCAGCTGTTGGAGGCAGGACTTCCTCCCTCATGGCGGCATAGGGCCCATCTCAAGCCATTTAATGGCTCCGGGGCAAGCCTGTCAAGCGGAGATGGGCTTGTCCCTGACTTTTACGCTGGGGTTGGGACCCTGCTCCCCAGCGTAAAATTTAGCTCCATGAGTTGTGTTATACAGGTGTTATATCGCCCTAAGGCCTGAATGATATTTAATTTATATAATAATTGACTAATATTTGCCAAAATTCCAATGTCATTATTATAAATGAAGAAAATTGAAGTAACTGGTGAATTTAACTCATTTATGTGCAATGCCCTGAAGGAATATCATACTTTTGTGTGAAAATTCTATTAATAGTCTAACAGTAATGCATTCATATGTTGAACTTTGTTTAAATATTTTTGTGTTTGGATAGTTATCATTGAGGTTTAAGTGATATTTCTCCACTTTGAAATTTGACCTTCGAGGAGAATGATGGTAAAATATTGTCAAGTATTGCAGCTCATGGTGGTCAAAAGAAACTCTGAAAAATTAAAATACTCATGTTAAGGCACTTCTAAAGACCATAAATATTGCAGAAATCAACATTTTTCAAATTAATTCTGTATCTGACTTACACAGTTTAAAAATAAGGAACCTTCCATTTAAGATGGAGATGAGGATGAACTTCTTCTCTGAGGGTCGTTAGTCTGTGGAATTTATTTTCACTTAGAGCAGTGGAGGCTGGGTCATTGAATATATTGATGGTTGAGTTAGACAGATTTTGATTTGACAAGGGAGTCAAGGGTTATGGGTAGGCAGGAAGGAAAATGGAGCTTAGGTGACAGTCAGATCAGCCATGATCCTGTTGAACGTTGGAGATGCTCGAGGGGTAAAATGACCTACTGTTCTTATTTCTTATATTCTTATTTTTTGTAATTGGTAGTTCTCAATGGAACTGAGCATGTCGTACAAATAGAAATGCCCTATTGGTTAAAATTAAAAGTTGACTATGTCTGTAGGGATGGATGTGTGAAAGAAGCAGCTTGTAGTTCTTTTCATATTCATAAGCTGTCTGTGAATTACATTTGAAGTGTAGGCATTGTGCAGATAAATTGTATGTCAGGGGACTATGTTGATGAAACCATTAATGTGTAACTAAACAGGTGAATTATTTAAATGCTGATAGGTAAATAATAAATGCCACTACAGCATTTATTTTTGTTTTTTTTAATACTTTTTCATGAAAAAGGCAAATTCTGGAAAAATGTAATCTCTGCTTAATCTTTCTCTCATCCATGCTTGGCTGATGTAAAACAGTACTAACTTCTCAAAGGCTGATTATTCTTAATAATTGAATCAGTTGTATTTTTACCTAGGAAGTTTTACTGGTGGCATAGCCTATTTATTATTCCACACCTTTATCCTTTTCTTATCGCACAATTGCTGTTTTCCACTCAAAAAGTGTGAATGTTACTGCTAGTCTTTTGAGATGCACTATTATTTGTATACTGAAAGTAGCTTTTATACTGATCACATTTTCATACAGGAACTCGAGGGTTTTTTAGGTTCTTTATTCTACTAGCCAATGGAGGTTTTCTGTTTCGTACATTATTTGTGTCCCATCTTGTTCTATAAGCAATGGTGTCATTATTTCCATAGTTGAGAGGCTCTCCTGTGAAATTTAATCAAGTATGAGTTCCAAAAGATATTTTACTAAAATGAGTTGTCAAGGTTTACACCATGTTTGCTTGAAAGAAAATATTATATTTCATGTTATTGAATGTAAGTACAATACAAAACGACTTTATAATGTAATATTGCTACTTAAGTTTAAAAGTGAACAGGAAATTTAAACTCTACAATTTAAAATAGAACATAACCTCTGCTTAATTAATTACATCCTAATTTATTACAGGTGGTAGTTGAGAACACAACCCAAAGATCCTTCTTGTAGTTGAGGAACTCTATGTTCTTTAATGGCCAATTTTGCCAAAATGCTGGACTGAGTAATACATGCAGTCACGGTGGGCGGGACTCACACCCAAAAGTGGGCAGCTTTCCAACTCCACCCCCCCGCTGTCAAAGTACATCATATAAAACAGCAATTATACAAATTTGGACCGCAGGCCGGGTATCCAGCCCGTGAGGCCCAAAGTGAGTCTGCAGTCCGTCCAATTGGCATTGGAGGGCAGGATGTCCAGCATCCGAAATGTTTGCCATGGCCTGGAAGGAAGTCACAGCCACTCATTTAAAGGGCCAACTTGCATGGGCAGTGTCAGGTGTCCCAGCAAATATGTGCCTTCTACATAGATCTGGAGATTTTATATCGAGGATATAGTATCAGGCTTCGTTTGAGGTCAGTGTAAGTGTTTTTAATATTTCTCTGAAATGTCCGTAGTCTAAGTTGTTTCTTGCCACTGACCACAGGTGACATTCAATGTGAATACGAACATATTTTCAAGATTTTAACAGGAGTTATCTGGTTGGAGCATGTTTTCCTCCATAGATGGCTGAGGCAAGGAAACAAAGGGAGAGGCAGGGAATAAAAGCAAAAGCAGCCCTGAGGTTTGATGTAGAATCTCTCCTTGCCTTCCTCCAGGCTGTGTCCACCAGGCGTAAACAACTAATGCCAGCTGATGGGAAGAGGAGAGCTCCATCATTCAGACTTGCAACCTTGGTGGAGTTTGCAGTGGAGGTCAGCAGCAAAGGGCTAGTGCCTCGCACTTGGGCACAATGCCAGAAGGGGTTCTATTATGTGTATTCCTGTGCCAGGAAGCTACAGGGTAGTCTCAATAATGCTGGAGACTTGTGTGGTGCTCTGAGGACCAGGCAGCATTATGCAACAAAGAAACTGGTCTTAACGCCAATGCCTCTGTGGACTTATCATTTTGGTTCATTGCGGGGAGGAGCCTGTATACATGAGGAAGGTGCAAAGCATCTTGGCTGCCTTGCATTGTGCTGATCATGCATTTCTCGGAAGGTGGGATGACATCAATTAACCTAACTGTGTTAGTCATTGAAATGTTATACCCACTTCCAGAAGAAGTGTGCCCACAATGCCAGGGAAGAGAGGCAGAACTGGAGGTGGTGTCCCAGAGCTGGCCATCCTGATGCCACACAAGGAGGTTCTCCTGCTCTCCTCAGCTGATTCTTCAAGGTCAATTGACAAAGGCAAGATTGGAGGAAAGTGTGGATCTGTTGAGATAACAAGAGGCTGAAGCAAGGCACAGGGGGAGAGCGCAAGCGGGAGGGGGACTGATGCTTGATATGATTCAACGAATGTAAAAATTGTCATCTCAGTGCTAAAAGCCAGGGAAGCTTCCTGGTGGAAGGCTTGTGATGTTGCTGCAAGTGTGCTATAATGATTGCATTGTGTCATATCTCATATTTTGCACATGACTGTAATGGTGCTGAGCATTGTGACCTTGCTACAGCCATTGAAAGGTTTCCAGTGCCAACTAACGCCCTTTTTTTCTGTGTCTCCTGCACGGGTGAAGCCTCTTCCGTGGACCACGATATCGATGCCAGCCCAACAATTCCCTCCGAGGATGAAAAAGCTCCCTTGGAGGAAGCACTATCACATCCTCTCTCTGCACCAAGCACCAGTGCAGATACTGCCACCTCAGCAGGGGTTGGTGCATTGGGGCAAGGGCAGGCACAATCTGGTGAGAGCACTTAACATGTGCAGCAGGCGGACAGAGTGATGGAACAGGCCTCAGGCAGTCATGGGAGTGTCCGAGGTGATCCAGAGACTGATTCCAATTTAGGCAATATGCCTCTGAGTCATCCATAAGGCAGCAGATGTTGGACGTTCAGTACAAGGTGTGTGGAGATTTGGTGGGTAGACCAGAAGGGTTGCGTGCTCTGGCTCAGACTGTGGTCGTGCCCATCCAGGCCAAGTGTACTGTGATTACCCACTCTTCAGAACGCCAAGCTTCCTCCATGAACAGACTGGCCTGGAGGGGCAAACCAAGCGCATTGCGGATGCAGTCATGGGTATGTGATCCAACTTGCACACCATCCCCCTGGCTCTGAGCTCAGAGGCCCAGGGCCAAGGGAACTGGGAGCCAGGACCCTAAGACAGCTCCTGGACCTCGTGGCAAAGCAGGGATGACCAAGCGATCCTGGTGGCGAAGGATGATCTGCTGCTGCCGCCATCTGGAAGCAACCTTCTGGGGGTAGCTCCTCCACCCATCTGTCATTGACACATTCCTTGCCTATTGCCACAGTGATAAAAGCTCCTCCTGCTACACTGCAAGAGCCTTCTACTGTGGTGGGGCCCTCAAGTTTTCAGCCACACAGAGGACACCCGCCAATGTCATCCAGGGTAATGGGGGAGTAGGTAAGGAGCCTCTCTCTGGTGCAGCAGCAAGTGAGGTGGGAGCACTGCACCGGAACATGAGGAAATGCTTTAAGAAAACTCCACACTGGTCACCAAGCAGGTCACATGGGTGTGTTTAGTCTGGTTGTTCATGATATGTCTCATCTTGCTTGTATGAATAAACCCTAACTTTACAGTTCCTCATGCAGAGGTTATTTCAATATGTCATTGCCATTGAATTTCTTTTGGGAGATAAACATGAGCTTTAATAATTGGGGACGGGACAGGATGCATGAAGTATCAAGGACTGGACATGGTAAGTGTGCTGACAGGACAGTGACTTGAATCACACATTCCGCATGGAATGACATTTGAGACACATGCAGTGCACGCATCTCTGAGGCCTGAACTTCATAACCTATTGGAACCTGTGCCTTATCAAGGCATCAGGTCCAGGGCTTTTCACCTCTATTACAGGGGCTCTCTCACCTCGTCTTCCCCTTCATCCTCAGATGAATGCCCGCTATCTAGTGACCCCTCTTACTCAAGGGCGATCTTATAGAGGGCACAACATACTACGACCATAAATAACTCTCAGGAGAAGCATACTTCAGTGCCCCTCCTGATCTATCAAGGCATCAGAACCTCATCTTCAATTGTCTGCTCTACAATGGCCCTGGTGCTTCCATGGCTGTGGTTGTAGCTCCCCTCCGTGTCTGTTCTGAGGCCCTCACAGGAGCCATGTGCCATCTCTTCATGACCCTTGTCATCTTGAAGCCAACTATCCAGAGCACCAGGGCTGCTGAACAGGTCTGACACCTGAGAGTTATGCAGAAAACATTAGCCTCGTCTGCTGCCTGGGTACCTCACGCATACCTGCGTAATCCATCGATTGTGATCACAGACCAGCTGGACGTTCAATGAGCGAAATCCCTTCCTGTTTATAAATATATGGGGCTGGCCAGCTGGAGTCTTCACGATGACATGTACATTCAATCACTCCCTGGACCCTGGGGAAACCTGCGATTGCTGCAAACCCTCACCCCTCAAGCTCTTTCAAGTTGATTATGGCAGTCCATTGAGAACAAAATGTAATTACCTGCCCTTCTGAACATTGTGTCTGTGAAAACCTTGTTATAGTGGTTTGCAACAGGCTGCATAATGCCACAGAGGTCTCCACATGTTGCCTGAAAGGCCCCTGTTGTAAACAAACTCAGCACAACAGTTACCGGCATTGGGTGACCACCAATGCAGCTGGGTGAGATCTACCCTGCCAACATGTCACAATGCGAGGTGACTGTGGCTCTTGAGAGCCTGAACGCCCTCTGGCATTGTGTCTCGGACATCTGAAGGTAGTTTAGTCTCGGCCTATAAATTCCAGGGGCTGCATAAGTCTTTCTGCGCCTTCATTGATGATTCATGATGGCTTCATCACGTTCTTGGTATGGTGCAGCTCTGCCACCCTCATGCACCATCTGTGCATCCTTGACCTCTCGATATACCTTTCTTTCTCTCTCAATCTCCTCCTCCTCTCCTCCTCGCTGGAGGATGTGTCTCTCACAGAGACAACTATTCCCATGTTTTCCTTAGTAAGAAGGCTGAGGTGCTGGTGAAGGTCAAAATTGACCTTTCAGCAGGAAGAATAAGGCCTCGAAATAAGAGAAGGGCAAAATGGAAACTCTGCCTTTTTTATAAAGCACTGCCAGCAGTCATAGCATCCTGAACTACTGAGTTCAAACTCAGGACTCAGCTGGAGACTTTAAACCTGTTGTAACAAGCTAACTTTTTTTAAAAAAACGAGAAGCATACCTGGCATGAAACACGCTCTCCAAGCATTTTATTGTTCACACCACATATTATTGGAGTCAATTGGGACATTAACAAACTTAATTATTCCATTTGACTAAATTTGAATAACACAAGCGGGGTCCTGATTTCCAGCCCCACCTGCTTGCCATAGTATCCAGATCGGGCGTGATGACATTGGGAATGCAGCCCTACGTTATCACTCTCAATAATACATCACCATTTTCGCAACGTATTATTCAGCCCACTGTGTGTTGTTACAACATATGTGAAACTATCTGAGTATCGTTTAAAGCACAGATAATACGCAAACATTTTTTCTCCAAGTTGTTCAACTTTACATATGTTTGAGACAATATGGCTGTCATCGTTCAGCAATCTGCACATTGACCTGGGCTTTTTAAAAAAGATACAATATGTCTCACAAACCAGGGCTTTCAATTATGCCAATTGCAGGTGTGGAATAATAATATGTTCTTTTATCCACAGTTTATGCAATGAAAGACCAAACTGGCTAGTGGCCTTGCAAAGCTATATCATGCATTTACATATGAATCTTAACCTTAAAGGTCATTACTATATTTTACAACTTGTGGAACATATTTTTTTCAGCAACTAAATAGATTGTTTATTGGAAAGTTCTGTGTTTGAGGTTTCCATTCTAATTATCTTCAATGTATTAATGTCTTGAGTGAATGGCCCTTTCTGTCCCTCCCCACCTCTTAATGGCAATTTTAGAAATACAGAACAGTAACCACTAACTGTTTGCTTCAACTTTACCAACTGCAATTTAAATACTTCTTGGCTACCCCAGTGACTCAGCAAATTACCTATTAAGTTGCTGACGCATCTAGACCAGAAAATTCATGATTCACTTTACAGTCGATGGTTATTTAGTTAATCCCAATAGGGGTATCTAGAAGAGCTGCAAATAACTGCAGTAACCATGTGCTAGGGAGGAGAAACATCAGCCAGTTTTCCCATTCCAGATCAATTGAAACCAACTCCTTGCTAGAGATCTGTGCTTGTAGCTGTTGGATGAGGACAGGATCAGGCTTCGCTGTGATGCATGATTAATCATCCTACTTGCATTCTTTGTCAAGGGTCACAAATGAATAATGACTGAGATATTAAAGGTAAACTATGCAACAATGCCAGATCAAGGAAAGGGGAAGAGAAACAGGGAAAACACTTTGTGATGCATATTTGCTATTTGAATAGTATAATTGTAACTTGGTTTATTTTCCATTCTCCTGGCACAGGCCAAGTGCCAGAATGCATCAATCCGCCTGAGTTGGAGATGACCTAGACAGTGAACACTTCCATGATTTAGTTCAGTGATTGGTCTACATGAGTTATAATCCAAGTGAGGGAAGGTTTGGCAATTACCGAATACAAAATATTCACTCTTGCACTGAATTCCCCCATGTTCCCTCCAGCCACTGTTGGACATTCAGCCTGAAACACTGAATAAACACACTTAGTCAAAGTAATCATAAGAATGCCCATGGCATCAAAAGACCACAAACAAAATTCTTTGTACCGCTGGACAATTGTGTTGCTGAGAAATTTGACTTCCTTCTGAAACAGGACATACAAATTGAGTAATGTCTCCTCATGCCATTCCATGTCTGCCTGAAGCCTAAGCAAATTTAGTTTCAGGTCACCTTAAATGAACACCATGAAGCAGATTGTGGAACATGAAAAACAGAAGTTGGGTGTTGTTATGCTGAGCATCTTGGAGGAAAGCTGATCCATTAGAGGAATGGGGTCTTAAACATCCCAGTGATGGGTCAGAGATTTTTTATGGGTTCAGAAGGCCCACCAAAATAATATATTTTTCTACATTGTGTTATGTTGCATTAATTGTGATGCCTATTATGATCAGTCACAGCATATATAGTCTTTACCTGGGAAGGAGAGATGTTTATTTTGATTTATCAGTTTTTAGGGTGGCTGCATATAGGATCCCTAACGGTGGCAGAATATCTTATTTGAGTAAAAAGAAAATTACATTGGCCAGCTTTTTTTATGAGGATTTCTGCAGAATTTGAAGAAGCAATTATGTTCAAGTTTGCAACTCATTTACTGTCCCAATTGATAGACCTTATGTAAGAGCCTGAGTTAAAAGATCAAAGAAAATTATAAATTTTGCACAGAAAATTACTGTCAGTAGTTTTTCTGAGATGACATTTGCTTCTGAGTGACAGTAATGAGCCCAATCCTTCCAGGTGCCCTATAACATGTAAGCTTTTGAAGATAATTATTCAGAAATAGGACAATTGCATTAGAAACAAGACAATGTAAAAACATCAAAATATCTGTCTAATATTTTTAGCCTACATCTTACTGTCTAAAAGTATTTCCTTACACATTTTGTGGAGGCATTTTTAAAAGCCTAAATTTATTACCTTTTTCCTGTACACAGAATGAAAGTTTGAAAATTGTTATGTTTGCCATGAGGTTGGTATCCTAGGATAAAAACTTAAAGACTGAAATTTCATGCATTACGACACACTTCCACCATAGCCCCAGTGTGAGTGTAGTGGAAAGGCTGCAAATTAGGTCTGGATTTGGACTTGTTGGGACACAGTCTAGACTCAGAGCTTTCTAACCGTTTAGGAACGGAGCTTCACCCATGTCAAACAATGCCATTAGGCAGTGGGAGTTGCTAGTATTGTGGACTCCCTACATTGAAAATTCCAGCATCCCCAGCCCAACCAAGGAAGATCAATAGGGATATGCTGAATATTGACCTCATCTGGTGGTCCATGCTTGGTTTATGCCTTTGGCTCCTGATGAAAATAAGTAGGATTTTAAAAATAAAATAAATGTGGCCACTGGAGGAAGATGGGAGTCACTAATTTACCTTCCCATCTAAACATTGTCAGGTCCAATGTTGGAGGTCCCTAGTGGGCATATCCCAGCATTTTAATGTTGCTCTCCACTAGGGATTTTCAAATTCTTAAATTCTGATTCCAGTATCCTAACTAGCACTAGTGTCATCACGACACATTTGTCACAACAGGCTTGAGCCCTAAAACCACATTTTATCTAACTTAGCTATATGCATAATGTTGGATTCTTGTTCTCAGAAGGGCCATTAGACATGCTCCTCATGTAGAGGAAAACTCACTTGATAATTTTACCTATTTACACATCCTGCTGACTAATTATAGAGTTGAATTCACTCAGCTGCAGGAGATTGTATGTAGATTCTAATTGTGGAGGAGGGAGGGTAAATTTGATCTCTAGCACAACTTTAGGGAAGAATCATTCAATTGCCTGAGATGGCCAGATATTATTTAGGGAAGAAAGCACACTGGAGTGGAGCAATCCAGCCTATCAGTGAGTTGTTGTCCGAGATTCTGTTGGTCTATATGTTTTGAAATTATATCTGCTACGTTAATCCAATATGTTTTGCATTATCTGGAAGTGTTTTCTATGTACTTACATCATCAAAATTGTGTGATAATGAAATCAATGTTTTATGATGGTTTTAATGTTAGTCTTTTTTTAAAGAGACAGTATCCCAGTTGATCCATCTAGTTTGAAATTTTAAAATCTTTGCAAAAAAATTTCTAATAATTAGTTCATTTAAATGTGCTCCAACCTTTTCAAAATAGAAAAGGATTTACTGAGCAAAAAGATGCAGATTTAATCATAGCATTGAGAAGGGTCAGATAAAAGAATATGGACTAGTCAATCATGAATATTGAAAGAAAATTGTACAAAAATAAGCAACAAAGTAGTCTAGCCAGTTTTTAAAAAATGAAACAATTTGTTTTTTGAGCACTTGAACATGTAGAAAATGCCACTTTAAAATCAAATAAAACATGAGATTAAGAACAGTTCATGGCATCATAGTATCCATTTTTTGATCTAAGTAGCTGCTACACTAGTTCACAGTGGCATCTAGTGGCAGAAATAGTTTTGCTATAGAACAATACTAAGGCCTGGACTTAGAGGCAGGACATTGCCCGGGTCCTCGAAACCAACCTTGGAAAAAGCAGCCCAGAAGTTGGAATTTCCGTCCTGGGGCATGGGCTGAAACGGGAGTCAGACATGCCACTCCCAGAACGAATGCGGAGGCTGCTGGGTGCAAAGGCAGGCTTGGCCAGAAGGCCCGCCTCTGTATTCTTGCAATGTGTGAAAGATAGAAAAATTTTTCTCTTAAATCCCTCCAGCCCTCGACCCTCACCACGCCCGCTCCACATACTCCCATACCCTCCCATGCCACTTCATGTCCCTGTACCCATCTCATAACCTCCCATATCTTTCAAGCCAACATATGCCTCTCTACCCAGCTCCATAACCCTCATACTCTCCATGCCAACCAATGCCCCTTTGCCCAGCCCCCATAACCCCCATACTCTCCAACCCATGCCCCTATACCCATACCAAGCAATTTTATTTAACGCTCCAGACATTTTTTTCAGAAGTTTAAAGGACAGGTCTTTTAAATATTGTGACAGCTTGACAACTCCCTTCAATAGTTGCTTTTGACAGGTCCTCTTCACAGCTCTAACAGATCATCTTGACAGTCTTGACCAATCCTCTTGGCAGGTTCTCTTGACAGTATTGTCAGATCATCTTGACAACTCTGACAGATCTTCTTGACATTTCTGACAGATCATCTTGACAGATCATCTTGACTCTCTTGACCAGTCCTCTTAGCAGGTTCTCTTGACAGTTCTGACAGGTCCCTTTGACAGGTGTTTCTAACAGTTTTGACACAGTTCCAATGAGCTTGACAGCAATGAGTGCATGCACTTTTTATGTACATTTGTGCCTACCTTTAACATTTCTAGACAGTACCTGACTGACCCCAAAGGGCACCTGACCTGCACCAAAGGGCACCTTGCCTACCCCAAAGGTGCCCTGGGAACAGATCCAAAGCAGCACCTTACTCTCCAAAGGGGTACCCTGGCTATCCAAATGAATCTACCAAGTTCAGACCAGCTCTTATCTGCTCTAATCTACACACATTGGGCAGAACTTTACATTCGGCGTGCGGGTGCGCACCCAACACACCAGAATGTAAAATGACGCGCAATGACATCAGTAATGCATCCCGACGTCACCACACACAGTTGCAATATTTCATTCGGCGGGTGCACGGCCAAGTTGGCTGTGCGCCTGCTGATAATTGAAAGGCCTATTAAGGCCATTAACAGGGTAATTGAATTGAAGTTTACACGACAAAAAGGCCAAGCGGCCTTTATATGTTTTAGGAAACCTGATCCACAAGTGGGATGAGGTTTCCTAAAGCTATTACAGATTAAATAAAAACTTTCTTTTGAAATTAAAAACATGTCCCATCTCATGTGACACAGTCACATGAGGGAACATATTTCATTGAATTTTTACTATATTTACTAATTTTTTCAAAAAGCGCTTCAAACTCTCTGAGGCAGCTCAGTGCCATGGGGAGATTGAAGCGCTCTTGTGCGTGCATGCACAAACTGGAAGTCAGGCCTGCTCTCCCTCCTCCCCCTGCCAGCCCGTGTGAAATTGTGGTGAGAAGCCGATTGTGGGTGGCGGTCAGCTTCCCGACCACTCCCGCTGAGCCCACACGACGCGGGAAAAATTCAGACCATCAAAATCCCACTTCAGTGAGGCATCTGATGATTTAAATGGCCAACTGCCTCTAAACCACACATGCGCGAAACCCAGCCTGACTCCATTCCCGCCCCTGCGAAAATAGGAAGTGCGGTGTTCGGGGGCAGGACTTAGGATTCCCATGGTGAAAAGCCAGACCTAAGTAAATCAAGACCTAGAGATTTTGCACTGGTAATACTACACAAAATATACATTATACATTTTCTGCATCCCTTATAAAAGAAGGTTTAAGATCTGGTCCTCCTAACAGTCATTTAATGAATTTTGTCACTTCTCAGCTAGGCTTGCAAGATATGTGCAGAAGTGGCAACAATTACAGTGTAGGAGATCTCATCTCAACGATGCCTCCATCAAACATGACATAAACGTGAAATCTAGGGCAGAATTTTCTGCCTGTCAGGTGGGCGGTGCAGGAGCAGGTGAAGGCAGACCCGATCGGCGCCCCTGATCAGGTCCGCACCGTCATTTTACATGGGTGGGCCAATTAAGGCCCACCCACCGTGACGCGCAGCCAGAAACGCTGTGCGCTCCCTGTGCGGGTGGGGGGGGGTGTTGGTTGCCTGAGTCGGGAGTGCACTCTTTTGCGCATGCATGAGAAAGAATGCAGAAATCTCCCTGAGGCAGGGAGCTGCCTCAGGGAGATTAATTTGAGTGTGAAAGAAGGAAAAAAAAGATTTTTAAAAATATTCGGACATGTCCCCTCATGTGAAACTATTACATGAGCTGGGACATGTGCACTAATTTCAATAAAACATTTTTTCAAAATTTAAAATCATTGATGAAACCTCAACCTGCCCAGAGATGAGGTTCCACGAAAAATGCCAAAGCAGCCTGGGCTCTTTACCCTCCTGCCAACCTTAAGATTGGACAGGCAGCTCTGTTAATTATTTTAATTGACAGTTAAATAGCCTTAATAGGCCTTTGACAGTTCAGCGGGTGCGTGCCCACTGAACTGAAAGTCTGAATGATGCACCGTGACGTCGGGATGCACGCCCGACGTCGCCAGATGTCATTTTATGTCTTGGCGAGCGGGCCCCGCCCCCGCTCGCCGAGCCAAAGATTCAGCCCCATGTTACACAATGTCAATTAAATTTCCTGTGTTTAGCTATTTATAAATTAAATCAATTTTTAATAAATCTTACTTCAATGCCATTCATATTAATTAGCTGTTATTAATTAGCGGGATTGGACCAGGCTGCACGTGTATATTTTTATGGACAGAACTAAGTAGAAACCTACAATTTTCATGCTGTTTCTTTGACACCTGAGCAAATCAACAAACAAGAGGCATATTAAAGGATTGACATACATCAATTAGAATCATTAAAGATTTAAGTTATATGATCTTTAGACCCTATTTGAATAATGTAGGTAGATCTTTTTCCCCCTTTTTGAAGCATTTCCTTGAATAAAGCATCTACTTCTTTAAATCACCAGCATTGCATTTTTGAAAATAGGTATCTGAATAGCAACAGTCGAATGGTGACACTGCTAAAAAGGACAAAAATTAATGGATACATTTTCTTAAATACATATTTTGGAGAAGGCCGGAGTGACTTTATTGCAAAATAATTTTGTTCTTGAAGGTCCAAGTTGCAAATTGCTGACTTAGATTTATAGTGTATTGGTTATAAAAAATACAGCTTCTCTTGGGCTTTGTTTTGGGGGAAAATACATCTTGAGATGTTTTTCAGCAGAATTTTCTATTCTAATCTTAGACAGGTTTAGCTGCGATTTCTAAAAACTTTGCTTTGTCATTTTAACCCAAATGGTTGTTTTTTCTCCTTTGTATAAACAATCTGAAAATTGAAGAATAACAATGAACCAGCCATACTGTTAACACTTGCTGTTAAATTTTGCTATACTGGTAACTCTAGAACATTGTGAGGAGAAACATATTAACTGCAGAAAGTGTTCAAAAATCACATTCCTGTGTCTCAAAATCTTTTAAGTTTTGAGAGACAAGAGAGTGTGTTCCCTTTACAGCCTTCTCCAAAATATGTATTTAAGAAAATGTATCCTTTAATTTTTGACCTTTTGGCAGAATCACCATTCTTTTAATTAATCTGCTCAGATATCTATTTTCAAAAATGCAATGCTGGTGATTTAAAAGAGAAGTAGATGCTTTATTTAAGGAGACAAGACAGTACGTTCCCTTTACAGCTCATCCTTTTACTACAACTCATTTTGAATCACAGTATGCTTGTCAAGCTCATTTGGGAAGAAGAGGATCTGTCTCTTTAAACTGTCTTCCTTGAATGTGTGCACCTCATATCCTTATTCTTTCAAACCTCTGCTACTGAAGCATTGCCCGTTGTTGATGCCGATGTCTTTGTCCATGTCAAATCCTGTCAGTATTTGGACTTTACTCAATTTCATCATTCAGTCATAAAACCAGATATAAGTAAGTGAGCAATTTTAGCATGCATTAGTGTTTATATACATTTTCTTGTTGTATGACTGATATCAAATTTTATAGATACTATTAACACTGATGCTCTTAGTAGTGGCATCAGCTGTTACTAATGCTGTGAAAGCTTCATTTTTGTAAAAGAGACTCAAAACCCAAATTGATCACACCTAGCATTCAAATTTACAGGTTGATAATATAAATACTTAGTAGATTAATTAGTTGTTATTGTAGTGACTAAAATAATCTAATTAACCAATAAAATAGACCCAATGTGTGATAAAACCTACTTTCTGAGGAAAAGGTATAGCAGGCCAAACTCTATACAACATAGAATCTTAAACTGTTGGCTTGTGTTTTATTTTGTGTCTCACTGCATTGTTTATCATGTTCTCCTCAGATGGTTAATCTGGTTAACCCCAGTATATATTGTTAGGGGAAATATTCATTACAGCTTTGCCTACAAATGGTTACAGTGAAAGGAGTGGTAATTGAAACTCTGAATTTGTGTTCTGAAGTCTTAAAAACAACTCATCCTGAACTGAAAAGTAATTTAAAAGAATTGTGATCATTTAATCTTTTTTGTCGGGGAGTGATTAAGCAGATGCTTTTATCATGATAAAAACTTGTATTTATGTAACATATTTAATGTAGAAAAACTGCCAAAGCACTTTATAGAGCCAATCAGACAAAAATGAATGGTGAGCCCAAAGAGATATTAGGAAGGGCAACCAAAAAATGTAGGTTTTATGGAGGACCTTAAGGAGCAAAGAAGACAGGGAGGTTTGGAGAGGGAATTCCAGAGAATAGGACCTAGATGCTGAAGTGTCGGCCACCAATGGTGGCATGAAAGGAAGGGAGATGTACAAGAAGCCAAAGTTGGAGTGATGTAAAGTTAATTGGGGGAGGGGTTGTAGAACTGGAGGAGGTTACTAAGATAGGTTGTGACTATTCTATTTTAATGATTTATTTCTGTTCATTATGCTGCACATTCAACAAAAAGGTCACCTAGCCAACTGAAATGAAAAATGGCCCCTTTGCTTTAAAAGTGATGAAACCAAACCCTGTAATCCTTTACTTCCTATGGTACATGAAGCTACTCATTCAGTTTTTTTCCCCACCGTTGGTATCAACCAAGCTGCATCAGTACAATTGCAGGGAATATCTTTCATTCAGCTTTACTGCTGACTGGCCTTTCAACTGAAGATGAGTTTTCTTTAGCTACTTGTGATAGGTTTACAGAAGTCAGGTTTCCTGTTTTGCACTGTTTTGTAACAATCTCTTTTAAATTCTTTTTAAATAACATGCACACAACTGATACGTACATTGCTACATGACATAATTTCCTATCTCCTATTCCTTTATCACATTTACACTAAACTGCTGATCACACAATTTCACTTCCAGGCCCCAATGCTGGTTGGCATTGAACATTAGAAATAGGAGCAAGAGTAGACCACAAGGCTCATCAAGCCTGCTCCGCCATTCAATACAATCATGGCTGATCTTGGGCTTCAACTCCATTTCCCTGCCCATTCCCCACATCCCTTAATTCCATGAGAGACCAAAAATCTGTCTATCCCAGCCTTAAATGTATTCACCGATGGAGCATCCATAACTCTCTAGGGTAGAGAATTCCAAACATTCACAACCCTTTGAGTAAAGAAATTTCTCCTAATCCCAGTCCTAAATGATCAGCCCCTTATCCAGAGACTTTGCCCCTGTCTTTTAGATTCCTGGACCATTGGGAACAATCTTTGTGTCCACCCCATCCAGCCCTTTCAGAATTTTGTAGGTTTCAATGAGATGGCCTCTCATTCTTCTACACTCCAGAGAATATAAGTCCATTTTACTCAGCATCTCATCAAAGGACCACCTCCTCATCCCAGGGACCAATTTAGTGAAGCTTCGCTGTACTGCCTCCGATGCAAATAAATCCTTTCTCAAATGTGGAGACCAAAACTGAACACACTACTCCGGATGCAGTCTCACCAAATCCCTATACCTTCCTTTGAAAACTATCATCATCATTACCCTCCTCAAAAACCCACCCTGACATTGTTCAAAACATTTGATTGTTTAATTTCATTTTTTTATTAATAATGTAATTGTGCCTAAAGATACTTGCCTTAATATTGAAAATACCTTTCTCAATTTTTCTGATCTACTGGTTCTGTTCAGCTAACACCTCACATCTTAAAATGTAGAGGAAGTATCTTTCATCTTTTGGGGGAAGGAATATTTTTCTCCATCTGCCATACATACACGTTACCTGGAAGAGAATCTGTCAATCAGTTACCACTTCTCATAATTTATTCATTGTTCTTTGAACTATCAAGCATAGTGCACTCAAGATTGGGTATACGTATCCTATAACTCTACAGCACTACTCATTGATGCCGCAACATATAATGGAACCATGTCACTCACCTCTTTGAGGATGGTAGTTAGCCATAGTACAAGAGGGACTATAGGCATTTATCTCTATTAGAGAGTGGTTATACAGCTTTAGAGACATCATTCTGCATTATGCATGGGGCAAGACAAGGATGCAGCTCTCCATGAACTACCACAGCTGGTACAGGAATTGAACCCACACATTTGGTGTCATTTTGTATCACACTCTAGCTATCTAGGCTAACCGACCCCTGGCCTCTTTGAAAAGGCTTTCTCAACGTAAGGTATTGACGAAGGATGATGCAACTACAGTAGAAACTTTTGCTATTTGACAGCATGTCAGAATCATTGATGTAATCTTGTAGCAATGGTGCTTTCACAGTGCAAAAGATGACATTATAACTGTTGCCTAGATGCTCAAGGCCGGAATTTGAGGAGTGTAGATATCTCAGAGCTGGACAAGATTACAGAGTTAGGGAAGGGGTGAGACCATGAAGGGATTTGAAATTTAGGATGAGAATTTTAAAATCAAAATATTGTTTAACCAGGAACCAATATAAATCAGCAAGTACAGAGATAATAGGTGCATGGGACTTGGTATGAGTTAGGACATGGGCAGCAGAGTTTTGGATGACCCAAAGTTACAATGCCTTAATTTTTCAAATTTTGAGTATTATTTCTAAGGTCAGTCATTATAAATTAAGAATACCAATTTATGTAGACCCTGCATCAAAATCTATTAATTCATGGGATGTGTATGGCGCTGGCAAGTCCAGCATGTATTGCCTACTTGTAATGCTCTTAACTGAGCAACTTTCTAAGCCATTTCAAAAGGAATTTAAGAGTCAATCGCATTGCTGTAAGCCAGGAGTTACATGTAGACAAGGCCAGGTAAGGACAGCAGATTTTAAAGGACATTAGTGAAGGACAGATGGCTTTGTACAACAATCCACCAGCTTCATGGACAGGATTCCTAGTACTAGCTTTTTATTCAAAATTTATTTAATTAACTGAATTTAATTTCCCCAGCAATCATAGTGGGACTTTAATTCATATTTCCAGTGCACTGGTTGAGACCTCTGAATTACTAGCCAAGTAACATAACCACTATGCTACTGTTGGCAAAGAAAAGCAAGTTGGAACTTCTGTAAATTTACACACAACCTAAAATATCCAATAATTATATATAAAAAGTAATTGAAGCTATCATATTAAAAACAGACATTATGCAATGACATTATATGTCACATTAAATGAAATAAAAGAACCAAAATTGCATTCTACTTTCACATATAAAAAATGAAGTTATTTATTCAGTATTAGTATCAGTATTGCTATCAGTTACATGCTTTTAAAGTAAACATTTTAATTGTGCATGTCTGCATGTTATTCTAAACAAGGGTGAACAAACCTCAGACTAAGCTGGATTAATATAAAATGTGACAGAAATTGATGTAAGAGAATCTATTGTGTATGGAGGGACCAATGTCACATTTTCATCAGTCAAGCTTAAAAGAGGTTACATTTTCCTACAGTGCCTGAGTGTGTCTCCTGATTATGATGGAATTTGCATGCTAGCAGATGTTTTTGTAGGCAGTTTTTGTTTTGACTGACTGCTATATAGTAAATGTCCCTTTTGCCCGCCTTTTGGGACAATAGGCCACACTTCCAGACGGGCAATGCTTCAGCAATTGCACGGCATCAGTATTTTCTCTCACGATGAGCACCATGCTTCCTCATATTCATGGAGTGAAAAAGGTAAGACTGAGTTGCATTAGTAAGTGATGAATGGCTTAGCCCTGATGCTAGCCTCCAAGCAAAATAACAATCTTTTTAAAAGCGATTCCTTATTAAAATGATATTATTTTAAACATGTAGATATATCATATTTTATTGCCAACTTTATATTGTTTGACCTATGGTTAATGAACTGAAAGGATAAATATTTTAGGTTTTTGTCAAATTTGAACTTAGAGACTTGGAAATTTCGACAATGTATTGGTAGAGCAGACCAGCACATAAGAACTAATAATCTCACCACAAGATGTCCAAGGTTTGTTTGCACACCTGTTATCCTAGAGTTGGCTAATCAAATGCGTTCTTCAAACATTTAACCACAGCCTTATCAATATATATAGTTAATGGTCCAGATGTTGTAGCAGGGCTTCTATGGCATCTGCTAGTAATTAGACTTGTTCATGCACATTTAAGCTTTTAATGTTTTGCACCACATTTTTCTGGAATCACAAGCAGATCATGTTGTAGAGAGAGAATAGGGCATCATGAAACTGAATGACAGCAACCAACTGTATATCTCCCTAACAATAACACTTGCATTTATACAGCATCCTTATCATAGTAAAAGGTTATTTTTTAAATCTCCAATTAATATCTGATGAAATAAGACTCCACATATGTAATAATTAATTTTCAGTGCCAGAGAAATTGATTGGCAGTAATTAACAACTTTTATTTTGTTAAAAGGGTGCTTATGCTTGTAATGATGAGGCTTAAATTTCTGTGGGTAGTTTAGTTCGTACCTACCAGGCAAATATAGCAACTTCATGGCATTCATTGGCAGTGATGATGCAAACAATGAAATGCAGTTTCATGATGCTAACAGTGGAGCAGCACAATTCGCACAGAAACTTTTGAGTACTGGCATTTAACCACATTTTTGCTTCTTGTCTAAAGTTGTTGTCACATTTACACAGAAGTAACAGCGATTGCCACTAGTCACACCATTATTCTGAGAGCAAATTCTGGACCAATGAGATTGTCAGAATTGAAGCTCTCTAAAACTCCCCAGTCCACCTCGACACTCTAAACCAGAAAAGAGCACAGACATGTGTCTATCTTGATGCTGCAAAGGATTTGCTTAATCCTTTTCCAAATAACTAGGGATTTTTTTCTCTTGGTATCTTCTCAGCTCCATTTTTAATTCTTTTAAACTTATGTTTAGTCACTATTTGCCAAATAGCAGGATAGGAAATATTGCCCCACACCTTTATTAATTGAGCCATGGGCTATTGCTTTATCCTTTAGAAGTGTGCAAGGACAGTCTGCTTCTGATTTCCCCAGCCTTTGGTTGCAATTCTATCTGATAGCAAAGTTTGGAAACTCTTTATTCCTTGGCATGGTGCCTGACGGCCACCTTTATTATAAACTAGACTCCAAATTAAAATGCTCTCAATTGAGACCAAGTTCATCCCTGTGAACAAACAATGCCTAAATTCAGACCACTTAAGGTTTCCAATTCAGTCAGCATTCATTCACAATGTAATGTAGTACCAATGATGTTGTAAATTTATTTTCGACCATTATCTGGTAAATTTGACAAACAAGATATAATAATACTACAAGATGAAAGGTCATTTTCTCAAGCATTGAGTTTTAATAAAGAACCCTTTAAAAAAATACACTTCTAAGAATTGAGTCCTGTGGGCATTCAATTTATTAATCTCTATTCCCCTATTTTTGGTCTCAAATGGCAGTTTTACTTGGAAGGAGAGGTGAGAGCAGGTTCTTGATTTCTCCGTAATGCCATACAATCAGGGTAGGTATATTTCAGCAGGATAAAACAAATTCTAAGCATCTCATTAATATAAATGATTCTCTACTTAGTGGTCATCACAGTTGTAAGTCTGTGTAGGTTGAAATATGGATCTGTCCCAGGAGTATTTTTTACTGTTCTTATTCCAAACAACTCATGGCAAGACTTACCTTTTTATTTCAAAATAAGATAGTGTTAATTGCAATAAACATTTTATTTGTATTCTATGAATGTTATCAATGTATAAATAGTATACACCAGTGATAGAAAGTGACTAATTTTACTGAGCCATTCAAACATGGTATGATTATTCTGCCTCAGCTGACAAAGACCTCATAGTAAAGGATCCTCTAGGAAGCAGTGATCATAGATAGTATGATAGAATTTCACATTCAGTTTGAGAGTGAGAAATGTTGGTCCATAACTAGTGCCTTAAATGTAAATAAAGCCACTTAAATGTGTATGAAGACAAAATTGGCTAAAGTGTCTGGCTAAGTAGGTTGAGAGGGAAGATGGTAAAGAAGCAGCAGCAAACATTTAAGGAAATATTTCATAACTCTCAAAAAGAGATATTCCATTCAGGAAGAAAGACTCCATCAGAAGGGTGCACCATCCATGGCTAACAAATGAAGTTAAGGGTGGTTTCAAACTGAAAAAAAGTGTACAATTCTGTGAGGATTTGTGGTAGACCAGCAGATTGTAAAAGTTTTAGAAATTAGCAAACAATGACTAAATAAAATAGAGGGAGAAATTAGACTATGAGAAAAAACTCACAAGAAATATCAAAGACAGTAAAAACTTCTGCAAGTATATAAAAAGAGATAAGAGCAGCTAAAGTGATCATTGGTCCCTTGGAGGGTGAGACTGGGGAATTAATAATAGGAAACGAAGTAGCAGAAGCTTTGAATGAGTATTTTTGTACCTGTCTTGACAGTAGAAGGCACAAAAGGCATTCCAAAAAAAAGTAGAAAATCAAGAGGCCAAGGAAGAGAGGAACTTAAAACAATTACTACCACTGAGAAAAAGTAACGGGAAACCTAATGGAACTTAAGGCTGACAAGTTCCCTGGACCTATTGGCCTGCATCCTAGGGTCTTAAAATAAATGGCTGCAGAGATAGTGAATGCATTGGTTGTAATCTTCCAAAATTCCCCAGTACCTAGAAAGGTTCCAGCAGATTGGAAAACTGCAAATGTAACAATTCTGTTCTAGAAAGGAGGGAGGCAGAAAGCAGGAAAGTGTAGGCCAGTTAGCCTAACATCTGTCATTAGGAAAATTATAGAATCTGTTATAAAGGAAGTCGCAGGAGGACATTTAGAAAAATCAATACTATCAGGCAGAGTCAACATGGTTTTGTGAAACAGAAATCGTGTTTGACAAATCTAATAGACTTCTTTGAGGATGTAACAAGCGGGGTGGATAAAGGGGAACCAGTAGATGTAGTGTATTTGGATTTCCAAAAGGCATTTGATAAGGTGCCACATAAAAGTTACTACACAAGATAAGAGCTTATGGTGTTGAGGGTGATATATGTATGGATAGAGGATTAGCTAACTAACAGGAAACAGAGTCGGAAGAAATGTGTCATTTTCAGGATGGCAAACCGTAACAAGTAGAGTGCCACAGGAATAAATGCTGGGGCCTAAACTATTTATAATCTATATTAATGATTTGAACGAAGGGACAAACTATTGTAGCCAAATTTGCTGCTGAAATGAAGATAGGTAGGAGAGCAAGTTGTAAAGAGGATACAAAGAGTCTGCAAAGTGATATAAATAGCTTAAATGTGTGGCCAAAATTTTGGCAGATGGAGCATAAAGTGAGGTTGTCCATTTTGGCACGAAAAATAGAAAAGCAGAATATTATTTAAATGGAGAGAGGATATAGAATGCTGCAGCAGAGAGGGATCAGGGTGTCTCTTTTTACATTAATCACAAAAAATCAACATGCAGGTACAGCAAATAATTAGGAAGATAATGGAATGTTGTCCTTTATTGCAAGGGAAATGGAATATAAAAGTAGGGAAGCCTTGGTACGACTGTATAGGGCATTGATGAGACCACACCTAGAGCACTGTAAATGGTTTAGGTCACCTTACTTAAGGAGGGACAAACTTGCATTGGAAGTAGTTCAGAGAAGGCTCACTAGGCTGGTTACTGGGATAAAGGGTTTATCTTATGAAGGTTGAGCAGGTTGGGCCTATATTCAGAAGAATGAGAGATGATCTTATTGAAACATATAAGATTCTGAGGCAGCTTGACAGGGAGATGCTGAGAGGATGTTTCCCTTTGTGGGGAATCTAGACCTAGGGGATACTGTTTAGAAATAAGAGGTCTCCCATTTAATATGGAATGAGAAGGAATTTCTTCTCTTGAGGGCCTTTAGTGTTTAGAATTCTCTTCTCCAATGAGCAGCGGAGGCTGGGTGATTGAATATATTCAAGGCTGAGTTGGACAGATTGTTGATTGACAACAGAGTCAAGGTTTATGGAGGGCAGGCAGGAAAGTGGAGTTAAGGACACAATCACATCAGCCATGATCTTACTGAATGGCGGAGCAGGCTCAAGGGGCCAAAAGATTTACTCCTGCTCCTATTTCTTACGTTCTGTTTTTATTGATCTAATAGCAACAAATCCTAGTATGTAACTAGCAAACAATTCAGAAACTTGGGTTACAGTGTACTAAAAATTCTGGAAGTATATGCCCATCGAGCCCTACAACACTTAAGAACATTAATACCGAGAAGAATTGCCTATGTTATCTTTTTAATTGTTCCTTGACCTCAGTTGATTTTATTACTCACTGGTTTTATGCAGAAAGTAAAGAAAATTCTTTTAACCGGTCCCGAAGTTCCAGTGTCTCCAGCATTGACAAAGAATCAAAGGAAGCTATAACTGCTCTATACTTTATGGAGTCCTTTGGCCGAAAGATGGACTCTACCCTCTCACCATGCCTATGGGTTGGTACCAGTTTGGGTACAGTGCTAGTCATCTCCTTGAACATTCCTCCAGAGGAACAAAGGCACTCTGAACCACTCATGGTTTCTCCCAGCGGTAAGATTTTGTCTGTATTTAACTTACAAAATGGCTTCCCTTTAAAGCAAAGTACATTTTAGGTAAGTTCAAATTATATTCCTTGATTTTGCCATACAGCAATAACAAAAACAACTTTGTATTTATGTAACATTTTTAACATAGTCAGAGTGGACTGAGTGACACGTTGGCCTTTCGCATGTTGCACTGATGGAAGTAAGATAGGTGTGCATTTCTACCTGCCCCAAGAGCCTCCCCTAACACCAGCAGAATTTCCCTTGAAACTGGCCGTAAGTCCTTGAATATTAGCATAGAGAAAGCAGGCTCCTTGTTGGGAATTGTGCCAATCTGGACAGGAGAATCCATGTAGAAATATTCTCAGAAGCCTACTGTACCACAAGTACTGAAGAAGCATAATATTTCAGTGTACATTTATCACTTGGTTTTATACAAGGAGCATTCTGGCAAGATTCGTATTATAACTTGGAATATTTTATGTTTGGATCAGGAATATATATTGATCCGTAACTTCCGTGCTCCCCAGCATCGGATTTGGGGGGTACCCCAGAGATGCGCTGGGGAATCCCTCTGGCAAATTCCCAGGTAATGGTTTGCACGGCAATTGCCCAGAAGTGTATACTTCCTCTGGACAATTGCACTGCGTGGGAACCATCCGAAAATGTGATTTAAATCACAAACTTCGGATGGTCCCACCAGGGTTGTACCAATAGTTACCCAGAAAAAGTTAGAAGAATTAAAATCTCTTTTAACTTCTGGGTAGCTATTGTAAAGACTCAGACCGACCCCATGGACTCCCCCCATTCCCCCCCCCCCAACATCTGATTCCTGCCCCCGACCTCAGACTACCCACCCTGCCTCCGGACCCCCCCACCCACCCCCTGACCTCCGGACACCATCACCTCCGGACCTACCCCCCCAACCTCTGGGTCCTCCCCTGGCCTCCGGACCCACTCCACCCCACGCCCCCCCTCCCTCACTCCTCCCCCAATCTCTGGAACCCCGGACACCCCCAACCCTCCCCTGAGCACCCCCAACTCCTATCTACTTACCTTAGATACTTACCTTCCCCTGGCCTGTCAATTTCCCTGGCCCTTTAAATGTATCTTTTTGTGGCAGCAAGTGCTGTAAAAAAGAGGGCATGGCCTCCTTGTATATGCTGGATCTGCATTTGGCTGGGGCCTGCAAGGATTCTTTCGCTGCAGGCGCCAAGCAGCTCTGGCAAACAGAAGTGGCAATGCAATTTTCAAGACCAGGTAAGTATGTACTTCTTCTAATTTCTGCAGGCCAGCACTTTACAACGCTAGTCAGAAACTACGGCCCATTATAATGCTTTCAATCATGGATTCCTTATAGTGAAGTTGCCAAATTAGAATTCTTTGCAAAGTATAAATACAAGTCTTTTTTCACAAGCAAAGTTGAAATTAAAACAGTATTACATGTGACATTGTCTACATTCCATTTGAAATACACATAACATTAGAACAGTTATTTCTGGTCACTGTCAAAGTATGATCAGATGTAAATATTAATATATTCACATTGGTGAAATACTGGTATTGAATTTCACTAGTAATATTGGTTCTAATAGGTACTACATATAGTTTTTTGATTTTTTTTTCAGGAACAGTGTTAATGTTGAAAGCAGCACTACTAACATTTTCCTCCTTGGATTCTCTGGGTGGTTTAATACACCCCCCATATGAGGTGTGGAGGGATCCAAACAGTGAAGATAAAGATGATAAAGGACGGAAAAGAAAACTAGTAACATTTTCACCATCTTCATCTCATGAGATGGGGGATCACCAGTATGTAATCCTGTGCTCAGAGAAACAGGCCAAAGTCTATTCCCTTCCTTCACAAAGCTGTCTGTATGTACACAATATCACGGAGACTTCCTTTGTGTTACGAGCAGATGTCGTATCTATGTGCAACAGCATCTGCCTGGCCTGCTTCTGTGCTAATGGACATATAATGACCCTAAGGTAACTTTCATGCACTCTAAATAGTACACTTGATTTCCCTTCTATAAGTTCTTAATTTTATTTCAACTATTTAATATTGTGAATTTATATTTTTGAAACTTTTCCATTAAAATTTGTATTCTACATTTTTATGTAATTTCTCCCCTTTTTGCATTAATCCATTTCCAAACTCCTGAAACTATGAATCAGGTGTTTGGGACATCAGGGAACATGGTTCCAGACATCCATTTTTTTTCTCGAGTCTAACCCTAGTGCATGCAAATAGCAATTTGCCATTCACTGTCTCTTCAATCCCTTAATCTCTTTTACAAAGCTTTCAGCCACCCCTGGTTCTGGCATCTCCTAATCTTTGCTTGGCTTTTCCCCCCAGCAGTATGGTTGACATCACTTGTTCAACTGTATGAGGAGCTCTCATGACCCTGCATTACTCCACGCTGCTGTATATTTAATTGAGTTTAAATTCAATTAATAAATTTGGAGGTAAAAGATAGTTTCAGTAATGGTGACCATGAAACCATTGTCAATTGTCATAAAAACCCATCCAGTTCAGTAATGTCCTTTAGGGAAGGAAATCTGCCATCTTTACTTGGTCTGACCTACATGTGAGTCTGGACCCACAGCAATGTGGTTGACTCTTAAACACCATCTGAAATGGCCTAGCAAGCCACTCAGTTGTATCAAATTGCTACAAAGTCTAAAAGGAATGAAACCGGATGGACCATCAGGCATTGACCTAGACACCAGAAAGGACAACAGCAAACCCAGTCCTGCAAAGTCCTCCTTACTAACATCTGGGGGCTTGTGCCAAAATTGGGAGAGCAGTTAAGCAACAGCTTAACATAGTCATACTCATGGAATCATACCTTACAGAGAATGACCCAAACACCACCATCACCATCCCTACGCATGTGTGTCCTACCGGCAGGACCCAGCAAAGATGACGGCACGGTGGTATACAGTCAGGAGAGAGGTGCCCTGGGAGTCCTCAACATCAATTCTGGACCCCATGAAGACTCATGGCATTAGGTCAAACATGGGCAAACTGCTGATTACCACGTACCATACCCCCTCAGCTGATGAATCGGTACTCCTCCATGGTGAACACCACTTCGAGGAAGCGCTGAGGGTGGCAAGGGTGTAGAATGTACTGTAGATGGGGGACTTCAATGTCAATCACCAGGAGTGGCTTGATAGCACCACTACAGACCGAGCTGGCCAAGTCGCAAAGGACATAGCTGCTAGACTAATTCTGCGGCAGGTTCTGAGGGAGCCAACAAGAGGGAAAAACATACTTGACCCCATCCTCACCAACCTGCCTGCCGCAGGTGCACCTTTTCATGGCAGTGACCACCACACAGTCCTTGTGGAGATGAAGTCTTGACTTCACATTGAGTATACCCTCCATCATGTTGTGTGGCATTAACACCATGCTAAATGGGAAAGATTTCGAACAGATCTAGCAACTCAAGACTGGGCACCCATGAAGCGCTGTGGGCTATCAGCAGCAGGAGAATTGTATGTCCCCCACTCTACCATTACTACCAAGCCAGGGGATCAACTGTGGTTCAATAAAGAGTACAGGAGGGCATGTCAAGAGCAGCACCAAGCATACCTAAAAATGGGATGTCAACCTGGTGACCCTACAAGGACTACTTGCATGCCAAACAGCATAAACAGCAAGTAATAGACAGGGCTAAGCGAGTCCACAACCAACAGATCAGATCTAAGCTCTGCAGTCTTGGCTCATCCAGTTAAGAATGGTGGTGGACAATTAATCAACTCTCTGGAGGAGGAGGCTCCACAAATATCCCCATCCTTAATGATGGGGGAGCCCAGCACATCAGTGCCAAAGATAAGGCTGAAGCATTTGCAACAATCTTAAGCCAGAAACGCCGAGTGGATGATCCATCACAGCCAGTCTGTGATATCAAGAAACAGCTGAAGGCACTGAATACCGCAAACGTTATGGGCCCTGACAATATTCTGGCAATAGTAATGAAGATTTGTGCTCCAGAACTTGCCATACTCCTAGCTATGCTGTTCCAGTACAACTACAACACTGGCATCTACCCGGCAATGTGGAACATTTCCCAGGCATATCCTGTACATAAAAGCAGGACAAATCCAACCAGACCAATTACCACCCCATCAGTCTACTCTCGATCATCAGTAAAAAGATGGAAGGGGTCATCAACAGTGCCATCAGGTGGCACTTGCTTAGCAATAACCTGCTCACTGACACTCAGTGTGGGTTCCATCAGGCTTATTCAGTTCCTGACCTCATTATAGCCTTGGTTTAAACGTGGACAGAAGAGCTGAACTCCCGAAGTGAGCTAAGAGTGACTGCCCTTGACATCAGGGCAGCATTTGACTGAGTGTGGCATCAAGGAACCCTGGCAAAACTGGAATTGGTAGGAATCAAGGGGAAAACTCTCTGCTGCTTGGAGTCATACCTAGCACAAAGGAAGGTGGTTGTAGTTGTTGGAGGTCAATCATATCAGTTCCAGGACATCACTGGAGAAGTTCCTCAGGGTAGTGTCCTAGGCCCAACCATCTTCAACTACTTCATCAATGACCTTCCTTCCATCATAAGGTCAGAAGTGGGTATGTTCGCTGATAACCGCACAACGTTCAGCACTGTTCATGACTCCCCAGATACTGAAGCAGTCCATGGCCAAATGCAGCAAGACCTGGACAATATCCAGGCTTGGGCTGACAAGTAGCATGTAAAATTCATGCCACATACAAGTGGCAGGCAATGACAATCTGCAACATGAGAGAGTCTAACCATCATCTCTTGACATTCAGTGGTATTACCATCGCTGAATTCCCCATTATCAACATCCTGGGGTTACCACTGACCAGAAATTGAACTGGACTAACCATATAAATACTGTGATTACAAGAGCAGGTCAGAGGCTAGGAATCATGTGACGTGCAAGTCCTGACTTCCCAAAGCCTGTGCCCCACCTACAAGTCAGGAGCATGATGGAATACTGTCCACTTGCCTGGATGAGTGCAGCACCAACAACACTCAAGAAGCTTGACACCATCCAGGACAAAGTGGCCCGCTTGATTGGTATCCGATCCACAAACATTCACTCCCTCCATCACCGATGCACGGAGGCAGCAGTGTGTACCATCTACAAAAAGCACTTCAGGAACTCACCAAGGATCCTTTAGACAATACCTTCCAAACTCACGACTGCTACCATCTAGAAGGACAAGAGCACCAGACACATGGGAACACCACCACCTGGAAGTTCCCCAACAAGCTACCTGGCATCCTGACTTGGAAAACCAGCATGCTGTTTCTTCACTGTCACTGGGTCGAAATCCTGGAACTCCCTCCCTAACAGCACTGTGGGTGTACCTACACCACATGGACTGCAGCTGTTCAAGAAGGCAGCTCACCAACGCCTACTCGAGGGCAATTAGGGATGAGCAATAAATGCTGGCCTAGCCAATGACACTCACATCCCATGAATTAATTTTTAAAAATCCAGTCGTGAATGGTGGTGGACCAGTAGACAACTAACTGGAAGAGGAGGCTCCACAATATCTCCATCCTCAATGATGAGGGAGGCCAGCACAACATTGCAAAAAGTAAGGCTGAAGCATTTACAACCATCTTCAGCCAGAAGTGCTGAGTGGATGATACATCTCAACTTCCTCTGTTAACTGGATGCATGCTGGTTGGTGGAGTCAAAATTAAGGCACAGAACCTTTCCTTGCTGACAAGGTTTATTGACTTTGTTCAGTGTCAACACTTCTTACATTCACGCAGTGACCCAGCTAACCCCCTATTTATATGTGTTCAAATACCCATCACCTGTTTCCCTAATGTAAATCACCTTAACAATGTGATTGCTAAGACATTGACATCCTCCTGAGGACCCCAGAATCATAGATGCCAGTCTTCAGCTTATTTGATTCACTCCACTTGATATCAAGAAACAGCTGAAGGTACTGGATACTGCAAAGGCTAGGGGCCCTGACAACATTCCAGCAATAGTACTGAAGACTTGTGCACCAGAATTAGCTGTGGCCCTAGCCAAGCTGTTCCAATATAGCTATAAAACTGGCATCAACCCAGGTCTGTCCTATCCACAAAATATGGGACAGATTCAACCAGCCAGTTACCACCCCATCGGTTTACTGTCAGTCGTCAGCAAAGTGATGGAAAGGTTCATCAACAGTGCTCTCAAGTGGCACTTACTCAACAATAATCTGCTCACTGGTGCTCAGTTTGGGTTTTGCCAGGGTCATTCCACTCCTGATCTCGTTGCATTCTTGAAACAAACATAGCCAAATGAGCTGAGCCCAAGAGGTGAGGTGAGAGTGACTGCCCTTGACATCAATGCAGAATTTGACCAAGTGTGGCATCAAGGAGCCCTAGCAAAACTGAAGTCAATGGGAATTAAGG
Organism: Carcharodon carcharias; assembly: GCF_017639515.1. NCBI lineage: Eukaryota > Metazoa > Chordata > Chondrichthyes > Lamniformes > Lamnidae > Carcharodon > Carcharodon carcharias. Next base: position 43,280,202 of record NC_054484.1, on the reverse strand, counting down.
GAAAAAAGGAAGTCCTACCTAGCACAAAGGAAAATGATTGTGGTTGTTGATGATCATCTCTGTCCCAGGACATCACTGCAGGAATTCCTCAGGGTAGTATCCTAGGCCCAACAGTCTTCAGCTACTTCATCATTAACCTTCCTCTATCATAAGATCAGAAGTGGGGATGTTCGCTGATAATTGCACAATGTTCAGCAACATTCGCAACTCCTCAGATACTGAAACAGTCTGTGTCTATATGCAGCAAGACCTGGAAATATTCAGGCTTGGGCTGATTAGTGACAAGTAGCATTCATGCCATCCAAAACCACGGCCTCTACCACCCAGAATGACAAGGGCAGCAAATGCATGGGAACACCATTGAGTCGCACACCATCCTGACTTGGAACTATATTGCAGTTCCTTCACTGTCGCTGGGTCAAAATCCTGGAACTCCCTAACAGCATTGTGGGTGTACCCACACCACATGGACTGCAGCGTTTCAGGAAGGTAGCTTGCCACGTCCTTCTCAAGGGCCATTAGGGATGGACAATTAATGCTGGCTTTGCCAGCAACACTCACATCCCACAAACGAATAAATAAAAATTGAGTTCCAATCATGCATCACAAGATCATTTAGAATGCAGATCCTTATGGGCAGAGTTTTACTTCCCGCGTGGGGCACGCACCCAACCTATCGGGAGTAAAATAATGCACAATGATGTCAGGCGAGTGTCCTGATGTCATTGCGCACTCGCACAATATTTTGGTCAGCGGGCACTTGCTAGAGTCAGCAGCACACCCGCCGACAAGAGGCCATTAATCAACTAATTTAATCCTATTTTTCATTGCCCGTCCAACCTTACAGTTGGCAGGAGGGTGAATAGGTCAGGTGGCTTTAGTATTTTTGAGGAAACCTCATCCACGGGCAGATGAGGTTTCCGACAGTAATTTTTAAAAAAATTTTGAAACATCATTTTTAATATGTCTCTGTTCATGTGACTGAGTCACATGTGGGAACATGTTTCCTTTATTCTTAAAATCTTTATTTTTCATTTTAAAATTCTTCAGCTCCCTGAGGCAGCTCTGTGCCTTCAGGGAGCTTTCAGTGTGCGCTCCCCCGCACATGCGCAGACTTCAGCATTTGCGCTCTTCCCGCCCCCACCCCGTCAGCGCTGAGGCTCTCAGCACGTGTTTCACGCTGGCTGGCCATTAATTAGCAAGCCAGAGTGAAATCGTGGTTGGAGCCCGATCGTGGGCAGCAGCCCATTTCACGGCCGTTCCCACCTGACGAATGGAAATCCTGCCCTGTTACCACTTATTTAATGTCGTTATGCATCACAAATTATTTTGTTGTTCTTAGTTATAATCCTTATTAAATCTGAAGCTAAGCTAAAAACAATTGGGTGGAAATTTCTATGCCTATGATTTTAGTACATTATTCGTTGAACCCCATGTGCCTAAATACCATTCGCATCTAATTCTTCACTAAAATTTTCATTACCATCTCTAGTTTCCCTTGTTAAAAAATATTTCTGCTGCTATCTCTTTTAGAGTGCTTTATCTTTATTATTGTACACTTTGCTCTCTTTTCATACTACCATTAATGTCCATGTTTTTCTCTCCATTTATGAATGGGGTGTGATTTAATCCCAAATAACTATAATTGGTGAATGGCCATTATAAAGTTTCATGGAATATATTATGAGATTATGTTTAGCATGTTTTATGAATTATATTGTGTTCATCAAAAGCAAATTTAAAAACTCATTTGGTGGAACAGAATTTGAGTGTTGCTGAGCAGACATGCTATCAAAGCTTTTTGTCTTGCACTTAACAGGATGGAAGCTACATCAGGATCTGTCCTCTGCAGGCAAAAGGAATATGTCCAAACATTGCACCTTTTTTGAATAAGCAAAAGTGTGGGGAACAATAGTGCCCTGGTGCATTCGCCATAGCAATGTCTTGATCAATCAGAGCCAACTCATCCAGTATAAATTGTTGTTCCCTTTGAAATTTAGCATTTTTGCATCTGTCCTGATGAGTCCAAGATGAAAAGCTTCAACAGCATGTCTCCTTTTTCAGCAAAAAACTCATTCTTTATTGCTTGTCACCCCTTATAAAATGAAGATGTTCTTTGGCGTGTTAAACTGAAACAAATATTCTCAGCATTGTATACATTCTTTAAACTATAGCTTGCCAAGTCTTCGTCCATTGTTGGATGTAAACTACCTGCCTTTAACTGATATGAGAATAGCACGGACTTTCTGTTTTACAAATGGTGGGCAAGCCCTGTATCTAAGCTCCCCGACAGAAATTCAGCGAATTACTTACAGCCAAGAGATGTGCGAAAACCTTCAGGTAGGGCTGCTGTTCCATTTGGGAATTCTTGCCAGAAATAGTGAATTTTAATTAGTCTTTCATGTGTATCCCATAATTTAGGAGGTGAGCAAGCAAGAGTAATATAGGGTGTTTTTATTTTGAAGATAAGGAAACATTGAAAGCACAGCGCCACTTGGAATATTTTCATTATTTTGCATCAACAGATGCACTGAATTTTGAATATTTTCAGAACATGATAGATAGCTTAGTATACATTGTTTAACAGATGTTTTAACCAACAGTTATTTTAACTGAAATCAAATGATTTAGTACATTGTGATGGTGCTTGGAGATTCATAGTCTGCATCACATTCAAATAAGCAGCAATAAAATACCTTTCACCTGAATAAATCTTTATGATCATAGTCTTAAATGTCAACTAACTTATCTCGGAGAACTGAAAGAAATACCAAATTATAAGTTTGCTTAATGTATAAAGCAACATGGAAGTTATCAAAACATTTATCATAAAAAATTACATTTAATGCCTTTGCCTAGACTCCTTTCTCTTTGACTGCCCTATGTAAAAAATTTACAACAGTTTTCAGCAGAAAATTAAAGGTGAAACTGCTGTCTCTGGCTTTGCCCCAATTATGAATTGCAGCAGTTTCGTGGACTGCACCAGCTAGAATGACACTCCATGTTCCCAGTTGGTACCCACTATGCATTGCAGCAGTTCCAGTATGCAGAGCTTTATCTGCTTTCATCAGACTTATTGTTTATTAGGAGTGATAACTACTCAGTTTATGACTATGACGTATTATGGTGCATTTTGTTACTGATAATACGTAAAGCTCCATATATTTAAATATAGTTGTAATATATATATATCCATTTATATTGGTTTAAATGTTGTGAGTCATTTGCCTAATGTACAAATCGAGTAGGAGAAAAGGAGTTCACTATATTATAAGCAGCTACTGAAGCACATTGGTGATCCCAGTAAGGTTTCATTACATTGCTGTTTTCAGCCCTGTAACTGGAGCCCACAGTAACAATTGTGGTCAACTTGCTCCTTATTGCTGCTTCCATAATTAGATTTAATTGTGTTAGTTTCATTAAGCTGATTCAATTGTTACATCGCTGCTAAAATAATCGTTACTATTTAATACTATTTCTCCAGCTGCCTTCTTGTCCATGAGTCTTGATATTATTGACTATCTGTACATTTACTTTTTCAGGAAATGCTTGGAGATTTGTTTATTCCCATTGAAACCCCAGAAGCCCAAAACAGAGGCTTCTTAAAGGGGCTTTTTGGAGGAAGTGGACAAACTTTTGATAGAGAAGAGCTATGTAAGTTAATGAGAAGGACACTGTAACTTGTCATCACTTATGTTTCACAATTATCATCATTTAGATATTCCTTTACATTCAGTTTTGGTCAGGCACAAATAGATTCACGAGATTAAAATATTCAATGTGATAAATGCAAAATATGAAAGGTATGTAGATTTGTGTTCAAATTTGTGTTTTATAATATCATGATGGAAAGGTGATTTTCCTCACCATTTTTGTGCCAATTTGTCTTCCTCCCCTCTTCTGAAGAGTACCAAAGAAAAGAAAAAGTAATCTTTTTTAAAAAGTGAGTTATGTGGTTTTTCAAAATAATATACTACTGTGCAATAAGAGAATGCTATATGTTTCAATATCCATGCACATGCTAAGGAACACAAAAAGTTAGCATTCAGGTACAGCAAGCAATTAGGAAAACATATGGCATGTTGGCCTTTATCGCAAGGAGTTTTGATCACAAAAATAAGTCCTGCTGCAATTGTTCAGGGCTTTTCTGAGACCTTACCTGGAATACTATGTGCAATTTTGGCTTCCATATTTAAGGAAGGAAATACTTGCATCAGAAGCAGTACAACGAAGGTTCACTAGATTGGTCCCTGGGAAGATTGGGCTGTCCTATGATGAGAGGCTGAAAAAATAGGGTCCATATTCTTTGGAGTTTAGAGGAATAAGAGGTGCTCTCATTGAAACATTTAAGAAAATGAAGGGGCTTGAAATGGTAGATACTGAGATATTGCTTCCTCTGGCTGAGGAATTAGAACAAGGGGGTACAATGTCAGGATAGAAGCCAATCCTTTAGGACTGAAATGAGGAGAAATTTCTTCATTCAAAGGATTGTGAATCTTTAAAACTCTCTACGCCAGAAGGTTGTGGATATGCCATTATTGAATATATTTAAGACTGAGATTGGCATTTTTGATCTCTTGGGAAGCAAGGGATACGGGGAGCAGGCAAGAAAGTGGAGTTAAAGCCCAAGGTAAACCATGGTCATACTGAATGGCAGAGCAGACCTGTCCCATACCATATGGGACAGGAGTTTTAGGTCGGCAAGCGGGCCAGGGAACAGACCACTGATCGCATTTGGCCCCCGATTGCGATTTCACGCTGGTTGGTCAATTAACAGCCAGCCAGTGTGAAGCACACACTGAAATGCTCAGCACTGCTGGGGTGAGGGCTGGAGGAGGGTGGGTGGTGACATAAGCGCAGGCATGGGCAAGCATTGAATGGAAGCTCCCTGAAGGCAGAGAGCTGCCTCAGGGAGCTGAAGACTTTAAAATCAATAAATAAAGTTTTTAAAATCAGGAAAAAAAAGTCCACGCATCACAATCAGTCACCTGCACAAATACATGATAAAATGCTGTCCATAGATTTTTATTTTTTTTGTTTAATAATGGAAACCTCATCCCGCCCTCGGATGAGGTTTAATGAAAAATGCAAAGTACGCCTGGCTGATTTACCCATCCACCAACCATAAGGTTGGACGGACCTCAAAAAATCAGAGACAATTACAACTTTAATTAGACCAAATGACCTCTTAATTGTTAGCAGGCGCGCTTCCGACTTTTGCGAGTCCTCGTCGACTGAAGTATCGCGCGAGAGCGGTATGATATTGAAACGCTCACCCGATGTCATCTCGCGCAATTTCACATCTGATCGGGTCGAGCGTGCACCTGCACACCAACCAAAACATTCTGCCCGTGGTCTTCTCCTGCTCCCATTTCTTGTGTTCTTACGTTCAAGCTAACAGACTGCAAGAGTAATCTAGTCTAATTGTTTAGAAGGATTTTTAAAAATTTGTTCATGGGATTTGGTCTTCACTGGCAAGGCAGAAGGCAGTTTGCAGTTAGCTAAGGAGCAGTCAGCTTGGAATACATAGAGAGAAAGCATCTTTGTTGCAATTTTAATTGTCCTTAAAAGGTGATGATGTTATGCTCCTGTTAGAGACCATTAACATTTAAAGAGAAATCTGAACACACAGTAATTAACTGAAAAATATATGCCACAAGATTTCACATTTTTAAACAAAAAGCTACTTTATAAAAAGAATTAAACAAAGCGAGCACTATTAACTTAATACTATAGTTTATAATTACTTATGCTATGAAATCAGTTCAATTTTTTACTCCCACCACCAACCCCCACCCAAGAATTCTCTAATATGTTACACAAATCTTAATGGTTCATTCACTTCTTTGGTGACCAGCCCACAAGGTATGACACAGCACTCCAAATTCACTTTAATTTTCTTCAGTGTTCCAGAAATTCTCAGATATGAAATTTCATGGGGATCCTTCCATTAGGTTTTGGCTAAATGATCCACAAATTCTCTTCAAAGCCTTAAGACTGTGGACTTCTTAGCTCAAACCTAGTCATCACTGCATTCATGGGGATTTAAACATCAGGAACACCTCTGTTTCTTAATAAACCTCTATGCCCCCACAGTTTCTGTACATCTGCTGGTCCCACAGCTGATTCCCAGCTCCTAGCAGATGCTTTCTCTCTACCTATTCCAAGCTGACCGCCCCTAAACTAACTGCAAACTGCCTTCTGCCTCAAGGCTTTGTGAGGACCCTGTAGATCTTCCTCTAGCTTCGAGCTAGGCAAATCTTCCAGCTTATTTTCCCCTCATGAATTCCAAACTGAGCTCAAGCCTCACCCACATTCCTTGCAATGAACAATGAAGTTAGTATTTTCTCTGCTTAAGATGCAGATCTGACTAACAGTTATTTCCTCTGACTCTCCCAACTCCAATGAGCTGCAATATACAGCAAACCAAAACTGCAATTGTCTTTTTTCTGAGCAAATATCCAAATAACTTAAACAAAATAACCTCCTACCCCCACAGCCCATCTCTATAACAATGAGGCATACTTAGGGATGTCCTCAAACAGAAATATAAATTAAATATTTTACCTGCAACATAAATTGTTGACTCTGTAACCCACATGAATAATTTATATTTCTAATGAATGTAATTGCCTCTGTTCAGACCCTCTGGATCCATGAAGAAATCCCCATGTTTACTAAGTTGCTTTCAGCTTTTATTGAGATAACAATAGATACCCTGGCTCTACCAAGAGGTCCAGAGATGGGTCTTCCATGGTACAAGTCCTCTACCTTCTAAGTCTGACCTCATTAAACAAACACTTCGAATTATAATTACTGCAGGTCTATATGAATTGCACTTACTTCAGGGTTGCTTATCAGTTTCTCAATCAGATGTTTCCATTTAGCATACATGGAGCACTTTGACATCCAACCTGAAACGTTATATCCCTAAAAGTAAAAGTTATGTTCTAAAACATATCAATTACAAACCAGATTTTCACAACAGTGGTAAGATGCCACCTTGAACTGCTGCAGGTACACTCACAACGCTGTTAGGGAGGGGTTTCCAAGTTTTTAACCCAGCAACAATGAAGGTTATAGTTCTAAGTCAGAATGGTCTGTGGTTTGGAGTGGAAACTGCAGGTGGTGATGCTCCCATATGTCTGCTGCCTTGTCCTTCTGGGTGATGGAGGTTATGGGTTTGGAAAATGCTGACTAATGAAATTTGGTTAGATATTCAGTACATCTTATAGGCAGTATAGACGACTGGCACTGTGCACTGGTGGTGGAGAGAGTGAATGTTTAAGGTGGATGGGATGATGTTCAAGCGGGCTGCTTTGTCCTGGATGGAGTTAAGCTTTAGAACTGTTGGAGCATTACCCAACAAGGCAAGTGGAGATTTTCCTATATTCCGCGTGCCTTGTAGATGGTGAACATATTTTGGGAAGTCAGGAGATGAGTTACTTGTTTTAAAACTTCCACCCTCTGTCCTGCTCTTTGTAGTCACTGTATTTATATAGCTGATCCAGTTAGGTTTCGAGGCAATGGAACTGCTGGAGCTTCTTGATGCCACACTTGGTCTAATGCTGTCTTGATATCAAGGGCAATCACTCTCAGCTCACCTCTGGAATTCAGCTTTTTTGTCCATGTATGGACCAAGGCTGTAATGAGGTCAGGAGCTGTCTACCCCTGGCAGAACCCAAACTAAGTATCGGTGAGCTGGTTATTGCTGAGTAAGTGTCACTTAATAGCACCATCAGTCTCACCTTCCATCACATTACTGATGATTGAGGGTATTGATGGGGTAGTAATTGGCCTGATAGGATTTGTCCTGCTTTTTTTGGTCAGAATATATCTGGGCAATTTTCCACTTTATCAGGAAGATGCCAGTATTACTGTTGTTGAACTGGAACAGCTTGGCTAGGGGCACAGCTAGTTTTGGAGCACAAGTCTTCAGTTCTACAGCCTGGAAGTTGTTGGGGCCAATAGCTTTTTGCTGCATCCAGTGCCTTCAGGCATTTCTTGATACCACATGGAGTGAATTGAATAGGCTGAAGCCTGGCATTTGTGATATTGGGTTCCTCAGCAGGAGGCCGAGATAATCATCCACTCAGCACTTGTGTTGAAGATTCTTGCAAATGTTTCAGCTCCATTGGTTTTTGCGAAATTACAGCAGTTTCATGTTCACTGTTACTGAGACTACCTTTTTATTCTAAATTTATTAATTAATTGAATTTAAATTCCACCAGCTGCCATGGTGAGATTTGAACTCATGGGCAGAATTTTGCCCTTGGCGTGCGGGATCAGCGGGGACAATTGGGAATCCGATGGTCGCTTGCAATCGGCAGTGCTCCGTGATTTTATGCAGGCAAGCCAGTTAAGGCCCACTCAGCGTGATGAGTGGCCTGGAATATGCGCGAAGGGATGGGCGGGGGCAGGGTTGGGGCATGATATCTGCTGGTTCCAATGGCGACCTGGTGGCCGATTCAAATGCAGCTTTGGCAGCCCCTGGAAGGCTGCCACCGAAGCATGTGGAAGTGTTGCCAATGGAGACCGTACGGCTAGAGAAGGCATGCAGGAGGGCAGACCGACGGGATAGGCGACCCCACATTTTTCGGACGAGTGCCTCACAGCCTCCTGGAGGATGTGGCAGTGAGGAGAGAAACCTTTGTCCCCGGGAACTGGAGGAGGAGCACCCCCCCCCCCACCACCTGCCACCTCACCAAAAAAGCCTGGGAGGAGGTGGCATCCAGGGTCAGCAGCCACGACGAAGTGAGGTGCACATTGGTCCAGTCCCGGAAGTGCTTCAACGATCTGCTCCGATCAAGAAGGGTGAGTACCATGTTGGCATGGGTCACTTTGCAGAACAGTTAAGAGCTGCTCATCCCCTGCAGACCTCAAAAATTAGAGATGTTAGATTATGAGTGTCAAACGTCAATGACGCAGGAGCTGGCCAAGGAGTTGGGCCCTGGCTGCTTGGACTGAGTACCTTGCAGCTCCAGGGTCATTAATCAGCTGAGCCCTGCGAGGTGTTTCTCAGTTGGGATTGGCCAGGCTGCAATGGCGCTGCAGCTAAGAGAGTGGACTAATCAGTGCTCCCCTGCCCTTTCAGGAGAAAATATCCCATAACAATGCTGAGAGGTCGTGGACTGGTGGGGTACCCCCACACCACCTTATCCTCTCACAATACGAGCAAGAGCCCCTGGAATTGGAGAGGCGCCATGCACCTCAGTCAAGCGGCCACGGTGAGGTTGGGATGCCAGAGGAAGGTAAGAGTGCAGTGCACTGAGGTGAGAATGTTGGTTATTGCTACCATTCCAGTGTTGTCTCTATATTGTTGTGAGCCAGGAACCTGGGAATCCCCGTTGAAAATCAAAAGACGAGGGCACCATGATGCATATCTCTGTCTCACCAGGGTGCCAGATATTTACAGTGACAGTTTCATGACTTAAACTAATGACATGTCCTTCTTCTTCCTTTTAGGCTCACCAGCAGTTCGTTATGAGGAGCCTGAAGGCACCCCCCACCCCGACCCCTGAGAACCACCATGCTCACCACACACATACCAGCACCTTGGTGGGCATAACATCGCCATGTGGTCTATCGGTGCACATTGGTGAGGGCACTTCACACTCGCTTGAGGTGCAGGCGGAGGCCGAGAGTGCCCGGGGTATTGGCAGTAGGAGGGCTACTGGGGGCCAGGACAATGCTTAGTCAATGGCTGATGATGGGTCTCTGGAGTCGTCCCTGAGGCAACAGATGCTGGATCTCCAGCAGAGTGTGTGGGAGGATCTGGCGGAGATACATGAGGGTATGTGTGCCATGGTGTCCGTTGAGGAGGAGTCCCTGCGGAGCATAAGCACTGTGTTGACCCTCAAGACCCAGTGCAATGCCTCCTCCATGGAGAGAGTGGCGACTCTCATGGAGTGTCTCCTCCAGGGACTCAAACAGGGGTTCCTGGGGATGCGCTCTGACCTGCACGCCCTCACACCAGTAATGACCTCAGCTAGTCAGTGTCAGTGTAGGAGATGGATTGGGCACCCAGTATCCCAGTTAGGTGCCCATCCATCAATGGTAAGCAGGGAGCTCCAAAGCAACCTGACTTTGACGCATGAGCTGCCTTTCATCTCTGCGGGGTCCTCTCAGGGCACTCTGGATGATGGCAGCAGCTCCTCCTCCCCTCTGCCAGTGACCATCGCATTTAATGCGGCTGCAGAGACTGGGGAGATGCTAGCCATAGCATTGGCTGCTCCGTACCAGGTAGGGCCAGCATAGGTTCCATGGGCTAGAGGATGCCTGCCATGGTCACCAAGGCCAACAAGACAGCAGAGTGAGCAGGATGTCTCCAATGCTGGTGCCAGCGAGGGGGGAGCACCTAGACGTAGCACCTGCAAGTGAAAACTTAAAACATCTTAAGCACAGCACGGCCTTATCACAGGCGACAATTGGTTCCCCAATTTTCCTTCATTTTTTAATGGTGCGATGGAAAACACCAGTTCATGTTAATTTCTGCTACTTTTAATATTCACAAGTAAATGATATGTTATTTTATGCAACTGGCTTCTGTATGCTTCACTTGTTCTGTAGGTGCAGGGTAGACAATGATGTTATGACGGATGTGTGTCTCCTGAAACTTTATTGCAAAGGCACATAGTTTATGTTATTGACCAAGGAACAGGTCCTGTCAGAGATTTGAGTATGTAGCCTGCAGCCCTGGCATGTGGAGGTGTTTCTGATTTGGTAGTCTAGCTAAAGGATCAAAGCTGAAGGGTGTCCCTGCCTCCCTGTAGGTTATCTAGGTCGGTGTCTATGCCATCAGTGTTTTCCCCACTGTGCTCGTCCTCGGACTCACTACTGGACTCATCATCTGTTGCTTGTGCAGCTGCGTCAAGATCTTCTTCCTCCACTGCGTCCCCACTTGTGGAGAGCACAAAATGTAACCATTATCAGTGATACATGATCTGGGGGGTATTGGGGTGCACCCCCGAATGGTCCAGGCATCAGAAGCGCAGCTTGAGAAGACCAATGGTTCTCTCTACCATTGCCCTTGTGGAGGCATGGCTCCTGCTGTACCGCTGCTCGGCCTCTGTTCTTGGATGGTGGAGAGCCGTCATGAGCCACCTTTTCAGGGAATGGCCATTGTTACCCTGCAGCCATACATCCAGTCGGGCTGGAGCACTGAAGAGCCCCGGCACTTGGGAGTGTCTGAGGATGTAGGCATCGTGGGAGCTGTCAGGGTAGCTTGCACACGCTTGCAGAATCTGCATCTCGTGATCACACACTATCTGCACGCTCATGGAGTGGAATCCCTTCCTGTTGATGAAGGCTCCCGGCTCACCCACTGGTGCCTTGATGACCACATGTGTGCAGCTGACTGCACCCTGGATGCGGGGGAACCTAGCAATCACTGTGAAGACTCTGGCTCGCTCTGCCTGGCTAGCCTCATCCGTACAATAATGAATGAAAGTAAATGCATGCCTGGACAGAGCATCTGTTACCAGTTTGACACAACTATGGACAGCTGATTGGGACACTCCACAAAGATACCCCTGGAAAGAGCCAGAGGCATAGAAGTTGAGGGCCACCATGACCTTCAGCGCCGCTGGCATGGGGTGTCCACCCACACAGTCGGAGCAAATCTCTAACAGATGGAGTCACTGTCTCCCGTGAGAGATGGAGCCTCCGTCGGCATTGCACCTCAGACACATTGAGGTAGCTGCATCGCCATCTGTAAACCCTGGCAGCAAGATAGTGATGTCTTCTGTGACCCCTTCCACCTTGGACTTCCTGTTGGCCCTGCAGCCCTTGTGTATGCGCCTCCCCTCCCACAGGTCGCTCCCCTAGAAGCTGAAAAGGGACACCTGGCCTCCTCCTGCTTCTGGCCCCCTCTTCCTCCTCAGAGGAGGTGCCTCCAGCGGAGACCATAATCCCCATTACCAGGGTAAGCGAAGGCTGTCTGATAGCTGGGAGGCCCCAAACAGTGTAAATCCTCCGGTGGCCTGGAAAACAACAGTGAGTCCTGCACTGAAGCCTTTGAAATATCTGAACGCAGCTCTGAAGCAAAATGAACTTGTCCTGTTCATAGAAGCAACTAGCAGCAAGTAATATCCTGCACTCTTCACTAAGCACTTTGACAAGGCAACTGACCTCTCTTATCCCACCCATGGATGAGGTTTTGCAAATTGTGGTCTGCCCGTTTTGCCCATGTGATGGCCTAAAAATTGCATGGGCTATGTAAAGTTGGAGACAATTGGTGTCTTGAGGGCCTTAACTGGCCACTTAATTAATGGCGGGCGCACCTCTGCCTTCATCTCACCCCTGCCTAGCAAAAGATCGCGAAAGTGTGCGTTGACGTTGGCACGCTCAGCCGACATCAACACGCTTTATTTAACGCTCCAGCGGGTCGGGCACACACCCGCCCGCCCGCCAAGCTAAAAATTCTGCCTCATGTCTCCAGAGCATTAGTCCAACCTCTGAATTACTAATCCATTCACATTAACACTACACTACCATTCCAGTAAATGAACTTGTTTAAACAGCTGAAATCTGTAGCATTTCTTGCTGATGATACTCCATTGTCACAGTAGGCATGAAAACAGCCTGAGAAGCAATGTTGGCTACTGTTTCCAGCACCAAGATATAAAACTATATGAAATGTTTGTTTAGCTGTTTAAACCCTTGTGAGTTTCCTAAAGACCAGCTGACACCACTCTACTGAAAAAATTGAGACAATCTGAAGACCAGCTGCAAGCTTTACCACTCTCTGGTCAAAAAATGTGGATAATTATTTATTTTCTGGAATATTAAAAACACAACAGTAAATTATAATTATGATTTTCTTAATCTTTTTCTGTTTTTTTTCTTTTAAGTTGGTGAGGCTTCAGCAGGCAAAGCATCTCGGACTCTTGCCCAGCACATTCCTGGACCTGGTGGACTTGAGGGAGTTAAGGGTGCGGCATCTGGAGTTGTGGGTGATCTAGCTCGTGCTCGGATTGCTTTGGATGAACGTGGGCAGAGACTGGGCGAGCTGGAAGACCGAACTGCAGCCATGATGGCAAGTGCAGAGACATTCTCTAAACATGCACATGAGGTAAAAAGTGTTTCTTGTTTAAATAATTTTCATCTTTGCAGTAAATGGCCATAAGGTATAAGGTTATCTACCTTTGTAGAGCTGTGCATTGTGTTACAATCCACATAGAGAACGATGACTTTTAAAATGATATTTGAATTTACAGTGACTGACTGAAAAGACCAGATTTCAAGTTTTAAGACTTTTACTGTAACAAACTAAAGGGAACATTAACTAAACACTATTTTTTAAGCAACTTATTCTCTAAACTATGGAAAATTTCCCCATGTAATTTTTAAAATAATCCCATGCCATGGTTGTGCTTTACTCTGTCCCTTATGTGGACGCTTTATTCTCCCAGAACCAGTCCAAAGTTATTCTCCACTCCCTATGGCCTCCTTTCTTTATCACTTTCACAGCATTGACTTTCACTGTAAGGGTTATACTGGAGATCCCCTCCAACCCCCAAACTAGGTGAAATTTCCAGCTTCCTTTAAATCCTCACAAACTCAGTCTCTTCAATCTGTGTGTGAGCTCCCATTAATGTTCTGCATGGTGAACAATAGGATCAGCATTTTCTCTGCTTTAGTTACAGGATTGGCTGCCTCAGTTTCGTGCTCTCTCTCTCTCTTTCTTTGAATCCTACAGACTGACTTGTTTCTGTGAGGTTCAGTGACATCTTAAGAAACCCTATAACCCGAAACTACAATGGTTTGCTATGGACTCTTCCCCTCTTAAACCCCATCTCCATGAGACTTATATCCAGGTACAAATGCTAATTAGCCAACTTCTAGACCCCAATTCCATTATAGCTTGAAATTAAATGGATAGTTTAAAGTATAACCATTTATAAAACCTGACATTCCTAACACCTCCTTTCACACTTGGAGACTAACAGTCTACCCACAGTCAGCACAGATGCTGTTGCTATTGTCCACAGGTGTAAACATCTTGCACCTTCTGAGCATGTCTCTTGACTTAGATCCCTCTTGTCCTCATAGCAAATAAGCCATCCAGGATTGTTGTCAAGCAGAATTCAGAGCAGGTCACATGAACCTTCCTTCCAACATTTTACCTTAAATTAAAGAGACAGTCCCAAAACATAACCATCTTAAACTTTGTATATGTAACAACTGTTCAAAAACTAGGACACAAGTTTTTGCCCTTATCTTTCACACAGTAAGTTATTCTCTGAGCAGATTCAGTGGAGGGAGTTTGTTTACATGCTAACGCAGGGGGAATAAGAGAGTCTGATAGCACATGAAAACCCGAGGTCTAGGTTTTACCTGCAGAGCTCCACAGCATTTGACTTTTGGCCTCAACAAGTTCCCTGCTGGGAAGTCAGCCTGATTGACAGGCTTGGCTTCCGTTGTGTGCAGAGAAATCCGGTATAGGCCGCAGGACCAAGTAGGTCTGATCACCAACCTGATAGGGAGTGTCTGAACTCCAATCCCGGAGGGGTTGTACAATCTAAGGGGCATCTGATCCATAGCTTTGGGGGAGGGGTCTGATCCGGAGGGTGGGGGGTCAGATTCCTCAACCCAGCTAGGGTGTACAGTCACTGGCTCCAGGGGAGTCCAATCCCAGCAGTGAATTTGGATGGGAGATTTCTGATAATGGGAAAGTTTGGGGGGCCTGGAGCAAGCACTGCTGCTCCCCCTGACCCACAAGGTGTACTGTGAAGGCACTTGCTTTCTTTCTGAGGCTGTCTTTGTCTCACCGTAGCTGCTTGGGAAACCCGGTCAGCCACAGTTAAACCTGAAAAGCATGTTAAATCTGAGACTTCCAGCCTCGTTAACATATTTAAATGCCAGTCGACCTCCTGGGAGTGGGTTGGCTCTCCACCCCTTGTCTCGTCTCAGGAAAGCTTAGAAGCCATTCTGGAGCCAGCTCCCAATGTGCTTGGAATTTTTGCCCAGCTAAGCCCCAGCCACACCCATCCCACCCATGTTAAAATTCCGCCAGTTATGTAGGGACAATAAATGTGAAGTCAGGTTCTTCCTCCCCATGGAGAGAAAATTATTCCATGCTGTTATTATAACTTCTCATCTGCTGGTTTCAGAATCTCATTGGCAGAAGCTTGATTGCAAATCACAAGAGGATGGCTTGTGGCAGGAGGAGTCTCAAAAAAAAAGGGAACAGGAAGAAAATATCCTGAGGGCTAAATTTTATATCGATTGGGTGGGCGCGCGCGCACCTAACCCAATCAAGCGTGAAATTAAGCGAGATGACATCAGGCGAACATCCTGACGTCATTGCACACTCACGCAATATTACATTCTGCGGGCACGCGCAAAAGTTGGAAGCGCGCCCGCCAACAATTAAGAGGGCAATTAACCCCATTAACGGTACAATTATTCATCGCCTATCCAACTTTACAGTTAGCGGACGGGTGAATCAGCCAGGTGGCCTTTACATTTTTCAAGAAACCTCATCCAAGGGCAGTTTGAGGTTTCCACTATGAAATAAAATAAAATTAAAAATCTGTGGGCTGCATTTTTATCACCTATATTTTCAAGTGCCTGATTGTGATGCTTGGACACTATTTTTTAGCTTTTTAAAACTTTATTGGGACATTTTCGGGTCTGCAGCTCCCTGAGGCAGGTCTCTGCCTTAGGGAGCTTTCTCTCAGCACTCGCCCGCACCCATGTTAACATCATCACTCACCGTCCTCCCGCCCCACTCCAGCAGCGCTGAGCTTTTCAACACACACTTTGCACTGACTGGCATTAGGATTAGAGGGCTGATCGTGGTCAGCGGTTAATGATTGCAATTTTATAAAAGGTGCATAATCCTTTTCTCTTAGGCCTGAATTTTTAGCTCGGTGAGCAGGCTCGATCGGCAGGGCAGGAATTGGCTGGATAACAGACCACCGATGGTGCTCTCCTGCCGAGTTAAAAATTCAGGCCTCAAATAAAAGGATTATTCATCTTTTATAAAATTGTAATCCTTAAAAAATCCCCACCTTTGTGAATGAAATGCTGAGGTTACAATCCCTTAATGTATTTATAACCTATACTACAAACTCACCAGCCTTTTTAGCATTCTCACAATGATACATCCTACTCCAGCTTGAAACTATAAGCCATTCAATGATAGGCCAGCAGATACCATGGTTAGATGACCATATTTTCCCCTCTAATGAAACAAAGTGGCAGCATTCTCTATGATGCTGGTCTACGAACTTAAAAACATCCTGTTAAGGCAAATAAATTAGAGTGACAGGGACTCGGGTTCATAAACTGGACTTTTCTGCTTCAGAAACCCAATGGCCTGGAATTGCTGCTAGCAGTGAAGGAACAGCTTTCACTATTCACCTTGCAGCAGGCTTGTCAGCAGAGATTTCTAGTAATCTGGCATCTATTTGAATTCAACACAGTTGTGAGCAGGGAGGCTATTCAACCAATCAGACTGAAGAATGCTCACTGGGACACATAGGCAGAAAACCAGGAAGTAAAAACAGCAAATATAAAATACATTCAAATCATTGTACAAGAAGCAAAAATAAAGATTGGGATATATACATGGAATTAATGGAAAGACATAAAAAGCAAAAAAACAATATTTTAAAATATTATTTCAATTTTTCATGTTTCTAAAAATCTGCAACATTAATTTTCTTCTGAGCGGATGAGAATCCACATTTATAAAATTATTTTTTCAGGTACAGATAGATTGTTTAGCAGTAATTATCACATAATACACCACTGAAAACTCAGTTACTCCTGGTTAAACAAGCCTTAACTTTTGCAGCCATTTTAGAGAGAGAATTAACCTAAGTCCACACCTTGACAGTGAACTCCTTGCAGACTCCATCAGTGAATACTGCAACTGCACAGTTTATGAAGGAGCAGGGTATCACTGATAGCAGCTTTAGGATTTGTGGGTTTAATTGCGCATGGTTGGACACCAAAAATTGCCATCAATTTTACTCAGGCAAGCCTTGACATTATTTTTACTGCAAAATTTAGGCCAATAAAATCAGTGGGGTGTGAGTTTGCATCTATTCATTTATCCCACCATTGGCCAAAACTCCTACAAAGTAGAATGATTGCAAGTGTAGCCCAAGTGACTTGCTCATTATGGGCAATCGCTTAGGCCTGAATTTTCAGCTTGGTGGGTGGGTGCAATCAGCAAGCCCAGGAGGGGTTAGGAAACAGATCACCGACTGCAATCAGCCCCTGACCGTGATTTCACACTGGTTGGCCAAATAACGGCCAAGCCAGCGTGAAGCACACGCTGATACAATCAGCGCTGCCTGGGTTGGGGGCAGAAGGAGAGAGTGCTGAAGTCAGCGTGGGTGCGGGGGAGCACGTAATGAAAGCACCCTGAAGGCAGAGAGCTGCCTCAGAGAGCTGAAGAATTTAAATACAAAAAATAAAGACTTTAAAAACCGGGGAAAAAATGCCCACACGTCAGAAACAGTCACCTGAACATATACAACATAAAAATTCTGTCCACACATTTTTGTTTTAATTTAATGACGGAAACCTGATTCCGTCCTTGGATGAGGTTTCCTGAAAAATGGAAAGGCTCCTGGCTGATTCGCCCACCACCAACCATAAGGTTGGACGGGCAGCGAAAAGTCCCAGTTAATTGCATCATTAATAGGCCTAATTACCCTCTTAACTGTCGGCGAGCTTGCTTCCAAGTTTAGCACACACACCCACTGACCGAAATATCGCACAAGTGTACGATGATGTTGGGACACTCACTGACGTCATCGCGCGCTATTTTATGCTCGAGTATGTAGGGCGCGCACCTGCACGCTGAGCGAAAAATTCTGCTCTTTCTGCGGTTTGGCATCCATCACAAGAAACAATCATCTGGTGGAGAATCTGAGGGACAAACATGTCCTACTTATATTGTTATGAACCAGTTAGGAACCAGTAAGTTTTTGTTTAAAGCAGACAAAGTTTGAAATCCCAGTTACCCACTAGGAAAATAAAGCCAAAATATTCCACGATTATAAATAAAGAAAAACTTTACAATGCAAAGTCAGAAAAGGAAAACAATTTGCAATATCTACCTTATACTCTAACATTCAGAATTAACATGAGTTAAATATGAATTAACAAGCAAACTGTGGTCGAACACACCACACTTCACATTAAATGGTAGATGCGACCAAGACATATCTTAGGATTTCTAAGCAATCCACCCAGATGTCAATGACCACTGAGAATCAAAATCTCCTTAAAAATCTGTCTCCCTCACAAGGAATTTCACCTCCTCACTTTCAAAGATCTAGCTTATAAATTTCCTCATAGGCCACTCCAACTCAGACTGCCTCAATGACTGCTCCCTCCCAATGGTTCAATCTCTTATGAGACTGCGTTTCCCCAGGATTCCCAAAGCTGCACTCATGCATCTCGTTACCAGCACGATTCCAACTCTTTCACAGACCACTAGCTTCATTAAGCTGGCACTGCCGCTGGGTTTCTCCGAATTCCAGCTGCACTAAGCTATACACGGCTCCCGAGGGCTTCTCTGAGCCCTAACTGCCTGGCACGAAACCAGCAACCTTCCATCACCTTCTCAGTTCCCCAGGACTTTGCTGAGCCCTAACTGCCTGTAGCCTGCTAACAGCTCCCAGGGCTCCTCTGTGGGCTGCAAAACACACAAAGTCCAAATTGCAACCAACAGCTGCACCAATGGCTCCCAGGACTTCTTTGAGCCTGTAGCCTGCTAACAACAGCACCCTTTAAAATTATCCCAGCAAACACACAGATAAATTGAAACCAGTGAACCTTCTTAAGCTCCACCTGTCTCAATGATGATGTAGCCTCTTAAGGTTCACTGGATGCTTTACACTAATTTAGCTCTAACTCCCAAAACAAAATATCTTTCTGGACTGCTCGTCTATGAAAGCAGAATATAAGAGATATAAGACATCACATCTCCAGTTCTTCAGCTCAGTAAGCCCACCTGCCGTTTTATGGCTCTATCTCTTATATTCTGACTCTGTTAAATTAACATGGGTAACCTTCTGAACTGCTGCTTTCTTTTAAAGTGTTCTGGCAATCTCTAAAGCCTAGCATTTTAGTTACCTTAGGGTTTCCAACTGTGATTAAATGTATTCATGGAGGTTTCATCGTATGACTTGACCCCATACTCCAGTCAACACATCCATCCTTGTGGCACACTGCCTACCTGTGACAAATAGAAAGCAAATAGACACATTACCAAACTGGATGATGCTTGACCATCAGCCAAACAGTCTTTCCTCCCCACCCTATTTTCAATATTTTTATATCTGGTAAAAAGAAATGTTCAAAGAAAATGACAAAAAAAATCTTGTTAAATTTCCCAATGTTTTTTCTCCAGAGTTGCACTGTGTCTTGGAATTTTATCTTCAATTCTGGAGACTATAGATCAATCCTGTAAGGTTGGCAATCCAACGACCAGGATTTTCCCCGTGGCGTTTGGGGGCGGGGCCCACTCGCCGAGGGGAAAATGACGCGGGATGACATTGGGAGGAACCTGCGACGTCATCCCAGTCCCTTTAAATATTCACGAAGGCGGGCGGACAGCGAAATCAGCAGTCCGCCCGCCGACCTGTCAATGGCCAATTAAGGCCATTGACAGGCTAATTAACCTTATTAAACACCCTGCCTGGCCAATCTTAAGGCTGGCGGGCAGGCCAGGAGCCCCAATGGGCTGCAGATTATTAATGAAACTTTATCCACTGGCGGAATGAAGTTTCATGTCCGTTTTTTAAAAATTTAGTAAATTTTATGTGTTTGTTATTAACATGTCCCATCTCGTGTGACATTGTCACATGAGGGGGAATTGTTAATAATTTTAATGTTTATCTATTTTTAGAGCTTGCTTACCTCTCACGAATCTCCCTGAGACTTAACTTTGCCTCAGGGAGCAGTGCGCTCTTTCGCATGCATGCGCGAAAGGGTGCACTTTGACAGAAGGGGATTCCCTCCACTACCTGCACAGGAAGCGCTATGCATTCCTGTTGAGCAGGCCACTGGGCAGGCCTTAATTGGCCCGCTCACTCAAAATGGCAGCAGGCCTTGTTTCGGCAGCGGGGTTCGGCTGCCTGCCCGCCGCCAAGCCGGTGGGGCCCGCCTGCCAGCCAAGGGCTAAATTCTGCCCTAAGTTACCTTATGTTCACAATAATAACCTTACCAGAATTAAACATTACCTCTAAAATGTTAACATGAAGCATGAATGAGGTATTTGCAACAATTTAAGTAGCACAGTACGATTACACAATATCAGTCATTCGTTGAGGCATTTCTCACAGTGTTATCTATTTTTCTGTTATGTATAGATAGATGTTTAAATAAGGAGAGTTAACAAAGTGAGCATTGGTCTTTGGAAAGTGAGTCTGGGAATTAATAATGGAAAATAAGGAGATGGCAGATGAACAGGTATTTTGCATTTATTTTCACTATAGAGGATATGAGTATAATCCCTGAAATAGCTATAAATCAGGAAATGGAAGGGGGGAGGAACTCAGGAAAATTACAATCACCAGAGAAGTGGTATTGAGCAAATTGTTGGAGCTGCAGGCTGACAAGTGCCCGGGTCCTGATGGACTTCATTCCCAGGTCTTGAAAGAAGTGGCTAGTGAAAGAGTTGATGCGTTTGTTTTAATTTTCCAAAATTCCCTAGGTTTGGGGAAGGTTCCATTAGATTGGAAAATAATAAATGTAACTCCTTTATTCAAAAAGGGAGGGAGACAGAAAGCAGGAAACTACAAGCCAGTTGGTTTAACAGCTGTCATAGGAAAAATGTTAAAAGTTATTATTAAGAATGTTATAGCAGGGCAATTAAAGTTTAAAACAGTCAGACAGAGTCAACATGGTTTTGTGAAAGGGAAATCACGTTTAACCAATTTATTGGAGTTCTTTGAAGGAGTCACATGTGCTGTGGATAAAGGAGAACTGCTGGATGTACTATAGTTAGGTTTCCAGAAGGCATTTGATAAGGTGCCACATCAAAGGCTATTGCAGAAAATAAAAGCTCATGGTGTGGGGGTTAATATATTGGCATGGATAGAAGATTGGCTAGCTAACAGGAAACAGAGGGTAGCTATAAATGGGTCTTTTTCTGGTTGGCAGGATGTAATGAGTGGTGTGCCACTGGAAACAGTGCTGGGGCCTCAACTTTTTACAATTTATATAAATGATTTGGATGAAGGGGCAGATGGTATGGTTGCTAAATTTTCTGATGACACAAAGATAGGTAGGAAAGTAAGTTGTGAAGAGGACGTAAGGAGGCTACAAAGTAACATAGATATGTTGCAAGTGGGCAAAGATCTGGCAAATGGAGTGTAATGTGGGCAAATGTGAAATTGTCCATTTTGGTAGGAAGAATAAAAAAGCATATCATTTAAATGGTGAGAGGGTGCAGAGGGATCTGGGTGTTCTCGTGCACGAATTGCAAAAGGCTAATGTGCAGGTACAGCAGGTAATTAGGAAAGCCAATAGAATGTTATCATTTATTGCGAGGGAAATTGAATACAAAAGTACTGAGGTTATACTTCAGTTATACAGGGCACAGGTGAGATCACATCTGGAGTACCATGTACAGTATTGGTCTCCTTATTTAAGGAAAGATGTAAATGCTTTAGAAACAGTTCAGAGAAGGTTTACTAGACTAATACCAGGAATGGGCAGGTTGTCTTATGAGGAAAGGTTGCACAGGTGAGGCTTGTATCCACTGGAGTTTAGAAGAGTAAGAGGTGACTTGATCAAAACCTTTAAGATCCTGAGGATTCTTGACAGGGTGGATGTGGCGAGGATGTTTCCCCTTGTGAGAAAATCTAGATCTAAGGGTCACAGTTTTAAAATAAGGGGTCAGTCATTTAAGGCAGAGATAAGAGAATTTTTTTCTCAGAGGGTCGTGAGTCTTTGGAAGTCTCTTACTCAAAAGACAGTGGAAGCAGAGTCTTTGATTATTTTTAAGGTAGAACTAAATAGATTCTTGATTAATAAGGGGATGAAAGTTTATTGGGGGATAGGTGGGAGGTTGCAGTCAGATCAGGCATGATCTTATTGAATGGCGGAGCAGGCTTGAAGGGCCAAGTGGCCTACTCCTGCTGCTAGTTTGTATGCTCATGTGTTAAGGATAAAGGAATTACTCAGATTTGATTGTACTGACCAAGCTAATTTCTTTAATTTATCTTGATTTAAAACAACTTACTAAATCATCAAGGAAATTTCTGGTATTTATATTATTCTCTCCTATAAAAAGCAGTGTCTGTTGAGCAGAACTTGACTTTTCTTCCCTTTTAAGTATATATAGCATCAGGTTCTGTTTATCGACAAAAGATTATTACAACAGTCAGTAACATCTGTAAAATGTTGCTGAATACATAATTCAATCCAGACATAATTCAATATATTTTTCCCTTAAAAATGTGAATTGTCCAATAATTTAAATGAAACAATGTCGGTAACACAGGAAAATAATGTTAGCACTAAAAATGAATTATTAGATAATTTGAGTTAAGCACCCTTTAATAAAAAGGATAGATTATACATGACTTGAAAATATATCTTTAAACTGCATGTGGCAGCTGGTCTTTGTGCCAATTACATACAAAGCACAGGCTGAGTATTCTTGAAAGCAATAAATCTCTTGAATACTATTTTTGTCAATATCATATGGTATCATTAGAATTGTGAATGCCATTATCCATCAAAGGCATGCTGCATACTAACAGCTGCTGCCAGCATGAAAAAATTAACAGATGAAAGTTAAAGTGCCACCAATACAAAAAATCCTAACCAAGGCAGGATTGCCTTCCTGTTACATCTCTGTTCAAGAAAGGGGAGCTGATTAGCTAGGAAGTTACAGGCCTTCGTATTCCTACCTTGAATTATTGTCCTTTCTTTTACACTTGGGGAATTCCTATTCCCTAGGCCAAAACAGAGGAAAATAAGATGGACATCCATAAAGCTCAGCCCTTAGCAATGCTTGAGTTCTTTGGGAAATCCCTGAGAGTGCAGCATACCTGCAGCAGGTGTAAGTACTTAAGATAATACTAATCTGATGGAAGTGATATTACAATGCCGCTGCCTCATTTTCTTAGGTCTCCACTTCTCACAAGCTGAAATGTAAGGTTGTATTCATAATAGCTTTATTCCTTGAATCCAGCCCACTTAGTTGGAGTATCTGAGAAGGACCCAGATACAAAGTTTTTCAGGATGAGAAGGTGCGACCATGGAGTGAAGGCCTTCTAGTTGATATTTATGGACTGTGGTTGGCTCCCCTCCTCCAGCACAAGCCCCTGCCAAAAGGTGTTTCTGCATCAGGGCTGTGTTAGGAAAATGGAATGGACCAGAAACCAGAAATATGCATTGATTCAGTTCAGGTTAAGTGGAATAAACCTAAACCTTACATACCCAGACAGAAGGGCAAAGGAAATTCACCCCTCTAACACAGTTTAAAATTAGTGAATATTTACAGATCTCTGTACTGAAACCATTTTTTTGTGCAATTAGTGTTACTGAGGCTGTTTATGTCATTGGGTTCTTTCTGATAGCCTTTCACTTGGACTTTTTATTTCTCCTTTCCAGTTGATGCTGAAATGCAGAGATAAGAAGTGGTATCAGTTCTGAAGACTTCAAGAGCTCTTAACAATGCATTAATTCAATAATGCCATTCAGGGAAATGGATGTTGTCTCCTTCCACTGGTCGCTGGAAAGGAAATGGCTTTTCTCCAAAACCCCCATTCACAAAAATGGTTTGAAAAATAATTCAAGACCTTCTGATTACATTACAGAATGTTTGAGCTAAAGCTTAACATAAGATCTCAGACTACCATTTTACTAGGATTTCATCCTAGAAGCTTATGTTTCCAGATTACTGAACTACAACAGTGGATATGTTTTGTTTAAGTAAAATTTTTCACTTTCAGAATGGGGAAAGGCAATCTGGAAGTAACCGGTACAGGTTTAAATGATAATGCTCCTATAGAAAGCTAAACCTAATTTAAAACTTTGCATGAAAATACACCACCCTTATGATGAAAAACAAAAGCATGTTATTATGGACGGGAAGGGGATGGAATTCATTAGGCAGAATATAAAAAAAATCAAAATATTTCTATTTTTAAACCTGCATAGCAAAGCCAAAATGGGCGTGTGAACTGTAATAGAGGATTGACTAATTGATGGGCTGATTTGAATGGGTGACTGGATGTGTTGTTTGGCAAACTGGTAACCATGTCAAATAACAAAAAAACCTGGCAATGAATCTTTCACTTTCATTAAAGCTTCCCTTAGCTACAGATTCTACTTGGAATTAGCATATTGCCCTGGTATTGATTTTTTTAAAATATGCTACACGGTTGGTGTTAATGACAATTAAGCAGAAAGTCAGACCATCAGATTTGCTTTTTGGTTACTCTGTTAGAGTGTAACTGATGCATTTCTTTCTTTACCAGAATTAGGCAAGCTGGTGAAAATCAGCCAACCTAATCAAACTGGCTAATATCTTATTCTGCATGGATTTCTATGGGAAGCAATCATCATCCAGATTACAGAAGATTATATATTTTAGGAGTTGTATAATGCACTTGCCTGTAGGTGCCCAGACATTCTGTGCCATACTGCTCTGATTATGTTTGGTCAGCAGTTTTCCCATTTTTTCCTTTTTGCTTTATTACCTTAATACTGTGTCAGCTTACTTCACTTCCACCCATTCTGAAATGTGATGGGTAAAAGAAAATCAAGACACAAAATCTTAATAAATCAGAATCTCTGTAGTATAACTTCATGCATGCTTCAAATGTTGCTCATATATCCAAGATGAAACTAATACTATCCACTCTACATTTTGTTACTATTAACGTACTGATCAATAGAACAAAAAAGCAAATTACTACAGATGTTGGAAATCTGAAATAAAAACAGAAAAAGGTTGGAATGTTTCCAGCATTTTCTGTTTTAATTACTGTTACATAAATGTTAGTACAGTGACATCAGGCTTACATCATTTTGCTGCAAGAACTCTGACTACTTGTCAGTATATCAAACTAATGGAGCATTAATATTTTTTCACATTCAGAATGACACAGGCATGAAACCTATCTCTGTTGCTACACTTCCAAAGTACAAGGTTCAACAGAGTTCATATTATTGTATTTTCTCCAGGATTAATTTGGCAATATAATACATCCTAGGCATTGAAGAGTTGGAAAGTACTTTGCTGCCATATTGCTCTGTGATCTGATGCATCCTAGACATTGCTTGACCTATTTCCTATTCTTGATACTTCATTTACAATGAAAATCCTGTGCAGATATCAGTCAGTTAATAAGGAGTCTGGCTATTAAGATTATGCATTGAGTTATGAATTATCTACTGTATACATGGGGATTTTTGTTTACTTAATGTCAAACTATCCATTCCAACTTGATCTGGATCTCCAACATTGCAGCCCAGACATACGAGGTAGAAAGTTGGGATTTAAACTCCATTGTGCCCTTTTGCTGGATGTTACAATGGCTTGATTTTTTGAAGTGCGTAAACTGCAGATTTACATCATGATGGTTAAAGTGTTCAAGCGAAGCCACGTGTTGCAGTATTGTACCCCTCTTTTCTAGCACATGGGTATGCATACAGAAATGATTTCAATTCTGTAACAATTATTAAGAATTACAAGTGGAGCAAATTTGAGCCATCCGACCCACTTCATAGCAGAACATTTCCACAGCACTTCAGATCCCCTTTATTATTTGGCACTACATCAGCAGTCTTATTCTTATACTCTGTACTAATAAATATGGATCAGAACAGCACAAGTCTTATTCCACTGTCGTCTGACCATATTCTGTAAAGCACCCTTTATCTTTCGTCTAGGAGAAGGTAGTCAGTGTAATTTGCACTATCAATTATAAATCAGAGCCTGCCAGAAAAGATCTGCTCCAGTTTACAAATTTTAGTGTATTGTGGAGCATGCAAAGAGTGAAATATGGAGAAAAATTGTGATGTTGAAGCATTGGAGAGTATTTTCCTGGTGTACTGTGATTTTTTTGTTACCTATATCATCAGTCTATTCAATGCTCCTACATAGTCCAATCTCAGAACTACTACAAAAGCAGAATACTGCTGATGCTAGAAATCTGAAATAAAAACAGAAAAAGCAAAAAATACTCAGGCAGCATCAGTGGTGAGAAACAGAGTTAACGTTTACCTGAAATGTTATCTCTGTTTCTCTCCACAGTGGTTCAAACCTTATGATAGGTAATGAATCAATTGTTTATATTTCATTCCTCGCCAAATTTTCATCTTCAAAGTCCATTGCCTCCACAATATTTTGCTTTTGTAGTAGTTCTAACTGAGATTAGACTATGTAGCAGCATTGAATAGACTGGTAATAAAAAATCTCAGTACACTAGGAAAGCACTCTCCAATGCTCCAATATCATAATTTTTCTCCACACTCTATTCTTTGAATGCCCCACAATGCACGAAAATTTGTAAGCTAAAAGAACAGGTTGATGCTGACCATGGAGTGTCCCATAGTGCCACTCTCTGAACTTGTAGGTGAACTTGTGGAACATGACAGACAATGTCAGTTATTTTTTTCTTCACAAGCTATCAGGTGGATAGTCAAACAGCTGCAAAGTGTTCCACTTGGTCTCGAAAGTGAGAAAACGCCTATTGCTAGGTTAACCAAACTGAGAGTTTTTTGTGTGTTTTTTTCTCTTCCTATTTATATTATTATTAAGAAAGGAAACATGAACAGCTAATTAGTAGTATGATCAATCAAATCTAAATCATGCTACTAATAATTTGTTCTTCTATTATTTACCATCTTTATACAAGAAATTAACTGCCAATTTATTTTTTACATTTTATTTTATATTTAAAAGAATTTTGACTTATCACAAGATTGCAATCTCTTCACTCCAGTGAAGATATTGGTGCTAGAGATCATATTAATATAACTGTTGCACAAATACCCTTTATATTATAGACTCAGGTACCCCAAAGTAAAGATGGAAAATACCTATCAGATATGAATTTGTCTTTTATGAGCTAAGTAATTTGATTTAGCTGCTTTGATTTTCTTTCCCAAACAAATTCATTTTTTTTACAACAGGTACAAATGTTTCTTGATATTTTGTATTGCTTTCATACAGTAATAATCATAGAATTGTCACAACATAGAAGGAAGCTATTGGGCTCATTGTGTCTGTGCCAGCGCTCTACAAGACCACTCAGCCTCATTCTTCTGCCTTTTCCTCATAGCCCTGCAAATTTTTCTCTTCAGTTAATTATCCAATTCCCTCTTGAAAACCATGATTGAATCTGCACCACACTCTCAAGCCTCCAGATCCTAACCACTTGTTGCGTAAAAAGATTTTCTTCATGTCATCTTTGGATCTTTTGCCATACACCTTAACTCAGTGCCCTTCAGTTCTCGACCTTTCCACCAATGGGAAGAGTTTCTCCCTATCTGCTTTGTCCATGATTTTGAACATCTCTTTCAAATCTCCTCCCAACCTTCACTGTTCCTAAAGTGAACAAGCCCATTTTCTCCAATCTATCCAAATAACTGTAGTCCTTCATCCCTGGCACCATTCCTGTAAATCTTTTCTGCACCCTCTCTCAAGCCTTCATATCCTTCCTAAGGTGAGGTGCCAGAATTGGACACAATACTGTGGTTGAGACCTAACTAGAATCTTTTATTAAGAGTCACCAAAACTAACATGCTTCATGCTTCTGCACTTTACGGCTCTATTGATAAAGCTCAGGATCCCACATGCTTTATTGACTGTTTTCTCAATCTGCCCTAACACCTTCAATAACTTGTACATATATACCCCAGGTATCTCTGCTCCTGCACCCCTTTTAGAATTGTAACCTTTATATATATATTGCCACTCCTCATCTTCCTACCAAAATGTATCACTTCACAATTCTCTGCATTAAATTTCATCTTCTGCATGTCCACCCATTCCACCAGCCTGCTATGTCCTCTTGAAGTCTACCATATCCTCCTCACAGTCCAAGTTTTGTGTCATCAACAAATTTTGAAGTTATGCCCTGCATACCCAAAGCAAAGTCATTAATAGATATCTAGGAAAGCAGTGGTCCCAATACTGACTCCTGGGTATACACCATACCATACTATATACCTTCCTCATTCTAAATAACAACTGTTCAACGCTACTCTGTTTCCTGTTACTCGGCCAACTTCTTATACGACCACTGTCCCTTTTATCCCATGGGCTTTAACTTTGCTGACAAGCTCATTATGTGGCACTTTATCAATCACCTTTTGGAAGTTCATGTACACCACATCAACCACGTTACCCTCATTAACCCTTTCTGTTACCGATCAAAAACTCAACCAACTTTGCCCTTAACAAATCTGTTGTGGTTTTTCTTCTTTAATCAACTTTTGTCCAAGTGACTTGTAATTTTGTTTCAGATTATTGTTTCTAAAAGCTTTTCCACTACCAAGGCTAAACTGACTGATCTGTAATTATTGGGGTTATCCTTACCCCCTTTGTTGAACAACAGTATGACATTTGCAGTTTTCCAGTCCTCTGGCACCAGCCCTGTATCTAAAGAGGATTGGAAGATTATAGCCAGTGCCTCCACAATTTCTACCTTTGCTTACCTCCATATCCTCAGATGAATCCGGTGCAGTCTTGGTGACCTATCAACCCTAGGCATTTGCCAGTCTTTTTAATAGCTCCTTTTTATTAATTTTTTGCCCATCCAGTGTCTCATCTATCTCCTTTTTCCCTGACTTTGGCAGCATGTCTTCCTTTGTGAAGACAGATACAAAGTACTTATTCAGTACTTCATCCAGGCCCTCTGTCTCCATACATAAATTACCTTCTTGGTCCCTAATCAGCCCCACTTCTTTTACTATTTATATGCCTATTTTGACTTTTGATTCACTTTTATATTAGCTGTTTATTTCTTCCCATACTCTTAGCTTCTCTCTCTTTTCTTTATTCATATCTCCTCTGAATTTTCTATATTCAGCCTGGTTCTGTGTATTACCAGTGTACTAATATTAGCCTATTATCAACCTGACACCTGTCATTTGCACCCCTTTTTCTTCTTCATCTTACTCTCTACCTCTCATCATAAGGGAGCTCTGGTTTAGTTTATCCTACCTTTCTCCCTTGAGGGAATATACCTCAAATGTACCCAATCTATTAACCTCTTTAAAGGCAATCCATTGTTACAATTTTGCCCGCCAATCTTGGTTTCCAATCTATCTGGGCCAGATCCATTCTCATATCACTGTTATTAGCCTTCTCTCAATTAATTATTTTTCACTCTAGATTGCTCCTTGTCCTTTTCCATAGCTAACCTAAACCTTATGATACTATGATCACTGTCCCTTAAATGTTTCCCAATTGACACTTGATCCACTTGACCCATCTTATTCAGCAGAACCAGATCCAGCAATGCCTCCTTCCTAATTAGAAATGAAACATACTGATCTTGAAAATCCTCCTGAACACATTCAGAAACTCTTCCCCTCTCTGCCCTTAACACTATTACTATTCCAGTCTGTATTAGAGTCACAGAATGGTTACAGCATAGAAGGAAGCCAATCAGCATGTTGTGTTAGTGCTGGCTTTCCTACGGAGCAATTCACCCAGTGCCACTCCTCTTCCTTTCTACCATAGCCACACGCATTCTTCCATTTCAGATAAGAATCCCAGGATAACTAAAGTCCCCCATTATACCTACTCTATAACATTTTCACTTTTCTGTAATACAAATTTGCTCCCCCTTCTCCTTCCCACTAATTGGTACCCATAGAATACAGCCTGTTGTGCATTGGTACATCTATTGTTTCTCACTTCTCCATTGTTAATCACTTTCATGAGAATAAGTGAAAACCAATCTGATGAAACTGCAGCCTGCAGTTTGGCTGGAAGAACCATAGGCTCAGACTAAATACCCTGAGAAGGGATAAATAAAATCTAAACTCATCTTTGTATTTTAATCATAGATAATAACTTGTACTGTTTATGGTTCCTTGAAAGTATTTCATAGCTCTTTAATGATCTGTGAACCAAATAGTTGAAGAATCCTAAATGATAATCAGCAAGAAAAGCACTTTATTATAGCGCCCCTATCACTGCAACATATTTTTCTTATGATTATGGCTGCCAAAGACTCAGATAATAGCTCATGGGTGACAGTGAGTTACTTGCGTTCTTTCATGCATGTGAAAGCCCCATACCAGTGAGTTATGAATGCCTTGTACAGGTGAAAGAATGCTTATCGATCACTGTCATCTGTGATGCATCATGTTTATTCTCTGCAAATGAACAATCTTTTGAATCCTACCATATGTTAGTTTAGCAGAATTGCTTGCCAACAGTTGTGATCATTTGCATACATTTATCATTTCACTGGGATCAGGATTATCATTGCCCAAAACAATACACTTTACTCCTTAGAAATAAAGCAAGGTGTAGCTACCAAAATTTGTTTAACTAAATGCTCTGTAATTAAATATATGTATTGTGTGTGGAAAGTGTGCCAGAAATTCAATACATGGAGTACACTTTCAAATTTGTTCTATTGATTCTTGCAGTGTGCAATTCGATATTAATTTATGAACAAATCAAGGAAACTCGATCAGCAAACACCAGTCCATTAACACGTACCTCAGTCTTGCTTCAATATGTCACTAAACAATGGGAAGGAAGGCTTAAATGTTCATTTTTTTCTTCTTTAATGATTGATTAGTCATGCTGATGGGTTAGAGAGAACTCAAAACATTGAACCATCATCAAGGTGAGAGTAATGCAAGCTTTCAGAGCAGTGAAGGTTTCTCCGTCAGGTAAAGCATGGAATGTCATTTTAAATACAGAAGTATGTATACTGATACAATATTCATGTAATTTTGTAAGGTTGATAAAATAGATGGAAATAAAAAGTCAAGTCAAGTTAAACGTCAATCTACATTTGATTACAAAAATATAAACCACAAAGGAGTAGATTGTTGATATGCCTGTGTAGAATTATACAGCTATTATTTATTGGCTTACATACACAGCAACTATCTTTCACTAGATACACCAAATTGCTGAATGTGCAGGATTAAGTATGTTTTTTTGTCCATGTAAGTGTTAAAGTGATAGCGTCAGGAGAACCTGAATACCTGGTCAATACTCTGCATTTGACCCCTCTTTCCTAATTATTTTTCTGTACTTAAAACATTTTTTAGTGAGGAGAATGCAGTGTTTTGATAAAAGTTATTGGAGACAATTTTTCTGTTGAATGGTAATCAGGCGCACATGATGGCCACCTGAAGTGGTCAACATGCAGCCTATTTGATTTTGGTGCTACTACTATTTTCATGTGACAGGAGAAGTTTAATGAGATGTCTGGTTGGGCTATCTATTTGATGGCCTCCTGAGATGCCAAGTGAAAAAATGAAGTGCCCCCCCCCCCCCCACCCCCCACCTTAACAGAAGTTAGTGGGCAGTT
Source organism: Carcharodon carcharias (assembly GCF_017639515.1). Taxonomy (NCBI): domain Eukaryota; kingdom Metazoa; phylum Chordata; class Chondrichthyes; order Lamniformes; family Lamnidae; genus Carcharodon; species Carcharodon carcharias. Next base: position 43,248,700 of record NC_054484.1, on the reverse strand, counting down.
TGATATGATGTGTTCCATAATCTTAAACTTATGGCCACAATTACATTTTGGGTTGTCCCTTATCTTCTATTTATGGAGCACATGGCTGCAAATCTATGCCCTGTGCAGATTTGGTTAAGCATTGTTCACAGTCTTCGAGGAAGGTCAAAACCAGGGACCTTTGATATTGGATTGGTGATGAGGTGATTTTTATGCTGTATGCTGCCCATGATTCCATATAATGGGTTGATAGCAGCTGCATGAATATTAGCTGATGTTTCTCAGAATGGCCAGCATGATTTTAAGTGCTTTCTTGGGAGATTTTTGGTCTTTGTGAATGGGAAGATTGGCATTATTCAGGACTTCTTCCATCTCATGGTGCATAATGGCATTGCGGCAACAGCTTCTGGGACAATGTGGGGCAGTATTAGGAACCATTCGGAGTAGATTTAAGCATCCCTGACACTGTCCTCATGGTGGCATTGAGCTGCATGATTTTGTGCAGCAGCTGCAGCACCACAAGGTGGAGCAGCATTCTGCAACAAGGTAGGTTAGGGCCACTATTGCAGTGCAAAGTGATCTGGATGGGCTTCCCCTTGACTGTTCAGTGGGTTTCCAGACAAGGTTCACCTTGGTTTTTACTTTATGTCCAGTATGGAAGAGATGAAGCTGATCAGTGAGAGACCTGTGCAGGATGACACCCAGGTACTTTGGGTGGGGCTTCTAGTTAAGTTGCCTTCCACAGAAGGAAACATTGGCCCAGATTTTCCAGATGGTTGGAGACCAGATGTACACCCGCATCTCCCCAAGTTGTACTATAAAACCCCTCAGAAGTCCCAATGCACTGATTCCTGCTCTTCAGGACCCTCAAAAAAGTCTCCAACTCCCGTTAGAGTCGTAGATTTTGGGCTGTTCTGACTTGCTCACCTGGATAGTTACTCAGGAAACGTTAGACAGAAAAAAACCTCATCTAAGTCCTGGGTAACTAGACAACTGACCACCCCTCCTCCCCAAGTCACACACACTCATGTCCCCCCCATAACACAACCTGACCCAACCACCACCCAGCTAGCCCCCAACCCACCAACATCCCTCCCTGACTACTCCCCCGACTCTCGAACTCCCCAGACCTGACTCACCCTCCACCCAACCTGACTCGAGCTCACACCTGACTTCCCCCCCTCCAACCCAACCTGACTTCACTGCCCTACCCAGCGGCCACCTTCACCCAGCCTACCTTCCCCACTCTGCCTCCTTACCTGTCCTACCCCCTTAAACACTTACCTGCTCTCCATCACTTTCCAAAGAAGCTTTGAGACATTTTAACTCTTTACTTACCAGAATACAGCAGCTAGTGCCGATAAAAGTAGCGTGACTTCAGAGCGGATTCCCTTTGCTGATGTCTTCAAGGTTTCCTCCGCTGAATCAGTTTGGAAGGATCCTTCATAGGAAGATTACCCAGAAAAATCGGAGGAAAGTAAGTGGGTAATTTTTGTCTGATCAGGGTCGGAAATAGGGGATCCAATCCCGATCGGAAGGTTTGGGCCATGGATTTCTTTTCCCGACAGCATCATTGTTCAAATGGAATGCCAACACAACTGGATTGGGAAGAGGTGCCAGAGTCTGGAAGTAGCATTTTAGTAGGCCCAGCCTCTGGTGAGCATCTTACTCGCTTTGTCTAATGGTGATGCCTGCATCAGTAATGCTATGTCATCGATATAGACAAACTTCCGGAATCTGGCACTAAGTATGTCTACTATATGGACGTTAAAAAGGGCTTGAGCAGACCATTATTGAACATCCTTGTCAGGCTAATTTTGTCACCTAGATAAATGTGCAACTTGTAGTTGCTCATTAGGGCATTGATAAACCTAAGAGTTTTATGGCATTGAATGTTGAAAGTTTCAGTTGTAGTTATTTGCACCTGACAGTGCCATACACTGATGACAGGTCTCTGAAGGCAGCCCCAGTCTTCAGCTGCTTCTGGAACCTGACTCAATTGATTGTGAGTGCAAGGACCCTGGTTATAGCAGTTTTTTCCTTCTCCAAAGCCATTTCATTTCAGAGGGCAGCTTTTAAAACTGGTTTTATCTAGTTAAGGACAAGCCATTCAAACACCTTGTGGACCGTAGACAGAAGGGCAATGGGAATTCATTATAATCTAGTCAAATTGCCAGCTTGAAAGGTAGGGTAGAATTGTTCCAGATTTGCACTAAGTGCGGTAGTAGGTGGATAAAAACAACGTTTTACCCACTACCACAATGGTGGCTTTTCACACTGTATCGTCCCAAACCCGCTGAATTAATTATGCATCCCAGGAAACACGTTTCCATAGTGCGCAGGTTTTCATATGCCAGCCACACCATCACCTCGCCATTTCATCACACTGGGCACCATATTTAAAGTCCAGTCGCGTTCACACCTCTCAGTGCTTTCAGCCTACGACTGCTGCCCTGAAAGGCAAGAAGACTGCAGCCCCCAGGTTCAATGATGCTTCGCTCAAGTGCCATTTGGATGCAGTGGAGGCACGCTGTGATATCCTGTACCCCCATTCTGGTCACAGGATAGGCAGCAACCTCACTAATCTGACTTGGGAGGCGGTGGTTAATGCAAGCACCCTGCAAAAGAGGACAGCCACCCAATGCCGCAAGAGGATGAATGATGATCTCCATTCTGCCAGGGTAAGTCACTCTTCTCATCACTCTCAATTCACACGCTCACAAACCCAGCACACATCCACAGGGCTCTCACTCACTGCCAGTTCAAGGGACATCATCATTCACTCTCTCATTCACATCTTCATTGTCCTCATCGCGTCCATGGGATGACTCACTACCCACACATGCCAGGCAAACTTATCATCTGGCCTGGCAAACGTCCTGCTTAAACTCTCTCTCCATCTCTATTCATGCAGGACAAGCTGGCACACAACAAAAGGGAGAGGTCGCTTACCAGTGGAGGAATGCCTGAAATCAAGGTACTCACGCACTTTGAAATCAGTCATCCAGCTGGCCAGCAAGAATTTGGACCATTCCTGTGCTGACGGTGAGGCCGTCGGTGCTCTACTAAGTGAGGATCTAGCAATGCAACATCCATCAGACAACCATGTTGTGTGTGATGTGTCCTGTTGCACAGGCCACTGCCATGCACTAATTATCTCTCCTTGCTTTTACAGGCACATCTGCCAAACAGCCGATAGAGTCTCTCCTGCTTGTCATCATCATCCTCCACAATCTAGCAGCCATGAGAGCCTCCCAAGTGCACCTGCCTCGCCTGGCCAGTGCGAGGACCTCCTCACTCTCATCACCGGCGACGTCCTCCTCTTTGGAGAACGCCTCCAGCTCCTGTGTCTCCTCCTCGGCCAGCTCCTCTCCCCATTGCAGCGCCAGGTTGTAAAGGACAAAGCAGGCGACAACGATGCATGACAGCCTCTGTGGAATATATTGCAGGGCTCCATCAGACCAGTCCAGGCACCAGAACCTTACTTTCAGCATCCCAATGGTTTGCTCCACCAAGTTGCGAGCTGCAGCATGAGCCTCATTACACCTTCACTCTGATGCAGTCTGAAGCCACCGCACAGGTGTCATGTGCCATGTCTTCTGTGGGTAGCCCTTGTCACCGAGGAGCCCTGCAGCCTCTGTAGACCCTAGAAGACGTCAGGGGTCTCTGACCGACTGAGAATGTAGGAGTCGTCCACACTCCCTGGAAGCCGTGCGCACTTCTGATGGTCGCACACCAGCTGAACATGCAGCGAATGAAATCCCTTGCGGTTGACATAGTTGACCGTGTGTCATGACAGAGATCTGAGTGCCACGTGAGTAAAGTCGATAGCACCCTGCACCTGTGGGAAACCAGAGATCTGGGCAAATCCCAACGCTTTTGCATCCTGGCTGTCTTGGTACTGAGTAAAATGTACAAAGTTGTGTGCCCTCGCGACAATGGCATCCGTGGCCTCATGGACTGCTCCACAGCCAGCTTTCGCAAGGAGATTGTACAACGTGCCCAGTCGTCCAACTGTTCTGCAGTCCATTAAAACGCTCATTAGTTTGCAGTCTGTGCCCGAGGGGTGAAAAGGCCTGGAGCACTTGGTGGCACCTTGATGCCTCTGCGTTGCCCAATTCCAGTCATATCAATGTGCTGCGTCTGATTTGTCTTAACTGCAGAGGAATGGTCACTTTATACAAGGTGTCCCTAATGCGCGGCACTTACCTCGTCCACCACCACCACCCCCCTCCCCCCCCCCCCCACCGTATCCACCCACACATGCTTGTGCACTACCTTCAACCATGAGGCAACCTTTGCCCACCCTCACCCCACTGTCCAACCTGCCTCAACCATGAAGTCCGACAGACGTCCCCCACGAGCCACTCCGTAACGTTACTGTGCACTCACCCCCGAGTTCCCTTCAAAGTGCAGCCTGCCAAGTGCACACCTTTTATATGCTGTTGTGAAATATGTCGGTGTGCAATCATGCCAACTTGGGCAGACGATCCAGCTGGGGGCGATGAGTCCAGTGGACTAGTCTTATAGCGATATGCTGATGTATTACAATGAGGTTCCTGATGTCCAATGGTGGGAAACGCGGCTCACCATCGACAGGCTGGGCGGACGATCACGGACTGGTTTCACAATGTCATAAAACCGATTTTTGGCCTTCTCGCAATATTGTCCACTCACACCCACCGAGTACATCCAATGCCAGCGGGCACGGAAGATTCCACCTGTAGTTCCCAATTATTAGATCACCAATCTGGAGGTGGGAAATCAGGTGGGGTGGCTACTTGTGAAGGGCCTGCAGTAGCACCTTAAATAGGAAGTTACTTTGCGTTAGAAATATGTAATAATAGGACCTTTGAACAGCAAGCCAAATGCAGAATGTACAAGAACAAATACATAACACTGTGTGTAAGGTACCTAAACCACAAGAATTATCTCTAAATACTCCATCCAACATTCCCTAACAGAAGATTAGGATCCCTTCAGCCATGGTTGGTGAGTGGGAGCAGGAAGTGCTGGTGGTCACGGGGCAAATTATTGAATTACTTTATTGAATTATTTGACTCCAATTTGTATATATGTATGATGTTCCTGACAAAAATTCCAACCATCTGGATGCAACAAAATTCTGGGTAAATGTCCAAGCAACAGTAAATTGGCATAACTTACTCACCACTTGATTTTAAACCTGCCACCGCTCAATTTTTAAGCACAAATAGGGCATAATGACACATAAATTGCCTATGATATATCTCTTACATTTGAATTAGCAAAACTAAGAACAGCACTTGGGTCTGAAATTGGATGATAGGAGATGCACAAGATTACCATATGTATAACCTCTCTGTGGAGGTTTGTCCCTCTCATTTTATTCCCGAGCAAGTTTGAAATGACATTTAGGAGAATTCTGGGGGTATAACCTTCATATTACTATCTCAAAGTGGAGCTAAATAGAACTCAACAGTGTGACGTGTCATTCAGCTCTCATACTCTGTTATGTGTATGTGTTTTGGTCAGCACATAAGGTTTTAACATAACATAAATAGTAGCAGGAGGAGGCCATTCAACCCCTCAAGCCTGCTCCACCATGGCTGATGTGATTGTGGCCTAAACTCCACTTTCCCATCTGCCCCCCCCATAAACCTTGACTCCATTGTCAATCAAAAATCTGTCTAACTCAGCCTCTAATATTTTCAATGACTCAGCCTCCACTGCTCTCTGGGAAGAGAATTCCAAACACTAAAGACCCTCAAGAGAAGAAATTCCTCCTCATTCAGTATTAAATGAGAGATCTCTTATTTTTAAGCTGTGTCCCCAAGTTCTAGATTCCCCCACAAGGGGCAACATCCTGTTGGCATCTACCCTGTCAAGCCCTGTCAGAATCTTATGTTTCAATAAGATCACCTCTCATTCTTCTAAACTCCAATAACTATAGACCCAACCTGCTCAACCTTTTCTGAATGGTTACTATATGTAACTTAGTATATATATCAATATCTAGGTCATGGATCTTTCACTGCCTAATGGTGATTCTTTATATAAAGGCCAGATGCAAGACCTTTGTCAAAAAAAATTCTTTATATCTCTTGAAAGGAACCTTGTACCTTTTGGACAATCCTCACATATCTATTATCCAAATTCGATAAAACCAACTGGGTCTTGACATTTTCTTCTCTAAAATGTACAATTGAGATAAGCCAATTTTTGATCTTAAAATACATTGGATTGTACCATTTTTTAGTTTACATTGGCCTGGAATTTGTGGTCACTGGCAAAGCAAAAGCACTCACCACTGACCTCAAAGAGGGCTGCCTACAAAAATCTGGCAATCTCTGGGGCAGGAATTTCCCCTTGTCCGATGGCAGCTTAGATCTGGTGCCAAGCCAAGGGGATGTCTTGGTGTGCAGCAACAGTCATGTCAGCAAACAGGTAGGCAATTAAGCCAATTTAAGCACCAGGAAGTTAAAAGCACTTGAATCCTTTGCTTTTATTTAAATTTTCAGTTAGTAAAACAAATATATGACTGTAGTCAAATAGAAATGAAGATAAACAGACTTAAGAAAGAAAACTTATTTTAAAAATGTGTTTTTGGAGCAATTTGCAATTCAAAGATATAAAATTATCTTTTAGGGCCAGTGAGGGTATTTAGCAGTAATTTTAAAGTTAGCACATCGTTAAAAACCTAGATAAACCTTGTTGAATGAGGTGTAGCTTTTTCAAGGGTTTTTACAGCGAGGCTAACAGTATAGAAGTGGAAGTTTTCATCAAATCATAATGGAGATTGCAGTCTGTGACAACCTCTACAGTGCACCCTATGGAGGAGGGTAGACTCACTGACGACAATTTTCAGGATATTGGCATTATTCTGCACATGTCAAGACTGCTGAAGTTGCTATCAGTTTCATTGGATAATGACAGTGAAAACTGACAGTTTAACTGTATATCACCACAGCAAAATCTGGGCCATTATTGCAGCATATCACTCGCGTTAACTTTTACATAGAGGTGCTCACTGCCACAATTACATTTCATTTCATCTTATTTAATGGAAATTTAAATACTGTCATTAAGAAAATGTGTTACTGTTATATTTTATTGACTGTAATTGTTTGAATATTTGTGAATTTGTGTACCAATGACATTGGTTAGAAACAAAGGCCATATTCTGCATCAATTGAGAAGTGTCCTGTTGCACTGAGGGAAGAAACTGATCATTGGGAATGCCTTTGCAAGGGGAAATGGAAATGCTAAACAGCGATTCTTTATTGAGTAGTTGGCCAATGACTTCCTAACCTTTTAATATGGCAACTGATCACAAAACACTAAATTAAAGTGCTGCAGGTTGCAACTTTAACCAACACATGTCAAACTGCTGGAAATATTTACCACTTTTTCTGTAATCTTTGACCACCAGAAATTCTGGGAAGATCATTTATTACAGACTGCAAATTAAATGGGCAGTGCCATCCTGTTGGAGGTTGAGGTTAGGAAAGCATGAGCCTATGTTATAACAGTGATACATGATTTGTCTTTATACTCCCTTTCCAAGTGCATGTGACAAAAGTGATGGCACTCTTCTCTATGACCATTTTGAAGGCTTGGAATCAGAAGAGTTTTTTGTTTAATTTTCTGCTGTCAGTATCCATTTATGATCTTTAATTTTACACTGTGTTTGAGGCTTGTTCTAGAAATACTGGTTTCACAAGCAATATTTTTAAATTTTTGTTCTTTGTGATATCAACATAAAGCTGTTCATTGATCCAGATCATAAGGGGTTTGCTCATCCCCACATGTGGATTTGGATGGCTGTTCATACAGACTTCTGCATGTACAGGGCATGGATATAGTGGTGGAGCATAACAAAAATGAGCATAGCAATATGTGAAATACTGCAAACAATTTTAGAAATGCTTAACAACTGTTCAGATTTTTTTTTGATTGTGAATTGCTGCTTAATACCATGCTTTACTTTTGAAAAGTTGTATATTGGTACTGAAATTCAATTGCTATACACAATATTTTTGGATAGCAGTTTAGAGAATTGCTTGTCATAATTATTTCATTATTTCAAATCTCACTGTTTTAAAAACTGATTTTAAAACAAAGATTAAAGCCAAAAAAGGGAAATAAGGCAGTCTGAAAGTTTTTGGCAGAAATTCAGGAGTTAGGAGTTACCCTATTTCTTAGCCATAAAGTCATGTCTGTGATTTAGCAGAAAGTCGATGTTTCTATGTAACAAATAAAGGGCAGCATTCTATCCGGAATAGCTAGCAGTGACAATCGCCATAGCTAATCCTGACGTAGCTATTTCAGTGTTTTATTTTAAAAATGCTTCCTCAATGTTACTTCAGCACTTCAATGAACTGACATTTCTGTAGGTTGTAGAATTAAAACTGTATATGGTTGTACATACAATGTTGTATATGTAATGTATATGTTGTATAAGTTTGTTAGTGCATAATGTTGATGCTTTCTATTGAGATATGAGGTAATTGTGGAATAAACCTCATTTAAATTATACATGGAAAAAGAGCATTCATAGTTGAAATGTGCAGATTAAAATTTTATGGAATTATGCTGGGAAACAGAATAATTGTGTAACACATAGTGCATCTAGCTTTAAAAATACTGAAACAAGTTATTCTGTTAAAATGTTTTGAGTTTTTTAATATATATATTATTAGCTGAAAAATATTGTAATGTCTTGATGGTGCCTAGTTACTGTTCCAAGTCCAGGTATCATAATGTAATATTAACACTTCTGGTCATTGCATATAAAACAGCCAACAGACAGAATCACCTGAATATTGAGTTTCACCGTTCAATTTTGGATCATTGAAAGTATTAGAGACAAACCCAAAATTTAACTTGAGTATGTGCTGCGCAATGATAAAATTAATAGGCAATAAACATCTGATTGATTTCTGTCAATTATTTCTAGTACCTTAATGAGAATCTGCAAGATCTGAAATCTGACCAATTTAGAATATGAATTAAATATGGATCTGGATTTAGACCACTGATCCATTCTTGGCAAAAATAACTGTTCCAAAGGAAAATGACCAGCAAGAGACAATTCTTTAATTTCTCAGTGTCTGGATCCTCAAGAGTCGATGTTTCAATGTAACATCATCTGTTACTGCCCCATCAGTCTACACTCTCTGTCATCAGCAAAGTATGGGAGGGGTCATCATCAATGCTATGAAACATAGAAAATAGGAGCAGGAGTAGGTCATTTGGCCCTTTGAGTCTGCTCTGCCATTCTGTATGATCATGGCTGATCCTCTGTCTCAACTCTATCGAGGGCGAAGGGGCATGTTAGTGGGGTGGTGAAAAAAGCATTTGGGACACTTGCCTTTATCAATCGAGGCATAGATTACAAAAGTAGAGAGATCATGTTGGAGTGTATAGAACCTTGGTGAGGCCACAGCTGGAGTACTGTGTGCAGTTCTGGTCACCACATTATAGGAAGGATGTGATTGCACTGCAGGGGGTGCAGAGGAGATTCACCAGGATGTTGCCTGGGATGAAACATTTAAGTTATGAAGAGAGGTTGGATGGACTTGGGTTTTTGTTGGAGAAGAGAAGACTGAGGGGTGACCTGATCGAGGTGTACAAGATTATGGGGGGCATGGACAGGGTGGATAGGGAGCAGCTGTTCCCCTTAGTTGAAGGGTCAGTCACGAGGGGACATAAGTTCTAGGTGAGGGGCAGGAGGTTTAGGGGGATGTGAGGAAAAATGTTTTTATCCAGAGGGTGGTGACAATTTGGAATGCGCTGCCTGGGAGGGTGGTGGAGGCGGGTTGCCTCACATCCTTTAAAAAGTACCTGGATGAGCACTTGGCACGTTATAACATTCAAGGCCAAGTGCTGGTAAATGGGATTAGGTAGGTAGGTCAGCTGTTTCTCACGTGTCGGTGCAGACTCGAAGGGCCTCTTCTGCACTCTGTGATTCTGTGAAGTGGCACTAGCTTAGCAATAACCTGCTCACTGATGCTCAGTTTGGGTTCTGCCAGGGCCACTCAGCTCCTGACCTCATTACAGCTTTGGTTTAAACATGGAAAAAAGAGCTGAACTCCAGAGGTGAGGTGAGAGTGACTGCCCTTGACATCAAGGCAGCATTTAACTGAGTGTAGCATCAAGAAGCCCTAGCAAAACTGAAGTCAATGGGAATCAGGAGCAAAACTCTCCACTGGCTGGACTCATAAGAAAGATAATTGTATGTGTTGGAGGTCAATCCTCTCTTTCCCAGGACATTGCTGCAGGAGTTCCTGAGGATAGTCTCCTTGTGTGCTTCAGCTACTTCATCAATGACCTTCCCTCCATCATAAGGTCAGAAATAGGGATGATTGTATAGTGAAAAAAACTGATTGTATAGTGTTCAGCGTCATCCATGACTCCTCAGATACTAAAGCATTCCGTGTCCATATGCAGAAAGACCTGGACAACATTCAGACTTGGGCTGATAAGTGGCAAATAACACTGCCAAGCAATGAAAATCTCCAACAATAGAGAATCTAACCATCTCCCCTTGACATTCAATGGCATTACCATCACTTAATCCCTCACCATCAACGTTTGGGTGGTTGTTATTGACCAGAAACTGAACTGGGCCAGCCATATAAATACTGTGGCTACAAAAGCAAGTCTGAGGCTGAGAATTCTGCAGAGAGTAACTCACCTCATGACTCCCCAAAGCCTGTCCACCATCTACAAGGCACAAGTCAGGAGTGTGATGGAATACTCTGAATTTTTCTGGATGAGTGCAGCTCCAGCAACAAGAAGCTTGACACCATCCAAGACAAAGTTTTCTATGGTTCTACGAAGCAGCCCGTTTTATTGACACCCCATCTACCACCTTAAACATTTATTCCCTCCACCACCAATGCTCAGTGGCAACAGTGTGTACTATCTATAAGATGCACTGCAACAACTCACCAAGGCTCCTTTGACAGCACTTTCCAAACCCATGACCTCCACAACCTAGAAGGACATGTAGGTCACCACCCATAAGTTCCCTAACCCCCACCCCCTCCACCAAGCTACACACCACCTTGACTTGGAACTATATCACCATTGCTTCACTGTCACTGGGTCAAAATCCTGGAATTTCCTCCCTAACAGCACTCTGGGTGCACCTACACCACATGAACTGCAGTGGTTCAAGAAGGCAGCTCACCAGCACCTTCTCAAGGGCAGTTAAGGATGGGCAATAAGCAATGGCCACACCCTGTGAACAAATGTATTTTTTTAAACCCATTTGGTCATATGGGCTATACTTTTTTCAATGCTATGGCACTTCTGAATAAGAAGTCATTCCATTCCTTTCATCTCCATATTATATGAGACGATCAGAACTATATCCTGGCAGCTGCCACACTGTATTTATTCTACTGCAATCAATAGTCTCACCATTTTTTCATGGGGCCCTCCTATTTGCCACTGCAACAAGATTACAAGTAGTTAGTATGCTGTTTCTGCTGGCTGTATTCTGTGAACTTCAAACCACTGTGTCTTACAAGAATTGTATCCTACAGTTCCTATTTCAGAAAAGGTATTTAGCCAAAAGTGGGATATGTTCTCGCTCTGCTTTTTCTAAGGTTTTAGGAGATGAACATTAATATTTATAACAAGTTATTACACAAGCTTAGGGCACATGGGATGGGGAGGTAATATATTAGCATGGATTGGTGACTGGCTAACAGTGAGAAAACAGAAATAAACAGGTCATTTTCAGCATGACAGTCTGTAATTAGTGGAGTTCCACAAGGATCAGTCCGTGAACCTCTGCTATTTACAATCCGTCTCAATAACTTAGATGAATGGAATGAGGGTAATATATCCAGCTTTGCTGGCGATACAAAGCTAGGTAAGGAAGTAAATATGACGATGATGTAGAGAGGCTACAAAGGAATATAGACCAGTAAAATGCTTGGACAAGATGGTGGCAAATGGAGTATAATGTGGGGAAGTGTGAAATTATTCACGTTGAAATGAAAGGCAGAGTATTTTTTTGAAAGGTAAGAGATTATTGAATGTTGAGTTTCAGAGGGATTTGGATCTTCTTGTACATGAATCACAGTCATATGCAACTACAGAAAGCAATTAGGAAGGTAAATGGTATGTGAACCTTTATTGCAAGCAGGCTGTAGTGTAAGTTTAAGGAAATATTGCTGCAATTAAATAGGTTTTTGAGTCCACACCTGTGGACCTGTGTAATTTCTTTCCTCCTTACCTAAGGAAGGATATACTTGCCTTAGAGAGCAACAAAGATTCACTGGATTTATTTATGGAATTAGAGAGCTGCCCTATGAGGAGAGATTGAGTCTATGGGTGTGAAATTGGGCTCTGTAGCGTGGCTGGTGCCCGCACTGCAGAAGCCAGGCATTAAATAGTGCCAGCCACTCTGTTGGCCACTTGTCCCATCCTGGACTGGGCACTGGGGTAGGTGTGTAGTGTTTGCACCTGTAAGGTAAGGAGAGGTCAGATTGTGATGTCAAACAGTCATTCCGGCAGATCTGGCACACGTTGCTGAAATTTCAACTGCACGGATCCACCGAACACCTCTGCTAATCACTCTTGGTTTAACATGTTTAGTTGCACAAGGCAGCCCCACGATTGCTATTTTATAGGGACAGGCATCCAACTTGCACTTGAGGTATCTTTGACTTCTGCTGTGGAGAAACTTATGGAAACTTATAAAGAAGGCAAATGCACATGGGATACAGGATTATTTGATAAGGTAGATTCAAAATTGGCTTAGTTGTAGGAGACAGAGGGTGATGACAGAAGGCTGCTTTAGTGACTGGAAGCCAGTGTCCTGTGGCATACCACAGGGATCTGTGCTGGGTCCCCTATTATTCGTCATTTATATAAACGACATAGATGACTATGTGGGGGCTAGGGTTAGTAAGTTTGTGGATGACACAAAGTTTAGCCAGGTGTTTAACAGTGTGGTTGAGTGTCTTGGGGCTACAGGAAGATATAGATGGGATGGTCAAATGGGCAGATAAGTGGCAGATGGAATTTAACCCTGAAAAGTGTGAGGTGATACTCTTTGGAAGGAGTAATTTAACAAGGAAGTATTCAATGAACGGCATGGCACTAGAAAGTTCTGAGGAACAAAGGGATCTTGGTATGTGTGTCTATAGATCTCTGAAGGCAGAGGGGCATGTTAGTGGGGTGGTGAAAAAGGCATATGGGACACTTGCCTTTATCAATCGAGACATAGATTACAGAAGTATGGAGGTCGTGGAGTTGTGTAGAACCTTTTTGAGGCCACAGCTGGAGTACTGTGTGCAGTTCTAGTCACCACATTATAGGAAGGATGTGATTGCACTGGAAGTGGTGCAGAGGAGATTCACCAGGATGTTGCCTGGGATGAAACATTTAAGTTATGAAGAGAGGTTGGATAGACTTGGGTTGTTTTTGTTGGAGCAGAGAAGATTGAGGGGCGACCTGATCGAGGTGTACAAGATTGTGAGGAGCATGTACAGGGTGGATAGGGAGCAGCTGTTCCCCTTAGTTGAAGGGTTAGAGACGAGGGGACATAAGTTCTAGGTGAGGGGCAGGAGGTTTAGGGGGGGATGTGAGGAAAAACGTTTTTACCCAGAGGGCGGTGCCAGTCTGGAATGCGCTGCCTGGGAGGGTGGTGGAGGCGGGTTGCCTCACATCCTTTAAAAAGTATCTGCTTGGATGAGCACTTGGCACGTTATAACATTCAAGGCCAAGTGCTGGTAAATGTGATTAAGTAGTAGGTCAGGTGTTTCTCACGTGTCGATGCAGACCCGATAGGCCAAAGGGCCTCTTCTACACTCTGTGATTCTGAAGTGGCACTAGCTTAGCAATAACCTGCTCACTGCTGCTCAGTTTGGGTTCTGCCAGGGCCACTCAGCTCCTGACCTCATTACAGCTTTGGTTTAAACATGGAAAAAGGAGCTGAACTCCAGAGGTGAGGTGAGAGTGACTGCCCTTGACATCAAGGCAGCATTTGACTGAGTGTGGCATCAAGAAGTCCTAACAAAACTGAAGTCAATGGGAATCAGGAACAAAACTTTCCACTGGTTGGTGGTGTTGGTGTAGACTTGATGGGCTGATGGGCCTCTTCTGCATTGTGATTCTGATTCTGTGAAATACTGCAGATTTTTTTTTTGAAGTCAGTTGAGCAAGAGGGTTCTCTACAGAAGGTCCTACCCACCATGGGTTTTTTGAGAACACTTTTCATACCTCCGTCTGAGCCAGGAGCAGTGCCTGAGGTGACTCGGCTTCATTGAAGAGGTGGTTACAGAACTTTACACCTCCTCCAATGTGACTCGGAGCCTCACACCAGAGGATGACATTGCCAGTGACTGTAAAGATCACAGTGGCATTGATTATACAATTGGGTCTTTCAAGGCAAGAGTGAGCAACATATCCAACATCTTCCATTACACCACCCATTGCTGTATCTGAGAGGTGACAGGGGCCCTATATTTCAAGATAGTTGAGTTAATCGTGTTCATAGAAAGAACCCTCTGACTGTGAGGCCTTGATGTCAAAAGGTATATGTATAGAAATGACAAAGTCTACCACACCATCTATGTGCTGTTGGTATGCAACCATGAAGTGAGTGAATGCCTGCAATCTGGGATGCAGCATGATGTCTTTATTCTGAGACAGTCAGCTATCCCCACCATTTTTGCACTTCCAAGGACAATCAGAAAGTGGCTGCTCGAGGACAGGAGCACAGAACATCCACCACCTGACTACATGAGGAAAGCCGGCATATAACAAGAGCCATGGGAGCCACCAGGAACATCATGCAGCATACCATTGTTGAGATGAAGCAATGCTTCTGATACCTGAACCACACAGGGTACCCTCCAGTACATGCCAGAGTGGCTGTCCAAGTTGGTGGTGGTCTGTTGCATCCTCCATGGGAGCACAGCCAATGCCACCAGGATTTTGGAAGCCATCTCAATTGGAGGCAAGGATGAGCTATCTGGGACATATTTGCTCTGCATGGGCTGTCCAAGAATGCCTGCTCAGACTCCACTTCTAATAGGACTGCTTTTCTTTACCGCCATAGCTCCACTGTTCCACAACGCACCATCCATCTGGGATGCTTCATTGCAACATCCCTTAGATCATACTGTTATGGACAGGAAAGAGAGGTAAACTGACCTTTATCCTCTCACCAGCTGTCTATAAGTGGAGATGTTTTTGAATTGTTTTTAAAGTAGGCTGTGCATATTTCTCCAAACCCTCAGCTTGAGTGCTCTGATTTTATAAGTAACACACAGCAAACTCTCTTTATGATTAACTCAGAAAGGTTAGTTTATTACACAATCAAACCTTGTTAGGGGCGGGGTGGTGGATTTACGCAAACACACACACGTGCACACACACAAAGTAAAAGGGACAGAAAAAGGGAGTTTTTACAGCTATGGATAACAACAGTTAGAAGAACCAGAGAAATTAATATTAGTTCATGTGATTTCCAGAGTCAAAAAAGTCAAAGTCCAGAGGGCTTTTCCTTCATGGTGGAGTTCAGTTCAGATGAGTTCCTGGTTGGATACAGCAGCCTGAAAGTCCTTGAATGAGGTTACAGCATGATGGGTTTCTGTTCTTAGACTGTTTAGCAGGCGATGGTCAAATACTTTTAAAATAAAACAAGCTTTGAGGAGTTGAGAGATAACGGCCAGCTGCTTAATCCTTTCAGGTTGGAAGTATGCAGCAGACTTATCTGTGAAGCTAGAAACATAATATTAAAACTGTCTAACAGGCAGTCTAACATGTGAGGACATGTGATGTGGCCCATTAATAAGTTAATTGCAGCTTCACAAGTAGCTTCTATGCCTCTGGCCAAAATCCATTGCTTCCTTTAGGAGGGAAATGGTGGCTATTAACACCTCTTCAGGTAAAACAAGTTTCAATGTCTCTGTTTTTGTTATCACTATGGCTGGGGAACCAGTTCACCTGTTAGTCTTCTAGTTTCATGATTATAATGTGGCCTTACAATGGGGTATGAGATTCCACAAAGCTGAGTAGAACTCTTTTGTTCTTGTAATCTCTGTTGGAAGCTTCCAGAACAGATGGCCAATCTTGAGTCATGTGACCTGTAGCAGACATCTTTTGATTCAGCAAAAGTCGATTTTAAAATAGCCAAAAAAACTTTTGATGTACACTGTTTCGATTTATTTTCATATCTTATTGATATGCCAATATAATAAAGGCAGTAACCACAATTTTCCATGATATCTTTACCACTATACCATGAGTGAATGTATTTATAGATAATGTCACTGAACCAGCAATTCAGAGGTCAAAGTTAATGCTCTGAGGACACAATTCAAATCCCACCACGGCAGCTGGAGGAATTTTAATTCAATTAATAAATCTTGAATTAAAAGCTGGTCTCAGTAATGGTAACCTTGACATCTTTAGGGATGGAAATCTAGTCTACATGCGACTCCAGACCCACAGCAATGTGGCTGATTTTTAACTGCCCTAGGAAGTTCAAGGGCAATTAAAGATGGCAACAAATGCCTTGCCAGTGACAGCCACGTCCATGAAAGAATAAAATAATGAATAATTCACCTTTCTACGTTCCCTTTGTGCCAGACTTGCAGGAACCTTTGCCTCTCCTAGTATTCCCATGCAGTGCCATCCCTGTGGCTGCAGCTTGGTTGGTGGAAAGCTGCTGACTTTAACGAGAGGGAAACGGCAGATGATTTTGCAAGCAGTCTGTACCTGGATGGCCCAGCAACTGCATGCACCATCTCTTAGCATCGGCAGCAGCAGTCTGGGCTGGCTGGCTGAGGCAACAGCATTGACACTGGTGGTATGGAAGGATGAATGCTGTCATCCTGAGAGAAGACATCAGGCCCACATTCCATGGATCCACTGCCACTCCCACAGAGCAATCCCAGTAACCTGTTGGTGTTGCACTTGCTCTCTCGCTGTCTTTCTGCTGTGGCAGGCCAGGTGGCAGTTCTGGGGAAGTTGGCATTAAAAGCAGAGAGTTGGGGTGAAAGAGGGCATGGTAGAATGCAAAGCAGGAAGTCCCTGGTTACATCAGCTGTACATTGTGCCAGCATGATGAGGGTGAGGTGAAATTGAGAAGAGGCATAAGGCACTATATCATCACCTTAAATATTGACAGCAATGCTAACATCACAGGCTCTGTTGTAGCTGATCCTTTGTTGCACAGCACAATCTTGGAATGAAGGTGTGCCTGGCAAATGCTACTTCAGCTTTTCTCCCTTATATTGTGGATAACATTATCCTACAAGAGGGGGAAGAATCTCACCGATTGTGTTGCACTATTTGGTTAATGTTCCTGTCATAGCTAAACATGAGGTATGCGAAGGCAATAAGAAATGGGTATGAGTAATAATTGGAAGGTGTGTGAGGGTGAGGTGGTGGATTTGAACATTAGGCATGACACCTGAGTCCTAGAAACTGCTGCTGGGTGAGAGGTGGTGGTGAGGCACATCAAGCAGCATGTCCTTCACTGACCATGGCCACCTCCATGAGGCAAGTTTTCCAGCATTGTCACCAGGTCCTCATGTCCAGATTCTGGGAGGTCACCTCCCTGGCCACCTGCTCCCCTTCCTTCTGAGGATGATGTTTGAGGGCCTCCTGGCTCCCTACAGAAGCACAGCATCTTTCCTTTTTACTCCCATGACTCAGGCCCCTAGGGCAGCATTGGTGAACTGCAATCTCTCTTAATTTCAGCACTGGCATTTCACAGTCACCTCCTTTCATTCAATACAGCTTCCTTTTAAGTGGGACAGACTGCCTTCAAGAGCTGGAGGCTAGCTGCAACACCTGTTAACCTTGCATGACTGTCTATTGAATGTGCAACCAGCTAGCAGTGTGAGTTGCTCTGTGCTGCACATTGAAATTTCCCTAGACCCAACCCTCTTTAACTGCTCACCGATGACCTTCCTTCCAACATAGGTGGAAATGTTTGCTGATGATTGCACAATGTTCAGCACTATATGCAACACATCAGATGCTGAAGTGTGTAAGTTCTTTTGAACTTAAATTCCAGTTTTGTTCATTTGAGACTTTAACCATACAGGAGACAGTTTAGTGGAGTAACTCAGGAAACTTTATTAAGTTATAAGTTAATACTTATCACAGCAGGTTAGAGACTTTATAGGCATACTATGGTTCTTGTTTCTCGGTTCAGCTTTGGGCACAGGTTGACACGCAATCTCCTCTCTCTTTCTGGAGTCTTCTGATCTGCTTGCAGCTGACAAGCAGTCTTCGGTTTCAAATTCAGTGCACACTGGTCAGTGAAAGCTGCTGCTTATTAACTCTTTCCAAGCCACAACCCACAGCATGATCAATGATGTTATTGTACCCTGATTGGCCTAAAGGAGGCAAGGCCATTTTCTAATTGGCTTAAGGGGTGCGTGATCAGTCTGTGATTGGCCCCAAAGGGTCATCAATTGGTGTCACTTCTCACTATTCTCTGACTTATTTCTTAAAATGCCAATTACCTGTAGGACTATCCTTCTCAATAAACTTATCTGTTATTTTAATAACTTCTTGCTAAGATAAAAGGATTTTTGGTATCTTCCTTTGACCATTTGTTTAGGATAGGAGAGGCATGCTGTCATGTCCTCATGAATAATACCCTGAGCTCATCATCTCAGATTTTGCTTAATTGGTATGGGTTCCTCATTAAATCAGACCCTTTATCAATAACTGTCTTTACAGGCCATCTGCTAGGTGATGTTTTTCTCTCTGTGGTTGTTGGTAATTGGAATTAGTTACCTTCATTTTAAAACAACAGGATGACTTGGAAAAGTTGCTTATAACCTTAAAACCATGTAGGCCTAATACAAAAGATTGCAAAATACTAATACAAATGATTATAAAATAGGTAATACTTAAAAATTATAGAGTGTATAAAATATAAGTACATGGCAGTAATCAGTGTTTAAAATGTAAAGTAGTAAAGTCTCCTTATACACTCAATTAATACATAGTCTTAAAGTCTAAAAATATAAAGAATACATTGAGCCAATTGTAATTGCTTTCTTCTAAAACACTGCTAAGTAAACTAACAACGCAGAACCCAGCTGTTGTTATTCTTTCTGTCCTCTATACAATAAAGCCCTTCTAACTTTCGTTTTCTGATAGCACCAGGTTCTGATAAGGTTTTACGATGTGAGGGGATGTAAGCTTGCCCATTCAACCTTGAAGGTGGCAAGTCAATGTGGCTCTGTGATATGGAGATAAGGGCAACCTCTTCAGCAGTTGTTCTGTAATTAACTCACTAGTATGTTACCTCATTGTGTCTAAAATCCCATGGTGCCTTTCTCTGTCAAATGAAGCTTAGCAGAATTACATGATATTAAATGCTGGAGTCTTCTATTGATTATAATTTAAAGGGATAGTATACCATAAGTCTATCTGATCGATTTACTCTGTGTGATCTAAAATAAAACTACTCATTAAATGTCAATTTCCCTACAAGTGGTCCATGTCCATATGCAGCAAGACCTGGTCAATATTCAGGCTCATACTGACAAATGTTAAGTGACATTCGCACCACACAAGTGCCAGGCAACTATCATCTCCAACAAAAGAGAATCTATCCATCCTCCCATGACATTTAACAGCATTGCCATCACCAAATCTCCCACCATCAATATCCTGGGGGGGTTACCACTCACCAGAAAACTGAGTCAACCGTATAAATACAGTGACTACAAGGGCAGGCCAGAGGCTGGGATTCTGCAGCAAGCAACTCACTTCCTGACTCCCCAAAGCGTCCATCATCTTCAAGGCACAAGTAAGGAGCATGACGTAATATACTCCACTTGCCTGGATGAATGCAGCTCCAACAATGCTCAAGAAACCTGACACCATCCAAGACAGCACCTTGCAAATTTTTACACCTAGAAGGACAAGGGGAGCAGATGAATGGTGTTATGATCCCAGTTGATGTTAATGCTGGACAAGTCAGATCCCAGAATGAAACCTGGCTTGATAGATCCTAACATTTTTTTAGAAACCGTGGAGGAAAGTTACTGAACAAATTCACTGGAATTTGCTGATGGACTTTTAATACAAATAATAAAGTATTTATTAAAAGAATAAAAGTGAACTATATTACAGCAGACAAAAAAGTTGGAAATATCTCAAAAATACAAGGTGATGATTCAAATACCCATTATTCCTTTACCCCAGCAATATTTTTACAGATGCACAAGCCAGTGAAGAGTTACTACTAGCTTGACACAAAGACTTCTCGTTTGGCACAGTTGTAACCGGTTTTCTTCCGGTGAATTTCTGAGTGTTTACTTGATGCTTTTCACCCAACTTGTATTTCTCCCTAAGACACCCAAAAACCGTATTCTAAACTGTTACTTCAACTGCAGAACAGACAAGCGAGTTCCCTCAACTCAGTCTTCCAGTAGCGCCTCCACTAAACTGATCACTTTACTGAGTCCCTTTGGATTTCCAGCATCCGCAGTTTTTTTGTTTTTATTTTTAAGCACTGAACTGTTGTCTTTTCTGTATCTGTGTCACTAAACACTGTCACTAGGCAACGATAAAGCTTTTCTACTTTTTGTTGTTTCCAGAATCATTGAACTTTCAACCCCTTTTAATGCATCTCTTTAACCTCAGGGATTGTTAGGCCTCATTTAAAAAGTGTACATATACAAACAAACCCAAAAGACTTGAAACCTTTCAGCCACAAGTCTAATCAGACGCCCAGGCACCAAGGATCATAAACAAAACTAACTGAAACCATTTTTACCTTTCTTAACACAAATATAGATATAAATTCAACTTAAAATGATACATTATTCATAACAATGGGAACACCACCACCTGCAATTTCTTGTCCAAGTCACTCACCATCTTGACCTTGCACTATATCATTGTCGCTGAATCAAAATTCTGGAACTCCCGACCAGCACTTTGGGTTTACCTACATGACATTGATTACAGTAATTTAAGAAGGTAGCGCACTACCACCTTCTCAAGCACAATTAGGGATGGGCAATAAATGCTGGTGCTGCAAGTGATGCTCACATCCTAAGAACAAATAAAAAGTTATGAATCGGAACGCAATACATCTAGTAATGAGTGTGCTAGCACGAGGGGAGAAAATAGCCAGGAAAAATTGCAGTTATTATAAAAATCCAACTGGCTTGTATTCAGGCGTTCTGGGAACAGTGTTTGCCACCATACCAAGTGGCCTACATGTGACTCCAGTCCCACACTATGGGCAGAATTTTTCTTTCGATGGGTATGTGCGTGCCTAATCCAAACGAGAGTAAAATAGTGCATGCTGACCTCGGGCAAGCTGTTAATTGGCCAGCCAACATGAAATCCCGGTCAGGGCCCAATCGCAGGCGGCAGTCGATTTGGCGACCACGCCCAGGCCCACCCGATGAGGTAAAAATTCTGCCCTATGTATTTGACTCAATAAAATCTGAAGTTGATTAACAATCCACCAACACTGTTAATATGGTAGGGAAAATGATTTCATACAAATCATACATTGGCATGTATGATTATAAAATCTTACAAATATAACAGAAGGAAATGCCAACTTTTCATTATGAATTTTCAATTAATTAATCTATGTCTTTGCTTCCCAAATTTCCATAAATTTTACCATATAATAAAAATATTTTTATAATGGATGAGAACTGAATTAGGTTCATGTGTCCTAATCCAATTACCTCTGGCTTTATAAACCCTGCTTCCACTGAAAAGATCACTTGTCTTGATACACTTACATAGCCCACGTGAGAAGCTCTAATTAGCCCAAAGCAAATGAAAACACATGAGGCCTCGTAATCTTTTGGGAGGGAATCATTTGGGAACCAATCTACTAATCCGTACCCAGTGGTCCAGGTGGGCAGATACATTTACACGTGAGCTAGTACTGTAGCCAGGAGATGCTACATGATATCCGAATTGCTTTTTCATGAATAAAATGAATGTTAAGCTATTTACAAAGAGCTTGGATTTATGGTTGCGATGTAGTAGAGGCAGACATCAGGAAGTGCTTTTTCACACAGTGATCAACAGCTGAAACAAGTTGCCAAGAAGACCAGGACTTATTTTTTAAAATTCAGTGTTGTAATGGGAAGATGGTTGGATCAGTTTGCTCGAAGAATTTGATAAATAGAGCTGAAGGACATTTCTCATCTAAATTCATTGTATGTACTGAAAAATGGGTTACCTTTAATTTAAAAATGTGTTAAGAAACAGCAAAATGTAACCCCAAATAATATATTTCTGTTTTTTATTGGTAAATACAGCACAAAAGGTCTGTCTGGTAAAACATTATCCTCAAATATATTCTCTAGTTTGACACCATTTACAGCTGATTAACAAACATTTTCAACTTAATACATGTCATTAGAGCTAAACAGTTTTTGGATACTTTACTTTCGGTTTATACTGCAGCAGGAACATTTTGATCTGGTTTATAAAACTGATCTTCCATGCTTGTCAAGGAGATATAATAATTTTCATAATGTTATTTGAATTTATTAGAAAATAGAGTACAAATGTGAGGGGGGGACTTAATTGAATTAAAGACAACTGGTCTGAAGGATTTGATGTAAGAAGGGAAGCTAGGTTTGAAATGCTAAATAGGTAAACATGGGTGAAGTTTTTGAATGTGAGTTGTAAAGGGACCATTTACATTTTTAAATAAATCAGAGTAGCTTGAATTCAAAAAGGGGGTGAAATGTTACACCTAGCCAGAAGAAGTTAAGAAACAGTGTGTTTATTTTTCCCAAAGATTACTGGTAATATTAGTACTATGATAGATTTTTATTGTTAGAGAGATAAAGTCCAAAAGCATAGTGAAACTGGGAATTTGCATTCAAAGCGGAAAATATGTATAAATGAGAGGAGGTTGTATGTAAGAGAAGGCATTTTAAGATCTAGCACAAATGTGAAAAAGCCTCCAGCATCTAAGCCCCAAGTGCTGTCTACAAGGAACTGAAGCTGAGAAAAACTCACTTTGAATTCAACTATCCAGGGTGTGTGCTTTGCCTGGGTCTGTTTAAATCTGTGTGTTTTACTGTTGCCTTAACAGAGGTGTAACTGGGTGTCAGATTAACTAGGGGATTTAGAAGTTATTATAGTAGTCATTTGTAAATCTATTTGTGTGCTTAAAATCATTTCTTCTATTTAATAAAAGTTTCATTTAGTTTTTGTAAGAAGCCTGAGACTCAGTGGTCTTATTACTACTGAATTCAAGGCACGCATCTCAAAATAAATACAAATTGTAAAATAGTTGTGGCTGTTGTTTCAAGTTTCCCTCTGGGATTTGAACAGCTCAGCATTTACCATCTGTTGTGCCATAACAATGCTTAAAAGCAATCTTTATTTGAAAAAAGGATTAAAAAAATGACGGAGCAATTCATCATCTTGAACAGATTTGAAGCTTAAGAATAATGTTGCATTAACAGCTACTGACATTTCAGCAACATTAAAGCAAAATACTGCATATACTGGAAATCTAAAATGTATACAAGAATGTTGGAAATACTCATCAGGACTGGCAGTATCTGTGAAGAAAGAAACAGAGTTAACTTTTTGGGTCGGTGACTTTCATCAGCATTGACTAAAACATTAACTCTGTTTCTCTCGCCACAGATGCTGCCAGACCTGCTGAGTACAGACATTTCAGTTGTATAACAAATACAGTCTTCCACTTCAATCTAAATAAGTCAGTTTACATTGCAAAATATATCCACCCTATGTACAATTTTATCACCATAAGCTGAACTTCTTGCTACCATTTAACGGTTGGCAGTAGATAACCACACTAGCAGTTTAGAATATCCTCACCTGCTGAGAGATAAGGTGTATCTTACTCTCAGAGTACTACTCTTTTGGTACAGGGATATCAGTGACTCAAAATAACTTAGGGCTCATTGGCACGAGTTTTACCAATTCTTAATTATTATGGGAGAATAATCCACCTGAAGAGGGAAAAACTAGCTAATCAGCTTGCTTTATAACCATAAGCATATCTCCAAATACCAAGCAGCAATGGTGGTGTTTGCATGATATTCTGTGTTACAGATTCTCCCTGCTAGCTAAATAATTTATGAGATGAACTGCAGTTATTAAAAGCTTTCATTCAGCGCAACATTGTTACAAGTGAGATAAATGGATATCTGTACAAGATGTAAAATGTATATCTCTTGCCTGTATGAAAGTTTACTTTTCATTAAATTCAACTGAATTTAATAAAATATGCCATGCCACAAAACAGCAGCTATGCCATTAGAGAATTCTGTCATAGAAATGGTTTTTATTTTAGAAACTCTCTTAAATAGTTTCCTTTAAGTTCATCCAAGAACATTACATTCAAATTTATTTTTGATTTTTTTTTTTGCAAAGTTTCACCAACTCCCAGTTACAAAAATTTTAGGTTAACCTAATTTTTATGTTCCAATGCAAATATCAGCAATTCAATATTGAGGGAGCTGAAAGCTTATCAGATTTGATTTATTTAAAAGAATATATTAATTATATTCAGTGAACCCATAAAAAAACTTTCATTTTCTGAGCTGAATATTAAATATGACCAATTATAAGCTATTTGTCCAATGCTAGAAAATAAATACATAAGAAAGTAGTCCACATTTTTAAATATGGCAAATTCTTCATTACAAGTCTAAGTCTTGAAGGTTCCCCCAACTGGGGCCAATCTTTACTTTGACGCAGAGTTTTACCAGCAGCTTCATGGCATTTTCCATTTCATTTTTCAGTATCTGTGCAATCTGATGAGGGATAGAGAATGAGAAAAGTGAACAACAGAAACTCACAATTTAATCAATAAAATAAATGCACACAAGACAATTTAGAGGACTGTATCCTCTATACTGACAACCCAGCCTTTAAACAGAAAAACAAGTACATCACTTCCACTGGTTTCAACATCCATGCTGCAGAAAATTCCAATAAATTAAGGTGAGCCAAGATTGATTTAGCCTAACTGGTGTTCTGATGACATCCAAATAACATAATTCACTGTTTCACTAGAACAGGATGCTATCTCTTTGTACTCGACGTTGGCAAATCCTGAAGCAGCTGCCTACAGATGCCAAAACAGCATAGACCACCTCACTGCTCTCAACCACAGAGCTCAGAGCATCTGTTTTAGTTTATGGCTGGAAAAAAATCTCCAATAGTTGTTTTGTCATGGTAAAGAGAAATAAAACAGACTTGACTTCTTCAGTAACCACAGCTTATGTTGAATTTAATTTCATATTTTGAGACACAGAAAAATGAATTGAGTAAAGTAAAACACATCCCATACTTTTGCTCCAACGATTGTTTGAGCTCTCCGTTGGCTAAAGGCAGCCAATTAGCAGTCTTGGGAATGGGAATGAAGGCACAAGTGCAGGCCCGATTTAACAAGATCACAGCAGCCATTTCAATGCATTACCTGCTGTTGGCTAGATACCTCAGCAGAGAGGGGTTTGCAGGTGCAGACTTTGAGATTCTCCTCAATGTTGTGAGGGAGAGGAGGGAGGTCCTATTGTTCTTGGAGGGTGGCCACTCAAACCAAGGAAACTTGGATAGAGGCCTCTGACACTGTGAGCAGATGGAGAGTGGTCTGCAGGAATTGGGCTCAGTGTAGGAAAAGGTTCAATGACATTCGCTCTGGCAAGGTTTGTGTAATGCAAAACCCTCAGGACAGGCTTCTGGGTATTCACCCCTAAGCAGACACTCCTGCTGAGGAACCTGAGAGCACAAGCTACTCCTGAACATGGGCGGAGTGTGTGCCCAAAGCACTTATTGAGCCTTCAGAATGGCTCAGAGTCCGGGTGTTGCTGAGGACCTGCCAGCATTGAAACATGCAGATTCTAATGAATAGGTCATAGAAGCCAGCAGTGCCTTATCAGGTTCTCTTTTGTTCTTGCAGGAGAAACAGGCCCATAAGACTCATGAAATAGCCCAGGCAGGAGGCGAGTTCCATACCCTCGTGTTATCACCACCGTGGAGGAGGGAACCATGGATATCGCCAGGGTCGCCGGTCATAAGGAAGTTGGGCAAGGCGAGATGGAAATCCATGGTAGAAGTGGTGATTATAGCTTTCAGTAAGAGGCTGCATTGCACCCCAACCGTCCAACAGCACTGTGAAGACTGAACTACATTGGGAAGCCTTGGCATTGCAAACGCTTCTGCTCTCCAAAGTTGTTCTCATGACCTCTACTTGTATCTCCCACATGCGTAGACTTCAAGGCACTTAGATCATCTCCCTCACCATCACAGGGCCAAGTACAGCAGCAGTAGAATTCTGAAGAGGCACTGTCACACCTTACAAACACCCTCCACCAGTGCAGATACTCTCAACTCAGTAGATTCTGGTGCATGGTTAGATTAGGGTGGCTCTTGGTGATGAGTATGGCACTAATGTGCATGAGGAGGTGCCAGAAGCAGAGACAGCTGTGGGCAGTTCCCTCGGAAGAGGGGGACAGACATAGCACTGCTCAGCTGGGCAAAGATGCAGGGCCTCGGGATTCACAGAAAAGGAGACTCTACCCAGACCAGCGGCAACAGATGTGCTCACACATCAGAATTCGCTGAGGCAGTACAGGGTCATGAGCAGAAAATGGAGGAATCCATACAGCTGATATGCATGACCATAGCTCAGGGCTATGAGTGCATGAGCTCCTCCAATGAGAGAGTCAGCACTTGGACCAGATGCAGAAACTACACACTGGTGTTCACAGGATGCATGCTACACTATGTAACCTTGACTGGGCTGATGGGGAAAGGATGTCTGGTGGTCCTCTCCAGCTATCTGGAGTGCCAACCAAGGACTGAGGCAATCTCCAAGGGGAATAGGGGTGCCATTCCTTCTTGGCCACTCTGACTGTGGGACCATCTATGCAGTGACGGAGGTGACTCCTGCAATGATGCAGGTGCAGCAGTCCCTTTGTGCACTTTCATGGCAAAGACGATTACCATGGACAGTTGAGCTGCAACCTGAGACAAGTGAGCAGGCTGCCTCCACCTCATCTGAAGTCACAAGGGGAGCACCATACAGAAGTGGCTGAGAGCGGAAGCCACTGCATCAGTCAGAGCACTGAGTGGATCATTGGGGTCTGTTGTAAATGTGCACATTTTACCTTTTTGAGCACCATGTAAATATTGGTAGATGGAAGATTGATGTGTGAACTCTTTGTATTAACAGCGGTGCAGAAGAAGGTGAAGTGAAGAAAAGGAGCAAGGGTCCATGAATGGTGACAATGAAACCACTGAGCAGATGTGCATCCTTCATTAGTGGTATAAGTTGAGCTGTTCCTGTGAGATGGCGTGGTGTGTAGCCACTTGCAAAATGACATCAAGGTCTGCAGCTGATTTCTAGAAGAAGTTAAAGGCAGCAATGACTTTTGACAGCTACTGGCAGGGCATGGCTAGCAGTGCTAGAGGTGTGAACAACAGGGGCAGAAATCTCATTTACCACCTCCCTGAGAATTGTAATCTCTGGCGCTGATTCTCAGTCATCTCAAGGTAGCTCCATCTTCGGCAATCGACTTAATGCTGAGGGAATGGCCTCCATGTCCTTCCTGCCCCTCATCAATCTACTGTGCCCTCCTGATGCACAGGCCTCTGTCTTTCCTGCAGAGAACGTTGCTCCTCGTCACCACTAGGCCCAAAATCTGAGAGTCACATTCCCATGACAGCTGCTCCCTTCCTTGTGCTCAGATGGAATCCCAATTATGTTCGAAAGGCTCGCCCCTTTGCTCCTATGCCCCCACAATACCAAGAGGATAACGACTTCCTGTCAATGCACTTACTGTTCACTAGCCATTGATCCAATGGCACCTTTATGCCAATGGCTGAGTCCCTCTCTCCACTGTTCACCCTTTCATGGGGTCTACCCAATTTGTGGGCGATGACTGGGCCCCTGCTTGTGTCTGCCTCCATATACTGAGTCTACCCCAGGCAGCATGTGCAGCTGAACATCAAAATCTGAACATTGGCCTCAATGAGTTCTTTAATTACCTTTGTTGACATCATTGCTGGATTGGGCAGGTTCTTGACCTCCTCCCAGCCTAATGAAAGTCACCGGTCCCCAAATGGCAAATAGAAACCAGCATATTGGCCAGTGTCTGTACTTTTGTCCCTGCCTGCCTCCATTCCCGCCTTGACTGTACCTCAAAATTCAATCCCTGCAGTCACAAGTCAAGCTCAGCATTCAAACCAAATGCATATAGTGAGTAGTTATTCCTGTTAATAGATTTCAACACACTGAGATAACTGTATTTCTTTTCTGCCAATTATCTGTATCTATATTCAATATTCAGTATACTAAAATAAAAATAATCTGGGATAGTGAAGAACATTTCTAAACATTGGAAGTAACAGTTGCCAGGTTGAAGGAGTGGATGAATTGGAGCAATCAAAAGTTGTAATAAGGAGCATGGTTGCAAATCCACCAGTGCCATTTCTGAACTAATCCAGACAATTTTATTCCTGTGGTTATTGTTGGAGTAGTAGGTCGCTCATCTATGCTGGGACTAGCTCTACATCCAAGCTATCTGCTATAATCCTATATCCCTATTCTTTCTCTATACCCCCTAATATTTTTTTTTAGTGTTTGATTCACTCCTAAATGTCATGATTGACAGGCAGCAATGCATTTAATATTCTAATAGCTATGTGTCAAAAAATTCCTGATGGCCTTCGTTATTAATCCTAGATTTATGTCCTTCCTTAACCAACTCACTGTCCAATGGAAAAGGCTTTTCACTATTTATGATTTGATCATTTTAAACATTTCTATTGGATCGCCCCTTTAAATCCCTTGCAATACAAGCCTATTTTTTTCAAGTTTCTCAACATAAGTAAATATACTGGTATCTAGTTAGTGAATTTGTACTTATGGCTCCAATATCTTCTCCTTAATGGGGTCTGCAAAATTATACACTGCTTCAACTACAGCCTTATGAATGAGTTACATAGATGCATCATTACATCCATGCTTTTGTATTCATTGCAAGAACTCAGCATTCTATTTGCTTATTTTATTTTTATCATACATATTTTGATACTGAAATGAGCACTTTTTGAAAAAAGAGGTAATGCAACTTAAATGAACAAATTCTTCACATTCCCACCTGTATCATGTCATTCTCTGCAACTTCATAAAGCAGCTCATCATGTAGCTGCAAGATGAAAAAGCCTCCACTCTCTGGTCGGTACATTTCTCGCCGTTTCTTCCTTTCAATCATATCTACATTTGGATGTAAATATCAGTTAATCTTAAATTGCAAACTGGCTGAACAGTTCATTCAAGTTGATCACAATCTCCTCCCAACCTCATAACCTGACCAGAGTTTGAAGTGTCATCAAATGTACCTACAATTC
This sequence comes from Carcharodon carcharias, assembly GCF_017639515.1. Lineage (NCBI taxonomy): Eukaryota > Metazoa > Chordata > Chondrichthyes > Lamniformes > Lamnidae > Carcharodon > Carcharodon carcharias. Next base: position 43,219,351 of record NC_054484.1, on the reverse strand, counting down.
TAGAAAATGAATTAGACTCCAAATTCCATCTGAGTTTTATGGGAGAGTATACCAGGCAAACCTTTCATTTCTTTCAACCATTCTCCTCCCTCCCAGAACCACCATAGGATTCCCCTCATCCTCACCTTCTACCCACCAGCTTCCATAATTTAAATGGATGATTTTGTGCCATTTTCGCCACCTTCAGCGTGATGCCACCATCATCCCCTCCCCTCACCTTTCAGCATTCTGAAGGGATTGTTCCCTCCATGATACCCTGGGTCCACTCTTCAGTCACCCCCAAAACCTCGTCCCCTTCCCACAGCACCTCTCCATGCAAACACAGGAGAAATAATACCTGCCCTTTTACCTTCTTTCTCCTCATCGTTCAAGGCCCCAAACACATCTTCCAGGTGAAGCAGTGATTCTTTTAATCTAGTTTACTGTATTCGCTATTCAAAATGCGGTCTTCTCTACACTGGGCAGACTAAACGCAGATTGGGTGACCACTTTGTGAACACCTCCGTTCTGTCCACAAGCATGACCCCAAACTTCTGGTGGCCTGTCATTTTAATTCTCCATCTTGTTCTCACGCTGACATCTCTGTCCTCGGCCAGCTGCACTGTTCCAGTAAGACTCAACGTAAGCTTCAGGAACAGCACCTCATCTTTCAATTAGACACTTTACAGCCTACCGGATTAATATTGAGTTCAATAATTTCAGAATATAATCTCTGTGCACATATTTGTTTCCTTATCTTTTTTGATTCACTTTTTTTCTTTCAGTTAGCAACACATCTTTTGTTTATTTGTTTCTTTTCTTGCCCCATCTCCAATTCCTTTGGCCCCAGAGGGTTAACTTCTCTGTTATTCAATCTCTCTCGTCTTCCACCCTATCACAGGCCTTCTTTTTGTTCTTGTTCCACCCACTCCTTGTTCAAACCTTATTACATCTCTAACTTTTCCCAGTTTTGGTGAAAGGTCACAAACCTGGAACATTAACTCTGTTCTCTCTCTACACAAATGCTGCCTAACCTGCTGAGATTTTTCCAGCAATTTGTTTTGACTTCATTTCATATGATTTACCCTAATGCTAAAGAATATGGCCAAGAACTTGCAGTCATTTTGACTGGTGCCAAGGTGTTCCTTATATCAGTGGCACTGCTGTAAACAAGCGTTTTTTATATACAGGGAGATGTGAGTGAAATGAGCATATACGTAATTAATTCCCATTACCCTACTGATCAATACTGAGCACAAGGTCACAACGTACTAGGAATTTAATTAAATTACCAGTACAGCAGATTTTCCAAAAATAAAAGTTTTGAGGCTGAAGATTCAATTAAACGTTGAAACACAGAGGATAACCAAATACCGACTGGATTTTGAGGTTACCTCAGGCTCCCAGAAGCTTATGGTGCCACAAACACTTAGCTTATTCTTTGAATAAGAAAACAACAGTATAATAATTGCTGCATACTAAGAATTGCAGGTGATTATTTAGAAGGGAGTGCTACAATTGTCATGCTCCTTCACTGCAGTAATAGTAGGGAGTGAATGGAGGCAGCACATTCTCTTATACAGTATGCGCTAATTAAATAAATATATATCTTAAAATATTTTTCACAAGCCTGAAATATAATCCATGCAATCACTTTTACATTGAATCAGTTTCCCCCTTGGCTCCATAACAAGATAGGGCTCTGCTACCCCTCTACTCCAGTACAGCTCATGCCAGAATCAGGTGCTTAGGTGGTACATGGTACCTGCCATTTGATGAAATGACAGCACAGCATCATAATGACAACTTCACCTAAACTGGCATAAGAACTGGGTTTCACATTCAGAACGAAGAATTCATGGCTCAATCAATTCACCCCGAATAAAAATAACGTGCAATTGTAGTTCAAAGGAACTAAGATCCTATGACCCTCAATGAGACAGCAAGAAAACAGCATAGGCAGGGAGGTAACACAAAGATGTGCAAATTATGAATGATGCATGCTTTTATCCCAGAAGTCATAAATTGCAGTTCCATATCTGACTGAAATCTAAACTATGCGAGGAATGCTGCCAGATGCTTTGTTGCGGCATCCTCTGGGAATAGAGATTATCACATCACATTATCACACAACTAAACTGAAAAAAAGCCATCAGGATCCTGCAAGTATATCACCTATAGTCCAGTTGGAATAGAATTAGAATACTGGGGCTGAAGTCATGGAGAAGTCCACAGATCACTCGCTGTTCCTATTAACAGGAAGGGAACAAAGAGAAATAAAAGACGAAACTTGGTTCTCACCCAATTTTCTCTCTCCCTGAAACATGCTCTTCCAGTGACCATGTGACTTGGTGACAGAAGGAAAGGTTTCCTCTAATCGTTTCTGAATATTAACAGTAGCTATTTTTACCAGATCAGCCGCTGATCCTTGTACAGTAGTGTTGACTGCTTGGCGTTGGGCCTGTTGGAATATAATAACCAGAATGAGGATCTGTGAGCATAAATGAGTATCTAAGCCTATAAGCTCACATGCAGCAGTGAGTAGGGTTATGATTGAAAAGCTAAAAAGATTTGTGTACAAAACCTAACTATTAAAGGGACTTTCCAGTTTTGGATTTCAACCAGCTTGTGCCTTGTTAATTTTGACATTCAGGGTAATATTCTGATTATTGTGCTTCAGAAAGTACAACAAAACAATTCAAATAAATAGCTTGGTTTTAAATTTGAACAAATGTATTAATTTTATTACTAAACATGTTGTTTAATCGCACACTTGAAATTACTTGAAATTGAGAAAATATTATCTACAAAGTAAATTCCAGTTTATAGAAATCACTGTATTGATTTCAGAGGGGGTTTGCAGAACATCTGTGAAACTAGCTGTCAATGTATCTTCGCAGTTTGGTGTCATTTATGTATCTATATACAGCTCTGGATTTAACATGCACGCAAATGAATTTAGATTGAAATCAGGGAATGCTTGTCCAATTAATAATCCAGTGCATGTTGGGGTGATAATTAAGTTCACGTGGCTTAAGCTTCATTTGAACTTAGCAGTGAAAAATGGCATTGCCTTTTAACTGATAAGTAACAGTGCAAGTTCCATGGTCAATTCATTATCTTTGAAATCGTAAAAGGCATTTACCATGATCCATGGGGAACAGTTAAATCTAATTAATATCCCAAATGTTTTTCACTGCATCCCATTGGTTAGATTAGGTAGCTTTAAAAAGTACTTAGAGAATCCAACCCCTCAGCACTTTGTAAGCCAATTTGACACTGCACTGAATTTACACTTCATGCAATATTAATCCCAATAAAGACAAGACTCATTCTGGCAGGGAGTCTTACTCCATAGCATACTAAAGTCAGGCTGGGTCCTGACTCTAGATTTACACTTCAAGTCGACACTAAGGTAAGAATTTTCCCATCGGCGAGCGGGGTGGGGCCTGCTCGCCAACATGTAAGATGACGTAAGATGACGTCAGGCGAAACTCCCAACGTCATCCTGCATCATTTGTATTTTCAGGTCGGCGGGGGCGCAGCCGAGTCAGCCATGCGCCCATTGACCTGTCAACGGCCTATTGAGGCCATTCAAAAAGCAATTAAAGCAATTAGTGGACCTGCCTGTCCAACCTTAAGGTTGGTGGATAGGTCAGGAGTGCAGGCGGCCATGGGCGGGATGAGGTTTCATGACTGAATTAAAAAATTAAGATTCACTTTTACTTAAAGTTATCTCCATGTCCCAACTCATGTGACATTGTCACATGAGGGCACCTTGGTGGTAACTGATATTTTGAAAGAATAACTTTTTCACTTTGGGAACCGATCTCCCTGAGGCAGCACTTATTCTCAGGAAGATCGGAGCACTCCTTCGCATGCATGCGCGAAGTAGCACACTTCCGCATTTGCCATCAGCCCCCACCACCCCCCCGCTCGTACAGGGAGTGCACACAGCACTTCCGTGTGGACGTCACGCTGAGCAAGCCTTAATTGGCCCATCCACAAAAAATGGCAGCGCGCCCCCAATCAGGGGCACCGATCGGAGGGCCGTCCGTCCATGCCCACTCCCACACATACCCCCCCACCAATGGGGGAAAAATTTTGCCCTAAACTTGCAGCGTAAATGTATATCATCCAATTATTAAGCAGTAAAAGCAAATATACACCTTAAATGGGCAGGATGAGCCAAACAGACCACAACCACTGGAAGCAAGACTGGTTACCAACTAGTTTTTTAAACATGGCATCAAACAGAAACCAATTTTCAGTTCATAATTACAGCTTCATCAGAGTGAGTTTTGTGGAAGAGGCTGAGACAGACAGTGTCTCAGACATTTGACTCCTGCCCCAATTGGCCTAACCATAAAGATAAAGAGTTTCCTTGTAAAGGCATTTACGTGTGGAATATCATTGAATAGCTGGGTGCAGCAGTTTGAGAAGATATAACTATTTCATCCAGATCAAAAGAGGAAATCTAAATGCTTGCAAAATTAGACCAAAACGAAAAGTATTATTTAGAACTAAATCTTTGTGCTATTACTAGATTTTTTTTTAAATGACTACAATTATAATCCAACCTATACATCTTCTGTTTACCTACACTTCAAGCATTCTTGGAATTCTTAGAATATTTTCTGCGCTGTTTTTATTCCCATATGAAGTAATCTAAAAAAAAGTTACCATAAAAATCCACATTATAGCCCCAGGGAAACAGAACAGGAAGCATTTTGCATGGCATATTAAAGCACACAACTTATAAATAAACAGTATAACATGCTCCAAAACTTCAAACAAAAATATAAACTCCCATAACTAGAGTAAGTTTATTAAAATCTGGTCACCTTTGACTAGGATTTGAGCCATTATGTAAACTGCAATACATACGTGAGTTTTAATGTGAGGATTGGGATCCTTTATTGCTGGAAGGTACCGTTTCCGGCCAAGAATAGTTTGAACAAATCCATTTTCCTGACAATTTTTTATTGTTTCCTGCAGAAATGTCTGAATCCCTGGGGAAAACAGTGAATTTAAGTAAGTTTTTTTTTAAAAAAAGCCTTTAAAGAATAGAATCTCTATAAGTAGTAATTAAACTCTTGTCCATGGTTGTGCCCCAGCTGAAGAAAAGCTTCATTTTATTTTGGTATACTTCTTATCAGATTTTTTCCCCCAAGTTACTGACTTTGCAGCACCACTCAGAGATCAAGAAGTGCTGGGTGATTTAACTTGACCTCTTGGTTTCTCTTGGTTTCTCTCTCAGGAAAAGCTGTTTACATCACAAATGTTAATAACTCAGATCTTCCAGTCTCTGGATCATCAGAGACTGAAGGCGCGCTTCAGGACCCCATGAGAGCGCCGACATCCATGGGAATTGCCTGGGAAGTTTGAACTTCCACTGGCTGATTCCCCTGCTCCCCAGGACCCTCCTCGAATGTCTCAGAGTTAGAATGGAGAATTCGGATCGTTCCTGGATAGTTACCTGGATAGTTATTCAGGAACTGTTAGACGGATTAAATCCTAGTCTAACTCCTGAGTAACTACAGAACTGACCCCCAATTACTCCCCTGACCTGACATGGTTACGAACTACCACCTAAACTATCCTCCTGACCCAGCCTAACTACCCCTCCCGACCCAGCCATCTTCCCCCGACCCACGTACTACCCCACCCGCCTGCCACCACACCTATCTCACTTACCTCAACCACCCTGCCCACTTACCTCATCCGTTCTACCACCCTACCCATCAATCATTCATCCATTCACCTATTCACTAACATTCACACTGGAACTTGAAACTTGCCTTACAGTAGCTAGTGCCATAAAAAGGGGGCATGTCCTATTTCCCCTGACTATACTGCAATCTGAAGGAGCTCTCCGAAGGCTGTGCTCCACATTTCTGGTAAAGCCACCCTCAGAAGACCCGGCAAGGAATGCAGAGCAGTGTCTAGGTGGGGCAAGTTTGAGTGACGGCAATCCAACAATGATTGCCACTCCTCAGGAGATCTGGGCCAAATTGTTGTCTGCTGGAGTAACCTTGTTCTTCCCCATTTTCCATCTCTTTTGCTCACAAGAAAAGTAAACTAATTTAAAATTATTCTATTTTCTTCAAATCTAGCCATCAGTAAGAGGATTAATGAAGGCTTCCTTACCTTTATATCGAGATTTGAATGTTTCTAGGTAACAACCGGCATCATTCTCATCCAGGTCCATTTGGTTACCCAAAGACTTGGCTCCAATCCCATAAATGATACCATAACAAATCTAGAGGAGAAATGATACCTACACATTAGAAATTCAGGAAGCAGCAGTACATCACCACAGAAGTGCATACAACAGTAAAGTTTTACACAAAATAATCCCATCCAGTGCTATCTGATCACAATTCACCAAATGCATTTATTACCTAGAGCAATTTATTAATCATGAATTGTTGATTCCACATCCTAGTAATTTGTTTTAAAGAAGTTATGAAATGCAGATTTGCAGCACACACCACGCTTGCAAAACACAGTGTCCAACATTATATGTGATTCTGCAATTGGACAGCACTTGGCACTTGCTAAACAACCCTGATTGTGCTAAGAATTACACTCACAACCAATTTAAGATTCTCAGTCGGGCTTGCAGTATGGCTCATTTACACATAATGGAAAGTTCAAATATTCACACACAGGGTCCTGTCCTTTGCAGACAGAAGGAGCATGTCTACACATTTTTCAACTAAATAAAGCTTGGGACAGCTATTCCCTGGTTCACTCCCTTGGACAAAGCCTTGGCCAATCAGAGTCAACCTGCCTTAAAATAATAATAATAGAAATAAAAACAAAAAACAAAAAACTGAGGATGCTGGAAATACAAAACAAAAATAGAATTACCTGGAAAAACTCAGCAGGTCTGGCAGCATCGGCGGAGAAGAAAAGAGTTGACGATTCGAGTCCTCATGACCCTTCGGTCAACCTGCCTTGTTTGAATTCAAACAAAACCTTGGAAGTTAACTGTTCCCTGGTGCATTCTCCATGGTAATGCTTCTACCAGAGTCCACTTGTCAACAAATCAGCACTCTCTTCTTATACAATATAAATTGTTGTTCCCTTTACAATTGGTATTCCTGTGAATCTGTCCAATGAGTACAATATGAAAAGCTTCAAAAGCATGTCTCTCTTTTCAGCATACTCAAGTTCTGTACTATCCAACAACTATTTATACACAACTCTGTTATCTCAAATTATTCAAACACAATTTTCCCTTAACAAATCCATGCTGGCTCTCATTTGTTAGTCCATGCTTGTCAAGTGACTGTTAATTTTCTCCAAGATTATGATTCTAAAAGCTTCCCCACCATCAACATTAAACTGACTGGCCTGGATTACCAGGTATATCCTTCTCTCCTTTTCTGAACATGGGTGTAAAATTTGCAATCCTCCAGCTCATTGGCACTATTGTATCTAAGGAGGATTCGAAAATTCTGACGAGCACCCCTGCAATTTCAACCCTTATATCCTCTCAGCAACGAGGATGCAATCCATCAGCACCCAGTGACTTACCCACTTTGAGTACTGCCAGCCTTGAGAGTATCTCCTCTTTAAATTTATCTCATCAAGTATGCTAACCTCTGTTTACCATAGCTTGAGCAAATCCTCTACCTTGGTAATCGCCAAGGCAAAATGTCTGTTTAATACCTCAGGCTTCTAACTCCACCAATAGATCTCCCTGATCAGCTCCCTGCTCCTCTGACAATCCTTTCACTGTTACAGTTTTAATGAGCATTGAATTAACAAACACCAGCTGCTTGCCATCAGAGCACTCACCATGAATGCCTAATGTAACGGAGATTTTTGCTGGCTGTTATCAGACCCTCACTATTCTAGCAGAGGTGTATACCGAGCACACCACTGCTGAAATGATACATGCATGTTGCTTACAAAAATATGCTAGTGTTATAGAGTTGCTCTTCAGACAACTTTTATTAGTGGAAACATTTAACTTTATTTACAAGATAGCAGCAGCAACTACATGTGTGCATCAAACTCCATAACTAAATGTAGAGGTTCCTGTGCTGTTAACACATTGGTTTACACAGATCATGTGATCTTATAACAGGATTATTCTTAAAGCTACAGTTTAACATTTATCAAAACTATAATTACTACATTCCTCCCCCTTTAACTTTTCTGTACATTTTGTATTTACCAGGATATTTATCTCATGACATTATAATATTTACACAGGTCATGAAGTTACAAGTTCAGTCTTTCAGGTGGTTTCCTGATCCGTGTGGAATGTCGCAGCTCCACGACTTCAGATTTTTTTGCAGGAACCACATTCTCTGGAACTGCATTAACATCAGGTACCTCATTAGGCCCAGGCTGTTCAATGTTCCCCACTCCGACAGCGACATCAGGCATGTCTGTCCTTGGTTGAGCAACTTCAACAGGAACCATTGATTCAGTAATGGTTACAGATGGAACATTATTTTGATGGGGTATCTCGCTTTTTCTTAAATGATCCACATGCTTACGAGTGATCCGGCCCTCCACTTCCACGTGGTACGACAATGGTCCGGTTACAGAACTTACTTTACCAGGTAGCCACTCTGGCCCTCCACCAAAATTCTTTATGTATATTGCCACTCCCATGGGTGTAATGGGGTTGCCACCAGCAACTTTTGCAGCTGTTGACATCGTACACCGTGTTTTACCACCTTTTCAATATCGTCGCCCATCCCCGGCCACCAAAGATAATTCTGCACTATCATCTTCATTCGTGAGATTCCTGGATGGGCACAGTGTAGCTCTATTAAAGGTGGTTCCCTCCTTGTGAATGAACTACTACCCCATGTACCCCAGAATAGAATACCATCTTGACTGCTCATCTCGTGTCTTTGAATGAAAAACGGCTTCAATTCATCAGAGACTGGTTCCTGGGACCAACCATGTAACACTTGGTCTCTCACTCGAGATAGGACTGGATCACAATTCGCCCAGTTTCTTATCGACCTAACACAGACTGGTGAGGAATCTAGAAAATTCATCACTAATACGAGCTCCTGTCGGATTGGGACATGTTCATCATTCTCTTGCAAAGGAAGGCGACTTAGGACATCGGTATTTGCTATATAAATCCCTGGTCTATGTACAAAGGTGTATTCATATGCTGCCAAAGTTAGGGCCCATCTTTGTATTCTTGCAGAAGCTATGGGAGATATAGCCTTTTCCTCACTAAATAGACCCAAAAGTGGTTTGTGGTCTGAAATGTTGCCCAATGCATGTATTGGTGAAATTTTTTTACACCAAAAATAATCAACAGACCTTCCTTTTCGATCTGAGAATATCCTTTCTCAGCTGTGGTAATTGTCCTGGATACATAGCCTATCAGCCTCTCTGTGCCATCGTCCATCTTGTGAGATAGTACCATTCCCACTCCATAGGAGACGCATTGCAGGTTATTACCAACTCCTTTGTCGCGTCATAATGCACTAACAAATTTGAAGAGTGTAAGAGCTGTTTTACTTTCATAAAGGCTTCTTTTTGAGATGCCTCCCAAAACCAATGCTGTTTTTCTTAACAGTGAATGTAGAGGGGCTAGAACTGTGGATAAATTTGGTAGAAATAACCCATAATCACTTCCACAGAAAGCAGTTGAGGCCAAAACATTGTATGTTTGACTCATGTGGCTCATGTCAAGCTTTGTATATGTTGTCCCTCCTACTAGTTTGGCGTAGAGGTCTTCAATATTGAGAATTGGGTTACTGTCCAGTTTGGCTGCTAGGTTGACTGTTAGTTTATAGTCCCCACAGATCCAGACAGTCTGGTCTGGTTTAAGGACAGGGACTATGGGTGCTACCCACTCCGAGAACTGGACCACTTTTATGACACCCAGCCTCTCTAGCTGGCTCCGCTCAGCATCAACCTTTTCTCTCACGGCGTATGGCACCGGTCTTGCTTTCAAACAGCGAGGTGTTGCCTCTGGGTCCACGTAAATCTTGGCCCGTAGACTTGGATTTTTTCCAGTTCATCCTTGAAGATGGTGTCATTTTTTTTTTTGCAGCTCTGGTAGTCCACCCTTTCGCAACTGGAAGATTTCTGACAAGGTTAATTTAATCTCCTTCAACCAATCATGCCCTAGAAGACTTTGGCCCTTCATCTTCCAGCACCATCACTGGTAGCAGTGTCGATTGGTGTCTATAATAAACAGTTGCTCTAGTGATACCTATTACTTGGATTTCTTCTCCTGTGTACGCTTTCAACTTGGCAGATGTTTGTTCCAAATTTAATTGTTGATCACCTTTATTTAAATATCTGAATGTGTGTTCTCCTATTACAGTGGTAAAAGCACCCGTGTCTACATCCACTTTTAATGGTTTACCATTCACTTGCACTGTAACAATAATTGGCTCTGTCTTCCCAACTTCCATGTTGAATAATGAATAAGTGTCAGAATTGATTGTTTCTGGCTCTGCTACACTAGACTTCATTGGACTTCATTTGTTGTTTGGAGGCTTGTTTAAATCTCACTGCGCTGTCTCATTATGTGTCCACTTCTGTGACAAAAATAACATTCTACTTTTTAAAATTACCAACCATTAGAAGGCTGATTGTTTCCATGTTGATGAAAATTAGTTTTCGAATTAGTTGCTAAGCTGTTTCCTCTCATTTTTCAGTTAGCGGGGACTGTTTCCCGCTTTGTGGCGGAGTCCTGCCTTTCATGCCACTTTCGGCTGACTGTTCCCATTCAACTAGGAGGACAATGCCATTTTGCACCCCTTGAATTGCTTGTGAATCCCTTACAATGCTTTCCATCACCAGCGCTATTTCTAATGCTTTCTTAAAACCAAGATTCACTTCAGCCAGCAGTCCACTGAATAGTGTCTTCCTGCATGCCACATACTAAGTGATCTCTGAGCATGTCATTCAGGGTTTCACTGAAATCACAATATTCCATTAGTTGTTTTAATTTCACCATGTAGGCAGCAATTGTCTCTCCCAGGGGTCTATTTCGTGAACTGAACCTAAGCCTCTGCATTGTAATGAAGGCTTGGGTTGAAAATGTCCCTTAACGAGGTCTATTAATTCACTGAAAGTCTTCCAATCTCAGGCACTGGGGGCCATCAAGCTTCGAATTAAACTGTAGGTCTTGCTCCCACAAATACTCAGGAGAATCGCTCTCCTCTTTTCCTCCCCCATGATTTTGTTTGCTTGCAAGAAGAATGCAAAATGTTCTATATATTGAGACCAATCATCTGTGGCTGACTCAAAGGTATCGATTCTGCCAAACTGTGGCATTTTGGATGAGTATATCTTCTTTTAGTTTTAAAGAACTTAGATACTCTCAATCACTGGGTCAGGTACAGCACCGAATCAGATTTATCCTCATCGCCAGTTTTTTGTAGAGCTGACCTTCAGACAACTTTTCTTAGTGGAAACATTTAACTTTATTTATAAGACAGCAGCAGCAACTACATGTGTACATCAAGCTCCATAACTAAAGAAAACTCCCCGTGTAGAGATTCCCTGTGCTGTTAATACGTTGGTTTACTCAGATCATGTGATCTTACAACACAGGATTATTCTTAAAGCCACAGTCCAACATTTATCAAAACTATAATGACTACAGCTGGGAACCCGTTTGTAGAGGCATTGAGTAAATTTTGGTCATGTAACTTCTAAAAGCAACCATGGGTTTGTTATGTGTGCCATTACAAGAGTTGTTTAATTTGTTTTTATAACTATATGAACTCATGTTGATATCTTGCCTTGCTACTTCACTAAACATTAAATTAACTAACTTTTAAACACAGGATGCTTGTCAGGGACTGGTAATTTATGCAAAAAAGTGTCAGCTTCAAAACCAAGAAATTCTGTCCTTGGTGTTTGATAATATAGTGTGTTTCATATTAAAAAGTTAAGTGCTTATGTTAATTTACGTTCCACTGGCTTTAAGCAACAAGATTACCTTGGCACGATTATAGAGACAGAAGCAGCATGTGGAGTAATATCATATAAAGCAAATTTTTTAAATGTTCATATTGCCCATTCTGTACATTGGACCTGTGTTCACAAGGACATGGCATTACGTAAACTCACTTTATTTTACACTCAACAGAGGACAATGGTTTACCAGGTTTCCTACTCAGCTGGAGGTGAAAGGTTTTCTGTTATCTATGTAATGCTCTCAAGTAATGCACCCAGGTTACCAGAAACTTGAGCTGACCTGCTTGGCCTGTTGTCTCAATCTGTCAGTCACTGATGCTGGGTCCACCATTTTCCATTCTGCAGCAATGCTCTTGAACACATCTTCCCCACTGTTTAGGACTTGAATAAGGCTCCTATCCTTGGAGAGGTGAGCCAGAATTCGTAGCTCCAGTTGAGAGTAATCTGCTGCCAGAATGAGGCCACCTTTAAAGGAAAAATTAAATTAGACATGGTTAGTTTGTTAAACCTGATATTAATCCAGAACTGCATTGGAGGGAAAAGAGAAATTATTTGACAGCAAATTTGTAAAATTTTGAAAGAGTGCAGAGGCACTGGACCCAGCCAGCATGCATTTTGAGAAAATGTAGCTTTTGCCTTACAAATAGAATGGATTTTTTTTAAAAAAGAGGTGACTAAACTGGTACATAAAAGCAATCTAGTTGACAAAACATGTTTCTGAAAATTTGCAAGCTAAACAAGCTTGCCAAGCTAACATTGCAAAAGCAATGGAGTTCACAGAGCTCTGCTATTCTAACCTCATTTCACCGAGGACCTGTGCTGGTACATCTGAAACAAAGTCAGTTTTTAAAATTCTGTTCTTTTGTTAAGGACTTTGAAATAATCCCACCATTAAAATTTGATTTAAAAAAATACAATTACCTGAAAATGGTACAAAAGCATGTCTTAGACTAACAGCAAATGGCAGCCCTTTATCCACCTTTCCATCATTCATCATAACCTGGCAGGAAGATGCCCTTATACAACAGCCCCTCCTTCTCCTAAAACATATATATACGGTGCAAAATTTAAAAGCATTGTCTTTTTTAACTTCTATACATTACTGCTACATAGAGTACAATTTTACAATGAGTTATAAAACCAGTGACAAGAAGCCAAGAGCAATTACAAAGATCAGTCCAATTGTAAAGCAAATATTGCACCACTAAAACACTGGTTATTAATTTCCACATAGATATTCACTCTATAGCTCATTTTTAAAAATATAATTAAAATACACTAGATTTGCTGACATACAGAAATATTAAACACACTAGCCTTTCAAATTAAGAGAGCATACAAGGTGGTTAATAAAAGCACACCAGTCCTAAGAAACAAGAAGCAACCTGAGGCACAAGAGAAAGGCTCACTTATTGAGGGTAGTTGAAGGCAGTATCGAGAAAAAATGAAAAAGTTGTAAACATTTGAGAACCAAGGAGAAAGCAAAATGATTGAACTATAAAAACATTACAAGGAAAGAAAAGTAGTGCATTTTCACTATAAATTTGTATTTACTTCACCAGGCAGAAAACATCATGTTTTTGGAAGAAAACCGTAAAGTCAATGATTACTTTAAAATCAAAGAAATTCCATCCATATAGCCAGATAATTTTGTGGTGTAGATGCCAAATAACAAATCAAGCACACAGGATCAAATTAAGTCATTCAATATAGCTTATTCTACCTGCAGAGACATCTAACACTCTTTGGTCAAACCTACTCATGTGAGCTAGGCTTTGATGGGACTGTGCCCAAATTATAACCAGGGTACATTTCAATAAAATAAATATGGTCACCAGTGAGCTGCAGGTGCTTTAGATCATACAGATGAAATAAATGTAGGATATTGTTCAGTTCCCATATTAAAGGCTGTTGTGTTACTAACAATAACCCCACAATACCATGATTTTTTTTTATTTATTCATTCATGGATATGAGTGTCACTGGCTGGGCCAGCATTTATTGCCCATCCCTAATTGCTTTTGAGGTGGTGATGGTAAGCCACTTTCTTGAACCACTGCAATCCATGTGGTGTAGGTACATCCACAGTGCTGTTAGGAAGAGAGTTCCAGGATTTTGACCCAGTGACAATGAAGGAACAGTGATATATTTCCAAGTCTGGATGGTGTGTGGCTTGGAGGGGAACTTGTAGGTGGTGGTGTTCCCACGCATCTGCTTCCCTTGTCCTTCTTGGTGGTAAAGGTCGCAGGGAAGATGGTTGGGTTCTCTCTAGTTGGAGATGGTCACTGCCTGGCACTTATGTGGTATGAATGTTACTTGTCACTTGTCAGCCTAAGCCTGGATATTGTCCAGGTCTTGCTGCATTTGGACATGGACTGCTTCAGTATCTGAGGTGTCACGAATGGTGCTGAACATTGGGTAATAATCAACGAACATCCCAACTTCTGACCTTATGATGGAAGGAAGGTCATTGATGAAGCAGCTGAAGATGGTTGGGCCTATTTAACTACCCTGAGGAATTCCTGCAGTGAAGTCCCAGGGCTGAGATAATTGGCCAAATAGCAATTTAAAAATCTTACTTTAAAAAAGCCATTTTATATTTTTATTGTTTTACAGGAGGTAATAAAGAGCTTTCAACATTAAAAAAAGTTGATATGTGTATCTAAAATGTACAATGATGTATGTTTATATATGGTTAGATAAAGTTGGCTATTAAATAGAGGTTATCTATGAGATGGAGAGAGATAAATATGTATCTTATACTTTACTTATTTATGACTGTCATTTCAAAGTAAAACAAGTATTTAAATTAAGGAACTTGGTTACTGATGGATAATGAGAAGATGCATGGAGATCACAAAGCCTCAATTGAAAAACAAATTGCTGTCTCACAGAAGGCGAGGTTTGAGGATTTCATTCAGAAGAAATACCTGAATCGTGTAGGAACAGCTGCGTTGTATGTTCCCTGGGAGGGAACAGTCTCTCTGATCATTGCTGGCATTTCAATTTCAAAATCCTTTGGCACATTTTGCAGGTTTGGCTCAATAAAGCTGATTCGACCTAATTGAATAAGAGATGTGTTTACAGAGAGTGGGTTCTAGGTCACATGAAAGCAAAATGTACATCTAAAGACAAACTAATATAAACTATGGGTTGTGAAATCACCAAGAAAATATTCCATTATATTTCATTCAACAGAATGGGAATCAATTCAAAAAGATTGTTTATAAATTCTTGTTTCAATTATGGCATTTTAATAAATCATGTTAATAGGATTACATTCTTTACGTAGTTAACTAGTTGATCTTGCCCATCACTTTTGCACAAAGCCCAACTTCAACTGGACTACATGCACTGCACAAGTTGACTAAGTTGGAAAAAACCCATCAGGACGCTGGTAATATGTTGTTATCTTGTTCTTTTTACTCCTTACTCCAAATAATGAAAGCAGGGAGCTTTGTAGTGCTATCAAAGAACAGAATGGACTGCAAAATGGTGGCATCTCATTGCATCCAATTCTGCAAGCCCAGTTTTAAACATTTTCCATTTACTGGATATTCAAACTCTCAATGGCAGCTCTACCTCTCAATGCCTAATTGTTTCTTATAGCGTAACCACCTCTAATAAATGATAAACTTTCTACATCACTGGTGGAAATGGTCCATTATATTTACTGTGCCACATGCAGCTATTCTTGTGCTGGAAACAAATATCATATACATATTTATTTAGAGGTTGAATGCTACTTCCATCTTCCTTCAAGTCATGGCCCAATATAGCTGTAAATTGTAGGATTAGTTTTTCGAAATATGCAACAGCATGGTAAAGGAATGTGGAAAGAAATTTATTCAGATTAAGAAATATGTCTTAAACGCCAGTTTGGGTCATTTGTACATGGCTCCTTCTCATCAGGTGCTACCCCTTTGGTTTTTTTAGCCTTCATAGTAAAAACATCCTTGATCCCTCTGTCGTCTCTAATTACAAACCTGTACCACAATGCAGCCAAGAATTACTGGCTTTGCTAGCCCTTGCATTTTATCTCAATGAAGAACAAGCATGTGCTTGAGAACAATATAAAGGAGCACCATGGGTAGATATGGTAGTAGTCAGAAGCACTCATTATAAATACACACATACATATACATAAGCAGGCAAATCACGTGATATGAAATCCAGCATTCGCAAATAAACATGTTCTGTGTCTTTGAGGGGATGTTTAATGAACTGTTTGCAATATGAAGGAGAGTTTATTCTATGCCTTCGTTATTAAACCATCTTCTTTAAGACAACCTCAGGTGAGACATCATTGAGAGGGTAATGCAGTCATCCTCTCCTATGGTGTAGGCTTATCCTGCAACCCTGTTATTTCCTCATCCTCCTGTTTGGCTTCAGTTATATGGCACATACAGGAATGGCCAGAGCTTTTATTTTATTCGTTCATGTGATTTGGTCGTCCCTAGCAAGGCCAGCATTTATTGCTAACTGCCCTTAAGAAGGTTATAGTGAGCTTCCTTCTTGAACTGCTGCAGTCCATCTGATATAAGTATACCCTCAGTCCTTTTAGGAAGGGAGGTCCAGGTTTTTGACCCAATGACAATGAAGGTGCAACAATTTAGTTCCAAGTCAAGATGGCTTGGAGAGGTTTGCAGGTGGTGTCATTCCCAGATCTGCTGCCCTTATCCTTATAGATGGTCAAGGTCGCAAGTTTGGAAGGCAAGTTCTGAAAGTACATCTTGTAGATAGTTCCCGCTGCTGCCACTATGCATGGTGGTGGAGAGGGTGAACTTTTAATGTAGTGGATGGGGTGCTGATCAAGTGGGCTGCTTTGTCCTGGATGCTGTCAAGCTTCTTGAGTGTTGTTGGAGCCACACTCATCCAGACAATGGGAGAGTATTCTGTCACAATCCTGTTTTGTGCCTTGCAGATGGTGGACGAGCTTTGGGGAGTCAGGAGGAGATTTACTCAATATAGAATTCCCAGCGTCTAGCCAGCCTGTTCTTGTAGCCACTGTATTTATATGGTTGGCTCAGTTAAGTTTCTGGTCAACAGTAACCCCCAAGAGGTTAATAGTGCGGAATTCAATGATGGTAGTGCCACTAATTGCTGAGGGGAGGTGATTACATTCTATCTTGTTGTAGATGGCCATTGTTTGGCACTTGTGTGGCACAAATGTTATTTGCCATTTATCAGTCCAAACCTGCATGTTGTCCTGGTCTTGCTGCATGTGAATATGGACTGCTTCATAATATGAGGATTTTGAATTGAAACACTGTGCAATCATCAGCAAACCTCATGATCTTGTGATAGAGGGAAGGTCATTGATGAAGCAGCTAAAGATGTTTGGGCCTAGGACACTACCTTGAGGATGTCTTGAGCCTGAAGTGATTGGTCTCCAACAGCCATAACCATCGTCCTTTGTGCTAGGTATGACTCCAAGCAGTGGAGAAATTTCCCCGATTCTCACTGATATCAATTTTACTAGAGCTCCTTGATTGCATACTTGGTCCAATGCTGCTTGATGTCAAGAACAGTCACTCTCACCTCTTTTGGTAACTCCTATGGTTAGGGTGCTATGGTGGTAATGTGGGGAGCAAAAGGATTCTCTGTGCACAATTGCCTAAAAACAGTTGCTGAATATGTTTCTTAGTTGCACAGCTAAGAAATTATTTTTCTAATTGCTTCAATCAAAGTCAATGTCTGAAAGGAAGTTTGTGAAAGTTCAAAGCCTGTTGTCATCTCAATCACTTCAAGCTTGGCAAGTCATACAAGCAACATACCTCTGTTTTCTGCAAACTGAAGTCATGTGCAAGTCTTGTGTAAATGGCTTACTAGCTCAGACAACACCTTTTTGCTTCACTAAATCATTTGCATAAATACATTACTTTGGGGCTGGCAGGCAGTCCACCTTATCTTTTTGCATTTACATTTCCTTAACATTTTACAACTGTTTTCTGTATTTCCTTATTGGATTACAAAGAATGGGATGTAATAATGGACAGGCAGTGGTAAGTGAACATACTGAGAAAGCTCAAGAAATTTTCATTTTAAACATATAGCTACCGTGACAATGACAAAGTAGGTTTGATGGGCCAAATTACCTTTTGTTCCTATTTTTTTATCCTTTCATGGATGTGGATGTCACTGGCTAGACCTGCTTTTATTGCAATTCATTATTGCCCTTGAGAAGGTGGTGGCCACCTTCTTGAACCACTGCAGTCCATGTGATGTAGATACATCCAAGTGCTGTGAGAAAGGGAGTTCCAGGATTTTGACCAGCAACAGAGAAGGAACGGCAATATAGTTCCAAGTCAGATGGTGTGTGGCTTGGAAGGAAACTTTAAGGTGGTGGTGTTCCCTTGCACCTTCTGCCCTTATCCATCTAGGTGGTAGAGGTCACAGGTTTGGAAGGTGTTGTTGAAGGAGCCTTGCTGAATTCCTGCAGTGCATCTTGTAGATGGTACATACTGCTGTCACTGTGCATCAGTGGTGGAGGGAATGAAAGTTTAAGGTGGTGGACGGGGTGCCAATCAAGCAGGTTGCTTTGTCCTGGATGGTATCAAGCTTCTCGAGTGTTGTTGGAGCTGCACTCATCCAGGCAAGTAAAGAGTATTCCATCACACTCCTGACTTGTGCCTTGCAGATGGTGCACAGGTTTTGGGGAGTCAGGAGGTGAGAGTTACTCACTGCAGAATTCCCAGCCTCTGACCTCTTGTAGCCACAGTATTTATATGGCTAATCAAGTTCAGTTTCTGGTCAAAGGCAACCCCTAGGATATTGATAGAGGGTGATTCAGCCTTTGAATGTCAAGGGAAGATGGTTAGATTCTCTCTTGTTGGAGATGGTCATTGCCTGGTACTTGTGTGGCACAAATGTTACTTGCCACTTGTCAGTCCAAGCCTGGATATTGTCCAGATCTTGCTGCACAAGGAAACAGACTGCTTCAGTATCTGAGGAGTAGCAAATGGTGCTGAACATTGTGCATCGAACATCCCCATTTCTAACCTTATGATGGAAAGAAAGTCACTGATAAACAAGCTAAAGATGGTTGGGTTTAGGACACTACCTGGAGGAATTCCTGCAGCGATATCCTGGGACTGAGATGATTGACCTCCAACAACCACAACCATCTTCCTTTGTTATGACTCCAACTGGTGGAGAGTTTTCCCCCTGATTCCTCTTGACTCCAGTTTTGCTAAGGCTCCTTGATGCCACACTCGATCAAATGCTGCCTTGATGTCAAGGGCAGTCACTCTCATCTCACCTCTGGAGTTCAGCTCTTTTGTCCATGTTTGAACCAAGGTTGTAATGAGGTCAGGAGCTGAGTGGCCCTGGCAGAACCCAAACTGAGCGTCACTGAGAGGTTGTAAATGAAATATTATTTTTTCCAAATATTACTGTGTGACACTATAAAGCAGGCTTGTGGGAGCTGTGTTCTGTGCATGCATGCGTGCGTGTGTGTATGTATGACTAATTTAATTAAAGATGGTCAGGCTGCAAAATTTTAATCAAAGTGGTTAAGTGTCAAATCTGGCATTTTGACATGGAAATAGATGAGCTAGGAAAGATAGGTAAATAAGTTAGAGCTAACATTTGCATTTGCAGGAAAGTTGAGAGGTTGTTTGAATTTCAAAGGGACATGAAAAGATGTTTTACAACTGGAAAAACAGGTAAGGCAAAATTCTTAAGTTTATTCTTCCTGAAAGTGCTGGCCTTAAGGACAACAAGAAAGATTTTTATATTCTGGGAAAAGTAACTTCCAAAGAAAGGGTGAAACAATAGGATTTACAGATCAAAAGGGAGAAAATATATTTAAAGGAAGATGGAAAACTAAATGGGGAATGGCCATGTGAGATCTTGAAAGGTGGACTGTGTGAGACAGACCTGTGAAAAATCAGCCTTTCACTACCCCAGAGAAGTGGTTGCTTGTTCCAGAGAGCAAGGTTTTGTTAAAAGCCTTGGAATTCCATTGTCAAGTGAGAGGGAGGGAGAAGCTGTGAAACGCATCCCTTATAGCAACAATGGGTGCTTGTGGTAATATTGCTAGATGTTTTCTAGATTAAGAATCTACTTGGACCATTGCCTAAAAGGTGTGTGTAGTTGGGAGTCTAGTTAAGTAGAAATCATTCGGGAACTGTTATAAAACTAAGTTTAACTGTGTAACTGTAATCTTGAATATTTTTTAACTTTTTATTTTATTTTTTTAATAAATAATTTTAAAATCTCCAAAGGCAGTAGTGGATTCTTTACCTCAGACTTCAGTACATAAACCTTCACGTAATTAATGCAAATTGCAAAATCGTTATGATAGCTTGAACAAGTTTCCCTTTGGGTTCTGGTCAGCCTGGCAAATACCACCTGCCATATCATAACAAGGTTGTTTCTGAGTAAGTGCCACTTGATAGCACTGTCGATGACACCTTCTATCACTTTGCTGATGATCGAGAGTAGACTGATAGGACAGTAATTAGCCAAGTTGGATTTGTCCTGCTTTTTATGGACAGGACATACCTGGGCAATTTTCCACATTGCCAGGTAGATGGCAGTGTTGTAGCTGTACTGGAACAGTTTGGCTAGGTGCGTGGCTAGTTCTGGAGCACATGCCTTCAGTACTATTTGTCAGGGCCCATAGCCTTTTCAGTATCCAGTGCCTTTAGCCATTTCCTGATATCATGTGGAGTGAATTGAATTAGCTGAAGACTGGCATCTGTGATGCTGGGGACAGCAGAAGGAGGCCAAGATGGATCATCCACTTGCCACGTCTGGCTGAAGATGCCTGCAAATGCCTCAGCCTTGTCTTTTGCACTATTGTGCTGGGCTCCTCCATCATTGAAGATGGGGATGTTTTTGGAGCCTCCTCCTCTTGTTAGCTGTTTAATTGTCCACCACCGTTCACAATTCATGTAGCAGAACTTCAGAGATTAGATTTGATCTGTTGGTTGTGGAATCACTTAGCTGTCTATCACATGCTGTTTCCACTGTTTGGCATGCAAGTAGTCCTGTGTTGTAGCTTCACCAGGTTGACACTCCAATTTAGGTATGCCTGGTGCTGCTCCTGGCATGCCCTCCTGCACTCTTCTTTGAACCAGAGTTGATCCCCCAGCTTGATGGTAATAGTAGAGTGGGGGATATGTGGGCCATGAGGTTACAGATTGTGGGTGAATACAATCTGCTGCTGCTGATGGGCTACAATGCCTCGTGGTTGCAAAGTTTGCTAGTTCTGTTTGAAATATACCCATTTAGTACAGTAGTGCTGTCGCACAACACAATGGAGGGTATCCTTAATGTGAGGAAAGGTCTTTGTCTCCACAGGGACTGTGCAATGGTCACTCCTATTGATACTCTTAAGGAGAGATGCATCTCTGAAAAGGTAGATTGGTGAGGACAAGGTCAAGTAGGTTTTCACTCTTGTTGGTTCTCTCACCATCTGCCGCAGGCCCAGTCTAGCAACTATATCTTTAGGACTCGGCTAACTTGGTCAGTAGTGGTGCTACTGAGCCATTCTTGGTGATGGACAAGTCTGTGCCCTTGCCACCCTCAGTGCTTCTTCTAACTAGTGTTCAGCATGGAGTGCTGATTCATCAGCTGAAGTAGTGTGGGGGTGGTGATAGTTGGTAATCAGCAGGAGGTTTCCTAGTCCATGTTTGACTTGATGCCATGAGACTTCATGGGGTTTGGGATCAATGTTGAGAATTCCCAGGACAACTCCTTCCTGACTGTAAATCACCTCTGGTGGGTCTGTCCTGCTGATGGGACAGGACGTTCCCAGGGATGGTGGTGGTGGTGTCTGGGACATTGTCTATAATGTATGATTCATGAGTCAGGGCTTACTGGGTTACACAACGTGCAGCAGTTTGCATTGACACAGGACAAAGTGAGATCAGAAGTTACCTGTAGCACTATGTGTCTGTGAGATAGAATAGATTCTCTCCATTCCCAGCTGGGGATGCAGTTGCTTCTCCCGCTGCAGGGGGAACACCACTTTGGTCATTGCATTAGTAATTCTCTTCCATTCCAAGATTAAGCCTGGCAAAGGATGAAGTGGCTTCAATTTCTCCAATGCTTCCTAAAACATTGAATGGAATATTAAATAAAGGGGCTGATCAGATTTATGTACTTCTTCTTGCAATTGCTATGCCATCTTTGTCTTGACTTCTTTATTGCTCTATCACAGAAATCTAATTTAACTTGTTCAATTTTTGTATTGTTCATGCAAACGTCAAATTTTGGAAGGTCCTCTTTCTTTGCATTTACCATTAACTTAGTGTTAGTATTCACCTTCAATCTATATTCAAAAGTCTGATTTACCTTATGCATCAGCAACTGATCCTGTATACCTTCAGTTGTTTCTCAATTTTTCAGGATCTTGAAACCAAAATTATCCTGAATAGCTGGCATAATAAATGCAGCTTATATGTTGAAAAGCCTGTTTGATGTAACACATCCTTTTCTCACTACTCCTATGATAGTTGTCTCTTTTAACTCTAACTCTTATTGTTGCTTGCTGTTGCCAATAAAGATTCCTCAAAAGTCTTATGCCTGCAATTTATTCCAGCTCTTAGCAGGCATCTATTAATCTTTCATGTTTCACTGTCAAACATTTTCTCATCATCTATAATGCATGGATACACTTCTCACTTCATTTCTATTGCTCACTCGCAAACTACCTTTCGAACAAACAAAAATGTGTATATTCCACACCTATTTCTAAAACAAGCCTCACTTAGTTCCCAATTATTTCTCTTTTATTTTTCTATTGATTAAAAAGTACAAAGATTTGCATAAGAACCACACAATTACCTTATTTGTGCTGAATTGTTTAGCCAGCCTGCAATGCCTTCCCGCTGGTGCTTTTCTCCTTGTGGAGCCAAGTGTCCTCTTGCCATTAGTGTTGGTATCCCCATTAGGAGGAAGTTTCAGCTCTGAAAATAGAACCTGGAACATGAATTCAATTGCTGAGTCTGTGAAATTTTGGGTGGGGCAAAGTTAGCAAGTTTAGAATTGGGCTGCTTTGTGCAATAATGTTTCACACAGTCGGGTATTTTGTGTTTGTATAAAAGCTGCAATTCCTCTGGGACTTTTACTAACCTAATTGATGCGGTGGAATCCATTTGCTGTGTTGAAATCACCTTAAAGCTCATGAATAAAATCCAAATTTCACAAAAGGAGACCCAAATGGTGGTGGATGGTATGAAATATTAATACATCTATCTTGGATTCAAATAGGATTTTGCAGCACGCACATTTATATTTCAACCCAAAATTGTCTAAATTCTGACAAAAATATTGAATGCCAGTGTCGGGATCTGAACTCAGTCCCAGCAGTCACTGCAATTAAAACATTACACCGAAACTAACAGAAGAGATATTCAAAGTCAACTGAATTGACAACTTCTCCAGTGTAAGAGTTAAAAAAATTTCATACCCTTGCCAGTCCTTTTAATAAAAACTGCACAATAGTATTTCAGATCTATGTTGCAATCTTACCTCAGCAATATCATCTGGGCTGGTCAGAGAAAAGCTGTGGCCTACTAGCTGGTAAGTCTGTGCCTCTATGAAAGCTAGCTTAGACTGCATTAGGCACTTCTGGTTCTCACATTCAGCTGTACTGAATCCTATTCCATTCATCTCCAGCAAGGCCAGGCAATACTGAGTCTTCATTTCAACATTCCAAAACACGTCTGCAACAGAAAGTTACATGCTCATAAAATTTAACACCACAGCGGAGGTATTTCACAGTGTTTTCCTAAATTAGCAAGGTTTTTATTTCTGATGCTTTGCCTGTCCCAGTGTACTGCAAGATTGGGAAGCTGAATTAATGACACATCTAAGCTGCACCTTGTCCACAGGAGACAGAATAGATGGACCAATTATTTTTCTCCCTGTCATTTTTTGTATGTTCATGTGTTAAATAATTATGCTGCTGCACTTGGCGACATCATCCAAAGGCACAGCATTAGTTTTCACATATACGTTGATGACACCCAGCTCTACCTCACCACCATTTCCCAACTTCTCTACTGTTGCTAAATAATCAGACTGCTTATCCAACATTTAGTACTGGACGACCAGAAATTTCCTCCAATTAAATGTTGGGAAGACAGAAGCCACGGTTTTCAGTCCGCGCACCAAACTCCGTTCCCTAGCTACTGACTATCCTTCTCCTTGGCAATAGCCTGAGACTGAACCAGACTGCTCACAACCTTGGTGTCATACCTGATATAGAGATGAGCTTCCGTATTTGCACCATCACTAAGACTGCTTATTTTCACCTCCCTAATATTGACTGACTTAGCTCACCTGCTGCTGAAACCCAATCTATGCCTATGAAATAAAGTTCAGTACAGCCGATTGTGACAGCCTAATGCAGGCCGTGCTAGCTGCAATCTCAAGACTTGACTATTCCAATGCACTTCAGGCCAGTCTCCCACATTCTAATCTCTGTAAACTTGAGGCTTTCCAAACTCTGCCTGTGCCTTAATTCACTCCAAGTTCCATTCACCAATCACTCCTGTACTCGCTACTTACCTTTGACTCCCGGTCAAGCAATGTTTTGATTTTAAGATTCTCACCCTTGTTTGCAAATCCCTTCATATGGGTCTCACCTCTCCCTATTTCTGTAATCTCTTCCAGTCCCACAATTCTGCCCCCCACCACTCCTCTAATTCCAGCTTCTTGATCATCCTCAATTTTAATTGCTCCATCATTGGTGGCTGTGCCCTCAGCTGACTTTGCCCTAAGCTCTGGAATTTCCTTCCTATACCTGTCCACCTAGCCTTCCTCCTTTAAGACACTCCTTAAAACCTATCTCTTGGACAAAGCTTTTGGTCATCTGGCGTGATATCTCATGTGGCTCAGTATCATATTTTGTTTTATAATGCTCCTGTGAAGCACCTTGGGATGTTTCACTACATTAAAGACACTATATTAATATAAATTGTTATCCAGCTTAAAATGCCCATCAATCCAACAGGATTACTGAGCAGCCTTTTGAGCACTTTATTGAAAGCATGTTGGAAATCAGAGTGTACAACAACTACAAGTTTCTATTATGCATCTATACTTTAAAAATATAAAATTATTTTAAGATGGTAAACTGGACCTCTCTTCACAGGCAGCAATACATTTCTCTGATGAAAGGTCATTGACCTGATACATGATTCTGTTTCTCTCTGCACAGATGCTGCCAGACCTGCTGAGTATTTCCAACATTTTCTATTTTTCTTTAATACATTTCTTGTGCCAGGTTCTCACAGGACGAGGCCAGTTGAACCATCGAGTCCATGATGGTTCTTTGTAGAGCAAATCAATCAGTCAAATCACCCCCATTCTATCCAGCAAATATTTTTCCTTCAAGTACCCATCCAATTTCCTTTTGAAGATCATTCATCATCACTGCTTCCACCACCTTCATAAGCAGCAAATTTCAGGTCATTACCACTCGCTGTGTCAAAAAGTCCTTCCTCACATTCTCCCTGCATCTCTTGCCCAAAATCTTAAATGTGTCCTTAACCCTTATACCATCAGCTCATAGGAACAGCTTTTCTTGGTCTACCTTATCTAACCCTGTCATAATCTTGTACAGTTCCATCAGATCACGCCTCTACCTCCTTTGCTTCAAGGAGAACAACCCCACCTTCTCCAACCTAACCTTGTAGCCAAAATCCTTCATCCCTGAAATCATTCTGGTAAATCACCTCTACCCTCTCAAGGACCTTCACATGCTTCCTAGGGTGTGGTGGCCAGGACTAGACACAATACTCTAGTTGTGGCCTAACCAGAGCTTTATTAAGGTTCAGCATAACTTTGCTACTATTGTTCTCAATATTTCTATTTATGAAGCCCAGGATCCTACATATGCTTTGCTAACTACTTCCTCAATATGACCTGTCACTTTCAATGGTCAATGCACATAAATCCCCAGGTCTCTCTAACCCTGCATACTCTTCAGAATTGTGCAATTCAGTCTATATTGCCTCTCCCTAACCCTTCTGCCAAAATGCAACACCTTACACTTCTCCATATTCAATTCCATCTGCCACTTGTCTGCCCATTCACAGCCTATGGCTTGTTACAGTCTTTCTTTAACGCATATCTCCATCAACTGCCATCAATTGTAATCACATCCCAACTTTGGATGATTCAGCAGTGAAATTTTAAAACAAAATTTAAGCCAAATATGAACATTTGTCCAGAAGACACTATTAAACTATTCAATCTATATTTCTTAAGATATGATTTAAACCTGTCTTATATAACAGGATCGCCATCATACCTTGCAGATTTTCTTTCTTAAGCAACATATTAAGTTGATTCATTATATCGTAGACCAACACTGACTCTATGGAGGCTCTGTAACGGCCCGAGATATCTGTGTTTGCACTCAACCCGAGACTCTGAACACCATGGCTGCTGCTCACTCCTTCCAGCAGTGCAAGCTCCTGCGGGAGAAAATTTGTCACCATGTTATGAAGTGTTCTCTCGTTGGAGCCAGGATCCAAAAGCCAACACGCCACCTAGAAGAGAAAACAAACATTTACTGTCGTGTTTAGTTCTTTCTCAAAGTGACAATCAACTGATGGAGAGAAAGCTAGCTCATTTCCAACTGACTCAGAAGTATAACCTTTGGATCTTCATAAATGCCTTCCATGGAGATGTTGCAGGCCTCAAGGAGAGTTTTGTACTGTTGCTTGAAGTCATAGGTAACAATAGAGCACTGTGCCTCAGTAGTTACACCTTGCTGTAAACATGAACGTACATGAAGAAGCCTTTCTTTCACAGATAGCTCAGGGTCTAGTGGCGGAGGGGCCAAACTGTTGCTTAAATCTCCTTCTAAATAAAAAATAAAAAGTACATTTAAAGATATACATACAACAACTGCAAATGTGGTACCAGTTCAACTGTTCCATGGTATTCTTTTCCATAGGGTGGTACACAACAACAACAACAAATAGCATTACATAGAGCCTGAAACATAGAAAAATGGCCCAAACTACATTTGTGAGTGTGATAGCAGCTTCAATACATTACAAGGCTTATTTGTTTATACAAGCAGTTGAAAAAAACCAAAACAAATTATTTTTATTACTGGAATCTCATCCTGATTGGTTTAGGATGTTGGGAGAAATGGTAGTCTAAAAAAATCAACTCAGAGTAAAGATTTTCCAGTCTGAATTAGGTTAAGCAAAGCTATAATTTCAGCCATTTTCTTACCGGTATTTTCCTGAGTCTCTTGCAAGGAGATATAATAAGCATCCTTCCCTCCCCAAGACACACACAAACCTATCACGACAAGGTCTTTGTGACTGCTCACTTCAAATCCATTTGTCTTGACCTGAACCTTTACAGTGGCCTGGGCTAGGAAATAAATAAAGGTATTAAAAATTCTATATTAATAATAGAGCAATAATTACATTTCTTTACAGTCTACAAGTATACACAATGTTCAAATGCAAATACTGATGTTTGATGCTAATTTATTCACCTAGTCATCAACAACACCAAGGTTCCCCTGTCGGGCGGGCTCAGCAGGGGTGGCCAGGAAGCTGATTGTCACTTGCGATCGTGCTGGACAATGATTTCATGCTGGCGGGTCAATTAAGGCTTGCCCAGCATCAAACGGATGTGGCAGCACTCAGCGCTGCTGGGGGGTGGGGATGGTGGAGGGCAAGAGCTCAAGTTTGCACATGCGTGCAGGTGCATGCTGGAAAAGCTCCCTGAGGCACAGAGCTGCCTCAGGGAGATGAAGAGTTTAAAGCATTAAAAATAAAAGATTTTTAAAATGTTATAAAGCACGTTCGCTCATGTGACTCTGTCACAAGAAGAGAGACATGTTATGAATGAAATGGTAACCTTTTTATTTTATTTTTATTTGCTGTCGGAAACCTCATCCTGCCCATGGATAAGGTTTCCTAAAAAATGCAAAGACCACTTGGCCTTTTCGCCTGGCCGCCCAATGTAAGGTTGGGTGGGCAGTGAAAAATTTATTTCAATTGTAACTTTAATGGCCTTATTAGGCCTTTTAATTGTCGGCGGGCACTCTGCCGACCGAAATATCTGCAAGTGTGTGATGGCGTCAGGATGCTCGCCCGACGTTATCACATGTTATTTTATGCTCGGTCGGGTCGGGTGCACGCCTGCCCAATGAGCATTATATTCTGGCCCGAGTCTTTTTTTGCTTGTTACATAGTAAAGCCCCAATCGATTTGATTTACTACACATCCGTCATCTTATGTAGATGGAAGGATACTGACAGCTGGGGAGATGGCAGCATAATGGTATTGTCATTGGACTAATACTCCAGAGACCTAGGGTAATGCTCTGGGGACCTGGGTTCAAATCCCACAACGGCAGATGGTGATGTTTGAATTCAATAAAAAAAAATCTGGAATTAAAAGTCTAATGATGGCCATGAAGCCATTGTCGATTGTGGTAAAAACCTATCTGCCCTTGAAGGAAGGTCCACAGCAATGTGGTTGACTCTGAAATGGCCTAGCAAGCCACTCAGTTCTCAAGGACAATTAGGGATGCCAAATTTGGGCAATGAATGCTGGCCCAGCCAGAGACTCCTATGATCGAATATAAATTTTACAAAAATTTACCATTATCTTTGAAAAGTTTCAGCAAATTTGAACCCTGTCCCTGCCCAGCAACCCAAATGGAACCACACAAAAAATTGTTCTTAATGTTGCTGGTGGTTGCTCTTTGAAGCTGAGGATGAGGTATCCTACTGAGGCAGGTTAAAGATATTCACTAGGATTAGGGAACAGGGATAAAATTACATTCCAAATTTCCTTTCATTTAGAGAAGTAAGTCTTTCCTCACAAGGCAGCACGACAGAGGCCGGGAAATTTCTGTGTAAGCAATGGCTGTACAGAAAATTCATTTAACACTGGGTAAACGTGTCATGTGGAATGCGACCAAGGCATTCTCTAGACTAGTCTGTTCAACAGGCTGCTATCTTTTCATAAATAAATATCTATTTACGCACCTTGTTTAAACCTGCCACCTATCTCTGAGCTGGGTGACAGAACACGTGCCCTTTTCTCACAGGCAGCTGCTAGTGCAAATCTTTGTTTAGTTTTCCACTCCGTTATAAATGTCTGGAAAAGGACTCGGCTACTCGCCACGTCAATAATGGTCAATGTCTCTGCGCTGCAAGAGGCAGAAAATGCCAACTTGTCTTGAGAAAGTTGAAGGGAAAAGCCTTCCCCTATGAAAGAACCATCCGCATCACCATTATTGTTCACCACAGGACTACAATCAACATGATGTGATGGAGAAGTTCCTACTCCTCCTCCAAAAACAGAACGATAAGATGAGCAAACAGGGGTTGTTGATGGCAAAGGTCGCTTTTTGCACTTTTTAGCTGTCACTGCAGTCAATGCTATTTTGATTCTGGGAGTCACAGGTTCATTGGGAGGTGTTGGAGGAACTTCATTCCGACTGTCTGGCCTCGACTCAGGCAGCTTTTCCATTTCACAAACTGATGACTGGTTATTTGCAACTGTTTTATTGCTTTGATTTAATGACACCTGATTAGGAGTTTGTTGTGTTTGACAACACACCAGCACGTGCTCTGGTTTTGGAGCTTCAGATGCTCTTGTTGCATGGTTCTGAAAATCATTAATTTCTGTGAATTTCCTTGCACAGTGGTCCTTTTCCTGGTCATTGGTTTGTTCGTTCATACTTGGACATTTCTGACCCAAAGGAACTGACATTTGATTTCGTATCTTTTTCATCCCTGGACTTGGATCAAGTGGAGTGTCTGACCACATCCATTTCCTGCTATCTGCCACCTTATTTTCCGGTAAACAGTCAGGTAACCCTTTCGTTAATGTGCCTTGATCTGGGTTGCCATTTTTTATCTGACTATTCGACTTCTGTTCTTTTAATCTTAAGCAATCAGCAACATCAGATGTATCAGTATCCAGATTAGGCATCTGTAAGCCCTGCAGGCAATTGACAGAATTGCCATTTTGGTAGGAATCTCTGAAATCAGAGAGATTGAAGGACAAGTCATTCCAATGTAAACATGCTTCAGCAACAGTTTTTTGTATGTCACTTTGATCCTGTATTCTGCCTTCCGCAACCAGACTACAGGAAGGCAAGCTTTCGGTGTTCATATCTGCTTTAGGTAGGAGTTGCTGGCCAGGTGGAAGACCCTGTGTATACATGTCATCACACGAGGAAATTTCTGTGAAACTATCAAATAAACTATCACTCATGTTCAAAGTCATCTCATAATCAGCACTAGAATGGGCACAGAGCTCTTGTAAACTGAGTTTTCCATCATTGGAACTTGGATTGTTCAATTTTTGAACTGAAACAACTGGGACGCTTTCTTCAATAGAGGCTGGTGTCTTGTAATCTAACAAGAAATTCTCTAGCTGGGTATCAGTTAAAGAAAAATCATTGGCTTTCAGTAAAGGCAGATCTGTTTCAGAAGATGGAGCTGGAAGACTCTTAGGAGATCTTATTATGGATTTAACTAAATTGGAAGACTCTCCTTTTCCAGAGCTCTGTTTCTGACCACCAGTAAAACTACAACGTGCTGATTGCAGAGTTTTCTCTCTTAAAGCAGGCTTATTTTTCAATGTCTTATTTCCATTTGAAGCATTACCGCCAGATTCCTTTATACTTGTTTCGACATTAACTAAGCTCTCATCATTTTCTGACCTGGACTGGACTCTCCCTGACAACTTAGTGCTTTCAGTTTCTTGCTGATCTTCACAAGTGGACAACACCACAACAACAGCAGCAGCATGCTCTATGATTTTTTCAATTTGTGAATCCAACTGAAAGCTTTCATCAAACTCTCCTGTGGCAGAACATACCTCGGAAGACTTGCACTCAACAACATTCGGGCTATGTTTATTATTCTGCTTGCTAATAATTACTGGATGTTTGTGTTCTTTGTGATTTAGATCATTACTGGCATCATTGTCATACTGAATTTGGTGCAAAGTTTGAGCCAAATTTTCTGCAACACTCTTCTCCATTTTAGGTTCCCCACCGCTTCTTTTGTCCTTAGTTACCGGAAAGGAACTATTCGCATTGATAACATTTTTTACAACTTCATTCAGAAAATGCTTCTCAACTTTTGACTGATCCAAATGCTCCACGGTTGTCTTACAATGCCCATCAACTGGGAGACAAATATTTTCCCCAGGAAGATCAGGTTGCCTGTTAACAGTTTCCCTATCACAGTTGGAATCCATGCATTCTGCATTCTTGCCATAATTTACTTCAATCTTGGAGGCAATATGTTCCAATGGGCCAGCAACTTGTGTAACTCTGGGGCTTTTCCCAGCTATCATTGAATTTGGATATATGGATGCCGCATTATCATGTTCCAGGCTGTTCTCAGACACAGCAGCAGCCGGTGCAGGCTCCTGCTCTACCAATGTCAGTACCTGGTCAGGGTTCCATTCAATTCCAATCGAAGCCAGGTCATGTCTTAGGAGATTTTTAGCCTCTTCCACAATCAGGACAGCAGCATCTCTCTCAGTTAGTCCTTTCCTTCCACTTACCCAGACACATCGTGTCTTCCTACGTTCTTGAGCTTCACATTCACTCTCATCAACTGCTCTCCTGGAACTGATGTAAAAAAAAGTGTAATCATTTATTGAACAAGTTTTGAGCTTAAATGTTTTCTATTTACATAAGTGTTACAAGCACAAGCTTTGAATTGAACAGAATCATGGAATTTTACAGCTCAGAATGAAATAGTTTTCTGAGTTAACCACTTAGTCCACATAAATTTATCCACATATCTTTTCAACACCATATAGTTTCAGTTTCCACCATTTTTTCAGGTTAGACAGTCCATGTTCTAATGATCCTCTGCATAAAAAATATTCTCTTTACCTCTCCCTTTGAAATTTTGGCCATCTCTGCTATACCCACTCCATTGCTTTGACCTCCTTCCTAAAATAGAGCTCCCAGTATTGAACATTGTTATGATATGGCAGGTGGTATTTGCCAGGCTGACCAAATCCCAAAGGGAAACTTGGCCAAGCTATCACAATGATTTTGCAATTTGTATTTATTATGAGAAGGTTTATGCACTGAAGTCAGAAGTAATGAGTCCACTACCATCTTTAGAGATTTTAAAAATTAAATAAATTTATTAAAAGAAAAGTTAAACACATACAAGATTACAGTTACACAGTTATTTAGTCTTATAACAGTTTCCAAAATTTCCACTTAACTAGACTTCCAACTATACAACCCTTTCAAGCAACAATCCAAAACAGATTTCTAATCTATAAGACACTCAGAAAGATTACCACGAGCACCCACTGTTTCTAGAAGGGAGATATTTCACAGCTTCTTTCATCCTCTCACTTGAAAATGGAATTCTAAGGCTTTTAAAACAACCTTCCTTTCTGGAACAGCAAATTTCTCCAGAGTGGCTGGAGACTGTTTTTCACAGTGCACCTTTCAAGATCTCATACAACCACACCCCATTCAGCTCTCCTTCTTTTCATTCCTTTCTTTCCTTCTTCTATTTCCTCCTTTTCAATCTGTAAATCCCATTGTTTCCACCTGTCTTTGGAATTTACTTTTCCCAGGATATAAAAACTTTTATGCTGTCGTTCTGGCCAGCACTTTTGGGAAAAATAAAACATAATAACTTTGCCTTATTTATCTTGCCAGTTGTAAACATAACCCTTTGAAAAACCGACAACCTTTCCACTTCTCTAAAAATGCAAATTCTATTGTCCTTAGCTCATCCATTAGCATTTCAATGCCTTTTTTTACACTTAACCCCTTTGATGATTCAAACCTTGCAGTCTAACAATCTGCAGTTTACTTAAATTATTCACACACACAGAAACATACATACACACAGACATAAGCCTGCTTTAAAGTATCCCACAGTAACATCAGGAAAAATATGATAGTTCCTTGACAACATAAAGGCCCAGCATTTCCTGGGGACCTGCACCATTGCAAAGGTGCATCTATGCTATAGGTCCCCATTCAGAAATGCAAGAAAACTTTGGATTATCAATGAGAATCACATGCTGGATCTTGGCTTCACAGGAAATTCTGCGCAATTACTTGAATCAGAAATGATGTCAACAAAGCCCCCATGTAATTTCTCTGGATTCCTGCTTGTCAAAGGCCCAATTATTATTGCTCATCCCTAATTGATCTTGAGAAGGTGGTGGTGAGCCGCCTTCTTGAACAACTGCAGTCCATGTGGTGTAGGTGCATTACTATTAAGAAGGGAGCTCCAGGATGTTGACCCAACAACAGTGAAGGAATAGCAATATATTTCCAAGTCAGGATGCTGTGCAGGTGTTCCCATACGTCTGCTGTCCTTGTTTGTTCAGGTGATAAAGGTCATGGGTTTGGAAGGTGCTGCCACAGGAGCCTTGGCAAGTTACCTTGTAAATGGTACACAGTGCTGCCACTATGTGTCGGTGGTGGAGGGAATGAACTTTTAAGGTACCGGATGGGGTGCCGATCAAACAGGCTACTTTATCTTGGATGGTGTCAGGCCTCTGAGTGTTACTGGAGCTCCACTCTTCCACAAAAGTGGAGAGTATTCCATCACACTTTGACTTGATGGTAGACAGGCTTTGGGAATAAGGTGAGTTACTCACTACAGAATTCCCAGTCGCTGACCCACTCTTGTAGGACTGTATTTGTGGTTGGTCCAGTTAAATTTCTGGTCAATGGAAATCCCCAGAATGTTGATGGTGAAGCATTCAGTCATTGCATGTCAGAAGGAGATGGTTAGATTCTCTCTTGTTAGAGATTTTCATTGCTTGGCACCTATGTGGCATGAATGTTAATTGCCAATTATCAGCCCAAGCCTGAAATGTTATCCAGATCTTTTTGCATGTGGGCATGGACTGATTCAGGGAGCTGAAACTTAAGCCCACAATCGGCTGCAGGATGGCAGGCATGAAAAATTGGGCACCATGGCTATGGCGCCATATCCTCAAGTTTTTTAACCAATGATGGGGGAGGTGTTGGACAGCCCACTAACCTGTTGGCCAACTGAGGCCCTTAAGTGGCCATTAAATGGTCACTTAAGGGCCTCCTCTCACCACCATGTATTTTTCCTGCTGAAGAGGAAGTCGATGTTCTGTTTATCCCTGCCTCCCCAACCTTTCGCCTGCCTGGCCCCAGAGACCCAGACTTACCTGAAGGTCTGGGCTCCACCAGTGTCTCCTCTTTGGAACTGCATGCAGTCCCTGCAGTAGTCACCACTCCTGTGGTGCTACTGGGACAAGACGACAGCCATCCACTTGATTGGCCGGCAGCTTGTGAAGGTGGGACTTCTCTAAATGGGGGCTTCAGCCATGTATCTGAGGAGTTGCAAATGGTACTGAACACAATGCGATCATCCCAACTTCTAATTTTATGTTGGAGAGAAGGTCATTGAAAGAAGTAACTAATGTTGGTTTGACTTAGGACACTGTCCTGAGGCTAAGATGTTGGTCTCCAGCAACCACAACCATCTTCCTTTGTGCTAGGTATTTTTCTAAGCAGTCCAAGGATTTAACCCTGATTTTCACTGACATCAATTTTGCTAGGGATTTTTGACGCTGCATTCAGTCAAATGTTGCCTAGATAACTCTCGCCTCACCTCTGGAATTCAGTTCTTTTGTTCATATTTAGACCAATGGCTCTGTTGAGACCTGGAGCAGAGTGGCACTGGCAGAACCCAAACTGAGCTTTGAGAGCAAGTCAGTGATGAAAGCGCCAATTAATTACACTGTCAATGGTTCTTCATTTCACTTTGTTGATGGTCATTTGGTAGTACAGAACTTGAGTATTGTTGAAAAAAAGAGATTTTTTTGCCAAAGCTTTACATCTTGCGCTCATCAGGACAATTCGCAAGAAAATACCAATGTCGGGGAAATAACATAATTATACTGTATGAGAAGAGTGTGCTGATTGGTTGGCAAGTAGATTCTGATTGGTAGAGGCATTGCCATGGAGAGTGCACCAGCTGATTGTGACTGACAGTTAACTGCCACGCTTGAAATTTAAACCAGGCAGCTTGATTCTGATTGGTCAAGGCATTTCTCAATAGCCTATTATCGGAGGCCGACTGGAATTTTCCAGTCAGCCTTCAGGTCCCTGGAGGTGTCAGGGAACTTTGTAGCTACTCAGTCTATTTTTTGTTTCGAAGTTTTGTGAGAGGGCACCTTCATCTGGGGCATTCTCTCTCTCATTTACCTTGAAAAGACCAGCTCTGCTCTTTCTGAGCGGGAGGTGCGCCCATTGGCCCTCCAACTTCAAGAGCCCACCCACCATCCTTAATTGGAGAATTGCCATACTCTGGCTATTAATTGGCTCTTTACCCACACAGTGTGGGCTTCTGAACCCCATTAAGAGTCCTGAAACCCCTGGGGAAAAGCACAGAAGTAGGCCATTCAGTTCATCAAGTCTACACCGGGTCTCTGAAAACGTAATTCAACCAAACCCACTCCATCTCTCTTTCCCCGTAACTCTGCACGTTTTCTCTCTTCAGTTGCTCATCCAATTCTCTTTTGAAAACCACAAATGAATCTGCCTCCACCACACTGTGGTTCATTCCAGGTCCTAACCTCATGTCTTTTCATGTCATTTTTGGTTCTTTTGTGAATTACCTTAAATCAGTGTCCAGTAGTTCTCGATCCTTCTGCCAAAGGGAACAGTTTCTCCCTATCTCCTCTGTCTAAACCACTCATAATTTTGACCACCTCTATCAAATCATCTCTTATTCTTCTCTTCTCCAAGAAGAACAACCGCAGCATCTCCAATCTATCTTTATAATGAAGTCCCCAATCTCTGGAACAATTTGCGTCAATTTTTTCTTCACCTTCTCTAAGGCCTTCACACCCTTCCTAAAGTATGGTGCCCAGAAGTGGACTCAATTCTCCAGCTGAAGCTAAACCAATGTTTCATAAACTATCGTAACTTCCTTGCTTTTGTACTCTATGCCTCAATTTATAAAGCCCACGATTCCATATGCCTTTTTAATCACTTTACCAAACCTCAACGTTTTGTGTATATATACCCCAGGTCCCTCTGTTCCTAAACCCCCTTTTGAATTGTTTGTTCTCCTTACCACTTCATACTTCTCTGCATTAAAATTCAAGTGCCATGTGTCTGCCCATTCTACCAGCCTGTCTATGTCCTCTTGAAATCTATCTCTATCCTCTTCACAGCTCACAATACACCCAAGTTTTGTGCCATCTAAAAATTTTACAATTGTGCCCTGCACATCCAAGTCTAGGTTATTAATGTAGATTAAGAAAAGCAGTGGTCCTAATACCAACCCCTGGGAACCGCACTGTATATCTACCTTCGGCTTAAAAAATAACCATTCAACACTACTCTGTTTCAGCCAACTTCATATCCGTGCCATTGTTGTCCCTTTTATACAGAATTGGTTAGCTAACAGGAAACAAAGAGTAGGCATAAAGGGTCATTTTCAGGTTGGCAAGATGTGACGAGTGGAGTGCCACAGGGATCAGTGCTGGGGCCTCAATATTTACAATCTATATTAATGATTTAGCTGACAACTTATTGTTAAATTTGCTGAGGACACAAAGATAGGTTTGTGAAGAGAACATAAGGAGTCTGCAAAGGGAAATAGATAGGTTAAGGGAGGGGGCAAAAATCTGGTCTTCACTCCCCTCATCTAAGTCATTGATGTAGACTGTAAAAAGTTGAGGCCCCCTGGGGACTCCACTCGTCACACCTGCCAATCAGAAAAAGACCCATTTATGCATACTTCCTGTTTTCTGCCAGCTTCTATCAATCTTCTATCCATACTAATATATTACCCCCTACGCCATGAGCTTTTATTTTTTGTAATAATCTCTGATGTGGCACCTTATCAAATGCCTTCTGGAAATCCAGATAGAATCTTGATTGACAAGGGTCAGAGGGTATAGGGGGTAGGAAGGAAAGTGGAGTTGAGGCCACAATCAGATCAGCCATGATTTTATTGAATGGCCAAGCATGCACGAGGGGCCAAATGGCCCACTCCTGCTCCTAATTTGTATCTTAGTATTCCATGGGCCTCAAATTTACTGACAAGCCCATTATGTGGCACTTTATAAAACGCCTTTTGAAAGTCCATGAACAGCACATCGGCCACATTACTCTCATCAAAAGCTAATTAAGTTAGTTAAACATGATTTGTCTTTAACAAACCCACACAAACTTAACTTAACTAATCCACCCTTGTCCAAGTGGCTTATTAATTTTGACCCATATTATCATTTCTAAAAGCTTTCCCACCACTGAAGTTAAACTAACTAGCCTATGGTTACTGTGTTATCTTTACACCCTTTCTGAACAAGGGTGTAACAGTTGCAATTCTGAGGTCCTCTGGCACCACCCTTGTATCTAAGGAGGGTTAGAAGATTGTGGCCAATGGCTCCACAATTTCCATCCTTACTTCCCCCAGCATCCTCAGATTTCTTTTCGTTCATGGGATATGGGTGTTGCCTGCTAGGCCAGCATTTATTGCCCATACCTAATTGCCCTTGTTCAGAGGGAATTTAAGAGTCAACCACATTGCTATGGGCCCGGAGTCACATGTGGGCCAGACCAGGTAAGGACAGCAGATTTCCTTCCCTAAAGAACATTAGTGAACCAGATGGGTTTTTATGACAATCAGCAATGGTTTCATGGTCATCATCTGACTCTTAATTCCAGATTTTTATTGAATTCAAATTCACCATCTGCCATGCTGGAGTTTGAACCTAGGTCCCCAGAGCTTTACCCTGGGTCTCTGGAATACCACTCCAGTGACAATACCACCGTCTCCCCCCAACTTTGTCAGAAGCCTTGCTAAAATCCATGTAGTCTACATAAATTTGCTACTTTCATTGACTCTCATTGTTACTCCCCCAAAAAGTTCAACTAACTTAGTCAGACTTGGCTTTCTTTACAAATCCATGCTCTCTGCCATTGATTAATCCATGCTCTTCTAAATGGTTATTAATACTATTCCTCTGATTTTTTTTCCAACAATTAACCAAGGTTAAGCTGACTGGCCTGTCGTTGCTTAGTCTATCTTTTTCTCCTTTCTTAAACGATACTACATTGTTAGGTGTCCTCCAGTCCTTTGGCACCATGCCGATAGCCAGAGAGGATTGAAAAATGATCAGTGTCTCCACTATTTCCTCTCTTATCGACCTGGGATACATTTCACCTGGGCCCAGTGATATAACCATGTTAAACAATACTAAACCCCTTATTATTTGCCCTCCTCTTCTTTAACTACAATGTCTGCATCGGTCCCCTCTTTTGAGAACACAGATGCAAAGTATTCTTTAAGAACCATGCCCAAATCTTCCCCCTCCACACACAGGTTAATTTTTCCTTATCTATTCTCTTGCGTTCATAAAATACCTATGGATTTTACTTGCCAATTTATTTATATAATTTCACTGCTGCACAAACCCACACAAAAGCAATGCCACTGTGGGGCAAGGTTGATAACCAGTTATATCAGTGCATTTATAAATCTTAAAACGCAAAAATAAATATCCAGTTAAAGCTCTACCTTTTAAATGGGACAGCATTTCTCAGAGCCGTTTCTACATCAGCAGGGTTCCCCTGTGCCAGCTCAGATACAGTGGTGAATCCAGTATCATACAATGCTCGAGCACGCTGTGCATTCAGCAAGGAAACTCGCACTAGATCACAGAGTTGCCGGTGGATACCAAAACTGAGACGGCTCTGAAACTGAGAGAGCAGCAGCTCCATATTGTGCCAACCAAGTCGATTACTAAATACTGTAATCATACCTGTACAATACAAAAGATCAGTTAACAATTTAATTGCCAACAAAATAGTTCTAGAAAAGAATGGTGCCACTCCAGGTTGAGCAAACCAATTATGTACAAGAAAGCAGCCATTTCCAACTCTGGTTACAAGCAGCCTAAAGAGCTTCCATTTAGAGCTGTTCTTTGTCATTTATCTTTTAACACTTGCCTGCATAAGTTGCTGCAGACTGCTGCAGAGACTGAAGCTGTCCTCGACTGCAGTGGTATTTCTTTGTTACAATGCCAAGTGGAACTTCATTGATTAGATCTAATAACACAAGGCTGGTGAAAAACCTGGAACATTGAGAAAACAAGGCAGACATGCATATTAGTCAAGCTGCATAGTAAATATTTCAAGCATATCATTTTCATAGCGCAATAATGAAGCTTTAGAGTTTTACATCAGAAACACCAACATAATCCAAGAAATCATTTTCAAGGCCTCTCACTTCTGAACTGTTCTGTTGCTTCACGTTCTCAAACTTAAAGTTAAAGCCAGACAATCTGCACAGAATTTGCTCTTCAACTTCACATACAATCAAGGAAACTAGCATGGGTTGACCAACAGCTTTTACTGAAGCTGACAGTCTCAAAGAAAACAACTGAAAATGCAATAAGAACCCCGAAAATAAGCCCATGATATGTAATTACACTGAAAATGCAATGAGGTTCACGATTATCAGTAATTAAGCCAGAAGCATACCCAACATATCATATGCATAGCAAATGTGGAAATTGATCTAATTTTCGAGAAATTGTAGATTTTTGTGATTGTTTTGGTAATCCGCTGCTAAATCTGGGTATTGCATTGTTTGAAAAAATCTTACACGCTGACACACAGCGTTCTTCCGTACACCACGGGCAGAATTTTACGTCCCACAGGCGGGCATGTGCCTGACCCGATCTGGAGTAAAATAGTGTAAGGTGAAGTCAGGCGAGCACCCCAACGTAGTTGCGCGCTCGCACAATATTTCAGTCGGCAGGCGCGCGCGAGAGTCGGCAGCGCCTACTGACAATTAAGAGGCCTATTAAGGCCATTAATCAATTAATTTAATCCTGTTTTTTGCCGCCTGCCCAACCTTACTTTTGGCGGGCAGGCAAATAGGCTAGGCAACCTTTATATTTTTGAAGATACTTCATCCATGGGCGGGATGAGGTTTCCAACAGTAATTATAAAAAATAAAAATTTTAATACATCATTTTTAATATGTCCCTGTTCATGTAACTGAGTCACATGTGGGAACATGTTTCCCTTATTTTTAAAACCTTTATTTCTCATTTTAAAATTCTTCAGCTCCCTGAGGCAGCTCTGTGTCTTCAGAGAGCTTTCAGCGCGTGCTCCCCCGTGCACGTGCAGACTTCAGTGCTCACACTCCTCCTGCCCCCCGACAATGCTGAGGATCTCAGCGCATGTTAATTGGCCAGCCAGCGTGAAATCGCGTTCAGAGCCCAATTGTGGACGGCGATCTGTTTTACAGCTGTTCCCAGCCCAGCCTACCCAACGAAGGGAATATCCTGCCCCACAATTCACAGGGGAACTCTTATTTTGCCATCATTCTGTTAAATTCAGATAAAAGATTGATATATCAGTAACCACAAATTAAAATGTAACATTGCTTTCCTAATGACTCTTGATCCACTGCAGTCTAGAACATGATTAATTTCCATGGATCCTTACTCAAGTAATGAATCAACATTTTATGGGGAGAAGAGGAGAAGCTTCAGCAAACAAATAGACAAGTAAAAGTCAATACATCATCAGTACCTTTTGTGAATGGCCATTTGTCTATGCTGCTTGTCAGTCTTAGGAATAAGTTTCCCTTTAATTGAACGAGCCAAGAATCCTTCCTCAATTCCAACCAGTTCTGCTACTCTCTTCATTGAGGCTGACAAGTTCTCCCACAAACAAAAGAACTGATACCAGTCAATGGTTACCCATTCTTCATAGACAGGTGTGATCTGAAGTCAGTAGATGAAAAAAAACATTAGCATCCCATCATGAGACCTGTACACCAGTACAATTGTTTCTTTTGGTGTGGACCAAACAGTTGTACATGCATTTAGTCTACAGGTTTGAGCTCTTCTTATGACATGGTAACTGATGTCGTTCCGTTAAACTAGCAGATATACCACAACATTACTCAGGGTCCTCCTGAAGCAGTTATAATGTTCAGAGATGTCGTCTTAAACACACAAGCCTGTACAGTAGCTAATTTGGCAAATTCTGGTAACTGTAGTTACTTATAAACTGTCACACAACTTTTTATCATATCAAAGAAAAGTGTAAAATAAACAAAAAAAGTAACATTCCATAAACAGAAAATATCAAAGAGGATTCTGCAGTCTCTTAATTGCCTACTATCTGAACCCACTTAGTATTTAACCATTAAGAATCTAGTGTTTATTCAATTAAATTAATTAGGTACACATTCACATGACTTAACCGTGAGCAATGCCAAAGGAGATCTTCTATTCTGCAAATGGCACATCTCAAGAATTTCCTGTCCCACTCAAATTTCTGTATTCCACATTAAAAGTATAAAGAAGGAAAAAGAAATTGCCAGGACTACAAAATACCAGATCCAAAATGTCTGCAATTCATGCAGCTGAAGAAACTTAGTCAGTAATTACTTATCAGCAATTGAGCTTTGTAGTCTTTAAATAATACAAATGGACACTCTAGGAGGAGACTAATTCATTGCGATTCACCTGGTCTTATGGCCTTTCTACCTCTATCTCCTCCTTTAAGATGCTCCTTAAAACATACCTTTTTGACCAAGCTTTTGGTCACCTGACAAAACGGAGGCATGGGCCTGGGTTAAAGCAAAAGCCTGGGATCCAGGCCCTGGAGGACACCAGATCTGAAACTGTGATGGAAAGGGAGTATACTCCAGGCATTAAAAAGTAGAGGCAGGACGTGGAAGTCATAGGTGGAAAAGTGATGTACTTCTGTAGGTTCCGTGCCCAAGCTGTAGCAGGGAAAACCCAGAACAGAAGAGTCCAAAGCAAGAACAGGAAGACATAACAGCCAACAACTTTTATTTATATAGTGACTTTAACATAATGAAACATCCCAAGCACTTCAGAAGAGTTTATAGAGCAAAATTTGACACTCAGCTCCTAGCGATATTAGGGCAAATGGCCCACAGCTTGGTCAAAGAGATAGGTTTTAAGGAACATCTTAGAGAGTCAGAAAAGCTCAGAGGTTTTAGGGACGGAATTCCAGAGCATATGGCCTGGGCCTCCAATAATGGAGCAGAATTATATGAACGCAGGTGTATCAGAGGTTGTAGGGCTGATGGATGTCACAGCAATAGGAGGGGAGAGGCCATGGAGGGGCTTGAAAACAAGGATGAGAAATTTAAAATCAAAATGTTGCTTGACTGAAAGCCAATGTAGGTCAGCAACATAGTATGGGCTGGGAAACAAGCAGCAGAGTTTTAGATGGCCACAACTTTAGAGAGATATGATGTGGGAGGCCAGCCAGAAGTGCACTAGAACAGCCAAGTCTAGATATAACAAAGACAAGAATGAGGGTTTTAGCAGCACATGAGCTGAGGCAGGATGGAATCATGCAATGTTATGGTGGTGGAAATCAGTAGTCTCAGTTATGTCGCAAATATGCAGTCAGAAGTTCATCACAGCGTCAAATATGACACCAAGGTTGCAACTTTAAACAGTTACCAGATGGAGGGATGGAGTCAGCAGCCAGGGAACAGAGATGGAAGCTTTGGTCTTCCCAATATT
Organism: Carcharodon carcharias; assembly: GCF_017639515.1. NCBI lineage: Eukaryota > Metazoa > Chordata > Chondrichthyes > Lamniformes > Lamnidae > Carcharodon > Carcharodon carcharias. The sequence continues at coordinate 43,176,902 of NC_054484.1, read as the reverse complement.
TAATTGAAGGAAGTTCTTGGTCATCGAGTACTGATGTAAGAAAGCAGTCTGATAACTTAGTAACAGTGGAGGAGTAGAGGGAGGCAATGGTCAGGTGGAGCTGGGTGTCGTCAAATAGACACAAAAACAAACATTGTGTTTTCAGAAGATATTGCAATATGTAGGTAAAAAACAGAAGATGGTTGAAGATAGTTCATAGTATGGAAAGGTAATGGTATGAGAGTGAGAAACAAAGTAATGAGGAGATATTATGGCCATGATTGGTCATCGACATCCTTCCATCTACATAGGATGATGGGCATGAGATACTTTCATATGATATACTTTTTCTGATGGCTGAAATCAATCCATGAGAGGCAGGTTCTTCCATAAATTCAAATACGAGGCGGCTATCTTGTGGGTTGTTGTGTTTGGTGTTGGTACCTATTGTTAAGCGCTGCAGCTACTGATCATCATGGTGGCACACACCAGCCCGCAGATGATGCTGCCATTTTCCTCGGTCTTTGGCTAATGTCTCCCAGTTGTGAGAGTCAATGTTTAGGGCTTTCACATCACACTTGCAAGCATCCATGAAGCAGCATCCCACAGGTCTTCTGGTTCTGGCTACCTCCCTACACAGAATATCCTTGGGAATGCATTCATCTCCCATCCTGTGAACTTGCCCGAACCAGCAAAGTGAGTTTGTTTGATAAGTGCCAGCATACTTGGGAGATTTGCCTTTGAAAGGACTGTTGCATTTATGATTTTGTCCTTCCATGAGATGCCGAGAATGCACTGCAAACAGCAAGGATGAGCATTATTGAGCTTCCTTTCTTGGTAACTGTTAGTTGTATATGTTTCATATCCGTACAAAAATGGCTATGATTGGAAAAATAAGAATGAAACCAGGAAAGTGCAGTCCCATGCAGCTGAACAAGTGGAGATGTTGGAGAAGGATGGTGTGGTCAACTGTATTAAAAGTTGCAGACAGGTTGAGAAGGACGAAAGGGAAAAGTCTTGATGAGAGCCATTTCGGTGTTGTGGCAGAGGTTGAAACATGATTAGAGTGATTCAAATGTGGAGTTCCTGGAAATGTATGTACAGATTTGGGAAATCATAACTTGTTCAAGGACTTCGGAGTGAAAAGGGAAGTTGAAGATGTGGCAGTAGTTTGCAAGGATAGTGGGATCAACAATTGTTTTTTTGAAGAGAGATGTGATGATAGCAGATTTAAAGGAGAGAGTGACAACACTTAAACAGAGAGAACAGTTAAAGTATCAGCTACATACATACGTAATAATCTAGAGGGATTTGTTGGCCATAAGTGTGGTGATGGTGACAGCAAGAATATCTTTGATGTCAGTCCATGTTTGGGATCATGGAAGTATCACTGTTACAGATTAAAAGCAGAGATTTTAAGATCGCATATACACTGCATTAGCCTCAGCTTCCATGGATCAACTGATTTATGTCGAGTTGTGAACTTTCTGAATCAGAAGTGCATCACTCGGCAAGTCTGAATGAAGGTGTTCATCCATTTAAAACACATCTCACCGTATCCCAGTTTGAGGACCATAGTTTGAAATTAGGAGAACAGGTGGTGAATGAGTTAAGGGAAGAAAAACCAAAAGGTTCAGAGGGAAACTGGGCAGCGGAGCTGGAAAACAAATAGCAGCCTTTGGAGGAAGCAAAGCAGAGGCTCATGAGGGATAAAGGCTCAAATATTACAGAAGCAAATCTTTTCATTACATAGATGTGAAACCTAAACATAACCAGTTTCAAATACTATGGGGCAAATCGTCCATCAGATTGCCACTCTCTCCTTTTTACTTATCTTAGACTGGAACTGTACATTTTACACCCAGTCTTTTGACCAGTGCTTGGTGAGAAACATGCAGCATGGCGGCTCCGGGAGTCCCTTCTGTGCGGTGCAGGATGGTCAGGATGCACCCCCCTTTTTACACCACTGGTCGGGAGGGTAGGGGGTGAGGTGGGAAGAGTTGGGTCGTCGGGGGAGTAGTTGGAGGAATGGGGGTGAGTCAGGGGTGGGAGGGCTAGTTGAGTGGTCTGGGATGTGAGGGATATTCGGGTGGTCAAGGCATGTGGGAAGGGAGTCACGGGGTGGAAGGATAATAAGATGGGGGGTTTGTGGGAGGATAGTCAGGTAGTTGCTGTGGGGAGGGGTGGGGGGGGTGCGTGTGGTGGTGTGGGAGGTGAAGTCAGCGGGGTCAGTAGTATAATTACCCAGAAGTTAGAACTGGTTTTAATCCTTCTAACTTTTCCTGGGTAAGATTTCTGCTGCGAGTCAGAACCATCCAAAGTCCCCGACTTTAAATTGGAGTTTGGGAGTGTTCTAAGTGCAGGGTAATTGCCCAACCGAAGGTGAAACTTCCCGGGCAATTCCCACGCAGTCCTTGCCTGGGGAATTCTGGGGTCAGGGGTGGGGCCTAGCGCATCTTCCGGGGTACCTCCCAGGTACAACCCTCTGGGGAACGGAAGATTTGGGCCATAAACTTTTGACTAGATTTAAAAACTGAAGAGCTGTCGCATCCACGTGGGCACTGTGCTTTCGATTTACTGCATATCCTCAAGAAAAAAGGCACATTTTTGAGACCAACCTTATAGGCAAAAAATTAAGGAACGACTTTTACATGGGTAATGTTATTGAGGGGCTTGATCTCAAATAAAATGCACCCGCCTAGCACACCTAACATGGCTCTCAAAAGAAACCACAAGGTAATGGGGGAAGCGGAGCCCACACTGGCTGCTCTTTCTCTCTCTGTTTGTATTTTTATTAAGGGGCCTCCCCAACAGCCCTGCCCCGGGAGAGAAAGCATCTGCTGGGCCTGTGGTTTCAAAGCTGCTTGGGAGCCAGTGGAAGGGAAGGGCCATGCCATTGGAAAAAGGCTGCTCCCAGCTCTTGATCCAGGCTTCATTGCAGGAGGATTGCACTGAGTCAGCATTTGAAAGGGCCTGATTGGTAAAGGCCTGAGTCTCTCTTCCCCTGGAAGGCTGAGGGCAATGACTGAGGATTCAAAACTCAGGGATTCATTTATTTAAAGTTCTCTCTGGAAAATGATCCCTACATCATGTTTCGACAGCACAGAAACAGGCCATTCGGTCCACCTAGGCTCTTTTGGTGTTTATGCTCCACACAAGCCTCCTCTCACCCTACTTCATGTAACCCCATCAGCATATCCTTCTATTCCTTTATCCCTCGAGCACTTACCTAGTTTCCCCTTAAATACATCAATGAAATTACAGAGGATAAGAGTCCTCTACAGACAGATGTCAAGGTCAGATTAGCTCACTATGCCAAAAGAATTCAGGCCCAACCTTCAACTCTCTCATTTGCATGCAAGGTCCCAAGACCAAAAATGCATTGTAAAAATTGATATAAAGGTGTTCCCGCTTGGAAAAGTAAACCAGTTGTTTTGGAGAATCCCTATAACACTCAAAGACATTTTCTGGTGAGCTAATCAAAGACATCTTATGGAAATTTACAGAGATGCAAAAACTGATTCATGCTGGCTTACACTTCCACAGGTACTGCTAGCCATTCAAAAGATCAACAGTGTGACTGTTGATAACTATTCAGTTGTGAGAGTGGGGCAGGTTATCACAGCTGAGATTCATTTTCATATCCAACATGCAAAAACACATACTTTTACCAGAGATCACTAGAAGTGGTGAACAGGCTGATATTTTTTCCTTCCAAGCATGGGTTATCATAGCTAGTTTACAGAGGGCAGAATTTATTGCTCGGCGGGCGCACGCACGCCTGACCTGATCGAGTGTGAAAAGATACGCAATATCGGCCGGGCGTGCCGACATCAACTCGCACTCGCACAATATTTTGCAAGGCAGATGCGTGATGGAGACAGAGGCGCGCCCGCCATTAATTAAGAGGCCAGTTAAAGCCCGAGACACCAATTGTCTCCGACTTTACGTAGCCCGTGCGATTTTTCGGCCATTGCACGGGCAAAGCGGGCAGACCACTTTTAGCAAAAGCCCATCCACGGGCAGGATAAGGAGGAGCATTGTCAGTGCAAATAGTGAGGAGTTTTGGGTCAAACTTGCTGCTGGTTGCTTCTGTGAACTAGACAACTTCATCTCGCTTCAGAGCTGCACACTGAGCATTTCTAGGCTTCATTTCAGGACTCATTGCTGTCTTCCAGGCCCCCCAGAGGATTCAGACCGCATGGGCTCTCCCAGGTATCAGACAGCCTTCTGTTTCCCTGGTGATGGGGATCATGGTCTCCGCTGGAGGCACCTCGGAGGAGGAGGAAGAGAGGGGCAGAGTGGAGAGGAGGCCCGGTGTCCCAATCCAGGGGAGCAACCTGTGAGAGGAGAGGTACAGGTACAAGGGTGGCGTGGGGAGGGGGGGGGGGGGTGTGAGGGATGGGGAGGCCAACAGGGAGTCAAAGACAGAAGGGGCTGCAGAAGACGTCACTATCCTGCTGCCAGGGTTTACAGGAGGTGATGTAGCTACCTCAATATGTCCGAGGTACAGTGCTGAAGGAGGGTTCACCTCTCAAGGAAGATAGTGACCTCCATCTGTCAGAGGATCAGGCATGAGGTCAGATCCAACTGTGTGGGTGGACACCCCATGCCAGTGGTGCTGAAGGTGACAGCGGCCCTTAAACTCTACGCCTCCGGCTCTTTCCAGGGCTCAGTGGCCAGCCAGACAGTGAGCCAGAGGCTTCACACTGATTGCTGGCTTCCCCTGCACCTGGGGTGCAATCGACTGCACACATGTGGCCATCAAGGCACCAGCGGGTCAGCCGGGTGCCTTCGTCAACAGGAAGGGCTTCCACTCCATGAACGTGCAGATAGTGTGTGATCACAAGATGCAGATTCTGCAGGTCTGTGCAACCCTGGCAGCTCCCATGATGCTTACATCCTGAGACACTCCCAGCTGCTGAGGCTCTTCAGTGCTCCAGCCCAACTGGATGGATGGCTGCTGGAAGACAAGGACTATCCCCTCAAAAGGTGACTCATGATGCCTCTCTGCCATCCAAGAACAGAGGCCAAGCAGCGGTACAATAGGCGTCACGCCTCCACAAGGGCAGTGGTAGAGAGAACCATCGGTCTTCTCAGGATGTGCTTCCGATGCCTGGGCTGTTTAGGGGGCGCAATGCATGCCCCCCAGAGCATGTGTCACTGACAGTGGTTGTGTGCTACACTCTGCACAATCTGGCACTGGCAAAGGGGGACCCAGTGGGGGAAGAGCTGCACAGGCCACAGATGATGAGTCCAGTAGTGAGTCCGAGGATGAGCACGGTGAGGAGAACACTGAGGGCATGGACACTGATCTGGGCAACCTCCAGGGAGGCAGGGACACCCAGGATGCTTTGATCCAACACTCCTTTAGCTAGCCTGCCAGTAAGAACCTCCATCACTTTCCAGAGCTGCAGGCTCCATGCTCGATACCTGACAGGAACATTTCCTTGGCCAACAACATACACTCTGTGTCAGGAGACACATGTCCATCATTACATAATGGCCTACCCTGCATCTACAGAACAAATGAAGCATACAGAGGCCAATAGCACAAAATAACATCTCATTTAACTATGAACGTGAAACAGCTGAAATGAACATTAACCGGTGTTTTTAATCACACCATGAAAAAATTCAAACCAAAATTGGGAAACAAAATATCACCAGTGATAAGTCCACTTCGTGTTTAAAGGTGCTTTACATTTATGTTTGCGGGTGCTATGTCTTGGTGCACCCTTCTTCGATGGCAGCAGCATTGCAGACAGCCTGCTCGCTCTGCTTTCTTGTTGGCCTGGAAGATCTTGGCAGTCGTCCTCTGACCCATGGAGCCTATGCTGGCTCCGCCTGGGAGGGAGCGACCAGTGCCACAGCTGGTACCTCCCCAGTCACCGCAGCCTCATCAGATGCCACAGTTACTGGCAGAGGGAAGGAGGAGCTGCTGCTGTCATCCAGAGCGCCCTGAGAGGAGCCCGCAGAGATGACAGGCAGCTCGTGCACTAACGTGAGGTCACATTGGACCTCCCTGCTCACCACTGATGGACAGGCACCTAGCTGGGATACTGGGTACCCGATCCATCTCACACGCTGACACTGACCAGCTGAGGTCATTGCCGGTGTGAGGGCTTGCAGGTCTGAGTGCATCCCAGGTACCCCTGATTGAATCCCTGGAGGAGCCTCTCCATGAGAGTCGCCACTCTCTCCATGGAGGAGGCAGTGCACTTGGCCATGAGGGTCAACGCAGTGGTCATGCTCTGCAGGGACTCTTCCACAACGAACACCATGGCACACATTCCCTCATGTTACTCCACCAGATCCTCCCACACACCCTGCTGGGCTTCCAGCATTTGCTGCCTAATGGGCGACTTCAGAGGCCCGTCATCAGCCATTGACTGAGCATGTTCCTGGTCCCCAGCATTCCTCCAACTGCAGGCGCCCTGGGTGCTCTCTGCCTGCACCTCAAGCAAGTGTAAAGTGTCCTCACCAATGTGCACTGGGATACTAGACGGCGGTCTTATGCCCACCGAGGTGCTGGTAACTGCGCTGGTGCCTCTTTGACAGAGAGGTGCGTGCTCAGCATGGTGATCCTCCGGGGTCAGGGGTGGGCTTCAGGTTCCTCATTGCGACCACCTGTTGGTGAGCCTAAAAGGAAGAAGAAGAACATGTCATTAGTTTAAGTCATGAAACGGTTACCGTGCATGCCTGGCACCCTGGTGAGACAGAGATATGCATCAGGGTGCCCTCGTCTTTCCGTTATCAATGGGGACTCCAGTTTTGAGGATCACGTCAATATAGAGACTACACTAGAATGATTGCAATAGCTGACATTCTCACCTCTGTGCACTGCACTCTTACCTCCCTCTGGCATCTCAACCTCACCACGGCTGCTTGACCGAGGTGCTGCTCAAACTCCAGGGCCTCCTGCTCGTACCAAGTGAGGATTAGGAGGTGTGGGGGCCCTCTCCAGTCTGTAACCTCTCAATATTGTTATGGGGTGTCTTTTCCTGAAAGGATAGAGGAGCATTGGTTATTCCACTCTCTACCTGCAGCGCCACTGCAGCCTGGCCAACCCCACCTGAGGGACACCTCACAGCGCTCAGCCGATTCGTGACCCTGGAGCTGCAAGACACTCAGTCCAAGCAGCCAGGGCTCACCCCCTTGGCCAGCTCCTGCCTCATTGACATTTGCCACTCACACTCTGACACTTCTGAGGCCCACGGCAGGGGTGGGCAGCTCTTAACTGTTCTGCAGTGACCCATGCCAACACGGTACTCACCCTTTCCGATCGCAGTGGATCGTTGAAGCGCTTCAGGCGCTGGACCGACGTGCACCTCACCACGTCGTGCTTACCTTGGATGCCACCTCCTCCCAGGCCTTTTTGGTGAGGTGTGGAGGCCTCCTCCTCCCATCTCTGGGGACAAGGGTTTCTTTCCTGGCTGCAACCTCCTCCAGGAGGGCTGAAAGGCACTCATCTGAGAAACACGGGGCCGACTGCCCTGCCTGCTGTGTCCAAACGCAACGGGATCCATCTTCACTTCCATGGCAGCCTTCCAGGAGCTGCCTGGGCCGGTTTTGAATCGGCTGCCAGGTCACCATTGGACCCAGCGGACATCATGCTCCTGCCCCGCCTGCCCCTTCTCACTGATTCCCCAGCCACCTCTCACGCTGCGTGGGCCTTAATTGGCCCGCCAGCATGAAATCGCAGTGTGCTGCCAATCGTGGGCAGCGGTTGGCTTCCCGACTGCCACCGTCCACCCCCACCCGAGCCTGCATGCCAAGGGCAAAATTCTGCCCAATCTTTTTATAAAACATAGCAATTCTTGGCTTCTTAAACATGATGGTATTAACGGTGATATAAACATACACATTCACAATAATGACAAAAACATATTGTGTATTCTTTCAAATACCATTTTACCGTTTGAATATAGCACCTGAATGTGTTACTGAAGGAAATGCACTGATGAAAACAGCCCAGTAAAAAGAGTTCCTGCCATCACCAAGCGGAGAACACAGGTGATGTGTCATAATTGTCTCATAGCTTTAGCATCACAGTGGGGTCAGCCTTATATCAAAAGTATAGTAATTGTGTTTTGGTATACCACTCACTTCCTGGTGTATAAAACTAAAGAGAGATCAAGACATAAACAAGCATTAGGCTGCTCAGAGCAAAACTAATCAGGGGACATCCCAACGGTTGCCCACCAGTTTCAATATGTAGCATGAAAAACACAATTAATGCAAAACAACAAAGAAAATTCCTCATGTACCTGATAGAGAATATGAAGATCATTCTCCAAAACAAACCCTTTCATTGCTTTCTGTAAGTCAGCAAAGATTCTCAGTGCATCTGGAGGAGACAGGGAAGAAGCGAGAGTGGCTGCTCCCAACTGTGTGGGTCGATACAGTTGAACTATTAAAAAAAACACATTACCTATATAAGTACAATTGGACTATTAGAATCTTACACCATTTTGCCTGTAACAGCTCTTTGAAAGAACTGTCTAATTTAGTTTCAAACTCCAGCTTTATTACACAACCCCGCTAATTCATCCTCTTCAATTACTGTGTTCAAGTCTTATGTGAATCAATTTTCCCAAGGAGTGGACCCTGTGAATGTAGCATTTTGTTTTCACTGCTCTGCTGTGTAATAAGTCAGTAAACAAAACTGCAGAAGTTTAAAAATGGCCATGATTCATTCAACAAGTTCATATATTGATTAATCTTTCTCTTGGAAAAGAAAAGTCACTAAACTAAACTAAATGATAAAAAAACAAGAGTGCTTGAGACATAGATCAGAAACCTACAACTGAAATGAGACCCAGAGAATAAGTGAATGCCACAGAGAGAGGCAGAAATCCACAATAAAGATAAAGAATGTAAAATTTGTTCAGAAATTGGAAGAGAAAATGTAACAAAAAAGACAGAAAATATTTGAGTCATAGAACGGACATGTTCACTTGAATTCCCCAAGATTCTTTTCTAACATATATAAATGCAGATGGGATTATCACAACATGAGCTTGAGAGCACAAGAAAACAGAAGAGAACATTGAGAAAGTTGAAATCTGGCATAAACAAAGGCTCCTATTTTACTTCTGCTTTGTTCCTCACTATTGAATGTCCCTGGAATTTCAGTTTTTATTGAAAATCTTAGTTATTTTTAATCTTTGAATGTGGAAATGCACTGGTGCAGCAGGCTTGTAAACTTCCATGCTTCTCCTATGTTGTAATCTGATCAGAGCCATGCTATTAACAAAAGACACCAGAGGCCACTGCAGTGTCACTGGAGGGGTAAGAGGGGATAAATCAAAAGGCAATCATCCAGGTGTACGTGGTCAGGTCTGGCTACAAATAGATGTAGATCTGGGAGTAAATCTCCACCTTGTCCATTGACCAGGGGTAATACATGGTGAGGTAGAACCAAAAAAACTTACCAAAAGTAGCCAAAAAATAAAAATAAGCAAGTTAACAATAACCAGTGGAGTACTGAAGCATAAGGTAGAGCAACAGGCTGTAATATTTTTAGTCAGCCACTACTGAAAAGCATTGGATTTGTATATTCATTTAAATAGTACCAGATCCAGGATATTAAAAACAGCTGGGCAAAATTAAACTGAATTTTAAAAAGTGCAACTTATCACCAAACTTTAACTGTAAAAGCAGATTATCTTGTGTGAATAAACAGGATTATTATTTCAAAATTTAAACAACAGATGTATATAAACAACAGTTCCTAAAAGGTGATGTATGGTATGGAACTAGATTTAGAAAAGTATAAGTCAAGGAATTTGTCTGAACAGTAGAAAATATCTGAAATTTTATTTGCCAAACAATAAAATGGAGGTAAAGGAAAAGTTACTTTTATCCCCTTCCCGGTCCTCTTCCAGTATTTGAATAAGCTCATTCTCCATTAGGTACTGAATAGCGTCCTCAATAGCATTCCCCTGGATTGATGCTGCCTCTTGTGCACTGGCAGCCAGCAGTGTGCATGAGGCATACACGCGGACATCTTCTAGGGTACTGGCAACACCACCCACTATTATCTGAAACCAAGATAAAGAGCCCACAGTTTTAGAAATCGTACAATGTCCAAAACATTCCTAAAGTCTGATAGATTATTTTCACACGCAGTCCAAACTAGATAGAACCATAGAACTGGAATACAGCACCACTTCCCAGCCTCCTCAAATACAAGATCTTAAACCAATTTTCTTTCTTATAATAAACTACAATCTGTGGATCACATATGGCATGAACCAAGTGACAATTTTATTTGCACTTATATTCCTTAGTCTGTTGGATTTTGTAAAAGCACTGGGATTGATACTTCGCCAAAGGACACCAGGTGAATCCTTCATTTGGCGACAAGGAATTATTTGGGATTTACCAACCAATCAGTCTGTGTTTGGGAGATAATGATGCTTAAATTTGACCTGCTAAACTATCTTACATCAACTATTTCAGATCCTATTAGTATTTCCACTATTATCTCACCACCACCTTCTCAAGGGCAACTAGGGATGGGCAATAAATGCTGGCCCAGCCAGCCAAGCCCACATCCAATAAATGAATTTTTTAAAAACTTCCCATTAGAATCAGGCCAAGTGACTGGGGAGGTGGTGGCTGTGGCACAGTGGTATTATCACTGATTAGTATTCCAGAGACCCAGGGTAATGCTCTGGGGACCCGGGTCTTACGTGTGACTCTCAAAAAATGCCCTCTGAAGTTGTGATAGTAGGAGATTTTAACTTTCCACATATTGACTGGGATTCCCATACTGTAAAAGGGCTGGATGGCTTGGAGTTTGTCAGATGTGTTCATGAAAGTTTTCTAAATCAATATAAAAAGGTACCAATGAGAGAGGATGCAATACTTGATTTCCTATTAGGGAACCAGACAAGTCAGGTGACAGAAGTATGTGTAGGCGAACATTTTGGGTCCAGTGACCACAATGTCATTAGTTTTAAGCTAATTATGGATAAGGATAGGTCTGGTCCTCGAGTTGAGATTCTAAATTGGAGAAAGGCCAATTTTGTGGAAATGAGAAAGGATCTAGGAAGAGTGGATTGGCATAAGTTGTTTTCTGGCAAGGATGTGTTCAGTAAGTGGAAGGCATTCAAAGGCGAAATTTTGAGAGTGCAGGGTTTGCATGTTCCTGTCAGGATTAAAGGCAAAGTTAACAGGCATAGGGAACCTTGGTTTTCAAGGGATATTGGTGATCTGGTTAAGAAGAAGAGAGAGGTGTATAGCAGGTATAGGCAACAAGGAGCAAATGAGGTACTTGTAAATTATAGAAAATGTAAGAAAATACTAAAAAAGGAAATCAGGAAGGCAAAAAGAAGACATGGGGTTGCTTTGGCAGATAATGTGAAGGTAAACCCAAAGGGTTTCTACAAGTATATTAAGAGTAAAAGGATAGTAAGGGACACAATTGGTCCCCTTGAAGATCAGAGTGGTCGTCTATGTGTGGAGCCTCACGAAAACAGCAATTTTGCATCAGTATTTACTCAGGAAACTGGCATAGTGTATAAGGAAGGAAGGGAAACAAGCAGTAGTTTCATGGAACATATAGAGATTAAAGAGGATTAGGTGCTTGCTGCTTTACAGCGAATAAAGGTAGATAAATCCCCTGGGCCTGACATGATATTCCCTCGGACCTTGAGGGAGACTAGTGTAGAAGTTGCAGGGGCCCTGACAGAAATATTTAAAATGTCCTTAGCCACGGGTGAGGTGCCGGAGGATTGGAGGGTAGCTCATGTTGTTCCGTTGTTTAAAAAAGGCTCCAAAAGTAAACCAGGTAATTACAGGCCAGTGAGCCTGATGTCAGTAGTAGGTAAATTATTGGAAGGTGTTCTGAGAGATTGGATATATAATTATTTGGACAGCCAAGGGCAGATTAAGGATAGTCAGCATGGCTTTGTGCGTGGTATGTCATGTTTAACGAACCTTGCAGAGTTTTTTGAGGAGGTTACCAAGAAAGTAGATGAAGGAAAGGCTGTGGATGTTGTCTACATGAACTTTAGTAAGGCCTTTGACAAGGTTCCACATGGGAGGTTAGTTCAGAAGGTTCAGACACTTGGTATCCATGGAAAGGTTGTAAACTGGATTTGAAATTGGCTGTGGGAGAAGACAGAGAGTGGTAGTGGATGATTGCTTCTCAGACTGGAGGTCTGTGACAAGTGGTGTGCCTCAGGGATCTGTGCTGGGACCATTGTTGTTTGTTGTCTATATCAATGATTTGGATGATAATGTAGTGAATTGGATCAGCAAGTTTGCTGATGACACTAAGATTGGAGGCGTTATGGACAGCGACGAAGGCTTTCAAAGCTTGCAGAGAGATCTAGACCAACTGGAAAAATGGACCAGAAAATGGCAGATGGAATTTAGTGTGGAAAAATGTGAGGTGTTACATTTTGGAAGGTCAAACCAAGGTAGGACATCCACAGTAAATGGTAGGGCACTGAGGAGTGCGGAGGAACAAAGGGATCTGGGAGTTCAGATACATAGTTCCCTGAAAGTGGCGTCACAGGTAGACAAGATTGTAAAGAAAGCTTTTGGCATACTTGCCTTCATAAATCAAAGTATTAAGTATAGGAGTTGGGATGTTATGGTGAGGTTGTATAAGACATTGGTGAGGCCAACTTTGGAGTATTGTGTGCAGTTCTGGTCGCCTAACTACAGGAAGGATATCAGTAAGATTGAGAGAGTGCAAAGAAGATTTACTAGGATGTTGTCGGGTCTTAAGGAGTAGAGTTACAGGGAAAGATTAAACAGGTTAGGACTTTATTCCTTGGAGCATAGAAGAATGAGGGGAGATATGATAGAAGTTTACAAAATTATGAGGGGTATAGACAGAGTAAATGCAAGTGGGCTCTTTCCACTTAGATTAGGAGAAATAAACACGAGAGGACATGGCTTTAGGGTGAAAGGGGAAAGGTTTAGTGGGAACATTAGGGGGAACTTTTTCGCTCAGAGAGTGGTGAGAGTGAGGAACGAGCTACCATCTGACGTGGTAAATGGGGGCTCACTCTTAAGTTTTAAGAATAAATTAGATGGATACATGGATGGGAGAGGTCTGGAGGGTTATGGACTAGGTGCAGGTCAATGGGACTAGCGGAATAATATTTTGGCACAGAGCAGAAGGGTCGAATGGCCTGTTTTCTGTGCTATAGCGTTCTATGGTTCTATGAACAAGGGAAATTGGGGATCGGCAATAAATGCTGACCCTAACCACTGACGCCCACATCATGAACAAATAAAAAAAAAATCTCAACAATAGTTAGCACATTAAACATTGAGCATGCTAAATATTATGCTAAAAGGCAGCACATCTATGTCACAATAAATTTACTACTGGAATCAGTAAGATTGATTATAAAGTAGTGAGATCAATTTAGGATTATATTTCTTAAAATGCTGAAAGTTAACATCGTCAGATAGCCAAACTAATGAATAGATTAAAATCTATACAAACTTGAAGATAATAATCTTTTCAGAATTTAAGCAGTATATACAACTTTGCCCACGTGGACTGGTGGACGTGAATTGGTTGCCCTTTCACTGGGAGTCTGGCATTAGCCTTCTGAGACATCAATGATGAACATCCTCTGTAGAAGTGCCATTCATTCCTTCCTCTATATTTTATCAATCCACTGACAGAGAGAAATACAAACTTCTGAATTTATTTTGGTTTTTCTACCAATTCTATGACAGTTCAATCTATAGTCGAATGATCAGATGGGCTGTAGTGCAAAGATATGTAAATAGGTCACTTCTGCCTGAGGTTTTCAGAAACACTAATGCAAGCACCACTTCCAAAAATATATCACATTTGTTTGTAAACTAGGACTCCATGGCATCAGAAATTTATTCAGGTCATATTTTGTATGTTTGACAACGCTATTGTGTGCAAAACAACAAGCAGGCTCTGAATTTCAGCTTGCAGGCTTGTACATGTCCAAAACCTAATTTAAGACTTCACAAATATCATGTTTGACTTATTCTAATCAATAGCAATTGCCAACGAGGGGAGTTAGAATAAAATTTTTTGACACTGGTTTCTAAGGATCCTGGCCATCACATGGAGAGACAACACCACCAAAGAATAAGTGCTATGGAGGACTGGACAGAAGCAACTGCCCGACATCGTGACGGAGAGACCACTGAGACTGACAGGACAGGTATTTCATCTCCCGAACATATGCCCCTCCAGAGTGGCAGTAGAACGGACACCATCAGATGGCAAAAGGAGGCAGGGTCGGCTAAAGGAGACCTGGCAAGATACATTTGAAGAGGACCTTCAAAAGCGAAATGCCACCTGGGATGGAGTGAAAGAGATTGCGATGGACTAAGGCCAGTGGCATAGGCTTGCTGCCCATAGTTCCTCCAGTCCCATGCGGAACAAAGCGTAAGTGAGTCAGTCTAAGTTCTAAGGAGCTAAAACCTCTCAGCCAAGGGCTGTAAGCATATAGGTTAGATTCTTCCAATTTGAAATTGGTCATGTTGATCTTTCATCTTACCTCAAGGATAGCTCGGATCATGCTGGTCGTGACACCCTCTCCCTCCTTCTTCACAAGGCAGCTACGCACAGGTTTCAGCGAGCCCTGTAACAGGCTCATTCCTTTTGCTCTCTCTGCATTCTTACACACAAGTATACTTTCACCTGAAACAATGTTTAATGTTGAACATTATTAATACTTTTTTGTTGCTCTCCTTACTCTATATAAAAAACTCCAAAAGCGATGAATTCAGAAAAACTGTTCATTCTATTTCAAATACAGAGATAAAAACAAAAAACTGCAAATGCTGGGAATCCAATACAAAAACAGAATTACCTGGAAAAACTCAGCAGGTCTGGCAGCATCGGCGGAGAAGAAAAGAGTTAACGTTTCGAGTCTTCATGACCCTTCAACAGAACTGAGTGAATATTAAGAGAAGGGTGAAATATAATCTGGTTTAAGGTGGGGGGGGAGGAGGGGGGGGTGGGGAGAGAAGTGGGGGGGGGTGGTTATAGGGACAAGCAAGCAGTGATAGGAGCAGATAATCAAAAGATGTCACAGACAAAAGAACAAAGAGGTGTTGAAGGTGGTGATATTATCTAAACAAATGTGCTAATTAAGAATGGATGGTAGGGCACTCATGGCACAGCTCTAGTGGGGGTGGGGTGGAAAGACTAGCAGGGCATAAATGATTTAAAAATAATGGAAATAGGTGGGGAAAAAAATCTATATAAATTATTGGAAAAAACAAAAGGAAGAGGGAAGAAACGGAAAGAGGGTGGGGATGGCGGAGGGAGTTCAAGATCTAAAGTTGTTGAATTCAATATTCAGTCCGGAAGGCTGTAAAATGCCTAGTCGGAAGGTGAGGTGCTGTTCCTCCAGTTTGTGTTGGGCTTCACTGGAACAATGCAGCAGGCCAAGGACAGACATGTGGGCAAGAGAGCAGGGTGGAGTGTTAAAATGGCAAGCCACAGGGAGGTTTGGGTCATTCTTGTGGACAGACCACAGGTGCTCTGCAAAGCGGTCGCCCAGTTTACGTTTGGTCTCTCCAATGTAGAGGAGACTGCATTGGGAGCAACGAATGCAGTAGACTAAGTTGGGGGAAATGCAAGTGAAATGCTGCTTCACTTGAAAGGAGTGTTTGGGCCCTTGGATGGTGAGGAGAGAGGAAGTAAAGGGGCAGGTGTTGCATCTTCTGCAGTCGCATGGGGAGGTGCCATAGGTGGGGGTTGAGGAGTAGGGGGTGATGGAGGAGTGGACCAGGGTGTCCCGGAGGGAACGATCCCTACAGAATGCTGCCATGGGGGGGGTGAAGGGAAGATGTGTTTGGTGGTGGCATCATGCTGGAGTTGGCGGAAATGGCGGAGGATGATCCTTTGAATGCGGAGGCTGGTGGGGTGATAAGTGAGGACAAGGGGGACCCTATCATGTTTCTGGGAGGGAGAGGAAGGTATGAGGGCGGATGCACGGGAGATGGGCCAGACACGGTTGAGGGCCCTGTCAACCACCGTGGGTGGAAAACCTCGGTTAAGGAAGAAGGAAGACATGTCAGAGGAACTGTTTTTGAAAGTGGCATCATCAGAACAGATGTGACGGAGGCGAAGGAGCTGAGAGAATGGGATGGAGTCCTTACAGGAAGCAGGGTGTGAGGAGCTGTAGTCCAGGTAGCTGTGGGAGTCGGTAGGCTTGTAATGGATATTGGTGGACAGTCTATCACCAGAGATTGAGACAGAGAGGTCAAGGAAGGGAAGGGAAGTGTCAGAGATGGACCATGTGAAAATGATGGAGGGGTGGAGATTGGAAGCAAAATTAATAAATTTTTCCAGGTCCCGACGAGAGCATGAAGCAGCACCGAAGTAATCATCGATGTACCGGAGAAAGTTATGGGAGGGGGCCGGAGTAGGACTGGAACAAGGAACATAGAGAGACAGGCATAGCTGGGGCCCATGCAGGTACCCATAGCCACACCTTTCTTTTGGAGGAAGTGAGAGGAGTTAAAGGAGAAATTGTTCAGTGTGAGAACAAGTTCAGCCAGAGTAGTAGTGGATGGGGATTGTTCGGGCCTCTGTTCGAGGAAGAAGCTAAGGGCCCTCAGACCATCCTGGTGGGGGAGGTGTAGAGGGATTGGACGTCCATGGTGAAGAGGAAGCGGTTGGGGCCAGGGAACTGGAAATTGTTGATGTGACGTAAGGTGTCAGAGGAATCACGGATGTAGGTGGGAAGGGACTGGACAAGGGGAGAGAGAAGGGAGTCAAGATAACGAGAAATGAGTTCCGTGGGGCAGGAGCAAGCTGACACGATCGGTCTACCGGGACAGTTCTGTTTGTGGATTTTGGGTAGGAGGTAGAAGCGGGCCATCCAAGGTTGGAAGCTGTAGGAGGAAGATCTCCAGAGGAGATGAGGTCAGTGACAGTCCTGGAAATAATGGCTTGATGTTCAGTGGTGGGGTCATGGTCCAGGGAGAGGTAGGAGGAAGTGTCTGCGAGTTGACACTCAGCCTCCGCAAGCTAGAGGTCAGTGTGCCAGACAACAACAGCACCACCCTTGTCAGCGGGTTTGATGACAATGTTGGGGTTGCACCTGAGAGAATGGAGTGCAGTAAGTTCAGAGAGAGACAGATTAGAGTGGGTGAGAGGAGCAGAGAAATTGAGACGACTAAAGTCACGCCGAGTTTTTCCAGGTAATTCTGTTTTTGTTTTGTTTTGCTATTTCAAATACATACTATCAAAAATTGAGGATAATTCACATAGGTGCAGAGTTTTTCTTGATATGTAGCACATAATTGTGACATGATGTAGGATAGCAATTTGCATTGAACTTTTGATGGAATTAATTCCAAGTGATTTCAGTATCCCTTGTTGCGCGCTGCTAATTTAGGCCTTATGCACTTCAATTTAAATGCAGTTGCATTTACTTAATTCACATCTAATCTGTCTGATAATTTGGATTTAGTTTGAATTTGCAGAACTCCTGTCAAGTGCACTGCAAACTTTCATCAAGCTCAGTTGAGAAGTTTGGGATCACTACAGGGGGTGATATATATGGGTAGGGTAGAACGCTGCTCCAGTACACTTACAACACTGGCATCTACCTAACAATGTGGAAAATTTCCCAGGTTGCCTGTCCACAAAAAGCAGGGCAAATCCAATCCAGCCAACTACTGCCCCATCAGTCTACTCTCAATCACCAAACTGATGGAAGATGTCGTCGACAAGTGCTACGAAGCAGCACTGATTCAGCAACAGCTTGCCACAGATGCTCTGTTTGGGTTCCACCAGGGCCACTCGAATCCAGACCTCTTTATAGCCTTGGTCCAAACATGGACAAAACAGCTGAATTCCTAGGGAGATGCATGAGAGTCTGCCAGTGACATCAAGGCAACATTTGACAGAATGTGGTGTCAAGGAACCCAAGCAAAGTTGAAGTCCAGGAGAACCATGGGAAAAACTCTGCACAGATTGGAGTCATAAAGCACAAAGGAAGATAGTTGCGGTTGCTGGAAGCCACCTCAGCCACAGGACATCACTGCAACAGTTCTTCAGGGCAATGTCCAAGACCCAACCAAATTCAGCTGATTTATCAATGACCTTCCCTCCATCGTTAGGTCATGAGTGGGGATAGGTTTGCTGATAAATGTTCAGCATCATTCACAAATCCTCAGATATTAAAGCAGTCCATGTCCATATGCAGCAAGAGCTGGACAACTTTCAGAATTGGGCTGATAAGTGGCAAATAACATACATACCACACAAGTGGCAGGCAGTGACCATATCCAACAAGAGAGAATGTAACCATCTCCCTTTGACTTTCAATTGTATAACCATCACTGAAATCCCCTATCAACATCCTGGGGGTTACCACTGACTAGAAACTTGACTGGCCCAGCCTTGTAAATACTGTGACTTCAAAAGCAGGTCAGAGGCTGGGAATTCTGCAGTGTGCAGCTCAATTCCTGACTCCCCAAGCCCAAAATGTTGAACAAAGCACAAGTTAGGAATGTGATAGAATACTATCTTGCCTGGATGCATGCAGCTCCAATAACATTCAAGAGGCTCAACACCATCCAGGACAAAGAACCCCGCCATCTGCACCTTAAAATTTCACACTCACTATCACCCCCAACGCACAGTGGCAGCAATGTGTACTACATTCAAGATGCCCTGCAGCAACCCATGAGTGTCCTTTGACAGCACCTACCAAATCCACAACTTCTACCACCTTGAAAGACAAGGGCAGCAGTTGCAATGGAACACTGTCACCTGCAAGTTTCCCTCCAGATCACACTTCATCCTAACTTGGAACTACATCATCATTGCTCCACAATCGCTGGGTCAAAGATCTAGAACTCCCTCCTTAACAGCACTGTGGGTATACCTACACCACATGGACTGCAATGATTCAAGAATGTGGCTCACTGCCATCTCCTTAAGGGCAGTTAGGGATGGGTAAAGCATGCTGGCCTTTCCAGCAATGCTAACATCCAATGAACGAATATTAGAAAAAAATTACTGCCCAGGAAAAATGTCTCTTCCCTCAAGATAGCAGTAGAGAATCTGATTGGAAATTAGTTGTTGAAAAATTCAAACTAGTTCCTCATAGGCCAGCTCACCCTGATCAGCTCATAATCGACTAATGGGGCAGTTTTATTTGAAGTGAAATCGGCGCTAGTGGGCTGATAATTTCAAGGATCATCTTAATCATCATTGTGAAGACCTGAATGATCATGTCCTCACAAAATAATGGAACAGTTAGTCCCACCATTCACACTCCGAATCACTGCTTTGCGGGTGACCAGTCTTATGAAAAGAGTAATTTTGCACCATTCATCCTATCATGTCTGTGTCAGTTCTTTGGAAGAGCAAATCAGTTAGTCTCACTTCCCAGCCCTTTTCCTGTAACACTGTCAATCTTTTCTCTTCAGATTCTTATTCGATTCCTTTTTGAAAGCCACGATTGAATCTGCCTCTGGAGGAATTGGAAAAAGCTCTCACTATCGCCATTGGTTAGGAATATTATACCAAGAACTAGTGCCTTCCTTTGTAGAAGGCTGGTATTAAGAAGCTCAAACTGATTTACTAATTTCCTTTCAGAAAACATGATTTGTTAATCTGACTTCTGATTTAAATGTAGCAGTGAACTATACAGTCAGTCTCTGGTAATCTAAAACATTGACCTTTTTTTAGCTCCCTGAAAATCTAGTGGAGTCAGTTAATAGCATACTAGCAATAGGTGTGCAAGTGTGCTTGTCAAAAGTTTTAGTGATGGCAACAGATATGCATCCAATCTGATAGGCACCAAACCCAGGCTAACGAGAGGCAGAAAGGAGTCATGTGCCCTCTGGTGGTCTAGGTAGGCCTTGCACAACAGCAGAATTAACAGAATTAGGTGAAGGCACTGAATGTAAATTGAGTCCCGATACTTCTTGCAAAACTTTTCTCCCAGTTGAATGCAATGTTGAAGACCCTTTTATTTTAAATCAGGTCTACCCTCCAAGGGCCAGTATTAATATGCTGTTGTAATATTTTGCATGTTGAATAATGAAATCACAGCGAGTTTGACTTGCTACCCAAATGCAGGTTTCACAAATAGTATGTATAAAACAACTGGGCATGCATACCCATTGTGTCCACTCCTTTCCTCCCAGCTCTCCCAGACATCTGTTTGTAGGTGATAACATCAAGAAGCTGCCCATTAAATACTGGTGATCGCACAATCACACGACGAGCTGGTAGATTTACACCAGAGGACAGGGTGGAGGTAGCCACGAGGACCCGAATCAAACCTTGACGAAATGCCCCCTCAATGATATCCCGTTCATCAAAAGTCAATCCTAAAATGAAAATGAGAATGGCAGAAATAGGCAGTAATAAATTCACCAGTTACTAATTATGACTCTGCAATTCAATGACAATCCAGAAAAATATCATTTTATCACTATATGCAATATATTAGCTGAAAAACTCTATGCTTGACCAATATATTTTATCATTTTGTTAACAGGTGAACAGGTAACCAAGAATGGCCTGATCCCCATTCAAAGGCTGAGATTTCTTACCAGCATTACCATTATTACTTCACTTACTACATAAAGCAAACATACACCATAATCTCATGAAAATGCATGGAGTAGTTTGTGTAACAAAACAGTGAGGATTCATTGTCCAGCAGCCGACAACTTGGCTCTGTATTCCTTTTGAACGCTTAAACTCGCACAAGTCCAAATAAGCTGTTCTAAGGTAAAGATATATAGTCTCAGCCATCTTCACACCCACAAGAAATTACCATTCGCCTGAAAGAAAACTGAACCAAACCAGCTTCCTGCAAAAAAAATCATATTAGCCCTCACTGTGTCTAGCAACATTTTTTTTTCACATATATGCTTTATAGCTTCATTTCATGAAACCTTTTCAACATCTCAAGAAAGTGATTAACATTACAGTATATAAAGAGGCAAAAAAGGGAAATTGTAATACCAGCATGATGAAAGCCCACTCCCTGAGGTACGGTGCGGCCTAGTACTGCATCGAGCCCAGCTGGTGAGCGCTTTAGATGATCCACAGTCTCCTGGAGTTCATCCTTATGCAGTGTGAAAGGGAGTAATTTGGATGCTTTTACAAATCCTACAGTAAAGACAAAAAAATTAAAACAAGGTGAAAAGCACAAATCACATAGCTCACACTAAATTATATTTTATACACAAAGTTGAAAAAGAAATTATAGATAATTAAACAAGATGATGACTATCAATATGGATCATATAATCGTAAAACAAAATAAGTTATCATTCAGCCAATCATGCCTGTGATAGCTCTTTGAAAGAGCTATCCAATTAGTCACAGTCCCCTGCTCTTTCTCCATAGCCCAGAAAATATTTCCTTTTCAATTCAATTCCCTTTTGAAAGTTACTATTGAATCTGCCTCCACCACCCTTTCAGACAATGCAATCCAGATCACAACACACTGCATAATAAAAATTCTCAGTTCACATCTGTATTTTTGCCAACTATCTTAAATTGGTGTCCTCTGGTTACTGAATTCTCTATCAGTGGAAACTGTTGCTCCTTATTTACTATCTAAACATTTCTTAACTTTGAACACAGTTAAGACTGCCTTTAGCCTTCTTTGCTCTCAGGACAATGTTTCCAACTGCCTTGGTCTCCATATAAATCTTAAAATTTTCTTAAACAAAAACAGAATTGCCTGGAAAAACTCAGCAGGTATGGCAGCATCGGCGGAGAAGAAAAGAGTTGACGTTTCAAGTCCTCATGACCCTTCAATAGAACTTAAAATTTTCTTCCCTGATACTAACCTAGTAAACCTCTCCAAGCCCTTGACAATCTGCATAAAGTGTGGCACCCAGAACTGGACAAAATATTCCAGCTGAGGCCTTACCAGTGATTTTTAACAGTTTATCACAAGTTCTTTGCTTATGGATTCTTTGCCTCTATTTAGAAAGTCCAGATCCTGGATGTTTTCTGTAAAAGCCTTATCAATTTTCCTGGCCTCTTATGAAGATTTGTGTACGTGAACACCCAGGTCTCTCTGATCCTGTGTACCCTCATCAAAGGAGATAAAATTTATGTTTATTTATTGATTCACAACACATTCTGCTTTCAATGATCACCAATTATGGTGATTAGTGGGATTAACAGAGCAAAATGTCTCTTCGTCTATGTTGATTTTAGTTTGTTACAGCAAAGTTCTAAAACTTCAAATCTTATTGTGTGATTCTTCCCATTGGTCACTGGGAAACTCATCACTTTTTAAAAGTTATCAGTCTCTATGGGGATCATAACACCATTTGCAACTGGAATTATTCTGACCAACCTCATTTAACTCGGGTCTCACTCGACAAACAGCCTCACCTTCACGGCCAACAGCAGCTCTGTGATGGAGATGGTAAAACTCTCTGGCGATAGTTTCAGACAGCTTTTCACACCACTTCTTGGAAGGACAGAAGAGTAGGACAGAGTGGCCATCCCGCACAGTCTCATAGCAAAGGCTGACAATATTATCCTCGTCACCCTACAATCAATCACATACATATTCAAATCAGATATCAATGCATACAAAATATACAAACATATTTTTGACTCATAATTACAGCTCTGATTTCCCAATCTGGAATTAAAAGCTAGTCTAATGGTGGCCATGAAACGATTGTCATAAAAACCCATCTGGTTCACTCATTCCTTTAAGGAAGGAAATCTGCCATCCTTACCTGGCTGGCCTACACATGACTCCAGGCACACAGCAATGTGGTTGACACTTAAAATGCCCTCTGAAATGGCCTAGCAAGCCACTCAGTTGTGACTGCTACAAAAAGGAATGAAATGGGAAGGGCCAACCGGCCTCAACCTTAGGAACTGGAAACGATAACAGCAAACCCAGCCCTGTCAACCCAGCAATGTCTTTCTTACTAACATCTGGGGGCTTGTGCCAAAATTGGGAGAGCTTTCTCACAGACCAGTCAAGCAATAGCTTGACATTGTCAAACTCACCGAAATCACCGAATCATACCTTACAGACAACATCCCAGACACCACCATCACCAGAGGTGGCAGCACAATGGTTTATAGTCAGAAAGGAGTTGCCCTGGAAGTCCTCAATATTGACTCCAGATCCCATGAAGTCTCATGGCATCAAGTCAAACGTGGGCAAGGAAACCTCCTCTGGTTACCACCTACCACCACCTCCCCACAACTGATGAATCGGTACATCTCCATGTTGAAAACCAATTGGGTGGTAAGGGCACAGAATGTACAATGGATGGTGGGCTTCAATGTCCATCACCAAGAGTGGCTCAGTAGCATCACTACTGACTGAAAGGCCGAGTCCTGAAGGACATAGCTGCTAGAATGGGTCTGCGGCAGGTGCTGAGAGAATTAACAAGAGGGAAAAACCTACTTGACCTCATCCTCACCAATCGTTCTGCTACAGATGCATCTGTCCTTGACAGTATTGGCAGGAGTGACCTCCACACAGTTCTTGTGGAGATGAAGTCCCATCTTCACATTAAGGATACCCTCCATTGTGTTGTGTGACACTACCATCATATTAAATGGATTGATTTCAATCAGATATAGCAACTCAAAACTGGCATCAATGAGGCACTGTTGGCCATCAGCAGCAGCAGAACTGAATTCAACCACAATCTGTAACCTCATGGCGTGGCATATCCCCCACTCTACCATTACCATCAAGCCTGGGGGTCAACCCTGGTTCAATGAAGAGTGCAGGAAGGCACGCCCGGAGCAGCACCAGGCATTCCTAAAAATGAGGTGTCAACCTGGTGAAGCCACAGCACAGGACTACTTGCGTGCCCAACAACAGAAGCAGAATGTGACAGACAGAGTTAAGAGATTCCACAACCAATCAGATTTAAGCCTTGCAGTCCTGTCACATTGCTTTTTTATTCATTCATGGGATGTGGGCTTCACTGGCTGGGCCAGCATTTATTGCCCATCTTAATTGCCCTTGAGAAGGTGGTGGTGAGCAAACTTCTAGAACTGCTGCAGTTCATATGGTATAGATACCAGTGAAGGACCAGTGATATATTTCCAAGTCAGGATGGTGAATGGCTTGGGGAGGAACTTGCAGGTGGTGGTGTTCCCATGTATCTGCTGCCCTTGTCCCAGATGGCAGTGGTCATGGGTTTGGAAGGTGCTGTCTAAAGCGGCTTGGTGAGTTCCTGCAATGCATCTTGGAGATAGTACACACTGCTGCCACTGCTGCGACAGTGGTGGAGAGAGAAAATATTTGTGGATAGGTTGCTTTGTCCTGGATACTGTCAAGCTTCTGGAGTGTTGATGAAGCTGCACTCGTCCACATCCAGTCATGAATGGTGGTGGACAATTAAACAACTCACTGGAGGAGGAGGCCCCACAAATATCTCCATCCTCAATGATGGAAAAGCCAGCACATCAGTGCAAAAGACAAGCCTGAAGCATTTGTAACCATCTTCCGCCAGAAGTGTGCCAAGTGGATGATCCATCTCGGCCTCCTCCTGAGGTCCACAGCATCAAGATGCCAGTCGTCAGCCAATTTGATTCACTCACTCCATGTGATACCAAGAAACGGCCGAAGGCACTGGATAATGCAAAGGCTATGGGCCCTGACAACATTCCAGCAATAGTGCTGAAGGCTTGTGCTCCAGAACTAGCCATGCCCCTAGCCAAGCTGTTCCAGTACAGTCCCAAACTGGCATCTACCCGACAATATGGAAAATTGCCCAGGCATATCCTGTCCACAGAAAGCAGGACAAATCCAACCTGGCTAATTAATGCCTCATCAGTCTACTCTTGATCATCAGCAAAGTGATGAAAGGAATCATCGACAGTGCGATCAAGCTGCACTTACTCAGCAATAACCTGCTCACTGATGCCCAGTTTGGGTTCCGCCAGGGCTAGTCAGCTCCTTACCAAACATGGACAAAAGAGCTGAATTCCAGAGATAAGATGAGAGTGACTGCCCTTAACATCAAGGCAGCATTTGACCGAGTGTGGCATTAAAGAACCCTAACAAAACTGAAGTAAATGGGAATCAGGGGAAAACTCTCCACTGGTTGGAGTCACACCTAGCACAACGAAAGATGTTTGTGGCTGTTGGAGGTCAATCATCTCAATCCCAGGACATCGCTGCAGGAGTTCCTCAGGATAGTGTCCTAAGCCCAACCATCTTCAGCTGCTTCATCAATGACTCCCCTCTATCATAAGGTCAGAAGTGGAGATGTTTTACTGATGAGTGCAGTGTTCAGCACCATTCGCGACTCCTCAAATACTGAAGCAGTCCATACACAAATACAGCAAGACCTGTACAACTTTCAGGCTTGGGCTGATAAGTGGTAAGTAACATTCCTGCCAGTGCCAGGTAATAACCATCACCAACAAGAGAGAATCTAACCAGTCTCCTCTTGACATTCAAAGGCATTACCATTTCATTTCATTATTATTTCATTAGCTCCCCAAACATTTTCCAACCTTTCACAAATAGGTCAAAAATGCAACATTCTCTCAAATTTATTGATCGATTATTCAGAAAACGAAAGTACAAAATACACTCTTAACAGTCATTTGAACTTTTCTATTGAAGTTTTCTATTATTTGCAAGGGCACACCAAATTACAAATTTCACTGAAGTAGAGAATGTTCACCTCAATTGTGTCTTGCATCATAGTGAAGAGGTCAAAAGTCCACACCATGCCAAACTCCCCACAAAAGGAGAAAGCAGAAATGCAAGAAAAAAAGATCATCTAAAAAGTAAAATGTATTTTCTTTTATTAACCTTTTATCTTTCCCTTTTATTAGCCTTTTATCTTTCCCCACTTCATTGTAAACTAGTGCACTTGCTCTTTGCTATTCCACTGCCGAATACGCCTGCCCTGCATGGGAAAGATCTACACATGCTAAGAAGATGGATGCCATTCGGAATGCAAGCTGCTGACTTATCACAGGTTGTTTAAAACCAGCAAACACCAACAGCCTATATATCCTGGTGGGTATCGCTCCCCCTGATATTAGAAGAATGGTAGCCAACAAGAAAGAGCGACTCCGTCAAACATCAAATGAGAGGCACCCTCTACATGGTCATACACCTACACCCAGCCGCCTAAAGTCAAGGAAGAGCTTCATGAACAGTGTTGTTCCATTACAATCAACCCCATCTGAAGCTCACATCCCCTTGTGGAAAGACCAGCTCACCAGTCTCGAACAACCCCCAGCAATGGAAATTCTACCAGATGAAAGCCTTCCCCCAGGAGCTAATTGCAACTGGGCAACCTGGAAGTGCCTTAATAGACTTAGGACTGGTGTAGGTCGTTCAAAGGCGTCACTAAGCAAATGGGGACATACAACCAGCCCGACAACTTGTGAATGTGGAACTGAGCCACAGACTATGCAACATCTCCTGCAATGCCTATCGCTAGAGGAAACCTGCACTGTTGCAGATCTTGCCGAATTCAATAACAAGGCGCAAAAATGTGTCCAGTTCTGGCTGGGCCATGTATAGACTGTCCGTGGACACGATAAGAAGATGATCTTGCCCCACTCAATAGTTTGCATCTACCTTAGCCAATATGGGCCATAAACATTTCACTTTAAAGCCATTCTGTGACCAGCTGATAAGTTGCCCAGCTCAAGTAAGCCTGTCAACTCAAATTGAAACACTTATTTTCATTTTTCCTCATATAATATCCAAAACATTTTCTTCCATGTGGTGAATTTTGAAGCCAAGAAAAGGTTAGCACTGTGAAACCAGAGCATTGCAATCCATCGATTCCTCTCAAACTGGGAGCAAGAGTTGACTGGTTTCCTCAGATTCAAGAATGTTTTTGAGGGGATGCCAGTTGGTCCAAATGGCCATCAAATTTCTATTTGTCCGAAGATTTTTTTTGTATTTTTCAGCACTTATTAACTTACTCGTTTCTGCTAATGTATACTAACAACATTTTCAACAACAATAGCTTCCAAAGTTATGGTTGGAATTTCCCTGTATTTTATGTCTGTACTTGCAGGGGTATAAGGAATTAGGGCCTTTAATAAACTGTAAAGAGTTCTGCTCCATGCAGAAAATATGAGATTAGCTAAATAGTATTGATTCTCTCTTTCCCTCTCCGGAAAGGCAATTTCTAAACAGTCTGTGGAAACAACAGGGTCACTTGATTCCAGCTTCCATGTTGATATTCCTAAATTGGTAGGGTGGTATCTTGTGTACCCCTTTATCTATGCAAGTGTTTAGAAAGGACCAGAAAATGATCTTCAGCGTGATATAAACTAAAAAGCCAACCTCGAGCAAGGTGACAAACAGGGTAGTGGGGGGAAAAAGGGTGGGGGGTGAAGGTGACCGCCCTGACATTTTGGGTACCTGTTCTTTATCCATTGGTCAGAAGGGGTGATTGACACTGGGTAAGCTGCCAGGCCTCAGAAAAAGGGTATATTAACAAGTGGTCAAGGACAGGGGGCAGTCCTGGTCAGGTGGCAATGCTTGTCAATGCTCCACCTTCTGCAGATGGAAAATGGGCCAGAAGAGGAGGAGGAAGACTGAAGGAAGAGCTCCCTAATACTTCAACTAGAGATCAGAATGCTGCTATTACAAGCTACTGAGATCAGCACACTCTGTGCCAACTGTCCATTCGTCCTCTGGGTTTGGTAAACCTGCCTCAGCTGTCACAGGTTGTATACATTTTCTGTCTAATTAATTAATGCATCATATCTAAACTGTTGCCCCTTAACAAACTATCTTAATATTACTTACGAATATTAGACTGCCTGTCTTAGGTATCTGTAGCCCCCGAATCCAAAATCTTAGAGGTTCCCAAGCAGGAACATTTGTAAACTATTGCGCTGGAGTTCCCTAACAGTACTCAAACAATGCGTCTCGGAACAGCATTTCCCACACCAACCATCCTACAAATTCTCTCAGAGCAAAAAATTTCAATTTGTATCAGGCTGGGGAAATATTGTGTTCTGAACCAATATCCAAAATGATTTTTGATTTATGACTCTTAAACAAATTTCTTACGGTAGTCTTACATCCAACACAGAGGGCAGTAATTCAAACAGCTTGGGCTTGATTTAAAACCAGATCCCCAAGGGAGAAGATCAGTGTTAAATCCTATCAGGCTCCCAATTAACAAGTTGGGTTTGCCCAACCATTTGATATTTTAGCCATGCATCAAGGAAAGTACTTACATCATTTTCAGAAGTTAATTACTGGACTTTTTTCAAAATTCTAACAGAATTGCTATTCATAATCGGAATACAATATGAGACTCCATTTCCAGAACAATTTCACTGAAACCCCTTACCTTTATCTGGAGAGCAGGTTGAAATTCCCGTACCACTGTCATATTTGAGTCATAAATTGTATTACCAATTTTTACCAGTTCCATTAGAGGCACAGGCCTGAAGTCAGTACAATACAATTCTGCATCCAGCCAGGTTGCTACAATGCCTAAGTTCGGAAGAGTGGCACTCATCCCTACTATTTGTATCCCATCATTGAGTCTCTGTTCTCTTGCTGGAGTTTTATGTCTGGAATACCAAAATATATCTATCAATTCCAGTCATCAAGGTAAATTTAGACAGATTTCAAAAGATAATAGGCTTTTATCACATTCCAATGTGAAACAAAGTTTAACACATTCTAAAATCATAATTAGTATTTTTCCTGCATCACAAAAGGTCACCTGGACAACTTTCAAGACCCATTGATTCACAAATTCTACCAACACTGTTTGCTCTTATGAAATCTCCTCAGTCTTACGATGCTCTTTCAAACAATCAATTGTATGCCTACAAAATACATAGTGATGTCTGCATCCACTACAAAATAAAAGTTTGCATCCAGTGCTGCAAATTCATCAGATTGACATGGACTTTGCATACCAGAGGTGTGATACCCGAGATGTGGTAGTCAAATGAAAGAATGCAAGAGTATGTAGTTAAAAGGCAATAGAATTGTAATTTTTTTTTTTAGATGTATACAATTTGACCTCATCTTTCCACTACTATATGAAACAAGTTGCAAGGTTATGGGGATAGTGCAGGAGAGTGAAATTAATTAGATATCTCTTTCAAAGAACTAGCACAAGCACAATGGGACAAATGGCCTCCTTCTGTGCTGCATGTTTATGTACAAAAAAGTAGCCCTTCTCTTTTGCATAATGATACACTTGAGATCAGAAATGAGTCTCTGCCACAAGCAAATTACTAATGAATGTATTTTAAAAGTTCCACAGCAGGAAATGTGAGACATCAGAGTGCACTGGAATTTTCTGCTTGATGTTCTTGTTTGCCATTATAAAAATGTACCTTCTTGCACTCTTTTGAGTGACAAATAGTATCTTGGTTAAGAGAAGTTCCAATAGGTATCCTCTGTGCGAGTCCCCCAACATATGTAACTCATCCACTACTACGATTCCTGTGGGGATAAAATAGAAAGCTATATGATTATAAAAGGCTAGAATCAGGCATCCAAGCTAGGAGAAATACCAAAGCATCACATGCAATGCATCCCATTCATTGAAATACTTCAGAGTGCAGTCATTGTTGTTATGCATATCAAACTGGCAGCCATTTTGCATACCAAAAGGTCCCTTAAACAGCACAAGATAACCAGTTATTTTTATTGTAATGTTGATTGAGAAAGGAAAGTTATCCAAGCCACTTGAAGCATTTTCTTCAAACAGTGCCTGGGATCTTCAATAACATTCAAACTCACTATAATAGGTTTAATGGCTCATCCAAAAGATAGGAAAAACCAGTAACTTAGAAATGACAGTACTGGTCTGAACTGGAGTTCCATTTTAACATATACAAGAGCAGTTCAGATCAGTACCAGTCATTTCCTGAGTTTTACTGGTTTTTCCTTCTGTTCTCAGAGCTGCATTGAAATGTTAGCTTACATAATGTCCTGGAGTTCAGTGTCAATCCACAACTTTCCAACTCAGAAACAAGACTGATACCAAGGGAGTCAAGCTGAAATTCAAGCCTCAATTAACGAAACTAATAAAGATTCACTCTCACCAATCTGGTCCATTTTCTCCTCCTCAATAATTCGGTTGATAAGTCCATTTGCTTTCTCAATTGTGCACACAGCTATGTCCAGCGAAGAAAATCCCCCAGCAGGTGATGTACTTCCCATATATCCCTCCACTCTCACCATGGCCTCTTGAAATAAGTTCTGAGACAGAGACCAAGGATACCCACAGTTCAATGTTATATCCCTTCAGTTATAGCCAATTTTTGCTATTAGTTATGGAATGCAAATAAATAGGAATATAGATAAAAGAACAACATGAATTATATAGCACTGTATCCCATCTCCAGTTGTCCCCAAGAAATATGATAACATTTTATAGACTTTAAAGTACAACTTTGGTTCTAATTAGTTGCTATTCAGAAGTGTAATGTTACATGCAGCAGTTTGATGAATATGACAGTTCTTTCTACTTTGCCCAATGTGCTTCAGAAGACCATTCTCCTTAAGGTTGAGACTACCCAAAACCAATGTTCCCTCCAAGCTGCACACGTGCTCAGCGACTGGAAATTCCCTGCACAAGCCCACATACAGCTCCATTACTCACCTGTATGGCACTGCAAAAAAAAAAATTAAAGGAGCCAAAAGAATTAGAGGGAATGTAGTTCATATTGAATTGTTACAGCCAGAACAGACTTTCACCCCATTAGTTTTGGCTGGACTCAAACACAGATCCCAGAAGCAAAAAAGACAGTAACTAATCCACCATTTTTAACCACACAATGAAAACATTTGTGTCAGGTGATCATCATGCACAAATGTGAACATTGAAAAGAAAGACTTGCATTTATATAGTGCTTTTCACCACCACCACCAAAGCACTTTACAGCCAATGAAGTACTTTTGAAGTGTAGTCATTGTTGTAATTTAAAAATTGAGGCAGCCACAGCAAGCTACCACAAACCTCAATGTGTTAATGACCAGCTAATCTGTGAATTTTGAGTAGGCAATGAGTATCAACAAGGCCACCAGGGATATCTGCTCTGCTCTTCTCCGAACAGTGCCATGGGATCTTTTACATCCACCTACGTTGGCAGATAGGCCCTTGGTTTAACACCTCATCCAAAAGATAGCATCTCCTGGCAATACAGCATCAAGACTGGCGTGACTTGAGTAGGTAATAAAGAAAATCCTTTTCTTCCAGATTGGCATAGGGCAATCAGATTAGGGAGATGAATGTATAGCTCAAAGACTTGTGTGGGAGAAGTGGGTTGCGATTTGTTGGCACCAGTACTGGGGAAAGTGGGATCTGTGCCATTGGCATGGTCTACACCTGAACCGTGCTGGGACCAGTGTTCTTGTGAGCCACATAATTAGTGAAGTAGAGAGGGTTTTAAACTAAATAGTGGGACAAGGGATCAAATTTGGGAAGATGTGGTAAATCAAAGGGCAGAGACAAGACAAAAGAAAAAGGTATATTATGGAAAATGAAAAATAGGCCATGACAGGAAGGGATAGAGAGTACAAATCTAACAGTAAATCAACAGATGAAACTAGAAGCTATAAAAAAGAATAAAAGGATAAAACTAAAAGCTCTGTATCTGAATGCACAGAGCATTCGAAACAAAACAGATGAACTGAGAGCGCACACAGAAATAAATAATTGTGATTTGATAGCCGTTAGACATGGCTGCATTGGGACCTGAATATTGAAGAATACAGGATATTTAGGAAGGACAGGAAGTGAAGAAAAAGTGCAGGGGTGGCTCTATTAGTTAATGATGGTATTAGCACAATAGAGAGGGATGACCTAAGTTCAGGAAGCCAGGCTGTAGAAACAGTTTGGGTAGAGATGAGAAATGATAAAGGCAAGAAGTCACTTGTGGGAGTTGTGTACAGACCCCCTAAAGTAACCACATAATAGGGTGGAGCATAAAGGAAGAAATAATGGGAGCTTGTCAGAAAGGCACAGTGATAATCATGGGAGATTTTAATCTACATGTAGACTGGAAAAGTCAGATGGGCAAAGGTAGCCTAGATGGGGAGTACATTGAATGTTTTTGGGGTAGTTTCTTAGAACAGCATGTTCTGGAGCCAACCAGAGCAGGCTATACTAGGCCTGATATTGTGCAATAAGGTGGAAGTAATTAATGATTTCATAGTGAAGGCACCCCAAGGTAGCAGTGACCATAATATGATTGAATTGTACACTCAGTTTGAGTGAGAGAGGAATGGGTCTGAGACTAAGTCTTTAGTCTTAAATAAGAGTAATTATGAGGGCATGAAAGCTGAGCTGGCTAAAGTGAATTGACAAATTAGGTTAAGGAATAGGTCAATAGAGATGCAGTGGCTAATATTTAAGAGGATATTTCAGAATACACAGAATAGATACATTCCAACGAGTAAGGAAAAGCCCAAGGGGTGGACACACCAACCGCGGTTAACTAGAAAGGTTAAAGATAGTTTCAAACTTAAAGAAAAAGCACATAATTATGCAAAGACAGGTTGCAGGTCAGAAAATTGGGCAGAATATAAGGAACAGCAAAGAATTTTGTTAAGATTCTGTGATTCTGTAAACAATGTGCAAGGGTATGGGGAAAAGGTGGGGCAATGACACTAGGTCATAATGTTCACTTGGACAGCCAGTACAGACATGATGGGCCTAATGGCCTCCTTCTGTACAGTTAAGATTCTGTGATTCTGTGAATGACTAAAAGGCTAATGAGGAGGGAAAAATTAGAGTATGTGGGAAAGCTAGCCAGAAATATAAAAACAGATAGTGAGAGTTTTCATAAATATTTAAAAAAGAAAAGAGTTAACAAAGTGAGCATTGGTCCTATAGAAAGTGAGTCTGGAGAATTGATAATGGAAAACAGGGAGATGGTAGATGAACTGAACAGGTATTTTGCATCAGTTTTCACTATGGAGGATATAAGTAACATTCCAGAAGAGGTTATAAACCAGGAAATGGAAGTGGGGAAGAAGTCAGGAAATTACAGTCACCAGAGGAGTGGTACTGAGTAAATTGTTGGAGCTGCAGGCTGACAAGAGCCCATGTCCTGACGGACTTCATCCTAGGATCTTAAAAGAAGTATCTGGTGAGATAGTTGATGTATTGGTTTTAATTTTCAAAAACTCCCTAGATTCGGGGAAGGTCCCAATAGATTGGAAGATGGCAAATATAACGCCATTATTCAAAAAGGGAGGGAGACAGAAAGCAGGAAACTACAAGCCATTTAGCTTACCATCTGTTGTAGGGAAAATATTAGAAGCTATTATTAAAGAAGTTATAGCAGGGCACTTAAATAAGTTCAAGGTCATCAGGCAGAGTCAAAATGGTTTTGTGAAAAGGAAATCGTGTTTAAACAACTTATCCGAGTTCTTTGTGGAAATAACATGTGCTATGGATAAAGGGGAACCAGTGGATGTACAGTACTTAGATTTCCATAAGGCATTTGATAAAGTACCACATCAAAGGTTATTGCTGAAAATAAAAGCTTATGGTATAGGGGGCATGGATAGAAGATTGGCTGACTAAAAGGAAGCAAAGAGTAGGCATAAATTAGACTTTTTCAGGTTGGTAAGAAGTAACGAGTGGTGTGCCACAGAAATCAGTGCTGGGACCTCAACCGTTTACAATTTATACAAATGAATTGGATGAAGGGATTGAAGGGATGGTTGCTAAGTTTGCTGATGACACAAAGATAAGTAGGAAAGTAAGCTGTGAAGAGGACATAAGGAGGCTACAAAAAGATATAGATAAGTTAAGTAAGATCTGGCAAATGGAGTATAATGCGGGAAAACATGAAACTATTCATTTTGGCAAGAAGAATAAAAGTATATTATCTAAATAGTGAAAGATTGCAGAGCTCTGAGGTGCAGAGAGATCTTGATGTCCTAGTGCATGAATCACAAAAGGCTAGTTTGCAAATACAGCAAGTAATTAGGAAAGCTAATAGAATGTTATCATTTATTGAGAGGGGAATTGAATACAAAAATAGGGAGGTTATGCTTCAGCTGTACAGGGCCTAGTGAGACTACATCTGGCGTACTGTGTACAGTATTGGTCACCTTATTTAAGGAAGGAGGTAAATGTGTTGGAAGCAGTTAAGGGAAGGTTTACCAGACTAATACTTGGAATGGGTGGGTTGTCTTATGAGGAAAGGTTGGACAGACTAGGCTTGTATCCACTGGAGTTTAGAAGAGTAAGAGGTGACTTGATTGAAACATATAAGATCCTGGGAGGTCTTGACAGGGTGGTGTGGAGAGGACATTTCCTCTTATGGAAAAATCTGAACTAGGGGTCACTGTCTAAAAATGTGTCGCCCATTTAGAATAGAGGTGAGGCGAATTTTTCCTCTCAGAAGGTCATGAGTCTTTGGAACTCTCTTCCTGAAAAGGTGGTGGAAGCAGAGTCTTTGAATATTTGTAAGGCAAATGTGGATAGATTCTTGGTAAGCAAGGGGGTGATAGGATATTGGGATAGGTGGGATGCAGATTTAAGGTTACTATCAGATCAGCCATGATCTTTTTAAATGGCGAAGCAGGCTCAAGGGGCTGAATGGCCTACTCCTTGTTTGTTTATTCGTAACCAAAATGATTAAAATTCTCTAACCAAATCATTAATATTTCCCCTTACACAAACACTGCTGCTGATAGTTTGTTCAATGACTGACAGCAATAAAAATTAAAATAGCCACCTATTCTAAACAATTGTGAGAGAGGAGACAAGCTCCATTAATTAATTTTGCTCAGATTATCAGGCCTGGTAAACCAATCCTGACATTATCCCCAGTGTTTACACTAAAATCATTATTTTTATTGTCCTCTCTTGTAATGATAATGACTTTCGGGAGTCTTCACAGGCATTGATAGCCCTCCAATACCTCAAACTAGAGACCATTCTTCATGAACCTAGACAGTGACTGCAAACAAACCGTTCAGCTACAGAGGGCATCAGTGGGTAATCCTGTTCTCACTCAACATCAAACTTATATTGAAAAAACTCAGCAGGTCTGGCAGCATCGGCGGAGAAGAAAAGAGTTGACGTTTCGAGTCCTCATGACCCTTCGACAGAACAAGTTCTGTCGAAGGGTCATGAGGACTCGAAACGTCAACTCTTTTCTTCTCCGCCGATGCTGCCAGACCTGCTGAGTTTTTCCAGGTAATTCTGTTTTTGTTTTGGATTTCCAGCATCCGCAGTTTTTTTGTTTTTATCAAACTTATATTTGTCAGCAGGAGTCACTAGATAATGATCAGATGTTCAAACCTGACTGATTGCGCTCTATTCTAGGGATGCTGAGGCTAATTGTAATATCACTATTGTTACTCCAACAAAAATCACCTGAATCAGCACAACCAGAGAAGAAACTGATCACAGTAGCACGTAAAGATTTAGTCTTCAAGAACAGAATATTTAAGTGTATTTTTGGTAACTGTCACTAATCAGTGATATTAGTCATAGCCCAGGCTCACCATCCCTCTCAGTTACATCAAACTTATTAATGAGTCAAATTTGCTCCCACCACCTTCAGCTCCATCATAGTGTGGTCATATATGGCATACAGCAGCACCGTCAAATACTTCCTGCATGTTTAGATGCAGAATAAAGCTTTCTTTATTCAACCAATTTTTAAAAAGTAATCTACACTGCACCACTGTGAAATTTTCCATTTTTCACACTGGGATCCCTGTGGGTGTGCTGATTGAGATTGCCAATTCGAGAATACTCAACTAATTTGGTGTGGATCCTTTAATCATCATACAAATGAGACTTGTGTTGGAACAAAATTATTTTCTGTTATTTGTTGCCTCACTGAGTTCTGCACTGACCTGCAGGTAATACATTTTCTCCTTTGCCACAGAAACAAACGGCAGGATGAACAGCGCTTTCTTCCTCCTTTCCAGAACTCCCTTTAGAATTAGCAACTCTGCAACAAGTGTCTTTCCGGCACTGGTAGGGGCTACAACATGAAAGAAAATAAGCATTTATCTGTTTAATGCCAATAGCAAAGTGCCAGGAATTGGTTAAATCTTATCACTCCCTTTCCTCCTCTGGAGTTTGAGTTCCAATAGATAAATAGTAACAGCAATTTCTTCCAGCCAACTCCAATCACTGTTAAACATGATCTTCTCAACTCTAAAACTCAAACTGCATCAGCTTCTTTTAGCAGTACACTCGATGAAATTATAAACTTTAGCTCAGCATGTACTTTTTCCACTAAAATATAACTTCCACAATCCAACTTATTCCAAATATAGAAGAGAAGGTATCTGCCTCTGACAACTATTTAGAAAACTTCTTTCAACCCAGGGTCTGGAATCAAACAAACAGTCCAGAAAGAGGTGGAGTGAGAGGTGCGGATGGGGAGGGTGCGAAAGCTCCACTGAACAAATCAACTATACAGTGAAGTAGGAAAATGAAAATATAATGTACATGGAATTACAAATATTAGGATCTATCCCCCAGATCTGGGTGCAACTGATTTCATTCAATAGAGTTTGCACAAGAATAGAAGGAAGCATGGGACCAAAAATAATGTTATTTAAGTCATCAAACCAATTCCTTCCAAAACAATTCTCTGTGTATCATATTCTTGGGAGATCAACCAAACATATCAAATTCCACAACATTGCTTCTGATTCACTCCCCAAAAGCAATTAAGCAAAACTTCAGAATATGTGTATCTAAAAAGCATGATAGTCCAAAGTCCAAAAGGTAACTTGTACACCAATTTATTTATTTCCCCCACCCCGCCAATATAGAAAGCCACTTTTTCATTTAGGTGACCATTTTGAGAAAGAGGTCAGGCTCTCGACTCCAGTTGATATACAAGAGTCTATTTCAGGGTTGACTTGTTCTCAGATATTTCTTTGTTGCTGAGACTGAGGAAGCTTTTTCCCTTTGCTTGTTTCTCATGGTGGTCTGATCAAGTTCAAGAACTCAAAATAGGAAGTGGCAACTAGTTAAGGCTGTAACCTATTACTGCATGCTGTTTTTACAAATGCTCTCTTCAACATTCCTCTGTTGCAAATGCATTTCTGATGTTAAATGATACCTCAGCCATCTTGAACGTTTGCTGTGTTGCTTCTTGCTAATAGAACAACTCACCTCACACCTCCTGCCTCAGAACAAAGCCACTGGAAGAACTATCACTGCTTGTGAATCTCACCTATAGTGACTAGAAAGCTGCTAGAGAATCAAACGCATACCCCAAAATTTACTAACTTTTAAAAATGTAAGTGCAATGTGAAAATCATTGAAATTTTAACCTATAAAAATAGTGCAAGCCAACATACTTAGATCCATTAAAAGGTAGTGATCTAATTAACCATATACTTAAATCAGCTTAAATATTACAAAATATTAAATTACCTGAATAAACCAAGTTTCGTCCCTCTAACACACGATGTTGGGTAAGACATTCAGCTTGCCATTCAAAAATGCTCACCACCTTCATGCTCTGATATTTCTCCAGAACTGCTTTGGGCAGCCCCCAGTTAGAAAGCAGTAGCATTGATTGTTGTGTGGGGGCAGCTACCTGCCCACGTTGCCCTGAAATAAGATGCAAATACCCTGAAATGTCTACAGAAAAGTGTGCAAGACATGCCATGTACTTGTAATACTGACTATGGTGATTCAAAATAGCGTTCTTCATATAAAGGTAAAATTAATTGTAGCAAAGGAATGCTACTGATCAAGTTTATTACTTAAATGATTAATTATACTTAATAGACCACACACAAGTGAAACCTAACATTTTTGACTTGTAATTACTATGCTTTACTCTCAACATTTGGTAAGAAATAAATTGGCACTACTGTAATGATATGGTTACTAAAAGCAATAAAATTGGCATATAAATTACATCATGGTGTCCTATATACTCATCAAACAGTATGAGCCAAACATTGTCTTTGGAAACAAACATTCTGACTTGACCAGCAGAACTGTTATAAAACACTATTGATTAACTATTTCTCAGGACTAGCATAACTGGCTAATACACATAAGAGCATAAGTAATTGACACCCAAAGATGACACTGAATTGAGGCAGAAAGTGGAGAGGGAGTTAAAAGTGAGCATTCAAGGTTACAGTTGATTATGTTTGAATTAATCTACTGTTTTGGCAGCAAGACTTAAATGGCAGAAATGCAAACAATCTAAGTGTATTTGCATGCCACACCACTTTCCACAATTTCAATCATCATGTACCCATCACACAGAGCCAGCCAGATTAAAAATTTTTGGGGTCCTGCCCTTGCATTCAAGAATATTCAGGGCCCCTCCACATAACCCCAACCTCCACCTTCCCCCACCCATTAAAACATAAATATGTATTAAAATACATACATAACATAACATATCATATCACAATATAGTAGGCTGAAATAAAACTGATCCAGTGATCATATGCAATTTTTTCTTGGCACAGTGAGCTTTATCCAGGGCTTCATATTGGTTGGGACAATGCGCATTAATTCTTTTCTGCGACCCCATACCTTAGTGCAGTCAGCGGAAGATTTCATTTTCTGGGCAGTTATTTTAAAATACTAGCCAGGATTCAGAAAAAAATAGATGCAATGAAAACACTAAAAAAAATTTCTAAACCTGTCTTCTTACAACTGACTGATGATGGATAAGACTGTATAGTGCAACTTCACATAAAAGCTGTGTTGCCACAATGCAGAATCAAATACAGTTTCTGTACCTTTGGAACCTTTAGGCCACACTCTATTGTTTTAAGCTTTTCCTTTTGTAGTTTTTCATTCTTTCAGTCTAACCATGGACATAAAAGGAAAGCAGTAACATATTTACTGAAGAGTGTGGGATTCCCTCTTCCCCCACTTCTCCACAGATCTAATGGCATGTCGCATTAGTGCGGAATTATTTCTGCAGCATCTAATCTTAAAGTAAAAGATCTGGGCCTTGAACCAGTTTTGACCTTGGAAAATGAAGGAAAGTTATCCCAATGGGGTGACATAAGGAAACGTAAAAACAAAAGGGGCCTAACAAATTTACAATTTTCAACAATTTCTTGAAAATAAGAGACTAATGGAATCTCAAATGCATGCTTTGTTAAACAGAGTGTGACTGAGCCAGAGGTTGATCTAGTAAAAACTATCACAAACTGTGACAGCAGATGGGTGCCTAAGTGTTTACTTTCAAAGATATGAAAAATTAGCTTGCAAATTTGTTTCTCAAGAAAATTAGTGGAGCAGCAGCTTTATTTTGCATTGATTCATTTGTTTAATATAGACTACTGTACCTGTTGCTGTCAGGGAGTCACTGAGTTTGCTGCCATCTAACAGACTTTGACTGAGGCCAGGAGGTGGTGTCAGCACAGGCAAGGAACAAATGGATTGAAAAAGCTTCTTTTTTCGCAACAGATTTTGACCGTTTGGACTAAGAACAATGGAACTTGTTGATGTTTCCAAAGTTTTATCCAGCTTATGCAAAGTTCTAACCTGCCATTTAACTGTGGATCTTGCTTTTTGACATTTCTGAACACTAGATAATTGCTGGCCTTCATTTATGACAGGTGAACACTTATGGGAACCCACAACTTTCTTTGTAACAGGGTGTACAGAAGTATCTGAATCTGGATTGTTTATAGACAAAGGCCTTTCTCTCTTGCGTCCATTGAGCAGCGCTTTACAGCCACTATACAAAGGTTTATTGAACAAATTAAGGATAGGATCTGTAATAACAGATGAGCTCTTAGACTTTTCAGGAGATGCCATTCTATGCAATGTCACCTGGTCCACACTACCACCACTAGATTCCCTTGCTGCAGAACTTGAGCCCTTCTTGTCTTCACTAGAAGGATTAAACTGATTAACTTCTTCAATTGTGATCCCACTAGAACTGGAAGTCGCCTTAATATTGTTCAAACAAAGAGATTTTAAAACATCTTCTCTTGGACTTCCAGCATTCCAGTTTTTTTCAAGATCCAATGCTGCTTGTATAAGTTCATCATCTCGTGATAAGGATGAGCCAGGACTCCTAAATGATGGCTTAACATTAGCAGAGTCCTGAAAGAAAATGAAAGAAAACATAAGAAATGTGCTTTTATGTATCATCCAGTGACTGAAACTTCCACTGCTCAGGGATCCATCTTAAGGCCTAGATCAAAAGAAGATTTCCTCAAAATCCATGACAAAAACCAGAAATACCTTCACTGGCATAGGCCATAGAAACAACAAGCTAATATTTCAGGTGCGACTCTCCCAATTTTACAGTGCTGTATGTCCTGTTAAATCTTTTTTGACTCTTCTGTTTAACTTTCAATTTTCAGCATTTACAACTGGTTTGCTATTTGTACCATGGAAACAGAAAGATTTATGACACAGAAGGAGGCCATTCAGATCATATCCATGCAATATTACAAATAGTAATCCAAGGCTAGAGGAGTGGATGATGCATGATTTAGGTATAAATATCCATCACCTAGTACACCTAGTGAATGTAACACCACTCAAACTGAGTCCAATTAAAGGTGAGGTAAAGATGAAGAATTACAAATGCTATCACAGCAAGTGATCCAGGGATGGCCTGACAAGATACTGCCAGTAATATGGCAGTGTTGGTCTATTGGGGATGTCTTCTCACTAAAAGTGGTGCTCTGTTGGCCAGGTTCAGGATAAACAAACCCAAAAATGATGCAGAAAGAACTGGTCCAGAAGATACATGAAGGCCATATGATAACGGGGAGGTGTAAGCTCAGAGCCAGGTCAGCCAGTATACTTGATCGTCATCTATAAAGACATTGAAAGAAGAGTGTCTACACACAGTGTATGCTGCTATAGAAATGCACAGCAGAAAGAGGAGATGATAGCTACTGAGGTACCACTGTTACAATTTCAGTAGAGGTTAATGGCTTTTTTTTTTTTACAAAGTAGAAACATAGAAACTAGGAACAGGAGTAGGCCATTCGGCCCTTCGAGCCTGCTCTGCTATTCATTATGATCATGGCTGATCATCCAACTCAATAGCCTGCTCCCGCTTTCTCCCCATACCCTTTGATCCCTTTCGCCCTAAGAGCTATATATAACTCCTTCTTGAAAGCATACAATGTTTTGGTCTCAGCTACTTTCTGTGGTAATGAATTCCACAGGTTCATCACTCTCTGAGTGAAGAAATTTCTCCTCATCTCAGTCCTAAATGGTCTACCTCATATCCTCAGACTGTGACCCCTGGTCCTGGATTCCCCCACCATCCAGAACATCCTTCCTGCATCTACCCATTCTAGTCCTGTTAGAGTTTTATAGATTTCTCTGAGGTGCCCCCTCATTCTTCTGAACTCCAGCGAATATAACCCTAATTGACTCAATCTCTCCTCATATGTCAATTCCGCTATCCCAGGAATCAGTCGGGTAAACCTTCGCTGCACTCCCT
This sequence comes from Carcharodon carcharias, assembly GCF_017639515.1. Classification (NCBI taxonomy): domain Eukaryota; kingdom Metazoa; phylum Chordata; class Chondrichthyes; order Lamniformes; family Lamnidae; genus Carcharodon; species Carcharodon carcharias. Next base: position 43,135,546 of record NC_054484.1, on the reverse strand, counting down.
CTATAGCAAGTACATCCTTCCTCAGATAAGGAGACCAAAACTGCACACGACATTCCAGGTATGGTCTCACCAAGGCCCTGTACAATTGCAGCAAGACATCCCTGCTCCTGTACTCGAATCCTTTGGCTATGAAGGCCAACGTACCATTTGCCTTCTTTACCGCCTGCTGCACCTGCATGTTTACCTTCAGTGACTGGTGTACAAGGACACCCAGGTCTCGTTGCACATTCCCCTCTCTCAATTTATAGCCATTCAGATAATAATCTGCCTTCCTGTTTTTACTACCAAAATGGATAACTTCACATCCAGAATCCCAGCTATTTACTAAAAGAATGAAGCCACAAAATTTCACAGTTTAAAATAGAAGATTTTTTTGCTATACAAGAGTCATCAAAACAAAGGCTAAATACTATCTCAGTTAATCACTTATACTCTAAAACCCAAAGTCAACATTAGTTAACCATGAATTAACAAAGTGCAGTTGAATATAAACTTTAAACTACACATTAAATGGCAGATACAACTAAGACGGATTTTATGAATTGGCTCAGCAGTCCAATCAGCATATAAGTCATCGATCTCAGTCACAAAAGTCTTTCAAAACTCTATTTTCCTTACAAATAATTTCAGCTCCTCTTCTTCAAGGATTTAGCCTGACCCCCAGCCAAAAGCAGTGCACAACCAACAAAAGTTCCACAGGCACAGTCTTAACCAAAAATGACACATCTGCAGAGCCTCCTCAACTCTGGTGAATCTATGCCGTCCAGACACTGTTATCTCCAATTAATAGAACAGCTGCAGCAGCTGTGTTTTTTCATTTTCCCAGCTTCTGGATCTAGCTACTGTCTTCTTCAACCTGTCTGTACTCTACCACTGGACTCAGCAACTTTTACTGAGTTTGGATTGATGTGTTCTTTTATATGTGCGTTCTTTTCACCCGGGTTCAGCCTCCCTAGAAGCTTTGGTTTCCAATCGCAGTTTCAGTTTTTGTTTCCTTAGAAACTGGGAGGATCAGTTTCCCTTTTCAGTTTCCCCTTGCAAGCAGGGTCTGTCTCAAAAAAAAAATACAAGCTTTGACCACAGATTCCATCATACCATCCAGAGCATGGCACACCATGGGATCCGATCTATTCATGCATAATCAAGAATGGTATCTCACAGTTCAGACCACCACTCAAAGTTCCCTTTTATCAGAAAAGTGAAAAATTTACAAACATACGAATTAGGAGCAGGAGTTGGCCCCTCACATTTGCTCTGCCATTCAATAAGATCATGGCTGATTTAATTGTAACCTCAACTCCACATTCCCACCTACTTGGATAACCTTTCATCTTGCTTATCAAGAATCTATCTAGTTCTGCCTTAAGAATATTCAAATACTCTGATTCCATTGCCTTTTAAGGAAGACAGTTCCAAAGACTCATTACCTCAGAGAAAAAATTTCTCCTCATCTCTGTCTTAAATGTGTGACCCCTTATTTTTAAACAGACTCCTAGTTCTAGATTCTCCCACAAGAGGAAACATCCTTTCCACATCCACCCTGTCAAGGCCTCTCAGGATCTTACATGTTTCAATCAAGTCCCTCCTTCTCTTCTAAACTCCAGCGGATACAAGCCTTGTCTGTCCAACCTTTCCTCATAAGACAGCCCACCCATTCCAGGTGTTAGTCTGGTAAACCTTCTCTGAACTGCTTCCAACACATTTACATTCTTCCTTAAATAAGGAGACCAATATTGTACACAGTGCTCCAGATGCGGTCTCACTAATGCCCTGTACAACTGAAGCATAACCTCTACTTTTGTATTCAATTCCCTTCACAATAAATGATAACATTCTATTAACTTTCCTCATACTAGCCTTTTGTGAATCAAGCACGAGGACACCTAAATTCTTCTGCATCTCAGAGCTCTGCAACTGTCACCATTTAGATGATATGCTTTTTTTATTCTTCCTACCAAAATGGACAATTTCACATTTTCCCACATTATACTCTATTTGCCAGATCTTTGCCAACTCACTTCACCCATCTATATCCTTTTTGTCCTCCTTTTGTCCTCTTCACAAATTACTTTCCTTTCTATTTGTGTCATCAGCAAATTTAGAGAGAAAACAGTTAACAAAGCACATGGTATCCTGGGCTTTATTAATAGGGGCATAGAGTACAAGACCAGGGAGGTTATGCTGAATTTATATAAGAAACTCATTAAGCCTCAGCTGGAGTATTGTGTACAGTTCTGGGTGCCACATTATAGGAAGAATGTGAGCACATTGGAGAGAGTGCGGAAGAGGTTTACAAGAATGGTTCCAGGGATGAGAAACTTCAGTTACGAAGATAGATCGGAGAGGTTTGGACTGTTCTCCTTGGAGAGAAGAAGGCTAAGAGGAGATTTGATACAGATGTTCAAAATCATGAGGAGGCTGGAAGGAGTAGATAGGGAGAAGTTGTTCCAGCTCGTAAAAGAATCAAGACCAGAGGGAACAGGTTTAAAGTGATTTGTAAAAGAAGCAAATGTGAACGGAGAAAAAAGCTTTTTCACACAACGAGTGGTTTGGGTCTGGAATGCACTGCCTGGAAATGTAGTGGAGGCAGGTTCAATCGAAGCATTCAAGAGGGCATTGGATGATTATTTGAATAGAAACAATGTGCAGGGGTATGAGGAAAAGACAAGGTAATGGCATTAGGTTATAATGCTTGCTTGGAGAGCCGGTGCAGACACGATGGGCCGAATGGCATCCTGTGTCATTAAAATTCTGTGAAAAATTCTGTAATTACCAAGGTATTAATCACCATCTGATTTAGTCCACCTTTTAATGGTTATCGCTTAATCATCTTTGTTTTATTAATAATAGGCATTTGCTATTCAACTTCTTAAAAATACTTGAGCCCTTAATCGTATAATTGCTCATCGATGCTGTCTACAAAACCTACCTCGGCGTGGGTCCCACCAGTGTGATTTTCCTTGCCATTTGAACCTCGCATTTGAACTCGCTGCTGTAAGCGGCCTGAGCGGCGAAGGTTTTGGGAAGGTGAATCAGCGGTGCTGGATGTAAGGAGGGGAAAAAAGTCCTCAATTAACTCTTATTAATCAGTTTAATGCTCCACTGACTCAAGACAGATGCATATCCCAGCAAGACAAAGCGGTGAATTCCAATGTACATCACCATTCACTCATTCATTCAGAAATCGGAAGCAGAACACCTTCTTCAATTCAGGAATGCGAATCAGGAATTGTAACAAGATCTGACTGTACAGAGCTATAACTAAACCATTAGTAGTGAACGAGAATAACCTCTAAATGAAGGACGTAAAATCGGGTTTAAGAGATTCACGGCCTTATATAACTGGTTTAACTTTCCCAAACTCGGATCTCCTGATTCCATGCTCTCAAAACACGTGTTTTGTCATTGTTTTCATGACTGATTGTCAGGATAATTAGGTTTAAATCTCCTATTCTTTAGCAGTGCTGTGGATTCCAGTAAACATTTCCTGTTTGGCGAGGGATTTTTTTTTCGAAGGATGAATATTAAAGGAAAGAGAATTGAGGATTTCTTCTCGTATATCTTCCTACATTCTACAAAATGATATTTTATGAGCTGAAAATACTAGTCTTTTGTAACTAAAAAAAAACTCCATGAGTGTAATAGGTATAACGAGATTCAGAAAACTAAATTCAAATCCCAACATGAATTCAATTTAAAATATGTATAATTTTCTTTTAAACTGTCATGAAGCATCCAAGTGTATCTTTGGGGAAAAAAAACACTGGTTCACATAGATAAATGCAAAATACTGCGGATGCTTTAAATCTGAAACAAAAACAGAAATAGCCGGAAAAACTCAGCAAGTCTGACAGCATCGGCGGAGAAGAAAAGAGTTGACTTTCGAGTCCTTCAACAGAACTAGGTCCTGCTGAGTTTTTTCAGGTAATTCTGTTTTTGTTTTGGATTTCCAGCATCCGCAGTTTTTTGTTTTTATGTCTGACAGCATCTGCGGAGAGGAACACAGTTGACGTTTCGAGTCCATATGACCCTTCATCAGAACTAAGGAAATAAAGAAATGAGGTAAACCTCACTATATTTCACCTCATTTCTCCATTTCCTTAGTTCTGATGAAGAGTCATACGGATTCGAAACGTCAACTGTGTTCCTCTCCGCAGATGCTGTCAGACCTCCTGAGTCTTTTCAGCTATTTTTGTTTCTGGTTCACATAGCCTTTTAAGAAAGAAAACTGGGTGTTTCCTATCCAGTCTAGGCTATATGCGATTGCAGTCCCACATCAACATTGTTAGATGTCCTCTGAAGTGGCCGAGCAACCACGCTCTCAGGGATTGAGGATAAATGCTAGCATTCCGAGAAGGAATAAGAGCAACAGGGGTTCTTACCTTTGCTTTCGAATAGACACTCGATGTTGCCCCATAAATCTTTGCCGGCATTTGATGGTTGGAAAAGTTTCTTCGTTGGTCATTTCCGCGGATTGGATCTGTAAACGCTGAGGATGCGGACTCTGCGAAAGCCTTTCGATTATCACACTTGACTTCCAAAATGACTACATTCCGTACAGAATATATACACTTTTACTTCTCTTTCCATTTTTATAAATTTATATTTAATACATAAAATCGGTAGCTCATAAATTTTAAAACAAAAACAGAATTACCTGGAAAAACTCAGCAGGTCTGGCAGCATCGGTGGAGAAGAGTTGACGTTTCGAGTCCTCATGACCCTTCCGCAGAACTGATCATAATTTTAGATCGGATTTAATTAGCTGCCCACTGTAATGGAACAATACAAATAATTACAGGTTAAATTCACAACCCCTCGGGTCCGTTTCTTTTACACAGCTTTCACTGTTCCATGAAATCGTTCATTCAGAATTGTATCTATTCCTGGTTATTTATATTTATATTTCATCCTTATTCGGATAAAGAGGTGACTTATCACAGCCTCCAGCAACATTTACTCAATTTTGATATTTCTAAAATGTCAAGACATTTTCAGTATTGTGCTGAACCGGACAGACGGGGATGTTTTCCTCACGTTACTCGAGTTACTGCACTTGGTCAATTTCAAACAGACCGCCACCGGAAACAGAACTAGTTCCGCCGCTGATACCATTCCTCCCAGCGGCTTCTTCCGGTCCGCCTGACGAACTGTTTCTCTCCCAACTATTTCCACGAAAAAGGGTTCCCACGGCTCGAGCCCGCAGTCGGCAAGGCTCTCAGAGGGTGAAGTCTGGATTAAGGTGCCGCTGAATTGATTGCGTGCTCAGAACCTGCTTTGAGCTGTCACGCATTTGTCCATTTTATTTTTGTGAGGGCAAATTGCTCTCAGGAATGAAACTTTATGTTTAAAATATGGAGAAGGCGAATTGTTAGGCTTGAATTTTACAGCTCCTGCGAAATTTCCTGCCACACCTATCGCCGCCCCCACAAAACTTTTCTAACAGAACTACGAATACCTTTAGGGAAGTCATCTCTAGTTTTGTCACCTGCAAGGAAAATACTCCTAGATTCTTGTAACCATTACCAGACCATCTCCCTAGTGCTCCCCTAGGTATTACTCTCTTCACCTTAACTTATAGGTCTTTGTGTATTCTTTTATGATTAAACTGTATTAAAATAGCCCACATTGTTACAAAAACTGAAGATGCTGGAAAAAAACTCAGCAGGTCTGGCAGCATCTGTGGAGAGAGAAACAGAGTTAATGATTGAAGTATACAAACTCGAAATGTTGGCCGGGATTTTCTGCGCCCGCCAGCATCGGGTATGTTTGGTGGTGTGAGCGGACAATATGGCGGGGAAGTCCAAAAAATCGGTTTCACAACATCCTGAAACCAGATTGTGATTGCCTGTTCTGCCCACTATTGGCGGGCCTTGTCCCCCACCATCGGATGTCGGGAACTTCATTGGAGAGGGTGCAGAGGAGATTCACCAGGATGTTGCCTGGACTGGAGCGTTTCGGCTATGAAGAGAGATTGGATAGGCTAGGGTTGTTTTCCTTAGAGCAGAGAGGGCTGAGGAGGGACCTGATGGAGATATACAAAATTATAAGGGACGTAGATAGGAAGAAACTTTTCCCCTTAGGCGAGGTGGCAATAACCAGGGGCATAGATTTACGGTAAGGAGCAGGAGGTTTAGAGGGGATTTGAGGAAAAATATTTTCACCCAGAGGTCGGTTGGAATCTGAAACACACTGCCTGAGGGGGTGGTAGAGGAGGAAACCTCACAACGTTTAAGAAGTATTCAGACGAGCACTTGAAACGCCATAGCATACAGGGTTACAGGCCAAGTGCTGGAAAATGGGATTATAATAGATAGGTGCTTGATGGCTAACACAGACACAATGGGCCAAAGGGCCTGTTTCTGTGATATATAACTCTATGACTCCATAAGACCAGCCTGCAGGACTCATCCCACCCCACTGGATCATTCCCGCTGACATGTTTCACAACAGCATCTATAAAGCGTGCAACTTGGCCGGCTGCACTTTATTTGGGACTTCAAGGTTTGTTTGCCTACCTTGCTTCGGTCAGCACTCGCAGTCATCAGTGCCAGGCTTTACAGACAGTGCCACATCACTTTTAAGAGAACTCACAGGTAGGTCTCTACCTACAAGATCAACCATATGTATATGGCTTTTCAATAGCTGCAGGGCAGGATCTAGCTTAGGGAAGGGGGAGAAGTAGCCTCAGGTAAGGGAAGAGGCTGCAGGATGAGAGTGGTACTGGGGGAGGAGCGTATTCCAGGGTGTGGGTGGGGACACATGTTGATCTGTGCAAGTGACCTCAAGATGGTGAGGGCTGAGGAGGCAGTCTCCAGAGGAGATGAGGCTAGATGGGCATGTGAGGGTATGTGTGTAAGAATGGGTGGTGATGTCCCTTGAGCTGACAGTGAGATGCTAGTGAATGTGTGATGGGCTTGAGTGTGTGAATTTAGAGTGATGAAATGGTTGTCATATCCTGGCTGAACAGATGAGATCATTCATCCTCTATCTGCACTGGATGGCCAACTGTTTCTGTGCAACATTTGCACTGATCACCACTGCCATTGCCTACCAAACTGGACTGGTAATGTAGCTGCCCCTCCTGCAGCCAGAGCAGGGGTAGACGATGTCACAGCGGGCCTCCACAGTGTCCAAAAGGTGCTCTTGCCTCTCAGGGCTTCGTTGCTGCAGTCCTGGGCTGGAAGCACTGAGCGCGGATGTACTTTAAATGTGGTGCCTGGCATAATGAAGCGGCGAGGTGACAGCATGGCAGGCAAATCTGAGCCTGCCTGCCATTAAAACAGTGTGTATCCTGGAAATGCATAATTAATGCGGCAGACTTGGGACAATATGGCGTGAAAAGCTCTCATTATCCGCCAGCTATTGCACCTTGTGCAAATCTGGAACGATTCCGCCCATTAACTCTGTTTCTTTCTCCACAGGTGATGCCAGACCTGCTGAGTTTTTCCAGCATTTTCTGTTTTTATGTCAGATTTCCAGCATCTGCAATATTTTGCTGTTAGTCCATATTGTTAGAATGAAAACAGTGAATCTCATTACAAATGTGTAGGAATGGATAGATCTGGTATGAGTACTTCTATTGGACATATTCTAGATTCAACTTTCTTATTGTCTCCCATCTCTAAGTTGCTTCAAATTTACTTCTAATGATTTACTGTTCCTAAGTAAATTACTTGCTGTATTAAATATCCCCAACTCTTTCTGTTCAACTGTTTCTGTTGGCATATTAGTCATTTCAGTAAAAGTTTATATTTTCAGGAGAATGTAAGGAATGTTGGAAGAAATTGATATTTAAAAAACATAATAGCTTGATCTGACAAATTTTCTTCATGGAAACAGTTATCAGTGCTAGTGTGTCAGACACTAAACAGAAATTAAAATAATTTCAGTTTTCTGCAAAATTGTACACTGCAAATTAACCGATCCATAAATTCTAATTTCTATAGTTGATCATTTTGTTTCTATTTCATTTTATTATATTTCTAAATTAAATATGTTTGTGTATCTACTAGTTCTTAAAAAATGCCTCATACTTTCCCATCAGAATAATATCTTTTCACTAGATCTATTTTTTAAATCAGTAAGGAAAATGAACCAAATATGTTTGTACAAAGACTTTATTCATTACTCTCAGTTTATATAGCTGTATTTTCAGTTGCAGCAAATATTTATCTGGTGAGTAACTATCATAAATACTTTATAATAAAAAGGCATTATGTTGAGTTTCAGGTTTCCCTTTAAAAAACAGCTGCCTCACATTCCTGACAAAGAACATCAAGTCATTATGACAGCACATGATGATAGTATGAATCTGCATAAGTAGATATATTTCATTTACCTTTTTGACATACTGAGAATTTTTATGTAGTGATGAACTTTGCCCATATCTTGGGTCATTACTTGTATTTTGGAACAGAGCAATAAAAAGTAAACGGGACAAGCCACGCTGCCAAGCATAAGACTGTACAATAAATTAACAATTGAGAATTATTCAGTGTAGAATGCAACTGGAATAAGGAAGTAAAACCAATGCATTGTATTTGTAGATTGTGTATGAGTATAATGAACAAAAGTTGCATGCTGCAAACTTATATTGCATGTCTGCTAACACTAAGGAAAAGTCAACAAAAACAGTGAGAAGAAATATGAACATTATTCAACCTACTTATGAAATGTGCATAATTCAATCCATACAATGTGGAATACTATGTTCATTACAACATTGTCGATTATAAAATCTTCATTTAGATAAAGTTTAATAAAATCCATACACCATAATGAAGTGTTTGCTTTATATTTAATTGAATTAAATTTTGCTGCAGCACTTAAAACTTTGGAAAGCTTTGCATGCAGTCAAAAGAGTTTGGATGCCAACATCAGTGCAGAACAACAGGCCAGATCTCCCAGCTTGCAGGTTGAAACCATGCCAACCAATCAGTCACACTGAAGTGTAGAGTCTTAAATTCCCTCCTTACTATTCAGCCACTTAAATGGGATAAATACCCACCCTCCCCCATGTTTCAGCAGTGCTGGCAGAGACTGAACTGAACTTGAACTTATTTAATCACAATGCAAATAGCTACAACTCCACTTAGCCATGGAGTCTTAGATAAATGTGGCAGTTCTTGCATGATAGTCAGGAGAAACATGATTGCTTGTTGACAGTTACAATACGAAAGTCCAGCTAAATCTGCTTATGCATAATAATTTAGGTTAGTATTATCTAGAAATCTATTTCCTGGAACCAAATGAACTTTGCTTCTTTTTGTTGGTAGGTGGTCAGTTCTTAAATCATTTTGGTGATCATTATGTTGGTTGGATATCAGCGGAATTTGTATCATTTCCTGACAGGGAAGGCTCAGTCTCCAGCAGTTCAGTTTAAGGGCGTTTGAGATTAGTGAAACATGGGTTGCTTTATGTGATCCTTCAACATACCAATATGCATAGTCTACAAGCAAAATGAAAGGTCATATATTCCAGAAAATGTGACCACAATCTTGGGAGTTTAAACAATTTATTTTTTGCTAGACAAGAATGAACGTTGATGGTGAAATTGAAGGTTGTAGGTTGTATCTACACCACAGGGACTGCAACGGTTCAAGAAGGCAGCTCACCACCGTCTTCTCAAGGGCAATTAGGGATGGGCAATAACTGCTGGCGTAGCCAGGGATGCCCAAATCCTTTAAATGAATTTTTAAAATATGTTCACTATATCTTTTGGCATGTGTTGATTTTACAATCAGTAGCACAATCTAGCATTGAAAAAACACAGTAAAGTTTTCATGAATACACTGGATATAGCCCCTTTTATTTACTTCCTGTCCAACTAGTGTAGTTTTCTTAATTGAAAATGTGTATACAATACTGACAAGTAAACTTTGAAACCTTAGGAGCACATCTGTCACGTTGTTTCAGTTTTCACTACTCTGTTCAATGAGTATTTTCAGAAGACTGTGTTCATACCACATCCAGGATTTATGCATCCTGTATTCACACTTTTGATAGACCTTCATACAAAACTATATAGAACTGAATGGGTTCATTTGACCCATTAGTGGTAATGTTAACCTCCAAAAATGCATGAGAAGTTAAAATATAAAACATTTCAAATACGAATACAAGCTACCTCAGTCCTCCAGTTTTAACGAAGGTGGAACAAGGCACAGGTGACCACCGGCTCTCAGGAGGTAAGTTGGTCATTAAAACATTGAGGAGGCTGCATGCTTCCATTTTAAAAGCAATCCCAAACTGCTCCCTTTGTTCTTTTCTCCCTCAAAGCCCTGTATCATTCTCTGCTTCAAAGCTTTATCCACTTTTCCTTCAACAGATGCAATGGTCTTTGTCTCAACTACTAGAATGTACAACATTATAGGCAAAATTTAAAGTTTGAGATGGGGAGATCCAGCAAGCAACTTGTGTCACCTCCATTGGGAAAGATCCGCTATGTAAGAGCCCAATAGGCACTTAAGTCACCTACATTGGCCCTTCCCTGGGATTAAGTACCCCAGGGTGGAAATCCACACCCCACCGAGAGCTGCCAGACAATCAGAGGCTGGCAGCTCTCCATTGCCATTGGTGTCACCGGGAGTGGTGGCAGCTGCCAGTGATGTGTCCACCACAGGCCCATGATCAACAAGGGATCCCAGGCCAAAGGCAAGTGAAGCATGATGGCAGTCGTGGAGTGGGGGGTGCAGGTGAGGGGCGACGGGGGTTTTGGAGGCGAGGAAAATGGCATGGCTTTCTGCACCACCACCCCCCCCCCCCGCCCCTTCCCGATGCCAAGATCTTCAATCAGAAACGGAAGCCTCAACTACACACACACATCCCGGGAGCTTGCCTTTTGTGTTTCCTGCACGGTGACTTCCCCATTCCCCTGCTGGTTGAATGCCAGTGGTGGCAGGATGAGGCTCTTAATTGCATATTCTTAAGCATCCGGGTCAGAAGGCCGTCCATGAGCTTTTTCACCCCGGACTTAATCGTTAGAGGCAGGAAGGTGGCAGGGTCCCCACACCGCACTCTCTCACCTGATTTAATGAACACTGCCTCCAAACTGGCCTTTGTGGCGGGCTTTAAATTCTGCCCTATGAAGTAAATGCTCAGCTCATCACTAGAGCACCAATGCTGTGCATAGTAATGCATAGTAATGCAAGCATCGCTGATAGCAATCATGTTTTTATTAACAATACTTTCATTTATAGTGCCTTCCATATTATTATGATCCACATTGTACCTGACCTGCAAGTGTAAAAGAAAAATGTGCATTTATATGGTGCTTTCCAAGCCCAACAGATATATCAAAGCGCTTCACAACCAATGAAATACTTTTGAAGTGTAGTTACTGTTTTAATGTAGGAAATACAGCAAGCTCCCACAAACAATATGATAATCTGTTTTTGCAATTTTGATTCAGTGATAAATATTGACCAGGACACCAGGGATTATTTCTCTGCACTTCTTCACAATAGCGCCACAGGATCTTTCACATTTGCCTGAAAGAGACTGTGGTTAAGCATCTCATTCAAAAGACGGAACATTTGACAGTGCAGCATTCCTTTAATACTATACTGGAACGTCAACCTTGATTCTTTATGCTCAAGCCCTGGAGTGGGACTTGAACCCATAATATTCTAACTCTGAAGCAAGAATGCTATAGATGACACACTGAAATAGCTTGCAAAGTAACTTTGCATTATGAAGGATCTTGCAGTCTTAGTTGTGTTTGACTTAACCGGCAACATAGACCTCAATTTTTTGCTATGAAAATCTGCCATTAGTGTGAAAAGGCATGGTGGGTCTGAGTGATATACCATTGTTAAGGGATATAAAAGGACAGCTTCTGCACAGCCACATAATTTTCATTTAACACCATTTTTTAAATTTCCTGAAATTAAGGTGGGAGATATCTGTTCTTTGAATAGGTGTTCTTTTTCCAGTGTCAAAAGGAGTCCGAGGTTAAGTGTGGCATTAAATTCAGGCAAGGAAAGATTCCATTTGGACACCTTAATCCAGCCCCCCCACCTTTCCCGTCCCCCCACCACCACTCCTACTGCACTTCCTGTCTTAGAAGGCTACCTCATAATATTTCAGTAGTGCTGTGACAAATTAATTTCTCTTAAAAAGCAGAATTGTTTTATTTTCATGTTACTACAGCAGAAACTTTATTTAAAAGAGTTTTATCCCTTCATAATGCTACCACTTAACAATTTCTTAACAATATTCTGTAGCCAACGAATAGAATTTGCATAAAACCAAACCTGACTGAGTTACCTCCCCTCCCAGAACAGCATCTTCAATAATTCACCTTGAATTATTGAAGTAAAGCCTGTTGACAGATACGTGTATTGTGCTAAAAATAATATATTTTCAAAATTTCTAACATGAAATTATCTGATCATAATCAGATTCTGACCTTAAAACCAATTCCTGATATAAGTAGATTATTACATTGCTCCTATTTATTCCTACAGTCAAATCACATGCCTCTCATATACAATTCTGGTTTTAAACTATTTTTATTCATCCTGCCTTATTACACAAGTGTAAGCTGTAGCTTTGAGTCAAATATATATCATGCTACAACATTGTCATTCCTCTCTTCAGTTTATGTGGCAAATAAAACACAACTTTCAAGTCAGGTTATAGTAATACAGTTAAAATACAAAGATTCTAGCTGGCCTAAGTGTAAGCAACATGCTACATACTTATTAAGAACGTTGAATGAAACAATAACAAAATCATGATCAAAACACTAAAACTTCATACAATCAGACTGGAAAATCTATTTGCTGCTTTTTTCCTACTAAACATATTAACAAGGCTCTTTTTCTCTTGTTTTGACTCTGGGGACTTGCCCATATTGGTGAGAGCGACAGGCTTTGACCTATTCTCTGTCACATAGTATGAACAGGTTTTCAGATGCTCTGCCATGCTGGGGCTGTCATTAAAGCTCCAGTTGTTGACAGTCGAGAAGACAGAGCTGAACTGCCACTTCTGAAATAAAAGGAAAGGAGGTCAGAGTTTTATTAATTGATCAGTGCTATTTGGGTTCAGGCACAAGGTTCAGCTAGTAAAAACAAATTATAGGCAAAACCAATTTGCACAGATACTAACTATTATAATGTGAATGGACCAGTAGACCAGAGCTTATGTAACTAACTTTCAGCATTTCACTATCTCCACAATCATAGAAACATAGAAAATAGGAGTGGGAGTAGGTCACTCGGCCCTTCAAGCCTGCTCTGCCATTCAATATGATCATGGCTAATCCTCTATCTTAGTGCCGTACTCCTGTGCTCTCCCCATATCCCTTGATGCTGTTAGAGTCCAGAAATCTATCAATTTCCTTCTTAAATATATTCAGTAACTTGGCCTCCACAACCTTCTGTGGTAGAGAATTCTATAGGTTCACCACCCTCTGAGTGAAGAGGTTTTTCCTCATCTCAGTCCTAAATCTACTACCTCATATCCTGAGACTGTGACTCCTTGTTCTAGACCCCCAAGCCAGAAGAAATATCATCCCTGCATCCAGTCTGTCCATCCCTGTCAGAATTTTATGTTTCAATGAGATCTCCTCTCATTCTTCTAAACTCCAGTGAATACAGGCCTAGTTAGCCCAATCGCTCCTCGTATGACAATCCTGCCATCCCAGGAATCATGCAGTAAGAGATCTTCTAAAAGAAAAACTGAAGATTTTGTGTGCAGTTCATTAAAAGCAGTAACATTTATTAAATTAATTTGATGTTGCAACTTATATTTAATCTTCTTCCACCTAAGTGCCTTTGGCAGCTAGAAGACAGGCTAGAGAGCTGCTGACAAACCTCCTCTAACATTGCTTTACAGCCAGCTGCAAACAGGACTGTGAGATCAGGAATTAACAGTCCCTTTGGTGAGATTAGTGTCTCTCCACTATGAAGTAAATATGATTACATGAGGAAAGTCAATGCCATGAGTCCCTAAAATGTCTTGGATGCTGTCTGTGGTTCAACATAAGATACTCACAGAATCTTGATGGAACACAGTGAAATTGAATCAAAAACAAGATTGATTTTATGCACAGAAGCAGGACCCCGAATAGCAGTTTTACGGTTAGTGATGCACCAGTAGTTTTGTCATTTCTTCCAAATGGAAGGAAACTCTCTACCAAAACTGTAGCCACAATTTTACTGGTTGAGGATTTGGAGGGATAATAGAAAACTCAAGATATGGTCAACAGAGGAATGGAAACTCCACTTCCACAGGTCATATAATTTAATCTGATTATTTCAATATATTAAGGGATATAATGATTATGTTACTGAAAAAGTAAACCAGAGGCCTGTACTGATAATCTACATGTCAGAGCAAATCCCATGACGGTAGTTTTTGAATTTCAATCCAGTATGTTTTTTTAAATAGGGCAGTAAAAATATAAATATACAGTATGAATCAAAGTAACAATGAAACTGTTGGAATGTTTCAAAAATCCAGCTTGCTCATCATGGTCATTTTGAGAAGGAAACATCTTATCCTTAGTCTGGCTGGCCTATATATGACACCAGTCCCACACCAACGTATCTGCCTTCTGAAGTGGGCTAACAAGCCACTCAGTTTCTCAGGATGAGCAACAAATACTGGTCTTATCAGCAATGGCCACATCCTGAAAAAGAACATTAATGGCCCAGATTTTGCAGTCAGCAGCAAATGTACAGTACTCAGAGTTCATTACACTTACAGCTGCTCACAGTCTTTTTCTTGAATTTTGAGCAGCAATGTATGGTCACTGGATGTCTGGAACAGCACCCTGCCCTCTACAGGGGATCTGGGACTAGCTGAATGAGGCAAACAACAGTCTGTCTCTTCAGCCAATGAAATTGAAGAATCCTTACTGAGGCATGCAGAGTTTAAACCAAGAGGTGTGTTAGGACATTTAATTCAATGTAAAATCATGTACAGAAACCAAAATAAAGAAAGCAATAGAAATATAGGATTAAGAGAAACAGAGAGATTAAAGAGAGAAAGAAAAGCAAAAAAAATTACTTGCAATTTTTAATTTTTCAAACTCTCCAACAATGATTAAAATCTGAAAATCTGAGACCATACCCTTATAATTTTCAGTGCCTGAGAGTTTGCTTGGCAGTAATTAAGACTTACTTTGTGATTAAAATTCACACATTTGAATGGACAAGCCCTAACATTTTCTCAAGTATTTAATCGGTATCAAGTAAGTACTGCAACTCCGCACCCATACATTTCTTTCAATGCTGAGTCTATCAGTGGTAATGGGCAGTTTGTGGGTGAGGAGGGTAAATCAGATAGCAACTGGATTCTGCATTTTATTGTGCATGTCCAATTTACTCCATAATAATGTTAAGCGCTGATGCTTAACCAATATTCTTACTTCAAAATCCATGCCCATAGTAAAATCCTATTCATTGTCCTTACTGTCCAGCACCTTTATTATAGTTTTTCCCTCACCAGTCTGATATACCAAAGCCAATAACAGAACAGATTGTTCATAGTTCCTGTGAAGGACATGAGCCCATACAAAGCAAATTATCTGGACTGAAATGGTTTAATGTTATTATCAGCAAAGTTGTTTCTGCTTTGTTAAAACTCAGTATGAATTAAACAAGCTAAGGGAATGCATGTGATCAACAGACTAAACTATCTGAATACCATGAGTTGCTGTTCCCAGATTTAGTAACAGTACAATCAGGGATAGTTATTTTCAAACTGGCAGTTGTAGAGATAGAAGAGGGCTAAATGAAGGTCAACATAACATGTTTGCTTTGGTAATGGACAACTAATAAAATGGGATCCTCAGTTTGTCAAGTGTTAATTGTTGATCAGTTATTGAAGAGCAATTTACTTTCTGGATAACTAATATTTATTTTCATAGCATTTTGGTTTATGAGCATTACTGATATTTTCATTTATGCTGTGAGGTGGTAAGATTACCATCCTCTTGGCTTGATGTTTGAGAGTCAGCAGGGACATCTAGGAAAGCACAAGAGGAATAAAACTTTCAATGATATAGCAATATAGTCCCTGAACAAAATAACTTGCCATGACATACAGCACTATGGTATTGTTGTACATGCTAAGTTTATAGTTGAGAATGTCTGAGTGTTTGAAAGATTAGGAGGAAGAAGAAAAGGCTGCAAAGGTTAATACCAGCCTGGAGATGTAGAATACCACCCTGGACATACATGCCAACATAGTAAAGTAGCAAAAGTTGACATTTACAAATTTCTAGTCTGCTCTATCATTCACTCAGATTCAATGCTACAGTATTGGTATTCTTGTTCATGGCTCCACTTTCACTTCTCCAATCCTTTGAAAGGTGGAACAATGGACACTTATATGGGAAAAGGTCGGATTGGAATCATCCATTTTACAGTTGGTAAGTGAGCATACAAAGTCATGATAAATCTCATTTTTATTCCACTGAATTATGCTCCTATGTGCTATATAGTGAAAAAACAAAGCACATCACACTTACTTTGTTGGTAACATACACAGAAAGAGGGCAATCATATGGTATGCTCTCCTTGTTCCCCTATCCTTTTATTCCACCTTTCCTATCTAACCTGTTATTATATGTTGACATGCCTATTGAATTTACATGGGGGAGGGGAGGGGTGATAGACAACAGTCAGTGGGAGATAAACATAAACCTTGGAGAAATGACATAAATGACATTTCTTCCACTGAAGTTATTACAGATGGGGAGAACAACCATAGAAATTCAACCCTGTGGTCTCATTAAGTGCAGCAGTGAATTCCACAGCTGCATGACTGTGTAAAAATATCTCGTCTGCTTCCTGTCGTAAATCTCTTGCTTGCATTTAAATCTTAAAATGATGTCCCTTAATTGTAAGCCCCACAGTCATTAGAAATAATCTGATTCACATCCCTTCATAATGTTAAACACTTCTGATAAATCATCCCATATTCCTGTATTCTAACAAAAACAGTCGCAATTTTTTAAGCATTTCTTCATACTTGCATTTCCTTATATAAGGCAACATGCTCGTGAATCTGTGTTGTACCCTCTCTAATACCTCAATATCTGATCTCTGAGTTTTAAGAAAGGAAATTTTTTTCATAGGGTAGATTTCCTGTGGAAGTTCCTCGGTCTCTTTCCATAGCTTAGGCAGAAGATTGTTGGAAATCCTGGAAAATAGTTTAAATGGCCATATATGCCATTTTCCTGGTGTTTCTGCTAATTTTGCAGAGAGAGATTGGAAGAACACCTGCAAACATTCCTGGCACAAATTTATCTCTGCCTTTTTTTCCACAGCAGAACAGGTAAGTTGCCACTTTAACGTCTGATTATCTCCTGTCCTTTGGCAGGTCAATTAGACGACCAATTAAACTAACTACTAACCCCCACCCCTTCACTCCCACATAGGTAAAGATTCCCTGGCAATGATTAATGCTGGACCCAAATGAAGACTGCCTTCCCAATATGATTCTCACAATTGCATAAAATCCTTGAAAGACATTTGTTTTTTCCCCAGTTGTATAATGGATCTATTTTATCAGAATGTGGAGAAGTATATTTCTGCAAGTTTAAGTAAAAAGAAGTCAGGTTGTGTTTTGTATTAGCTTTGAGTTGATTGCCGTGTTTGCTTTGGGCTGGAAGAATTGACCACATGGAAAATTGAAACTGTTAAGTGGTAATTCTGTAGAAAGAAATGATATCCTGTTAAAATCACATTGCAGTGATTAGATTAAATATTTTGCTTACTTCATAGGTAGGACTACTCTTTTGGTTTTATTTATACATTAGCTTTGAAATACAGCTAATGGCAAAAATAAAATGTGGAAAATGTAATATTTGGATCTAATGGCCAAAAGGGAAGACTAAAATGCTATTCAAGCAAGATGAGCTAAAGTGTATTTATGGAGGACTTGCTTTGACTCTTTCTTAAGCACACTGGTGCTATATAGGTGACATAAGATTAAGAAAGCAGGATGTACTCCATAAATAGGATAATCAAGGAATATGGCATTAACGTGGAAAGTCCACAGAGCACACTGCCACATTGTGATAGATCTGTTGTGATATCACCATTCTGTGCTTTGTTAGTTGAGGCCAATGTGATGAGTGACACCCAGCTGATGAACTTAAATACTGATTTTAGTCTATTATAATTCCCACCCAAAAAGATTTGGGCTCTTAAAATATTACTACCACAGTTGGAACTCTTGAAAACTCCTAATGGTCCGTTTCTACAAATTTTTCACTGAATTAAATTTAATTAGGTCAAAGCTGGCATCGATTTAATTTACAGATGCAGGTAGGAAGTTACTAAGATTTTTGTACTTTCTTTAAAAAATTAAACTGATCAAGTTGAAGAAATGTACTTGCCCGTTTTCGAGCTCGCCAAGAAAAGCTTCCGTGTGAGTAAATTTTCTTTTCCCACTCAAGAAAGACCATGCCATACTCTTGCAGTAAAGTGGAAGAGATCACATTCATCAACACAGACACTTGGGACAGCTGTGCTAGACTGTAGCTGTCCAAGAAGCTTGCGATGTACCTCAGTATCTCTGATGGAAGATTGATCAAGCTAAACATACTTTTCCCATTTTTCCATACATTTGGATCCCTGTGACTGTGCTGACACAGAACTGCAGGAACATCTGGTTTGATTGCAAATGCATTTTGGTGTTGATTGTAAATCAACTTAGCCTTCAGCTTGGAGGGGCAGATTCTTTGTTGTGAGTAAGAACAGCCAAGATAAGCTAGAGGACATCTCTGTAGCATCCATCCATTCAGGCCAGACTGAATATCGGCATGTACATTCCTGAAGTGTGATGAAAACTCATCTCGCCTGAAGAAATGGTGGCACATAAATGCAAAGGCAGAATTCAATTTGTTGTATCTTTTTGTGATACACTCCGTCTGGAGTTGCAAATATAGACTAGAGGCTTTCTCTGCTGCTACATCTGCCAAAGCTATATCACGGCCAAAAGGAGCAGAGGGGAAAGAATATGTCTGAGTTGCAAAATCAACGGTAAATCCATCAGTGACTTTTGTTTCTGATATAACATGGCCTTTTAACACTTTTTCCAAATAACAAAGCAATGAAATAGTAACTTCATCATTTTTATGGTCCTCTGTGTCCAGGTCAGAGGTGTCCACAGCTTTGTTCTCCTTTTTGACCTTACTTGACAATGATTCTCCAACATGTGCACGCTTGGCACAGTAGCTGGTAGGAACTTTAAATGTATTGACAGTTCTAACATGCTGGGCCTCCAGTTTCCCATAAACAAAGTCTCTTTCTTTCGGTGTACATGCACTCATCTGGCCAAATCGAATAAGCATACTGCCATGATGTGCCAGATACATACTGAAATGTTTTCTATCCATCTGAGTTTCTAGCCTTTCTAGAACTCCTTCCTGCCAAGGAGCTTCACCTGTCTTTTCTATTGCTGCTAACAAAGCTGGATCTGACGTACAGGTTTTATTTTCAGGTACACTTTCCTTATTTTTAGTGCATGCTGATGAATCCTCACTTTTCTGCTTGGTTCTAATTTTTGTAGTTTTCTCTTCAATGGCACGGTTGCCTTTATCCTTACTGAAAATATGTTCCCAAGTAGAATACATAGCTAAATATTCTTCCTCAGTGAGTTCAGCAAGAGCCTCTTGTTCCTCTGTCTCTGCCACATCTGTACTGACCTCATTAGTTCCATTTTGATGTACTTTTGTTCCTGTTTCAAGAAAGCTCCTATCCAAAGGTGCAAAAGCTCCTCCTACTGCCCCCTCTTCATTCAAAGCCAGATCATTTTCATCAACTGTCTCGGCCATCTCTGGGAAAAGTTCAGCCATCTTCACTGAATTGAAAAGAACACCCTGATCTCTCATGGCAGTGCCAAAGTCCAAATCCTCTGGATTCAAAGTTTCTTTGAATGCACTATTCTTTACTGTTATGTCATCTTCATTCACTGGCCAGCGGTTCCATTGCATTGAACAGCACACAATGCTGGCAGGACAGACACGAAGGTGCTTGGAAAGTTTGTGGCGTGCCATGGTGAAGGGGCAGCCAAAGGCTGAATTTAGGCAAGGGACATTTTCCAGTGGACACAGTAATGTATGTTCATCTTCCTTACACTGGTGAAAAACAGCACCACACTTGGAAGGGCAACTGATAACCAAACAGGATACATAAGGTTCAAAGGACTTTTTGCAGTGTCGGTTATAACACTTTTCACAGTGCTTGTGCAGTCGAGGAGTCAAGTTTCTGATCTATAGAAGCAAAAAGATATTGTTTTAATTTCATAGGTTTACTTGATTCACTTACATATTACTGTAAAGTGAGTGTGTGTTACATATTTTGTACATGTAACAACAGTCTAGTGTTACGATTATGTGCCTATATCAGAATGCATGCCCACTAAAATATAAATCAGAGTGTAGTTATACACTTGGTCTTACTATCAATTTTTGACTCATTGGTACTATCAAGCCTACCTAGGTCATAAGAAGAAAAAGCAAAATAGTGTGGATGCTGTAAATTTGAAACAAAAGCAGAAAATGCTGGAAAAACTCAGCAAGTCTGGAGAGAAAAACAGAGTTAACCTTTCAAGTCCATATAACTCTTCTTCAGAACTAAAGAGAAGTAAAAATGTAATGAAATTTATGCTGTTTGGTGGTGGCGGGGCGGGGGGGGGTGGTGTGTGTGCGTGGAGCAGGTGAAGCTGAATAGAAGGCCAATGAGAGATGGGGGCAAAGGTGAGATTGACAAAGATGTCATGAACAAAAGGACAAAGGGGATGTTAATGGTACTGGTAAGGGCTAAAGGAAGTGCTGATAATGGCATTAAGGTAAGAAAGCAGATTGTGATAATAGCAGGACAAGGGTAAGCACTCTGGAAAGAGCAACATGAACAAGTGACAAAAACAAAAACAAAAAACTGCGGATGCTGGAAATCCAAAACAAAAACAGAATTACCTGGAAAAACTCAACAGGTCTGGCAGCATCGGCGGAGAAGAAAAGAGTTGACGTTTCGAGTCCTCATGACCCTTCGACAGAACTTGAGTGAATCCAAGAAAGGGGTGAAATATAAGCTGGTTTAAGGTGTGTGTGTGGGGGGCGGTGGGGGTGGGGGGGGGGCGGGATTTGGGTGGGGGGAGAGAAGTGGACGGGGTTGGTGCGGTTGTAGGGACAAACAAGCAGTGATAGATAGAAGCAGATCATCAAAATATGTCACAGTCAACAGAACAAAATAACACATAGGTGTTAAAGTTGGTGATATTATCTAAACGAATGTGCTAATTAAGAATGGATAGTAGGGCACTCAAGGTATAGCTCTAGTGGGGGTGGGGGGGGTGCATAAAAGATTTAAAAATATTTAAAAATAATGGAATTAGGTGAGAAAAGAAAATCTATATAATTTATTGGAAAAAACAAAAGGAAGGGGGAAGAAACAGAAAGGAGGTGGGGATGGAGGAGGGAGCTCAAGACCTAAAGTTGTTGAATTCAATATTCAGTCCGGAAGGCTGTAAAGTGCCTAGTCGGAAGATGAGGTGTTGTTCCTCCAGTTTGCGTTGGGCTTCACTGGAACAATGCAGCAAGCCAAGGACAGACATGTGGGCAAGGGAGCAGGGTGGAGTGTTAAAATGGCAAGCCACAGGGAGGTTTGGGTCATTCTTGCGGACAGACCGCAGGTGTTCTGCAAAGCGGTCGCCCAGTTTACGTTTGGTCTCTCCAATGTAGAGGAGACCACATTGGGAGCAACGAATGCATTAGACTAAGTTGGGAGAAATGCAAGTGAGATGCTGCTTCACTTGAAAGGAGTGTTTGGGGCCTTGGACGGTGAGGAGAGAGGAAGTGAAGGGGCAGGTGTTACATCTTTTGCGTGGGCATGGGGTGGTGCCATAGGTGGGGGTTGAGGAGTAGGGGGTGATGGAGGATTGGACCAGGGTGTCCCGGAGAGAACGATCCCTACGGAATGCCGATAGGGGGGGTGAAGGGAAGATATGTTTGGTGGTGGCATCATGCTGGAGTTGGCGGAAATGGCGGAGGATGATCCTTTGAATGTTGAGGCTGGTGGGGTGATAAGTGAGGACAAGGGGGACCCTATCATGTTTCTGGGAGGGAGGAGAAGGCGTGAGGGTGGATGCGCGGGAGATGGGCCGGACACGGTTGAGGGCCCTGTCAACGACCGTGGGTGGAAAACCTCAGTTAAGGAAGAAGGAGGACATGTCAGAGGAACTGTTTTTGAAGGTAGCATCATCAGAACAGATGCGACGGAGGCGAAGGAACTGAGAGAATGGGATGGAGTCCTTACAGGAAGCGGGGTGTGAGGAGCTGTAGTCGAGGTAGCTGTGGGAGTCGGTGGGTTTGTAATGGATATTGGTGGACAGTCTATCACCAGAGATTGAGACAGAGAGGTCAAGGAAGGGAAGGGAAGTGTCAGAGATGGACCATGTGAAAATGATGGAGGGGTGAAGATTGGAAGCAAAATTAATACATTTTTCCAAGTCCCGACGAGAGCATGAAGCAGCACCGAAGTAATCATCGATGTACCGGAGAAAGAGTTGTGGAAGGGGGCCGGAGTAGGACTGAAACAAGGAATGTTCCACGTACCCCATAAAGAGACATGCATAGCTGGGGCCTATGCGGGTACCCATAGCCACACCTTTTATTTGGAGGAAGTGAGAGGAGTTGAAGGAGAAATTGTTCAGTGTGAGAACAAGTTCAGCCAGACGGAGGAGAGTAGTGGTGGATGGAGATTGTTCGGGCCTCTGTTCAAGGAAGAAGCTAAGGGCCCTCAGACCATCCTGGTGGGGGATGGAGGTATAGAGGGATTGGACGTCCATGGTGAAGAGGAAGCAGTTGGGGCCAGGGAACTGGAAATTGTTGATGTGACGTAAGGTGTCAGAGGAATCACGGATGTAGGTGGGAAGGGACTGGACAAGGGGAGAGAGAAGGGAGTCAAGATAACGAGAAATGAGTTCTGTGGGGCAGGAGCAAGCTGACACGATCGGTCTACCGGGACAGTTCTGTTTGTGGATTTTGGGTAGGAGGTAGAAGCGGGCCTTCCAAGGTTGGGCGACTATCATGTTGGAAGCTGTGGGAGGAAGATCCCCAGAGGAGATGAGGTCAGTGACAGTCCTGGAAACAATGGCTTGATGTTCAGTGGTGGGGTCATGGTCCAGGGAGAGGTAGGAGGAAGTGTCTGCGAGTTGACGCTCAGCCTCTGTGAGGTAGAGGTCAGTGCGCCAGACAACAACAGCACCACCCTTGTCAGCGGGTTTGATGACAATGTCAGTGTTGGACCTGAGAGAATGGAGTGCAGTAAGTTCAGAGAGAGAGAGATTAGAATGGGTGAGAGGAGCAGAGAAATTGAGACAACTAATGTCACGCCGACAGTTCTCAATGAAAAGATCAAGAGAAAGTAAGAATCCAGAGGGAGGGGTCCAGGTGGAGGGAGAATATTGGAGGTGGGTGAAAGGATCCGTTGAACGGGGAGAGGACTCCTGCCCAAAGAAGTGAGCCCGGAGACGAAGATGGCGGAAGAAGAGTTCAGCATCATGCCGAGCCTGAAATTCATTGAGGTGAGGGTGTAAGGGTATGAAACTAAGTCCTTTGCTGAGCACTGAACGTTCAGCATCGGAGAGGGGAAGGTCAGGGGGTATAGTGAATACACGGCTGGGGCTGGGATTGGAAGATGGGGTGGGGACGGAGGGACAGGCAGGGGTGGAGGGTCCTAGATGGGTGTTGGTGTCGATGAGTTGTTGGAGCTTGCGTTCCTTAGCACTTGAGAGAAAGAGAAAAAGTTTCTTGTTGAGGCTTCGGATGAGACGAAGAATAAAATGAAACTGGGGGCATGTGCAGCTTTGAAAAAGGGTACGGCGGTGCTGCTGGAGGGAGAGGTCGAGTGTGTTCATATGGCGGCGCATGGCACTGAGTGTGGATCTCAGAATGTGACGGGAACAGCAGTCCGAGAAATGTTTTGTGTCCCGGAGATACCTGTAATCCTGGGTGGGTTCGAAACATGAGGGCTGGAATTTCAGTTGAAATCCACGTGGGGTAAGTCGGAGACGGAGACAGTCACTGAGAAAGGAGATATGGCTGTGAAAGCGGGTTTTAGTAAACACCTTGTCAAACACCAGGAGAGAAATGGAAAGCAATGAAGATGAGCAAGGCAAAAGAGAGATATGGAAATCTTGTCGCAGAGACGAACAGAACTTCTTCAAGGAGGTAGGCATTTCTTGAAGAGCAGTGGCAATCAATTAAACACAGAGATAAAAACAAAAACAAAAAACTGCGGATGCTGGAAATCCAAAACAAAAACAGAATTACCACACACACACACACCTTAAACCAGCTTATATTTCACCCCTTTCTTGGATTCACTCAAGTTCTGTCGAAGGGTCATGAGGACTCGAAACGTCAACTCTTTTCTTCTCCGCCGATGCTGCCAGACCTGCTGAGTTTTTCCAGGTAATTCTGTTTTTGTTATGAACAAGTGACAGCTGGCCCTTGTGGGGTTGGGGTGGGGGGAGGGGACGGTGGTGGAAAAAAAAATTGAAAATAAGATAAAAGGTGGGGATGAAACAATGAATAAATGAATAAAAATGAAAATAAATAAATATAAGTGGATAAAAAAATTTAAAAATTAAATTAAAAAAATAAAAATTAATATTGAAAAAAGGGGGTTAAAAACGGGGTGAGGATCGAGGAGATAGTACATGGTCTAAAATTGTTGAACTCAGTATTCAGTCTGGAAGGCTGTAAATTGTCTAATTGGAAGATGAGGTGTTGTTCCTCCAGTTTGCGTTGGGCTTCACTGGAACATTGCAGCAGGCCAAGGGCGTACATGTGGGCATGTGAGTAGGATGGCATGTTGCAATGGCAAGCGACAGGAAGGTCTGGGTCATGCTTGCGGATAGACCGAAGGTGTTCTGCAAAGCAGTCACCCAGTCTGCGTTTGGTATCTCCAATGTAGAGGGGACCGCATTGGGAGCAGCGAATGCAGTAGACCAAATTGAGGGAAGTGCAAGTGAAGCACTGCATCACCTGAAAGGAGTGTTTGGGCACTCGGACAGTGAGAAGGGAGGAGGTAAAGGGGCAGGTGTTGCACCTTCTGCGATTGCAAGAGAAGGTGCCATTGGAGGGGAATGAGGTGTTAGAGGTGATGGAGGAGTCGACCAGGGTGTTCCGGAAGGAATGGTCCCTACGGACTGCTGACGGTGGGGGGTGAGGGGAAGGTGGAGGCATCATGCTGAAGTTGGTGAAAATGGCGGAGAATGATCCTTTGAATGCGGAGGCTGGTGGGGTGAAAAGTGAGGACAAGGGGGACCCTATCATGGTTCTGGGAGGGAGAGGAAGGTGGTCCACTCCTTTGTTGCCCACCACCATCCCCTCCCCCCACCCAACCCCCACAAGGGCCATCTGTCACTTGTTCATGTTGTTCTTTTCAGAGTGCTTAACCTTGTCCTGCTTTTATTCTGCTTTCTTATCTTAATGTCATTATCAGCATCTCCCTTAGCTTTTACCACTACCATTAACACCCCTTCGTCCTTTTGTTCATGACATCTTCGTCAATCTCTTTTGCCCCCACCTATCATTGGCCCTCCATCCAGCTTCACCTGCTCCACCACCCCTTAAACAGTATAAATTTCATCACACTTTTACTTCTCTTTAGCTCTGAAGAAGAGACATACAGACTTGAAACGTTAACCCTGTTTTTCTCTCCACAGATGCTGTTAGACCTCCTGAGTTTTTTCAGCATTTTCTGTTTCGGTAATAAGATGTTTGTGGTTAATGTTCAGTGTGATTCAGGCAAGTGAGGCAAACCACAATCAAGGACCTAAGTTTGAGGCCCAAGGTATTTTAATTGTCTGTCCCTACCTGCATGTCACTAGTAACAACGGACTAGTCAGCAACCTATCCGAAATAGGAGAAAAATGGCACCTGTCCAATGGGCAGGAGAGCAAGTTAGGCTAGCTAGTGGATCCCAACTAGCATCAAAGCAAATTGTGGGAAATAAGTTTTAGGGAGAGTCAAAACAAATCTTATAATATTTAGAGATCTCCCTGAAAAACTGTAATAATGTTGACAATATTTACAGTACTCTACTTAATAGTTTATTCTGTACAGAATTTCCTGATTGCATAACTTATTTCAAGAATTTCAACATATGCTAAAACATAAATAACAGTTGCCAACAGTTAAAATATGAAACTTTAATTGATCTTCATACTTAGTTATTCTCAATAAACAATTTTGTTGCTCTCAACCAAATTGCCAGTTAAGGAACTTAATGCTTTGGGGAGATCTTTTGTTTGCATTACATTGTGACCCTCCCAAGCTGTTGAAGGTCTAAGTTCTGTTTTACAGCTTCCTACCTTCCAATTTTAGGCATCCTTAGTAGCTGCACACTTGGGAATCCCTGGTTATCCTTTGCATCATGGAAGAAGAAATCTGCTTTTCTTTCAGCAATAGTAGTCAACAACATTAGTTGGTAATGCCCTGCTAATTTCCCCTGCGCCTCACAAAGAAGTGGTACACAAGGAAGCTGCACTTTGCCAAGGAGACCATTTAGGATTTGTGCAACAGTTTGGCAAATGATCTCTACACCACCTCCACCACTCTCATTGCACTTCCAGTAACTGAAGTCTTTCAAACTGTTAAGGAAATTGCCCAATATTTTTCAGATCACTTGCATGCCTCAGTGGTTCTGCAAGGTCATTGATCTGTGGAAGCACTGAAACGTTGCCTGATGGATGTCTCCAGTTTTACTTAAACCAGAAAATACAACCCTGTCATACCAATCACCAAAAGTCTCCATGGTAGCACTGTGAGGTACCAGAAAAGATTATCTTGCTCCAGTCCAGGTATTTTGCAGATATATTATGGCACCATCACATGCTCCAGAGGGGCCTGTAGTGATGTAGAAACATCTCTGACGCTAACGCACATACTGGCCTTAGAAAGAAAAGAAACATAAAACGATGAAGAAGTGAGTTTACCATTCTACCTCAGTGACAAACTCTGACCTGGTGGTAAAGAATGAGGGCTTTAAAGCAGAATGGTAAAGAGTGAAATAAGGTGAGATGCTCAAAGGAGGGGAAAATGAGAGAAAAGTGGAGGGAAGGACCAAGGCAAAGTTTGATGATAAGGGCCACACCAAGGGAGCAGTTTGGGTGGGGCAGGTGGTGAATGATTCAAATATTAATTTCTATGGGGACACGAATTTCCAATAACTGTGAAGTAAGAGTTTAGGGAAGAATTTTCCGTGCCTGCTGGCATCGGTCATGCTCGGCAGCATGAGCGGACAATATGGCAAGAAGGCCAAAAATCAGTTTCATGACATCGCTCGCTCTGCCTATCAATGGCGGGCTGCGTTTCCCATCGTCGGACGTCGGGAACCTCATTGTCATACATATCATTATAAGTCTATCCGATAGGAATCATCCCCCAACGCTGGATCATCCACCCATGTCGGCGGGTAAACATGCCGGTGCAGAACACCTCTTGACAAGTGTGACATGCAGAAGTCGGGACTCACCGCCAGGGCCTTGCTCACATCGCGGGCATCCGAAGAGCAGAAGATGCTGGAGCCCGACAGCAATAGGACCCTGGAGGAATGTCCATTGCATGCTGGGTGGATTCTCATGGACATGGCTCCACTGCAAAGCAGCTCACAGAAGGTGCAAAGGCACCGTTGAGGGTTAGCTCACAAAGGATGACCATTGAAGGGGTGGAGAGGAAGTTGTACGGGGTGGGGGATAGGGGGACTGGGAGAGGAAGGTGAGTTGGGGGCAGGGTGGGTGAGGTTGAGAGGGGGGTAATGAAGGAATCGGGGCTGAGGCTGAGAAGGGGTGGGTGAAGGTGTTGGGGGGGATGAGGTTGGGAAGGGGAGAGCAAAGGTGTTGGGATGCGGTGGGGTTGGGAAGGGGGGGAACAAAGGTGCCAGGGGGTGAGGTTAGAAGGGGTGAATGAAGGTGTCAGGGGAGGGTGAGGTTGGGAACTGGAGGGAGTACGAGGAGGAGGGCATAACGGGGGAGAAGATGGCAACTGGGGAGGTAGGTGTAACGGGGGATGAAGGTGTAAGAGAAGGAGCTCAGAGGAGGGAAGAAGTCCAGAGAGGGGGAGTTCAGGCAGAGGATGTAGTGCAGGTGGGGAGGAAGGAGTCAGGAGAGGGAAAGGAGTCCGGGAGACTAAGGAATGCAGAGAGGGGAAGGAGTCCAGGGCAGAAGGAGTCCAGGAGGGGAGGAAGGAGTCCAGAGACAGGAAAGAGTAAGGGTGGAAGAAGAAGTAAGGCTGGAGGAAAAAGTAATGGTAGAGGAAGGAGTCAGAAAGGGAGAAGGAGTAAGGTGGAGCAGTCCAGGATAGAGGAGGGGAGGGAGTTCCAAGGAGGGAATGAGTTCCAAGAGGGAAAGGAGTGCGGAGGGAGGGATGTCCAGGTGAACGTGCAAGGGAGGGCTCTGATGAGTCCATGACTGCCTCCTTGGGAGTGAACTGAGGGTGGGTGTGGTAGGAGGGAATGGTGAGAATGACCAAGGGCAGAGTGAGGCGGTAGGTGGGAGGGTTAGGTTGCGATGGTATCGGTAGAAGGGATAGCTAGAGTGGTTGGTGGCAATTTGGAGGCAGACACAGACTCTGGGAGTGAGAAGAAGGAGGTCAGGGAGGTTAATGTGGATGGGGGTGTGATTTTCAGGAAGGAACAGAACGTGCTCATTCACCTGGACATCCCCAAAAGAAAAGGGTTGTGGCTGGTAGGTCACATTGGGGAGGTGGAAGGTGATGCCAGGGGAATCAACAGTGATGGGGGAAAGGAAATGGGTGAGTGGGGAAGGGGAAAGGACAGGGGAATGAAAGAAAAACTGTAGCACTACCATTTTTGCTAAAACAAAAGTGAAACGAGAGTCATGGGGGCGAGATCAGGTGCTGCATGGGAGTGTGATCATTGGTTGGGTGGAGATGGGTGTCCACTCAGATGGACAACTGAAAGAGAATCCCAGCAGGCAGCACTGAAAATGCTGAGGACATTGAGATGAGTGTGATGCGGGAAGGATCTGTGTGAGTGGGAGAGTACTTGCACGAGTCTCCAAAAGGCCCTGCCTCACACACACACTTCACCCTACAGAATCACTCATGGGCTGGCTAGGTGCAGCTGAACTGCTAGTGGGGGTTGGGGTGGGGGTGGGATGCAGTGGGAGGACTTGCGAAGTTTGTCAATGAAGCTGAAAGACACCATCACACATTATTCAATGAAAGTGAATATATTTTCAGATTGTAAAGTGACAAAATGTGTTTACACATGCAACCAACTGTGATCAGAATTTCTTAACTTTTGAATGCCTTAGACTTCTAGGTGCTGCACTGACATCCCCAGCAGGAGTGGAGACAGTCTGTGCAATGTTTGGCCCTGTTTCCTCTGATGACTTCCACATGGGACCTCTGGAGGGCCAAGGCCTTGGGGGCCCTGCTTGCTGTCCTCCGTTGGGCCAGCTGCTCCTTCTGCAGTGACAGAGGACAAGGTTGAGGCGGTCACAAACAAATGGGACTTGGAATGAGAGCCCACCTGCCATCAAAACAGCGTGTTTCCCAGGATTGCATCATTAATGAGGTGGGATTGGGATGATACGGCGTGAAAAGCCACCATTGCGGCTGACGGGTAAAATGTCCTTTTTCTTGCTTGCTACCACACAGTGCAAATCTGGAGCGATTCTGTCCTTAATATTATATTCAGTCAAGTTCCACAAACAAATTTCTTACCATTTTGACCAATCCTCTTTCTTCTTAGCTGAAAGAATAAAGAACATTGCTTTGGATATAATTCAACAAATTTAATGAACAATAAGTTTCCAAAAAATAAACTAATCACAAAAATTTTAAAACAATCCAGCTTAACGAGCATCAGCTGAATGGAATACGGTTTATGATGTGGGTGGAGCATAATGTAGTGAGATAAGTAAATGGAATTTGATTTATTGAAGGTGAATATACACAACTTGTAGTTGATGTGATGGGATGAAGCATAAGTAATAATGGTATTCATTGTAACAGCAATATCAATCAACCTCAGTTTAAGTGCAAGGATCCATCACAGAGCATCATAATATTTCCCTGGCAATTGGCTGAACCTCAACACGAACAATGTGACATGTCAATGTTTGAAATTCTATCCTCATGTTGATACAGCTAATTACTGCTGAATTTGGGCAATTTTGTTGGACATAAAGTTAGATTCAGAGTCTTCAAATTTCAATAAGATACTTAAAAACTTGTAAAACGGGAAAAAAACTACAGCTGGTGGAATTTAAATTTATTTAATAAATGCAATTTTTAAAAAAATCTGGAATTGAAAGCTGTTTGAGTAATGCTGCTCATGAAACTATCACTACTGTAAAAACCCATCTGGTTCGCTAATGTCCTTTAGGGAAGGAAAACTGCTGTTCTTACTTGGTCTGGCCTACATATGACTCGAGAGATGTGGTTGATTCTTAACTGCCCTTAGGGGCAATTAGAAATGAGCAACAGCGACATCTATGACGCATGAAACAAGATAAAAGTAAGAAAAGAGCAAATGACAATGACAAAGCAAATGCGAGTGAAAAAGAAAAGCAAGCAAGTGAAAAACAAGTAGACAAGTGAAAAACTTCACTACACATTCCCCCTCTACTTGAGACTACCCATACCCTGAACACTTCACTACACATTCTCAGGACTTCTTGTAACTCATGGTAATCTGATAAAAGAGGGATGTTTTGCATTCTCAGTCAAGGTTTTTTACGTGACAAAGACAACGAACCAGATTTTGCTGAAGAGGGACAATCCACAGCATGCCCTGTTAGACTTGTTCCTGCATGTTTAGGATTTAACATTTTTTTGTCCACTAATAGCGTAGTGAGGGAAAAAAGAGCATCTGCAACCTTGGTGAACAGTGGAACAAACTTTGGATCTCCTTCCCCAATGAGAGTTAAGGATTGAGAAATAAACAAAGGAAGGATGGAAATGGGGTGAATAAAAGTGAATGAATATTATGCCAAATCAGATATAGAAAGAGAAATAAAGAAGAAAAGAAACACTGGATTGAGAGGTAATAAAGAAGAGATAGGAAAAGTAAGGGTAACATTGTCCCCCCGTTGGGGGAGGATGTGCAGGCGCAGGCGCATGTGGGCGGGCGGGTTCCCAATCGGTGCCCCCAGTCGGGAGCACGCCACCATTTTACATGGGCGGGCCAATTAAGGCACACCCAGCATGACGTCCACCAGGAAGCGCTATGCGCTCCCTATGCAGGTGAGGTGGGGGGAGGGGGGATTCCCTGAGCCAAAAGTGCGCTGTTTCGCACATGTGCACGAAAGAGCGCACAGATCTCCCTAAGGCAAAGTGCCACCTCAAGGAGATTGCTGGAAGTTTTAAAAATTTGTGGAATTAATTGTCACATGAGCTGGGACATGTCAATTTCTTTTATTTCAACATTTCATAAACACTTTAAAGCCCTTATGAAACCTCATCTAGCCCGTGGATGAGGTTTCATGTTTTTTCTAAAGGCCTCCTCGCCTGCCCGCCAACCTTAAGCTTAGACGGGCAGGTCCTTTAATTAGCTTAATTAATTTTTGAAAGGTCTTAAGTGGCCGTTGACAGTTCGGCGGGCACACAGCTGACTCGCTGTACACCCACCAACCTAAAAATGTAAATGATGTGGGGTGACATCAGGACGCCCTCCAACGTCACCCCACGACACTTTACGCATGCCCCCCACCCCCCACCCCGCTCGCCAATTGGCAGATGCAGCCTTAAGAAAAGAAATTAAATTTAAAATGTAAAATTGTTAAAATCACATAAAACAATTCACAACCTGAAGGAATGACACTCCACATTTATAATGGTTTACTTTCTGGGTGAGAGAGGTTGATTTGGAGTCATTAAAAATTATCAGATTGTTAAAAGGCTACTTACAAGACTTAACTTCCTGTGGCAAGTTTAATAGACAATTAATTTACTAATCGCAACATCCTGGAAATCACATGGAGGTTAAGCCTGAGATGTCGTTTTTGGGAAACTAATGATGGAGTGGTGCAAATTGGCTAGTAACTTGTGCCAATTCACAAATCATGGGGAATACCTTCCTCGCTACAGAGTGCTGACCAATTTGAGCATTAATAACAGTCTATGTTTTTTAAGCAATTTTTTCCCCCAAAAATTATTCTGGCCCAATGCAAGCGTCAAAAGGGAAAAGGGAAAAAAATACGATAGAGAAAAGGAAATCAAATGAGAGAGGAGTGAGAAAGTCATGAAATGAGGGAAGATGAGAAAGATAAAATCAGGGAAAGTAATTAAAAGGGTGGGAGAATGAGAAAGAGTATAAGAGGCAATGAGAGAGGAAAATATATTAAAAATGATAACAGATAAAGTGACTGAGAGAAAGAATCAATGAGAAGAAAAATGAATTAAAAAGGAGGGGATGAGAATGAGCAAGAGGTAGAAATAAATATTACACAGTAAATAACCCAGATTTTAAGCAAAAAATTAGAAGCTATGTAGCCCGAATATACCTCCTCACTGCCTAATTCTTGGGTAGTATTTCAATGATTAGGGATCCTTTGCAGCAGATATTTCTCCATTTTGCCCAAACCAATCTGTCATTATCAGTTGTGGCTTACAGAGGAAGCCCCCTTCCCAAAATGCGGTAGCAATTTTAGGGTAACACCAAATGTTCCATTTTCCATTATTACCATCTGATTTACACAGATCTATCTGAAACAGATCTATCTTTCTGGCATGAGTAGGTGAAAAGGAAAAAACAATCTTTGATTTAAATAGCTCAGAAACTACTTTAAAAGGGTTCACATAAAGTTTGACAGCAAAGGTGGAGAGAGAAACAGAGTGATGTTTCGAGAATGTATGACCCTTCTTCAGAGCAGGTTATACAGACTTGAAACATGAACTCTGTTTTTCTCTCCACAGTTGCTGTCAGACCTGCTGAGTTTTTCCAGCATTTTCTGTGTTTGTTTCAGATTTCCAGCATCCACAGTATTGTGTTTTTATTCACATAAAGTTTATTCCTCAGCTGATTTAGACCATTGTCTTTCATCTCTGGCATCTGATTCACCATCTATCTTGAACTTGCTCACAGCTTGCATCTCATTTCTAATGACAGCCTAATAGACCTCCCATTGTTACCACAGCAGTTTTTTTCCATCTCCCATTCTTGCCCTAGAAAAGAAGGAGGACAGGCTGACCCGAGAGCACAGAAGGCACATAGCACCCATCTGCCAATACACACACCAGGAAAGATAGACTGAGACAGTTGCCGGTGAAAGCATGTCCTATTTATAACTTCAAATCTAGTCTGTGTTCCTGTGTAAGCTTCTGTGGAATTGTCTTTTAAATTTTGAAAATGGACACTCACAATGTGGCTAAGATGGCTGCCAAGAATCAGGTGACCTTTGCAACTTCAACACAGATTATCTCAAGCTTCCAGTTAGTTCCAAATTGAATCATACTGGGTGGGGACCTCCTCTTTTGAATGGACATGCCCAGATGGCAGCCCTCTGTGAAATTCACATTTGCCATTTTTTGTGGTTTACTCCAAATGCAGAATCATTGAATTACTGGACTCTGTGGGCTGGATTTTGCCATCGGCGAGCAGGGGGCAGGGCCGGCTCGCTGACGGCAAAATAACGTGGGATGATGTTGGGGAAAATCCCCGACATCATCCCGCCCTATTTAAATTTTCAGGAAGGCAGAGTCACAGCAAAACTGCTGTCAGCCCATCAACCTTTCAATGGCCAATTAAGGCCATTGACAGGATAATTAAAACAATTAAAGGCCCTGCCCGTCCAATCTTAAGGTTGGCGGGCAGGCCAGGAGCCCCGGCGGGCTTCTGAAAAAACAGCAAACCTCATCCACCGGCGGGGTGAGGTTTCATGTAGGGTTTAAAAAAACTTATTGAAGTTTCAGTGAAATTTATTAACATGTCCCATGTTGTGTGACATTGTCACATGAGGGGGACATGTTAAGGATTTTATTATTTTTCTATTTTTAAAGTTTATACAGCTGTCAGCCATCTCCCTGTGGCAGCATTTAGCCTCAGGGAGATGCGTGCTCTTTCGTGCGCATGCGTGAAAGAGCGCACTCTCACATTTGGGGAATCCCTCACCTGCACAGGAAGCGCATAGCGCTTCCGGGCAGACGTCATGCTGGGTGGGCCTTAATTGGCCCGCCCACTTAAAATTGCGGTGGGGCCCACTTCTCCAGCGGGGATTGGCTCCCCACCCGCTGGAGATTGAGTCGGACCTGCCCATCCGACAGGCAGGAAATTCTGCCCTATTCAAGTTTGCAATTTAACAAAAGAGAACTGACGAGACCATTTATCCACATGTGTGAAAGACCACTGTCTACCTCCCATTGTGTAGTGATGGCTCTGGACTTCCAGTATTGGTCATGTGACCAAAACCGGCTGGAGATAATGAGTTTTTATCTAAAGACCTAGAGAGGTCTGGGCAATCTGGAGAAGACAAAAAGAAACAGCAGCTGCAGCAAAAGACTGTGCCATCTTTGCCTTTTAAGAACTTAGAGACTGTAGAGCCTTTAAAAGTCTCCCAGCCTGATTCCTAAATCTAAGCACACCAGTAAAAAATTGGACCTCCTTATACGAAAGACACAAGTGCTTAACTCAATGACCTGCTGAACATTCATGACATCCAGGGAATCCTACAATAATCCTGATATCTGACTCCAGCTATCTGAACTCATCTAGACTCCAGTTCAAGAGTGCAAAAGTCTTCCTTCTTCACCGGACCCACAAACCATGAATCACTCTTTTGTTTACAACTTGTAAAAGTGCTATATTCTCTTCAACTGTATTTTTTTCCTTGAGTGTGTGTGTGTGCACAACTGTTGAGTGATTAACATAGCGTTTAGACTCAGGGTGGCATGTGAATAAATAATTCTTATTTTTAAACTCAGAAGTCTGCTGTTGATTACTTAAATTGACCACACGCTAAAGGGCGCCAAGGAACATACACTCCTACTTTTCCACACTGATTACGGACATTAAGAGAAGGGAATTGGGGAATTCAGTTTAACACTCCTTCCCGTAACGCAGTCCTACTTTCACTTACAAAAGCCATGCCTGTAGCTGCATGGTCACTGATCTGTGGGGAAGTAGATTTTCCAATCCCAATGAGATCAGTGAAGCCTTCAGATATATTTATCTATATCCCAGCCTCAATTGCTTGGTGACTGGAAGGAAGAGCTCACTCCAATTTGCCACCCTCACCCTTAACACCTGGCCCTTTAAACTGATGCAGGAAGTTAAATTCTACAGCAAGGAGCAATTTCCCACCACCAAAATTGACAAGCCTCTAATGACAGGCAATGAAAGCATTCAGAGTTTGCAAATATCATTTAAAATTAAAACTTATGTATTGTTTATGCGAATGTAGGTGGAATAATGAAACTTTCCCCTTTTATCACAGTTCTGGCAATTGTGCTACGGAAGAAAACCCAGATTAGTTTGTCAAATCACAATAATAATTGAAACATCTTGCATGCAGTGCTGGAATAAAATACTGCAGATGCTGGAAATATGAAACAAAAACAGAAAACACTGGAAATACTCAGCATCTGTGGTGAGAGAAACAGAGTTTAACATTTCAGGTTGTTAACCTTGAAAAGGTCATCAACCTGAAAGGTTAACCGTGTTTATTTCTTCTACAATTGCTGCCAGACCCACTGAGTACTTCCAATATTTTCTGTTTTTATTGCATGCAATGCTTGTAGTTAGTGAAAATATCTGTTAGTGATAATATTATTCAGTACACTAGATTTAAAATTGTTTGGCCAGTTTACAATTCCTTTCTTCAATTCGTCAGCTTTGAAAGCAAGGCCGCTTTGGTTTTAGTCAAAGCCCCAGTAAATATGAGCACTTCTCCTTATTGGTTACACACAACACTATTATCACCTCATTTTGATCTTTCTAACCATATTTTAGGAGTGATTGTGGGTTATCAAAGGTTTATTTCCATCACACAGGACACTGCAGTGAAAAGTTTTAATCTATGAGACACCATTTGACCCATATAGCTTCAAGGATTAAAGGATCTTAAAATGGAATTTTTGTAAGCGTTAATCAAGAAAAGGAGCAAAACTTTCACTTTTGGAGTGTTACATCTTGAACTCTTGGTGAATTTAAATATACAATACACAAACAAATTTGTATATAAATATATATACTCCTTTGAAAAGAACATTTTTTAAAAAGGGGATATAACATTTAAAATATTTTTATTTCTCGTAGTTTTGCCAACTTGCAGTTTTATTTGATGAGGACTTTATACACCATTATGTATCAGGTTATGTTTTGTTACTGAGATTTTCTGGATCACAAGATCCATTTGCTCTAATAGCTTTCACAGGGCATTCAATGCTTTTGCTGAATGATCAGCTTAGTATGCAGCACACATCTTTAAGCCTATACTTCATAAAAACAAAATGAGAGTTAAAGCAACGCTGGAAACAAATCCAAACTTACTTTTAATGGAGCCAAGAACAATGTTGTAGTTCAGTTTAGTCCTCCCTGCTCAGATCTGAAAACTGCACATGCACGGCTCATGAGGAGGTCACATTTATATTTAGATAAATGTGTTTGGTTTTAAAAATAAACCAAATTAGAGCTTTTGGAATGAGGTAAGTGATATTTGGAATCCTACCAGGGCAACAAACCATTAATGCCCAAAACATTGCAATTTCTTTTCTTGTTAAATTACAAAGTCTTCTCAGTCATTACCCAACATATTGAATAAGAAATGTCTCCCACTTAAGTTGAAGGTCAGTGCACATTCAGAGTGATTTTTGCATTTCAAATAACACTACCAGTGGTATAAAGCAAAGAAATGTCAAACTCTCAGAACAACAATTAATATTTTTCTGAAAGCATTTTGCATTACAAGGAAGAATTTGCTATGGAAAAGCATTTTCATTTTATTTGTTTAGCTATGAGGGCCCACTGTCTATCTAATATGTTACAGATCTGATCCCACATTTCTGCCAATGCTTTGAACTGGTAACAAGAGTACGTAACAGGATCACATAAAGTGAAAGCATTGCAAAGTGGCTCAAATCAATTCAATATTGTGTAGTAAAAGCAGAAATTGTTGGAAACACTCAGCAAGCCTGGCAGCATCTGTGTAGGGAGACACAGAGTTAGTTTTTTAGGACTGTGACCTCATCAATATTGTTTATTCCTAACTGCTAGCTGGTGGGGTAGGTAGATGCTCCAACACATACAACCCATAATGAAAGACTTTGAATGTGGAAGGACCAAAGCAATTATTTTCATCACTGCTACAAACTCCTCATCCTTAAATCCAACCCCGTTCCTGGCACACATAGATTAAATCAGACTGTTCATAACCGGGGTACCTTGCTTAACCCTGGCCTATGTTTCCTAAACTACATCATCTCCATCTACTTCTGCTTTATTAATAACACCTGCCTCCATTCCTACATTAGCCCATTTACCATTAAAACTCTCAAATGTGTTTATTTTTTCCCATCCGGACATGATTATTCCAATTGTCTCTTTTCTAGCCTCCCATTTCCACTTCTATAAACTCCAACTCATCCAAAACCTGGATGTTGTTATCCGACCCTATGGCCATCAAACCCAACCCAACCTCACTGACTTACATGATCTCTTGGTTCCCCAGCACCTTAATTATTGTTATTTTCTTTAAATTCTATCAAAATGTCTTCCAACTCCAACCACCCCTTGACAAATTTCAGTTTCTGCAGATTCTAACCTCCACTAGTATCCACCATTTACCTTAACCCCAACATTGCTGAGTGTGCTTGCCTTCAGCCGAGATCTTGCTCTCTGGAATTCCTTCTGTCTCTGTACTTCCCCCACCTCCTTTAAGAAACTCCTTAAAATCTACCCTTTTGACCAAGTTTTCTATTATATCTCTCCTAATCTCTCCCTCTTGGTGTCAATTTTTCTCATACCTCTGTGAAATACCTTGGGACCTTTTGCCTGGAAATTGTGGATGTAAAGTTTCTCGTCCTATTACTTTACGGTAAAACCCATACATTAATATATATTTCTAAATCCAGAAGTCACCAACAAGCTGCAGCAGAGTTTTCCTGAAAATGGAATGGAATGCCTGTTTAATGCAGATGTGGATACTGATTATTGAAAAGCCATCGCCAACACAGAGATAATGGGTCAAAAAGCTTCCTTCGATGATACTTTCTATGATTCTACAAACGAAAACAGAAAATGCTGTGAAGACCCAAACCTGTCAGTGCCTAAAGAGGGAAAAAAAACAAGCTGACAATTCAGATGGAAACTCCCCACCATGCTATTAACTATTTAATTCCCCCACATGTTGACAAACCCTCTGTACATTTTCCAACTTTCCCATTTAACATTTTCAACAATTATATTTTCCCTTTCATCTCTAATATTCAACAATTTCCCAATGAATTGCGACTCTCCCAGCAAATCTAATATCTGACTTGCCTCTAGATCTTCAAAATGTGATTATGGTAGCCATGGGTTGTCTCCTCAAAGATTTTAGTGCAGGCACGGCAATTTTTTTACTGCACAGCATAGGTCTATGTAGTCATCTAAAATGAAACAAAAATTGAACTAGAAGCAATGTTTCTGCCAATTGCAGAACATTATAGCACGGAAACAGGCCAGCTAGTCTTTTTTTTGAAAAATATACTTTATTCATAAAATATCTGGACGAACATTCCAAACCATTTCAAAATCACCGTCACATAAGTACAATCAGATTCAACTTTTACACATGGATCAAGGTGCATCAATACAATCAATGAATATTACAATCATTTCAATATAGTCAATGCAAACAACAGGCCAGCTGGTCAATTTGGTTGGTGCTGCCGTTTTTCTCCATGTAGCCTAATCTCCCCTCTCTTGCTCACTCCTATACCTCTTAGCATTCCTCTTTCAAGTACTGTAACTAGTTTCCAATTAAAAGAATGTATATACTCTGCTTCAACTTTGGTTAGGTCAGAAATTCCACATCCTAGCCACCATCTGTGCACATGTTTTTCTTATCACCTCTTTAATTCTTCTTGTGACTATTTTAAATATGCATCCTTGTTACTGTCCTGCCAATTAGTGTCAGTAATCCATCATTATTTACCTTCTTACCATAATCTAGTGCTATTAGCTCATCCTTTAACATTCTGTGTTACCTGTGCCACAGCACCTTTGTGCTACAATTCATTACATATTGTACTGCTTCAAGGTAACACAAGTGAACATGAAAAGCACTGTCTAAATGCAAGTCTTTGTTTTTACAATATGGATTTGCTACAAGATCACTTCTATCTAAGAACAGCAAAACACCAGAAGGAATAAAAGATGTTATTCAGCATGGGATTGAAAGAAACTTGAAGAATAAGAACAGCCAGATTTATATTCAAAAGATGAACACAAAGGCACTGAGACTTGACAGCAGCCACCAGCCAGCACCCATAAAGAACAATTGACTGCAGCAAATCACTAGTCTACCAAATAAATCATTTAAAATCTGTGATTGATAATTATTTACCAACCAAGAGACATGGAGCAAGATAGAAAAATAACATGATTGTGGGCTGCTCAGTGACTGCAAGCACAGTCTCAAACTGATTAACTAATGTTCATTGATATTGTTTGCTGGCAGGCAATATAATTCTATAACACCTTAGTTAGACCACACTTGGAGTTTTGTCTCCACCTCATAAAAAGAATATGGATGGACTGGAGAAGGAGCAAAAACGATTTCAAAGGATGCCAAAAATGAGTGGTTATACCTACCAAGAAAGACTGAACAGGGCAGAACTCTTTTTGGTAGTTAAGAGACGACTGAAGGGTGCCCTGATAGAGGGCTTAAAGATTATGAAAGGACGCTACAGAGTAGGCATAGAAAAGATGCTTCCTCTTGCAGGCTAGACCAGAATAGGGGCCATAAATGTAAGATAGGGATGAATAATTCAATAGAGAATTCAGGATAAACTTCTTTACCCAGAGACTTTGAGAATATAGACCTTGTGCTATGAACTTGAGGAAGACGAATAGCTTTCAAAAAGAAATTCAAACTCCCAGTTAGTTACTGAAAGAATTACACCACAAGGTTTCACATTTTAAACAAAAACGTTTACTGCACAAGAGTTAAACAAAGCACTACTAACTTAACACTTGTTCTAAAAGGCTGAAAACCTCAACAGTACTCCTCTTGTTCTATTGTGATTTCCACTTAAGATTTCTCCTATACTTTACAAGATCTTGAGGGTTTCTTCACTTCACCTATATGTAAGGTATGAATCAGTGAGTTTGACTATGTCAGACTGTTGCCTACCTAGTCTGTGGAATAGCTCTCCAAGTTTTGGCATAAACCCCCAACATTAGTAATGAGCACTTTGCAGGGTTGACTCGGCAGGGTGTACCTCTGTCGTGTCTGGTGCCCATGTCAATGGCAGGTGGTCCATGCAGTTTTATTCTTATTTGACTTTTCTGTAGGAGTTTGATACAACTGAGTGGCTTGCTAGCCTATTTCAGGGGACAGTTAAGAATCAAGCACATTGCTCTCGGTCTGGAGTTACGTGTAGGTTAGACTGACAAGGACGGCAGATTTTCTTCCCTGAAGGACATTAGTGAAATAGATGGACTTTTACTATAATCCAGCAGTTTTGTGGTCACCATTACCAGATTTATTAATTGGGTTTAATTTCCATTAGATGCTGTAGTGGGATTTGAACTCATTTCTACAGAGCATTAGTCCTGTCCTCTGGATTATGAGTCCAATAACATTAGCAGAATGGTACTGTTCCCTAAATGGGAGGTACACAGTATAAAAGTATTTAAGGGAAATGTAGATAAAGACATTTCCTCCATGGATCGCCACATTGATGTGGTGGAGAGACTTGTGTGCTCCGACGATCCTTTGAATGATGTCATCGGGAGCGCCTTACTCCTGGTAGGGCTGCCTATAGTGGCAAGTGCTAGACAAAGTGCAGTCCAAAAGGTCCTGCTGGCAGAACAGGTAATGAAAGATTGTGTCTCACCAGCTTTTTTTTCCCTTTATTAATTCATGGGATGTGGTTGTCACTGGCTAAGCATTCAGAGGGCATTTAAGAGTCAACCACATTGCTATGGGTCTGGAGTCACATGTAGGCCAGATCAGGTAAGGACAGCAGATTTCTTTCCCTAGAGGGCATTAGTGAACCAGATGGGTTTTCACAACAATTGACATCTTTAGCCTTTTAATTCCAGATTTTTACTGAACTCAAATTCCACCATCTGCCCTGGTGGGATTTGAACCCAGGTCCCCAGAGCATTTCCCTGGGTCTCTAGATTACTCACTCAGTGACAATAGCACTATGTCATTGCCTCCCCCTACAAAGGTGGAGGAAGGCTGCAGTAGCAAAAGGGTCCCTGTCACCAAAATCTGACCACTAACCCATCAAGATTGTGTGGACAATGTCAGTACCCCAAGGTCCCCATGTTAAACAAAATCACATGCAGGCATCTACCAGGTTTCATTTGCCAAGTCCTGTGAAGATGGAGATTGGCAACAGGGACAGAGCTGTGAATCAGGAGTGCCTAGTCAAGAGTCTGCAGAGAGGCAAGAAGTGCATGAATGTTGTTGAACACCTGTGTTGGGACAGAGGTGCCTTTGGGCATTAGCATCTGTGATGAAGCAGTCCTCTTCAGGACACCCTCTGCTCACCCAAATGGGGAGGGGGGCTAGAAAAGGTGCCCTAAAAATAGGCTGTCCTACTTTCTCTGGCTGGGGAACCACACCCTGCAGCATCACCATCTTCAAGGTCGAAGAAAGAAAGCTTTCACCTTTGCAATTTGGAATGTTATGACTCTCATGGATAATCTCAAGAGTGACTGTCTGGAAAGAAGAACTACAATTGTATCACATGAGATATCAAGACTCCAAATTGACATTGCCACCCTCAGTGAGACCTGCTTTCCTGGGGAGGGGCAGCTGAAGGAATGAACAAGGGGATACACCTTCTACTGGAAAGGAAAGGCTCACAGCAACCCTTGTGTCCACAAATTTGGTTTTGACATCCGGATACACCGCTGGAACTCCCCAATTCAAACATAGAAACTAGGAGCAGGAGTAGGCCATTCGAGCCTGCTCCACCATTCAACATGATCATGGCTGATCCTCTATCTCAACGCCATATTCCTGCTTTCTCTCCATACCCCTTGATGCCCTAATATCCAAAAAAGATCAATTTTTTTCTTGAATATACTCGGTGACCCAACCTCCACAGCCTTCTGTGGTAGAGAATTCCACAGGTTGACCACCCTCTGAGTGAAGAAATTTTCCTCATCTCAATCCTAAATGGCCTGCCCCGTATCCTGAGACAATGGCCCTGGTTATAGACTCCCCAACCAGGGGAAACATCCTCCCTGCATCTAGTCTGTCTAGCCCTGTTAGAATCTTATACATTTCAATCAAATCCCCTCTCATTCTTCTAAACACTAGTGAAACAGGCCCTGTCGGACCAATCTCTCCTGATACGACAGCCCTGCCATCCCCGGTATCAGCCTAGTGAACCTTCGCTGCACTCCCTCTATGGAAAGTATATCTATTCTTAGGTAGGGGGATCAAAACTGCATGCAATACTCCAGGTGTGGTCTCACCAGGGCCTTGTATAACTGCAGTAAGACATCCCTACTTCTGAACTCAAATCCTCTTGCAATTGAAGGCCAACATACCGTTTGCCTTCCTAATTGCTTACTGCATCTGCTGTTTACTTTCATTGACTGGTATACAAGGACACCCAGATTCCTTTATTTCCCATATTTCCCAATATATCACCATTTAAATAATACTCTGCCTTTCTGTTTTTCATACCAAAGTGTATAACTTCACATTTATCCATGTTATACTGCATCTTCCATGTGTTTGCCCACACAAACACAACTTGTCTAAATTGCCCTGAAGCCTCCTTGTATCCTCCTCACAACTCCGCCCAGTTTTGTGTCATCAGCAAACATGGAAATATTGTGTTTGGTTTCCTCATACAAGTCATTTATATATATCGTGAATAGCTGGGGCCCAAGCATTGATTCCTGCGGTACTCCACTGGTTACCACCTGCCATCCAGAAAAAGACCCATTTATTCCTATTCTCCGTTTCCAGTCTGTGAACCAGTTCTTAATCCATGCCAGTATATTACCCTTGATCCCATATGCTTTAACTTTGCCCACTAGCCTCTTATGTGGAACCTTATCAAAAGCCTTCTTGAAATCCAAATACACCACATCTACTGGTTCTCCCTTATCTATTCTAATAGGTACTTCCTCAAAAAACTCCAGTAGATTAGCTAAGCATGATTTCCCTTTCATAAACCCACCCTGACCCATTAGTGCTTTCCAAGTGTTCTGTTACCACGCCTTTTATAATAGACTCTAGCATTTTCCCCACTACTGATTTTAGGCTAACTGGTCTGTAATTCTCTGTTTTTTCTCTCCCTGCTTTTTTAAATAATAGGGTTACATTTGCTATCCTCCAATCTGTAGGAACTGCTCCATCATCTATAGAATTTTGGAAGATGACCACCAATGCATGCAATATTTCCAGGGCCGCTTCCTTTAGTACTCTGGGATATAGATTATCAGGGCCTGGGGATTTTTCAGCCTTTAACCCTATTAATTTCTCTAGCACCATTTTTTTACTAATACTGACTTTTGTCAATTCCTCCCTCTCACTAGACCCTTGGTTCCCTAACATTTCTGGGAAATGATTTGTGTCCTCTTTTGTGAAGCCTATTGTATAAATGAAAGGTTCATGACACTTCACCCACAGCTCAGCCATAATCAATATGCCATCATCATCAACGCTTATGCCCTGAACCTTGACTCCAATGAAGACGTTAATGAAAAGTTCAATTCCGACCTTGATGAAGTCCTCACTGCCATATCAAAAGAAAAGATTATCCTTGGGGGGGATTTTAATACCAGAGTTGACCTTGACTCCCATTTCTGCAGAGGAACCATTGGGAAAAAATGGGGTGAGAAAATTCGATGCAAACTGTTGTGGTCTTGCTGACAAAATGTGCTCAGCATGGCCTCATTATAATAAACATCTTCTTCTGTCAGAAGAACAAACACAAAACCTAATAGAGGCATCCCAGATCAAAGCACTGGCACTTCCTGGATTATGTCATTATTCAACTCAAAGATAAGTGCTATCTGTGTCATTCAATCCATGTGGGAGACTGATGCCTGCTGGACAGATCATCAACTTGTTTGATCAGTGATGATCATCCAACTAGCACCAAGACATCGCAAAACCCAAAAGTCCAAGAGGAGGAAGATCAATGTCTCAGCTCTAAAGCAGCCCCACTGAAAGTGCAGCTCACAACCAATCTGGAAAATCTGCACATATCCAACTCAATTTCAGAACAGAGGGATCAAATA
Source organism: Carcharodon carcharias (assembly GCF_017639515.1). Taxonomy (NCBI): domain Eukaryota; kingdom Metazoa; phylum Chordata; class Chondrichthyes; order Lamniformes; family Lamnidae; genus Carcharodon; species Carcharodon carcharias. The sequence continues at coordinate 43,091,126 of NC_054484.1, read as the reverse complement.
AAGTCAGCTGTACGAGACTCCTATGTCCAGGCCATTGAGTTTAAGCATCATCACCAGGATTGGCTCGTCAAAGACAATGTTGAAATATGTGACTTCCTGGAATCAAAACAATCAGGCTTCATTGCCTGGCAGAACAACCCAAGGTTGCAAATCAAGAAGGCACCATTTGAACATCTCAAGGCTGACACCCAAAGACAAATCCTGAAGATAATGAAAATGTGTTGAGAAGAGAAAACTTGAGGATCCAACAATATGCTGACCGTCATGACGTGCAAAGCTTTATTAAAGCCATCTGGCCCTTTATAGACCAATATCAAATGGACAAAATCCCCTTCACTCACAGGATAGTCTTTCCCTTCTTAAGGATGACAATGCCATTCGTCAATGTTAGGAAGAACATTTTCAACAACTCCTCAAGTGAATCCACAGTGGCAGCTGATACTGTTCGGGCTATCCCACACTATCCTGTGGTAGAATCCATGGGTGAGTCATCATCGATGGGAGAGCTGCAACAAGCAATCAAACAGATGAAAAACAACAAAACCTGTGGCCCTAATGTTATTCCAGCTGAGATCTTCAAAGCTGGTGGGCTTATGCTCATATCAAAATTTTATGTACACATCCTACAGTTTAGGGAGGAAAAAGAACTCCAGTCCCCCACCCGACTTCAGGAATGTGACAATTGTAACTATCTTCAAGAAAGGAGATAAATCATGACTATCTTGACATGCATTCTCCCAAATTGCCTACTTCTTGTGGCTGAGGAAATCCTCCCAGAGAAACTTTGTGGCTTTAGACCTTTCAAGGGACCCGCTGTCATGGTCTTTGTTGCCAGACAAATCCAAGAAAAATGTCGAGAACAACATCAGGAACTCTTCATTGCATTCATTGACCTGACCTAAGCATTTGACTCAGTAAATTGTGAGGCTCTGTAGATCATGCTCTAAAGATTTGGATAACCAAGAAACTTCATCACAATCATGCAACTGATTCATGATGATATGACTGCAACTGTCTTGAGTGAAAAATCTGAAATAGACGCCTTCAAAATCTGAACCGGTGTCAAACAAGGCTATGTGATAGCCCCCATACTATTTACAATCTACCTGACAATAGCTATTCACCTCGTCAAAGAACAATTGCCCTCTGGTATGGATATAAATACGCCTAGGTGGAAAACTCTTTAACCTCAGTCACCTCCATGCCAAAACTAAACTGACTAAAAGGGTTAAAAATGTTAGTTAAATGTCTTAAGTAAGAAATAACATATGAATTAGAAGGCAGACTCAGCAGATGCACTCGAGACAGGACAAACAAGCTACTAGAACAAAGGGCAAGGCCAGGGTGTGGATGTTGAAAGCGGGATGCGGTCAGACAGTAAGACATGGAAGGTCATGCATATGTGAGAACAAGACCTTGTAAATGTAAAAACAGAAAATAAGTAACTAAGGCCAGAGACATCCACTGAGCAGGTTGATAAGAAAATAATTGTGTAGCCGCAAGGCTATGTGATAAATGTGTATATAAGAAATGAGTTTTGTATGTGCTAACAGAGTACTTAGACTTGCCTAAGGTGGACTCTCCCTGTCTATGCTTGAAAAATGATTGAAGACTTTTCCTGAGTCTCCTGGTGTTTATTGAGTAGCATCATAACACTGACCATCATAGACATTCATAATCTACAGTGTGGATGACTGCACTGTTGTTGCCTACTCTGCCCCAGATTTGCAAGCTACTCTTGATCTCTTCAATTCTTCATACAAGTGCCTCAGCCTGTCCTAGAATGTTGCAAAGCCAAACTCATATATCAACCCACACTCTGTCAGCCAAATATTCTGACATATTCCACCTCCTATATATGTTTAAGGAAAGACTCCAGAATATGTTGAGCACTTCCCATACTTTGGCAGCCACCTCTCTCAAAAAGCCACCATTGATGAGGAAATCCAACACCAGATCAGGTGCACCAGCTCAGCCTTCTACAAACTATGACAGTGAGTGTTTGACACCAAAGATCTTTGCAAGTCAACAAAAGTCCCTATGTACAGAGCAATTGTTGTCACACACTCCTGTACTGCAATGAGGCTTGGACTGTGTATCAGCAACACATAAGAGCACTACAAAAATTCCATCAGCAATCCCTCTGCTATATCCTCCTGTTTCAATGGGAGGACCATCAAACAAACAATAGAATCCATCTGGAAGCCAGATCCACAAGCATTCAGGCAAAACTGCTGCAAAATCAATTATGATACACTGGACACTGGGTCCAGATGGCCTAAAAGTGTCTCCCCACAAGGTCCTATTTTCTCAACTCTCAAATAGCCAGCATTCCAGGGGACAAAGAAAATGCTTCAAAGACACTTTGAAGCTCTTCTTGAAGCGTGGCAGCTTTGACATTAATGACTGGCAGGAGCTTGCTGCCAATCATTCAAAATGGCAACAATGTCCATCAAGTTGAATCACCCTGAGTCCAAATGCCTTCATGATGATACAGAGTGGCAGCAAAGAAGAAAAGGAAGCAAATCCTGCACTTCGGATCCCACTACCTTGTGAAGTATCCTGCCCCATGTGCCCAAAGATCTGCAGGTCCAGAATCAGTCTGTTCAGTCACATGAAGATCCATGGCAGAAAGTAGATGTCACCCTCAAATCAAGGGGCAGCTGATGACGAGGTAAAGACATGAGGGAGAAAAGAATAGAAGGACATGTTGATGGGGTGTGTTAGAATCATATCTCTCAGGACTGAAGTTTTCTTTTACAAAAGGGAAGGATTTGTCAGGATCTGGACATCTGGACGTTAACCTGGGATTTTTTAAAAAAGGTCATAGGTTTACCTTGGAACTGTCACAAGCAGGCTTCATCCAAGAAATCACCTGATCTATATGGTACTTGAGAAGGAGTTGTTTGTTTGCATTGCCGGCAAAGTACTCTACATCATGAAAAGCTGGGATACAAAAAGATAAACACATGGGAGAGAGGGAAAAACTTAAGTTGTGAACCTGCTTGTTTTAAAAGCAGTCTTCTTGGAAAACAAGCTGAGAAAGGAAGGCTACCTTGCCTGAAATTGTGTGTGGCTATCAACCTGTAGCCAGAGAACACTCATCTGAGTGTAACTAGTCTGCAGTTGGACTTGCAAAGCTGGCTGACATCAGTTGGTGAGAACTTCCAGGCATCCACTAGAACTCCAGGTCGACAGTGTCGAGACCTTGCAGACTTTGTCCTTTACTTATTAAACACCCATCCTTCAAAGCCCAACTTGGCAGAGAGACTTTATCTGTTTGTCCTTTGTTTGTGTGTGTGTGTGTGTGTGTGTGGGGGGGGCGGGGGGGGAGGGGGGGGGGGAATTGTTTAGGAAGAGATAGCTATAATTCCCGGTTACAATTGTGTTAACCAGTACTTGCAACTTGTTGAAGAAAGTTTGTTAAATTAATCGAGTTTTTCACGGAATCACATTTTTGAAAGAAGCCTGCTCAGAGTCTCTTTTCTTCAGTGTACTACAGACATGGGTACACATTTGGCCATTCCTGTGAGAAAATTAAACATTTAAATTAATGGTATGACCTGGGGAGTAGTGGGGCTTGATAATTCACGCACTCCTCCCATCCCTGTGATAACAGGTGAGAGGAGGCGCATGTGGAACTTGGGACTGCTGGGCCGAATGGCCTGTTTCGGCGCTCTAAAATTCCATGTAATTACTCTCACACCTAGCCAATGTATTTATTTTTAGGTTCCAGAAAATGTACTTTATCACACCCCCACTTTGCTAAAAAGTCGGAAGCGGGAGGAAGCCGCTTACGATCCCCGCAGCAATTTAATCCTGCATTACAAACAGCCGCCTACATGCAGCTACGCAGGAGGGGAGGCCGTCATTGGATACGAAGCTGAGCCACTTGCCAACATCGGCGGGGCTGGCATCCTAACACGTGACGCCGATGACGCAGCGGTCTCCTTGGAGATTCTCTCAACATTCCATCTCTGACCGTTGACCGACCTTGCACGCGGGCTCGTGACGTATTGATCAATGGACCGAGATCCGTCCCCGAAAAAAATGGCCGATGAGGACGATGAGCAGGCGGTGAGTCCGGCTTTATAACTTAACATTTTCAAAGCGCGCAAGGCTGTGATGGCTGTCTTCTGTCGCCGGCACTGAAAGCAGCGGCGGGAATGAAACAGCTGGAAAATTATAAAATTTAATTATTGCTAATTTCCGCAGCTGCATGTTGTTGTCCGAAGTCTGTCGTGAATGAAACGGCTAAGAAATCGGGAGCTGCAATGAACCCTGTTTTTCTGTGACCAGTTTTAATTTGGGGTTTTGAATTTGCCTTTACAAGGGAACCTGGTGCGCTGAGGGGCGTCTCCATTTTATTTGTTTTGTGAATATGCCTGGGTGAATTAGTTCATACGTTGTACGGGGGATGAGGTGTGGAGAAGTTTGTGAGGGTCACAGCAGAGCAGAAAGTAGGAGGAACTAGAGTTTTTATTTTTTCATGGGATGTGAGTGTCACTGGCTGGGCCAGCATTTATTGCCCATCCCTAATTGCCCTTCAGAAGGTGTTGGTGAGTTGCCTTCTTGAAGCGCTGTAGTTCATGTGGTGTAGGTACACCCACCATGCTGTTAGGAAGGGAGTTCCAGGATTTTGACCTAGTGCCATTTAGAAATGGCTATATAGGATGATGTCTGACTTGGAGGGGAACTTGCAGGTTTCCATGCACCAGTCCTTTGAGGTAGTAGAGGTGATGGGTTTGGAAAATACCGCCGAAGGAACCTATGTGAGTTGCATCTATGTTTTGCCTGTTCTTTTCTTTCTGGCTAATCTTTCATTCACCCCAAACTCTGCAGTCATCTGTTGAGTATTGCACATTAAATTTCAGATTCATAAACCCTCAAAACAACACTCAAAAGTTTATTTTATGTGTATTTTCACATTCTGTGGCTTTTGGACTTTTTAAATTCTCTTTTTAAGCACAATTAAAATCTTAAACACAGCTTCTTAAACTGACATTACAATTTGCCTTTAGTGATCTTTTAAATATCTTATCAAGCCATTATACATATGTGTATATTCCACACATTTCCTGATGTAATTTTATATTTGTACATTTCAATTATGTATTGCTTGTCGGGAGAATGCATTGACACATTCAGATTACTTGTATCATTGCTTGCACTGGGAGCAGTCAGGCCAAGAGGTTGAAGTGGTTTGTTTGGTTTTGATTTCTGGAGCTTAATTAGATTTGAGTACAGGCGAAGAGGCTCAGTCTATTGATCATGTTAATTATGCCTTGATTCATTGTTAACATTGGGTTGCTGTGCTCTGAGGGGGTCAGGGGGTGTAGCTGGATGGTGAACATTGTGTGGTGAGTTTTCAATAGGCCCTGATTGTTTAATATTTCCTTAGTTCCTGGCAAATATCCCATTCTAACATACTTCCACACAGTTTGATCCAAAATGGTGCACTGTACACACAAAAATTACTGGTCTTTCCCCTGTTATGTTGCATTCTTTAGAAAAGACTAATCTAAATTCTTCAAGTCAAGTAGGATTAGACAATGGGGGATAATGGAACCAATTTCAAATGGAGGACAAGGCAAGGGATGGAAATAGGGCGATTGGGTGGTGTTAAATTAAGTGTTAAGGAAGGGATGGGGATCAGTGGGATTGGGTAGAAGTGAGTTATGAAACAGTCAGACATCAGCAGAGGTGAAATATAGCTTGGTGGTGAGGGAGGCTGCAGTTGGAGATGGTGCTGTGGGTGGGAAATAAAAATTTAGGAGTTGTTCTAAAATGGAAAGTGAGACTGAGTTCAGGAACTTGAGGGGAAACTGCAACCAATAGGAGGGGCAAGAGATTTGCAACCAGTATGTGGGTTGGAATGGGATATACCGCCATTGCGGGTATTGCAGATGCAAGGATTAAAATCTTATGAGTGATGGAGGGCATCCTGTTGTTGTTCAGAGGGGTTGAGGGCCACATGGTTCATGTGGGGAGGGAATGAAATCAAGAATCTTATGTTTGCTGTGACATCATATTAGATTTGACACCTTTGGAATCTTGAGACCAATCACCAATTTTAACATATAATTTAACGTAACCTGGGGGCTAACTTAAATTGCAATTTTAGACAAAGGTTTTCAGAACCACATTGGGGGCCATTTTATCAGTTGAATTTCAGTCATTATTTCAATGCATGCTTTTATGTTTGCTGTTCCAAAGACTTTGGACCTAGTGGTGGAAAGGTTTGACCCAAGACACCCCAAGTAGGGCATTTGAAGGAACACTCAATGACATTGTGATCCAAACTGCTTCAGTTAGAACTGTTGGGGAGTCGGTGGTGCAGTGACACAGTTTTGAAACTGTGGAAGAATTTAACCTGAATGTTAATTTCTGGTTGATAGGTACACATGCAGATCTTAATTCTACCTGCAAGATTTTTTGATATGTCTTATCTCTTTTACACCTCCAGGACAATAGATTATAAGGTAGTATAATTCTGGGTGTAAGGTGCTTGAATAATATATAATATATGATTATCATAACAAAAACAATTGGACTAAGTGTATTGCATTTTTCGCCTTGCAGTTTGATGAAGATGTGGAGGAGAGTGGAAGTGGTGCAGAGGGTGGTCAAGGTAGAAGAAAAAGATTGTTTTCTAAGGAATGTAAGTAAAATATTTTAAAATCAACAATGTATTACAAATCTAGAAACATGTATAAAACTCAAATATGAAAGTTCACACTCTGGATACAACAGTTAAAAGCTACAATTACTGCAGTTAAACTCCCTGTAACTCCATCAGTTTTCACTATTTGATAGTACGGTATATGATTTGGAACAATATTTCAAGTTGATCATGAACAAGCAGAATTTGTATTCATTAAACAAAATGTTGCTGCCATGCTTTCTTTTTACTTTGATAATGAAATACTACTTGGTGACATTTATGCAAAATTTTCTCATGAATTTTCTCTGCAGCTTGAGTCATTGAAAACTGTGTAGAAGAAGGTTTTTAAAAAATCATGGTTCCTACTAAGATATTGTAGTTTTATCCATATAGTGCCTTGAAATAGTGTTACCCAGCTTTGCTTATAAGTGCATGTTTCTTAATTTTATCTTGTTTTTAATTAGAGTAAAAAAGTAGAATGATGCAATTTTAGTCTTAGTTGGTCATGATCATACGACCAGGCAAAGATTCATTCATGCATTCTTCTAGTAAGTGGTGTCAGGAAGATATAATAACTTTCATAATGTTATTGGAATTTATTGTAAAGTGGAGTAATAGTGGGGTCTGTGCCTGTGTGTGTGTGTGTGTGTGTGTGTGTGTGTGTGGGGGGGGGGGGGACGGGGACGGGGACATTTAAATGAATTAAAGGCAGCTGGCCTGAAGGCTTTGATGTATCAGAAGATAAGCTAGGTTTGAAATGTTAAGTAGATAAACATGGGGGAAGTTTTAGAATGTAAGGTGTAAAGGGAATATTTGCATTTTTAAATAAATCAGACTAGCTTGAATTCAAAAGAGGGGGTTAAATGTTACACCTAGCCTGGAGACATTAAGAAACAGTTTATTTATTTTTCCCAAAGATTACTGGTAAAATTAGAATTAATGATAGATTTCATTATTAGAGAAGTAAAGCCCAGAGACATTGTGAAACAATGGGAATTTGCATTCAAGTGGAAAAATATGTATAAAGGAGTGAAGGTTGTGTATTAGGGTAGGCATTCTAAGATTTAACAGAAGTGTGAAAAGCTGCCAGCATCTAAGCCTCAATCTGCTGTCTACAGTGAACTGAAGCTGAGGAAAAACTCACTTTGAATTCAACTGTCCAGGGCATTGTGTGTTACTTTGCCTGGTCTTTTAAAGTCTGTGTCTCACTGTTGCCTTAATGGAGGTGTAACCGGGGTTCAGATTAATTTAGGGGATTTAGAAGTTACCATAGTAGTAATTTGTAGAACTATGTATGTGCTTAAAGTTATTTTTTCTATTAATAAAGGCTTAGTTTAGTCTTATAAGAAACCTATAAGACTTGGTGGCTGCCTTTTTTACTGAATTCAAAGCCCACATCTCGAAATAAGTACAAATTGCAAATAGTTGTGGCAGCTGCTTCAAGTTTCCCTCTGGGATTTGGGCAGCTTGGCATTTACCATCCGTCTGCCATAATAGTGGTTGGTTACAGTGGATGGGTGGAAGGTTATTAAAATACGGCAGAGTTGGATATCCTTGTTTGACGTGCACAGAATTACAAAGAATTAGAGCGCAGAGATAGGCGATTCATATTCTTATTCATATTCTTTCCAAACAGTAAGATGTATGATGTATGGTTTTGGGGATGACCAGAATCCTTATACTGAATCAGTGGATATCTTGGAGGATCTCGTCATAGAATTTATCACTGAGATGGTAAGCTTAGCTTTGTTTTATCATAGTTGTAGTCTGCAACTCCAAACTTCAGGTACCATGCCCTGAGATGGTGTTAGTGACCATGGACCTTCATGTTAATCTTGCTCTGGTGGTGTGGATCATCTTCGTGGTAGTACATTCATTCAGTTTGCGAGGCTCTTTAACAAGATTGTGTTTTGTCTATCTCGATCTCTTTTGGCACAAATCTTTCCCACCAGCATCAGACTTTCTAAATCATGATTTTGTATGTGTATGTATGTGTGTATATGTGCCCAAGAAATTTCAACTGTCACTTCCTGATCTTGGTCAGCAGAGTTCTTTTATTAACACCTCCTCATTGGTTCTGTGACTTGTCCAAGATATTTTCATTATTTGTCTCAAAAACCACAACTCTGCAACCTTAATTTTTCTCTGCATTGCTTCACTGATCATCCAACATTCCCATGTGTCAAAATTGGTGTGATGTAGCATTCCAGGATGTTTTGTTTTCATGGCTAATTTTGAGGAAAGGCTGCAGAGTTTAAATTTAGTAGGGTATTGAACAGCTGGGGTTCTTTATAGACTTATGACAGCATTTATTAACACAACATTTATTGCTCAGTTCAATTCAAGTAAAGATTTGAAATACTTAAAAGAAAAAACTTGCATTTACTCAGAGCATTCTTACATCTCGAATGTCCCAAAGTGCTTCACATTCAATGAATTACATTTTGAAGTACAGCCACCATTGTTATCTTGGTGAACCCAGCAGCTGTTTTGTGTATAAGAATATCCTACAAATAGCACTGAGCTGGATGATCAGATAATCTGTTTTAGGTGGTATTGGTTGGGGAAGAATGTTTGCCAGGTTGCTGGAATCTTTAACATTGGTCTGATCCACTGGAACAGGAAGACATCAGTTTGATGTCCTAGCCGAAGGATGACACTAATGATGGAATGTACCTTTAATACCGCACTGGTTTCTACCTGGAGAATGTCTAAAAATCCTGGAGTGGGGGTTAAGTCTGTGTAATGTAAGCATAAAATGCTTGGTTTTAAACTGAATAGTGGGGGCAAGGGATCAAATTTGGGAAGATGTGCTAAACCAAAGAGTAGAGACAAGGCAAGAGAGGCAGGTATTAGTATGGGAAATGATAGACTGTGACAGGAAGGGAGAGATTACAAATCTGAGAGTAAATCAGATAAGACTAGATGCTACAAAAATAATAAAAGGACACAACCAAAGGCTTTATCTAAATTCACGAAGCATTTGAAACAAAACAGATGAACTGATAGCGCAAATCGAAATAAATAAATACGATCTGATAGCCATTACGAGTCATGGCTACAGGATGACCGATTGGGACCTGAATATTGAAGGGTATGTGACATTTACGTAGGACAGGAAGTTAGGAAAAGGTGGAGGGGTGGCTCTGTTAATTAATGATGGTATTAGTACATTAGAGAGGGATAACCTAAGTTCAAGAAACCAGGAAGCAGAAGCGGTTTGGGTTGAGATGAGGAATGATAAAGGCAAGAAGTTACTTGTGGGAGTGGTGTACAGGCCCCTTAATTGTAACTACACAGTAGGACAGAGTATAAAAGAAGAGATAATGGGAGCTTGCCAGAAAGGTACAGCAATAATTGTGAGGGATTTTAATCTACATATAGACTGGAAAAATCAGATGGACAAAGGTAGTGTAGATCAGGAGTTCATAGAACGTTTTTGGGATAGTTTCTTGAAATAGCATGTTCTGGAGCCAATCAGAGAGCAGACTATACTAGACCTGGTGTAGAGCAACAAGATAGGATTGATTGATGACCTTCTGGTGAAGGCACCCTTGGGTAGCAGTAATCATAATATGATTGAATTTTACATTTGTTTTCAGGGAGAAATGAATGAGTCAAGACTAGTATTTTAAACTTAAGGGCAATTATGAGGGCACGAAAGCAGAGCTAGCTGAAGTGAACTGGCAAATGAGGTTAAGGGGTATGTCAATACAAGTTCAGTGGCAGACATTTAAAGGAATATTTCAAATACACAGAATATATACATTCCAATGAGAAAGAAAAATTCCAAGGGGAGGACCCACCATCCATGGTTAACTAAAAAAGTTAGACAGTATCAAACTTAAAGAAAAAGCATATAACTATGCAAAGGGTGGCAGGTCAGAAGATTGGAAAGAATATAAAGAACAGCAACGAATGACAAAAAGATTAATAAGGAGGGAAAAGTTATAGTATGAGAGAAAGCTAGCTAGTAATATAAAGACAGATAGTAAGGGTTTCTATAGACATTTTAAATAAGAGTTAACAAAGTGGTCCTATAATTGTGTGTCTGGGGAATTGATAATGGGAAATAGGGAGATAGTGGATGAATTAGACAGGTATTTTTAATTGCTCTTTACTATAGAGGATGCAAGTAACATCCTGGAAATGGTTGTAAATCGGGAAAAGGGAGGGAGGAGTTCAGGACAATTACAATCAACAGGAAAGTGGTATTGAGCAAATTGTTGGAGCTGCGGGCTGACAAATCCCCAGGTCCGGATGGACTTCACCCTAAGGCCTTGAAAGAAGTGGCTAGTGAGATGGTTGATGCACTCATTTTAATTTTCCAAAATTCCCTAGACTTGGGGAAGGTTCCATTAGATTGGAAAATAGCAAATATAACCCCTTTATTCAAAAAGGGAGGGAGACAGAATGCAGGAAACTATAGGCCAGTTAGCCTAACATCTGTCATAGGGAAAATGTTAGACTTAGAAAAATTCAAAGCAATTAAGCAGAGTCAGTGTGGTTTTGTAAAAGGGGAATAATGTTTAACCAGTTTATTGGAGTTCTTTGAAGGAGTCACATGTGCTGTGGATAAAGGGGAACCAGTGGATGTACTGTACTTAGATTTCCAGAAGGCATTTGATAAAGTGCTATGTCAAAGGTTATTGGTCATGATGTAGGGGGTAACATATTGTCATGGATAAAGGATTTGCTAGCTAACAGAAAGCAGAGTTGGCTTAATTGGGTCCTTTCCTGGTTGACAGGATATGACGAGTGGTATGCCATAGGATCAACTATTTTACAATTTATATAAACAACTTGGATGAAGGGACTGAAGGAATGGTTGCTAAATTTGCAGATGACACAAAGATAGGTAGGAAAGTAAATTGTAAAGAGGACGTAAGGAGTCTACAAAATGACATGGATAGGTTAAGTGAATGGGCAAAAATCTGGCAAATGGAGTATAATGTGGGTAAATGTGAAATTGTTCATTTTGGCAGGAAAAATAAAAAAGCTTATTATCTAAATGGTGAGATTGCGTAGTTCTGAGATTCAGATGAATCTGGGTGTCCCAGTGCATGAATTACAAAAGGTTAGTATGCAGGTACAGCCGATAATTAGGAAAGTTAATAGAATGTTATTATTTATTGTGAGAGGAATTGATTACAAAAGTAGAGAGGTTATGCTTCAGTTGTACAGGGCATTGGTGAGACCACACTTGGAGTATTGTTTACAGTACTGGTTTCCTTATTTAAAGAAAAATGTAAATGCTTTAGAAGCAGTTCAGAGAAGGTTTACTAGACTAATACCAGGAATGGGTGGGTTATCTTATGAAGAAAGGTTGGACAAGTTAGGCTTGGATCCACTGGAATTTAGAAGAGTAAGAGGCAACTTAATTGAAACCTTTATGATCCTGAGGGGTCTTGACAGTGTGGATGTGGAAAGGACGTTTCCTCTTTTGGGAGAATCTAAACTTAGGGGTCACTATTTAAAAATAATGGGTCGCTCACTTAAGACAGATGAGAATTTTCTTCTCAGGGTTGTGAGTCTTTGGAACTCTGCTTCCACTGCCTTTTGAGGAATATTCTTAAAGCAGAGCTAGATAGATTCTTGATTAACAAGGCAGTGAAAGGTAGGCAGGAATATGGGGTTGAGGTTACATTTTAGATCAGACATGATCTTATTGAATCCCAGACCAGGCTCGAGTGGCCGACTCCTGCTCCTAATTTGTATGTTTGTATGCGATATTCAGTCTGCTGGGAATTTGAATTCTCATGTATACAATCTAGTGGCCAGCAGAAATAAGAATAGAAATACTGGAAATACTCAGCAGGCCATGCAGCATCTGTAGGGAGAGAAACAGAGTTATGTTTCAGGTCAGTGACAACACTGCTTGACCTGCTTAGTATTACCAACGTTTTCTGTTTTTTATTTGATTTCGAGCATCTGCGGTATTTTATTTTTGTGCCAGCAGATTTGGACTCACAGCTCAAAGTTGACAATTGCACAATCAGTGCTAATTAGATAGCCTCATTTAACAAAGTCATAAGAGAACAATCGTTAATGTGGAAAATGGAAACATTTATAGTTAAAATTAGAGTATCCTTCTGAGATTGATGGCAATGGACATTGTTGGAGCAGAGTAGAAGAATCTTCATTCTGGACCTGTGTTTTGATGAAACGATATTTCACAACCTGTTTTGATAAGTGTGAAATGATTGCACTCCAGTTATTAATAATTGTCAATTATTAGATTACTATGAAGTTTACAAAAGCAGAAAAGACTATACTGCAAATTTCCCCAATGCCTCATGTAGTATCTCTGCTCTTGGGCACTTCATATTTCATGAGTTTGCTATGGCATAGAAAATACTCTTTAGTGACAGGCAGACAAACCAATCACCAAAATAATAGAATAGATTATCCCCTAGATCTGGTGGAAATTGCCCATTAAATTTAAAGAGATCTAGCTATATAGAATTTACAGCACAGAAATAGGTCATTTTGGCCCATCATGCTCGTGCTGATGACTTGAAAGAGCTATCCAGTTAGCACCATAACCCTGATGTTCCCCAGTGGCCATGAAAATGTTACCCATTGCACATATATATCCAGTTATTTTTTGAAAGTTACTCTTGAAGCTGCCATCCTTTTGGGCATTGCATTCCAATCATAGCCATTCAACTGCAGAGAAAGAAAAGTTCTCCTTATCTCCCTTCTGCTTCTTTTGCCAATTATCTTAATACAGTGTCCATTGGAAGTGGATTTGTATCATTTACTTTATTATTTCAGTTTCTATCTTGGGTATCCAACATGCTGGGCTATGCTTTATTCTCTTTAATATACTGGGTCCCTATTGCTCAGTAAAATTATAGAAATGTTGTGTTGTAATGTTCACCATGCTGCTCATGAGTGGTTCCTGATATCTACTGCCTGCCTAGTAGAGGCTCAAACTTATGCTTGAAGGCTGTCAGCTGTGAAAATGCTTCTTTAAGTGGTGATAACTGGTTATGATAGGTTTGAATGCATCAGCTGAGCAAAACAAATGCTACTTTTGTATTTATTAATTATTGTATTTTAGCTTCTCAATGACAGGTTATTTGGGACTTATCCTACGTCCAAGTAGAAATTGTAGCTCATTTATGACAAATTTCATGTTGAATAATGTGCCGTAATTATTGTCTTCATTAGTCCTAAGTGAACTATATCTTAGCACTGCAAGTTTGTACAATCAAATGAATGTGATATAGCTGTGTGTTCTTTGGGTTTTTTTTTTCTTTTACACATTAAAATGTGCCATACTTGTAATTTCTGCCTTTATGTAGACTCACAAGGCCATGTCTATAGGACGTCCGGGCCGGGTTCAAGTAGAAGATATTGTCTTCCTTATTCGTAAAGATCCTCGGAAGTTTGCAAGAGTGAAAGACCTATTGACAATGAATGAAGAATTGAAACGTGCCAGGAAGGCTTTTGATGAAGCTAATTATGGCTCCTAGTTCTCAGAAGGAAGCTTGTCATGGAACAAATGGTAACTCGGCATTGTCCGTCTTTGAAACATGTATTTGAGGCAGAGTGTTTGATTCCTGGCCAGACTACAGACATAATATGGACTGTCGCAGTAGAGTTTGGCTCTGGCCTGAGAAATCTGATGACTTGTCTACTCTTTTACTTCATCAATGTAAATAATGCTGGCTAAACAATTGAATGGAACTTTTTTAATGGTTGTCTTTAAAAGATTTTTGTATTTCATAATTAGTGCGTGAACAGTCTATGTAACTTGGCCAGTTCTGTAATAAATATGAAAAATGACTGTTCAAAAAAATGTTGTCAAGTACCTCAGTTAATAATTTTATAATATGTTTCTTGGATTTTCAGTCTATACCTGCACAACATGTTGCCACATACTTGTCATGCTTTATTATGTTGTATTCTAAGTTCTTAAGCCCAAATTTTAATAGTATTTGGCTATGTGCTCTTGTCATTCTGTGTGAACTGATCACCAAATTCCCACAAAATGCTCAAAAAAGCTTTTTTTAAAAAAATTATTGCAACTCTGCAACTGAACATTTTTCATAGCCGAAATATGTTTACTTTTTAAAAATTAAAAACCATAACATTTCACAGTAGCCTGATTTTAAATTCTTCCCCAGAATGGAGGAAAGCTTTGACCAATCAGTCACCCGCCTGGTTTGAATTTGAAAAGCTTGACAGTTAACTGTTGCTTGGTGCATTCTCCATGACAGCACCTCTACCAATCAGAGTCCACTTGCCAACCAATCAGCACTCTCTTCTCTTGCAGTATAAATTGTTGTTCCCTTTACTATTGGTATTCTTGCAAACTGTCCTAATGAGTACAAGATGAAATAGTTTGACAGCATGTCTCTTTTTTCAACAGTACTCAAGTTCTGTACTACCAAACACCTATTATAATATTACTACACATGGTACAAAAAGAATGCCAGTGCAACAGCTAGTATAAATTCAGATTATTCAAAATTTCTCATGAAGCAACAGTTCAGCTTGTTAAGTATGCAAGGTGGAATTTGTGTTAATTGAGGAGTTTACAGTGTAAGGTGTACAGTATATTCATATTGCATCTTTAATATAGTAAAACCACCTAGTGTGCTTCACGTGAGCATAAGCAAACTAAGTTTGACAATGAGCTACACAAGGAACTATTAGGACACATGATCAAAAGCTTGGTAAGAGGTACTTTTTAAAGAGTGTCTTAAAGTAGGAAAAAGAAATTCCAGAGCTCAAGGCCTTCAAGCTGAACGCATGGGGATGTTGAAGTAATTAAAATCAAGGATGGTCAGGAGTCAGAGGTCAAAACGCAGATGTAGCAGAGGGTGTAGGCTGGAGGCAATTACAGAGATGGGGAGGGGTGAGAAAGATTTGAAAATAAGGATTAAAATTATAAAATTGAGCCTTTGCTTAATCAAGGGCAGCACAAAGGTGATGGATGAGTGGGGCTTGGTGCAGTTTAGAACATGGACAGCAGAGTTTTGGATTATCTCAAGTTTATGGTGATCATGGGGAACCAGCCCAAGAGTGTGTTGAAATAGTCAAGTCTAGAGGTAACAAAGACAAAGTCACGATTTCGGCGGCAGATGAGCTGAGAAGTCAGAGTTGGGGAACGTTAGAGGTGGAATTAGACTCCCTTAGCGATGGCTTGGATATGTGGCCAGAAGCTCATCTTGGGGTCAAATATGACATCAAGTTTTTAACATTTAGTTGCCAGGGAGAGGGATGGAGTCAGTGGTCCGGGAACAGAGTTTGTAGCAGGGACCAAAGGCAATGGCTTTTGTCTTTCCAATAGTTAATTGAAGAAAAGTTCTGTTCATCCAGAACTGGATATTGGATGAGCAGTCTTCTGCTGCTGCTCTTTCTTCTGTTCAGTCTGACAATTGAGAGACAATGGAGGACTCAAGGGGTGAGATAGAACTAGATGTCTTCAGTATACATTTGGAAACTCATGTTTTCAGATGATGTCACTGAGGGGTAGCATATAAATGAGAAATAGGAGGGGGTCAAGGATCGATCCTTGTGGGAGCATCAGAGGTAATGATGTGGGAAGAGAAGTCATTGCAGGTGATTCCTCTGACTATGACTGGATAGATAAGAATGGAACCAGGTAAGTGCAATCCCATCCACTTGGACAATGGTGCAGCTGCCTTACAGGAAAATGGTGTAGTCAAACCTATCAAAGACTCTAGACTGATCAAAAAGGACAATTTCCCTTTGTCAGTCACATAGAATGTAATTTGTGACAGACATTTTGGTACTTTGGCAGGGGTTTAATCTGATTAGAGGGATTCAAACATGGAATTCTGGGAAAGATAGGTACAGATTTGGGAGGTGCCAGCATGCTTAAGGACTTTGGAGAGGAAAGGGAGGTTGGAGATGGGGAAGCAGTTTGAAAAGATGAAGAGATTAAGGGTTATTTTTTCAAAAGAGGGGCTTGGACCCAAGGAAAGAGAACCATTAATAATATCAGCTCACGTGGAAGCCAGGAAGGGAAGTTGGGTGCTCAGCAGTTTAGTGAGAATAGGGTTGAAGGAACAGGAGGTAGGCTTCATGGACAAAATTAACAGAGAGGGCGTGAGGGTAGATAGCAGACAAATTAGAGAACGTTGCAAGTTCTGGACTAGGGCGGGGTGTGGAAACCTTACAGGAAGTTTGTAAGGTCTCAATCTTAAAAAAAGAATTCTATTAGCTCCTCACAATTGTTGGAGGTGAGGATGGAGATGATGGGAGGGATTTAAGAAAATGGTTTGCAGTTGAAAAAAGCTGGGAGTTATCTTTGCATTCTAGGATGATCCTAGAATAGTGAGCAATTTTGGTAGGCAAGAGCAGGTGCTTTACGTGGTCCAGCCAGATCTGGCAGTGAATGGCTATATCTGTTCAAGCTTCACCCCTTGGACTTGAGTTAGTGAAAATAAGTGTATCAAGGAAAATAGCCAGGGTGAAAAAGAGTAATGGTTTTATAGCTGCAGAAATGTTATGGTGAATAAAGAAGCAAAAGTTAGTGCCGTTGTAAGTGAACTGGAAAGAGTTTTTTCCAGGGTGGCTGGAACTGAAGGAAGTTGTGTGGGGAGGATGAAGGGAAATGTGGATGTATAATGAAATATGGAAGTGATCAGAGATGGCCTTATGTGATTGAGAGGATGGCAGTAGCAAGATCAAGTGAGATGAAAAGGTCAAGGGGGTCTTAAATTTGTGTTGGGGGATTTTTATGGAGGGAGGACAGAAGTGCTGTGAATTCCAAGATGAGTTGGAGGTTGAAATCACTGAGAATGAGAAGTTGCCCTCTCTGAGCTTTTGTCCATGAGACTCCCATTCACACCAAACCACTGATCACCCCCAACTTCCCTTCCTGGATGCCATGTTAGCTGATATTGTAAACAGTTCTTTCTCTTTAGGCATTGTTCCTCTTCCCTTTAAGTATGCTGTCATCACCTGTCTCACCAAAAACAAACAAACCTTGACTACACCGTCCTTGCAAGCTACTGTCCAATCTCCCTATCCTCTCCAAAGTCCTTTGAAGTGTTGTTGCCTTTCAAATCCATTTCCATCTTTCCTAGAACTCCATGTTTGAATTCCTCCAATCAAGTTTTCATCTTTGCCACAGCATTGAAACAACTTTTATCAAATGACATCCTATCTGACTGACAAAGGTAAACCTTCTCATTCTTCTTGACCTATCTACAGCCTTTAACACAGTTGGCCACTCATTCCTCCTCCAATGCCCCTGCACTGTTGCCAACTGGATGGGACTGCTGTCACATGGTTTCATTCTTATCTATCTAATCATAGCCAGAGAATCACTTGCAATGGCTTCTCTTCCTGCTCCCATACCATTACCTCTGGTGACTCCAAGGATCTATCCTTGACAACTCCCCCCCCACCCCCCGCCACCTCCTAGTTCTCAGCTTTATCATCATCCAAAGGCACAGCATTAGTTTTCGTGTATTTGCAACTTTCGTGTCACTTTTGGTCCCACTCTGAGCTTCCAACCTCTTCTTCATGGCATCACTAAGATCGCCTATTTACACCTATGTAATATCACCTGATTTTCACCCTGTACCAGCTCGTGTTGCTGAAACCTCTAAATTTGATTATTTCAACACGCTCCTGACTGGTTTCCCACACTCTACCTCAAATCTGAAAGTAACCAAAAGCTCTTCTGCTCATGTCTTAACTTGCAGCAGTCCCATTCCCTATCACCCCTGTGCTCACTGACCTGCATTGGCTCCACTTAAGCAATGTCTTGGTTTTAAAATTCTCATCCTTGTTTTCAAATCCCTCCATGGCCTCAGCCCTCTCTATCTCTGTAATCTCCTCCAGCCTCATAGCCCTCTGAGATATTGCACTCCTCTAATTCAGGCCTCTTGTGCATCCCCATTTTTAATTGCTTCACCCTTGGTGGCTGTGCTTTCAGTTGCCTCAGCCCCAAACTCTGGAATTCCCTCCCTAAACCTCTCCACCTCTCTATTTCACTTTCCTCCTTTAAGGTTTTTCTTAAAACCTCTCTTTGACCAAGCTTTTGGCCATCTGACCTAATGTAGCTCAATATCATACTTTGTTTTATAATGTGCCTACGAAGTGCCTTGGACATTTCATTACATTATATATTACACTATATACGCATAAACTGTTGCTTGGTGCTGAGGGAGGAAAGCAGTGTAGATGTCTTGATGGGAACATTTTTTATCATAGTTGCTGGGCTGTAAAAAATTAGGTTTTAAGTGAGAGGTAAAAGGGATGGAATAAAGTAAGATGCTTAAAGGAGGACAAAGTGCCAGAGGAGAAGAAAGACAGACTACACCACCATCACCACAACAGTCTGGAGAGATTCAGCCAGTTGGAGAGGCTTCGCTCAGGGGGTAGGTGTCATGACCCCTCAGCCAGCTTTCCCTCAAGGCCATGATGCCATGAATCATCCACAGTGAGGTTATGGATGGCACAAGTGAATGGACATTCTGGAGGAAGATGCAGAAGGAGCAGTGATAGCTGATCCACTGGCAGAGCCCACAGGGGTCAACACTGGGAGGGATGAGGTGAACAGGGAGGACATTGCAAGATTAACCCCCAGTGGAAAGTGCTGGGCGAGAAGGGTGAGAGAGTAGGATGGAGCTGTTGGAGCTGGCTGCTTGTAAGGAGGCAGTGGTAAATGCCTCAATGGGCCCTTCGGAGGATGCCAAGAGAGACACAAAGGGAAGTTGTGACTTATCTAAAAGGGAGACAAGCTTGGGATGATAACAGGAAAGTAAGAGGTTTGAGGAATGCTGTAGGATTGGGGTGGAATTTGGCAGGGCAGAGTACCCAAGAGGGTGGAAATAATAGAGGCATGACAACAGGAGAGAGTGTCTTGGAGAGGTAAAGAGAAAAGTAAAAAAAAAAATGGCACATGTGGAAAAAGAAATTATGGAATTAGATTTGGAACAGCTGTCAAAACACGTGAATGGTCACTGGGCAAGCTCAAGTTACATAGGCCTCACTACATAGCAATTATTAGAATACATATATCCTGGTAGTAAGCAGGGAATAGAAAGGAGAAAATAGGCAGGTATTTAGGTCTGGGGTCCCCAGGTGGGATAAAATTGTTTCTGAGGTTTTTACAGTTTGAACTACTTTAATTCCACTAATATCTCTATGTTGTTAATTAATTCAGACTTGAACATTTGCCTTGTCTGTTTTATTGCAACTCAAGTGACAAGTCAATTTAGTTAAGTAGAAATTATATATGAGCATACATATTTTGCACGTGTAGATGCTTATTTTGTTTATTAATCCATATTTCATAGTTACAGCTGCTTGAGTTCCAGGAATGATGTCTTTATTTGAAATCAGTATTATTACTCAAATCAGAGTAGCTGTCAAGATATACAATATTAAATCATGTAGATGGCTTCCAACAGTTGCACAAAATTTCAAACCTTTACTAATTTAAGTTTTGCAGCATTATTATACCTGTTAAGTTAAAATATTCCAAAGAAGTTCTTGTATCATATGACTACCAAGATGATAGAAGGCAAACTAGATGTATCTTGGTCTTCTTTCATCTAACAATTCCTATGTTCCTAATTACATATTTGGGTAGTAATGTAGTACCACACTTAACTAACAATACATTCAAACCTTGTTACAACATAACCTTTCATTTCTAGCCTTGTTTCCTACTAGTGAAACAACTTTCTTTCTGTATTTCTCTGTGTTGTTCACAGAATCCTGCCAGAATTTTCAATGGAAAATTTGTCAATTTGCCATTGCTTTTTCATATTAAACCACACAATTAATGATTTTTATTTTGTCCCAAGTGATTAAACATAATAAAAGTTAAAAGTTAAAATTGTAATTCAATAGTGCCATGCTCATTCAGACTCATTCTATTAATGCTATAAATACTGTAACCCACTGTACTGTCGATGATGAATCGTATCAACCTGCTGGTACAATATTGGTTGCTTATTTTGGAAACCACATTGGAATACAATGTAGGAGCGTATTAATAAACAAGACTAATTTTTGTTCAATTTTGATATTCATTGGAAGTTTAAATAATAATTGTTTTCTGTTTCCCCATGCTGGGTTCTTTTCCCAGTAGTAGTACTCAGAGTTCTGGTGTCTGAGTGGGAGCCAATGGGGCATATTCCTTACGAATGCCACTCCGAGAATTGTTAACATCTGCAGAAAGAAAACACAGAAGAAATTTATTTAATTAAAATAGGACAGGAATAAGTTGATATGCACATTCATGCAAATTGCTGTGGAAAGAAAATACTTTGTTATCCGTTTCCCAACTGGTAAGACTTCTAGGCAAAACTGACATTTCTGAAGAAGAGACTAATGCAATCAAGTTACTCTGTAAGAAGCAAGCTGAGCTACCTGAAATTGCTGGCACTATATATCTTTTTTAATATCAGTAGTTTACTTTCAGCTGAACAGGAACGATAACATAATTAAAATAACCTTAAGTAAATTATATCTAACCATTTTCATTGTAAACATGAAAGGATCTATTGTTACAGGATTTGTAGTCTATATTGCTAATGTATACCATTTTTAAAGTATATAATTTTTAATCTCAGCATTTTAAGTACATAAAAAGATTTATTTTAATTTAAGTATACTCTATGTTTTAATAGTCCTTAATGTGTATGTGAGTGGAAAATATCAATTAAAACTTAATTTTAAAAAACTTCTCCCTCCAATAGCCACTTTAAGAAAACAATCTTGTGTTGCTTTTGAGATGGTTTATTGGTGATTAATAATCACATGACTGTAGCAGTGCTGCTTTTTACATTGGTAATTAAGTGATTATCTATATGCAAAATATCTCTAGATCAATGCCAGTGTATGAAGGCAGACCAGTCAGCACATTTTAGTTTGCGCTACAGTACCTTCCACAGGTTACTGTTAGCGCTAAATTCATGATAAGCATCTGTAGTCATGTTATAAATATTCATTCCCATTTTCAGAAATTCTTATAATTAAGAGACACTTTGCATCTTTGTTTTGAGAGAAACAACTAGTGTTCCAATTGTGATATACAGGGAGAACAAGAAAGACAGATGTGGAACATAGTAGGAATGAAAGGTGAGCAGAGACATGCAGCAACAGTTCCAGACAGGTATAGTGAAGTACAACACAGGAATAATACACTGTTATCAGCCTTAAATTAGTGAGTGGTGCTCTGAGAAAATACACTTACATATTAGAAATTTGAAAATGTATTTTGGCTGTCTGATCCTGTAATGTCACAGAGAGAATACAAATTACATCCTACTGCTAGCAATAATTTTTCTCATTGTGTATGTCTCTTCAACTACAAAGAACTGAAAAAAGTAACTGTGTCATATAGTTTAATCATTCTGATTTTTTTCTACATATAATGAAAAGTCATGAAGTAAATAAGATGGATTGTGTAAGGTTTAAGAAGTTCTTTGGGGGCTATATTTAGTGTGAGACCAGTTTTAGTTAGTGTATTTCTCCCTTCTCCATATGGGAACACACCCCCCTTTACTGGTGCAACTGGGATACAAACCCACTAGGTGTAAATTGACATGCTTGTAAACATACTAATTAAAATTTAGTATGCTGTAAGATTACACCCACAGTAAACACAGAACTTGTGTCATTTATCAGAGAAATGCCTTTTTATCTGTCTGAAAATCATTTACAGTATCACATCAGATCAATCACAAAGGCTTCACTATGAATATTATCTGCACAGGCATATCTGTTTGCATCAACTCCACATCGTTTAAGTAGAATTTACCTTACAAGTTTCTGGATTAAACCTGGAATTTCCTCTCCTGTGTAATAGACTGAAATACAATAAATAATTGAAGGAACAGAGCTGAATCCACTTCTCTCTATCATCAATTTAGTGTAGTAATAGCTAAGAAATCTGTCACTGATATTACATTATGTTCTCTCTTTTCAATTTTTTTCCCATCTGTCATAAATGGTCAGTTTTAAATGGAAACTAGAATCAAAGCCACAGCTTTTCCATGCTTCATGTCACTATAATCAGCCTATATGGATGTTGCAGAATGTGATACATTGAGATTGTTATTCTTTCTCTCCCAAGGCCAAATGCTTGACTTAGTAGTCAGGCTGAGAACTCCCGAAACTCAAACTTCAGCATCTGCGTTCAATTGACAGGCAGGTTTTCTACTCGAATCCTCTTCCCTTCCCATTCCTTCTCCATATTAGATTAGCAACCCTGCACTGTAAACATCAACTATGGGTGATTTTTATTAACTGCCAAATGCAAACCCATTTGCATATGTCACAACAGTGTTTATCAAAGTAACCTACAATAATTTCACCTGATTTTCAACTATAATTAATTAACTGATAGTTATATGAATCATAATAAACTGTCCTACAAAATCTCACTACAACAACTAAATTTAAATTTTAGGGAAGATCCATTGCTGTTGATGAAGTATAATCCAATACAATTATCTGAAAGTGTTTCCTCTAGCCTTATAAGTGCTGAAAGAATTGTCCATAATTGAAGGTGCTGAAAATGGCAAATAGAGAACAGAGGTCAGCCATGGAGCAGCAGCAAATTTTACATGCATTACAGCAGGAACAGAAGCTTTAGCTTTATGTATCAGGATGAGCACAACGAAGACAAGACAAATTATGTCCATTCCACCATGGAAATAAGTCCACAGCACAGCCTGCCATCATATACAACACAAATTTTGCATTCATCTTTTGACTAATGTGCCAGTTACAAATGGTTAAGCACAGAAAATGAAAAAGTCACCTTGGTGCAGTAAGGAGTGCTTATTATTATTTACCTTTAATTAAATTAGAGTTGCATGTGTATAATTTACACTGCATCTGATCCATGTTGTAGCATTGCAGTGCATAAGTGAAATTTAGAAATTATTTAGTTTCCCAGCACTGTCATCTCTCACTTAAAGAAAAAAATTGCACTTGTATAATGCCTCATCATATTTCTCAGAAATATTACATAGTTGCAATTACTGGTTAGGGGGCATTCATACACTAAAAATAGAATAAAAACATATTATAAATTATAATAAATCTTTCCTTTCAGGACGTTTACATGCAGATCTTTCAGAGAAGAATATGAAACTCTATAACAGCCACTGATGGCAACATAACGTATGGAATGTGAAAGATATTTGGCCCATTGAGCATTCCCCCAATGTAACAGGAACAGTTTGTATGACAGTTTCCACAGTCTTCTCAATTGTCTAAATCTTTCAGAAAGCAGTTAAATACAAATAAAACTTCTAAGAAAGAAAGAAAAATTACTTTCATTTATATAGTGCCTTATTATGTCCTTGGCATTTTATGACCAACTGAATAGTTCTGAATATATATGTGGGCAAAAATGCGAACTTCCTCCAGATAATATTGCCACATCCTGATCATCTGGCATTATCTAAAATAGGACTTAAACCCACAACCTCTGACCACTGAACATTACACATACCCCCAACTGGGAGTAGGTTATTTCTGGAGTGACAAATTTAGAGCATGCATTCATATGAAATTTAAATCTTTTATTACATTAAGATTAACAGCAATGCACCATTTTCAAACATGCTTATACTTCACAACTAACTGTTGTTCTTTAATTGCTGCTGGGTCAGTACATTAAGTTCCCTATTTAACACAAGCATGGAGCCCCACCACCTCAAGCACTGCAACAATCCATGAAGAAGGCCCACCATTACTTTCTCAGAGTTACTACCTTGGGCAATAAATGTGACTTCTACCATATTGCTTGTGTCCCAAGAACAAAATTTTAAAATTACATTGGGTCATCAACCAACAGCTCTCTTGGTGTCCCTCATTTAAATACTGGTCCCAGCTTCTATATGCACTCTCTTCTCCCTCCAAACATGGTGCTCTTGCCTTCCCTGCTCGCCCCTCCTTCCACTTCAAGACAATGCTGCCCACCTCTTCTTTCAAGAGCTGCTCCTTCTCAGATTGGTAATATGTACACTGCAGGCAGAAATTTATGCCCAGTGTGCATTGGTGCCAAGTACAGGTGGAGTGCCAGCAGATGGGAACTTGGTGGTGGTACTTGAGGAGACCCTTATTCACACCACTCCCCCACCACACTATTTTGGTTCACTAATGTCCAGACAGTACTCCAAGAACCTGACTACACCGTACACAGACAAGAGGCACGTATGCAGAACATAGCAAGAACCAAACCTCACAATTTTATAGTACTGACGATGGCCATCTTTCTATTGTATTTGTCCCAGCAGACCTGGGATCTGGGCCTAAATGGCTTTGTGGTACAATGCCTTTAACCACAAGGCCATCACTACGCTATAACACTAAATCTTACATGTATAAGAGAAATCTGTCATGATTGCCAAAGGATTTGGGCTCACTTATTAGGATGCTATGCAAATGAGGGAACTACATTGTGTGACATATTTCGTGCTGTAATGGATTGCTTGACTGAAATCAGCAGAGCCAGAAGGTTTTTTTAAAAAAATATATATGGCTGCTCCCAGGGCTTCACC
Source organism: Carcharodon carcharias (assembly GCF_017639515.1). Lineage (NCBI taxonomy): Eukaryota > Metazoa > Chordata > Chondrichthyes > Lamniformes > Lamnidae > Carcharodon > Carcharodon carcharias. Next base: position 43,065,941 of record NC_054484.1, on the reverse strand, counting down.
TACACTGCAGTAATTTTCCACCCAGTTAAGGCAGGTACCTCATTGTCACCAGCACTCAATCACAATATTGAAACAGACGTTATTCTGTGAAGTGGGGCAAGTTCAGAGAAACAAGCAGCAAGAAGATGGAAGTCCTACTCTGCTGAACTTCTGCTAGAGGAGCAACATCAGAGGAAATTTGATCTAATGTCTTATACTTAAAAACCTATCGGTGAGAGACAGCCTTGTAGCAGACCTTTGCTACAATTGGCAGCCCTTTATCTGGAACTTCACCTGAACTGGTTCAAAGACTAACCTACCTAGTGGGCTAAACTAAAACGTTTTATTGTAAAGTAGCACTTGGACTAGAGGCCAGTGGTACTCAAACAAGTTTGTGACCTGAAAGTTACTGAATACATTCCAGTTGGGTGCTAAGCGTGATACTTGCTTTCCCTTCAGCACTCCAACATCAGGAGGTGAGAATGTGTGTGATTTGTTGGTCCTAAAGGGATTTTTAAAAAAAAAAAGCAACAGCACTGCCCCATGTTTCAAGGAGGAGGGCACAGAAACCTTGCAGCAGCACTGACAGTACAAACAGAACATCATTTTTTCTCCAATATTAACTGGGAGTAAGGAGACTTGACAAGAAGTCACTGATGCTGGTGTTGACAGCAGTACAGTACAGAAATTTTTAATTCAATGTGAAAAGCTCAGTGACCTCACCAGGAGTGGAAGGTAGGAGATTGCACTGTGAGCTTGTAGTTACATTGGCTAACTACCCATCATTGTTCATTCGGCAGCTTCCCCTCCCTATGCCACCATCATTTCCTTTAGCAAAGCCTCGAATGTTTTACTCCTTTCATTTACAGCCCACCCTGTTTTAATTACTGTCGGGATGTGAGCAATGGTGACAAAGTTGCATTTATTGCCAATCACTTGTTGCCCAGTGAAAGCGATCATAGATCTTCTTTGTGGACCTTGTGATGGTGATGTTCCTATGCCGTGTTTGGGTTAGTATCCAGCAATTCTTAACATGTGATGATGAAGTAATAACAATATATGTCCAAGTCAGGATGATGTAAGGCTTGGGTGGGAACTTGGAGGTGATGATTTTTCCCATATTGTTGCTCGTTTGTCTTTCTCAGGTGTAGAGGTCAGAGGGACAGAGGCTCTCTAAAATTAACCCAAGGGTGCACTTAGTCTCTTCGAAGGTAATTTTCCACTTTATAGGTCAAATAAAAAGGGAATAATGGACAACCTTAAAATTAAGGCATCATGACAGTTGCTGAGGAAGTGAGCACTTACCTGCAAAACTCTTTGTCAATGCTCGTGGGCTGATTGACTGATAACCATTTCGATTCATGAATATCCCACTATTGTGTGTTGGAGAAAGGAGCATATATAGAACTACATGTGTGCAAACAAAAGACATCCTGATTTTACAGGAAAAGTGCTGAAGTTGCTTTGAGTGGCAAACAATTCATCAGTCACCCGCTTGATGCATCAGTGGACTGAGGCTGGTTGATCCTCACATTCTATGAGCTGGTGCAGACTGACATAACTGAAACAAAATCAGCCCCACTATCTGTAGGGTTTGTTCCAAAAAATTTTGTAAGTATTATTGCAGCTGCAATATGCAAAGTAAGTGATCGAAGAAAAGCCCATATTTGAGTAAGAGCAAATACACCATAAAAATAGAAGATAAATTCAAATGAAAATGCCTATAAAATTTTGTGGACTTCAAATTTTTAAAAAAAATTTTAAGTTAGTCTAGCGATAGGATGGGTATTCCGTATCTGGTAAAAAAAAGATTGTGTTATGAAGCTGAGGAATGGAATATGTCTTCTTATTAGTGGGGAAAAGCTTTTTACAAAGTTATATTTACACATAGTGAAGCAGATTCTTTGTTTTGGTACTTTGGGGGACAGAATTTCTTAAAATTATTCCACATATCGTATCTTCATGTTTGATGGGCTAGTATTAAACACTAAAAGAGCAAGTATAAAACATTGTGTTAAAGGAAAACCATTTTCCATCTAACTTAACAATGTACCTCAATGTCAGCACAGCACCCCAACTGCACAAGGATCGCTTTTCCACTTACCACGTACTGTCACTGTGGTCCAGCAGAATCGGTTAGCCAAGTTAGTTTAATTAGGCGTAGTTGTAAGCTTTGAAGCAGCAGTGTACTTACACATAAATGGACAGTGACAGGGTTTTATCACATTTACTGGACCACTATTTCATGTACTCCCTTTCACTGGTATATTCCATAAATGATCCAGTCATATCTGCAAAGTCCTCCAAAACAAGGCTGGTGGAATCCTCACCAATCAGGTCGTTGCTGTCAGGCCATGGTTTTTTAAAGGGAGACTCCTGAGGCTTAACTGAACTCTGAGGAACATGATGGGGACTCTCTGCAATCTTCTCCTTCTCAGCTTCGACAGAAGGTGCTAACACATGGTAAAGACTGGGTAGACGGATGTCATAGCGGACCCCACCCCTGCAGTAGAGCTTGTCAATAAGCGAGTAAAGTTTGTCTGCAATGTCATTTCCAAGCATAACAGTGAAAAGGCGTGCAATATAATGATGTTTAGCCAAGAGCAGATATAGCTTTCTTCTCTTCCAAGTCACATAACAAGAATCTGTTTCAGCTGTCAGGGTCACCTGCAAAACAGATCAAGATGTTCAGTAACATAAATATGACTGAAACAAATTCTCAAAAGATACAAATTCTCAATCATCAAAATGAAAATAAATTTGCTTGTACTCAAATCTGTAGACAAGCTTTTTATCTGAGCAGAGCCAACTATTATTTATTTTCTACAGCAATATTTTCACAAAACCATGCTTCTGCCAAGGAGCCTTGCCAACAAGTGTCCAGAAAATCAGGGGAAACATGCCCAAGATTTCCAAATATGCACTCCCAGCTAGCAAAGCTATCTGCTGAGAACGGGTATTCATAAAATTGGCCCTTACGTGCTCAGATTGGAAAGAGAAATGTGGCCACACTTAGGTTTTCTTAAGGAAGATCAAATCCAATTTTTGCAAGGTTTATGTGACAAGATGAGGGGAAATGTACTTTAGACATTAGTATCTTATTGTGTTTCTCACATGTCGGTGCAGACTCAATGGGCCGAAGGGCCTCTTCAGCACTGTGATTCTGTGATCTTAAAATGAAGCTCATTGTACCTATTGCAAAAATACTCTGGTTATATTATCTGGGCTAAAACCCCAGCAGACTCAAGTTACTTGAATTACTAAAATAAGAAGAGAAAATACTCAGTCAGTGTCTGTCAATAGAAAACATAAGGTTAATATTTCAGGTTGATCACCTTTAGTCAGAACTGCTTTCGGATTTCTAGCACCTGCTTTTACTTTATAAACATTCAAATTGTGGATGATTTAAAGTAGTTTGTATGCTAACCACTTCATGCCAATCAGTCTAAAAATGATTATTAATATCAAGGAACAGATTTGTGATTGCCTGTTACCTGTTTCTTACTGTCTCAACCAAGGACGGACTAACAGGGCTCTGTGCATTGTCATCAGAGAATCTATCTTATTTATTACAATAATAGAGTATTATCTTACTTATAAATAAATCTATCAATTTTAGTCAGTTTATAGTATGAACAAACATTGTAATTAGACTGGAGACTGTAGTGGAAAACCTATGATAAAACAAGAAGTAATTGTTAATCCCACGGTACACTATTCCCCTCACAGCATGCATAAGGGTTTAGGTTCATAGCAGTTCAAGTCTGCATAAAAGAAGTTTTTTTTTCTCGCTGCGACCATAAATTATTATTGATGGAAGTAAGACTGTCCATAAAATTTTGAGATCATTAATCGAAAACATCAGATTGGAACATAGTTTGCCATTTTTCCCCTAGTTCTTTATTTTTAACTTTCATGAGAATTGAACTAATAATCAGAACGTTTACCACACCATCGGAATTTTCTAGCCCCTCCCGCCAGCAGGATCTTCCAGTCCTGCCAAGGTGAATGGACTTTTGAATGGCTCGCAACATCCCCCATGGCGGGACCCGCCGCACCGGACAGTGGTGTAGTGGGAAATTTTGAGGTGCAGGAGTGCTAAGAAAATGTGTTGGCCATATCATTTCTAAATCTACTATTATATTGTTTTCCTATGTATTAATCATCCCCAAACATCAGTAAAACTATGCTTTTTAAGTGAAAAATATTCATGCCGGTAGGCATTTTATTTCGAACCACGTGGTATTTTTAATTATTAATCTTAAGCATTGCTAGAATTTCATAATGCAGCAGTTTAATTATTTAATTCAAGCCTATTAAAAACATGAATTACAGAAAACTTTACTTACAGGGATATGGAACAAAACTGGGTAAATAAGAGTTAAAATACAGATCAGCCATAATTTAACTGAATGGAAGAACAGGTTCAAGGGGCTGAATAGCCTGCTCTTGTTCCTATCTCAATATCATTGAATGGGGCTTGGCACATGCTTGCAAGCATTCATGCATCAAACTCTTTCTGCAGTCAATTCAACCTAGTCCAGATCTCAAAGAACTATTAGTCAGCTAAATTAATGACTCGCATAGTACCTCTGCAATTTCTAACAGCACTAAATGTCATCAGATCCAGCAACCTGATCAATCTTCAGTGTCTCAAACCAAACTAAGGCCATTTATGCATTTACATTCAAGAAGTCAATATCTAAAGCATTTGTACCTACCACTGTATCATTTCAATAGTGAAAATGAATACAAAATATATATTTAACATTTTGGCCATATCCTACTCCTCAATCCTAACCACCATGCTAAATCTTTCAAAGGACCTATGTGGCTTTTCTGGCCTCTAACAGAATTTATAAAGCTTACCATGGGAATGCCATCTAATCAGCTGGTTTTTTTTCCCTAATGCATTTTTGGCATTGAATTGTGGCTTTAGTTAACTTCAGTTGTATCTGATAACCATACATACAATCTTGCCATTGTTTTATGCTTTGTGAAATATTTATTTTTGAGGCTACTTTCCCTATGTACCTTCATTAAGACATTTAGATTTCAGCTTAGCATATACTCTCCTATTTAGGAAAAGGACATAACACAATTTTCTGACTATATATTTACATAACATTATTTTTCTTCCCCGTTACTTATTTCAATCAACCAGCACATCCCAATCTTCATTTCTGAAACCTTTCTTTATGCCTGAAAATTGAGCACATTCTTACAGCAGGTACCAAGTTGTCTGCAGCGGTAATTTTCACAACCAAGTGAAATCTGATGATACAATGGCTATTGATATGAATTGAGGTGTTGTTAGGACATGGAACGCTCCCAACAGAAACAATGGCAGGAGTAGAATCTATCATATGTATCATAGCTGAAATAAATAGCGGAGTATAGGGAATAGGATGATATGAATAGTTCTGAGAGCTATGCAGTTACAATGATGGGCCGAGTGGCTTCCTTCTGCACACACACTCACCCCCCACACAACACCCCCCCCACACACACACACACCCCCACACAACACACACACACCCCCACACAACACACAGACACTACCCCCCCACACACTCCCCCACCACACACACACTCCCCCCCCACACACACACACTCCCCCCCCACAC